>NW_027514349.1:0-1330293 GCF_048772815.1 Callospermophilus lateralis | reverse complement strand
TCAATCATTCCCCCCTTTTCTAATGTGTTTTTTCATAATTGGATTTGAATTGGTAGGAAGAGAACTGTGGCTTACTCTATAAATTGCAGCAGATCTCCTCTTGGAATAGTCTCCCGTTTTGAACTCACCCAAAAAACAGGTCTCCCTGATTTTACCTGACTTAATTAATTACTTATATTGATATTCTATTTATTTTTGTCTCCATTGTTGTAAGAAGAGAGGCGTCACTCATTTAGACTTCTTCTGAGCTGAGAGAGGGTGACGTGAGGGGGCACCGCCTGAGGGACATTAGTCGCCTTTTAGAAGTCAGTTAGGTTTGAAGTCTGGATGGGGAAGAACAGGTAGTAAAGTCATCTGGGAATGGGTTCTTCTATGAGAGAAACAAAAAAACATGAGTACTTAATAAATGTTGCAGCAGCTGGAACATGTCACTGTATAGAAGTTCACTCACCAGTCTTTAATATCCCCAGTTATCAGGACTGTCAACTTAATATTTAACTTTTAGTGTTACATTTGTCCCTCCCCATAAGATTCAGTTTAATAATTTAATGTCATCTGATCTTGCAAAATATTTTTACTAGTATGACCTCTGTGTCTAATAGAGAAACCTTTAATTCTCTTACTCATTGCTGGATAATCATACTAACAAATACCAAGCATATGTGTTTAGGTTAAGAATATCTGTAGGCCTTGAACTAAAAACTTCTGCCACTGGCAGATAATCTTGATAGCCTCTTTTTATAGTTATCAGGCATTCCTGTCTGAGAATCCTTCTTTGTAGCTTCCAGTCTTACTTATTTTGGGAGGCTAACATAAAGTGTATACCTTAAAATATTATTATTACTATTATTATATACAATGCCCAGAAATGGCTGTAATTTGTTTTTAACTGTCTTTTCTAAGTGTTTAAGATGAAGCAGTCAAACTGACTTTTGTTTCTATCTATTCTGAACAGTCAGCTGAGATTTTATGGGAGTCATTCCTGGGGAAACTTGAGAGCAGCTTCTCAGTTCTGCTAGTGCCATTTGCGCTAGGTGGGTCCAGGTCTTGCTTGACCATGTGGCTTCCCTCGGAAGCATCAGGGATGTTTCCCTTCTCTGATGACTCTCCTCTTCTTAGCAAATGCACTGATTGGCTTTCTGTTCTCCAGTGGTCTCATTAATCTCCCTGATCAGGAGGTTATGCGGTTCAGAGTTGCAAAGCTCTTTAGAGAAGTACGCTGTTCCCTGGATACAGACTGACTCAGAGGGCAAGAGCCAAATATTGGTTTTCTTGTCCCTTTTCATATAACTTTAATTTTAAATCCTAATCTTAAACATCCATCAAATAAATTTTAACAGACTTATATAAAGAATACTGGGCTTTAATGTCTATAATTTAAAATTATTTATCTTTTTATTATTTGGGATCTGTATTATTCTGTCTGTCTTGTAGGTGATGGCTAATTATCTTAAATTAACCAATGTTGTGTTCTTAAAGCAACACTGCTGTAAAACACTAACAGGGAATCTTTATATCACCCATAAGGAAATTACAAAATAAAATTAACAACAGTAAACAAACTTAGTTCGTGTAATAGCTACCCTAAAATTTTTGGCTGAGTTATACATTATATCCTCTGTTTGAGATGCTAGTAATGTTGACAGGAAAAAAAAACTTTTGAAAATAACTTTAAATGAAATAACATCTGACCTACTGCTTTCGCAGTCATTCTCACATAATAAGATGGGACACAGAGCCTTATCTCAGGTAAGGCAGGGCTCTTTATTAATCTTAAGTGTTTTAATTCTAAAGCTAATCTTTGTTTTTTAAATATCATTTTACAAAGTTTACATAAATTATTTGAGGTCACATGAACATTAGCTAACACCGTATGATATAGCTTTTAAAACATGAATTAAAAAAAGGCTGAAAGTTTTTAACCTTTACATAGATTAGGCTCTCATTAACTTAAAATACATTTAAATTGTTCCCCAATATAAAAAGTAACATAAAAGTTTACATATCTTATTGACAACAGGTAAATAAATCCTATATATATATGTATATATATATATATATATATATATATATATATATATATATATATATATATATATATATATATATTTTACCATACATCTTCAGAACACCACCTTGATATAATGCTCTTTTAAAGTTTCTACCTTACAGACTTGTATACCTGGCAGATATGAGCACATTAATAGCATCACAATTGCATTGATGTTTCTACATTAACCAAGTTTAGCTTTTAAAGAAATGGCAGTACAGTGCTCTAAAATAACAGTTCTTATTTAATCAGTTGTTTAATTTTTATGGTTGCTTGCTCTAGAAAAATAAAACTTAATAACCACAATGTTATGGGTAAAATTATGTTTTGAGAAATTTTTGTCTCTTTAACACATGACTGATTTTTACAATCTTATACAGACTTTAGGACAAACTTATACAGACCTTAGTAAATCAATCAGATATCTAACAAAAGAACTCATGAATGAGTAATCCCATATCAAATTTACTTTACTTATTTATCAAAATATTAAACAAATGTATTGAACAGTGTACCATTTTTTGTTGAAGAAAAAGTTCTAGAACCAAGGCATATTAGGCCTTTTGTCGGCATTAATATTTTATTAGATTTTTGAACACCTAGAAAAACTTGTAAGGTTAAATTTAAAGACATTTATTTTTATCTGTTTATCCAATTTAAATTGCACCAATTAAATCATGAGAATTTAAGATCTTTGGATCCACGTTTCAAAATTTGTTTATATGAGTGCTTTTTTTATGAGTGCTCCTTATATGTGTTAATTTGTATAACATATATATGATATAGGAATATATGTATATATAGACATACAACACTAACAAAAGTGTGCACACATAATAATAGTAAAGGCCTTGTAGCTTTTTGCAGTTGAAATCTCCATTGCAATGTTTCAAAAACTCCACTGTTGGTCAAAGATAGAGCTGATCAGAAAAACATTAACCTAGGTCTGTAGGATCAAAATCATGAGCTCAAAAAAAGAATACAGAATCTAAGGAAAAAAATAAGAGTCCTAGAAAAAATGACTGGCCAGTAATTAGTAAATACCATACAATTTACCTTTTTTCCTGCCTTAGGCCTCAGATCAGTCTCCTACTGAGCTTGCAGGCTTCTTTCATTTGCATTTCAACAAAAGTCCTTGCTGAGGTCTGAAAGGAGCAGGGTAAAACTGCTATTCTGAGCAGACACCTCAGGCCTAAGGCATTTTAACCATAATTTTGAGGTTCGGATGTTGAAAATTATGATACAAATTTAAGATGAAATTCACAAAATTTTATATCTTTACATCTTGTTTTGTCAACAGATACCATAATATGATTTACTATCCTTGTCCAAATTAATGCACTGGTACACACTGTGATATTTTCTCAGTCTACCCAATTAAAAATTGGTGAAAAATAAAACTGAATGTTTGGGAAGTTACTTGCCAACTTGGAAGTAGAGTGCTTTAGTTTTCCATCCTAAGCATTTAAGTTATCTGGCATGAATTATCTGAAATCATAAACTAAACAATTACCTAAACCCGACTTTTAACTGCAAGATTGAGCAATGCTACAAAAACCCATCCAGATACCAGATTGTTACAATAAAACACCATCATTTAGACACACATTGAACTAATATCATTCCCAAGAAACAATTTATAATATCAGCACATTATTGCACATGTCTTAAAGGGCCAGAAACAAAGACACAAGACAGACAGAAAGGAGCTCCAGACTATGGCTGACAGACAGAAGCCTTAAAAACAGAGCTGATAAGAGAAAAATCTCCTACACCAGTGGCAGGATAGATGTCCTCACAAGGGGATCAGATGTTTTCACAGACGGCAACCTGAAATGTAATATCAAGGGTTTCCATGGTGACTTTACTGCATTTAGTGTCTCCTTTTTCTTTTTCTTTTTTTTAAGAAGACAGAGGTGGCATAATCCTTACAGTGCAGGGAACGAAGGAAGGAATTCCCTGAAGCAACAGGGCTTTGGTAGATCCTGGGAGTCCCTCAGTCCCTCCTTTTACTTATAGGATTAACTCCTCTGGTTTGGTTCCACCCCAATCTCGCTCCATCTCCTAACATTTCAGTAGTCAGCTCTCAAAAAGTTCCAGGGTCGGGGGGTTATCAAAATTTGTAACTTAAATTTCGGTTTCTGACCTTGAAGCGAATTAATACCTATTTAATAATGAGGACAGGGTTTGAGAAAAATAAAAAGGGAGGTTTACTGCTTTGCTAACAAAGCAGAGACACAGGGGACTCTGCCCAAAGGTTGTGACTCTCTTGAACTGGAGCAACAAGGGGTTTTAAAGGAGTTTCCATTGTTAACCTGGGAGATACTCTGTTCTTTGGTGGCCAGCAGGCATTGCCCTCTGCAGTGGGTGAGTTCCAGGCTGCCAGCTAGGGGCTTCTCTCATCCTGTTTAACAAAGGGGGGTAAACTTCAACACAGTTTTTTAGAACACAGTCCAAAGGGTGTAAGGCTTACTTGCTTTATTACCCATTTTTACGTCCAATATCTTTAAGTTTTTACCACAGAAATCACACAACAAAATGCACAAAAACAAACAAACAAGAAAACATATAGAACACAGAACAAAACACAAAGAAACAGAAACCTGGTGAAGATACAGAAAAACAGAGGAGCAATGAAATGTCTTGCTGAAGCTCCGGGGTAGGAGCTCCTGCGTGCCCGGCTGCACCTTTCTACCCTTTCAGAGAAATTCCATACAGAACAGAACAGAGGACAGAACAATTCTTGTTACTGTCCTGGACAGGAGTACATGTGAGCCTCCCCAGGCCACCTCTCTGTCATCAGAAGACATCTCCCTTAACCGGATATCAGATGTTATAAAGGCACCACCTACCTATGGAGGCCTCCACCACCAGGTGCTTGCTAATAGTTTTAGTGCGATGGTTCACTGCAGTGCTCCCTGGACCAAATGCTCACTCCAAGGCTTTGGAACTTGGCTCTCCAGCCCTGAGCCCTGGAGGAAAGGCCAGCGTCAGAATTTCCAGCAGTCTTGTCTTATGATCTGGTAACGTCATCTCGCTGGGGAACTCCAAAATGTTAGACCAGGATGCAAGAAAATACCACTGACTCCAATTAAAATCAAATTAAGGCAAGCTTATTAGTTCAACCGGCTAGGCTGACTCTCCTTCTCAAAACGGCTGGAAAAAGACAGCATCCCCACCTTTCCTACACCCCAGCTTTATAGCCCAAAAAGTTACACAAAAAGGGAGTATCAGAAAACAGAACTTTGACAAGCATCACACTAATTGTAGTTTACATTTTTTATTTGCTGGCCCCAGCATCAGAAATTATGAGGACCATTAGAGCCTCAGAGAGGGTCGTTGTCTGGCCAGGGAAGGCCAATATTTATGAGGTTTCAGTAAGGTTTCAGAGAGGGCTGTGATCTGGTCAGTAAGACAGGCATGGGTGAGTTCAAGGCATGGGCAGGCATTCCAAGCAGGTTCAGAATTTGCAGTAATTTATAGTAAAGCAAAAATTATCTTTCCATGGCTTTGTGGCAAGATGGCTCCCAATATTAATGAAAGATCAGGTTGAGTGATCACCCCTGTCCCTTCCTTTTGGAAACTCCTCTACCACCTCCAAGGTTGTGAACTCCTGAGCATTTTCCATTCCAGATAAGTATTCACAGAATGTCTAACTCTTCTCCTCTAATTGTGTCTTACTTGGGGCAAAGGTAATATCAAAGCATTGTTCTGGATGAGAGTGGGAAGATTATTGTATATCACATATTTGCATACACATTGGATTCATTTTCCAATTTTCCATTTGAAATACTGAATTCCTGGCACTAACCCATACCCTACTAGACTCTGACTAATAATCCTAATATGATGGTGAAACATAACCCAAGCAGAATAGAAATACAAGCCGTTCAGAGGAGGCATGGTGTGTAGTTGGAATTGCCTTTTGCATTATATAGTATAGGAGCTATAAATCTAGTCAATTTTTTGTTGAAATAATTCTACATGTGTTTTTAAAGTTAACAAAATGGGAATCCTGTCTCCCTTTCTCTGTAGCACATGTATTTTTATATGCACATAGAGAATCCTACCTGGTATCACACGTACATACTTGTGAGGTGGCTGAATTGGCAGATACAAATTGTGAGAAGAGATCACTACTCCTAAACGCTGTTCAAACTGAAAATTCAACCTATGGGTGAGCTTCCTAGTTCAATAACATTATACATAAATCCATGTTCAGTAAAATGAATATTTTTGCATCTGTGGATTATATATATTTCATGATGAATTTCGATTGGCATATATATTGCTACTTTTTTTCTTTTTTTGGTTGTTCAAAACGTTACAAAGCTCTTGACATATCATATTTCATACATTAGATTCAAGTGGGTTATGAACTCCCATTTTTACCCCAAATAAAGATTGCAGAATCACATTGGTTACATATCCACATTTTTACATAATGCCCTATTAGTTAATGTTGTATTCTGCTACCTTTCCTATACTCTATGATCCCCCCTCTTTCCCCCTCCCATCTTCTCTCTCTACCCCATCTACTGTAATTAATTTCTCTCCTTGTTTATTTTCCCATTCCTTTCACAACCTGTTATGTGTAATTTTGTATAACAATGAGGGTCTCCCTTCATTACCATGCAATTTCCCTTTTCTCTCCCTTTCCCTCCCACCTCATGTCTCTGTTAATGTAAATCTTTTCTTCCTGCTCTTCCTCCCTGCTCTGTTCTTAGTTGCTCTCATTATATCCAAGAAGACATTTGGTATTTGTTTTTTAGGGATTGGCTAGTTTCACTAAGCATAATCTGCTCTATTACCATCCAATTCCCTGAAAATTCCATGATTTTGTCATATTTTAGTGCTGCGTAATACTCCATGGTGTATAAATGCCACATTTGTTATCCATTCATCTATTGAAGGGCATCTAGGTTGGGTCCACAGTGCAGCAATTGTGAATTGTACTGCTAAGAACATCGATGTGGCAGTATCCCAGAGTTACACTATTTTAAGGTCTTCAGGAAATAGTCCAAGAAGGGCAATAGCTGGGTCAAATTGTGGTTCCATTCCAAGCTTTCCCAGGAATCTCCATACTGCTTTTCAAATTGGCCGCACCAGTTTGCGGAACAGCTCTCCTCATAGGCCTCATTTGGTCCATCTTCTCTACATTAAGAAGAGAGAGGCTTACTCAGACACAACCCTTCATCCTGACCAGGTTGTTTGCTAGGTTGTTTTGGTCTTTCAGGTCTTTCATAGCTGCCTACATCTTCTCCAGGGATCAAATATGCATGGACCTTTGAGTTCCTCAGTAGGTGGCAGATCCCCTACATTGCTGTATTGCAAGACGAACCCTGTCCCTTCTCTTTTGTAAAGTTAGATTGAGGGAACAGTGTATGGTTAGGGTTAATAACATGTTCAATTTGAGTTCGGAATCATTCTGATTGATGAATAATGGTATTGGGAACCTGCGATATTTATAAAACTATAGAGGTGAAATATAAGTATAAAAACAGAAATCTAGGTAAGATTTGTAGCCCAGAAGGGAATGAGGCCCTTTATTGGGATACTTAGCTTTTAATTATGTTCTGCACGTTTGTCTCAAATAAATTGATAATCAATGGCATAGGACCTTGTACCTTGGAAGATTGATTGTAGAAGAGAACATCCACTCAAATTTGGATAGTCGGTAGGATTAGGAAGAGAGTCGGTAGGTTTAGGAAGAAGAGTGAGTATAAAATTTGGATCAAATGTTCTTTAGCAATACGGTTTCATTTACACAGTGAATGTAAATGTCAGCACATGCGAAGAGTCAGTCACAATGATGAACTGCAGAAAATATAGGAAAGAAGATATCAATAGAGACATTACAAAATCAGGCAATTGTAAAGTGAATGATAGGTTTACACATTTTCAACAGGATCGAGATTGAATACATAATTTTAGGAAGAAACAAATATGTAGTCACCAACAGAAATGACATTTGAAAGCATTATGCAAACTGGAAATGGATGTTTTTAGTAATCCATATTCAACATCCATTTAGGATTTGGTGCAATCATAAGTGTGACCTTTGCATTTTGTGCCCAGAAAATTATTGTGATAAAATATATATGTAGATCATGTGACATGAGTATTTTTTCCACCATTTCTGTGAGCAATATTTTAAGACATATAAATTAGTATTGGGGGTACAAAGTGGTGTACCCTGTGTCTATGAATATAGAGATAATGCATGAATAGAACATACTGTAAATAAATAATATAACTGATTCCACTTTAAATAATGGATTGAATTGTTATCTGAAAATATATAAGAAATCATATATTGACATACAATCAATAATTCCAACCAGTTATATATCTAATTGTCATCTTAGGGTTATTGTTTATCATGAAGTGTGTGTGAGTTTTGCTTAAAAAGTGATTATGGAAGTCGAAAATAATGTGTTTGGAAAGAAGTCTCATGAAATTACCAGTCAAGAAATATGGAGGAATCCATGTGTTCTGAAGCAGGAAGTGATTGAAAGTGAAACAAATGCCTATAAATTTGCTAAATTGTCGATGAAATATATATCCTGTGATGTGCATAAACTGAGGAAATAGTATGTACCAGTGTTGAATAAAAATGAACGTCAAAGTACACATCATGTACCATTGGAATCTACTTGCATTGATGTTAAACTGGGTCAGTTACTGTAAAAATATTAGGATTCGCGTGCATCACTCACCGAAGTTAGTTTTCTTTTTTTTTAATTTTTATTTATGCTTGTTCAAAACATTACATAGTTCTTGATACATCATATTTGTCACTTTGATTCAAGTGGGTTATGAACTCCCATTTTTACTCCGTTTACAGATTGCAGAATCACATCAGTTACACATGCATTGATTCACATATTGCCATACTAGTGTCTGTTGTATTCTGCTGCCTTACCTATCCTCTACTATCCCCCCTTCCCTCCCCTCTCCTCCCCTCTTCTCTCTCTACCCCCTCTACAGTAATAAATTTCTCCCCCTTGTATTATTTTTCCCTTTCTTCTTGTATGTAATTTTGTATAACCCTGAGGGTCTCCTTCCATTTCCATGCAATATCCCTTCTCTCTCCCTTTCCCTCCCACCTCTCATCCCTGTTTTAATGTTAATCTTCTTCTCATCCTCTTCATACCTATTCTGTTCTTAGTTAATCTCCTTATATCAAAGAAGACATTTGGCATTTGTTTTGAAGGGATTGGGTAGCTTCACTTAGCATAATCTGCTCTAGTGCCATACATTTCCCTGCAAATTCTATGATTTTGTCATTTTTTAATGCAGAGTAATACTACATTCTGTATAAATGCCACATTTTTTAATCCATTCATCTATTGAAGGGCATATAGGTTGGTTCCACAGT
Organism: Callospermophilus lateralis; assembly: GCF_048772815.1. Classification (NCBI taxonomy): domain Eukaryota; kingdom Metazoa; phylum Chordata; class Mammalia; order Rodentia; family Sciuridae; genus Callospermophilus; species Callospermophilus lateralis. Next base: position 1,320,862 of record NW_027514349.1, on the reverse strand, counting down.
CTTGCTATTGTGAATTGTGCTGCTATGTACATCGATGTATCAGTGTCCCTGCAGCATGCTCTTTTTAGGTCTTTAGGGAATTGACCGAGAAGGGGAATAGCTGGGTCAAATGGTGGTTTCATTCCCAGCTTTCCAAGAAATCTCCATACTGCTTTCCAAATTGGATGCACCAATTTGCAGTCTCACCAGCAATGTACAAGTGTACCTGTTTCCCCACATTCTCACTAACACTTGTTGTTTGACTTCATAATGGCTGCCAATCTTACTGGAGTGAGATGGTATCTTAGGGTGGTTTTGATTCACCTTTCTCTGACTACTGGAGATGGTGAGCATTTTTTCATGTACTTGTTGATTATATGTCCTCCTCTGAGATGTCTGTTGAGGTCCTCGGCCCATTTGTTGATTGGGTTATTTGTTATCTTATTGTTTAATTTTTTGAGTTCTTTGTATACTCTGGATATTAGGGCTCTATCTGAAGTGTGAGGAGTAAAGATTTGTTCCCAGAATTTAGGCTCCCTATTTACCTCTCTTATTGTTTCTTTTGCTGAGAAAAAACTTTTTGCTTTGAGTAAGTCCCATGTGTTGATTCTAGTTATTAACTCTTGTTATTAACTCTTGTGCTATGGATGTCCTATTGAGGAATTTGAAGCCCGACCCCACAGTATGTAGATCGTAGCCAACTTTTTCTTCTATCAGACGCCATGTTTCTGTTTTGATATCAAGGCCCTTGATCCATTTTGAGTGAACTTTTGTGCATGCAAGAGAAAGGGATTCAGTTTCATTTTGTTACATATGGATTTCCAGTTTTTCCAGCACCATTTGTTGAAGATGCTATCCTTCCTCCATTGCATGCTTTTAGCTCCTTTATCAAATAGAAGATTGTTGTAGCATTGTGGATTAATCTCTGTGTCCTCCATTCTGTACCATTGGTCCACCCGCCTGTTTTGGTACCAGTACCATGCTGTCATTGTTACTATTGCTCTGAAATTTAGTTTGAAATCTGGTATCGCTATACCGCCTGATTCACACATCCTGGTTAGAATTGCTTTTGCTATTCTGGATCTTTTATTATTCCATATGAATTTCATGATTGCTTTCTCTATTTCTACAAGAAATGCCGTTAGGATTTTGATTGGCATTACATTAAACCTATAGAGAACTTTTAGGAATATCACCATTTTGATGATATTAGTTCTCCCTATCCATGAACAGTGTATATTTTTCCATCTTCTAAGATCTTATTCTACTTCTCTTTTTAGGGTTCTGTAGTTTGCATTGTATAAATCTTTCACCTCTTTTGTTAGGTTGATTCCCAAGGATTTTAGTTTTATTTTTTGAGGATATTGTGAATGGAGTGTTTTTTTTTTTCTCATTTCCGTTTCAGAAGTTTTGTCACTGATATACAGAAATGCCTTTGACTTATGAATGTTGATTTTATATCCTGCCACATTGCTGAAATAATTTCTAACTTCTAGTAGTTTTTTTTGTAGACCCTTTTGGGTCTTCTATATATTGAATCATATCAGCTGCAAGTAGTGATAATTTAAGTTATTCTTTTCCTATTTTCATGCCTTTTATTTCTTTCATCTGTCTAATTGCTCTGGCCAGTGTTTCGAGAACTATATTGAATAGAAGTGGTGGTAGAGGACATCTCTGTCTTGTTCCAGATTTTAGAGGGAATGCTTCAATTTTTCTTCATTCAGAATAATGCTAGCCTGAGGCTTAACATAGATAGCTTTTACAATGTCGAGGTAAATTCCTGTTATCTCTAGTTTTTCAAATGTTTTGAACATAAAGGGATGCTAAGGGTCTATCCTTCTTATTTATTTTTTGCAGAACCAAGCTTTAGTTTTGTAATTTTTTCAATAGTTTCTTTTGTTTCAATTTTGTTGTTTTCCGCTCTGATTTTAGTTATTTCTTGCCTTCTGCTACATTTGCTGTTGTTTTGCTCTTCCTTTTCTAGGGCTTTGAGATGAAGTGTGAGCTCATTTATTTGTTGTTCTTTCCTATTTTTGAGGAATGACGTCAAGGTGGTGAATTTCCCTCTTAAAACACCTTTCATTGTGTCCCATAGACTCCGATATGTTGTTTCTGTATTTTCATTTATCTTGAAGAATTTTTTTATTTTCTCATTTATGTCTTCTGTAACACATTAATCATTCAGTAACATGTTGTTCATTTTCAATGTGATGTAGGATTTTTCCTTCCTTCTTTTTCATTGGTTTCCAGATTCATTCCATTATAATCCAATAAAATTCATGGTATTAAGTCCACCCTTTATATTTACTGAAGGTTGCTCTATGGCATAATATATGGTCTATTTTTTAGAAGGATCCATGTGCTGCTAAAAAATATTATATCCACTTGATGATGGTTGATATATTCTATATATGTCAGTTAAGTCTATGTTATTGATTGTGATATTGAGTTCTATAGTTTCTTTATTCAACTTTTATTTGGAGGATCTGTCCAATGGTGAGAGAGGTGTGTTGAAGTCACCCATAATTATTGTGTTGTGGGCTATTTGATTCTTGAACTTGAGGAGAATTTGTTTTATGAACGTCACAGCACCATTTAATGGTGCGTAAATACTGATAATTTTTATGTCTTGTTGGTGAATGGTTCCTTTTAACAGTATATAATTTCCTTCATTATCCCTTTTGATTAAATTAGTCTTGAAGTCGATTTAATTCGATTTGAGGATGGCCACCACTCCTTGCTTATGAGGACCGTGTGCATGGTATATTTTTTCCCAACCTTTCACCTTCAGCCTGTGTATGTCTTTTCCATTCAGATATGTCTCCTGGAGGCAACATATTGTTGGATTTGTTTTTTGAATCCAAGTTACAAGCCTATGTTGCTTTATTGGAGAGATTAAGCCATTAATGTTTAGTGTAACTATTGATATATGGTTTCTACTGCCAGCCATGTTTGAATATTTATCGCTTTTTAAAATTTACTTTGTTTCTCCATGATTAGCTTTTCCCCCGCCCTCTGTCATTACTGAGGCACTTCCCACTGATGGTTTTGGTTGTTGTTTTTCATTTCTTTCTCGTGTAGTGTTTTGCTCAAGACACTTTGCAATGGTGGTTTTCTGGCTGCAAATTCTTTTACCTTTGTTTATCATGAAAGATTTTTATTTCGTTGTCGTACCTGAAGCTGAATTTTGCTGGATACAGAATTCTTGTTTGGCATCCATTGTCTTTCAATGTTTGAAATACGTTGTTCCAGGATCCTCTCACTTTCAGTGTCTGTGATGAAAAATAGGTTGCTAACCTTATTGGTTTACCCCTGAATGTAATCTTCCTCCTTTCTCTTGAAGCTTTTAAAGTTTTCTCTTTGTTCTGTATATTGGATAGCTTCATAACAATGTGTCTTGGCGTTGGTCTACTGTGATTTTGTGTGCTCTGTGTCCTGTAAGCATCTTCAATTTGTATATCCATTTCCTTTTTTATTTCTGGAAAATTTTCATTCCCATAGTTTGAATCTCTGTACCTTCCTCTATCCAGATGACTCATAAGTTTGGTTTTTTTATGTTATACCATATCTCTTGGATGTTTTTCTCGTGATTTTTTACCAGCCTTTCTGTGTTGGCTAGACTCTTTTCAAGATGATATATTTTGTCTTCATTATGTGACATTCTGTCTTCTACTTGCTCCACACGGTTAGTGATACTCTCAATTGAGTTTTTAATTTGGTTTATCGTTTCCTTCATTTCTAGAAATATTCTTTAAATATTTATAATCTCTATCTCCTGATAAAGAAGATTAACTTCTTCTTTTATCTGTTTATGTAATTCATTTTCAATGTGTTCTTTCACTGTATTTATTTGCTCTCTCGTATCCTTTTTAAGGTTCCATTTCATCTGTCTAAGGTATTCCTTGAGTTCTTTATATGACCATTTTTCTGATAATTCTAGGTCCTCCTGAATATTTAGGTTATCCTTCATTGTTTGTACTCCTTTTCTTTCTTGCTTTTTGATGCTGCTCATGTTACTTCTTGTTCTGTTTGAGTGCTGAGTTACTTCTTATTCTTATAAATTTATTTGAAGCTTGGGAGGAAAGATATTAGAAGGGATGGGAAGAAGTCACTAAAGAGAATGAGAATAGGCAGGTAGAATTCAAGGATGGGGGAATAAGAAAATTGAAAAGAAATGAAAAGACAAAAGAAAAAATTAGAAAATAAAGAAAGAAATAATTTTTTTAAAATAATAATGATAATTAAAAAATGAAAATTAAAATTTAAAATAATAATAATAGTAAAATTAAAAAAATAAAAACATTAAAATAAGTTAAAGAACAACACAAAAAATTTAAATGAAAGAAAAAAAATAAAAATAAAATAATAATAATAATAATAATACATGCAGTCATAGAGTTCAATTAACTTCTCTTCCAGTAGGTGGAGCTGTGCTCACTGGGCCAAGCTTCTCTTCTCAATAGGTGGGAACCAATCACTGTGCAGCAGCTCTTCCTCCAAGACTGGGCGGGTCTCTAATCCTGAGTGCCTAGGACCTTCTCTAGTGTTTCCTCAAGCCAGGCTCCGCTCAACTGTGACGCTCACCACAATACTTGCTACACGTCAGGTCTCTGCTCCTGGTAGCCCTGTTTTCATCAACGCTTGGCACTCTCTCCCTGTTTGCCTCCCTCAGACACTAAGTTTATAGAGCTTGGGGCTGGGAACCCCCAGCGAATTTGCTTGCTCTCTGGTATCCATGCCCACATTAGCTGGTGTAAGAGACCTCAGTTGTCAGCACTAGTAGGAGCGGTAGCCAGGAATTCCACGCCACAAGTCCCACAGCACACATGATTCCCTCGGTCTGGCCATCTTTCTCACGGGAGACCTGGGAGGGCCCCTTAAGGGAGAGCTGGGAGGGGCCCTTAATGTTTCCCCGCTGTGTGGAGAGAGATGCATAGGGAATTACACACCTGTCGTACTGGTTTCAATGAAGTTATCTCCTCTGCCCATGACATCAGTTCTCTTCCACGGTGGTATCCCATGCAAATGGTGACCATTCGTTCCTTTTGCCAGGTGACCAATGCAATGGATGGGTCCTGACTGTGTCTCCAAAGCCCCATTTCAATCCAGTGGCCTTTTACCTCTGTAAATTCAGAAGGGCCGACCAGTTATTTCAGAGGGAACGTTAGTTCTGAGTCACAAGAAGCAGGCAAATCTGAGCTTCTATGCAGCCGATCCGGGCTCTGTGTGTTTTCTCAGGGGCCCAGACTGTTCGCACCAGATCCACGTCAGGTCAGCATTGCCTAGTGATTCTGAACAAACAGCATTTAGACAGTTTACGACTCCCTATGCCTGCGCAGCTAATGAGGTCAGATACTTGATTTCTCCATGTCCGCCACCATGTTGGATCTCTTATATTGCTACTTTTTAATGTCTGTGCGTGTGCGTGTGTGTGTGTGTGTGTGTATATATATATATATATATATATATATATATATATATATATATATATATATGATTTCTTATATATTTTTAGATATCAATTCAATTCATTATTTGAAATGGAACCAGTTATATTATTTATTCACAGGATGGTCTATTCATGCATTATCTCTATATTCATAGACACAGGGTACACCTCTGTGTACCCCTAACACTAATGTATATGTCTTCAAAATATTGCTCCCAGAAATGGTGGAAGAAATACTCATGTCACCTGATCCACATATATATTTTATCACAGTAAAATTCTGAACAAAAAATGTAAAGGTCACACTTATGATTGTACCGAAGCCTAAAAGAAAAGTGAAAATGTTTAACTAAAAACATCCATGTGAAGGTTGCCTAATGCTCTCAAATGTCAATCCTATTGGTGACAGCATATTTGTTTCTTCCAATGATTATATATACAAATTAAACCCTGTTGAAAATGTCTAATCCTATAACTCACTTTATACTTTGCCTGATTTCATAATATCTCTATTGATAAATGCTTTCCTACTTATTTTCCCCAGTTCATCATTGTGACTGACTCTTCATATGTGCTGACATTTTCATTCATTCTCTAACCGAAACCCTATTGCTAAAGAACTTTTGGTCCAAATACTATACTCACTCTTCTTCCTAAACCTACCGACTATCTTCCTAATCCTACCGACTATCCATTTTTTACTGGATGTTCTCTTCTACATTAAATCTACCAAGGTACAAGGTCCTGTGCTTCAAATCCTACCTAGATTTCTGTTTCCATACTTATATTTCACCTCTATGTTCTTTTAATTATCACAAGTTCCCAATACCATTATTCATCGCACAGAATGATTCCTAACCCAAATTGAACCTGTTATTAACCCTAAACATACACTGTTCCCTCAATCTCATTTTACAGAAGAGCAGCGACAGAGTTGTTCTTAAAATACAGGGAATTAGGTGACCTTCCACCTGCTGAAAACCTCAAAGGTCCATGCAGAAATGATACCTGGAGAAGTTGTAGGGAGGTATGAAAGACCTGAGAGAGCAAAAGTCCTATTCCATGGCAAACAACCTGGTCAGGATAAAGGGATGTGTCTGAATCAGCCTCTCTCTACTTATGTTAGAGAAGATGGACTAAACCAGACCTGTGTGGAGAGCTGTTCCCAGGTGCCTATGGTTGATATACCATTCTAACTTGTGCAAGTGTTCCAGGAAGTAGGAGCAGCCTCCATCTCATGGGACCCTTGGAAGCAAGTGTTAGGACAAACTGGTTGCCAAGGCAGTGACCTCATTCATTCAATTCCAAAGAAAGTGACATACCTCATTTCCTTGGTGATGGAACTCTATGATCTTTGTATCCTAGTGGCCAGGCACCCAGACGCTATCCCATTCCCAGTCACAGTGGTCTCACTTGTTTGGATTTACCAAGGACAGAGTCAGTATTTCTTGGTACCTACTAATGTGAGGATGGCCAAATGCCAGGAGAGCACTGAAGAGGTACCTTTTCTGAGAAAGCCAGTAGTGGCTCACCACTATTTCCTGACAACTTCACAGAGTTAGCCAAGGAAACCAGACCTGAGAGAGGACAGACTATTTCGAAGGAATATAGTATGGCCGAGCAGTTAGAGGACACTCCAGATAGTCACAGATCTACATGGGGGAAGGAGGTGCCATTATGGGAGTGGGTGTGGGTTTGTGGTTTTGCCTCATGTTCTAACAAAAGGTAGGAATGGCGGTTTGTTTGGATTGAAGTGGACTGTTTCGAGTAAGTCATTTGACAAGGTGAGTGTTTCTATGTTTGTGTATCCGACTATGTCCATTGTTGTAGACATTAGAAAAGAGAATGCATTAATGGATGTGTCCTGTCTAGTATAAATCTTACCATAATTCATCCTGCTCAATTTATGAATGGACTGCACCTTGTCTTATCGATGGGCAACACCTGCTATCATCCTAAGTTCCTGTTTTCTTCCTGAATTCTGGCCAGTCTCCAGAATAGGCTCAGGGATTTGTGTCCAAGATATGTACCACCTCCAAGCTCTGTGACATGGCCATATACTGGATAGCTGAAGAGAATGGAGATCATCTCAGAAAACTCAGATATCAGTGTGACCAGGAAAGTCTCAGTGGAGAAACCCTGCTTTGGGCCTTTTGCTTACCTTATGTTCTGTTGCCCTGAATGTCAGGAAGGTCTTTGCCTCAGGCCACCCCTTTGTGAAGCCTGAAGAAAACAGTTTTAAATTTGAAATGAATAGGCATCACCTGTGGCTCTTTGCTTAATTGCTTTGGAAAGGGATGTGTCTGAATTAGCCTCTTGGCCTTGTATGTGGCTGTGATTTTTATTCTCAGCACATGATGGATCCAAAGAATGATCGCATGTGTGCATCCAAAACCAAAATGGCCAAAAGATCAGTCATTGTGGATGAAGTCTCTCGCCTTCTTCTGTTAGGTTCCTGACATCCATCAAGTGAGAATACTGATCCTTTGGGTCAAATGAGTTCTTGAAATCTCTGCCGAGGTGCTTGGCTTTTCTCATGACTCTATTTCACATAAATATTCCATACCTGAAAGTCAGTAGGCCTCAAATTGGAGAAACAGAGCAGCATGAACGGCAGGCTTAGTTGACCACTCCTGGTTCATATTAAGAGTGTCCAGGCCACCCTGACTTTAGGCAAATGAGGGGCAAGTGAGATTATTTTGGACACTACCAATGGCTGCACCCCTCATGGAAACCTCCAGCCAGAGGTCATGATGAGTGAATATATGGAAGAAGATGAGGGCCATGTGGGAGTGTTTTGGTTTTAATTGTGGTCATTTGTGTGGCGGTTGGAAGAAATGTCTGGGTCCACCTGGGCTTGAACTCTGGTGTGATTCCCCATAGAGACTTAGTTCTGGAACTCACCTCAGAGAAGTATTGCCATGAATTGTTTTGGGATTTTAGGAGGCCACGCATGAGAGTTGCCCTTGGAAACTGAGATCTGGCTTTCCACAGAGCACTGGGAATCTCAGCCAGCATATCACATGATATAATTGTGAAAAACTTGCAGCCATAGTTGAGAGTCAAAACACACATGGACCTCACATTTTACACCTCAATGTGCCTGGCTTCATGTGACCTTTTCCCCACTCTTTGGGAAGCCTTGCCTGTGAGAGTTCTCCAGAGTTTTCATTTAAATTAGCTTCCTCAACATTTAGTGGTTCCTGAATGAATTGAAACCCAGAGTTTCTCCAACTTCATCCTTGAAAAATGGCTTGATAAATACCATGAATTTTTGGAAGTTCCCACAACCAGGTGGCACTGGAGAACATTTGGATGTCCTGTTGCTGATCATGAGTATACCAGACAATGCCTTGATTGACTGGGTTTCATGAAAATGGTGTAGAACAGAGATGTCAGTAAGTTGGAGCCTGCTGAGTAGTGGGCCTAGAGCAGTGGTGGGCAGGTGTGTGATGAAACATCAGTGGTAGGGCCATGAGGATCTACCATTGGATTCCAAATGGCTTGTGACTGACATGGTGCAGCCAGCAGTCCCTTATATGTAAAGGCATCTTGTTATATGGTGAGGTTTCAGGTCAATGTTCTGAATCAGGTTGATATGGACGAGGGGGCAATGGGGCAAGCTAGGAGGGATAGAAGCCTGGTTGGTGCATTCTCCTGCAGACCCTGACCCAACACACGTGACAGAACTCCCTCCAGCAATATGTCCCAGTTGAGCTCCTGGTATTTCGTGAAGCAAATACCAAACTCCCAGTGCTGCAGGAAAAACACCACAAAAAGTGTAGGAGGACCAAATGGCTTCGCAGTCAACACGGAGGGACACTTAGTCCTCAGTGGTCACAGTTTACCTACAAAGAGAGGATTCAGCATTGCTGCCTCATCTTCATTGGAAAATAAGAAACCATGTCCTTCAGGTCACATAGATGCAGAACCAGCTTTGATGGTCTCACTACTAAAGTAGCCAAATCTCCTGACAACAACATATATTTCAAGTGCCCAAAATCAGAGGCAGTTTCTCAAAAAGTTTTTAGGCTCTCAGAGCTCCCTGTTTGTGTTGTGTTTACCCTGTCCCTTACTTTTGGAAACTCCTCTACCACCTCCATGGTTATGAACTCTTGAGCATTTTCCATTCCAGATATGTATTCACTGATTTTCTAACTCTTCTCCTCTAATTATGTTTTACCTGGGGTGAAGGTAATGTCAAGGCATTTTTCTGGATGAGAGTGAGAGGATATCAGACCTTCACAGATATTTGTGAAGCACATATTTGCTTACACATTGAATTCATTTTCCAATTTTCCTTTTGAAATACTGAATCCCTGACACTAACCCATACCTACTAGAATCAGACAACTCATCCTAATATAATGGAGAAAAATAACCCAAACAGAATAGAAATTCAAGCAGTTCAGAGGAGGCATCTTGTATAGTTGGACTTGCCTTTTGCATTATATAAGGTAGGAGTTATAAATCTAGTCAATTTTTATTTGAAATAGTTCTCCATGTGTTTTTAAAGATAACAAATGTGTGAAATCCTGTTTCCCTTTCTCTGTAGCCAATTCACACATGTATATTTATATGCACATATAGAATCCTACCAGGAATCCCACGTACATTTTTGTGAGGTTTCTCACTTCGCAGATTCAAATTGTGAGAAGAGATCACTCCTCTTAAACGCTGTTAGAACTGAAGATTCAAACTATAGGGGAGCTTTCTAGTAGAACAACATTATACATATACTCATGTTCAGTAAAATAATTATTTTTGCATCTGTGGATGATATATATTTCCTGATGAATTTTGATTTTCATATATATTGCTGCTTTTTAATGTCTCTGTGTAGTTTGTATGTGTGTGTGTGTGTGTATATATATATATATATATATATATATATATATACACACACACACACACTATTCAGATTTTTCAATATATAAAATATATGTGTCTTATATACACTTTCTAAATTCATTCATGTTCATGTATATGGATTTATAATCAACTTTTCACAAGATTATTTTCCGAAATATTCATCCACCTGAAATACATATTTGTTTCCTAGTACTGAAAACAAACTTCAGTGAATGGTGCCTACAAATTCTAATAATTTTACAGTAACTGACCCAGTTTACCACCAATGCAAGTAGATTCCTATGGGACATGATATGTAATTTGAGGTTCATTTGTATTCAACACTGGTACATTATTATTTCTTCAGTTTTTGCACATCATACGATATATATTTCATCCACAAGTTCACAAATTTACAGGCATTTGTTTCAACTTTAATCAATTCCTGTTTCAGAACACAAGTATTATCAGGGTTTCTGAACTCGTCTTTTCATGACGCTTCTTTCCAAACAAGTTATTTTCGATTTCCATAATCACTGGTGAAGTAAAACTCACACCCTTCGTGATAAACCAAAACACTAATATTACCATTATATGTATACCATTTTGGAAAGAATGATTGTATATCAATATAACATTTCCTGTAATTTTTCAGATATCAGTTCAATCCATTATTTATAGTTGGAACAAGTTATATTATTTATTCACAGTATGTTCTATTCATGCTTTATCTTTATATTCATAGACACAGTGTACACCTCTTTGGACCCCCAATACTAATTTTACGTCTTCAATATATTGCTACCAGAAATGGTGGAAGAAATACTTATGTCACCTGATCTACATATACATTTTATCACAATAATATTCTGAAAAAAAATGTAAAGGTCACACTTATGACTGTACCAAAGCCTAAAAGGAAAGTGAACATGGATTAATAGAAACATCCATGTCCATGCTGCCTAATGCTCTCAAATGTCAATCCTATTGGTGACAACATATTTGTTTCTTCCTAAGATTATATATTCAAACTCAACTCTGTTGAAAATGTCTAATCCTATCACTCACTTTATATTTTGCCTGATGCAATAATGTCTCTATTGATATCTGCATTTCTACATATTTTCCCAGTTTATCATAGTGACTGACTCTTCATATGTGCCGACATTTACATTCACTCTCTAACCGAAACCATATTGCTAAAGAACTTTTGGTCTAAATCCTATAATCGCTCTTCTTCCTAAACCTACCGACAATCTTTCTAAACCTACTGACTATCCCTTTTTACTGGATGTTCTCTTCTACGTTCAATCATCCAAGGTACAAGGTCCTATGCCATTGTATATTGAATTATCTGAGACATCTTTAGAGAACATAAATCAAGCTAAGTATCCCAATCAAGGGCCCAATGCCCTTCTGGGTTTCAAATTATACCTAGATTTTTATTTTCATACTTATATTTCACCTCTACATTCTTGTAAATCTCACAGGTTGCCAATAGCATTATTCATCGCACAGAATGATTCCTAACCCAAATTGAACCTGTTATTAACCCTAAACATACACTGTTCCCTCAATCTCATTTTACACAAGAACAGGGACGGAGTTGTTCTTACAATACAGGAAAGTAGGGGACCTTCCACCTGCTGAAAACCTCAAAGGTCCATACAGAAATGATACCCGGAAAAGTTATAGGCAGCTATGAAGGACCTGAGAGAGCAAAAGTCATCTTCCATGGCAAACAACCTGGTCAGGATGAAGGGATGTGTCTTAATCAGCCTCTCTCTTCTTATTGTAGAGAAGATGGACCAAATCAGGCCTGTGTGGAAAGCTGTTCATGGGTGCCTATGGTTGATATACCATTCTAACTTGTGAAAGTGTCACAGGAAGTAGGGGCAGCCTCCATCTCATTGGACCCTTGGAAGCAACTGTTAGGAAAAAGGGGTGCCAAGGCAGTGGCCTCATTCAGTTCCAAAGAAAGTGACATATCTAATTTCCTTGGTGATGGAACTCTCTGAACTTGCTATCCAAGAACCAAGACACCGAGAGGCAATCCCAGTCCAAGTCCCTGTGGGCTCACTTGATTGGATTTTCCAAGGACAGAGTCAGTCTTTCTCGGTACCTAATGATATGAGTATAGCCAAATACCAGGAGAGCACTGAAGAGGTACTTTTCCTGAGAAAGCAGGTAGTGGCTCGCCACTTTTTCCTGACAACTTTACAGAGTTGGTCAAGGAAAGCAGATCTGATAGAGGACACGCCATTTCGGGGGAACATAATATGGCCCACCAGTCAGAGTTAACTCCGGAGAGTCACAGAACTACTTGAGGGAAGGAGGTGCCTTTGTGAGTGTGGGTTTGTTGTTTTGTCTCATATTCTGAGAATAGGTAGGGAAGGCGGTTTGTTTGATTTGGAGTGAACTGTTTCTAGTAAGTCGTTTGACAAAATGAGTGTTTCTATGTCTGTGTATCCCACTGTGTCCGTGGTTGTAGACATGAGAAAAGAGAATGCAACAATGGATGTGTCCTGTCTAGTAGAAAGCTTCCCATTATGCATCCTGCCTAATTTATGAATGGAGTGCGGCTTGCCTTATGGATGAGCAATACCTATTACCTTCCTAAGTCCCTGTTTTCTTCTGAATTCTGGCCACTCTCCAGAATAGGCTCATGGTTTTGTGTCCAAGATATGCAACAACTCCAAGGTCTGTGACATGGCCATGTACAGGATAGCTGAAGGCAATGGCCAGCATCTCAGAAAACTCAGATATCAGTGTGACCAGGAAAGTCTCAGTGGATATACCCTGCTTTTGGCCTTTTGCTTACCTATTGTTCTGTTGCCCTGAATATCAGGAAGGTCTTTGCCTCAGGCCACCCCTTTGTGAAGCCTGAAGGAAACAGTTTTCAAATGGAAATGAATGGGCATCACTTGTGGCTCTTTCTTAGTTGCTTTGGAAAGGGATGTGTCTTAATTAGACTCTTGGCCTTGTATGTGGCTGTGACTTTGATTCTCAGCAGCTGATGGATCTAAAAATGATCCCATGTGTGCATCCAAAACCATAATTGCCAAAAGATCAGTCATTGTGGATGAAGTCTATCGTCTTCCTCTGTTAGGTTCCTGACCTCCATCAAGTGAGAATAGGTATTCCTTGGGTCAAATGAGTTCTTCAAATCACTGCAGAGGTGCTTAGGTTTTCGTATGACTCCAAATCACATAAAGAATCTATACTTGAAAGTCAGTAGGCCTCAAATTGGAGAAACAGAGCAGTATTAACGGGAGGCTTATTTGATCACTCCTGGTTCACAGAAAGGGTGTCCAGGCCAACATGACTTTAGGCAAATGAGGGGCAAGGGAGTTTATTTGGACACTGTCTTTGGGTGAGCCCTTCATGGAAACCTCCAGACAGAGGTTACGATGAGTGACTATATGGAAGAAGATGAGGACCATGTTTGAGTGTTTTGTTTTTAATTGTGGTCATTTGTATGGTGGTTGTAAGAAATATCTTGGTCCACCTGGGCTTGAACTCTGTTGGGATTTCCCTTAAAGACTGCGTTCTGGAACTGAACTCAGAGAAGTATTGCAATGAATAGAAATACAAGCAGTTTAGAGGAGGCATGGTGTATATTTGGACTTGCCTTTTGCATGATACAGAGTAGGAGTTAAATCTAGTCAATTTTTTGTTGAAATAGTTCTCCATGTGTTTTTAAAGTTAAAAAATTGTGAATTCCTGTCTCCCTTTCTCTGTAGCCTATTCAGCACATATATTTTTATATGGATATATAGAATCATACCTGGTACCACACATACATTCTTGTGAGGTGGATGAGTTGGCAGATACAAATTGTGAAAAGAGATCACTCCTAATTAACCATGTTGGAACTGAATATTCAACCAATGGGTGAGCTTGCTAGTTGAACAACATTATACATAAATCCATGTTCAGTAAAATGAATATTTTTGGATCTTTTTATGATATATATTTTATGAAAATTTTGATTGACATATATTTTGCTATTTTTTTTTCTCTGTGTGTGTGTGTGTGTGTGTTTTGTGTCATTCGCCTGTTCTGTAAAACAACTTCAGAGAGAGAGGTTAAAAATTCATGCAAAGCTCTGATGGAGGTATCTAATATCTTAGTTTTGGTCTATTGCTTCTTCTAATTGGGTCATTTGTTGTGTCCCATGGACGAGGGCAGTGGTTCCTGTGCCCACCCCTGAAGCAACTCCTATTCCGAATAGGATGGCTAAAGTGAGGGATATATGTCCCCAGTGGAAACGGGTTGTATGCCCCTCTATTTCATTTTCAAATGAACCTGCATCATGACAGAGCACTCTGGGAAACATCTGCACCATTACACAATTAATCACATCTGTTGACAATTTCTTTAAAACATAAACAATGTTTAATTATATACAATTATGCTGTTGTAGGGACGGACAAGGCAAGGTACCTAAGATAGCAACGAAGACAGGGAAACCGTCCTATTTGGTTGCAACCAGATTCAGAGGGCATTGCTTCTGTTGTAATCAATTATTCTCCTGAAACTCAAGTTTAGGTAGTTTCAGAATTTTGTACCCAACATGTAAGGGAAGGGGCTCAGAAGTTCACAGTCTTCAGAAGTTCAAAAAAGCCGTTGTTGTTTCTGTTTTTTACCTCAGTTCTGGGCAAGTTAACTTTTCAAGGACACCTGGGAGGGAAAGAGCTTTTTCCTACCTTTCTTATTTTTCGCCCCTGACAGCTGTAACCATGGAGCCCTGATGGTAACTTCTTTATCTTAGAAATATAGCCATCTCTGTAAAGCCCCAGCTCATGGCCAGAGGCCTTGTTCATTATTTTGTGGAAAACAAGTAATGGGGTGTCTAGCATAGAGGTGCTTATTTTTTTAGCCAGTGGCCAAGTAGAACAAGGCAACACTAAAAGAGGAAGTTTATCTACATTGAACTCTTTTATAGGGACTCTTTTGCTGAAAGTCCTAAAGTCAGCCATGGTGAAGACTTCTGTAGAAAGTCAGTTAAGAATTTTCTGTAGGCCTGGTACAGAAGGGGAAGACAGGGAAGGTGGGGCTGACAGCAGCTCCGAGGATCTGAGAATAAGGAAGGAGAGATGTAAAAGAATAATGGGAAAGGGGTTTGGGATTTTCCTAGCAACAAAAACTTGAGCTGTAGAACAGGTAGAGCAGAGGGGAAGACAAGAGTGAGTATCCCAAAATGCATGTGAGGGACTTTAAATTTTTAGTAAACTGTTTTCAGTGATGACAAAGCAACTTTAAAGGCCACTTTCATTACATCTTTGATAGGAGTCTGAGGGCTCTCCTCAGCTAGTTTCAGCTTTGTGTTAGCTGGTAAGAGGACCTGGTGGGACCCGGGGCGGGCACGGACAGGAGAAGAGAGGAGTGAGTCGGTGGATGGGAACCTGAGTACCTGCTACTTCAGCAAGATGGCGATGGTCTGAGAACCAGCAGAGATTTGGGTTTTTGATCTAATAATTGGAGGGGAGAAATCAGGTTGCTGAGGTGAGAGTGACAGCAGAGACTCTGGAGCACAAGGCTGAAGGTGAGGATTGATTGGATAAGCATAGTTCAGGATATGAGTGAAGGATGGAAAAGGCATGCCCATAGGGGAATCTCCTTTCACCCTTTTGAGCACTTGCAGAAGTTAAAAAGGTCACACAGGGCTGGGGATGTGGCTCATTTGTAGCACGCTCGCTTGGCATGCGTGCGGCCCGGGTTCGATCCTCAGCACCACATACAAACAAAGATGTCGTGTCCAGCAAAAAACTAAAAAATAAATATTAAAAATTCTCTCTGTCTCTCTCTCTCTCACCTCTCTCTTTAAAAAAAATGGTCACGCAGAATTTGAGGATCAAGAGACCCCTCTGGGGGCCATCGGTTTTGGTTATCTAATTGGTAATATGGCCAATGCTGTGTACTGAATTTGATCAGGAGTTTGTGTTCCATCAGGCAGCCCCTGTATGCTCACATCCCCATGACGTACAGCAAATGTCTGCCAGGCATTCTGGGATTACTAAAAAGGAGTGATGGATTTTTCCTTTCCCCAGGTCCATGATCCTCTTAGTTATACAAGTCCGATATTTACTGCCATTAGCCCCTTGAACTAGAGACCTTTTATTTGATAGAGGGCCCAATGGGGCCTTAAGGGCTGAGTTTATTGCCCCTGTATCCACTTCAAAGTTTACTGGTGTCTCCTCCACTTCAAAAGATACGCTGGGCTCAGGGAGGGGATCTGAGCCCCAACTTTCGTAGTCATGCTGAAGAGTCAGAAAGGCTGGCTGGCGTGGCTGCCTCTTTCTAGGGAACTCTTGAACCCAGTGTCCTCTTTCTTTACAGTAGGCACATTGATCTGAGGTCAGGGGTGGCCTCTGGCGTGGGACCAGGTATCCCTTCCTGTCTCCCTGTTTCTTAATTTCTGGCCTTTTTGTTATTGTGACCGGGACCTTAGTCAACTCCTTAGTCTGTCTTTTGTTTCTTTTATCCTCCTTTTGCTCCCTTCTCTTCCTCAGTTTCTCTCTTATAGTATACTTTCTCGGCTTCTCTGACTAAATCTCTCAAAGTCATATCTTGTAATCCATCTAAGCATTGTAACTTTCTTTAAATATCCAAGGCAGCATGCCCAATAAAGGCCATTGTGACAGATGATTTTTGATCCTCTGCATGAGGATCGAAAGGAGTATATCTCCTATATGCCTCCGTAATTCTCTCTAGAAACATAGAGGAAGATTCATCAGGCCCGCAGGCGTGGTACCCACGTCACCCCAAATGGAGTAGGGAAAGAGCAGTGCCACTGCCTGCTCCCGGATCAGGCCCAGCCACCAGCTGGTGTGGTAGTCACGTCACCCAAATTGTAGTAGGGGCCAAGCAGGCTGCCCCCCGCGCCCGCCACAAAAGCAGACCTGTGACTGACCTTCGGAACAGGCCCAGAGGCCTGCCACCATGGTAGACATGACACCCCAATTGGAGTAGTGGCAGAGCAGAGCTTTCTCCCGCGCCCAGTACAAGCACAACGGCCCACCGGCGTGGTAGTCACGTCAACCCAATTGGAGTAGGGGCAGAGCAGAGTCTTTGCCCGCACCCGGAACAGGCCCAGCGATCTGCCAGCATGGTAGTCACGACACCCCAATTGCAGTAGGGCCAAAGCAGAGCCACCACCCGCTCCCGCAAGGTAGGCAGACCTGCAACTGACTGGCGGAACAGGACTAGCGGCCTGCAAGCACAGCAGACACATCAACCCATTTGGTTCTTTGAAAAAATAAAAAAAATCTACAGACCCTTAGCCATGCTAACGAAGACAAAAAGAGAGAGAACTCAAATTACTAGCATACAGGATGAAAAAGACAATATCATAACAGATATTTCAGATATACAGAAGATAATCCGAAATTATTTTGAATCTTTGTACTCTAATAAAATAGAAGACAGTGAAGGCATCGATAAATTTCTTAAGTCATATGATCTGCCCAGATTGAGTCAGGAGGATATAGACAACCTAAACAGACCAATATCAATTGAGGAAATAGAAAAAACCATCAAAACACTACCAAGTAAGAAAAGCCCAGGACCTGATGGGTATACAGCAGAGTTTTACAAAACCTTTAAAGGGGAACTAATACCAATACTTTTCAAGCTATTTCAGGAAATTGAAAAAGAGGGAGAACTTCCAAATTCATTCTATGAGGTCAACATCACTCTGATTCCTACACCAGACAAAGACACTTCAAAGAATGAAAACTACAGACCAATATCTCTAATGAGCCTAGAGGCAAAAATCCTCAATTAAATTCTGGCAAATCAGATACAAAAGCATATCAAAAAAATTGTGCACCATGATCAAGTAGGATTCATCCGTGGGATGCAAGGCTGGTTCAATATACAGAAATCAATAAATGTTATTCATCACATCAATAGACTTAAAAATAAGAACCATATGATCATCTCGATAGATGCAGAAAAAGCATTCGACAAAGTACAGCATCCCTTTATGTTCAAAATTCTAGAAAAACTAGGGATAACAGGAACATACCTCAATATTGTAAAAGCAATCTATGCTAAGTCTCAGGCTAGCATACTTCTGAATGGAGAAAAATTGAAGGCATTCCCCCTAAAATCTGGAACAAGACAGGTATGCCCTCTTTCACCACTCTGTTCAACATAGTTCTCGAAACACTGGCCAGAGCAATTAGAGAGATGAAAGAAATTAAAGGCATATAAATAGGAAAAGAAGAACTTAAATTATCACTATTGCAGATGACATGATTCTATTCCTAGCAGACCCAAAAGGGTCTACAAAGAAACTAATAGAGCAAATAAATGAATTCAGCAAAGTGGCAGGATATAAAATCAACACTCATAAATCAAAGACATTCCTGAATATCAGTGACAAATACTCTGAAACGGAAATGAGAACAACCACTCCATTCACAATATACTAAAAAAAAAAAAATAATAATTGGGAATCAACCTAACAAAAGAGGTGCAAGTTTTATACAAGGAAAACTACAGAAACCTAAAGAGAAAAATAGAGGAAGATATTAGAAGATGTAAAAATGTACCCTGTTCATAGATAGACAGAACTAACATCATCAAAATGGCGATATTACTAAAAGTTCTCTATAGGTTTAGTGCAATGCCAATCAAAACCCAACGGCATTTCTTGTAGAAATAGAGAAAGCAATCATGAAATTCATATGGAAAAATAAAAGACCCAGAATAGCAAAAACAACACTAAGCAGGAAGTGTGAATCAGTCGGTATAGGGATACCAGACTTCAAACTATACTGCAGAACAATAGTAACAAAAATAGCATGGTACTGGTACCAAAACAGGTGGGTGGACCAATGGTACAGAATAAAGGACACAGAAACCAATCCAAAAAATACAACTATCTTACATTTGATAAAGGGGCTAAAAGCATGCAATGGATGAATGATAGCATCTTCAACAAATGGTGCTGGGAAACCTGGAAATCCATATGTAACAAAAAGAAACTGAATCCCTTTCTCTCGCCATGCACAAAAGTTAACTCAAAATGGATCAAGGAGCTTGATATCAAATCAGACATGGTGTCTGATAGAAGACAAAGTTGGCTACGATCTACATACTGTGGGGTCGCCTCCAAATTCCTCAATAGGACACCCATAGCACAAGCGTTAATAACTAGAATCAACACATGGGACTTACTCAAACTAAAAAGTTTTTTCTCAGCAAAAGAAACAGTAAGAGAGGAAAATAGGGAGCCCACATCCTGGGAACAAATCTTTCCTCCTAACACTTCAGATAGAGCACTAATATCCAGAGTATACAAAGAACTCAAAAAATTAGTCAATAAGATAACAAATAACCCAAACAACAAATGGGCCAAGAACCTGAACAGACACTTCTCAGAGGAGGACATAAAATCAATCAACAAGTACATGAAAAAATGGTCACCATCTCCAGCAGTCAGAGAAATGTGAATCAAAACCACCCTAAGATACCATCTCACTCCAGTAAGATTGGCAGCCATTATGAAGTCAAACAATCACAAGTGCTGGCGAGGATCTGGGGAAACAGGTACACTTGTATATTTCTGGTGGGACTGCAAATTGGTGCAGGCAAATGGGAAAGCAGTATGGAGATTTCTTGGAAAGCTGGGAACGGAACCACCATTTGACCCAGTTATTCCCCTTCTCGGTCTAAAACCTAAAGACCTAAAAAGAGCATGCTACAGGGACACTGCTACATCGATGTTCATAGCAGCACAATTCACAATAGCAAGACTGTGGAACCAACCTAGATGCCCTTCAATAGAAGAATGAATGAAAAAAATGTGGCATTTATACACAATGGAGTATTACTCGGCACTAAAAAACGACAGAATCATAGAATTTTCAGGGAAATGGATGGCATTAGAACAGATTATGCTAAGTGAAGCTAGCCAATGCCTAAAAAACAAATGCCAAATGTCTTCTTTGATATAAGGAGAGTAACTAAGAACAGAGTAGGGACGAGGAGCATGAGAAGAAGATTAACATTAAACAGGGATGAGAGGTGGAAGGGAAAGGGAGAGAGAAGAGAAACTGCATGAAAATGGAAGGAGAACCTCAGGGTTATACAAAATTACATACAAGAGGAAGTGAGGGGAAAGGGAAAAATAATACAAGGGGGAGAAATTTATTACTGTATAGGGGGTAGAGAGAGAAGAGGAGAGGAGACTGGAGGGGAGGGGGGATAGTAGAGGATAGGAAAGGCAGCAGAATACAACAGACACTAGTATGGCAATATATGAATCAATGGATTTGTAACTGATGTGATTCTGCAATCTGTATACGGGGCAAAAATGGGAGTTCATAACCCACATAAATCAAAGTGTGAAATATTATTTATCAAGAACTATGTAATGTTTTGAACAACCATATATAAAAATTTAAAAAAAGAGATAACTAAATTCGGTGAATAATGCACGAGAATCCTAATATTTCTACAGTTTAAAATCAATGCCAGTAGATTCCTATGGGACATGATGTGTATTTTGACGTTCATTTTTATTCAACAATGGTACATTACTATTTCATGAGTTTATGCACATCATAGGATATATATTTCATCCACAAATTAGCAAATTTATAGGCATTTGATTGAATTTCAATCGCTTCCTGCTTTACAATATATGCATTCCTCCAGGTTTCCTGAAAGGTCTTTTCATGAGACTTCTTTCCAAACATATTATTTTCGATTTCCATAATCACTTTTGAAGCAAAACTCACACACTGTTCATGATAAACCAAAACACTAATATTACCATTAGATGTATAATTGGTGGGAATGAATGATTGTATATCAATATAAGATTTCCTGTAATTTTCCAGATATCAGTTCAATCCATTATTTAATGTTTGAACAAGTTATATTATTTATTCACAGTATTGTCTATTCATGCTTTATCTCTATATTCATAGACACAGGGTGCACCTCTTTGTACCCCCAATACTAATTTTACGTCTTCAATATATTGTTTCCAGAAATGGTGGACGAAATACTCATGTCACCTGATCTACATATACATTTTTTCACAGTAATATTCTGGACAAATAATGTAATGGTCACGGTTATGATTGCACGAAGGACTAAATGAAAAGTGAACATGGATTACTAAAAACATCTATGTCCAGGTTGCCTAATGCTCTTAACTGTCAATCCTATTGGTGACTACATATTTTTTTCTTCAAAAGATTATGTATTCAAACTCAACCCTGTTGAAAATGTCTAATCCTATCACTCACTTTATACTTTGCCTGATTTCATAATGTCTCTATTGATATCTGCATTTCTACATTTTTTCCCAGCTCATCATAGTGACTGACTCTTCATATGTGCTGACATTTACATTCACTCTCTAACCGAAACCCTATTGTTAAAGAACTTTTGTCCAAATCAAATACTCACTCTTCTTCCTAAACCTACCGACTAGCTTCATAATCTTACTGACTATCCCTTTTTGACTGGATGTTCTCTTCTACATTCAATCATCCAAGGTACAAAGTCCTATGCCATTGTGTATTGAATTAACTGAGACATCTTTGCAGAACATAATTCAAAGCTAATTATCCCAATCAAGGGCTCAATGCCCTTCTGGGCTTCAAATCATACCTAGATTTCTGTTCTCATACTTATATTTAACCTCCATATTCTTTTAAATATCGAAGGTCCCCAACACTATTATTCATCACACAGAATGATTCCTAACACAAATCGAACCTGTTATTAACCCGAAACATACACTGTTCCCTCAATCTCATTTTACAGAAGAGCAGGGACAGAGTTGTTCTTACAATACAGGAAAGAAGGGGACAGTCCACCTGCTGAGAACCTCAAAGGTCCATGCAGAAATGATACCTGGACAAGTTGTAGGCAGGTATAAAGGACCTGAGTGAGCAAAACTCATCTTCCATGGCAAAACACCTGGTCAGGATGAAGGGATGTGTCTTAATCAGCCTCTCTCTTCTTATTGTAGAGAAGACTGACAAAACCAGACCTGTGTGTAGAGCTGTTCCTGGGTGCCTATCGTTGATATTTCATTCTAACTTGTGAAAGTGTCACAGGAAGTAGGGGCCGGCTCCATCTCATGGGACCCTTGGAAGCAACTGTTAGGGAAAAGTGGTTGCCAAGGCAGTGACCTCATTCAGTTCCAAAGAAAGTGACATACCTCATTATTTGGTGATGGAACTCTCTGAACTTGGTATCCAAGAAGCCAGGCACCCAGAGGCAGTCCCAGTTCCAGTCCCAGTGGACTCGCTTGTTTGGATTTTCCAAGGACAAAATCAATCTTTCTTGGTACCTACTGATGTGAGGATGGCCAAATGCCAGAAGAGCTCTGAAGAGGGACCTTTCCTGAGAAAGCAGGTAGTGGCTCACCACTTTTTCCTGACAACTTCACAGAGTTGGCCATGGAAACCAGATCTGAAAGAGGAAAGGCCATTTTGGGAGAACATAGTATGGCTCACCAGTCATAGGACACTCCTTCTAATCACAGACATACTTTGGGGAAGGAGCTGCCTTTGTGGGAGTGGGTATGGCTTTGTGGTTCTGTCTCATGTTCTGAGAATAGGTAGGAAAGGCGTTTTTTATTTGTTGTTTTTTTTTTGTTTTTGGTTTTCAGTGGACTGTTCTAGTAAGTCGTTTGACAAGGCAAGTATTTCCATGTCTGTGTATTCCACTGTGTCCGTTGTTGTAAACATTAGAAAAGAAAATGCATTAATGAATGTGTCCTTTAAAGTATAAATATTCCCAAAATTCATCCTGCCCAATATATGAATGAACTGCAGCTTGTCTTATCGAAGGGAAACACCTGCTATCTTCCCAAGTTAATGTTTTCTTCCTGTATTCTGGCCAGTCTCCAGAATAGGCTCATGGTTTTGTGTCCACGATATGTACCACCTCCAAGCTCTGTGACATGGTCATGTACTGGATAGCTGAAAAGAATGGCGAGCATCTCAGAAAACTCAGATATCAGTGTGACCAAGAAACTCTCAGTGGAGAGACCCTGCTTTGGACCTTTTGCTTAAGTACTGTTTTGTTACACTGAATATCTGGAAGGTCTTTGCTTCAGGGCACCCCGTTGTGAAGCCTGAAGAATATAGTTTTGAAATGGAAATGAATAGGCATCACCTGTGGCTCTTTGCTTAATTGCTTTGGAAATGGATGTGGCTGAATTAGCCTCTTGGCCTTCTTTGTGGCTGTGATTTAGATTCTCAGCACATGATGGATATAAAGAATGATCCCATGTGTGCGTCCAAAACTATAATGGCAAAAAATCAGTCATTGTGGATGAAGTCTCTCGTCTTCCTCTGTTAGGTTCCTGACCTCCATCAAGTGTGAATAGGGATTCTTTGGGTCAAATGAGTTCTTCAAAGCCCTGATGAGGTGCTTGGGTTTTCGCATGACTCCAAATCACATATAGAATCTTTACCTGAAAGTCAGTAGGCCTCAAATTGTAGAAACAGAGCAGTATTAACGGCAGGCTTATTTGATCACTTCTGGTTCACAGGAGGGCTGTCAAGGCCACCCTGACTTTAGGCAAATGAGGGGCAAGCGAGCTTTTTTTGGACACAGTCTTGGGCTGTGCCCCTGATGGAAAACTCCAGCCAGAGGTTACGATGAGTGACTATATGGAAGAAGATGAGGGCCATGTGGGAATGTTTTGGTTTTAATTTTGGCCATTTGTTTGGCGGTTGGAAGAAATGACTGGGTCCACTTGGGCTTGAACTTTGGTGTGATTCCCCTTAGAGACTGAGTTGTGAAAATGAACTCAGAGAAGTATTGCCATGAATTTTGTTTGGATTTTAGGATGCCACGCATGTGAGTCGCCCTTGTAAACTGAGATCTAGGGCCAGGGTGGCTTTCCACAGAGCACTGGGAATCTTTGCCAGGATATCACATGATTTTATTCTCAAAGACATGGCAGCCATATTTGAGAGTCGAAAAATACATAGGACTCACATTGAAGACTTTAATGGGCCTGGCATCATGTGACCATTTTGGCACTCTTTCAGAAGCCTTGCCTGTGAGAGTTCTCCAGAGCTTTTATTGAATTGAGCTTCCTCAACATTTAATGGTTACTGAATGAATTGAAAGCCACAGTGACTCCAACTTCATCTTTGAAAAATGGTTAGATAAATACCATGAAATTTTTGAAATTCCCATGACCAGGTGGCACTGGAAAACTTTTGGATGTCTTGTTGCTGATCATGAGTATACCAGACAGTACCTTGATTTACTGGGTTGCATGAAAATGGTTTAGAACAGAGATGCCAGTAAGTTGGATCCTGCTGAGTAGTGGGTCTAGAGCAGTTTTGGACAGGTGTGTGATAAAACATCAGTGGTAGGGCCATGAGGATCTACCATTGGATTCCAAATGGCTTGTGACTGACATGGTGCAGCCAGCAGTCCCTTATATGTAAAGGCATCTTGTTATATGGTGAGGTTTCAGGTCAATGTTCTGAATCAGGTTGATATGGACGAGGGGGCAATGGGGCAAGCTAGGAGGGATAGAAGCCTGGTTGGTGCATTCTCCTGCAGACCCTGACCCAACACACGTGACAGAACTCCCTCCAGCAATATGTCCCAGTTGAGCTCCTGGTATTTCGTGAAGCAAATACCAAACTCCCAGTGCTGCAGGAAAAACACCACAAAAAGTGTAGGAGGACCAAATGGCTTCGCAGTCAACACGGAGGGACACTTAGTCCTCAGTGGTCACAGTTTACCTACAAAGAGAGGATTCAGCACTGCTGCTCATCTTTATTGGAATATAAGAAGCCATGTCCTCCAGGTCACATAAATGCAGACCCAGCTTTGATGGTCTCACGCAAAGAAGTCAAATCTCCTGACAACAACATATTTTTCAAGTGCCCAACCTCACAGAAAGTTTCTCAAAAAGTTTTTAGGCCAGAAGAGCTCCATGTTTGTGGAGTGTTAACCCAGTCCCTTACTTTTGGAAACTCCTCTACCACCTCCAAGATTGTGAACTCCTGAGCATTTCCATTCCAGATATGTATTCACTGATTTTCTAACTCTTCTCCTCCAATTGTGTCTTAATTGGGGCAAAGGGATTGACAAGGCATTGCTCTGGATGAGAGTGGAAGGATATTTATGCAGCACATATTTGCATACACATTGGATTCATTTTTCAATTTTCCTATTGAAATAGTGAATCCCTGACACTAACCCGAACCTATTAGGCTCAGACTACTCAACCTAATAAAAAGGAGAAAAATAACCCAAACAAATATAAATACAAGCAGTTCAGAGGAGGCATGTTGTATATTTGGACTTGCCTTTTGCATTATATAAGGTAGGAGTTATAAATCTAGTCAATTTTTAATTGAAATAGTTCTCCATGTGTTTTTAAAGTTAACAGATATGTGAATTCTTGTTTCCAATTCTCTGTAGCCATTTCACCCATGTATATTTATATACATATATAGAATCCTACCAGGTATCACATGTACATTTTTGGGAGGTGGCTGACTTGGCAGATACAAATTGTGAGAAGAGTTCACTCCTCTTAAACGCTGTTGGAACTGAAAATTCAACCTACAAGCTTCCTAGTAGAACAACATTATACATAAGCTCATGTTCAGTAAAATAAATATTTTTGCATCTGTGGATGATATATATTTAATGATGAATTTTGTTTGGCATATATATTGCTACTTTTTAATGTCTATTTGTGTTTTTTTTGTATATATACATACACTCTGTAGATTTTTCAAAATATGAAATATGTGTCTTATATACACTGTCTTAATTCATTCATGTTCATGTACTTGGATTTATAATCAACTTTTCACAAGATTATTCTCAGACATATTCATTTAACTGAAATACATGTTTGTTTCCTAGTACTGAAAACTAACTTCAGTGAATGGTGCATACAAATCCTAATAATTCTACAGTAACTAACCCAGTCTAACATCAATGCAAGTAGATTCCTATGGCACATGATATGTAATTTGACGTTCATTTGTATTCAACACTGGTACATTACTATTTCTTCAGGGTTTGCACATCATAGGATATACATTTCATCCACAAGTTCACAAATTTATAGGCATTTGTTTCAACTTTAATCACTTATTGCTTCAGAACACATGTATTATCAGGGTTTCTTGACTGGTCTTTTCATGAGAATTCTTTCCAAACACATTATTTTCAATTTCCATAATCACTATTGAAGCAAAACTCACACACTCTTCATGATAAACCAAAACACTAATATTACCATTTGATGTATAATTGGTCGGAATGAATGATTGTATATCAATATAAGATTTCCTGTAATTTTTCAGATATCAGTTCAATACATAATTTAAATTTGGAACAACTTATATTATTTATTCACATTATGGTCTATTCATGCTTTATCTCTATATTCATAGACACAGGGTACACCTCTTTGTACCCCCAAAACTAATTTTATGTCTTCAATATATTGCTCCCAGAAAAGGTGGTAGAAATACTCATGTCACCTGATCTACATAAACATTTTATCACAGTAATATTCGGAACTAAAAATGTGAAGGTCACACTTAAGACTGTACCAAAGCCAAAAGGGAAATTGTACATGGATTACTAAAACATCCATGTCCAGGTTGCCTAATACTCTCAAATGTCAATCCTATTGGTGACGACATATTTGTTTCTTCATAAGATTATATATTGAAACTCAACCTTGTAGAAAATGTCTAATCCTATCACTCATTTTATACTTTGCATGATTTCATAATGTCTCTATTGATATCTGCTTTTCTACATATTTTCCCAAGCTCATCATAGTGACTCACTCTTCATATGTGCTGACATTAACATTCACCCTCTAACCAAAACCCTATTAGGAAAGAAATTTGATACAAATCCTATACTCACTCTTCTTCCTAAACCTACCGACTATCTTCTTAATCCTACCTACTATCCCTTTTTGACTGGATGTTCTCTTCTACATTCAATCATCCAAGGTACAAGGTCCTATGCCATTTATTATTGAATTATCTGAGACATCTTTGCAGAACATAATTAAAAGCTAAGTATCCCAGTCAAGGGCCGAATGATTTCTGGCCTTCAAATCTTACTTAGATTTCTGTTTTTGTACATTTATTTCAACTCTATATTCTTATAAATATCGTAGGTACCCAATACCATTATTCATCTCACAGAATGATTCCTAACTGAAATCGAACCTGTTATTAACCCGAAACATACACTGTTCCCTCAATCTCATTTTACAGAAGAGCAGGGAAAGAGTTGTTCTTACAATATAGGAAATTAGGGTACCTTCCACCTGCGAGAACCTCAAAGGTCCATTCAGAAATGATACCTGGAGAAGATTTAGGCAGGTATAAAGGACCTGAGAGAGCAAAAGTCATCTTCCATGGCAAACAACCTGGTCAGGATGAAGGGATGTGTCTGAATCAGCCTCTCTCTTCTTATTGTAGAGAAGATGGACAATACCAGGCCTGGGTGAAGAGCTGTTCCCAGGTTCCTCTGGTTGATATACCATTCTAACTAGTGAAAGTGTCACAAGAAGTAGAGGCCGGCTCCATCTCATGGGACCCTTGGAAGCAACTCTTAGGACAAAGTGTTTGCCAAGGCAGTGACCTCATTCAGTTCCAAAGAAAGTGACATACCTCATTTCCTTGGTGATGGAACTCTCTGAACTTGGTATCCAAGAAGTCAGGCACCCAGAAGCAGTCCCAGTCCCAGTATCAGTGGGCTCACTTGGTTGGATTTAACAAGGACAGAGTCAGTCTTTTTTGGTACCTACTGATGTGAGGAAGGACAAATGGAGGAGAGCTCTGAAGAGGGACCTTTCCTGAGAAAGCAGGTAGTGGCTCACCACTTTTTCCTGACACCTCAACAGAGTTGGCCAAGGAAACCAGATCTGATAGAGGACAGGCCATTTTGGGAGAAGATAGTATGGCCCACAATTCAGAGAACACTTTGGATAGTCACAGACCTACTTGAGGGAAGGAGGTGCCTTTGTGGGAGTGGGTGTGTGTTTGTGGTTCTGTCTCATGTTCTGAGAATAGGTAGGAAAGTCGGTTTTTTCGTTTGCAGTGGACTATTTCTAGTAAGTCGTTTGACCAGACTAGTGTTCCTATGTCTGTGTATTTCACTGTGTCCGTTGTTGTAGACATTTGAAAAGATAATGCATTAATATATGTCTAGTCTAGTATAAATCTTCCCATAATTCATCCTGGCCAATTAATGAATGGAATGCAACCTGTCTTATCCATGGGCAACACCTGCTATCTACCTAAGTTCCCGTTTTCTTCCTGAATTCTGGCCATTCTCCAGAATTGGCTCATGGTTTTGTTTCCAAGATATGTACCACCTCCAAGCCCTGTGACATGGCCATGTACTGGATAGCTTAAGAGAATGGCGAGATTCTCAGAAAACTCAGATATCAGTGTGACCAGGAAAGTCTCAGTGGAGAGACCCTACTTTGGATCTTTTGCTTAACTATTGTTCTGTTGCCCTGAATGTCAAATATCAGTGTGACCAGGAAAGTCTCAGAGGAGAGACCCTACTTTGGATCTTTTGCTTAACTATTTTTCTGTTGCCCTGAATGTCTGGAAGGCCTTTTCCTCAGGCCACCCCTCTGTGAAGCCTGAGGAAAACAGTTTTGAAATGGAAATGAATGGGCATCATCTGTGGCTCTTTGCTTAATTGCTTTGGTAAGGGATGTGGCTGAATTAGCCTTTTGGTCTTATGTGTGGCTGTGACTTAGATTCTCAGCTCCTGATGGATCTAAAGAATGATCGCTTGTGTCCATCCAAAACCATAATTGCAAAAAGATCAGTCATTGTGGATGAAGTCACTTGCCTTCCTCTGTTAGGTTCATGACCTCTATCAAGTGAGAATAGGGATTCTTTGGATGAAATGAGTTCTTCCAAGCCCTGCAGTGGTGCTTGGGTTTTCACATGACTCCAAATGAAATAAAGAATCTATATCTGAAAATCAGTAGGGCTCAAATTGGAGAAACAGAGCAGTATTAAAGGCATGCTTATTTTGTCACTCCTGGTTCACAGGAAGGGTGTCCAGGCCACCCTGACTTTAGGCAAATGAGGGGCAAGCGAGCTTATTTTGGAAACTGTCTTTGGCTGCGCCCCTCATAGAAACCTTCGCCAGAGGTGAGGATGAGTCTCTACATGGAAGAGGATTAGTGTCATGTGGAGGTGTTTTGGTTATAATTTTGGTCATTTGTGTGTCGGTTGGAAAAAATGACTGTGTCCACCTGGGCTTGAACTCTGGTGTGATTCCCCTTAGAGACTGAGTTGTGGAACTAAAGTCAGAGAAATATTGCCATGAATTTTGTTGGAATTTTAGTAGGCCATGCATGAGAGTCGCCATTGGAAACTGAGATCTAGGCCCAGGGTGGCTTTCCACAGAGCACTGGGAATCTCCGCCAGGATATAACATGATTTTATTATTAAAGACTTGGCAGGCTGAGTTGAGAGTCAAAACACACATGGGCCTCACCTTGTAGACCTCAATGGGCCTGGCTTTATGTGGCCTCTTTGGGCACTCTTTCAGAAGCCTTGCCTGTGAGAGTTCTTTAGAGCTATCATTGAAATGAGCTTCCTCACCATTTAATGATTCCTGAATGAATTGAAACCCACAGTGACTCCAACTTCATCTTTGAAAAATGGTTAGATAAATACCATGAAATTTTTGAAATTCCCATGACCAGGTGGCACTGGAAAACTTTTGGATGTCTTGTTGCTGATCATGAGTATACCAGACAGTACCTTGATTTACTGGGTTGCATGAAAATGGTTTAGAACAGAGATGCCAGTAAGTTGGATCCTGCTGAGTAGTGGCCCAGAGCAGTGGTGTGCAGGTGTTTGATAAAACATCAGTGGTAGGGCCATGAGGATCTACCATTGGATTCCAAATGGCTTGTGACTGACATGGTGTAGCCAGCAGACCCTTATATGTAAAGGAATCTTGTTATATGGAGAGGTTTCAGGGCAATGTTCTGAATCATGTTGCTATTGTCAAGGGGGCAAGCTACGTGGGATAAAATACTGTTTGGTGCATTCTCCTCCAGACCCTTCCCCCCACACCTGACAGAACTCCTCCAGTACTGTGTCCCATTTGAACTCGTATTTTGTGAAGCAAATACCAACCTCCCAGAGCAGCAGCAAAAACACCACGAAAATTAGAGGATGGCCAAATGGCTTCACAGTCCACACGAAGAGACAATTAGCCCTCAGAGGCCACAGTTTACCTACAAAGAGAGAATTCAGCACTGTTGCCTCATTTCATTGGAAAGTAAGTAACCATGTCATCCAGATCACATAGATTCAGACCCAGCTTTGATGGTCTCACTACAAAGTAAGCTAAAGCTCCTGACAACAGCATATATTTCAAGTGCTCAACCTCAGAGGCAGATCCTCAAAAATATTTAGGCCAGCAGAGCTCGAGGTTTGTGGAGTGTTTACCCTGTCCATTACTTTTAGAAACTCCTCTACCAACTCCAATGATGTGAAATCGGGAGCATTTTCCAATCCAGATAGGTATTCACAAATTTTTTAACTCTTCTACTCTAATTGTGTTTTTCTTGAGGCGAAGGTAATGTCAAGGCATTGTTCTGGATGAGAGTGGAAAGTTTTTTCTGTAGCATATGTTTGCATACACATTGGATTCAATTTCCTGTTTTCCATTCAAAATACTGAATCCCTGACACTAACCCATACCCTACCAGACTCTGACTACTAATCCTAATATGATGGAGAAAAATAACCCAAACAGAATAGAAATACAAGTAGTTCAGGGGAGGCATGGTGTATAGTTGGACTTCCCTTCTGCATGATACAGAGTAGGAGTTATAAATCTAGTCAATTGTTTGTTGAAATAGTTCTCCATGTATTTTTAAAGTTAACAAACATGTGAATTCCTGTCTCCCTTTCTCTGTAGCCTATTCAGCATGTGTATTTTAATATGGACATATACAATCCTACCTGGTACCACACGTTTGTTCTTGTGATTTGGCTTACTTGGCAGATACAAATTGTGAGACAAGATCACTCCTACTAAACCCTGTTGGTACTGAATATTGAAACAATGGGTGAGCTTCCTAGTTGAACAACATTATACATAAATCCATGTTCAGTAAAATGAATATTTTTGGATCTGTGGATGATATATATTTTATGATGAATTTTGATTGACATATATTGCTACTTTTTTTGTCTGTGTGTACTCTCCAGATTTTTCTAAATATGAAATATATGTGTCTTATGTACACTCCCTAAATTCATTCATGTTCATGTATGTGGATTTATAATCAACTATTCACAAGATTATTCTCAGAAATATTCATCCACCTGAAATTTGCCTAATGCTCTCAAATGTCAATCCTATTGGTGACTACATATTTGTTTCTTCCTAAATTATGTATTCAAACTCAACCCTGTTCAAAATGTCTAATCCTATCACTCACTTTATACTTTGCCTTATTTTGTAATGTCTCTATTTATATCTGCTTTACTTCATGTTTTCCCCAGTTCATCATTGTGACTGACTCTTCACCTGTGCTAACTTTAACAATCACTCTGTAACCGAAACCCTGTAGCTAACGAACTTTTGTTCCAAATCCTATACTCACACTTCTTCCTAAACGTACTATCTTCCTATTTCTATCAACAATCCCTTTTTGACTGGATGTTCTCTTCTACTTTCAATCATTATAGTAAATGTCGGGCGAGCTTCGCAGGAGGAAACCACCAACAGACTATCTCATGCAACAGCAAAGGGTTTATTGAGTGTCCAGCATGCTGGTGCTCAGAGTTCACTTGAATAGAGCAGATAGCCCTGAGAATCGCTTAAGTAGAGCTTATATACTTTACCTGGAGAGGGCAGGGAGGGAAGTTTATTGATGGATCAGGGCGAGTGGGCGATTTGCGTGCAACTGGGTGAGGGAGCACATTCTGCAGTTGGGCAGTTGGGGACAGCACATACTGGGAACAAGTTTTGCAAGCATTTCTCAAGATTTCAACAGTGTTTTGTTAAGCATACAGAAAAACAGGAAGTGACAAGTACCTATTTTATTAACCTTTTATTCCCCACTTCTTCTTCTGGCTACTTTTAATCATAAAAATGATCATTGGGGGGTGTCACATTCTATGTATACTAGTGGGGTATTACCATAAGTTTAACTCGTCCAATTTGAGCCTGGAGAAAAGAAATTACACGGTTGAGAAAACAGGGTTTAATAGTTAGCAATAATATGAGGATTATTATTGGACCGGCCAGGGTTGATAAAAACGTAGTTAACCAGGAAGACTGTGTGAACCAAGACTCAAACCACCTTTTTTGGGCCTCTCTGTCTCTTTGATGCTTTTCAAGGAATCTTTTTAATTTACTCTTAGATTTTATTACAACTCCAGTATGCTCGGCATACAAACAACTTTCTTCTCTCAATGCAGCACAGAGGCCCCTTCTCTCATGACAAGGAGGTCCAACCCTCGAGTGGTCTGAAAAACAACTTCAGAGAGAGAGGTAAAAGACTCATGCAAAGCTCTGATGGAGGTTTCTAATATCTTAGTTTTGGTCTATTGCTGTCATTTGTTGGGTCATTTGTTGAGTCCCATGGAAAAAGGCAGTGGTTCCCGTGGCCACCAGTGCAGCAATTTCTATTCCTAATATGATGGCTAAGTTGAGGGATATATATTTTCAGTGGATCCGGGTTGAATGCCCCCCTATTTGATCTTCAAATGAACCTGCATTGTGATAGAGCACTCTGGGAAACATCTGCACGATTACACAATTAATCACATCTGTTGACCATTTTATGAAAACATTAACAATGTTTAAGTATATAGAATCATGCTGTAGTAGGGACGGACAAGGCAACTCACCTAAGATAGCACTGAAGACAGGGAAACAGTCCTATTTGGTGGCAACCAGATTCAGAGGGCATTGATTCTGTTGTAATCAAGTAATCCTCTGAAACCCAAGTTTAGGTAGTTTCAGAATTTTGTACCCAACATGTAATGGAAGGGGCTCAGAAGTTCACAGTCTGCAGAAGTTGAAAAAAGCAGTTTTGTTTCTGTTTTTTCCTCGGTTCTGGGCAAGTTAACTTTTCAAGGACACCTGGGAGGGAAAGAGCTTTTTCTTCCCTTTCTTATTTTCCCATTTCCAGCTGTTACCACGGAGCCCAGTTGCTAACTTCGTTAACTTAGAAATGTAGCCATCTCTGTGAAGCCCCATGTCAAGGCCAGAGGCCTTGTTCACATATTTTTGTGAAAAACTAGTAAGGGGGTGTCTTGATTAGGAGTGCTAATTTTTTTAGCCAGTGGCCAAGTAGAACAGGGCAACATGAAAATAGGAAGTTTAACTACATTGAACTTTTTTATAGGGACTCTTTTGCTGAAAGTCCTAAAGTCAGCCATGGTGAAGATTCTGGAGAAGGTCAGTTAAAGACTTTTCTGTGGGCCTGGTACAGAGGGGAAAGACGGAGAAGGTGGGGCTGAGAGCAGCTCAGAGTATCTGAGAATGAGAAAAGAGAGATGTAAAAAAATAATTGGAAAGTGGTTTGGAATTTTCCTAGCAACAAATATTTGAGCAGTAGAACAGGTAGCGCAAAGAAGAAGATGGTTGTGAGTATCCCAAAACACATGTTAGGGACTTTAAATTCTTAGTAAACTGTTTTCAGTGATGACAAAGCAACTTTAAAGGCCATTTTCATTACATCTTGGATATGGGTCTGAGGGCTCTCCTCAGCTGGTTTGAGCTTTGGGTTAGTTGGTAAGAGGACCTGGTGGGACCCGGTGCGGGCACTGACAGGAGAAGAGAGGAGTGAGTGGGTGGAGGGGTACCTCAGTACCTGCTACGTCAGCAAGGGGGCAATGGTCTGAGAACCAGCAGAGATTTGGATTTTTGATCTAATAATTGTAGTGGAGAAATCAGGTTGCTGAGGTGGGAGTGACAGCAGAGACTCTGGAGCAGAAGGCTGAAGGTGAGGATCTATTGGGTAAGCATAGTTCAGGATGTGAGCGAAGAAGGGAAAAGGCCTCTACATAGTGGAATCTCCTTTTACCCTTTTGAGCACCAGCAGATGTTAAAAAGGTCACACAGGATTTGAGGATCTAGAGTCCCCTCTGGTTGCCATCAGTTTTTGTTTTCTAATTCGTAATATGGCCAATGCTGTGTACTGAATTTAATGCGGAGTTTGGGTTCCATCAGGCAGCCCCTGTATGCTCACATCCCCATGACTTACAGAAGAAGTCGGCTTTTCCCCCACATAGCCATGGCTGTTTATGGCTTTGACAGTCGGCCGGGTAAACACAGTAATCTAGGCTAGCCAACCTGCATCTGGCTCGTGTGTCCCTACATCCATAATGTTTGTTTCCATTATCTATGGTAAGGAAGGGATTTAATGGAATTTTAGTGGGATCCTCTTCATCAGGGATATCCCATTAGGAAAGACCTATAGCCAGCTGACAAATGTCTGGGTGGAGAGATGGTCACCACGTCCCTAAGTGGGCTGTATGCGAGATAGATTATACTTCTTTTCCAGTAGAATTTGTGATCAGCCAACGCTGCTGAACGGGCTGATGAGGGTTAGGACTACTTGTGGCTGAGGGGAGAGTCTATAGGCTTATCCACATGGTGAATATGCAATTTGAAAGTGTTACCAGTCTTTTCCAGTTTCCAGCCAGAGTGTGGACAGGGCGCAGGCTTGAGATGAGAGGCATGGATCCAGGAAGTGATTCCGTCTACCTTTACCACTGCAGATGTTATAAGTACCACCTGGTATGGTCCTTTCCAGTGGGGTTCCAGGGATGACACCTGATATCATCTTATGTAGATGAATCTCTTACTTGATATCAATGTGGAGTCCCCTCGTCCCCAGTTTGGTAGGCAGTGGCCAGCTTTTTCCACAGGTATCACTGAGATCTTTCAAGAGCTTTAAGTCTGTCAAGCAAGGGGGTGTGAAAGGGATCGTTAGGTCTTAGAGTTGGGCTTTGGTCCATTACTGGAGGAGAGGCACAATAGATATTCACAGGGGGTGTGGTTACTCAAAGAAACAGAGGGCGTATTTCTTGCACGAAACATTGTATAAGGCATGAGCATAGTCCAATCATTTATGCTGGTCTCTAAGCTTAATTTTGTTGAGGTCTCTTTAATGGTTCTATTCATTCTTTCTACCTGTCCTGAACTCTAGGGTCTGTAAGCACAATAAAACTTCCAATGAATCCCCAGGTTCCTGGCTAACCCCTGACTTACTTGGGCCACGAACGCCGGTGCATTATCAGACCGTATTACCTTTGGCAGGCCGTATCTTTGAAAAATGTCTTTCAGGATCTGCTTGACCACCATTTGCACTGTTTCTTTTTTTTTTCTTTTAGTGGGGAAGGCTTCAATCCATCCTTAAAATGTATCTACAAAGACTAGAAGATATTTATGTCCATACCTTGCTGGCTTAATTTCAGTAAAGTCAACTGCCCAGAATTGTCCTGGTCTGGTTCCTCGTAGGTGCTTTCCTGCAGGAAGCTTGGAAGGATAAGCATTTACCAATTGATGGACTCGACAGGCTTTTTTTACCCATTTAGTTATTTCTTTTTGCTGTGAGTCAGTTAGTGGAAAACTCTGTTCTTGAAACTTCAGAAATACCTGCAGTTTCTTTGAACCAAGGTGAGTGAGTTGATGTGCATTTTCTACTGACATATTTAGAGCTGTGACTATAGGAGTTTTTAGTGAAGGATTTAGAAATTCCACTTGGGGGCCTTCAGGGTTAAAAGTTATTTTGGCCCGGTACTTGGTGAGCAGATCTCTGCCCATCAATGGGGCCAGGCATTCTGTGATTACTAGGAAGGATTGATGGATTTTCCTTTTCCCAGGTCTATGGTCCTCTTAGTTGTCCAAGCCCGATACTTACTGCCATTTGCCCCTTGAACTAGAGACCTTTTATTTGATAGATGGCCCAATGGGGCCTTGAGGGCTGAGTATATTGCCCCTGTATCCACTTCAAAGTTTACTGGGGTCCCCTACACTTCAAAAGTTACCCTGAGCTCCGGGAGGGGATGTTAGCCCCGACTTTTGGAGTCATCCTCAAGAGTCAGAATGGCTGGCAGGAGTGGCTGTCTCTTTCTAGTGAACTCTTTGGCCCAGTGTCCTTTTTTTTTACAGTAGGCACAGTGATCTGAGGCAAGGAGTGGCCTCTGGCGTGGGCCCAGGTATCCCTTCCTGTCTCCCTGTTTCTTAATTTCTGGCCCTTTTGTTGTTGTGACCAGGACCTTAGTCAACGCCTTATTCTGTCTTTTGTTTCTTTTATCCTCACTTTGCTTCATTCTCTTCCTCAGTTTCTCTCTTAAGGTATATTTTCTTGGCTTCTCTGACTAAATCTCTCAAAGTCATATCTTGTAATCCATCTAAGCATTGTAACTTTCTTTTAATATCCAGGGCAGCTTGCCCAATAAAGGCCATCATGACAGATGCCTTTTGATCCTCTGCCTGAGGATCGAAAGGAGTATATCTCCTACTTGCCTCCATAATTCTCTCTAGAAACATAGAGGGAGATTCATCAGGCCTTTGAATAATCTCTATTACTTTGGCCAAATTAGTTGGTCGCCTAGTGGCCACTTGGATGCCCACTATTAGAACCTGGCGATAAGTGGACAGATGCTTTCTAACTTCAATGGTGTTGGTGTCCCAGTTGGGTTGTTTCAAAGGAAAACCAGCTTTGATTAAGTTGGGAAGATGTATCACTCTCCAATCTGGTCGGAGGACATTTTTTTATAGCTTCCAGGAAGATTCTCTTTTGTTCCTCTGTCGTGAAGAGAGTCCCTAGGAATTGTTGACAGTCATCCCAAGTAGGCAAATGTGAAAATATCAATGACTCAACCAGACCTGTGAGCCCTGTGGGGTCCTCGGAAAAAGGGGGATTGTTATATTTCCAGTTATATAGGTCGGAAGAGGAGAAAGGCCAATATTTGTAGGCTTGCATTTTCCCCCCATGGCCTTCGTCAATCAATGGTCTGTAGAGACATAGTGGGAGCATCACAGGAGTTCCAGGGTTTTCAATCATTCACCACCATCAAGTTTCCTTAGCTGGGCTAGCTTCCTCCTGCGGAGGAGGGGCTGTGTGTGCTGCGGGGGAGTTATCTGGAGGGCGCTGGGCCAGCTTATATTCCTCCAGTGGTAGAGAGGCTGAGTCAGCTGCAGGGGAATCACTTAGAGGGTGTTGGTGGTTGGGGGACGAAGGCAGGGTATAATAAGGGGGAAGAGAGTCCAGAAGAGTCAAATCTTTTGACTCAGGGATTACAAAGGGTGGAGGAGGAGGAGGAGCAGAGGGTTTGAGAGATCATGGGGAAAGAAGTAGGAGCAGGGGAAGTGACAAAGAAAGGCTTCACCCATTGAGGAGGAGATTTGCAGAGGTCCAGCAAAGTTAAGATATATGGCTGTTGATCCGGATGGCTATGTGTGCCCGGGTGAAAGACAATATCTCTGACTTCTTAAATTAGTGGGAAGTAGAAAGATCCTTCTAGGGGCCATCCAAATTCAAAGGTGGGCCATTCTGAGGCACAGAGATTCTGAAAGGTCCAGCGTTTAACTAAAAAAGAAAGATTCTGAGCCCTTAAGCGGACTTTGGTCCAGTGATCAAGGGTCAGGGACAGGGGCATTGAAGTGCTGTGTCCCATAATGAAAGATACACAAAGAGTGAATGCAAGACACACGACACAGACAAGACAAGACAAT
Source organism: Callospermophilus lateralis (assembly GCF_048772815.1). Taxonomy (NCBI): domain Eukaryota; kingdom Metazoa; phylum Chordata; class Mammalia; order Rodentia; family Sciuridae; genus Callospermophilus; species Callospermophilus lateralis. The sequence continues at coordinate 1,282,833 of NW_027514349.1, read as the reverse complement.
AAAGACATTCAATGGACATCCAAAACTGAGACCAGGACTGAGTAGCCAGCAAAACCCAATGGGCTGGCAATTCCGAATCAGATACAAAATATTACTGAGTCGAAGAGACTATTGTTCCTCGATTTCCCGAGTCTTTGGGAAGTTCCCCAGGGACGTGGCCTGTGTCTCTGTGACACGTCTGTCAGCCACCATCGGAGAGAACTCACGCTCTTCATCGACAGCCATTTTGCCCAGCACTAACCTTAACACTGAAACAAGAAAGAGGTGCCTTACTTAACCCAAGAGGAACCCGTTAGGGTCTTTTGTCCGCCGCTGCCAAAACTCGGTGGAATCTCCATATGTAAAGGTCGGGTGAGCATGGAAGGAAGAGACCACTAACAGACTGTCTTATCCAACAGCAAAGGGTTTATTCTGGGTCCAGCATGCTGGGGCTCGGAGCTCACTTGAATAGAGCAGAGAGCCCTGAGAACAGTTTAAGCAGAACATATATATTTTCCTTGGAGAGGGCAGGGAGGGAAGTATACTGATGGGTCAGGGCGAGTGGTCGGTTTGCATGCAACCGGGTGAAGGAGTACATTCTACACTTTGGCAGTTGGGGACAGCACATTCTGGGAACAAGATTAGCAAACAGTTCTCAAGATTTCAACAGTGTTTTGTTAAGCATACAGAAAAACAGTAAGTGACAAGTACCTATTTTATTAACCTTTCACTACCGACTATCCTTTGTGACTGGATGTTCTCTTCTACATTCTATGATCCAAAGTACAAGCTCCTATGCCATTGTATATCAATTTTTTCAAAGCTAAGTATCCCAATCAAGGGCCCAGTGCCCTTCTGGGCTTCAAATGTTACTTAGATTTCTGTTTTTATACATATATTTCACCTATATATTTTTATACATATTGCAGGTTCCCAATACCATTATTTATTCAGCATAATGATTCCTAACCCAAATCAAACATGTTATTAACCCTAACCATACATGGTTCCCTCAATCTAACGTTACAGAAGAGCAGGGACAGAGTTGGTGTTACAATACAGGAATATAGGGAATCTTCCACCTGCTGATAACCTCAAAGGTCCATGCAGATATAATCTCTGGAGAAGATGTAGGCAACTCTGAAGGACCTGAGAGTGCAAAAGTCATCTTCCATGGAAAACAACCTGGTCAGGGTGAAGGGTTCTGTCTGAATCAGCCTCTCCATTCTTAATGTAGAGAAGATGGACCAAATGATACCTGTGTGGAGAGCTGCTCCTGGATGCCTATGGGTGATATACCATTCTAACTTGTGAAAGGGTCACAGGAAGCAGGGGCAGCCTCCATCTCATGGGAAGCTTGGAAGCAACTCTTAGGACAGATTGGTTGCCAAGGCAGTGAACTCATTCAGTTCCTGACGGAAGTGACCTCACCTCACTTCCTTGGTGATGGAACTCTGTGAACTTGCGATCCAGGAAGCCAGTCAAACATTGACAGCCCCAGTCCCAGTCTCAGTGGTTTTACTTTTTGAATTTCCCAAGGACAGAGTCAGTCTTTCTTGGTACCTATTGATGTTAGGATGGCCAAATGGCAGGAAAACTCTGAAGAGGGGCCTTTCCTGAGAAAACAGGTAGTGGCTCACTACTGGCTCCTGACAACTTCAGAGACTTGGCAAAGGACACAAAATCTGAGACAGGACAGGCCATTTTGGGGGAACCTATAATGGCCCACAGTCAGAGGACACTCCAAATAGTCACAACCTACTTGGAGGAAAGAGGTGCCTTTGTGGGTGTGGGTGTGGGTTTGTGGTTTTGGCTCATGTTCTGAGAAGAGGTAGGAAATGAGGTTTGTTTGGTTTGGGGGGAATTGTTTCTAGTAAGTCATTTGACAATGCGAGTGTTTCTGTGTCGCTGTATCCCACTGTGTCCGTGATTGTAGATATTAGAAAAGAGAAAGCATCAATGGATGTGTCCTGTCTTTTAGAAAGCTTACCAGCATTCATGCTGCCCAATTTATAAATAGAATGCGGCTTGCCATAATGATGGGCAACACCTACGATCTTCCTAAGTTCCTGTTTTCTTCCAGAAATCTGGTCACTCTCCATAATAGGCTTATGGTTTTGTATCCAAGATATGTACCACCTCCATGCTCTGTGACATGGCCATGTACTGAATAACTGAAGTGAATGGCGAGCATCTCAGAAAACTCACATACCAGTGGGACCTGTAAAGTCTCATTGGAGAAACCCTGCTTTGGGCCTTTTGCTTACCTATTGTTCTGTTTCCCTGAATGTCAGGAAGGTCTTTGCCTAAGGAAAACGCTTTGGGAAGTCTGAAGAAAACCTTTTTCAAATAAAAAAGAATGGGCATCAGCTGTGGCTCTTTGCTTAATTGCTTTGCAAAGAGATGTGTCTGAATCAGCGTCTTGGCCCTGTGTTAGGCTGTAGCTTAGATTCTCAGCAACTGATGGATCTAAAGAAAGATCCCATGTGTGCATCCAAAACCAAAATAGCAAAAGAGCAGTCATTGTGGATGAAGTCTTTCGCCTTCTTCTGTAAGGTTTCTGACATCAATCAAGTGAGAATAGGGATCCTTTAGGTCAAATGAGTTCTTCAATTCCCTGCAGAGGCTAGCACATAGGTGGTTGGGTTTTCTCATGACTCCAATTCACATAAAGAATCTAAACCCCACAGTCAGTAGGTCTCAAATTTGAGAAGTGGATCAGTATTAACAGCAGGCCTATTTGATCACTCCTGGTTCACAGGAAGGGTGTCCAGGTCACTCAGAATTTAGGTAAATGAGGGGCAAGAAAGCGTATTTTGGACACTGTCTTGGGCTGCATTCCTCATGGAAATCTACAGTCAGAGGTTATGATGAGTGTCTATATGGAAGAAGGTGAGGGCCATGTGGGAGTGTTTTGGTATTAATTGTGGTTATTTTTGTGGCAGTTGAAAGGGATGACTGAGTCCACCTGAGTTTGAACTGTGGTGTGATTCCCTTAGAGACTGAGTACAGGAACTGAACTTAGAGAAGTATTGCCATGAATTGAGTTGGGATTTCAGAAGGCCAAGCATGAGAGTCACCCTTGGAAACTGAGATCTAGGCCCAGGGTGGCTTTCCAGAGACCACTGGGAATCTCAGGCTTGATATCACATGATTTTATTCTTAACGACTTGGCAGTCTTAGTTGAGAGTCAAAACACACATGGACGTTACATTGTAGACCTCAATGGGCCTGGATTTATGTGACCCTTTGGCCAATCTTTGGGAAACCTTGCCTGTGAGAGTTCTCCAGAACTTCATTTGAAATGAACTTCCACAACATTTAATGGTCCCTGAATAAATTGAAACCCACATGCTGCCAACTTCATCCTTGAAAAATTGCTAGATAAATACCATGAAATTTTTGAAATTCCCATGACCAGATGGCACTGGAGAAACTTTGGTTGTCCTGTTGCTGAACATGATTATGCAGGACAGTGACTTGATTGACTGAGTTTCATGAAAATGGTGTATAACAGAGATTCCAGGAAGTTGGACCCTGCTGAGTAGTGGGCCTAGTGCAGTGATGGGCAGGTGTGTGATAAAAAAAAAACATCTGTGGTGGGGCCATGTGGATCTGCCATTGGCTTCCAATTGGCTTGTGACTGACATGATGCATCCAGCAGACGCTTCTATGTAAAGGTATCTTGTTATATGGAGAGGTTTCAGGCCAATGTTCAGAATCCGGTTGCTATGGTCAAGGAGGCAAGCTATGTGGAATAGAAGCCTGGTTGGTACATTCTTCTGCAGACCCTGACTCACCACAGGTGACAGAACTCCCTCCAGCACTTTGTCCCAGGTGAATTCCTTGTAATTCGTGAAGCAAATACGAAATTCCCAGTGCAGCAGCAAGCAACACCAGGAAAACTGGAGGATGACCAAATGGCTTCAGAGTCCACAAGAGTAGACTATTAGCCCCCAGTGGCCACAGTTTACCTACAAACAGAAAATTAAATACAGCTTCCTCATGTTTATTGGAAAATAAGAAATCATGTATTCCAGGTCACATAGAAGCATACCCAGATTTGATGGTCTCACTACAAAGGAAGCTGAATCTCCTGACTACAACATATATTTCAAGTGCCCAACCTCAGAGGCAGTTCCTCAAGAAGTCTTTAGTCCAGCAGAGCTCCATGTTTGTGGAGTGTTTACCCTGTCCCTTACTTTTGGAATCTCCTCTACCACCTCCAAGTTTGTGAACTCGTGAGCATATTTGATTCCAGATATGTATTCACAGATTTTCTAACTCTTCTCCTCTAATTGTGTCTAACTTGGGGCCAAGGTAATCTCAAGGCATTGTTATGGATGAGAGTGGGAAGATACTTTTGTAGCATATATTTGCATAAACATTGGAATCATTTTCCAAATTTTCATTCAAAATACTGAATCCCTGACACAAACCCATGCCAACTAGACTCTGACTACTAATTCTAATATGATGGAGAAAATTAACCCAAACAGAATAGAAATACAAGCAGTTCAGAGGAGGAATGGTGTATCATTGGAATTGCCTTTTGCATTATATAGGATAGGAGTTATAAATCTAGTCAATTTTTTGTTGAAATGGTTCTCCATGTGTTTTTAAAGTTAACAAATATGTGAATTCCTGTCTACCTTTCTCTGTATCCTATTCAGCACATGTAATTTTATATGCACATATAGAATCCTACCTGGTACCACACGTACATTCTTGTGAGGTGGCTGACTTAGCAGACACAAATTGTGAGAAGAGATCACTCCTCCTAAACGCTGTTGAAACTGAAAATTCAAACTATTGATGAGCTTCCTAGTACAATAAAATTATACATGAATCCATGTTCAGTAAAACAAATTTATTTGGATCTGTGGATGACATATATTTCGTGGTGAATTTCAATTGGGATATATTGCTACTTTTTAATGTCTGTTTGTGTGCATGCGTGTGTGTGTGTGTGTGTGTGTGTGTGTGTGTGTGTATGTTTATATATATATACACACACACTCTACAGATTTTTCAAAATATGAAATATATGTGTCTTATTATACACTCCGTAAATTCATTCATATTCATGTATGTGGATTAATAATCAACTTTTCACAAGATTATTCTGAGAAATATTCATCCACCTGAACTACATATTTGATTCCTATTACTGAAAACTAACAGTAAATGGTGCATACAAATCCTAATATTTCTGCAGTAACTGACACAGTTTTATATCAATGCAAGTAGATTCCTATGGGACGTGATGTGTATTTTGTCATTCATTTTTATTCAATACTGGTACATTTCTTTTTCTTCAGTTAATGCACATGATAGGATATATATTTAATTCACTAGTTCAGAAATTTATAGGCATTTTGTTTTACTTTTCATCACTTCCTAATTCAGAAAACATGTTTTCCACAGGGTTTCATGACTGGTCTTTTCATGAGACTTCTTTCACAAAATGCAAAGGTCACACTTATGTTTGTACCGAAGTCTAAATGGAAAGTGAGTATGGATTACTAAAAACATCTATGTCCAGGTTGCCTAATGCTATCAAATGTCAATTTTATTGGTGACTACATATTTGTTTCTTCCTAAGATTATATATTCAACCTCAACACTGTTGAAAATGCCTGATCCTATCACGTACTTTATACTTTGCCTGATTTCCTAATGTCTCTATTGATATATGGTTTCCTACATACTTTCCAGAGTTCATCAATGTGACTGGCTCTTCACATGTGTTGATATTTACATTCATTCTCTACCCGAAACCCTACTGTTATAGAACGTTTGGTTCAAATCCTATACTCACTCTGCTTTCTAAACCTATGAATATCTTCCTAATCCTACTGACTATCCTTCTGACTGGATGTTCTTTTTGACATTCAATCATCCAAGGTACAAGGTCCTATGCCATTGTATATCAATTTATCTGAGACATCTGTGCAGAATATAATTCAAAGCTGAGTATTTCAATCAAGGGCCCAATGCACTTCTGGGCGTCAAATCTTACCTAGATTTCTGTGTTCATACTTATATTTCACCTATATATTCTTGTAAATATCGCAGGTTCCCAAAACCATTATTCATTGCACAGAATGATTCCTAAGCCAAATCAAACTTGTTATTAACCCTAAGCATACACTGTTCCATCAATCTATCTTTACAGTAGAGCAGGGACAGAGTTGGTCTTACAATACAGGTATGTAGGGGATCTTCCACCTGCTGAAATCCTCAAAGGTCCATGCAGAAATGATCCCTGGAGAAGACTTAGGCAGCTATGAAGGACCTGAGAGCACAAAATCATCTTCCATGGCAAAAAAACCGGTCAGGATGAAGTATTGTGTCTGAATCAGTCGCTCTGTTCTTAATGTAGAGAAGATGGACAAAACCAGGCCTGTGTGGAGAGCTGTTCCATGGTGCCTGTGGTTGATATACCATTCTAACTTATGACTGAGTCAGAGAAAGTAGGGGCAGCCTCCATCTCATGGGACCCTTGTAAACAACTGTTAGGACAAAGTGGTTGCCAAGGTATTGACCTCATTTAGTTCCTGAAGGAAGTGACCTACCTCACTTCCTTGGTGATGGAACTCTCTGAACTTGGGATCCAGGAAGCCAGCCACCCAGAGCCAGTGCCAGTCCCATTCCCAGTGGGCACACTTGTTTGAATTTTCCAAGGACAGAGTCAGTCTTTCTTGGTACCTCCTGATGTGAGGATGACCAAATGCTAGGAGAACTCTGAAGAGGGGCCTTTCCTGAGGAAGCAGGTAGTGGCTCATTGCTGGCTCCTGACAACTTAACAGAGTTGGCAAAAGGGACCTGATCTGATAAAGGACAGGCCATTTTGGGGGAACATAGTATGGTCCACCAGTCAGAGGACACTCCGGATAGTCACAGACCTTGTTGTGGGAATGAGGTGCCTTAGTGGGTGTGGATGTGAGTTCGTGGTTTTGTCTCATGTTCTGAGAATAGGTAGCAAAGGTTGTTTGTTTGGTTTGGAGTCGACTGTTTCTAGTAAGTCATTTGAGAAGGCGAGTTTTTCTATGTCTGTGTATCCACTGTGTCCGTGGTTGTAGTTATTAGAAAAGCGAATACATCAATGGAGGTGTCCTGACTAGTAGGAAGCTTCCAGGCATTTATTCTGCCCTTTTTATGAATGGACTGCGGCTTGCCTTATGGATAGACAACACCTACTATCTTCCTAAGTTCCTGTTCACCTCCTGATTTCTGGCCTCTCTCCAGAATAGGCTCATGGTTTTGTGTCCAAGATATGTACCACCTCCAAACTCTGTGACATAGCCATGTACTGGATAGCTGAAGGGAATGGGAACATCTCAGAAACCTCAGAGATCAGTGTAACCAGAAAAGTCTCAGTGGAGAAACACTGCTTTGGGCAATTTGCTTACCTATGGTTCCCTTGCCCTGAATGTTAGGAATGTCTTTGCCTCAGGCCACCCCTTTGTGGAGCCTGAAGAAAACAGTTTTCAAATTAAAATGAATGGGAATCACCTGTGGCTCTTTGCTTAATTACTTTGGAAAGGGATGTGTCTGAATCAGCCTCTTGGCCCTGTGTGAGGTTGTGGCTTTGATTCTCAGAACCTGATAGATCTAAAGAAAAATCCCATGCGTGCATCCAAAACCAAAATTGCCAAAAGAGCAGTCATTGCTGATGAAGTCTTTCGCCTCCCTCTGTAAGTTTCCTGACCTCTATCAAGTGAGAATAGGGAAGATACACCAAGTCAATTGATGGCTCCTATTGGAAAAATTCTATCACTGATGACAGCATCAGCATAAGTACCCCAACACTGCCACAATTCGCTGCACCAGCAGATAGTTCACAATGCATACAAGTGAGTTCACAATGCATACAAGTGATACATAATCCAGGCAAGTTCTACAAGCAGTTCAGTGATGGCTATTGCAGAATCTGTAGATTGATTTTATCTTTGTCTTCACCGGCACTGGGATGAAGATAGGAATTCTGGCAATAATGGCTAAAGAAAAAATTCTGTAACATTCCTGAAGGCACTAAAAGAAAACAATTTTCTTAACAATTTACGTTATCTTGAAGAGAATAATTAAATATAATGAAAAGGAAAAGTGAAAGTAAACAAACACGTCTGTTAACCTCCTATTTTTTCACATATTAAAACAATCCTGAACAGTTGTTTACCCAATTTAAATTAAACAATTTAATTCACGTGAATAAAAAAAATGGATATATTATTTCATTAGCACTCATCATATGTGATATATGGACATACGCACATTCAAATATATAACACAAAACACAAGTGTGCACACATAATAAATACATACAACACATAATATAATAGTAAAGGCCTTATAACATTTTACATGTGAAATCATCATTGCAATGTTTAAAAACTCTACAGTCAAAAAATAGAACTGATAAGCAAAACATTAACCTAGGTCTGTATGAGCTCAAAAAAACAAAAGAGAACTTCATGATTTGAGAAAGGTCAATAATAAAATAGATATTGAAAAAAGCATCCCTGTTCTGTCGCAGATGTAAGGATAGCCAAACTGGAGTTTTGGATATCAGCTGTTATGGATTTGAGCCAAATCATCTTATTTTGGTCTATCGAAATCGCTTCAGTTAATCTCTCTGGAATCCAAATCGGCTGCTGTTCTCCCTGTGGAAACACATAAACAGACCCCCGACTCCAGGCAATCACTGGGTCGGGATCTTAGTTAATCTCTCTGGAATCCAAATCGGCTGCTGTTCTTCCTGTGGAAACCCACAAACAGACCTCCAACTCCAGAAAATTAATGGGTCAGGACCTTTCCATTGTCCTGTTAGAATATCCTTCCAAAGTACCTCGGGCTTATACACATTTTTTGGACACTTATGCCTTTCTGCAGCACTAAGTCCTGAAAATCCAAATTTAAAAAGTTTAGAGTAAAAAGGGTTATTTTAAGTTTATCTTTGGGGAATTTATATCCCTTCCCAATTCTGTCTTCTTACTTTAATGAGTACATTTTAATAGTGTGATGAGCTCTTTCAACTATGGCTTGTCCCTGGGGATTGTATGGGTTTCCTGATATATGAGTAATGCCAAATGATGAGCAAAATGGTTTAAAAGAGGTAGAAGTATAACCGGGGGCATTATCAGTTTTTAACTGCTTTGGAATGACCACAGTGGCAAAATTTTGTAAGCAATGAGCTATAACATCTTTAGTTTTTTTCCCCCATGAAGGGAGCCCATCAAAAATCCAGAAGAAGTATCAACTGTAACATGCAAATATTTTAATTTTCCAAATTCTGGCAAGTGTGTGACATCCATCTGCCATATATGGTAAGGTATCAATCCTCTACGATTGACTCTAAGATTAAAATGTGGTAAAATGGTCACACAATTTTGACATTGTTTTATTATTTGTCTAGCTTGTTCCTTAGTTATTTTAAAATGCTTTTGTAAAGTATTAGCATTGATAATGAACTTTTTATGAAAATTTATAACTTCTTCTAGTGTACAGAAAATATGTATGTATGTCATGAGTAGTTTTACCTGCTAAATCATTGCCCAAACTAAGGGCTCCAGGCAATCCTGTATGTGCCCAGATATGTCCTATTAAGAATGGATATTTTCTGTCCCAGATTAGACTTTGTATACTGGAAAGGAAAGAGAAAACAGTAGAGGAAGGGGAAATCCTACCAGCATCTTCAAGAGATACTATAGCATTAACTATATACTGACTATTGGAAAATAAATTAAACACAGAATCTTTAAACATCACAAAAGCTTATAATACTGCATTAAGCTCTACCTTTTGAGCTGATTTTTGGGGTGCTAAAAATGTAAAAATTTGATCAGGTGTAACTATTGCTGCTGTACCATTATTTGACCCATCAGTGAATATATTTGGAGCATTCATGATAGGAGTTTTCTTGTAATTTTTGGAAAAATTACAGGATGCAATGACCCAAAAGACAATAAAAGATTAGATGGTAAGTGGTTATCAAATAAAACATTAGATTTACACATGATTATTGCCCAAGTATTTAACTCATTAGCTAATTCATCAATTTGATTCATAGTGTATGGAGTAATAATTTTATTGGGAGAAATTCCAAACACTCCCTTTGCTGCTTTTATTCCTATGAGTATTAATTGTCCCTCAGCCTCAGGATACCTAGTAATAATAGTGTTAGAAGAATAAGATAAATGTATCCATAATAATGGACCTTCTTGCCAAAATACTCCTGTAGGAATATTTTTTGTTGGTAGTACAATAAATAATAAAGGCATTATTTTATCAAATCTATCCAAATGCATATTTCCCATATATGTTTCAATGATTTTTAATGCCTTTATTGCTTCAGGCGTAAACATTCTGGGTGAATTTGGATCAGATGGACCTTTTAGGATATCAAATATAGGTCCCAACTGTCCTGTTGGTATACCTAGATAAGGCCTTATAGAATTAATGTCTCCTAATAACTTCTGAAAGTCATTAATTGATTTGAGTTGATCTACTCGTATTTGAATTTTTGGTGGACTGACCATGGTTGAGGATAATAGAACTCCTAAATAATTAATTGGAAAATTTAATTGTATTTTATCAATTGATATCCCTAGATTATAATTTTTTAATAAGTTTGTAAGTGTGGCATAACATTCTAGCAATGGGTTTTTAACTTGTGTGCTAATAACACATCATCCATATTGTGAAATATTTGTAGTTCAGGATTTTGATTTCTAAGTGGCTGGATTACTTTGTTAACATAAATATGACAAATAGTTGGGCTGTTAGCCATCCCTTGAGGGAGTACTTTCCACTCATACCTCTGATCAGGACCTTCATGATTCAGTGCAGGGATAGTAAATGCAAAACTTGGACTATCCTCAAGAAGAATTGGAAATGAAAAAAAAAAAAAACAATCTTTAATATGTATAACTAAAACATACCAAGTTTTTGGCAAAGCAGACAATTGAGGAATCCTTGATTGAGCAGGTCCCAAAATAACCATCTCATTATTAATGGCTCTTAAATCTTGCAATAATCTCCATTTACCAGATTTCTTTTTGATGACAGAAATGAAAGTATAATGGGGAGATACAGAAGGTTGTATATGTTCTTCCGCTAATTGTTCTTTGACCAGGAACTGGGCTGCTTGTATCTTTTCTTTAGTCAGGGTCCACTGAAGAAGCCATACTGGTCTTTCTGATTTCCAAGTAATTTTTATTGTCTCAGTGGCCCTTTCTGAAAATCCAACCCATGTCTGTCTGTTGCTTGGTCTATTTGTATTGGCGCTACTATACCTTGTTCTTGTTTTTCTAATCTTTTTCCTTTCCTAAAACCTTCTCTAGCCATAATAGTGTGTACATTTTGATTGATGTTATTTGTTAATGTCAAACCTAATTGATCTAGGACATCTCATCCCAATAAATTTACGGGAAGATTATCCAATACATATGGCTGTATAGTTCCTTCACATTCTTCAGGATCCTTCCAATCCAATACCATTGCACTTCTATGGGGATTAGTTGCCACTCCTAGGTCTCAAAATGTTTGAGTGTATTGTTGTAATGGCCAATGTTTTGGCCATTCTTGATGAGAGACAATGCTAACATCTGCACCTGTATTAAGTAGCCCATTGAATTCGTGTCTTTGAATATTTAGTTTTAGCCTGGGGCGAGAATCTAAATTTAAAGAAAGCATAACCAAATCTACACCTGTGGAGCCTAATCCCTTGGAACCTCTTTCTACAGCACGACTGGAAAATTTATCATGCAGACTGAGTATTATTAGTAACTGTGCTATTCTATCTCCTGGTGAAATTACTGATATGTCCTTTGGAGAACTGGCTATAAATTTTATTTCACCTTCATAATCGGGATCAATTACCCAAGGACTTATCATAAGTCCTTTTAGATTAGAAGAGCTGCGTCCCAATAATAAGCCTACTGTTCCTTTGAGAAGAGGTCCTTTCACCATGTGTGAATGATTTGAACCCCCATCTCCACAGTTAGTACTGATCTGACGGAGGTGCAGATGTCTAACCCTGCGCTCCCTCTGATTTGTCTGATGAGGCGTCTGATGCACAATGTGTCCTGGGCACTACACTGATGGGGTTGCTGGGTTCCTCCAGTGCTCCGTATATTTGTGGTTTTGGGCCCCAGAGCATTGGGCTCCCCTGTCCATTTTTTGGCAATGGAGCCCGGTGCCTTTCTCCATGATATCGTGGATAAACAGCTAGTCCTTGTTCGTTTTTGATAATGAAGTACCCTCTATGGTGGTTTGAGAACGGCATTCATTAGCCCAATGTCTCCCTCTACGGCATCGTGGGCAAATACCCAGTATTCTACTCCTTTGGTACCTATTTTTGTTAAACCCTCTTCCTATGGAGCAATTCCTTTTAAAATGCCCTGTTTGTTCACAATTGTAGCATGTTCCTGGCCTTGCATCTAAAGCCTGTTTAATGCAGCTGCCACAAATTGCCCTTGTTCATTGATGTCTCTGGCATCTAAAGCCTGTTTTACTGCAGCTGCCATGACTTCCTCTTATTCATTAATGTCTTTACATAATTTAATATATGTGTTTAAATCTTCATGTTTCCATGGTCTAGTGATATCTCTGCACCTACGATTCGCTTGGTCATAAGCCAGTTTTTTATTAATGGCATTGCTTGTTCTGTATTCGCCAAAACTCTGGTAGCTGTTTGAATAAGCCTATCTACAAATTCAGTGTAAGATTCATTAGCTCCTTGTATTACCTTAGATAATTGACCTTGTAAACCTCCATGTCCTTGTAAAGTCTTCCATGCCCTAACCGCCTCTGCAGCAATTTGTGCGTATACGCCAGGATCATATGCAATTTGTTGCTGCTGGTCCTCATAAGGTCCCTTTCCTAACAACATATCTAGATTTCTCTGAGGATAACCAGCTTCTGCATTTCACCTAGCCGTCTCCTTGCAAAATTCCTCATTGGCAACCTTCCATAAAAGGTATTGACCTCCATTTAGCACAGCTTTACACATATTAGCCCAATCTACTGGCATCATATTCAAGTTGTTAATGGATTCGACCAAGCTTACAATGAAGGGTACTTGAGGACCATAGGTTGTTACAGCCCCTTTTAGCTGCTTCACTATTTTGAAATTTAAAGCATGGTGAATTCGCTGCCCTCCTACCTCAAATACAGGGCATGTTAATACTTGAGATCCTGTCTCAGGAACCGAACTATCAACTGCGGGGTTTGGGGGCCTCCTAGCATATGGAGGTGGCCTTGTTATTTGGACATTTACATACTCTGGTGATAGAAAGGTGTTAGTAACAGTCTCCTGTAGAGGAGGCGCTGTTGGTTGGACACTTACGCCCTCTAGTTATTGAAAGTTGTTAGTAGCAGTCTCCTTTTGTAACTTTGCCCCTGATGGCTTTTTCTGACCTAAGCTTTGTTCCTCTATCTTTGTCTGATCTGAAGTCTTTGGATTAAGCAAACCAGATATAAACGTCCTCAATGGCAATGTGCCAACTGTCAGAGTCCCTGGGCTGTTCTTTTCCCCCCTTTTAAATCTTCACCATGATGCTTCCATTATGGTATATTTAATAACTCCTTAAAAATCCATGGGCTACATTTTTGTATTGTATCAACGTATGCCCTGACTGTCCTTGACTTTACTGAGGTGCCTCCTTCCTCTAACAATTTACTTAACACTCTTTCAGTTTGTTTTTTTACTAATTTCTGATCCTGTATTTCTACTATAATACAACCCAACAAGACGATGCCAAACAAAACCGAGACAGAATAAAATAAAAAGGGAACAACAAAAAGTCATTATAGCCTTTATATCCTACTGACATGTGCATCCGTCCTTTCTCCCTATCTGTTCCTCAGAAGTAAATAATTTTTTTCTCAGATGTGAGCGGTTTTTCATCCATCTCACTCATCTCCATGGACAGGCAACAAAAGTGAAGCAAAACAAAAGAGGAATCTTAAAATGGCTACCGATCCTCTCGCCCTTCCCTCAGGGGCTAGCAGTTTACCTTATCACTTACCCTCAGTGGCTCCCCGTGCGAGCTACCAAATGCTGCAGTCTGGCTGGGCACGATTCAAGAGCGACTTTTCAAAAGAAACAAAGTTTATTTTTAGAACCACACACGCCAAGCAAAACAGCTCCTTAGGAAAAACCCTCAGAGCCCAACTGCCACCACTGGCTTTCTTGCAAAGTTTCTGTCACACCCACAAGCCTCTCCACCTCCCACAATCCTCCTGCTCTTGAGGCCATATGGCTGGGTCAGGTGGGTGGAGCCAAAAAAGTCCCACAATGAGCAGCTCTGTGGTCTGAAAGGGCAGGGAAACTGCCCAATGTGCATCATCGCAGAGGAGCCAATCAGCTTGATGTTGCTGGGGCTGCTGTGAGCCAATCATCAGCTGGCAGTAGGAAAGAGCGGGGAAAAAGCTCAATGAGCATCTCCATTGTGCATCACCACAGAGGAGCCAATCAGCTAGATGTTGCTGGGGCCGCTGTGAGCCAATAATCATCTCGCAGGGGAATGTTGCTGGTAACTGGAAGTTTGATGGGGCCCCTAAAGCTGTGGCTCTCAACAAATTGGTGTCTCCTTTCTCTGTAGACTATTCAGCACATGTATTTTTATATGCACATATAGAATCCTACCTGTTATCAAACGTACATTTTTGTGAGGTTGCTGACTAGGCATGTACAAGTTATGAGAAGAGATCACTCCTCTTAAACACTGTTGGAATTGAGAATTCAACCTATGGGTGAGCTTGTTATTAGAACAACATTATATATAGATCCATTTTCAGTGAAATCAATATTTTTGCACCTGTGGATGTTACATATTTCATGATGAATTTCAATTGGCAAATATATTGCTAGTTTAAATGTCTGTCTCTGTGTGTATGTGTGTGTGTGTGTGTGTGTGTGTGTGTGTGTATATATTTATTTATATATATATATATATATACTCTACAAATTTTTCAAAATATGAAATATATGAATCTTATTATACACTCCTTAAAATCATTCATATTTATGTATGTGGATTTATGATCAACTTTTCACAAGATTATTCTCAGAAATATTCATCCACCTTAAATACAGATTTGTTTCCTAGTACTGAAGACTAACTTCAGTGAATGGTGCACACAAATCCTAATATTTCTACAGTAAAACCAAGTTCAACATCAATGCAAGCATTTTCCTATGGGACATGATGTGTATTTTGCGGTTCATTTTTATTAAACAGTGGTACATTACTATTTCTTCAGTTTATGCACATCATATGATATATCTTTCATCCACAAGTTCACAAATTTATAGGCATTTGTTTCAATTTCAATCACCTCCTGCTTCAGAACACATATATTCCTCCAGTGTTCTTGACTGGTCTTGTCATGAGACTTCTTTCCAAACACATTATTTTTGATTTTCATAATCATATTTGAAGCAAAACTCACACACTCTTCATGATAAACCATAACCCTAATATTACCGTTAGATGTATACCTGGTTGTAGTGAATGTATGAATATCAGTTTAAGATTTCCAGTATATTTTCAGATATCAAATCAATCCACTATTTAAAGTTGGAACCAGTTATATTATTTATTCACAGTATCGTCTATTCATACATTATTTCTATATCCATTGACACAGGGTACTCCACTTTGTTCCCCCAATATTTATACGTCTTCAAAATATTGCTCCCAGTAATGGTGGAAGAAATGCTCATGTCACCTGATCTACATATAAATTTTAACACAGTAATATTCTGGACACAGAAAGCAAAAGTCACTCTTATGATTGTAGCAAAGCCTAAAAGGAAAGTGAGCATGGATTACTAAAAATATCCATGTCCCGGTTGCTTAATGCTCTAAAATGTAAATCCTATTGATAAATCCTATGTATTTGTTTCTTTCTAAGATTATATATTCAAACTCAACCCTGTTGAAAATGTCTAATCCTATCCCTCACTTTATACATTGCCTGATTTGTTAATGTCTCTATTGATATCTGCTTTCCTACATATTTTCCCCATTTCATCATTGTGTCTGACTCTTCACATGTGCTGATATTTACATTCACTCTCTTATTGAAAACCAATTGCTAAAGAACGTTTGGTCCAAATCCTATACTCATTGTTGTTTCTAAACCTAGAGACTATCGTCCTAAACCTACGGACTTTCCCTTTGTGACTGGATGTTCTCTTCAACTTTCAATCATCCAAGGTACAAGGTCCTATGTCATTGTATATCGATTTATCTGAGACATCTGTGCAGAACATAATTCAAAGCTAAGTAACCCACTCAAGGGCCCAATGCCCATCTGAGCTTCAAATCTTGCCTAGATTTCTGTTTTCATACTTTTATTTTACCTATATATTCTTGTAATTATTGCAGATTCCCAGTACGAATATTCATCCTGCAGAATGATTCCTAACCCAAATCGAACGTGTTATTAACCCTAACCATACACTGTTCCCTCAATCTAACTTTACAGAAGAGCAGGGACAGTGTGACCAGGAAAGTCTCAGTGCAGAAACCCTGCTTTGGGCCTTTTGCTTACCTATTTTTCTGTTGCCCTGAATGTCAGGAAGTTCTTTACCTCAGGCTAACCCTTTGTAAAGCCTGAAGAAAACAGTTTTCAAATGGAAATGAATGGGCATCACCTATGGCTCTTTGCTAAATTTCTTTGGAAAGGGATGTGTCTGAATCAGCATCTTGGCCCTGTGTGAGGCTGTGACTTAGATTCTCAGCACCTGATGGATCTAAAGAAAGATCCCATGTGTGCATCCAAAACCAAAATGGCAAAAAGTTCAGTCATTTTGGATGAAGTATCTTCCCTTCCTCTGTTAGATTCCTGACCTCCATCAATTGAGAATAGGGATCCTTTGGGTCATATGAGTTCTTCAATCCCTGAAGAGGTGCTTGGGTTTCTCATGATTCCAATTCACATAAAGAATCTGTACCTATCAATCAGAAGTAGTCAGTCAATATTGCTCCCAGAAATGGTGGAAGAAATACTCATGTCACCTGATCTACATATACATTTATTCACAGAAATATTCTGGACACTAAATTCAAAGTTCACATTTATGATTGTACCAAAGCCAAAATGGAAAATTAACATGGATTACTAAAATCATCCATGTCCAAGATTACTTATGCTCTCAAATGTCAATCCTATTGATGACTACATATTTGTTTCTTCCTAAGATTGCATATTCAAACTCAACCCTGATTTCATAATGTCTCTATTGATATCTGCTTACCTACATATTTTTCCCACTTCATCATTGTGACAGACTCTTCACATGTGCTGACATTTAAATTCATTTTCTATCCGAAACCCTGTTGCTAAAGAAATTTTGTTCCAAATCATACACTCACCCTTCTTCCTATACCTACCTACTATCTTCCTATTCCTACTGACTATCACTTTTTGACCGGATGTTCGCTTCTACATTCAATCATCCAAGGTATAATGTCCTATGCCATTGTATATCAATTTATCTGAGACATCTGTGCAGAATGTAATTCAATGCTCAGTATCACAATCAAGGGCCCAATGCACTTCTGGGCTTCCAATCTTACTTGGATTTCTATTTTCATACACACAGTTCACCTCTATATTCTTATAAATTTCACAGGTTGCCAATACCATTATTCATCCAGAAAATGATTCCTAATCCAAATTGAACCTGTTATTAACCCTAAACATACAGTGTTCCCTCAATCTTACTTTACAGAAGAGCAGGGACAGAGGTGGTCTTATAATACTGAAATGTAGGGATCCTCTACCTGCTGAGAACTTCAAAGGTCCATGCTGAAAGTATCCCTGGAGAATATGTAGGCAGCTATGAAGGACCTGAGAGACCACAAGTCATCTTCAATGGCAAACAACCTGGTCAGGATGTAGGGTTGTGTCTTAATCAGCTTCTCTCTTCTTAATGTAGAGAAGATGGACAAATCAGGCCTGTATGGAGAGCTGTTCCCGGGTGCCAATGGTTGATATACCATTTTAACTTGTAAAATTGTCACATTAAGTAGGGGAAGCCTCCATCTCATGGGACCCTTGGAAGCAACTGTTAGGACAAAGTGGTTGCCAAGGCAGTGACCTCATTCAGATCCTGAAGGAAGTGACCTCACATCACTTCCTCGGTGATGGAAATTGGCATCCAGGAAGCCAGGCACACAGAGCCAGTCCCAGTCCCACTCCCAGTGGTGTCACTAGTTTTGAATTACCAAGGACAGAGTCAGCCTATCTTGGTACCTACAGATGTGAGAATGGCCATATGCCAGGAAAGCTCTGAAGAGGGGGCTTGTATGAGAAAACAGATAGTGGCTCACCACTGGCTTCTGACAAGTCTCAGTGAAGAAACCCTGCTTTGGTACTTTTAATTACCTATTGTTCTGTTGCTCTGAATGTCAGGAAGTTTTTTGCCTCAGGCCACCCCTTTGGGAAGCCTGAAGAAAAGAGTTTTCAAATGGAAATGAATGGGCATCATCTGTGGCTCCTTGCTTAATTGCTTTGGAAAGGGATGTGTCTGAATCAGCCTCTTGGCCCTGTGTGAGGCTATGGCTTAGATTCTTAGCACTTGATGGATCTAAAGAAGCATCCCACGTTTGCATCCAAACCCAAAAGAGCCAAAAGAGCAGTCATTGTGGATGAAGTCTCTCACCTTCCTCTGTAAGGTTCCTGACGTCCATCTATGAGAATAGGGATCCTTTGGGTCCAATGAGTTCTTCAAAGCCCTGCAGAGACTAGATCATACGTTCATAGGTTTCTCATGACTCCAATTAACATAAAGAATCTAAACCCCACATTCATTAGGCCTCAAAATGGAGAATCAGAGCTGTATTAAGGGCAGGCCTCTTTGATCACTCCTGGTTCACTAGAAGGGTTTCCCAGCCACATTGACTTTAGGCAAATGTGGGCAAGGGACCTTATTTTGGATACTGTCCTTGGCTGTGCCCCTCATGAAAAACTACAGCCTGAGATTATGATGAGTGTCGATATGAAAGAAGATGAGGGCCATGTGGAAGTGTTTTGGTTTTAATTGTGGTCATTTTTGTGGCTGTTGGAAAAGATGATGGGTCCACCTGGTCTTGAACACTGGTGTGATTCCCCTTAGAGACTGAGTTTTGGAATAGACCTCAAATAAGTATTGCCATGTATTGTGTTGGGATTTTAGGATGCCACACATGAGAGTTGCCCTTGGAAACTGAGATCTAGGCCCAGGGTGGCTTTCCACAGAGCACTGGGAATCTCAGGAAGAATATCACATAATTTTATTCTTAAAGAATTGGCAGCCATAGTTGCAAGTCAAAACACACATGGACCACACATTGTAGACCTCAAACGCCTGGCTTTATGTGACCTTTTTGCCTGTCTTTGGGAAGCCTTGCCTGTTAGAATTCTCCAGAATTTTCAATGAAATGAGCTTCCTCTCCATTTAATGGTTCCTGAATGAATTGAAACCCACAGTGCCTCCAACTTCATCCTTGAAAAATGTCTGATAATTACCATGAAATTTTTGAAATTCCCATGACCACTTTGCACTGTAGAATCTTTGGATGTTCTATTGATGATCACGAGTATACCAGACAGTGCCTGTTTGATTGGGTTTCAGGAAAATGGTGTAGAACAGAGATGGCAGTAATTTGGACCCTGCTGAGTAGTCGGCCTAGAGAAGTGGTGTGAAGGTGTGTGTTAAAACATTTGTGGTTGGGTGATGTGGATCTGCCATTGGCTTTCAAATGGTTTGTGACTGACATGGTGCAGCCCCCAGACCCTTGTATGTAAAGGTATGTTGTTATATGGAGAGGTTTCAGTGCAATGTTTAGAATCAGATTGCTATTGTGAAGGGGGCTAGCTATGTGGGATAGAAGCCTGGTTGGTGCATTCTCCCGCAGACCCTTACCCATCACATGTGACAGAACTCCCTCCAGTACTGTGTCCCAGTTGAACTCTTCGTATTTCATGAAGCAAATACCAAACTCCCAGTGCAGCTGCAAGAAACACAACAAATTTGGAGGATGAGCAAATGGCTTCCAAACTGGAAGACACTTAGCACTCAGTGACAACAGTTTACCTACAAAGACAGAATTCAGCACTGCTGCCTCATGTCCTTTGGAAAATAAGAAACCATGTCCTCCAGGTCACATACATGCAGACCCAGCTTGATGGTCTCACTACAAAGGGAGCTAAAGCTCCTGACAACAACATATATTTCAAGTGCCCAACCTCAGAGGCAGTTTCTCAAAAAGTCTTTAGTCTAGCAGAGCTCCATGTTTGTGGAGTTTTACCCTCTCCCTTACATTTGGAAACTCCTCTACCACCTCCAAGGTTGTGAACTCCTGAGCATTTTCCATTCGTGATGGGTATTCACAGATTTTCTAACTCTTCTCCTCTAATTGTGTCTTACTTGGGGTGAAGGTAATGTCAAGGCATTGTTCTGGATGAGAGTGGGAAGATTTTTGGGTAGCACATATTTGCATACACATTGGATTCTTTCTCCAATTTTCCATTTGAAATACTGAATCCCTGACTGTAAGGGGTAGAAGGAATTCTCCTTCAAAGAATAGTCTGACACTTACAAGAAACAGCCCCCAGGGAGACATCCTGTCTGGGAGACATCCTGTAGTCATCTGTGTTCCTGAGACATCCTGTGGCCATCTGTCTTCCTGAAATATCCTGAGGTTATCTCACCTTGTGAAGACATCCAGGAACTGCTGATAAGAGAGCTTTCAAATCTCCAGCATATAAATTCCTCTGTGTGAACAATAAAAGTTTGCAGCTTGATCAGAACTTTTGTCTTGCTGTCATCTCTCGTGTCTCTTGTCCCTTCATTCCTCCCCACCTAGGTTTGCTACCCACTTTGATGTGTCCTGCAGGCCAGGACAACTGGCGCCCAACGACTGGGGCTCGAGCCTTTGACTGAGGGGGAACCCTGTCCTCCTGGAAGATTTGGACAAGTGGAGCTCACGATTGCCTCAGCAGACAACACTGAGAGACAGATCCAGGAGGAGAGTGGGGATGACGCACAGTGAGTGACCCACCATGGGACAAGCAGTTTCGTCACATGATTTGTTTTTGTCAGGCCACAAGGAATCCTTAAATACATGGGGGGCACGTGTTAAGAAAAATGACTTAATATTTTTCTTTTCATACATCGAAGAATTTTTTCCATGGTTTCCCCTTGAAGGTACCATTGATGGTAAAAGATGGCTTAGAGTAGGAGACATTTTAAAAGATTATTATGAATCCTTTGGCCCAGAAAAAGTGCCTGTTCCTACCTTTTCTTTCTGGAAATAAATTAGTGAAATTCTTAAAAGTTCACCCTTTGACAATGGTACCTTAATACTTGTCAGGATTGGGGAAGAGACTATGCAAAAGACCTCTCGTCCCTTCTCGGCATGCCCATCAGTTAGTATAGACATAGACCCTTCTTAGTCTCCCCAGGACCCTGGGACCTTCCTGATCTTCCTCAAAATCCCACCCTAATGAATAAGGCTCCAATGGTTTCCAACCGCCTTTATGCAGTTTTAAATCCTGGAGAAACATTGACCCCTGGGGAGGAGGCTACCTTGGAGAAGGAAGCAGCTCGCTACCATTCAGAAGACTCTCCACCTCTCAGGACCCTGCCACAGACTATAGGACTTACACATTCCCCTCCCTCCTATATCCCTCCTGCCTTTTGTGCTCTGGCCCTTCAGGGGCCAAATGTCCCCCCAGATATTTTTTCCCCACTTCCCTTGCCTAACCTGGCTCCCTTGAGAGAGTCTCTCCAACATGGACAGGAACAGATCCAATTTTTAAAAGAATAAAGATCCCTTGACTCTGAGCTCTCTTCATTAGCCTTAGGAATGGAGACAACACAAGCTGGCCCACAGTGGTCTAATACAAAGGCGAAGCCGCTCCATCGGCCTGTGCTCGCCTTCCAGTCACCACCAGTCAGATAGATAAGCCTGCCCAGGCTGAGGTCAAAGACTTAGAAGAGGAAAAAGAGGAGGAAGCGGGGGAAATGGATCAAGGAGATCAGGACTTAGAGGATGAGGAGTTCACCCCTAGGCAGGAAGGAACCCAGAGTGTCTACAAAAAATTTAGCCTCCATTTTCTTGAAAAACTTAAAAAGGCTTGTGCTCACTATGGCCCCACTGTGCCCTATACGTTGGCTTTATTAGAAAGCTGCAGCACACAATTTCTTACTCCCAATGATTGGAAATTTTTAGACCTAGCTGCCCTCAGTGCCGGAGACTTCCTGCTATGGAATGCAGATTTCAAAGAGCCCTGTCAGAAACTACTCAAAAAAAATTAACAAAGGCCTCCTCTAAATTCTGGACTTATGTTAAGCTAGTGGGCAATGCAACTTTTGACACTAAAACTAAACGGGCACGTTTCCCTGCTGGACTTTTTGCGCAGATTTAGATGGCTGGCTTAGTTGCTTGGAGATGCCTCCCTGAAAGGGCCTCGGCTATCACTTCCCTGGCAAGAACTCGACAAGGGCCCGATGAGCCTTATAGCGACTTTGTTCCCCGGCTTTACCTAGCTGTGGAATGCTTGCTTGGACCAAGCGAAAGCGAAAGCACCTTTGTAAAACATCTTGCCTTTGAAAATGTCAACCCGGCATGTCAGGATGTTCTTTGACATCATAAGGATAAAGGGAAACTTTCTGACTTTATTAGAATCTGTGCAGGCGTGGGTGCAGCCCATGCGATGGGTCTCAAATTAGTGCCGCATTTACCAAGGCCTTTTACAATACTGGCTCAAGTACTTGCTTTACTTGTAAACAACCAGGCCATTTTGCACGCAGGTGTCCGACAGGCAAACAAAGAGTAAGAATAGTGTCTCCTCAAACTGGAGCTAAACCGACCCCAGCTACACTTTGTCCTTGATATGGTAAAGGTCATCACTGGGCCAGTGAGTGTAGATCAATGACAAATGCCCTCAGACAGCCTATTTCTTCCTACTTCTCAGGAAACTCCCTGGGGCAATGAGGTTTGTTCCCTCCCAAACTCCCAACCTACCTCAAAATCCTTCTCCACAATTGGCTCCCTCCAACTACCCACTCCGGGCAGTGCAGGATTGGACCTCTGTGCCACCACTGATACAATATTAGACTCAATGCAAGGACCCCAGATAATACCAACTGGAATTATGGGTGCCCCTCCATCTCATACGTGTGCCCTTATTCTTGGAAGAGCCTCTACTACCTTACAAGGTGTTCAGGTCTTCCCTGGCATTAATGATAATGATTTCACTGGAGAAATAAAAATAATGGCCACAGTTATTAATAGAGTTGCGGCCATCCCAGGAGGAAAAAGTCTTGCACAATTAATACTTCTTCCCTTAGATTAAGGGGCATTTCCACCTCCCAAACCTACTGTGGGGGACTGCCTCCTTGGGCTCCTCTGAGGTATATTGGGTTCATCCCATTTCTCATATTAGACACACCCTTACCTTACTTATTGAAGGAAAGGAATACCAAGCAATTGTACTTACTGGAGCTGATGCGACAATTATTTCTCAAAAATACTGGCGATCAGGTTGGCCCCTCACCCCATCCTTGACTGACCTTAAAGGGACAGGAAAGTCAAAAAATCCTCTGGTCAGCTCTACTGCTCTTAGCTAGACTGATAAAGAGGGTAATAAGGGAACTGTCACTTCTTTCGTTGTTCCTGACCTCCCTGTTTACCTATGGGCTGGAGATATTTTGAGTCAAATAGAAGTTATTCTTGCCAGTCCCAATTCCATGGTGACTCATCAAATGCTCCGTATGAATTTTGTCCCTGGTACAGGCCTTGGGAGGCTGAGACAAGGACTGGTGGAGCCTATACAACCAATAAAAAAAAATACATATGGACTTGGATATTTGGATTTTTAGTGTCGGTTCCTGACGCTCCTGTTCCCATGGAGATAAAATTATTTGGGAGACTCAGACTCTTGTGTGGGTGGATCAGTGGCCCCTTACCCAAGAAAATTTGGAGGCTGCCTCCATGTTAGTGAAGGAACAGCTGGCAGCCCGCCATGTAGAGCCCTCAACCTCACCATCGTACACTCCTATTTTTGTTATCAAGAAAAAATCAGGCGAGTGGCGCCTTTTACAAGATTTGTGTGCCATTAATAAAGTTATACTCCCGATGGGAGCACTACAGCCAGACATTCCCACACCAGTGGCTATTTCCAAATACTATTGTAAAATGGTTATGGACTTAAAAGATTGCTTTTTTACCATTCCTTTGTATCCTGTGGATAGACCCTATTTTGGCTTTAGTCTTTCTTGCATTAATATTCAGGGCCCTATGCAGAGACTTCAATGGAAGGTTCTTCCCGAAGGTATGGAAAACATCCCTACTCTTTGCCAAAAATACGTTGCTCAAGAAGTAGACCCTGTGAGAGAGCGAGGGCCACAAATTTATATTTTACATTATATGGATGATTTGTTAATTGCTACACCTAATACCCATGATCTTAATAATTGTTACTTGGACTTTTACAAAATCCTCACTACCTTGGGACTACAGATAGCTCCTAATAAGGTTCAAACACAGGACTCTTATAAAAGTTTGTGCCTTAAAATTCTACAGAAATCAGATCCAAATTTCTAAAATACAACTACGTGTGGACCATCTTCACACCCTTAAAGATTTTCAGAAATTACTGAGGCATATTCAATGGCTAATAACATATTTAAAATTATGCACTTGTGTACTTTTGACCCTTAATGATATTTTGAGAGGTAATTCCCACCCCTCCTCCCCTCAAAATCTTACTCCCAAGGCATAACAGGCATTAAACCAAGTCACAGAAGCCATTGCCCAACAATTTGTTACGCAAATTTCTTATAACCTTCCTCTGGTTCTGGTTATTTTACACACTCCTCATACACCCACAGGAATATTTTGGCAGCGAGATCCACATTTTAATAATAAAGACTGCCCCTTGTTTTGGGTCTATTTACCCACCACATCCTCGAAGGTTATTACTGTTTATCTTGCTCAGGTAGCTTCTATTATTTTTAAAGGTCATTTGATTTCTCTACAACATTTTGGCAAAGACCCTGATAATATTTTTATTCCATATACTAAGGACCAAACCCAATTTTTACTAGAGACAAGGGATGAATGAGGTATTTCCCTATCAGGCTTTTGGGAACAATTGATCACCACCTCCCCAATGACCCCCCTTTACATTTTGTCCAGTTACATCCATTTACTTTTCCTGAAATTACTCAAAATGCTCCCATTCCTCAAGCCCTTACTGTCTTTACAGATGGTTCCTGTAATGGCCGAGCGGTCTTTGTTGTCAATAACCAGCCTACCACCTTTGATACTGTCTATCAGTCACCACAGTTTGTGGAATTGTCTGACATAACACAAGTTTTTATAACATTTTTTATAATCCTGTTAATATTTATAAAGACAGTGGCTACATTGCTCATTCTGTGCACCTGCTGGTGATTTCACCCCCCATTAAGGCTTCTAACAATGCGGCCTTTCTGTTTCACCAGCTTCAGCAGCTAATTCAGGTCAGACAACACCCATTTTTCTTAGGACACATAAGGGCACACTCTGATCTTTCCAGCCCTCTAATTCAAGGTAATGCCCAAGCTGATGCAGCAACTCGTTCCATCTTTCCAATTTTTGTTGGCTCCATTCAAAAGGCCACGGAGTTACACAATCTACACCATTTAAATTTCCAGAGCCTTTGATTACTTTGTAAAATTACCAGGCAACAGGCACGAGAAATAGTAAAAGCATGCCCTAGTTGCGCTGCCTCCCTCCCCATTCAACACTTGGGAGTTAACCCCCGAGGATTACTGCCCGATCAGTTTTGGCAAATGGATGTTACTCATTTTCTTGAATTTGTAATAGCCAAATATATATACACATTTCTGTAGATACCTTCAGCGGCTTTATTTTTGCATCACCACATTCTGGAGAGGCTACCAAAAATGTCCTTTCTCATCTTGTTTCAGCCTTTTCTGTTATGGGTAAACCAATACATATTAAAACAGATATTTATCCTACATATACCATTGCCAAGTTTAAACAGTTTTGTGCTACCTTGCAAATTTGTCATACTCCTGGAATTCCATACAACCCTCAGGGCCAAGGCATTGTGGAACTTGCCCACCTTACCTTAAAAACTTGGCTAACCCTCCTTAAGGCTTCCTCCCTTGTATTTACCACACCCAGGCATCGCCTTAACAATGCATTATTTGCCCTTATTTTTCTTACCCTAGACAATGAAGGCCATTTGGCAGCAGACAGACACTGCCATCCCTCGTCCAATTCTGTTCGCCCACCTGTTATGTGACACAATCCCCTTACAAATAAATAAAAAGGCCCAGATCCTGTCCTCATCTGGGGAGGAGGCTCAGCTTATGTTTTGGACCAAGATCAAACAGCCCCAAGATGGTTACCAGAACTCCTGGTTAAACAGGTTAATGACTTACCTCAAAACAGGGACAGAGGGACTCCTCATGAGGACAAAATTTCTTCTTTTTCAGATGCAGCCAACAATCTGCCAGCCTTGGAATAACAGTTCCTGTGGGCACAGGTACACTGGCTTAGGCACGTCTATTCACTCTTACCATCGCCTGTCTCAACAAATTATAAACTCTATCAGTAACAACTGATAAAAACTCTATCATGAACCATTAAAGATTTGCAGGACCAAATAGACTCCCTGGCAGAAGTGTTCCTTCAAAACAGACGAGGCTTAAATTTGCTGACAGCTAACCAGGGAGGTATTTGCTTGGCCTTAGGGGAATGATGCTGCATTTATGCCAATAATTCTGGCATAGTATGCACTAAAATTAAGCAGCTTCAAGAAGATCTAGAAAAGAGACGAAGGGAAATATTTGAAAATCCCCTCTGGACTGGGCTTAATGGATTTCTGCCCTATCTTCTTCCCCTATTAGGCCCTTTGTTGGGTTTACTTTTAATGGTGTCCCTTAGACCCTGCATTATAAACAGGCTGTTACAATTTATTAAAGAACAGATTAATATTTTGGCCTCTAAGCCCCTACAGGTCCACTATCATCGCCTGGATATGGAAGACCGTGCTGCCAACATTTAAAAGGATGTTCTACCCTCCTCACAAGCTTATTTCTTAAGGTTACATGCCCACAGATCTCTCTTTCTTATATAAAACTCTAAGTAACAGCTCTGACCAACCATCTTCTGCCCTTGCCATAAGGGTTCGTCCTCCATGGGCCCCTCTGTTTGGGGGAGGACACACCCATGGAGTGAGGACGTTAGGCCATAATAACAGAGGGTGCAGGAAGGACTGCAGGAGGATGGATCCATGGTTCCCAAAACCCAAGTCTTCTGAGTGACACGCTCTGGTGCATGGCAGTTGGCATGCTTCCCCCTCAAAGCCGTCTCCTTAAAAAACATGCCTAGGCCACCACGAAATCTCCTAGTAAACATGCTCGATCAGATCAGGAGATATTCTAAGGCCTGTTAGAGAAACAGAGCCTCTATAACCCCCTAAAACATTGGCCTGTAAGGTATGGTCAAATATTTAATATAAGAAAGGGGGAAGATGTCAGGGGCTAGAAGGAAGTTCTCCTTCAAAGAATAGCCTGACACTTACAAGAAATAGACCCCTGCGAGATTTCCTGCCTGGGAGACATCCCGCAGCCATCTATCACCCTGAGACATCCTGCGGCTATCCGTCTTCCTAAAATATCCTGAGGTTATCTCACCCTGTGAAGACATCCAGCAACTGCCGATAAGAGAGCTTTCTCATCCGCAGCATATAAATACACTGTGAGAACTATAAAAGTTTTCAGCATGATCAGAACTGTTGTCTTGCTGTCTTCTCTCATCACTCTTGTCCCTTCATTCCTCCCCAACAAGGTTCAACGCCCACGTTGAAGTGTCCAGCCGGCCCGGACACCTGACACTAAACCATAACCTACTAGACTCTGACTACTAATCCTAATATGATGGAGAAAAATAATCCAAACAGAATGGAAATACAAGCAGTACAGAGGAGGCATGGTGTATAGTTGGACTTGCCTTTTGAATGATATAGGGTAGGTGTTATAAATCTAGCTAATTTTTAACTGAAATAGTTCTCCACATGTTTTTAAAGTTAACAAATATGTGAATACCTGTCTCCCTTTCTCTGTAGCCAATTAAACACATGTATTTTTATATGCACATATAGAATCTTACCTGGTATCACACGTATATTCTTCTGAGGTGTCTGACTTGGCAAATACAAATTGTGAGAAGAGATCACTCCTCCTAAACTCTGTTGGAACTGAAAATTCAACCTATGGGTGAGCCTCCTAGTAGAACAACATTATACATAAATCGATGTTCGGTAAAATAAATATTTTTGCATCTGTGGCTGATGTACATTTCATGAAGAATTTCGATTAGCATATATATTGCTACATTTTATTGTCTGTGTGTGTTTTTTAATATATATATATATATATATATATATATATATATATACTCTCCAAATTTTTCCAAATATAAAATATATGTGTCTTATATACACTACCTAAATTCATTCATGTTCATAAATATATGTGTCTTATATACACTACCTAAATTCATTCATGTTCATGTATGTGGATTTATAATCAACATTTCACAAGATTATTCTCAGAAATATTCATCCACCTGAAATACATATTTGTTTCCTATTACTGAAAACTAACTTCAGTGAATGGTGCATACAATCCTAATATTTCTACATTAACTGACCCTGTTTAACATCAATGCAAGTAGATTCCTATGGGACATGATGTGTATTTTGAAGTTCATTTTATTCAACACTGGTACAATAGAATTTCTATAGTTTACGAACATCATAGGACATATATTTCATCCATAAGTTCACAAATTTATAGGCATTTGATTCACTTTCAGTCATTTACTGATTCAGAACACATGTATTCCTCCAGGTTTCTTGACTGGTCTTTTCATGAGACTTCATTTCAAACACATTATTTTTGATTTCCATAATCATTTTGAAGCAAAACTCACACACTCTTCATGATAAAACATAACCCTAATATTACCATTAGATGTATTACTGGTTGGAATGAATAATTGTATATCAATATAAGATTTTCTGTATATATTCAGATATCAATTCAATCCTTTATTTAAAGTTGGAACCAATTATATTATTTATTCACAGTATGGTCTATTCATGCATTATCTCTACATTCATAGACACAGGGTACATCTATTTGTAACCCCAATACTAATTTATTCGTCTTCAAAATGTTGCTCCCAGAAATGGTGGAAGAAATACTCATGTCACCTGATCTACGTATGCATTTATCACAGTAATATTCTGGACACAAAAAGCAGAGGTCACACTTATGATTGTACCAAAGCCTAAATGGAAAGTGAGCATGGATTACTAAAAACATTCATGTCCAGGTTGCCTAATGCTCTCAAATGTCAATCCTATTTATGACAACATATTTGTTTCTTCCTAAGACTATATATTCAACCTCAGCCCTGTTGCAAATGTCTAATCCTATCACTCACTTTATACTTTCCCTGATTTCCTAATGTCTCTATTGATGTCTGCTTTCCTAAATATTTTCACCAGTTCACAATTTTGACTAACACTTCACATGTGCTGACATTTACATTCACTGTCTATGTGATACCCTATTGCTAAAGAACTTTTGTTACAATTCCTGTACTCACTCTTCTTCTGAAACCTACAGAATATCTTCCTAATCCTACCGACTATCCCAGTTTGAGTGGATACTCACTTCTACATTCAATCATCCAAGGTACAAGGTCCTATGCCATTGATTATTGATTTATCTGAAACATCTATGCAGAACATGTATCAAAGCTAAGTATCCCAATCAAGAGCGCAATGCCCTAGTGGGATTCCAATCTTACCTAGATTTCTGTTTTCATACTTATATTTCACCTATATATTCTTATAAATATCACAGGTTCCCAATACCATTATTCATCAAGCAGAATGATTCCTAACCCAAATCAAACCTGTTATTAAGCGAAACGATACACTGTTCCCTCAATCTAACTTTACAGAAGAGCAGGGACAGTGTTGGTTCTAAAATAGAGGAATGTAGTGAATCTTCCACCTGTTGAAAAACTCAAAGTTTCATGCAGAAGTGATCCCTGGAGAAGATATAGGCACCACTGAAGGACCTGAGAGAGCAAAAGTCAACTTCCATGGCAAACAACCTGGTCAGGATGAAAGGTTGTTACTGAATCAGCCTCTCTGTTCTTTTTTTTATTATTGGTTGTTCAAAACCTTACAAATCTTTTGACATAACATATTCATACATTAGCATACATTAGCTTCAAGTGATTTATGAACTCCCATTTTTACCCCAGATACAGATTGAAGAATCACTTCGGTTACACATCCACATTTTTACATAATTCCATACTAGTAATTGTTGTATTCTGCTACCGTTCCTATCCTCTACTATCCCCCCTCCCCTCCCCTCGGATCTTCTCTGTCCACCCCATCTACTGTAATTCATTTCTCACCTTGTTTATTTTCCCATTCCATTCACAACCTCTAATATGTAATTTAGTATAACAATGAGGGTCTCCCTCCATTTCCATGCAATTCCCCTTTTTTCTCTCTTTCCCTCCCACCTCATGTCTCTGTTTAATGTTAATCTTTTCTTCCTGCTCTTCCTCCCTGCTCTATTCTTAGTTGCTCTCATTATATCAAAGAAGACATTTGGTATTTGTTTTTTAGGGATTGGCCAGCTTCACTAAGCATAATCTGCTCTAGTGCCACCCATTAGAATATGGACTCAAACAGTCCTGTTTGGAGAGCTGGTCCCTGGTGCCTATGGTTGATATACATTCTAACTTGTGAAAGTGTCACAGGACGTAGGGGCAGCCTCCATCTCATGGGACCCTTGGAAGCAACTGTTAGGACAAAGTTGTTGCTAAGGCAGTGACCTCATTCAGTTCCTGAAGGAAGTGACCTCACCTCACTTCCTTGGTGATGGAACTCTAAGAACTTGGGATGCAGGAAGACAGGCACCCAGAGCCTGTCCCAGTCCCAGTCCCAGTGGTCTCACTTGTTTGGATATACCAAGGACAGAGTCAGTCTTTCTTGGTACCTACTGATATGAGAATGGCCAAAAGCCAGAAAAGCTCTAAAGAGGGGCCTTTCCTGAGAAAGCAGATAGTGGTTCACCAGTGGCTCCTGACATCTTCACAGAGTTGGTTAAAGAGACCAGATCTGAGACAGGACAGGCCATTTCGGGGGAACATACTATAACCCACCAGTCAGAGGACACTCTGGATAGTCACAGACCTACTTTGGGGAAGGAGGTGCCTCTGTGGGTGTCGCTGTGTGTTTATGGATTTGCCTCATGTTCTGAGAATAGATAGAGAAGGCGGTTTGTTTGGTTTTGAGTGAACTGTTTCTAGTAAGTCATTTGACAACGCGAGTGTTTCTATGTCTGTGTATCCCACTGTGTCCATGGTTATAGACATTAGAAAAGATAATGCATCAATTGATGTGTCCTGTCTAGTAGAAAGCTTCCCATCATTTATTCTGCCAAATTGATGAATGGATTTTGGCTTGCCTTATCGATGGGCAACACGCGCTATCTTCCAAAGTTCGTGCGTTCTTCCTGAATTCTGGCCACTCTACAGAATAGGCTCATGGTTTTGTGTCCAATATATGTACCATTTCCAAACCCTGTTACATGGCCATGTACTGGATAGCTGAAGGGAATGGCGAGCATCTCAGAAAACTCAGATATCAGTGTGACCAATAAAGTCTCAGTGGAGAAACCCTGCTTTGCTTACCTATTGTTCTGTTGCCCTGAATGTCAGGAAGGTCTTTGTTTCAGGCCACCCCTTTGTGAAGCCTGAAGAAAACAGGTTTCAAATGGAAATGAATGGGCATCACCTGTGGCTCTTTGCTTAATTGCTTTGAAAAGGGATGTGTCTGAATCAGCCTCTTGGCCCTGTTTGAGGCAATGGCTTAGATTCTCACCACCTGATGTATCTTAAGAATGATCCCATGTGTGCATTCAAAACCAAAATGGCCAAAAGAGCAGTCATTGTGGATGAAGTCTCTCCCCTTCCTCTTTTAGGTTCCTGACCTCCATCAAGTGAGAATAGGGATCCTTTGGGTCAAATGATTTCTTCAAAGCCCTGCAGAAGCTAGCCGATATGTGCTTGGGTTTTATAATGACTCCAATTCACATAAAAAAATAAACCCCACAGTCAGTAGGCCTCAAATTGGAGAAGCAGAGAAGTATTAACAGCAGGCCTATTTGATCACTCCTAGTTCACAGGAAGTGTGTCCAGGCAACCCTGATTTTAGGCCATTAAGGGGCAAGGGAGATTATTTTGGAGACTGTCTTGTGTTTCGCCCCTCATGGAAACATCCAGCCAGAGGTTATGATGAGTGTCTATATGAAAGATCATGAGGGCCATGTGGGAGTGTTTTGGTTTTAATTGTGGCCATTTGTTTGGTGTTTGGAAGAGATGACTGGGTCCACCTTTACATGAACTCTGGTGTGATTCCCCTTAGAGACTGAGTTCTGGAACTGAACTCAGAGAATTATTGCCATGAATTGCGTTGGGATTTTCGGAGGCCATGCATGAGAGTTCCCCTTGAAAACTGAGATCTATGTGCAGGGTGGCTTTCAACAGAGCACTGGGAATCACAGCCAAGATATCACGTGATTTTATTCTGAAAGACTTGTCAGCCATATTTGAGAGTCGAAACACACATGGACCTCATTGTAGACCTCAATGGGACTGGCTTCATGTGACCATTTGGCCACTTTTTGAGAAGCCTTGCCTGTGAGAATTCTCCAAAGCTTTCATTGAAATGTGCTTCCTCTACATTTAATGGTTCTGGAGTGAATTTTAACCCACAGTGCCTCCAACATCATCATTGAAAAATGGCTACAAAAATACCATAAAATTTTTGAATTTCCCATGACCAGGTGGCAATGGAGGACCTTTGGATGTCCTGTTGCTGATCATGAGTATACCAGACAGTGCTTTGATTGACTCGGTTTCATGAAAATCGTGTAGAACAGAGATGCCAATAAGTTGGAGCCTGCTGAGTAGTGGGCCTAGAGCCGTGGTGGTCAGGTGTATGATAAAACATCTGTGGTGGGGCCTGTGGATCTTCCATTGGCTTCCAAATGGCTTGTGACTGACATGGTGCAGCAAGCAGTCCCTTCTAAATAAAGGCATCTTGTAATACTGAGAGATTTCAGGGCAATGTTCAGAATCAAGTTGCTATGGTCAATGGGCCAATATATGTGGGCTAGAAGTATGTTTGGTGCATTCTCCTGCAGAAACTGACCCACCACATGTGACAGAACTCCCTCCAGCACTGTGACCCACTAGAACTCCTTGTATTTTTGAATCAAATAGCAAACTCCCAGTGTAGCAGCAAGAAACACCATGAAATTTGGAGGATGACCAAATGGCTTCACAGTCCACATGGGGAGACACTTAGTCCCCAGTGGTCACAGTTTACCTACAAAGAGCAAATTCAGCACTGCTGCCTCATCTTCACTAGAAAATAAGAAACCATGTCCTCCAGGTCACATAGATGTAGACCCAGCTTTGATGGTCTCACTACAAATGAAGCTAAAGCTCCAGAAAACAACATATTTTTCAGGTGCCCAACCTCAGAGGCAGTTCTTCAAAAAGTCTTTAGGCCAGCAGAGCCTCATGTTTGTGGAGTGTTCACCCTATCCCTTACTTTTGGGAACTCCTCTACCACGTCCAGTGTTGTGAACTACTGAGCATATTCCATTCCAGATATGTATTCACAGATTTTCTAACACTTCTCCTCTAATTGTGTCTTACTTGGGGCAAAAGTAATGTCAAGCCATAGTTCTTGATGAGAGTGGGAACATTTTTGTGTAGCACATATTTGCATACACATTGGATTCATTTTCCAATTTTCCATTTGAAATACTGAATCCCTGACACTAACCCCTACCCTACTAGACTCTGACTACTAATCGTAATATCATGGAAAATAATAACCCAATCAGAATAGAAATACAAGCAGTTAAGAGGAGGCATGTTTGGTATTCTTGGACTTGCCTTTTGCATTATATAGGGTAGGAGTTATAAATCTAGTCAATTTTTTTGTTGAAATAGTTCTCCATGTGTTTTTAAAGTTAACAAACATGTGAATTTATGTATCCCTTTCTCTGTAGCCTAGTCAGCAAATGTATTTTTATATGCATATATAGAATCCTACCTAGTATTACACGTACATTTTTGTGAGGTGGCTGACTTGGCAGATACAAATTGTGAGAAGATATCACTCCTCCTAAATGCTGTTGAAACCGCCCCGTGGCTACAGGCGTTGGGGCACCACCGAGAAGCGACTAGCATCCAGGGAGAAACGTTGCTGCAGATTCTGTGGAATCCTGCCGGCTGACCCCCACTGAGCCCCAGGCGGAGTTCGGGATCTCAGTCAGGGAAGGAAGCGCTACAGTTCTATCCCCCACAACGGAAACTCCACCAAGGAAACCAACGGCAACCATCTTGGAGAGCTGAAGTAACCACCGCCACTCTCTGACAGATTGCAACAATAAAACAGTTGTGTGTTTTCCGCTCATCTCCCATACAGTAGGATATTTGCATAAAATCTTTCCTAAGCTTTCCAGGGGAGGGATTATCAGAGAGAGCCTGAATAAAGATGGGGGGGGAAACTAGAGGCACCTGACCTTCTACTCCCCCTCCCATCAGTGGTGAAAACAAAATCTGTCTAGCCAGCGATGGGGAAGGGGCAAACGGAAAAAAAAAAAAAAAACAATAGAGTGCTGGGGTTCCCAATAGACACAATCCACACCCAAGAAACGGCAGGCCAGAGTACAGTTTGAGCTGCCGAGGGCATTACTCAGGGGAAAACTGGTGTAGCAAGAGAAACCAGGACTAGCAGGAGAAACCAGGGGACTACAGGCCAGGCCCGCGTGACTGGGCGCCTGGAGAACGCTCGCCCGCCGGCAACAGCCGGCCCGCTGCAGGTGCGACTGGACGGCTGGAGACCGCCTGCCCACCAGCGACCAATCACCTGCCATATGCCTGCCCTAATGGGTGGCTAGAGATCGCACAACCGCCGGTGACAGCGCACCCGCTGACTGCGTGACTGGACAGCTTGTGACCGCCTGCACACCCGCGACCAGGAGCTGAAAACAAACAGAGACAGTACAGTCCCACACCCCCATGCGAACACCCGGGCAAAGAGCCTGGGGCCCACCATAGCAGAGAGGTGACATCACTGGAGCTCGGCCGTCGGAATTCCTTCCCAGTGGAATCCACTTTAGCATGCACAGTCTACCAACACAAAGGAGCTACAATAGAGATATATAAAACCAAAACAAATATATAGAAGAGAGCAGAAACACAGCAATCAAACGGAGCTGGAAAGTAATGTGAACTTCATGAAAAAACAAGGGAAAAAGGTGTACAAATAATGCCAGACAACTTAATTCTACAGGAGGACCTAGAATCATCAGAAACAGGGATAGGGAAAAAACTCAATGCATCCCTAACTCAGATGGAAAGAAATATTAGAGAAGACATGAGGCAGCAAGTCCAAGCAATAAAAGAATATTTTGAAAATGAATTAAACAAACAAATTCAAATGGCAAAGAAGGAGCTTTACCAAAAGACAGAGTTCTTAAAAAAATCAAACAGTAATCCTAGGAATGCAGAAAAATATAAACCA
The DNA here is from genome assembly GCF_048772815.1 of Callospermophilus lateralis. NCBI lineage: Eukaryota > Metazoa > Chordata > Mammalia > Rodentia > Sciuridae > Callospermophilus > Callospermophilus lateralis. Next base: position 1,247,127 of record NW_027514349.1, on the reverse strand, counting down.
CATTAAAAACTCAAACGAGAATATTGTAAATAGACTAGATTAAGTAGAAGTCAGAAGATCAGATAATGAAGACAAAGTTTATCAACTTGAAAAGAATATAGTCAACACAGAAAAGATGCTTATATCCCATGAGCAATCTATTTAAGAGATATGGGATGTCATAAAAAAACAAATTTGAGAGTCATCAGGATAGAAGAAGGCATAGAGATTCAAACCAAAGGAATGGACAACATATTAAATGAAATAATTCTAGAAAACTTCCCAGAGATAAAAGATGGAATGGATTGCCAAATCCTTGAAGCCTACATGACCTCAAACATTCAAAACCATAATAGACCAACTCCAAGACATAGAATTATCAAGATAGCTAACATACAGAACAAGGAGAGAATATTAAAAGCTAAAAGAGAAATGAGGCAGATTACATTCTGGGGTAAACCAATTAGGTTAACGACTGAATTTTCATCACAAACTTTGAAAGCGAGTAGATCCTGGAACAATGTATTTCAAACGCTGAAAAATAATGGATTCCAACCAAGAGTACTGTATCCATCAAAATTAAGTTTGGGATTTGACAATGAAATTAGTGTCTTTCACGATAAACAAAAGCTAAAAGAATTTGCAGAAAGAACACCAGCACTGCAAAGCATTTGAGCAAAATACTAGAAGAAGAGGAATTGAAAAATAGTGCCCCAAACTAACAGCAGGAGGTATCTCAGTAAAGGGGGAGAAAAATAACCAAAAAGTAAAAACTAGCCAAACTAAAAATTAATAAATAAATAAACATGAATGAAAGTAAAAATCATATTTCAATTGTAACCTTAAATGTTAATGGCATAAACTCACCAATCAAGAGACATAGGTTAGTAACCTGAATCAAAAAAACAAATCCTACAGTCTGCTGCCTTCAGGAGACTCATATGATAGGTAAAGACATACACAGGCTGAAAGTAAAAGGTTGGGATAAATCATACCACTCACATGGCCCTCGGAAGCAAGCAGGAGTAGCCATACTCATATCAAATAAAATCAATTTCAAACCTACGTTAATAAAAAGGGATAACGAAGGACACTATGTACTGTTAAAAGGAACCATCCACCAACAAGACATAACAATTATCAATTTGTATGCACCAAACAATTGAGCTGCAACGCTCATGAAACAAACTCTCCTCAAGTTCAAGAGTCAAATAGACTACAACACAATAACTACGGGTGACTTCAACACACTGATCTCGCCATTAGAAAGATCCTCTAGACAAAAACTGAATAAAGAAACTATGGAATTCAACAGCACAATAAATAACCTAGGCTTAACCAACATATATAGAATATATCAACCATCCTCAAGTGGATACACGTTCTTCTCAGCAACACAAGGATCCTACTCAAAGATAGTTCATATATTATGCCATAGGGCAACCCTTAGTAAATATAAAGGCTTGGAGATAATACCATGCACCATATCTGATCATATTGGAATGAAACTGGAAATAAATGATAAAAGAAGGAAGGAAAATTCCTACATCATATGGAAAATTGAACAATATTCTACTGAATGATCAATGGGTTACAGAAGACATAGAGGAGGATATAAAAAATTCTTATAGACAAATGACAATACAGACACAACATACTGGAATCTATGGGACACAATGAAAGCAGTTTTAAGAGGGAAATTCATTTCTTGGAGTTCTTTCCTCAAAAAAATAAAATAAAATAAAATAAATGAACTCACACTACACTTCAAAAACCTAGAAAAAGAAAAGAAAAACAACAGCAAATGTAGTAGAAGACAAGAAATAATTAAAATTAGAGCAGAAATCAACGAAATTGAAACAAAAAAAAACATTGAAAAATTGATAAAACTAAAGGTTGGTTCTTTGAAAACATAAATAAGATCGACAGGCCCTTAGCCATGCTAACAAAGAGAAGAAGAATGAGAACTCAAATTACTAACATACGGCATGAAAAAGGCATTATCATAACAGACACTACAGAAATACAGAAGATAATTAGAAAGTATTTTGAAACCCTATATTCAAATGAAATAGAAGATAGTGAAGATATCAATAAATTTCTTAAGTCATACGATGTGCCAAGATTGAGTCAGGAAGACACACACAATTTAAACAGACCAATAACAAAGGAAGAAATACAAGAAGCCATCAAAAGACTACGAACCAAAAAAAGCCCTGGAGCGGATGGGTATAGAGCGGAGCTCTACAAAACCTTAAAAGAAGAATTAATACCAATACTTTTCAAGCTATTTCAAGAAATAGAAAATGAAGGTGCTCTTTCAAATTCATTCTATGAGGCCAAAATCACCCTGATCCCGAAACCAGACAAAAACACTTCAAAGAAACAAAACTACAGACCAATATCTCTAATAAACTAGGATGCAAAAATTCTCAATAAAATCCTGGTGAATGTAATACAAAAGCATATCAAAAAATTGTGCACCATGATCAAGTAGGATTCATCCCAGGGATGCAAGGCTAGTTCAATATACGGAAATCCATAAATGCTATTCACCACATCAATAGACTTAAAGACAAGAACCATATGATCATCTTGATAGATGCAGAAAAAACATTCGACAAAGTTCAGCCTCCCTTTATGTTCAAAACACTAGAAAAACTAGGGATAACAGGAACTTACCTCAACATTGTAAAAGCTATATATGCTAAACCTCAGGCTAGCATCATCGTAAATGGAGAAAAACTGAAGGCATTCCCTCTAAAATCTGGAACAAGACAGGGATGCCCTCTATCACCACTTCTATTCGATTTAGTTCTTGAAATACTAGCCAGAGCAATTAGACAGACAAAAGAAATTAAAGACATGAAAATAGGAAAAGAAGAACTTAAATTATCGCTATTTTCAGATGACATGATATTATATTTAACAGACTCAAAAGGGTCTACAAACAACTGCTAGAGTTAATAAATGAATTCAGCAAAGTGGCAAGATATAAAGTCAACACGCATTAATCAAAGGCATTCCTGTATATCAGCAGAAAAACTTCTGAAATTGAAATGAGGAAAACCACTCCATTCACTATATCCACAAAGAATATAAGATACTTGGGAATCATCCTAACGAAAGAGGTGAAAGATTTATATAATGAAACCTACAGAACCCTAAAGAGAGAGATAGAAAAAGATCTTAGAAGATGGAAAAATGTACTTTGTTCATGGATAGGCAGAACTAACATCATCAAAATGTTGATATTACCCAAAGTTCTCTACAGGTTTAAATCGGTGCCAATAAAAATCCCAATGGCATTTATTGTAGAAATGATAAAGCAATCATGAAATTCATATGGAAAAACAAAAGACCCTGAATACCAAAAGCAATTCTAAGCAGGAAGTGTGAATCTGGAGGTATAGCGATACAAGAGTTCAAACTGTACTACAAAGCAATAGTAATAAAAACATCGTGGTACTGGTACCAAAACAGGCAGCTGGACCAATGGTATAGAATAGAGGACACAGAAACCAATCCACAAAATTACAACTTTCTTATATTTGATAAAGGGGCTAAAAACATGCAATGGAGGAAAGATAGCATCTTCAACAAATGGTGCTGGGAAAATTGGAAATCCATATGCAACAAAATGAAACTGAATCCCTTTCTCTCACCATGCAAAAAGTTAACTCAAAATGGATGCAGGAGCTAGATATCAAATCAGAGACACTGCGTCTAATAGAAGAAAAAGTTGGCTACGATCTACATACTGTGGGGTCAGGCTCCACATTCTTTAATAGGATGCCCATAGCCAAAGAGTTAATAACAAGAATAAACAAATGGGACTCACTTAAACTAATTTTTTTTTTCAGCAAGAGAAACAATAAGAGAGGTAAATAGAGAGCCTACATCCTGGGAACAAATTTTTACCCCTCACACTTCAGATAGAGCCCTAATATCCAGAATATACAAAGAACTCAAAAAAATTAAACAATAAGATAACAAATAACCCAATCAACAAATGGGCCAAGGACCTGAACAGACACTTCACAGAGGAGGACATTCAATCAATGAACAAGTACATGAAAAAATGCTCACTATCTCTAGCAGTCAGAGAAATGCAAATCAAAACCACCCTATGATACCATCTCACTCCAGTAAGATCGGCAGCCATTATGAAGTCAAACAAAATAAGTGTTGGTGAGAATGTGGGGAAAAGGGTACACTTGTACACTGCTGGTGGGACTGCAAATTGGTGAGGCCAATTTGGAAAGTACTATGGTGATACCTGGGAAAGCTGGGAATGGATCCACCATTTGACCCAGCTATCACCCTTCTCGAACTATTTCCTGAGGATCTTAAAAGAGCGTACTGTAGAGATACTGCCACATCAATGATCATAGCTGCACAATTCACAATAGCTAGACTGTGGAACCAACCTAGATGCCCTTCAATAAATGAATGGATAAAAAAAATGTGGCTTTTATACAAAATGGAGTATTACTCTTCATTAAAAAATGACAAAATCATAGAATTTGCATGGAAATGGATGGCATTAGAGCAGATTATGCTAGGCGAAGCTAGCCAATCCTTAAAAAAACAAATGCCAAATGTCTTCTTTGATATCAAAAGAGCAACTAAGAACAGAACATCGAGGAAGAGCATGAGGAAAAGTTTATCATTAAACAAAGACGAGTTGGGGGAGAGAAAGGGAGAGAGAAGGGAAAGCATATGGAAATAGTAGGAGACCCTCAATGTTACACAAAATTACATATAAGAGGATTTGAGGGGAAATGGGGGGGGAAACAATGGAGAGAATTGAACAACAGCAGATGAGGTAGAGAGGGAAGATGGGAGGGGAGGGGAGGGGGGATAGTGGGGGATAGGAAAGGTCGCAGAATACAACAGTCACTAATATGCTATTGTTCAAAAATGTGAATGTGTAACCAATGTGATTCTGAAATTCATATTTGTGGAAAAAATGGGAGTTCATAACCCATTTGAGTCAAATGTATCAAAGATGATATATCATGAGCTTTGTAATGTTTGGAACAACCAATAGAAATAAATAAATAAATAACGGTTTAAAATTGAGAGGGAAGAAATCAGCTAAAAATGGGTTGAGATGCATTCATTTTGCTAAGCAGAAACTTTGTTTCGTTTAGTTGTAACTATCACAAATTTATTTTACCAGGAAATTGGCTTTTGAAAATGCACATAAATTGAGATTAAAGGATAATTCACCTACCTTCATGAAAAATTCATAGCATTTTCTATATTTTTCATATTTCATTTTTTTTTCGTGAATATTTTGTCATGGACCAGGTCTAGTCTTAGGCTATTCTTCCAGAATACTACCTCATCTGACAAATTCGTACAATGTGTTGGATTGTTGTTTTCACCTTTTATTTAATAGTTTCTAGCTGATAATGTGTATTTTCTTTATCTTTATTTGCACATATATACCCAACAATATCTTTGCATTTTATGTTTTACTGGGGAAGAGACTCATCAAAAGCTCTTTGTTATATGTATCAACAATCAGACATTTAGAGCACACAATTATTCTTAATTTTGCATGAAAATATCTTTGTACTATTTTCTTATACAGATTTAGTATTATTAATAATGTCCCTACTGTAATAAGTAATTATTTACAAGAAGAATTAAACAATTGACTTTATATCAATTATGAATATGAAAAGTACTAAAATAAGCATTTGGCAATTAATACACAATTGATAGAAATTGAAATCACAAGAAAGCCTTTAAAATGTCAGTGCATATGGTCCTTAAATAATAGGTTATTCAAAAAACTTTTTCTAATTCATAAGATTTAATATGCCGTATTATAGCTTAATGTGATATAAAACCTTAAATTATCAGTATTGATAAAAAGAATGATACCTGTTTATTTAAATATGTTTATTTGATTTTCACTGTAAGATGTTAATTCTGGAAGGCTTGAGAATTAAGAAAGTTTTGGTCTATATTATTTTTAACAGGCTAATCAAAGTACTTTTAAATGTATATGTATGTATATATATATAATATGTAATGCATATGCATGAATATAGATACATATGTATAAAAATTTATTTTAATATATCTATCAGGTGATTATAATTATTAAATTTTCTCAAGAAAAGAACAATGACTATAAAAAACAGTCTTAAATTTAAATTTCATAGCATACTACTGTTTGTAATGACATGAGAGAAAAACAGATATGAAAGGAAAACGAAAAAGCAAGAGAGAGAAGGGGGAAAATGAGGAAGAAAGTGAGTAAAGATGAGGGAGAGGCATGTTCGATGTAAAGATAAAAGTGGAGGGGCTGGGTTTGTGGTTCAGTGGTAACATGCTTTTCTAGCATGTGTGGGACACTGGGTTCTATTCTAAGCACCACATACAAATAAACAAAATGAAGGTCAATCACAACTGAAAAAATTAAAAATAAAAAAGTAGAAATATTACCAAAACTCCAAGCTTTTATGAATGTTAAATTAAAAAAATTATGTTACATAGCCTTATGTAATTTCTAGACTATCCAAAAGAGTCATTAAATGTTAGATTATTAGTGCGATAACTAAAAATCCATTGCTCTTTCCTCAACATTCTGTGGCATGCTAGTGGTAAAATAAATTCTATTATAACACCAAAAAAAAAATCTAATATTTCTATAGTAACTGACCCAGTTTAATATCAAGGCTAGTAGATTCCTATGGGACATGATGTGTATTTTGACATTCATTTTTATTCAACACTGGAACATTACTATTTCTTCAGTTTATGCACATCATAGGATATATATTTCATCCACAAGTTCGCTAATTTATACGCATTTGTTTCACTTTCAGTCACTTCCTGCTTCAGAACACATGTATTTCTCTATGTTTCTTGACTGCTCTTTTCATGAGACTTCTTTCCAAACTCATTATTTTCGATTTCCATTATCACATTTGAAGCAAAACTCATACACCCGTCATGATAAACCAAACCCTAGTATTACCATTAGATGTACAACTAGCTGGAATGAATGATTGTATATCAATATAAGATTTCTTACTTAGTTTCAGATATCAATTAAATCCATTATTTAAAGTGGAACCAGTTATATTATTTATTCACAGTATGGTCTTTTCATGCATTATCTCTATATTCATAGACACAGGATACACCTCTTTGTACCCCCAATACTAATTTATACGTCTTCAAAATATTGCTCCCAGAAATGGTGGAAGAAATGCACATGTCACCTGATTTACATATACATTTTATCACAGTAATATTCTGGACACAAAACGCAAAGGTGACACTTATGATTTTACCAAACCTAAATGGAAAGTGAACATGGATTACTAAAAACTTCCATGTCCAGTTTGCCTAATGCTCTCAAATGTGAATCCTATTCTTGACTACATATTTGTTTCTTCCTAAGATTATATATTCAACCTCAAGCCCGTTGAAAATGTCTAATCTTATCACTCACTTTTTCATTTGCCTGATTTCCTAATGTCTCTATTGATATCTGCTTTCCTACATATTTTCCCCAGATTATCATTGTGACTGACTCTTCACATGTGCTCACATTTACATTCAATCTCTACCAGAAACCCTATTGCAAAAGAACTTTTGGTCCAAATCCTATACTCACTCTTAGTTCTAAACCTACAGACTATCTTTCTAATAATACCGACTATCCCTTCTTGACTAGAAGTTCTCTTTGACATTCCATCATTCAAGGTACAAAGTCCTATGCCATTGAACATTGATTTATCTGAGACATTTCTGCAGAACATAATTCAAAGCTAAGTATCCCAATCAAGGGCCCAATGCCCTTCTGGGCTTCAAATCTTACCTAGATTTCTGTTTTCATTCTTATATTTCACTTTTACATTCTTGTAAATATTACAGGTTCCCAATACCATTATTCATGCCGTGGAATGTTTCTTAACCCAAATTGAACTTTTATTAACCGTAACCATATACTCTTCCCTGAATCAAACTTTACAGAAGAGCAGGGACAGAGTTGCTTTTACAATACAGGAATGTAGGGGTTCTTAAACCTGCTGAGATCCTCAAAGGTCCATGCAGAAATGATCCCTGGAGAAGACGTAGGCAGCTATGAAGGAGTTGAGAGAGCAAAAGTCATCTTGCATGGCAAACCCCCTTGTCAGGATGAAGGGATGTGTCTGAATCAGTCTCTCTATCTAAATGTAGAGAAGATGGACTAAACCAGTCCTGTGTGGGGAGATGTTCCCAGGCGCCTATGTTTGTTATACCATTCTATCTTGTGAACTTGTCACCGAAAGTAGGGGCAGCCTCTATCTCATGGGACCCTTGGAAGCAAATGTTAAAACAAAGTGATTGCCAAGGTAGTGACCTCATACATTTCCTGAAGAAAGTGACCTACCTCACTTCCTTGGTGATGTAACTCTCTGAACTTGGGATCCAACATGCCAGGCTGCCAGAGCCAGTCCCAGTCCCAATCCCAGTGGACTCACTTGTTTGGATGTACCAAGGACAGAGTCAGTATTTCTTGGTATCTACTAATGTGAGGATTGCCAAATGCCAGGACAGATCTGAAGAGGGGCCTTTCCTGAGAAAGCAGGTAGTGGCTCACCGCTGGCTCCTGAGAACTTCACAGAGTTTGCAAAGGAGACAGATCTGAGACAGGACAGGACATTTCATTGGAACATAATACGGCCCAACAGACAGAGGACACTCCAGATAGTCAGAGACCTACTTGCAGGAAGGAGATGCCTTTGTGAGTGTGAGTGTCAGTTTGTGGTTTTGTCTCATGTTCTGAGAATAGGTAGGAAAGACAGTTTGTTTGGTTTGGAATGGACTGTTTCTAGTAAGTCTTTTGACAATGTGAGTGATTCTATGCCTGTGTATCCCACTGTGTCCGTGGTTGTAGACATTAGAAAAGAGAATGCATCAATGGATATGTCTTGTCTTGTAGAAAGCTTCCCAGCATTCATCCTGCCCAATTTATGAATGAACTGCAGCTTGCCTTATGGAGGGACAACACCTACTATCTTCCTAAGTTCCTGTTTTCTTCCTGAATTCTGGCAACTCTGCAGAATAGGCTCATGGTTTTGTGTCCAAGATATGTACCACCTCCAAGCTCTGTTACATGGCCATGTACTGGATAGCGGTAAGGAATGGCGAGCATCTCAGAAAACTCAGATATCAGTGTGACCAGGAAATTCTCAGTGGAGAAACCCTGCTTTGGGCCATTCTCTTACCTATGTTTCTGTTGCCCTGAATGTCAGGAAGGTCTTTGCCTCAGGCCACCCCTTTGTGAAGCTTGAAGAAAACAGTTTTCAAATGAAAATGAATGGTCATCATCTGTGGCTCTTTGCTTAGTTTCTTTGGAAATGGATGTGTCTTAATCAGCCTCTTGGACATGTGTGAGGTTGTGGCTTAGATTCTCAGCACCTGATGGATCTAAAGAAAGATCCCATGTGTGCATGCAAACCAAAATGGCAAAAAGATCAGTTATGGTGGATGAAGTGTCTTGCCTTCCTTTGTTATGTTCCTGACCTACATCAAGTGAGAATAGGGATCATTTGGTTCAAATGAAATCTTCAAAGCCCTAAAGAAGTGCTTGGGTTTTCTCATTATTCCAAATCACATAAAGAATCTATACCTGACAGGCAGTAGGCTTCAAAATGGAGAAGCAGAACAGTATTAACTGCAGTCCTATTTTATCACTCCTGGTTCAAATGCAGGGTGTCCAGGCCCCCATGACTTTAGGCAAATGAGGGGTAAGAGAGCTTATTATGGACACTAACACATACCCCACTAGACTCTGACTACTAATCCTAACATGATGGAGAATAATAACCAAAACAGAATAGAAATACAAGCAGTTCAGAGGAGTCATGTTGTATAATTGGACTTGCCTTTTGCATTATATAGGCTAGGAATTATAAATCTACTCAATTTTTAATTAAAACAGTTCTCCATGTGTTTTTAAAGTTAACAAATATGTGAATTCCTCTCTCCCTTTCTCTGTGGCCTATTCAGCACATGTGTTTTTATATGCACATATAGAATCCTACCTGGTATCACATGTATATACTTGAGAGGTTGCTGACTTGGCAGATGCAAATTGTGAGAAGAGATCACTCCTCTTAATGCTGTTGGAACTGAAAATTCAAACTATTGGTGACCTTTCTAGCTGAACAAAATTATATATAAATCCATGTTCAGTAAAAAGTATATTTTGGGATGTGTGGATTATATATATTTCGTAATAAATTTCGATTGGCATATATATTGCTACTTTTTAATGTCTGTGTGAGTGTGTGTGTGTGTATATATATATAGGCATATGTATATATATGTATCTATATATATATCTATATATCTATATATCTATATATATCTATATCTATATCTATATCTATATCTATATATATATATATATATATATATATATATATATATACACACTCTCCAGATTTTTGAAAATATGAAATATATGTGTCTTATTATACACTCCCAAAATTTATTCATGTTCATGTATGTGGATTTATTATCAACTTTTCACAAGATTATTCTCAGAAATATTCATCCACCTGAAATACATATTTGTTTCCTAGTACTGAAAACTAACTTCAGTGAATGATGCATACAAATCCTAATATTTCTACAGTTACTGACCAAGTTTAACATCAATGCAAGTAGATTCCTATGGGACATGATATGTATTTTGACGTTCATTTGTATTCAACACTGGTACATTACTATTTCTTCAGTTTATGCACATCATGGGATATATATTTCATCCACAAGTTCGCTAATTTATATCAATTTGTTTCACTTTCAATTACTTCCTGCTTCAGAACACACATATTCCTCCATGTTTCTTGACTAGTCTCTTCATGAGACTTCTTTACAAACACATTATTTTCGATTTCCATAATTACTTTTGAAGCAAAACTCACACACCCTTAATGACAAACCATAACCCTCATATTACCATTAGATGTATAACTGATAGGAATGAATGACTGTGTATCAATATAAGATTTCTTGTAAATTTTAAGATATCAATTTAATCCATTATTTAAAGTGGAATCAGTTATATTATTTATTCACAGTATCATCTATTCATGCATTATCTCTATATTCATACACACAGGGTACACCTCTTTGTACCCGCAATACTAATTTATACATCTTCAAAATATTGCTCCCTGAAATGGTGGAAAAAATACTTATGTCACCTGATCTACCTATACATTTTATCACAGTACTATTTTGGATACAAAATGCAAAGATCACACATATGTTTGTACAAAAGCCTAAATTGAATGGGAGCATGGATTACTAAAAACATTGATGTCTAGGTTGCCTAATTCTCTCAAATGTCCATCCTATTGGTGACTACATATTTGTTTCTTCGAAGATTATATAGTCAACATCAACCCTGTTAAAATGTCTAATCCTATCACTCACTTTATACTTTGCCTGATTTCCTACTGTCTCTATTGATGTTTCCTTTCCTACATATTTTCCCCAGTTTACCTATGTGACTGACTCTTCACATGTGCTGACATTGACCTTCATTCTATTACCGAAACCCTATTGATAAAGAACTTTTGGTCCATATCCTGTACTCACACTTCTTGCAAAACCTACCGACTATCTTCCTAATCCTATGGACTATCCCTGTTTGAGTGGATGTTCTTTTCTACAATCTATCATCCAAGGTACAAGGTCCTATGTCATTGATAATCAATTTATCTGAGACATCACTGCAGAACGTAATTCAAAGCTAAGTATCCAAATCAAAGGCCCAATGCCAATATGGACTTTAAATCTTACTACATTTCTGTTTTCATACATATTTTTCAACTCTATGTTCTTATATATATCACAGATTCCCAATACCATTATTCATCCAGCAAAATGATTCCTAACCCAAAACAAACATGTAATTAACCCTAACCATAAACTGTTCCCTCAATCTACATTTACAAAAGAGCAGGGACAGAGTTGGTCTTACAATACAGGAAAGTAGGGGATTGTCCACCTGCTGAGAACCTCAAAGGTCCATGCAGAATTGATCCCTGGAGAAGATGTAGGCAGGTATGAAGGTCCTGAGAGATCAAAAGTCATCTTCCATGCCAAACAACCTGGTCAGGATGAAGGCTTTTGTCTGAATCAGCCTCTCTCTTCTTAATCTAGAGAAGATGGACCAAATGAGGCCTGTGTGGAGAGCTGTTCCCAGGTGCCTATGGTTGATATACCATTCTAACTTGTGAAAGTGTCACAGAAATACGGTCAGCCTACATGTCATGGGACACTTGGATGCATGTGTTAGGACAAACTGGTTGCCAAGGCAGTAACCTCATTCAGTTCCTGAAAGAAGTTACCTCACCTCACTTTTTTGTTCATGGCACTTTCTGAACTTGAGATCCAGGAAGCCAGGCACCTAGAGCCTGTCTCAGTCCCAGACCCAGTGGTCTCACTTGTTTGATATAACAAGGACAGAGTCAGTCTTTCTTGGTATCTACTGATGTGAGAATGGACAAATGACAGGAAAGCTCTTAAGAGGGGCCTTTCCTGAGAAAGAAGGCAGTGGCTAACTGCTGGCTCCTGACAACTTCACAGAATTGGCCATGGACACCAGATGTGAGATAGGAGAGGCCATTTCAGGGGAACATAGTATGGCCTATCAGTCAGAGGACACTCCGGATAGTCACAAACCTACTTGGAGGAAGGAGGTGCTTATCTGGCTGGGGGTGTGGGTTTGTGGTTTTTTTCTCATGCTCTGAGAATATGTCTGAAAGGCGGTTTGTTTGGTTTGGAGTAAAGTGTTTCCAGAAAGTCGTATGAAAAGGCGAGTGTTTCTATGTCTGTGTATCTCACTGTGTCAGTGGTTGTAGACATTAGCAAAGAGAATGCATCAATGGATGAGTCTTGTCTAGTAGAAAGCTTCCCAGCATTCATCCTTCCCAATTTATGAATGGACTGCGGCTTGCCTTATGGACCGGCAACACCTGCTATCTTCCTAAGTTACTGTTTGCTTCCTGAATTCTGGCCACTCTCCAGAATAGGCTCATGGTTTTGTGTCCAAGATATGTACCACCTCCAAGCTCTGTGACACGGCCATGTGTTGGTTAAATGAAGGGCATGGCGAGCATCTCAGAAAACTCAGATATCAGTGTGACCAGTAAAGACTCAGTGGAGAAACCATGCTTTGGGCCTTTTCCTTACCTAATGTTCTGTTGCCCTGAATGTCAGGAAAGTCTTTGCCTCAGGCCACCCTTTTTGAAGCCTGAAGAAAAGTTTTCAACTGCAAATGAAGGGGCATCAACTGTGGCTCTTTGCTTAATTGCTTTGGAAAGGGATATGTCTTAATCAGCCTCTTGGCCTTGTGTAATTCTGTGGCTTAGATTCTCTGCACCTGATGGATCTAAAGAGAGATCCCATGTATGCATCCAAAAGCAAAATGTCCAAAAGAGCAATCATTGTGGATGAAGTCTCTCTCCTTCCGTGGTAAGGTTCCTGACCTCCATTAAGTGAGAATAGGCCTCCTTTGGGTCAAATAAGTTCTTCAAAGCCCTGCAGATTCTAGCCCATAGGTGATTGGGTTTTCTCATGACTCCAATTCACATGAAGAATCTAAATCCCACCATCAGTAGGCCTCAAATTTAAGAAGCAGAGCAAAATAAACGGCAGGCCTATTTGATGACTCTTAGTTCACAGGAAGGGTGTCCAGGCCACCATGACTTTAGGCAAATGAGAGGCAAGGAAGCTTATTTTGGACACTGTCTTGGGCTGCACCCCTCACGGAAACCTCCAGCCAGAAGTTATGATGAGTGTCTGTATGGAAGAAAATGAGGGCCATGTGGGAGTGTTTTGGTTTTAATTGTAGTCATTTTTGTGGCGGTTAGTAGAGATTACATGGTCCACCTTGGCTTGAACTTTGGTGGGATTCTGCATAAAGACTGAGTTCTCGTACTGAACTCAGAGAAGTATTGCCATGAATAGTGTTGGAATTTTAGGAGGCCACGCATGAGAGTCGCCCTTGGAAACTGAGATCTAGGCCCAGGGTAATTATTCACAGAGCACTGGAAATCTCAGCCAGGATATCACATGATTTTGTTTGAAAAACTTGGCAACCATTGTTGAGAGTCAAAACACACATGGACCTCACATTGTAGACCTCAATGTTCCTGGATTCATGTGACCTTTTGGCCACTCTTTGGGAAGTCTTTCCTTTGAGAGATCTCCAGATATTTCATTGAAATGAGCTTCCTCACCATTTAATAGTTCCAGAATGCCTCCAACTTCATCCTTGAAAAATGGCTAGGTCAATATATCATGAAATTTTTAAAATTCCCATGACAAGTTGGCACTGGAGATTCTTTGGATATCCTGTGGCCGATCATAAGAATAACAGTCAGTGCCTTGATTGACTGGTTTTCATAAAAATTGTGCAGAACAGTGATGCCAGGAAGTTGGAGCCTGCTGAGGAGTGGGCCTAGAGCATTGGTGGGCAGGTGTGTGATAAAACATCTGCGGTGTGTTCATGTGGATCTGCCTTTGGCTTCCAAATGGCTTGTGACTGATGTGGTGCAGCCAGCAGTCCCTTCAATGTAAAGGCATCTTGTTATATGCAGAGGTTTTAGGGAAATATTTAGAATCAGGTTGCTATGGTCAAGGGGGCAACTATGTGGGATATAAGCCTGTTAGGTGCATTCTCCTGCAGACCCTGACCCACCACACGTGATAGAACCCCCTCACACACAGAGTAACAGTTGAATTCTTTGTATTTCTTGAAGCAAATACCAAAATCCCAGTGCAGCAGCAAGAAACACCACGAAAAGTGGAGAATGACCAAATAGCTTCACAGGCCCATGTGGATACACTTAGCCCCTCGTGTCCACAGTTTACCTACAAAGAGAGTATTCAGCACTGCTGACTCATGTTCAGGGAAAATAAGAAACCATGTCCTCCAGGTCACATAGATGAAGACGCTAATTTGATGGTCTCACTACAAACGAAGCTGAAGCTCCCGACAACAACATATATTTCAAGTGCCCACCCTCAGAGGCAGTTTCTCAAGAAGTCTTTACGCCAGCAGAGCTCCATGTTTTTGGAATGATTACACTGTCCCTTACTTTTGGAATCTCCTCTACCTCCTCCAAGGTTGTGAACTCCTGAGCATATTCCATTCCAGATATTTATTCACAGATTTTCTAACTCTTCTCTTCTAATTGTGTCTTACTCTGCGTGATTGTAATGTGAAGGCATTGTTCTGGATGAGAGTGGGAAGATTTTTGTGTACCACATATTTACATACACTTTGGATTCATTTTCCAATTTTCCTTTCAAAATACTGAATACCTCACACTAACACTTACCCTACTAGACTCTGACAACTAATCCTAATAAGATGGAGAAAAATAAACCAAAAAAAATAGAAATACAAGCAGTTCAGAGAAGGCATGGTGTATAGTGGAATTGCCTTTTGCATTATTTAGGGTAGGAGTTATAAATCTAGTCAATTATTTGTTAAAATATTTCTCCATGTGTTTTAAAGTTAACAAATATGTGAATTCCTGTTTCCCTGTCTCTGTAGTCTATTCAGCACATGTATTTTTACATGCAATTATAGAATCTTACCTGATACCACACGTACATTTTTGTGAAGTGGCTGACTTGGCAGATACAAATTTTAAGAGATCACTCCTCCTAAACGCTTTAGAACTGAAAATTCAACCTATGCGTGAGCTTCCTAGTTGAACAACATTATACATAAATCCATGTTAAATAAAATAAATATTTTTGGATCTCTGGATGATATAAATTTCATGGTGAATTTCATATAGCATATATTATGCTATTTTTAATGTCTGTGTGTGTTTGTGTGTGTGTGTGTATATATATATATATATATATATATATATATATTTTCTCCAGATTTTTCAAAATATGAAATATGTGTCTTATTATACACTCCCTTAACTCATTCATATTCAAGTATGTGGATTTATAATCAAATTTTCTCAAGAGTTTTCTCAAAATATTCATTCTCCTGATATACATATTTGTTTCTTAGTACTGAAAACTAACTTTAGTGAATGGTGCATACAAATCCTAATATTTCTACAGTAACTGACCTAGTTTAACATCAACGCAAGTAGATTCCTATGGGACATGATGTGTATTTGGATGTTCATTTTATTCAACACTGGTACATTACTATTTCTTCAATTTATTCACATCATGGGATATATATTTCATCCACAAGTTCGCAAGTTTATAGGCATTTGTTTCACTTTCAATCATTTTCTTCTTCAGATCACATGTATTCCTCCATGTTTCTTGACTGGTCTTTTTATGAGACTTCTTTCCAAACACATTAATTTAGATTTCTATGATCACTTTTGAAGCAATACTCACACACCTTTCATGATAATCATAACCCTAATATTACATATAGATGTATTACTGGTTGGAATGAATGATGTTATATCAATACAAGATTTCTTATAATATTTCATATATTAATTCAATCCATTATTTAAAGTGGGAACAGTTAAATTATTTATTCAAAATGTGGTCTATTCATGCATTATGTCTATATTCATGGACACAGGGTACACCTCTTTTACCCCCAATAGTAATTTATAGGTCTTGAAAACATTACTTCCAGAAATGCTTGAAGAAATGCTCATGTCATCTGATCCACATATACATTCTATGACAGTAATATTCTGGACAAAAAATGCAAAGGTCACACTTATAATTGTACCAAAGCCTAAAATGAAAGTGAACATGGATTACTAAAAGCATCCATGTCCAGGTTTCCTAATGCTCTCAAATGTCAATCCTAATGGTCACTGCATATTTGTTTCTTCTTAAGATTATATATTCAAACTCAACAGTGTACAAAATGTCTAATCCTATCACTCACTTTATACTTTGCCAGATTTTGTAAAGTCTCTATTATTATCTGCTTTTTTACATATTTTTCAAAGTTCATCATTGTGACTGAATTTTCATATGTGCTGACATTTACATTCACTCTCTAACTGAAAGCCTATTGCTAAAGAAATTCCCGTCCAAATCCTGTACTCACTCTTCTTCCTAAACCTACCGACTATCTACCTAATCGTACCGACTATCCCTTTTTGACTGAATGTTCTCTTCCTCATTCAATCATCCAATGTACAAGGTCCTATGCCATTGTAAATGGATTTATCTGAGACATCTGTGCAGAACCTAATTCAACACTAAGTATCCCAATCAAGGGCCTAATGCCCTTCTGGGCTTCAAATCCTAGATTTCTGTTTTCATACATATACTTTACCAATATAATTTAATAAATATCGCATGTTCCCAATACCATTATTCATCGCGCAGAATGATTCCTAACCGAAATCGAACCTGTTATTACCCTAACCATCATTGCCTAGAGGTCATTACTCAAAAAAAGGAAAAACCAACAAATAAATGAGCTCACACTTCATCTCAAAGCCCTAGAAAAGGATGAACAAAACAACAGCAAATGCAGCAGAAGGCAAGAAATAATTAAAATCAGAGCGGAAATCAACAAAATTGAAACAAAAGAAACTATTGAAAAAATCAACAAAACTAAAAGTTGGTTCTTCGAAAAAATAAACAAGATTGACAGATCCTTAGCCATGCTAACGAAGAGGAGAGAGAACTCAAATTACTAACATACAGGATGAAAAAGGCAATATCACAACAGATGCTACAGAAATTCAGAAGACAATTAGAAATTATTTTGAAAACCTATATTCCAATAAAATAGAAGATAGTGAAGACATCGATAAATTTCTTAAGACATATGATTTGCCCAGACTGAGTCAGGAGGATACACACAATTTGAACAGACCAATACCAATGGATGAAATTGAAGAAGCAATCAAGAGACTACCCACCAAGAAAAGCCCGGGACCGGATGGGTATACAGCGGAGTTTTACAAAACTTTTAAAGAAGAATTAATACCAATACTTTTCAAGTTATTTCAGAAAATAGAAAAAGAGGGAGCTCTTCCAAATTCATTCTATGAGGCCAACATCACGTTGATTCCGAAACCAGACAAAGACACATCAAAGAAAGAAAACTTCAGAACAATAACCCTGATGAACCTAGATGCAAAAATCCTCAATAAAATTCTGGCGAATCGGATACAAAGGCACATCAAAAAAATTGTGCTCCCTGATCAAGTAGGATTCATCCCTGGGATGCAAGGATGGTTCAATATACGGAAATCAATAAATGTTATTCACCACATCAATAGACTTAAAGATAAGAACCATATGATCATCTCGATAGATGCAGAAAAAGCATTTGACAAGTACAGCATCCCTTGATGTTCGAAACATTAGAAAAACTAGGGATAACAGGAAATTACCTTGACATTGTAAAAGCTATCTATGCTAAGCCTCAGGCTAGCATCATTCTGAATGGTGAAAAATTGAAGGCATTCCCTCTAAAATCTGGAACAAGACAGGGATGCCCTCTATCACCACTTCTATTCAATATAGTTCTCAAAACACTGGCCAGAGCAATTAGACAGACGAAAGAAATTAAAGGCATAAAAATTGGAAAAGAAGAACTTAAATTATCATTATTTGCGGATGACATGATTTTATACATAGAAGACCTAAAAGGGTCTACAAAAAAACTACTAGAACTAATAAATGAATTCAGCAAAGTAGCTGGATATAAAATCAACACGCATAAATCAAAGGCATTCTTGTATATCAGCAACAAAACTTCTGAAATGGAAATGAGGAAAACCACTCCATTCACAATATCCTCAAAAAAAATAAAATACTTGGGAATCAACCTAACAAAAGAAGTGAAAGATTTATACAATGAAAACTACAGAACCCTAAAGAGAGAAGTAGAAGAAGATCTTAGAAGATGGAAAAATATACCCTGTTCATGGATAGGCAGAACTAACATCATCAAAATGGCGATATTACCAAAAGTTCTATATAGGTTTAATGCAATGCCAATCAAAATCCCAAAGGCATTGCTTGTAGAAATAGATAAAGCAATCATGGAATTCATATGGAAAAATAAATGACCCAGAATAGCAAAAGCAATTCTAAGCAGAAAGTGCGAATCAGGCGGTATAGCGATACCGGATTTCAAACTATATTACAGAGCAATAGTAACAAAGACAGCATGGTACTGGTACCAAAACAGGCGGGTGGACCAATGGTACAGAATAGAGGACACAGAGAACAATCCACAAAGTTACAACTATCTTATATTTGATAAAGGGGGTAAAAGCATGCAATGGAGGAAGGATAGAATCTTCAACAAATGGTGTTGGGAAAACTGGAAATCCATATGCAACAAAATGAAACTGAACCCCCTCCTCTCACCATGCACAAAAGTTAACTCAAAATGGATCAAAGACCTTGATATCAAATCAGAGACTCTGCGTCTGATAGAAGAAAAAGTTGGCTACGATCTACATATAGTGGGGTCGGGCTCCAAATTCCTTAATAGGACACCCATAGCACAGGAGTTAATAGCAAGAATCAACAAATGGGACTTACTTAAACTAAAAAGTTTTTTCATAGCAAAAGAAACAATAAGAGAAGTAAATAGGGAGCCTACATCATGGGAACAAATATTTACTCCTCACACGTCAGATAGAGCCCTAATATCCAGAATATACAAAGAACTTAAAAAATTAGACAATAAGATAACAAATAACCCAATCAACAAATGGGACAAGGACCTGAACAGAAACTTCTCCGAGGAGGACATACAATCAATCAACAAGTACATGAAAAAATGCTCATCATCTCTAGCAGTCAGAGAAATGCAAATCAAAACCACCCTAAGATACCATCTCACTCCAGTAAGATTGGCAGCCATTATGAAGTCAAACAACAACAAGTACTGGCGAGGATGTGGGGAAAAGGGTTCTCTTGTACATTGCTGGTGGGGCTGCAAATTGGTGCGGCCAATTTGGAAAGCAGTATGGAGATTCCTGGGAAAGCTGGGAATGGAACCACCATTTGACCCAGCTATTGCCCTTCTCGGACTATTCCCTGAAGACCTTAAAAGAGCGTATTACAGGGATACTGCCACATCGATGTTCATAGCAGCACAATTTACAATAGCTAGATTGTGGAACCAACCCAGATGCCCTTCAATGGATGAATGGATTAAAAAAATGTGGCATCTATACACCATGGAGTATTACGCAGCACTAAAAAATGACAAAATCTTGGAATTTGCAGGGAAATGGATGGCACTAGAGCAGATTATGCTTAGTGAAGCTAGCCAATCCCTAAAAAACAAATACCAAATGTCTTCTTTGATATAATGAGAGCAACTAAGAATAAAGCAGGGAGGAAGAGCAGGAAGAAATGATTAACATTAAACAGAGACATGAGGTGGGAGGGAAAGGGAGAGAAAAGGGGAATTCCATGGAAACGGAGGGAGATCCTCATTGTTATACTAAATTACATATAAGAGGTTGTAAGTGGAATGGGAAAACAAACAAGGTGAGAAATGAATTACAGTAGAAGGGGTAGAGAGAGAAGATGGGAGGGGAGGGGAGGGGGGATAGTAGAGGATAGAAAAGGTAGCAGAATACAACAGTTACTAGTATGGTATGATGTAAAAATTTGGATGTGTAACCCATGTGATTCTGCAATCTGTACTTGGATAAAAAAGGGAGTTCAAAACTCACTTGAAGCTAATGTATGCTAATGTATGAAATATGATATGTCAAGAGCTTTGTAGGGTTTTGAACAACCAATAAAAAAAAAAAGAAATTTCCGTCCAAATCCTGTACTCACTCTTCTTCCTAATCCTACCGACTATCTACCTAATCGTACCGACTATCCCTTTTTGACTGATGTTCTCTTCCTCATTCAATCATCCAATGTACAAGGTCCTATGCCATTGTAAATGGATTTATCTGAGACAACTGTGCAGAACCTAATTCAACACTACGTATCCCAATCAAGGGCCCAATGCCTTTCTGGGCTTCAAATCCTAGATTTCTGTTTTCATACATATATTTTACCAATATAATTTAATAAATATCGCAGGTTCCCAATACCATTATTCATCGCGCAGAATGATTCCTAACCCAAATCGAACCTGTTATTACACTAACCATACACTGTTCCCTCAATCTAACTTTACAGAAAAGCAGGGACAGAGTTGGTCTTACAATACAGGAGTGTAGGGAAACTTCCACCTGCTGAGAACCTCGAAGGTCCATGCAGAAATGATCCATGGAGAAGATGTAGGCAGCTATGAAGGACCTGAGGGAGGAAAAGTCAACTTCCATGGTAAACAACCTGGTCAGGATGAAGGGATGTGTCTGAATCAGCCTCTTTCATCTTAATGTAGAGAAGATGGACCAAACCAGGCCTGTGTGGAGAGCTGTTCCCGGTTGCCTATGGTTGATATACCATTCTAACTTGTGAAAATGTCAGAGCGAGTAGGTGCATCCTCCATCTCATGGGACCCTTAGAAGCAACTTTTAGGAAAAAGTTGTTGCCAAGGCAGTGACCTCATTTAGTTCCTGAAGGAAGTGACCTCACCTCACTTCCTTGGTGATGGAACTCTTTGAACTTGGGATACAGGAAGTCAGGCACCCAGAGCCAGTCCCAGTTCATGTCCCAGTGGTCAAACTTGTTTGGATTTTCCAAGGACAGAGACAGTCTTTCTTGGTACCTACTGATGTGAGGATGGCCTAATGCCAGGAAGGTCTGAGGAGGGGCCTTTCCTGAGAAAGAAGGTAGTGGCTCACCGCTGGCTCCTAACAGCTTCACAGAGTTGGACACGGAGACCAGATCTGAGAGAGAACAGCCCATTATGGGGGAATATATTATGGCCCACCAGTCAAAGGACACTCCATATTTTCACAGACCTACTTGGGGGTCTGTGTGGGTGTGGGTGTGGGTGTGGGTTTGTGGTTTTGTCTCATGTTCTGAGAATAGGTAGGAAAGTCGTTTTGTTTGGTTTGGTGTGAATTGTTTCTAGTAAGTCTTTTGACAAGGCGAGTGTTTCTATGTCTGTGTATCCCACTGTGTCCGTGGTTGTAGACATTAGAAAAGAGAGCGCATCAATACATATGTCCTATCTAGTAGAAATCTTACCAGCGTTCATCCTGTCCTATTTATGAATGGTCTACGGCTTGCCATATGGATCGGCCACTCCTAATATCTTCCTAAGATCCTATTTTCTTTCTGAATTTTGGCCAAACTCCAGAATAGGCTCATGGTTTTGTGTCCAAGATATGTACCACCTTTAAGCTCTGTGACATGGCCATGTACTGGATAGCTGAAGGCAATGGTGAGCATCTCAGAAAACTCAGATATCAGTGTGATCAGGAAAGTCTCAGTGGAGAAACCCTGCTTTGGGCCTTTTGCTTACCTATTGTACTATTGCCCTTAATGTCAGGAAAGTCTTTGCCTCAGGCCACCCCTTTGTGAAGACTGAAGAGTTTTCAAATGGAAATTAATGGGCATCACCTTTGGCTCTTTGCTTAATTGCTTTGGAAAGGGATGTGTCTGAATCAGCTTCTTGGCCCTGTGTGAGGTTGTGGCTTAGATTCTCAGCACCTAATGGATCTAAAAAAATCCCATTTGTGCATCCAAAACCAAAATACCCATAAGAGCAGTCATTGTGGATGAAGTCTCTTACCTTCCTCTGTAAAGTTCCTGACCTCCATCTTTGAGAATAGGGATCCTTTGGGTCAAATGAGTTCTTCAAATCACTACAGAGGCTAGGCCATAGGTGCTTGGGTTTTCTCATGACCCCAATTAACATAAGGAATCTAAACCCCACAGTAATTAGGCCACAAAATGGAGAATCAGAGCAGTATTAAGGGCAGGCCTCTTTCATCACTTCTGGTTCACATGAAGGGTCTCCCTGCCACACTGACTTTAAGCAAATGGGGGAAAGGGACCTTATTTTGGATACTGTCTTTGGCTTTGGCCCTCATGGAAACCTACAGCCTGAGGTTATGATTAGTGTCTATATGGAAGAAGATGAGGGCCATGTGGGAGTGTTTTGGTTTTAATTGTGGTCATTTTTGTGGCCGTTGGAAGAGATGACTGGGTCCACCTGGGCTTGAACACTGGTGTGATTCCCCTTAGAAACTGAGTTATGGAACTGACCTCAAAGAAGTATTGCCATGTATTGTGTTGGGATTTTAGGAGGCCACGCATGAGAGTCGCCCTTGGAAACTGAGATCAAGGCCCAGGGTGGCTTTC
The DNA here is from genome assembly GCF_048772815.1 of Callospermophilus lateralis. Taxonomy (NCBI): domain Eukaryota; kingdom Metazoa; phylum Chordata; class Mammalia; order Rodentia; family Sciuridae; genus Callospermophilus; species Callospermophilus lateralis. The sequence goes on along the minus strand of NW_027514349.1, from coordinate 1,223,892 downwards.
CACAGAGCACTGGGAATCTCAGGAAGGATATCACATGATTTTATTTTTAAAGAATTGGCAGCCATAGTTGCAAGTCAAAGCACAAAAGGATCACACATTGTAGACCTCAAATGCCTGGCTTAATGTGACCTTTTAGCCTGTCGTTGGGAATCATTGCCTGTTAGAATTCTCCAGAGATTTCATTGAAATAAGCTTCCTCTCCATTTCATGGTTCCTGAATGAATTAAACACCACAGTGCCTCAAACTTCATCCTTGAAAAAAGGCTAGATAAATACCATTAAATTTTTGAAATTCCCATGAACAGGTGTCAGTGGAGAACCTTTGGATGTCTTATAGATGATCATGAGTGTACCAGACAATGCCTTGATTGACTGGGTTTCATGAAAATCATGTAGAACAGAGATGCCAGTAATTTGGAGCCCGATGAGTAGTCGGCCTAGAGCAGTGGAGTGTAGGTGTTTGTTAAAACATCTGTGATGGGGTCATGTGGATCTGCCATTGGCTTCCAAATGGTTTGTGACTGACATGGTGCAGCCCCCATACCCTTGTATGTAAAGGCATCTTGTTATACGGAGAGGTTTCAGGGCAATGTTTAGAATCAGATTGCTATTGTCAAGGGGGCAAGCTATGTGGGATAGAAGCCTGGTTGGTGCACTCTCCTGCAGACCCTTAACCAACACACGTAACAGAACTCCCTCCAGCACTCTGTCCTAGTTGACCTCTTCGTATTTCGTGAAGCAAATACTAAACTCCCAATGCAGCTGCAAGAAACACCATGAAAAGTAGAGGAAGACCAAATGGCTTCAAAGTCCACACTGGGAGACACTTTGCCCCCAAATGGCAACAAATTACCTACAAAGAGTGAATTCAGCCCTGCTGCCTCATGTTTATTGGAAAATAAGAAACCATGTGCTCCAGGTCACACAGATGCAGACCCAGATTTGATGGTCTCACTACAAAGGAAGTTAAAACTCCTGACAACAACATATATTTCAAGTGCCCAACCTCAGAGGCAGTTTCTCAAGAAGTCTTTAGGCCAACAGAGCTCCATGTTTGTGGAGTTTTTACCATGTACCTTACTTTTCGAAACACCTCTACCACCTCCAAGGTTGTTAACTACTGAGAATTTTCCATTCCAGATGTGTATTCACAGATTTTCTAACTCTTCTTCTCTTATTGTGTCTTACTTGGGGTGAAGGTAATGTCAAGGCATTGTTCTGAATGAGAGTGGGAAGACTTTTGGGTAGCACATATTTGCATAAACATTGGATTCATTTTCCAATTTTCTATTCGAAATACTGAATCCCTGACTGTCAGAGGTAGAAGGAATTCTATTCTACTTCAAAGAATAGCCTGACACTTACAAGAAACAGCCACCAGGAGACATCCTGTCTGAGAGACATCCTGTAGCCATCTGTCTCCCTGAGACATCCTGCGGCCATTTGTCTTTCTGAAACTTCCTGAGGTTATCTCACCTTGTGAAGACATCTAGGAACTGCCGATAAGAGATATTTCCCACATCCAGCATACAAATACCCCTGTGTGAACAATAAAAGTTTGCAGCTTGATCAGAACTCCTGTCTTGCTGTCATCTCTCGTGTCTCTTGTCCCTTCATTCCTCCCTATCTAGGTTCGCTGCCCACGTTGATGTGTCCTGCCGGCTGGGACATCTGGCGCCCACCGACTGGGGCTTGAGCTTTTGATTGAGGGGGACCCCGTCCTCCTGGAAGATTTGGTCAAGCGGAGCTTCCAATAACTGCAGAAGACACCACCGAGAGACAGATCCAGGAGGAGCGTGGGGATGACGCACGGTGATTGACCCACTATGGGACAAGCAGTTTCGTCATATGATTTGTTTTTGTCAGGCTACAAGGAGTCCTTGCAGACATGGGGGCGCGTGTTTAGAAAAAAGACTTAATTTTTTTTTTCATACATAAGAGAGCAGTGTCCATGGTTTCCTCTTGAAAGGACCATTGATGGTAAAAGATGACTTGGAGTAGGAGACTGTTTAAAAGATTATTATGAATCCTTTGGCCCAGAAAAAGTGCCTGTTCCCACCTTTTCTTACTGGAACTTAATTAATGAAATTCTTAAAAGTTCACCCTTTGACAATGGTACCTTAAAACTTGTCGAGGTTGGGGAAGAGGCTATGCAAATACTTCTCGTATCCCCTCGGCATGCCCATCAGTTAGTATAGACATAGACCCTTCTCAGGCTCCCCAGGACCATGGGAACCTTCCTGGTCCCCCTCAAAATACCACCCTAAGGATTAAGGCTCCAATGGTTACCAACTGCCTTTATCCAGTTTTAAATTCCGGAGACTCATTGACCCCTGTAGAGGAGGCTACCTTGGAGAAGGAAGCAGCTCGCTACCATTCAGAAGACCCTGCACCTCTCAAGACCCTGCCACAGCCTATAGGACTTACACATCCAACCCCTCCTATATCCCTCCTGCCTTTTGTGCTCTGGCCCTTCAGGGTACAAATGCCCCCCCCAGATATTTTTTCCCCACTTCCCTTGCCTAAACTGGCTCCTTTGTGAGCATCCTTCCAACATAGACAGGAACAGATCCAACCTTTAAAAGAATTAAGATCCCTTCACCCTGAGCTCTGTTCATTAGCCTTAGGTATGGAGTCAAAGTAACTGGCCTACAGTGGTCTAATACAAAGGCGAAGCCACTCCATCAACCTGTGCTCGCCTTCCCAGTCACCACCAGTCAGATAGATAAGCCTGCCCAGGCTGAGGTCAAAGACTTAGACGAGGATCAAGAGGAGGAAGCGGAGAAATGGAATAAGGAGATCAGGACTCAGAGGATGAGGAGTTCAGCCCTAGGCAGGCAGGAACCCAGAGTCTACAAAAAATTAAGCCTGCATTTTCCTGAAAAACTTAAAAAGGCTTGTGCTCACTATGGCCCCTTTGCACCCTACATGTTGGCTTTATTAGAAAGCCACAGCACACAATGACTTACTCCCAATGATTGGAAATTTTTAGACCAAGCTACCCTCAGTGCCAGAGACTTGCTGTTATGGAATGCAGATTTCAAAGAGCACTGTCGGGAAACTGCTCAAAAAATTTTAACTAAGGCCTCCTCTAAGTCCGGGACTTATGTTAAGCTAGTGGGCAATGAGCCTTTTGACACTAAAACTAAACAGGCACATTTCCCTGCTGGACTTTGATGCAGATTCAGATGGCTGGCTTACATGCTTGGAGACACCTCCCTCAAAAGTCTCGGCTACCACTTCCCTGGCAAAAATTCGACAAGGGCCCGACGAGCCTTAGAGCGACTTTGTTCCCAGGCTTAACCTAGCTGTGGAATGCTTGCTTGGACCAAGTGAAAACAAAAGCTCTTTTGTAAAACATCTTGCCTTTGAAAACGCCAACCCGGCATGTCAGGATGTTCTTCAACCACATAAGGATAAAGGGAAACTTTCTGACTTTATTAGACTCTATGCAGGGGTAGGTGCAGCTCATGCCATGGGTCTTGCCCTAGGTGTCACCTTTACCAAGACCTTTCACAATCCTGGCTCACGTACTTGCTTTACTTGTAAACAACCTGGCCATTTTGCACGCAAGTGTCCGACAGGCAAAGAAAGCCTAGGAATAGCATCTCCTTCAACTGGGGCTATACCGCCCCAAGCTACCCTTTGCCCTAGATGTGGTAAAGGTCATCACTGGGCCAGTGAGTGTAGATCTAAGACAAATGCCCTCAGACAGCCTATTTTTTCCTGCTTCTTGGGAAACTCCCTGCGGGGCCAGCCCCGGGGCACGACATCCCCCAGGACAAAACCAGGGGCAATAAGATTTTTTCCCTTCCAAACTCCCAACCTACCTCAAAATTCTTCTCCACAATTGCTTCCCTCCAACTAGCCACTCCAGGCAGCGCAGGATTGGACATCTGTGCCACCACTGAAACTATATTAGACTCAATGCAAGGGCCCCAGATAATACCCACTGGAATTATGGGTCCCCCTCCATCTCATATCTGTGCCCTTATTTTTGGAAGAGCCTCTACTAACTTACATGGTGTTCAGGTCTTCCATGGCATTAATTATAATGACTTCACTGGAGAAAAAAAAATAATGGCCACAGCTATTAATGGAGTTTTGGCCATCCCAGCAGGAACAAGTCTTGCACAATTAATACTCCTTCCCTTGAATCCAGGAGGCATAACCACCCAAACCTACCGCGGGGGACTGCCTCCTTGGGCTGCTCTGATGTAAATTGGGTTCAACCCATTTCTCAAAATAGACCCACCATTTTCTTACTTATTGAAGGAAAGGAATTCCAAGGAATTCTAGATACTGGAGCTGATGCCACAATTATTTCTCAAAAATATTGGTCATCAGCTTGGATCCTCACCCCATCCTTGACTGACCTTAAAGGGATAGGACAGTCAAAAAATCCTCTGGTCAGCTCTACGGCTCTTATCTGGACTGATAAAGAGGGTAATAAGGGAATTGTCACTCCTTTCATTGTTCCTGACCTCCCTGTTAACCTATCGCCCGAGATATTTTGAGTCAAATGGAAGTCATTCATGCCAGTCCCAATTCCATGGTGACTCATCAAATGCTTTGTATTTATTTTGTCCCTGGTATAGGCCTTGGGAGACTGAGACAAGGACTGGTTGAGCCAATAAAACCCATACAAAAAAGAAATACATATGGACTTGGGTATTCGGATTTTTAGTGTCAGTCTCTGACTCTCCTGTACCCCATGGAGATAAAATTATTTGGGTGACTCAGACTCTTGTGTGGTTGGATCAATGGTCCCTTACCCAAGAAAATTTGGAGGCTGCCTCCATGTTAGTGCAGGAACAGCTGGCAGCCGGCCATGTAGAGCCCTCAACCTCACCATCGAATACTCCAATTTTTGTTATCAAGTAAAAATCAGGCAAGTGGTGCCTTTTACAATATTTGTGTGCCATTAATAAACCTATGTGCCGAATAAGAGCACTACAGCCAGGCATTCCCATACCAGTGGCTATTCCCAAAAACTATTGTAAAATGATTATTGACTTAAAAGATTGTTTTTTTTTTTTTTTTACCATTCCTTTACATCCTGAGGATAGACACTATTTTGCCTTTAGTCTCCCTCACCTTAATTTTCAGGGCTCTATGCAGAGATTTCAATGGAAGGTTCTTCCCCAAGGTATGGCCAACAGCCCTAGTCTTTGCCAAAAATATGTTGCTCAAGCAGTAGACCCTGTGAGAGAGCTATGGCCACAAATTTATATTTTACATTATATGGATGATTTGTAATTGCTGCACCTAATAACCATGACCTTAATAATTGTTACTTGGACCTTTAAAAAATCCTCACAACCTTGGGACTACAAATAGCTCCTAATAAGGTTAAAACACAGGACTGTTATACCTATTTGGTCCTTAAACTTCAAGATAATCAGATCCAAATTCCTAAGATACAACTATGGGTGGACCATCTTCACACCCTTAATGATTTTCAAAAATTACTGGGGAATATTCAATGGCTAAAAACATATTTAAAATTACCCACTTGTATACTTTTGTCCCTTAATGATATTTTGAGAGGTGATTCCCACCCCTCCTCCCCTCAAAAGCTTACTCCCGAGGCATGACAGGCATTAAACCAAGTCACAGAAGCCATTGCCAAACAGTTTTTTACAGAACATTCTTATAACCATCCTCTGGTTCTGGTTATTTTAGACACTCCTCATACACCCACAGGAATATTTCGGCAGCGAAATACACATTTTAGAAATAAAGGCTGCCTTTGCTTTGGGTCCATTTACCCACCACATTCTCCAAGGTTATTACTGTTTTTCTTGCTCAGGTAGCTTCTATTATTTTTAAATGTCGTTTGCTATCTCGACAACATTTTGGCAAAGACCATGATAATATTTTAATTTCATATACTAAAGACCAAACCCAATTTTTACTACAGACAGAGAATGAATGGCTTTTTGAGAACAATTGATAACCACCTCCCCAATGACCCCCTTTTATATTTTGTCCAGTTACATCCATTTATTTTTGCCAAAATTACTCAAAAGGCTCCCATTCCTCAAGTCCTTACTGTCTTTACAGATGGTTCCAGTAATGGCCTAGCAGTCTTTGTTGTCAATAACCAACCTAACACCTTTGATACTGTCTATCATTCAGCACAGTTTGTGGAATTGTTTGCCATAACACAAGTTTTTAAAACATTTCTTGATAATCCTGTTAATATTTATACATACAGTGCCTACATTGCTCATTCTGTGCCCCTGCTTCAGATTTCACCCACCATTAAGGCTTCTTCCAATGTGGCCCATCGGTTTCACCAGCTTCAGAAGCTAATTCAGGCCAGACAACACCCATTTTTCTTAGGACACATCAGGGCACACTCTGATCTTCCCAGCCCTCTAACACAAGGTAATGCCAAAGCTGATGCAGCAACTCGTTTCATCTTTTCAATTTTTGTTGGCTCCATTCAAAAGGCCACGGATTTACACAATCTTCACCATCTAAATTTCCAGAACCTTCGATAACTATGTAAAATTACCAGGCAACAGGCACGAGAAATAGTAAAAGCATGCCCTGGTTGCCCTGTCTCCCTCCCCATTCAACACTTGGGAGTTAACCCCCGAAGATTACTGTCCAATCAGTTTTGACAAATGGATGTTACTCATTTTTCTGAATTTGGAAAAACCAAATATATACACGTTTCTGTAGATACCTTCAGCGGCCTTATTTTTGCATCACCACATTCTGGAGAGGCTATCAAAGATGTCCTTTCTCATCTTGTTTCAGTGTTTTCCGTAATGGGTAAACCAATACATATTAAAAACAAGATAATTGTCCTGCATATACCAGTGCCAAGTTTAAACAGTTTTGTGCTTCCTCGCAAATTTGTCATACTACTGGAATTCCATACAAGCCTCAGGCATTGTGGAACGTGCCCACTTTACCTAAAGACTTGGCTAACCCGCTTTAATGCTTCTGCACTTGTATTTACCACTCACAGGCATCGCCTTAATCATGCATTATTTGCCCTTATTTTTCTTTCCCTAGACAATGAAGGCCATTCGGCTGCAGACTGACACTGGCAATCCTCGTCCAATTCTGTTCGCCCACCTGTTATGTGGCACAATCCCCTTACAAATAAATGGAAAGGCCCAGGTCCTGTCCTCATCTGTGGACGAGGCTCAGCTTGTGTTTTGGACCAAGAGCAAGCAGCCCCAAGATGGTTACCAGAACGCCTGGTTAAACAGGTTAATGGCTTACCTCAACACAGGGATGGAGGCCCTCACCCTGAGGACAAATTTTCCTCTTTTTCAGATGCAGCCAACAATCTGTGTGAGGATCCTACTTAAGGCACTTCTGCTGAACAGGATTGTACACGGAGGCTTTGGCCCTCCACCTTCCAACATCATGGAGTACCTTTTTGGCCCTCCCTGTGAACGCAAGGGAGGATCTTGGACTCAGGCTCCCACTAGTTTGACCCAGACTGCTGACTGCGTGACTAAGGTGGCTTACCTCCGGGCCGAGGTTGACCATAAACTCAGAGGAGTTCATCAGCCTAAATTGGTATGTGTTAACAAGCCAAAGATTATTCCCCCTAGTACAAATAATGCTCTCTAAAATTGTTCTGCAACTTGAACGCATACCCAAGAGATGCATGCCACTTGTTATGCGTCGGCCTCAATTTGTGTCAACAAGAAGGGAGAACAATTTTTTGAAGCCTCCCTAACTAAAACTCATGCAGCAGGAGGGACCACTATTCATTATACCCCCGTTCTTTTTGACCGGGGAGGAGAAGGCAAATACACCAAGCTACAGTCAGCTGGGTGCCAAGGCCCTGTTGGTAAACCCCCCTTCTGCCCCATTAAGGCACCTACAGGGGTCGCTGATGGTGGAGGATTCCCTTATGCTGTCAAGCATCCTCAGATAATCAAACTTTTGAAACCCCAAATCCCTGAGCTCACATATCATCTCTTAATATAGAGAAAATGCCAGCTCCCCGGTTTAGATAACAATATATTAGATATTTTGGAAACTACCTTCTCCTTGCTTAATAATTCCAACCCCACCTTTGCTGGTGATTGCTGGCTCTCCATGACAACAGGGGCAATCATGCCTATTGCAGTTCCTATTAATTCTATCATAGACGATGATAATACATGCCAACCCAGATTTCCTTTTAAAGTACAGTCTATAGGCACTTTTACAATATGTCTTTTAGGCGCGATGCAAAATAATACCTATGATATTGATGTTGGAGTTCCTTCCTTTGGAAATTGCTCAACAGTACAAAACTATTTCTCACCCACCCCATCTCTTTGTCCCTCCAATGGCACAGTTTTTATGTGTGGAGGAAACTCGGCCTTCCTGAGGCTTCCATCGAATTGGACCGTTGGCTGTGTTCTTGCCTTATTACTCCCTGATATAACTATTGTCCCAGGAGACAAAACTCTATGCATTCCTAGTCTAGACACCTTAGTCAAAAGACACAGGTGGGCAATACAGGCCTTACCACTCTTTGCCAGCCTTGGAATAACAGCTGCTGTGAACACAGGTACAGCTGGCTTAGGCATGGCTATACACTCTTAGCGTCGCCTGTCTCAACAACTTATAAATGATGTAAAAACTCTATCAGGAACCATTAGAGATTTGCAGGACCTAGTAGACTCCCTGGCAGAAGTGTTCCTTCAAAACAGAGAAGGCTTAGATTTACTGACAGCTAACCAGGGAGGTATTTGCTTGGCCTTAGGGGCACGATGCTGCTTTAATGCCAATAAATCAGTCATAGTACGCACTAAAATTAAGCAGCTTCAAGAAGATCTAGAAAAGAGATGAAGGGAACTTTTTGAAAATCCCCTCTGGACTGGGTTTAATGGATTTCTACCCTACCTTCTTCCCCTATTAGGCCCTTTGTTGGGTTTACTTTTAATGGTGTCCATAGGACCCTGCATTATAAACAGGCTTGTACAATTTATTATAGAACAGATTAATATTTTGGCCTCTAAGCCCATACAGGTCCACTATCATCACCTGGAGATGGAAGACCATGCTGCCAACATTTAAAAGGATGTTCTACCCTTCTCACAGGCTTATTTCTTAAGTTTACATCCCCACAGATCTCTCTTTCTTACATTAAACTATAAGTAACAGCTCTGACCAACCATCTTCTGCCATTGCCATAAGGGTTCGTCCTCCATGGGCCCCTTCACTTGAGGGGGGGATGCACCCATGGAGTGAGGACGTTAGGCCATAATAACGGAGGATGCAGGATGGACTGCAGGAGGATGGATCCACGGATACCAAAACAGAAGACCTCTTAGTGACACGCTCTGGTGCATGGCGGTCGGCATGCTTCCCTTTTAAAGCCGTCTCCTCCAAAAATATGCCAAGGCCACCACGAAATCTTGTAAACATGCTCTCTCAAATCAGGAGATATTCAAAGGCCTGCTAGAGAAACAGAGCCTCTATCACCCCCTAAAACATTGGCCGGTAAGGTATGGTCAAATATTTTATATAAGAAAGGGGGAGAGGTCAGGGGCTAGAAGGAAGTTCTCCTTCAAAGTATAGCCTGACACTGAAAAGAAACAGCCCCCTGGGAGATATCCTGCCTGGGAGACATCCCGCAGCCATCTATCTCCCTGAGACATCCTGCAGCCATCTGTCTTCCGGCAACATCCTGAGGTTATCTCACTTTCTGAAGACATCCAGCAACTGCCGATAAGAGAGCTTTCCCATCCACAGCATATAAATTTCCATGTGAGAACAATAAAAGTTTGCAGCATGATCAGAACTCCAGTCTTGCTGTAATCTCTCGTGTCTCTTGTCCCTTCATTCCTCCCCAACTAAGTTTCTTGCCCACGTTGATGTGTCCCGCCGGCCGGGACAACTGACACTAACCCATACCCTACTACACTCTGACAACTAGTCCTAATATGATGGAGAAAAATAACCCAAACAGAATAGAAATACAAGCAGTTCAGAGGAGGCATGGTGTATATTTGGACTTGCCTTTTGCATGATATAGGGTAAGTGTTATAAATCTAGTTAACAACACCTACTATCTTCCTAAGCTCCTGTTTTCTTCCTGAATTCTGGCCACTCTCCAGAATAGGCTCATGGTTTTGTGTCCACGATATGTACGACCTCCAAGCTCTGTGACATGGCCATGTACTGGATAGCTGAAGGGAATTGGAGCATCTCAGAAAACTCAGATATCAGTGTGACCAGGAAAGTCTCAGTGGAGAAACCCTGCTTTGGGCCTTTTGCTAACCTATTTGCCTGTTGCCATGAATGTCAGGAAGGTCTTTGCCTCAGGCCAGCCCTTTGTGAATCCTGAAGAAAACTGTTTTCAAATGGTAATAAATGGGCATCACCTGTGGCTCTTTGCTTAAATGCTTTGGAAAGGGATGTGTCTGAATCTGCCTCTTTGCCCTGTGTGAGGTAGTGGCTTAGATTCTCAGCACCAGTTGAATCTAAAGAAAAATCCAATGTGTGCATCCAAAACCAAAATGCAAAAAACATCAGTCATGGTGTATGAAGTTTCTCACCTTCCTCTTTTAGGTTCCTGACCTCCATCAAGTGAGAATAGGGATCCTTTGGGACAAATGAGTTCTTTCATGCCCTGTAGAGATGATTGGGTTTTCTCATGACTCCAAATCACATTAAGAAACTATACCTGACAGTCAGTAGGCCTCAAATTGGAGAAGCAGAGCAGTATTAATGGCAGACCTATGTGATCAATCCTGGTTCACAGAAATGGTGTCCAGGCTACCCTGAGGTTAGGCAAATGAAGGGAAAGAGACCTTATTTTGGAAACTCTCTTTGGCTGTGCCATTCATGGAAACATCCAGCCAGAGGTTATGATGAATGTATATATGGAAGAAGATGAGGGCCTTGGTGGAGTGTTTTGGTTTTAATTGTGGTCATTTGTGTGGAGTTTGGAAGAGAAGACTGGGTCCACCTGGGCTTGAACTCTTTTGTGATTCCCCTCAGAGACTGAGTTCAGTGACTGACCTCAGAGAAGTAATTGCTTTGGAAAGGGATGTGTCTTAATCAGCCTCTTGGCCCTGTGTGAGGCTGTGGCTTTGATTACCAGCACCGTATGGATCTAAAAATGATCCCATGTCTGCTTCCAAAACCAAAATGGCCAAAATTGCAGTCATTGTTGATGAAGTCTCTCGCCTTCCTTTGTAAGGTTCTGAAAGAATAAAAGAAATTGAAATTGAAACGTAAAGAAACAGGTTCTGTAAAGTTTCCAGGCTGCACGCAGAACCTGAAATTCCTGTGGCAGTTAAGACAATTCCCGGAACTACCCATTAGATGTGTGTTGAAATCTTCCCTGACCACCTAGTTACTTAACAACCTCTTCCCAAAAACCGTGCAGCTAAGCACATATACATCTCAGGGCTTCAACCAATCAGTTTAAATGTATACCCCTTCTCAGGGCTGACCAATCACCCCCTGCCTGAACTGTTCCCACCAATGAATGTGCAAATCATGTTTTAGAGTTGTTATTTGATTTTCCCACAGTATACGGTGATTTGCTAAAGGAAGCTAGGATGTATGTTAAGTCCCTGCCCTCTCTAAAGAATGTATATAAAATCTGCTCATGTTGTTCTTGGGGCTCTTTGTTTTTTGCTCCTCTGAAGTGAGCTCTGAGCCCCAGCATGCTGGACCCCCAATAAACCCTTTGCTGTTTCATGAGAAATTCTCTTGGTGGTCTTTTCCTCCGAAGTTCGGCCCACCTTTTCATCTGGAGGCCCTAGCTGAGAAATCCAGCAGTGACGAACAAAAGACCCCAATGGACTCCTTTCAGAGTAATTAAGGTGCCTCTTTCTGGTTTCAGGTTTCAGGTTAGGGCTTGGCAAAATGGCTGTCGGTGAAGAACATTAGCTCTCTGCGATGGTGGCTGACAGATGTGTCACAGAGTCACAGGCCACGTCCCTGGGGGAAACTCCAGAGGACTCGGGAAATTGAGGATTAGTAGATTCCTCAACTCGGTAATTTTTTGCTTCAGGATTCGGTTTTCCAGCCCATCAGGTTTTGCTGGCTACTCAGTTTTGTTCATTGTCAGGAACTCATGTTGAGTTTACTGTCTGTCTTTATTGTCTAACCCATCAGGTTTGGCCAGTTACTCAGTTCTAATCTTTTTCTTGGACTCATGTTAAACGTTTACTGTTTGTCATTGTCTGTGTCACGTTTGTGTATTCACTGTCCCTGTTTGAGTAACTCCCATTATGGGACATTATGGGACAAAGCACTTCCATGCCTCTGTCCCTTAACCTTGATCATTGGACTGATGTTCGCTCAAGTACCAAGAATCTTTCTTTTTCAGTAAAATGCCGGATCTGGCAGACTCTCTGTGCTTCAGAATGGCCCATCCTAGGAGTCGGATGGCCCCGAGAAGAATCCTTCCACTTCCCTCTAATCCGAAAAGTCAGAGATATTGTCTTTCACCGGGGCCACTTGGCCACCTAGATTAACAGCCATATACCCCTTCCCCCACGATCTTATCATTCCAACATTCTGCTCCTCCCCCTCTTCCCTCCATTCTGAGTCAGAAGACTGGACACTCCTCTCTCTCCTTATCCTCTACCCTCGCTCCCCAACCCACAACATGTTCCAGATGATCCTCCCGCCGCTGACTCAGCCTCTCTGCCGCTAGAGGCAATTGGGCCAGACCCAAGCCCTCCAGGGGACTTCCCCGGAGCAGCAGCAGACCCTGCTCCCCTGAAGGAAGCTGGGCCACCTAAAGGAACCCGCAGGAGATAAATAATATAAAACTCGGAAGCCCCAGTGATGCTCCCTCTCTGTCCCTACGGGCCCATGAACCGACCCAACTGGGACCCCAACACCTTTGAATGTAGGTAGCATCTGTCCACTTATCGCTGTTCTCTAATAGTGGGTCTCTGAGCGGCCGCCAGAGGGCCGACTAATTTGGCCAAGGTAAGAGAGATTATCCAAGGGCCTAATGAGTCTCCTTCTATGTTTCTGGATAGAATTATGGAAGCGTATAGGAAATATATTCCTTTTGATCCTCAGGCAGAAGACCAAAAGCCATCTGTTGCAATGGCCTTTATCGAGCAGACTGCCCTAGATATTAAGAGAAAGTTACAACGTCTAGATGGATTATAAGATATGACCTTAAGAGATTTAGTCAGAGAAGCTGAGAAAGTATATTATAAGAGAGAAACTGAGGAGGAAAGGGAATAGAGGAGAGAGAAGGAAAGGGAACAAAAGAAGGAGGAAAGAAGCAAATGGCAGAGTAAAGCATTGCCTAAGGTTCTGGTCACAGCAGCAAATAGGCCAGAAGTTAAAAAGCAGGGATACATAAAGGCATACCTGGGCCCACGCCAAAGGCTGCCGTTGGCCTCAAATCAATGTGCCCACTGTAATAAAAAAGAACACTGGGCCAAAGAGTGCCCCCAAAAGAAGCAGCCACGCCAGCCCGCCGTGCTGACTCTAGAAGAGGACTAGGAAATTCGGGGCTCAGATCCCCTCCCCCAGCTCAGAGTAAAATTTGAAGTTGAGGGGAACACAGTGAACTTTGAAGTGATTACAGGAGCAGTATACTCAGCCCTTAAGACTTCACTGGCCCCCCTATCAATTAAATCGTCCCTAGTTCAAGGGGCTAATGGCAGTAGATATCAGGCTTGGACAACTAAGATGAATATGGACCTCGGAAAGGAAAAAGTCCACCACTCTTTCCTAGTAATCCCAGAATGCCCGGCCCCATTGATGGGCAGGAATATGCTTACAAAACTCTGGACTAGAATAACCTTTAACCCTAATGGTCCCCAAGTGGGGGTTCTAAAGCCTGCAGTATTAACTCCCATAGTAACATCTTTGACTATGTCTGTAGAAGATGAACATCAACTCTTCGCGCCCCCTAGGACTGATCAAACAGGCAAACTACCCCAGAAATGGATAAAAGATTATCCTAATGCCTGGGCAGAAACTGCTGGGTTAGGTCTAGCCATCAACAACCTCCAATAGTAGTAGAATTAAAAGCCTCTGCGTCTCCAATTAGTGTTAAACAATATCCTCTAAGCAAAGAAGCTAAGGATGGGATAAGGCCCCATATTCATAAATACCTGGGTCTTGGGGTCCTAAGGCCCTGTCAATCAGCCTGGAACACCCCCCGGTACCAGTAAGAAAGCCAGGAACTGGGGACTACCGTCCTGTTCAAGACCTAAGAGAGATTAAACAACAGAGTGCAGGACATTCACCCCACAGTACCCAATCCATATAATTTGCTTAGCACTCTGAATCCGGAGCAGAAATGGTACACTGTGCTGGACTTAAAAGATGCTTACTTCTGCTCGCCTCTACATAAGGACTGTCAGTTGCTGTTAGCTTTAGAGTGGATAGACCCAGAACCTGAAACATCTGGCCAACTAACCTGGACTAGACTCCCACAGGGGTTCAAAAAATCCCCCATTCTCTTTGATGAAGCCCTCCACAGAGACATCAATGACTTCAAAACTGCACACCCCGAAGTCACCCTACTCCAATAGTGGATGATCTTCTACTGGCAGCCAACACCAAGGAGACCTATGAGTCTGGGACCCAAGCACTATTATTCGAGCTTGCTCGGCTTGGATATATGGCTTCTGCCAAAAGGCCCAAACTTGTCAGCAAGAAGTAATCTTCCTGGGTTATTCTCTTAGGGGTTGCAAACGATGGCTCCCTGAGCCCAGAAAAAAAACCGTTTTGCAGATACTGCCCCCATCTAATAAGAGAAAACTCAGAGAGTTTCTTGGGACTGCCAGCTTTTGCAGGTTATGGATTCCTGGGTTCGCATCTCTGGCTGCCCCTTTATACCCGCTGATAAAGGGGGATGCCCACTTCCAATGGACCCCTGAGCACCAACAAGCTTTTGATAATGTCAAAAAAAGGTGCTGCTATCTGCTCCGGCCTTAGCACTCCCAGATGTAGAAAACCCTTCACTCTCTATATCGAGGAAAAGAAAGGAATAGCACGGGGAGTGCTCACTCAGTCTTTGGGACCTTGGAAAAAGCCAGTAGCGTATTTATCCAAAAAACTGGACCCATTGGCTAGCGGGTGGCCCCACTGCTTAAGTGCTATAGCAGCGGCAGCCTTTCTAATAAAAGATGCTCATTAATTAACGTTGGGACAGAAGCTAACCATTATAGCCCCCCATGCCCTGGAGAGCATCATCTGTTAGCCTCCAGAGAGGTGGCAATCAAACTCCAGAATAAACCACTACCAGAGCCTCTTGCTTGACAAAGACAGAATAACGCTGGGACCCCCTGCTCCACTCAACCCACCTACACTGCTGCCAGAAGAATCATCAGGACCCGTCACTCATGAGTGTCAACACATACTGGCAAGGAAACCAGTATACAACAAGACTTGAAGGATCAGCCACTGCCTCGCCCTGAAGTCGTATGGTTTACGGATGGCAGCAGCTTCCTCCAAGATGGTAAGCGGCGGACTGGAGCAGCAGCAGTTAGCAAAACTGATTTCATCTGATACTCTGGTCTCCCAGAAGGGACATCAGTCCAAAAAGCAGAACTGATTGCCCTTATGAAAGCATTGGAACTAGCAACAGGGAAAAGGGCCACCATATAAACTGATAGCCACTATGCATTTGCCACTGTTCATATGCTCGGGACTATTTACCAACAATGCGGGCTATTAACCTCTGCCGGGAAAAAAATAAAAAATAAAGATGAGATCCTCCACCTTGGCTCAGCAGTGCAGGGCCATAAGGAACTAGCTATAGTGGACTGTCCCGGGCACCAGAAGAGAAACAACCCTGTGGCAGTTGGAAACAGAAGGGCAGATGAGGAAGCTTAATTGGCAGCCCTAAACAGAGTGACTCTGTTAACTTTTTCCACACCGGGGGGGAACAAAAATCAGGAGACTTGGCTGCCCCGGAACATTCAGGCAACTTATCATCTGAGGAGACAGATACAGAAATCTGGGACCCTACAGAGCCAAGTTTACAATTTCAAAAAGCCCACCTTTATGTCAAAGACGTACACCAGCTAAACCACTTAGGCTCAAAGAAGTTATAGGCACTCTTAAAGGACCGAAGAAAGGACTTATTATTGACTGACTCAAAGAGGAAAAAATAGCTGAGCAGGTGACTAGAGCTTTTCAAGTCTTCCAATTAGTTAATACTTTCCCATCCAAGATTCCTGCAGGGAAGCGCATACGAGGAACCAGACCAGGACAATTCTGGGAAGTGGACTTTTCTGAAATTAAGCCAGCAAGGTATGGACTTAAGTATCTCCTAGTCTTTGTAGATACTTTTTCAGGATGGGTCGAAGCCTTCCCCATGAAGAAAGAAACAGCTCAGATGGTGGTCAAAAAGATCCTAGAAGACAGTTTTCCAAGGTTCGGCCTGCCTAAGGTAATAGGGTCTGATAACGGACCAGCATCCGTGGCCCAGGTAAGTCAGGGATTTTCCAGGACCCTGGGGATTACTTGGAAGTTATATTGTGCTTATAGACCCCAGAGCTCAGGACAGGTAGAAACGATGAATAGAACCATCAAAGAGACTTAACGAAATTAATCTTGGAGACCGGCATAAAAAATTGGACTATGCTCCTACCTCATGTACTTTTTCGTGCAAGAAATACCCCTCCGCCCCTTTGTGTAACCTCACCCCTTATGAAATTCTCTACGGTGCCCCTCCTCCATTAAGGGACCTAACCCCAACTCTGAGATTAATGATTCCTTTCACACACCCTTGCTAGACAGACTTAAAGCCCTTGAACAAACCCAGCACCCAGCGATACCTTTGGAAACAGTTGGCCACTGCTTATCATCCTGGAGACGAGGGAACTCCACATCGATATCAAGTGGGAGACTTCGTCTACATGAGACAGTATCGGGTGTCATCCCTGGAACCCTGCTGGAAAGGACCATACCAGGTGCTGCTTATAACACCTACAGTGGTGAAAGTGGATGGGATCACTTCCTGGATCCATGCCTCCCATCTCAATCCTGTGCCCTGTCCATACTCTGGCTGGAAACTGGAACAGACTGGTAACCCTCTCAAGTTGCATGTCTGTGGTGTGGGTAGGGCTATGGATTCTTCCCCTGACCACCAGCAGTCCTAATCCCCATCAGCCTGTTCAGCAACAATGGCAAGTTATAAATCCTACTGGGCAAGTAGTGTGGTCTATTTCACATACAGCCCCCTTATGGACTTGGTGGCCATCTCTCCACCCGGACATTTGTCAGCTTGCCATAGGCCTCTCTGACTGGGATCTCCCTGACATAGTGGACCCCACACAGATCCCACTAAAGCCCAAACCAACTTACCCCATGAATTATTGATGTCATCTCCCCAGCTCAGGTGTAAACTAGCCAGTCTTGTTTATTAAGTGTGCCCAGCTGATTTCTGAAATCGCAAACAGGCCCAAACCTGTGGAGGACCCAGTGACTTTTATTGTAGATCTTGGGGTTGTGAACACACGGGAGCTACATTGTGAAACCCAAACTCCCCAGACAGTATGATTCGGTAGGATGAAATGACATCTGGATTGATCCCAATAAATGTGCCGCTATCCAAGTGGTGTCAAAAACTTGCTGTGGAAAAAATAGTCTATGTTACCCCCTCAATATAACTTTCACTTCCAAAGGAAGGGGCTACCTCAGAACAACATGGCCTATGGGAAATACTTGGGGAATGCGATTCTATATTAATGGCCCTGGCTATGACTTTGGTCTCTGGTTCACCATTCGGCTTAAAAAGGAAGAAAATCCCACAGCAATAGGGCCCAATCCATTCAAGTCTGGAATTAAGCCTCCTAAACCTCCCATGCCTAGATCTACCAAAACCCCTCTACCATCTCATACTTCGCAGTTTCCGTCTTTGCCTACTTCCCCAGTCCAGAGTACAGCTGACTCCTCCCCCTGGGAACTAATTAAAGGAACCTTTATGGTACTGAACTCCACACAGTCAGAACTCCTTGCATTTCAGCCCAGGTATTTGACAGCTCTGTACATTATTGTGTAATGGTGGAGATACCCCCCAGGGTGCTCTATCATGATCCAGAATCCTTTGAAGGTCTACTAGGTGGACAAACAGCCCGATTTTGCCGGGAGCCAGTGTCCCTTACTCTAGCCATCCTATTGGGGCTAGGAGCTGCTGCAGGAGTGGGTACAGGAACAGCTGATATGATCCATGGGTCACAACAAATGGACTGATTAGAAACAGCAATAAATCAAGACTTGAAGACGTTAGAGACCTCCATCACAGTTTTGCAGGAATCCTTAACCTCTCTCTCTAAAGTTGTTTTACAGAACAGGTGAGGATTAGACCTCCATTTAATAAGGGAGGGGGGCCTCTGTGCTGTACTGAGAGAAAAATGCTGTTTTTATGCTGACCATACTGGAGTTGTAAAATAATCCATGAGTAAATTGAGAAAATGCCTTGAAGAGCACCAGAGAGAAAGGGAGATTCAACAAGTGTGGTTTGAGTCATGGTTTACCTTGTCCCCCTGGTTAACTACACTCCTATCAGCCTTAGCTGGACCCCTGATCATGCTTATGGTGTTGATAACTGTGGGACCTTGTTTGCTTAACCTCATAGTTTCCTTTCTCCAGGCTCAGATTGGGCAGGTAAAACTCATGGTAATCAGACAGAAATACACTTCACTGGCAGAAATAGAATGTGAGACCCCACAAAAATTATGATTCATTACTTTTAAAAGGAGAAATGAAAGAATTAAAGAAATTAAAATTGAAACGTAAAGAACCAGGTTTTGTAAAGTTTACAAGCTGTGCTCAGAACCTTAAATTCCTGTGTCAGTGAAGACAATTCCCGGAACTGCCCATTAGATGTGTTGAAATCTTTCCTGACCACCTAGTTACTTAACAACCCCTTCCCAGAAACCGTGCATCTCAGCACGTATACATCTCAGGGCTTCAACCAATCAGTTTAAATGTATACCCCTTCTCAGGGCTGACCAATCACCCCCTGCCCGAACTGTTCCCGCCAATGAATGTGCTAATCATGTTTTAGAGTTGTTATTTGATTTTCCCACAGTATATGATATTTGCTAAAGGAGGCTATGATGTATATAAAGTCCCTGCACTCTCTAAAGATTGTATATAATCTCTTCTCAAGTTGTTCTCGGGGCTCTTTGTTCTTTCCTCCTCTGAAGTGAGCTTTGAGCCCCAGCATGCTGGACCCCCAATAAACCATTTGCTGTGGCATGAGACAATAGGTGCTTGGGTTTTCTCATGTCTCCAAATCACATAAAGAATCTATACCTGACAGTCAGTAAGCCTCAAATTGGAGAAGCAGTGCAGTATTAGCGGCAGGGCTATTTGATCACTCCTGATTCAAAGGAAGGGTGTTCAGGCCACCCAATGCCCTTCTGGACTTCAAATATTACCTAGATTTCTGTTTTCATACTTATATTTCACCAGTATATTCTTGTAAATATCGCAGGTTCCCAATACCATAATTCATCCTGCAGAATGATTCCTAAACCAAATCGAACCTGTTATTACCCTTAACCATGCAATATTTCCTCAATATAACTTAACAGAAGAACAAGGATATTGTTGGTCTTACAATACAGGAATGTAGGGGATCTTCCTCCTGCTGAGAACCTCAAAGTTCCGTGCAGAAATGATCCCTGAAGAAGATGTAGACACCTATGAAAGACCTGAGAGAGCAAAAGTCAACTTCCATGTAAAACAACCTGGTCAAAATGAAGGGATGTGTCTGAAAGCCTCTCTCTTCTTAATGTAGATTAAATCGACCAAACCAGGCCTGTGTGGAGAGCTGTTCCCGGGTGCCTATGGTTGATATACCATTCTATCTTGTGAAAGTGTCACAGGAAGTATGGGCAGCCTCCATCTCATGGGACCCTTGGAAGCAACTGTTAGGAAAAAGTGGTTGCCAACCCAGTGACCTCATTCAGTTCGTGAAGGAAGTGACCTATCACACTTCCTTGGTGATGGAACTCTCTGAACTCGGGATCCAGGAAGCCAGGCACCCAGAGCCAGTCCCAGTCCCCGTCCCAGTGGTCTCATTTGTTTGGATTTACCAAGGACAGAGTCAGTCTTTCTTAGTACCTACTGAAGTGAGAATGGCCAAATGCCAGGAGAGCTCTGAAGAGGGGCCTTTTCTGAGAAAGCAGGTAGTGGCTCAACCATGGCTCCTGACAACTTCACAGAGTTGGCAAAGAAGTCCAGGTCTGAGATAGGACAGGCCATTTTGGTGGAACATAGTATGGCCCACCAGTCAGAGGACACTCAGGATACTCACAGACATACTTGGGGGAAGGAGATTCCGTTGTGGGTGTCTGTGTGAGTTTGTGGTTTTGTCTCATGTTCTGAGAATAGGTAGGAAAGGCGGTTTGTTTGTTTAGACTGGAATGTTTCTAGAAAGTCGTTTGACAACGCGAGTGTTTCTATGTCTGTGTATCCCACTGAATCCTTTTTTGTAGACATTTGAAAAGAGAATTCATCAATGGTTGTGTCCTGTCTAGTAGAAAGCTTCCCAGCATTCATCTTGCCAAATTAAAGAATAAAGAGCTGCTTGCCTTATGGATGGGCAACACCTATTATCTTCTTAAGTTCCTCTTTTCTTCTTGAATACTGGCCACTCTCCAGAATAGCCTCATGGTATTATTTCCAAGATATGTACCACCTCCAAGCTCTGTGACATGATCATGTACTGGATAGCTGAAGGGAATGAGAGCATCTCAGAAAACTCAGATATCAGTGCGACCAGTAAAGTCTCAGTGGAGAAATACTACTTTGGACTTTTGCTTACCTATTGTTCTGTTGTCCTGAATGTCAGGAACGTGTTTGCCTCAGGCCACCCCTGTGTGAAACCTGAAGAAATCAGTTTTCAAATGGAAAAGGATGGGCGTCACCTGTGGCTCTTTGCTTAATTGCTTTGGAAATGGATGTGGCTGAATCAGCCTCTTTGCCCTCTGTGAGGCAGTGGCTTAGATTCTCAGCACCTGATGGATCTAAAGAAAGTTTCCAAGTGTGCATCCAAAACCAAAATGGCCAAAAGAGCAGTCATTGTGGATGAAGTCTCTCGCCTTCCTCTGTAAGCTTCCTGACCTCCATCAAGTGAGAATAGGGATCCGTTGGGTCAAACCAGTTTTTCAAAGCTCTGCAGAGGCTAGCCAATAGGTGCTTGGGTTTTGTCAGGACACCAATTCACATAAAGAATCTATACCAGTCAGTTGGCCTCAAACTGGAGAAGCAGAGCAGTATTAAAGAAGGGCTATTTGATCACTCTTGGTTCACAGGAATGGTGTCTAGTCCACTCTGACTTTAGGCAAATGAGGGGCAAGGGAGCTTATTTTGGACACTGTCTTGGGCTGCGCCCGTCATGGAAACCTCTAGCTAGAGGTTATTCAGAGTGTCTATGTTGAAGAAGATGAGGGCCATGTGGGAGTTTTTTGGTTTTAATTGTGGTCAATTGTTGGTGGTTAGAAGAGAATCCTGGGTCCACCTGGGCTGGAATTCTGGTGCGATTCCCCTTAAAGACTGATTCCTGGAACTGACCTCAGAGAAGTATTGCCATTAATTGTGTTGGGATTTTAGGCGGCCATGCATGAGAGTCGCCATTGGAAACTGAGATCTAAGCCTGGGGTGGCTATTCACCAAGCACTGTCAATCTCAGCCAGGACATCACATGATTTTATTCTGAAAGACTTGGCAGCCATTGTTGAGAGTCAAAACACACATGGACCTCACATTGTAGACCTCAATGGGCCTGGCTTCATGTGGCCTTTTGGCCACTCTTTGGGAATACTTGCCTCTGAAAATTCTCCAGAGTTTTCCTTGAAATGTGCTTCCTAAAAATTTAATGGTTCCTGAATGAATTGAAACCCACAGTTTCTCCAACTTCATCCTTGAAAAATGTCTAGATAAATACCATGAAATTTTTGAAATTTCCACGACCAGGTGGCACTGGAGAACCTTTGGATGTCCTGTTGCTGATCAAGAGTGTACCAGACAGTGCCTTCCTTGACTGGGTTTCATGAAAATGGTGTAGAACAGAGCTGCCAGTATGGTGGAACCTGTTGAGTAGTGGGCCCAGAGCTGTGGTGTGCAGTTGTGTGATAAAATATCTGTGGTGGGGTCATGTGGATCTTACTTTGGCTTCCAAAGGCTTGTGACTGACATGGTGCAGCCAGCATACCTTTGTATATTAAGCCATCTTGTTAGATGGGGAGTTTTCAGGGCAATGTTCAGAATCAAGTTGCTATGGTCAAGGGGGCAAGCAATGTGGCGTAGAAGCCTGGTTGGTGCATTCTCCTGCAGACCCTTACACACCACACGTGACAGAACTCCCTCCAGCACTGTGTCCCAGTGGAACTCCTTGTATTTTGTGAAGCAAATACCAAACTCCCAGTGCAGCAACAAGAAACACAACAAAATTGGAGAATGACCAAATGGCTTCACAGTCTACACGGAAAGATTCTTAGACCCCAGTGGCCACAGTAAACCCACAAAGAGAGAATTCAGCACTGCTACCTCATGTTCATTGGAAAATAAGAAACCATGTCCTCCATGTAACAGATGCATACACAGCTTTGATGGTCTCACTAAAAAGGAAGCTAAAGCTCCTGAAAACAACATATATTTCAAGTGTACAACCTCAAAGACAGTTTCCCAGATGTCTTGAGGCCTGCACACTTCCATGTTTGTGGAGTTTTTACAGTCTCCATTACTTTTGGAAACTCCTCTACCACCTCCAGTGTTGTGAACTCCAGAGCATTTTCCATTCCAGATATGTATTCCTAGATTTTCTAACTCTTCTCCTCTAATTGTATCTTACTTGGGGCTAAGGTAATGTCAAGGCATTGTTCTGGATGAGAGTGGGAAGATTTTTTTGTAGCACATATTTGCATACACATTGGATTCATTTTCCAATTATTCATTCAAAATACTGAATCCCTCATAGTAACCCACTCCCTACTAGACTCTGACTACAAATCCTATTATGATGGATAAAAATAGACCAAACCAAATTGAAATACAAGTAGTTCAGAGGATGCAAGGTTAACATTTGGACGTTTCTTTTGCATTATATATGGTAGGAGTTTTAAATCTAGTCATTTTTTTGTTGAAACACTTCTCCATGTGTTTTTAAAGTTAACAAATATGTGAATTCATGTCTCCATTTCTCTGTAGCCTATTCAGCACATATATTTTTATATGCACATATAGAATCCTACCTGGTACCACACGTACATTCTTGTGAGGTGGCTCACTTGGCAGATACAAATTGTGAGAAGAGATCACTCCTGTTAAACACTGTTGAAACGGAAAATTCAACCTATGAGTGAGTATCCTAGCTGAACAACATTATACATAAATTCATGTTCAGTAAAATGAATATTTTTAGATCTGTGGATGATATATATTTCATGGTGAATTTCATTTGGCTTGTATATTAATACTTTTTAATTTCTGTGTGTGTATTTTAATATATATATATATATATATATATATATATATATATATATATATATATATATACACTCTCCAGAGTTTTCAAAATATGAAATAAATGTATCTTATTATGTACTCCCTAAATTCATTAATATTTAAGTGCGTATTTATAATCAACTTTTCATAAGATTATTCTAAGACATATTCATCCTCCTGAAATACGTATTTGTTTCCTAGTACTGAAAACTAAGTTAAGTGAATTGTGCATACATATCCTAATATTTTTACACTAATTGACCCAGGTTAATATAAATGCAAGTAGATTTCTATAGGACATGATGTGTATTTTGACGTTCATTTTTTTTCAACACTTGTACATTACTATTTCCTCAGTTTATGCACATCATAAGATATATATTTCATCCACAAGTTCACAAATTTAAAGGCTTTTGTTTCACTTTCAATCACTTCCTGCTTCAGAACACATGTATTCCTCCAGGTTACATGACTGGTCTTTTCATGAGACTTCTTTCCAAACACATTATTTTCGATTTCCACAATTACTTTTGAAGCAAAACTCACACATTCTTCATGATAAACCATAACCCTAATATTACCATTAGATGTATAACTGGTTTGAATGAATGGATATATATCAATATAAGGTTTCCTGTATATTTTCAGATATCAATTTGAACCATTATTTAAGTTGGAACCAGTTATATTATTTATTCACAGTATGGTCTATTCATGCATTATTTCTATATTCATAGACACAGTGTACACCTATTTGTATTCAAAATACTAATTTACACGTCTTCAAAATACTGTTCCTAGAAATGGTGAAAGAAATACTCATGTCACCTGATCTACATATACATTTTATCACAGTAATATTCTGGAAACAAAAAGCAAATGTCACACTTATGATTGTACTAAAGCCTAAATGGAAATTGAACATGGATTACTAAAATCATCCATGTCCAGTTTGCCTATTGCTCTCAAATGTGGATCCTATTGGTGACTACATATTTGTTTCTTCCTAAGATTATATATTCAACCTCAAACCTGTTGAAAATGTCTAATCCTATTACTCACCTTATACTTTGCCTGATTTCCTAATGTCTCTATTGATATATATTTTCCCCAGTTCATCATTGTGACTGCCTCTTAACATGTGCTGACATTTACATTCACTCTCTACATGAAACCCTATTGCTAAAGACCATTTTGTCCAAATCCTATACTCACTCATCTTTCTAAAACTACCGTCTATCTTTCTAATCCTACCGACTATCCCTTTTTGACTGCATGTTCTCTTCGACATTCAATCATCCAAGGTACAATATCCTATACCATTGTATATTGATTTATCTGAGACATCTGTGCAGAAATTAATTCAAAGCTAAGTATCCCAATCAAGGGCCCAATGCCCTTCTGGGCATCAAATCTCACCTAGATTTCTGTTTTCATACCTATATTTCAACTGTATATTTTGTAAATATCACATGTTCCCATAACCATTATTCATCCTGCAGAATTATTCCTAACCCAATTGAACATGTTGTTAACCCTAACCATACACTGTTCCCTCAATCTAACTTTACAGAAGATCAGGGAGAGAGTTGGTCTTCCAATACTGGATTGTAGGGTATCTTCCACCTGATGAGAACCTCAAAGGTCCATGCAGAAATGATACATGGAGAAGAAGGCAGCTATGAAGGACCTGAGAGAGCAAAAGTCATTTTCAATGTTAAACAACCGGGTCAGGATGAAGAGATGTATCTGAATCAGCCTTTCTCTTCTTAATATAGAGAAGATGGACCAAACCAGGCCTGTGAGAAGAGCTGTTCCCGGGTGCCTATTGTTGATATACCATTCTAACTTGTGAAACTGTCACAGAAAGTAGGGGCAGTCTCCATCTCCTGGGACCCTTAGAAGCAAATATCAGTACACACTTCCTTGGTGATGGAACACTCTGAACTTGGGATCCAGGAAGCCAGGCACCCAGAGTAAGTCCCAGTCCCAGTCCCAGTGGTCTCAATTGTTTGGATTTACCAAGGACAGAGTCAGTCTTTGTTGGTACCTACTGAAGTGATAATGGCCAAATGTCAGGAGACCTCTGAAGAGGAGCCTTTTCTGAGAAAGCAGGTAGTGGCTCAACCATGGCTCCTGACAACTTCACAGAGTTGGCGAAGGAGACCAGATCTGAGACAGAACAGGCCATTTTGGGGGAACATAGTATGGACCACCAGTCAGAGGACACTCAATATATTCACCAACATACTTGGGGGAAGGAGGTGCCATTGTGGGTGTTGGTGTGAGTATGTGGTTTTGTCTCTTTTCTGAGAATAGGTAGGAAAGACTGTTTGTTTGTTTGGACTGGAATGTTTCTAGAAAGTCGTTTGACAACGCGAGTGTTTCTATGTCTGTGCATTCCACTGTATCTGTGGTTGTAGACATTTGAAAAGCGAATGCATCAATGGTTGTGTCCTGTCTAGTAGAAAGCTTCCCAACATTCATACTGCACAATTTAAGAATGGAGAGAGGCTTGCCTTATGGATGGGCAACACCTACTGTCTTCCTAAGTTCTTGTTTTCTTCCTGAATACTGGCCACTCTCCAGAATAGCCTCATGGTTTGGTTTCCAAGATATGTACCACCTCCAAGCTCTGTGACATGGCCATGTACTGGATAGCTGAAGAGAATAGAAGCATCTCAGAAAACTCACATATCAGTGTGACCATTAAAGTCTCAGTGGAAAAACACTGCACTGGGCCTTTTGCTTACCTATTGTTCTGTTTTCCTAAATGTCAGGAAGATCTTTGCCTCAGGAAACCCCTTTGTGAAGCCAGAAAAAAAGAGTTTTCAAATGGAAATGAATGGGCATCACCTGTGGCTCTTTGCTTAATTGCTTTGGAAAGAGATGTGGCTGAATCATCCTCTTTGCCCTGTGTGAGGCAGCGGCTTAGATTCTCAGCACCTGATGGATCTAAAGAAAGTTTCCAAGTGTGCATGCAAAACGAAAATGGCCAAAAGAGCAGTCATTGTGGATGAAGTCTCTCGCCTTCCTCTGTAAGCTTCCTGACCTCCATCACGTGAGAATAGGGATCCTTTGTGTCAAATCAGTTCTTCAAAACCCTACAGAGGCTAGCACATAAGGGCTTGTGTTTTCTCATGACACCAATTCACATAAAGAATATATACCAGACAGTCAGTAGGCCTCAAATTAGAGAAGCAGAGCAGTATTAAGAGCAGGACTATTTGATCACTATTGGTTCACAGGAAGGGAGTCCAGGCCACCCTGACTTTAGGCAAATGAGGGGCAAGGGAGTTCATTTGGAAAACTGTCTTGGGCTGTGCCCCTCATGGAAACCTCCAGCCAGAGGTTATGAAGAGTGTCTATGTGGAAGAAGATGAGGGCCATTTGGGAGTGTTTTGGTTTTAATTGTGGTCATTTGTTTGGTGGTTGGAAGAGATGCCTAGGTCCACCTGGGCTTGAACTCTGGTGTGATTCCCCTTACAGATTGAGTTCAGGAACTGACCTCAGAGAAGTATTGCCATGAATTGTGTTGGGATTTTAGGAGACCACGCATGAGAGTTGCCTTTGGAAACTGAGATCAATGCCCAGGGTGGCTTTCCACAGAGCATTGTCAATCTCTGCCAGGGCATCACATTATTTTATACTGAAAGACTTGGCAGCCATCGTTGACAGTCAAAACACACATGGGCCTCACATTGTAGACCTCAATGGGCCTGGCTTCATGTGTCTTTTTGGCCACTCTTTGGGAAGCCTTGCCTCTGAGAATTCTCCAGAGTTTCCTTGAAATGTGCTTCCTCAAACATTAATGGTTCCTGAATGAATTGAAACCCACAATTTCTCCAACTTCATCCTTGAAAAATGGCTAGATAAATACCATGAAATTTTTGAAATTTTCATGACTAGGTGGCACTGGAGAACCTTTCAATGTCCTCTTGCTGATGAAGTGTGTACCAGACAGTGCCTTGATTGACTAGGTTTCATGAAAATGATGTAGAACAGAGATACCAGTATGTTGGAGCCTGCTGAGTAGTGGGCCCAGAGCTGTGGTGTGCAGGTGTGTGATAAAACATCTGTGGTCGGGCCATGTGTATCTGCCATTGACTTCCAAATGGCTTGTGGCTGACATTGTGCAGCCAGGAATCACTTATACGTCTGATAACTCTCCATATAAGGCATCTT
The DNA here is from genome assembly GCF_048772815.1 of Callospermophilus lateralis. NCBI lineage: Eukaryota > Metazoa > Chordata > Mammalia > Rodentia > Sciuridae > Callospermophilus > Callospermophilus lateralis. The sequence continues at coordinate 1,196,274 of NW_027514349.1, read as the reverse complement.
GTTATATGGAGATGTTTCAGGACAATGTTCAGAATCAGGTGCAATGGTCAAGGGGACAAGGTATGTGGGATAGAAGCCTGGTTGATGCATTCTCCTGCAGACCCTGACCCATCTCATGTGAAAGAACTCCCTCCAGCACTGTGTCCCAGCTGAATTCCTTGTATTTTGTGAAGCAAATAACAAATTCCCAGTGCAGCAGCAAGAAACACCACGAAAAGTGGAGGATGACCAAATTGCTTCACAGTCCACACGGGGAGTCACTTAGCCTTCAGTGGCGACAGTTTACCTACAAAGAGTGAATTCAGCACTGCTGCCTCATGTCCTTTGAAAAACAAGAAACCATGCCCTCCAGGTCACATAGATGCAGATCCAGCTTTGATGGTCTCATTAGAAAGAAAGCTAAAGCTCCTGACAACAACATATATGTCAAGTGCCCATCGTCAGAGGCAGTTTCTAAGGAAGTCTTCAGGCTGGCAGAGCTCCTTGTTTGATAGCATTTACCTATTAGACCAGGATGCAAGAAAAGACCACTGACTCCAATTAATATCAAGTTAAAGCAAGCTTATATTTTCCACTGCCCAGGTGGCCTCTCCCTCCCAAAACAGTGGGAACAAGACAGCCACCCAAATTTCCTACAGCCCAGGTTTATAACCCAGAATTTTACACTACAGGGGGGTTAAAATATCAGAACTTTGACAAGCATCAAACTAATCGTAGTTTATATATATATATATATATATATATATATATATATATATATATATATATATATATATATATATATTGCTGGCCCCAACATCAGAATTTATGAAGACCATTAGAGCCCCAGAGAGGGTCATTGTCTGGCCAGGGAAGGCCAGTATTTATGAGGTGTCAATAAAGTTTCATAGAGGGCTGTTCCTGGTCAAAGAGCCAGGCATGGGTGAGTTCAAGGCCACGGGCAGGCATTGCAAGCAGGTTCAGAATTTGGTGTAATTTATAGTCAAGCCAAAATTTTCTTTTCATGGCTTTGTGGCAAGATGGATCCCAATTTTAATAAAAGATCAGGTTGGGTCTATCATTCCCCCCTTTTCTAATGTGTCCCTTTCAAATCTTTGATAGGGTAGGGGAAGAGCACTGAGGGAATTTTAATACCTCATGTAACAGTCTCCATATTTTTTGAACTCACACAAAACCAGTCTCCCTGATTTTACCTGACTTAATTAATTACTTAAAATGAAAGTCTATTTATTTTTGGCTCCATTGTTGTAAGAAGAGTGGCGTCACTCATTTTGGCTTCTTCTGAGCTGAGAGAGGGTGACATGAGGGGGCACAGCATGAGGGACATGAGTTGCCTTTTAGAAGTCAGTTCGGTTTGAAGTCTGGTTGTGGTAGAACAGTTTGTAAAGTCATCTGGGGATGGGTTCTTCTATGAGAGAAACAAAAACCATGAGTACTGAATAAATGTTGCAGCTGCTGAAACAAGTCACTGTATAGATGTCCCCTCATCTGTCTTCAATATCCCCAGTTATCAGGACTTTCAACTTAATATTTAACTTTTAGTGTCACAGTTGTCCCACCCCATAAGATACAGTTTAATAATTTAATGTCATCTGATCTTGCAAATTCCTTTTACTAGTATGACCTCTGTGTGTAATAGAGAAACCTTTAATTCTGTTAGTCAGGGCTGGATAATCATACTAGCAAACACCAAGCCTACCTGTGTAGGTTAGGAATATCTGTAGGCCTTAAACAAAAAACTTCTGCCTCTGGTAGCTCCTCTTGATAGTCTCTTTTTATTCTCATCAGGCATTCCTCTCTGAGAATCTTTCTTTGTAGCCTCCAGTCTTACTTATTTTGGGAGGCTACCATAAAGTGTATACGTTAAAATATTATTATAACTATTATTATTTAAAATGCCCAGGAATGGCTGTATTTGGGTTTATCTGTCTTTGCTAAGAGTTTAAGATGAAGCAGTAAAACTGACTTTTGTTTCTATCTATTGTTAACAGTCAGCTGAGATTTTATGGGAGTCATTTCTGGGGAAACTTGAGAGCAGCTTCTCAGTTCTGCTAGTGCCATTTGCGCTAGGTGATTCCAGGTCTTGCTTGACCATGTGGCTTCTCTCAGAAGCATCAGGAATATCTCCCTTCTCTGATGACTCTCTTCTTCGTAGAAAATGCACTGATTGGCTTTCTGTTCTCCAGTGGCCTCATTAATCTTCCTGATCAGGTGTTTATGTGGCTGAGAGTTGCAAAGTTCTTTAGAGAAGTCTCCTGTTCCCTGGATACAAACTGACTCAGAGGTCAAGAGCCAAAATTTGTTTTATTGTCCCTTTTCATTTAAATTAAATTTTAAATCCTAATCTTAAACATCCAGCAAATAAATTTTAACAGCCTTATATTAAGAGTACTGTGCTTTAATGTCTATAATTTAAAATTATTTATCTTTTTATTATTTGGGATCTGTATTTTTCTGTCTTGTAGGTGATGCCTTATTATCTTAAATTAACCAATGTTGTGTTCAAAAGCAACTCTTTTGTAAAACACTAACAGGGAATCTTTAGTTAACTTATAAGGAAATTACAAAATAAAATTAACAAGAGTAAAAATACTTAGTTCGTGTAATAGCTACCCTGAATTTTTGGCTGAGTTATAAATTATATCCCCTTTTTGAGATCCTAGTAATCTTGACAGAAAAAAAAAAAACTTCTGAACGTAACTTTAAATTAAATAACATCTGACCTACTGCTTTCGTAGTTATTCTCACATGTTGTAAGATGAGACACAGAGCCTTATCTCAGGTAAGGCAGGGCTCTATATAAATCTTAAGTCTTTTAGTTCTAAAGCTGATCTTTTTTTTTTAAATACAATCTTACACAGTTTACATAAATTGTTTGAGGTCACATGAACATTAGCTAACACCATATGATATCACATTTAAAACATGAATTAAAGAAAGGCTGAAAGTTTTTAACCTTTACATAGATTAGGAGCTCATTAACTTAAAAATATATTTAAATTTTTCCCCAATGTAAAAAGTAACTTAAAACTTTACATATCTTATTGATAACAAGTAAATAAATCCCCAATATATATATATATTTTTTTTTACCATACAACTTCAGAACACCAGCTTGATGTAATGCTCTTTTAAAGTTTCTACCTTACAGACTTGTATACCTGGAAGATATGAGCACATTAATAGCATCACAATGACATTGATGTTTTTACATTAACCAAATTTAGCTTTTAAAGAAATTCCAGTACAGTGCTCTAAAATAACAGTTCTTATTTAATCAGTTGTTTAATTTTTATGGTTGCTTGCTCTAGAAAAATAAAAATAAACACAATGTTATGGGTAAACTTTTGTTTTCAGAAATTTGTGTCGCTTTATCACATGACTGATTTTTACAATCTTATACAGACTTTAGAACAAACTTATACAGACCTTACTAAATCAATCAGATATCTAACAAAAGTACTCATGAATGAGTAATCCCATATCAAATTTACTTCACTTATTTATCAAAATATTAGAGAAATGTATTGAACAGTGTAAACCATTTTTTTGTTAAAGGAAAAGTCCTAGAACCAAGGCATATTAGACATTTTATAGACATTAATATTTTATTAGATTTTTGAGCAGCTAGAAAAACTTGTAAGCTTAAATTTAAAGACATTTATTGTTATTTGTTTATCCAAATTTAAAGTGAACCATTTAACTCACGTGAATTAAAGATCTTCGAATCCACTTTTTAAAATTTGTTTTTATGAGTGCTTTTTTTTAATGATCGCTCCTTATATATGTTAATTTGTATATCATATATATGATATACGAACATATGGATATATGGACATACAACACATAACAAAAGTGTGCACAAATAATAATAGTAAGGCCTTGTAGCTTTTCACAGGTGAAATCTCCATTGTAATGTTTCAGAACTCCACTGTTGGTCAAAGATAGAACTGATGAGAAAAATATTAACCTAGTTCTCTAGGATCAAAATAATGAGCTCAAAAAAAATACAGAATCTAAGGAAAAAAATGAGAGTCCTAGAAAAAATGACTGGCCAGTAATTAGTAAATACCATACGATTTACCTTTTTTTTTTCCCACTTAGACATCAGATCAGTCTCCTACTGAGCTTGTAGGCTTCTTTCATTTACATTTCAACATAAGTCCTGGCTGAGTTCTGGAAGGAGCTGGACAAAACTGCTATTCTGAGTGGACACCTCAGGCCTAAGGCACTTTAACCATAATTTTCAGGTGAGGATGTTGAAAATTATGATACAATTTTAAGATACAATTCAAAATTTTATACCTTAACATCTTGTTTTGTCAACAGATACCATACTATGATTTACTATCCTTGTCCAAATTAATGCACTGACACACTTTGACATTTACCCAGGCTACCCAATTAAAAATTGGTGAAAAAAAAGACTAAATGATTGGGAAGTTACTTGCCAACTTGGAAGTAGAATTCTTTAGTTTTCCATTTTAAGTATTTAAGTTCTCTGGCATGAATTATCTGAAATCATAAACTAAAAAATTACCTAAACCCGACTTTTAACTGCAAGATTGAGCAATGCTACAAAAACCCATCCAGATACCATATTGTTACAATAAAACATCATCATTTAGACACACATTCAGCTAAGATCATTCCCAAGAAACAATTTATAATATCAACACATTATTGCACATGTCTTAAATGGCCAGAAACAAAGACAAAAGACAGACAGAAAGGAGCTCCAGACTATGGCTGACAGGACAGAAGCCTTTAAAACAGCAGATAAGAGAAAAATCTCCTACACCAGTGGCATGATAGATGTCCCCACAAGGGCATCAGATGTTTTCACAGAGGGGCAACCTGAAATGTAATATCAAAGGTCTCCATGGTGACTTTACTGCATTTAGTGTCTCCTTTTTCTTTTTCTCTTTTTAAAGAAAACATAGGTGGCATAATACTTACAGTGCAGGGAAGGAAGGAGGGAATTTACTGAAGCAACAGGACTTCGGCAGCTGCTGGGAGTCCCTCAGTCCCGTCTTTTACTTAAACAGGATTAGCTCCTCTGGTTTGGTTCCACCCCAAGCACGCTGAATCTCCTAACATTTCAGTAGTCAGCTCTCAAAAATTCCAGGGTCGGGGGGGTATCAAAATTTGTAACTTAAATTTCGGTTCTGGACCTTGAAGCCAATTAATACCAATTTAATATAAGGACAGGGTTTGAGAAAAAGTAAAAGGGAGGTTTACTGCTTTGCTAACAAAGGATAAAAACAGGGGACTCTGTCCAAAGTTGTGACTCTCTTGATCTGGAGGGACAAGGGGTTTTAAAGGAGCTTCACTTGTTAACCTAGGAGATACTCAGTTATTAGGTCTCCAGCAGGCATTGCCCTCTGCAGTGGGTGTGCTCCAGACAGCCAGCTAGGGGCTTCTCTCATCCTGCTTAACAAAGGGGGGTATAGTGCATCCCATTTCTTTAAAACACAGTCCAAAGGGGTGACAGGCTTACATGCTTTATTACCCATTTTCACGTCCAATATCCTTAAGTTTTTACCACAGAAATCACACAACAAAACGCACAAAAACAAACAAATAAAAAACATTTAGAACACAGAACAAAACACACACAAAAAAACAGAAACTCGGCGAATAAACAGAAAACCAGAGGAGCAATGCAGCGTCTTGCTAAAGCTCCGGGGTAGGAGCTCCTGCGTGCCAGTCGGCACCTCTCTACACTTTCAGAGGTATTCCCTACAGAAAAGAACAGAGGAAAGAAGGATTCCTATTACTGTCCCGGACAGGAGTATATGTGAGCCTTCCCAGGCCACCTCTCTGTCATCAGAAGAGAACTCCCTTAACCGGATATCAGATGTTATAAAGGCGCCTCTTACCTATGAAGGCCTCCTCCACCAGGTGCTTGATAATAGTTTTAGTGCGATGGTTCACTGCAGTGATCCACGGACTGAAGGCTCATTCCAAGGCCTTGGAACTTGGCTCTCCAGCCTGGAGTCCTGGAGGATAGGCCGGCTTCAGAATTTCCAGCAGTATGGCTTTGTGATCTGGTCGGGTCATGTTGCTGGGGAACTCCAAAATGTTAGTCCAGGACACAAGAAAAGACCACTGACTCCAATTAAAATCAAATTAAGGCAAGCTTAATATTTCAAGCAGCCGGGCTGCCTCTCCCTCTCAAAATGGCGGGAACAAGACAGCAACCCCACCTTTCCTACAGCCCAGCTTTATAGCCCAGAAAGTTACACAAAAGGGGGGTTACAGAAAACAGAACTTTGACAAGCATCACACTAATTGTAGTTTACATTTGTTTTTTCTGGCCCCAGCATCAGAAATTATGAGGACCATTAGAGCCTCAGAGAGGGTCATTGTCTGGCCAGGGAAGGCGAATATTTATGAGGTGTCATTAAAGTTTCAGAGAGGGCCGTTTTCTGGTCAGAGAGCCAGGCATGGGTGAGTTCAAAACATGGTCAGGCATTCTAAGCAGGTTCAGAATTTGCAGTAATTTATAGTAAAGCAAAAATTATCTTTTCATGGCTTTGTGGCAAGATGGCTCACAATTTTAATGAAAGATCATGTTGGGTGATCAACGCTGTCCCCTACTTTTGGAAAATCCTCTACCACCTCCAAGGTTGTGAACTCCTGAGCATTTTCCATTCCAGATATGTATTCACAGAATTTCTAACTCTTCTTCTCTAATTGCGTCTTACTTGGGGCGAAGTTAATGTCAAGCCATTGTTCTGGATGAGAGTGGGAAGAATATTGTGCAGCACATAATTGCATACACATTGGATTCACTTTCCAATTTTCCAATTGAAATACTGAATTCCTGACAATAACCCATACCCTTCTAGACGCTAACTACAAATACTAATATGATGGAGAAAAATAACCCAAACGGAATTGAAATACAAGCAGTTCAGAGGAGGCATGGTGTATATTGGACTTGCCTTTTGCAAGATAAAAGGTAGGTGTTATAAATCTAGTCATTTTTTAATTGAAATAGTTTTATATGTGTATTAAAGTTAACAAATATGTGAATTCCTATCTCCCTTTCGCTGTAACCTATTCAGCACATTAATTTTTATATACACATATAGAATCCTACCTGATATCACACGTACATTTTTGTGAGGTGCCTGACATTGCAGATACAAATTGTGAGAAGAGATTACTCCACCTAAATGCTGTTGGAACTGAAAATTCAAGCTAATGGTGAGCTTCCTAGTTGAATAACATTATACATAAATCCATGTTCAGTAAAATGAATATTTTTGGATCTGTGGATGATATATATTTTATGGTGAAATTCGATTGGCATATATAATTCTACTTTTGAATGTCTTTGTTTGTGTGTGTGTTTGTGTGTGTGTGTGTATATATATATATATATATATATATATATATACAAAATAAATCTCCAGATTTTTCAAAATATGAAATATATGTGTCTTATATACACTCCCTAAATTCATTCATGTTCATGTATGTGGATTAATAATCAACTTTTCACAAGATTATTCTCAGAAATATTCATCCACCTGAAATACATATTTGTTTCCTAGTACTGAAAACTAACTTCAGTGAAAGGTGCAAACAAATCCTAGTATTTCTACATTAACTGACCTAGTTTAACATCAATGCTAGTAGATTCCTATGGGACATGATGTGTATTTTGACATTAATTATTATTCAACACTGGTACATTACTATTTCTTCAGTTTATGCACATCATAGGATATATATTTCATCCACTACTTAGCAAATTTATAGGCATTTGTTTCACTTTCAATCACTTCTTGCTCCAGAACACATGTATTTCCCTATGTTTCTTGACTGGTCTTTTCATGAGACTTTTTTCAAATATATTATTTTCAATTTCCATGATCAATTTTTAAGCAAAACTCACACATCCTTCATGATAAAACATAACCCTAAGATGACCATTAGATATATAACTGGTTGGAATGATTGATTGTGCATCTTTATAACATTTCTTATATATTTGCAGATATCCATTCAATCCATTATTTAAAGTGGATCCAGTTATATTATTTATTCCCAGTATGGTCTATTCATGCGTTATTGCTATATTCATAGACAGAGGGTATACCTATTTGTACCCCAATACAAATTTATATGTCTTCAAAATATTGCTCCTGGAAATGGTGGAAGAAATACTCATGTCACGTGATATACATATACATTTTATCACAGAAATATTCTGGACACAAAAAGCAAAGGTCACACTTTCAATTGTACCAATGCCTAAATGGAAAGTGAGCATGGATTACTAAAAATATCTATGTCCAGGTTGCCTAATGCTCTCAAATGTCAATCCTATTGGTGACTACATATTTGATTCTTCCTAAGATTATATATTCAACCTCAAGCCTGTTAAAAATGTCTAATCCTATCACTCACTTTGTACTTTGCTTGATTTCCTAATGTCTTTATTGATATCTGCTTTCCCTCATATGTTCCCCAGTTCATCATTGTGACTGACTCTTCACATGTGCTGACATTAACACTCACTCTCTAACCGAAACCCTATTGCTAAAGAACTTTTTGTCCAAATCCAATACTCACTCTTCATTCTAAACCTAACTACTACCTTCCTCATCGTACTGAATATCGCTTTTTGACTGGATGTTCTCTTCAACATTCAATCATCCAAGGTACAAGGTCCTATGCCATTGTATATTGATTTATCTGAGACAACTGTGCAGCACATAACTCAAAGCTAAGTATACCACTTAAGGGTCCAATTCCCTTCTGGGCTTCAAATCTTTCCTAATTTTCTGCTTTCATACTTATATTTCACCTATATACTCTTGTAAATATCGAAGGTTGCCAATACCATTATTCATCTCGCAAAATGATTCCTAACCCAAATCAAACATGTTATTAACCCTAAACATACACTGTTCCATCAATATAACTTACAGAAGAGCAGGGACAGAGTTGGTCTTACAATATAGGAATGTAGGTGATCTTCCACCTTCTGAGAACCTCAAAGATCCATGCAGAAATGATCCTTGGAGAAGATTTATGCAGCTATGTTGGACCTGAGAGAGCAATAGAAATCTTCCATGGCAAACAACCTGGTCAGGATGAATTAATGGGTCTAAGTCAGCCTCTCTTTTCTTATTGTAAAGAAGTTGGAAGAAACCAGGCCTGTGTGGAGAGCTGTACCTGGGTGCCTAAGGTTGATATTCCATTCTAACTTCTGAATGTGTCTGAGGATGTTGGGGCAGCCTCCATCTCATGGGACCCTTGGAAGCAACTGTTAGGACAAAGTTGTTTTCAAGGCAGTGACCTCATTCAGTTCCTGAAGGAAGTGACCTCTCCTCACTTCCTTGGTGATTGAATTCTCTGAACTTGGGATCCAGGAAGACAGGCACCCAGAGCCAGTCCCAGTCCTAGTCCCATTGGGCTAACTTGTTTGCTTTTTCCAAGGGCAGAGTCAGTCTTTCTTGGTACCTACTGATGTGAGGATGGCCAATTGCCAGCAGAGCTCTGAAGAGGCACCTTCCCTGAGAAAGCAGGTAGTGGCTCACCGCTGTCTCCTGACAACTCACATAGTTGGCCAAGGAGACCAGATCTGAGAGAGGACAGGCCATTTCGGGGGAACATAATATGGCCCACCAGTCAGAAGACACTCTGGATAGTCACAGACCTACTTGGGGGAAGGAGGTGGCTTTGCCGTTGTGGGTGTGAGTTTGTGGTTTTTTTCTCATGTTCTGAGAATAGGTAGGAAAGGCGTTTTTTTCTGGTGTGGAGTGGACTGTTTCTAGTAAGTCCTTTGACATTGTGAGGGTTTCTATGTCTGTGTATCCCACTGTATCCGTGGTTGTAGACATTAGAAAAGAGAATGCATCAATGGATTTGTTTTCTCTAGTAGAAAGCTTCCCCACATTAATACTGCCCAATAGATTAATGGACTTCACTTTGCCTTATGGATGGGCAACACCTACTGTCTTCTTAAGTTACTGTTTTCTTCGTGAATTCTGGCCACTCTACAGAATACGCTCATGGTTTTGTGTCCCAGATATGTAACACCACAAGGCTCTGTGACATGGCCATGTACTGGATAGCTGAAGAGATTGAGAGCATCTCAGAAAACTCAGATATCAGTGTGACCAGTAAAGTCTCAGTGAAGAAACCCTTCTTGGGCCATTTGCTTACTTGTGTTTCAATTACCCTGAATTTCAGGAAGGTCTTTGCCTCATGCCAACCCTTTGTGAAGCCTGAAGAAAACTGTTTTCATATGGAAATGAATGGGCTTCACCTGTGGCTCTTTGCTTAATTGCTTTGGAATGGGATGTGTCTGAATCAGTCTCTGGTCCTTGTGTGAGGCTGTGACTTAGATTCTCAGCACCCAATGGATCTAAAGAAAAATCCCATGTGCTTTCCAAACCGAAATGGCCAAAAGAGAAGTCATTGTGGATGAATTTTTTTGCCTTCTTGTTTTAGGTTCCTGACCTCCATTAAGTGAGAATAGGGATTCTTTGGATTAAATGAGTTCTTCAAATCCCTGCAGAGGCTTGCCCATATGTGCTTGGGTTTTCTCATGACTCCAAATCACATAAAGAATCTATACCTCACAGCCAGTAGGCCTCAAATTGGAGAAGCGGAACACTTTAACAGCAGGAATATTTGATCACTCCAGGTTCACAGGAGGAGTGTCCAGGCCACCATGATTTTAGGCAAATGAGGGGCAAGTGAGCTTATTTTTTACACTTTCTTAGGCTGTGCCCCTCATAGAAATCTCCAGCCAGAGGTTATGATGAGTGTCTATATGGAAGAAGATGAGGGCCCTGTGGGAGTGTTTTGATTTTAATTGTGGTCATTTTTGTGGTGGTTGGAAGGAATGACTGGTTCCACCTGGGCTTGAACTCTGGCGTGATTCCCCTTAGAGACTGAGTTCTGGAACTGAACTCAGAGAAGTATTGCCATGAATTGTGTTGGGATTTTAGAAGGCCATGCATGAGACTCACCCATGGAAACTGAGATCTAGGCCCAGGGTGTCTTTCCACAAAACAATGGGTACCTCAGCCAGGATATCACATGATTTTATTCTGAAAGATTGGCAGGTATAGTTGAGAGTCAAAACACACATGGACCTCACATTGTAGGCCTCAATTTGCCTGGCTTCATGTGACCTTTTGGCAACTCTTTGAGAAGCCTTGCCTGTGAGTGTTCTCCAGAGCTTTCATTGAAATGAGCTTTCTCAACACTTAATGGTTCCTGAATGATTTGAAACCCACAGTGCCTCCAACTTAATCTTTGAAAAATGGCTAGATAAATACCATGAAATTTTTGAAATTTCCATGACCAGGTGGCACTGGAGAATCTTTGGAAGTCCTGTGGTTGATCATGTGTATACCAGAGAATGCCTTGTTTTACTGGGTTTTATGAAAATGGTGTAGAACAGAGATGCCAGTAATTTGTATCCTGCTGATTAGTGGGCCTAGAGCAGTGGTGGGCAGGTGTGTGATAAAACACCATGGTGGGGCCATGTGGATCGGCCATTGGCTTCCAAATGGATTATGACTGACATAGTGCAGAAATCAGACACTTATATGTAAAGGCATTTTTTATATGGAGAGGTTCAGGGCAATGTTCAGAATCAGTTTACTATGGTTATTGGGGCAAGCTGTGTGGGATAGAAGCCTGGTTGGTGCATTCTCCTGCAGACCCTGACCCACCACACGTGACAGAACTCCCTTCAGCACTGTATCCTAGTAGAACTCCTTGTATTTGGTGAAGCAAATACCAAATTCCCAGTGCAGCAGCAAGAAACACCACGAAAAGTGGAGGATGACCAAATGTCTTCACAGTCCACACGAGGAGACACTTAGCCTCCAGTGGCCACAGTTTACATACAAAGAGAGAATTCAGCACTGCTGCCTCATGGTCATTGGAATATAAGAAACCATGTCTTCCAGGTCACATAGATGCAGACCCATTTTGATGGTCTCACTACAAAGGAAGTTAAAGCTCATGACAACAACATATATTTCAAGTGCCCAACCTCAGAGGCAGTTTTCCAAGAAGTCTTAGGCCAGCAGAGCTCCATGTTTGTGGAGTGTTTACACTGTTCTTTACTTTTGGAAACTCCTCTACCACCACCAAGGTTGTGAACTCCCGAGCATATTCCATTCCAGATATGTATTCACAGATTTTCACACTTTTCTACTCTAATTGTGTCTTACTTGGGCCAAGGTAATATCAAGGCATTGTTCTGAATGTGAGTGGGAAGATTTTTGTGTAGCACATATTTACATACACATTCGATTCATTTTTCAATTTTCTATTTGAAATACTGAAGCCCTGAAACTAACACATACCCTACTATACTCTGACTAATAATTCTAATATGATGGTGAAAAATAACCCAAACAGAATAGAAATACAAGCAGTTCAGAGGAGGCATGGTGTATTGTTACAATTGCCTTTTGCATTATATAGTGTAGGAGTTATAAATCTAGTCATTTTTTTGTTGAAATAGTACTACATGTGTTTTTAAAATTAACAAATATGTGAATTCCTGTCTCCCTTTCTCTGTAGCCAATTCAGCACATGTATTTTTATATGCACATATAGAATTCTACCTGGTACCACACGTACATACTTGTGAGGTAACTGAATTGGCAGATGCAAATTGTGAGAAAGGATAACTCCTCCTAAATGCTGTTGGAACTGAAAATTCAACCTATGGGTGAGCTTCCTAGTTGAATAACATTATACATTAATCCATGTTCAGTAAAATGAATATTTTTCGATCTGTGGATTATATATATTTCATGATGAATTTCGATTGGCATATATATTGCTACTTTTTTTCTTTTATTGGTTGCTCAAAACATTAAAAATCTCTTGACATATAATATTTCATACATTAGATTCAAGTGGCTTATGAACTCCCATTTTTAGCCCGAATAGAGATTACAGAATCACATCGATTACACATCCACATTTTTACATAATGCCCTATTAGCTACTGTTGTATTCTGCTACCTTTCCTATACTCTACTATCTCCCCTCCCCTTCCTTCCGATCTTCTCTTTTTTCCCCATCTACTGTAATTTATTTCACTCCATGTTTATTTTCCCATTCCACTCACAACAATATGTAATTTTGTGTAACAATGAGGGTCTCCCTCCATTACCATGCAATTTCCCTTTTCTCTCACTTACCCTCCCACCTCATGTCTCTGTTTAAAGTTAATCTTTTCTTCCTGCTATTGCTCCCTGCTCTGTTCTTAGTTGCTCTCATTATATCAAAGAAGACATTTGGTATTTATTTTTTAGGGATTGGCTATCTTCACTAAGCATAATCTGCTCCAGTGCCATCCATTTTTCTGCAAATTTTATGATTTTGTCATTTGTTAGTGCTGCGTAATACTCCATAGTGTATAAATGCCACATTTTTTTATCCATTCATCTATTGAAGGGCATCTGGGTTGGATCCACAGTGTATCAATTGTGAATTGTACTGCTATGAAAATCCATGTGGTAGTATCCCTGTATTACTCTCTTTTAAGGTCTTCAGGGAATAGTCAGAGAAGGGCAATAGCTGAGTCAAATTGTGGTTCCATTCACAGCTTTCCCAGGAATCTCCATACTGCTTTCCAAATTGGCCACACCAGTTTACAGTCCCACCAGCAATGTACAAGAGTATCTTTTACCCCACATCCTTGCCAGCACTTGTTGTTGTTTGACTTCATAATGGCTAAAAATTTACTGGAGTGAGATGGTATCTTAGGGTGATTTTGATTTGAATTTCTCTGACTGCTAGAAATGGTGAGCATTTTATTATGTACTTGATGAATGATTGTATGTCCTCCTCTGAGAAGTGTCTGTTCAAGTCCTTGACCCATTTGTTTATTGGGTTATTTGTTATCTTATTGTCTAATTTTTTGAGTTCTTTGTATATTCTGGATATTAGGCCTCTATCTGAAGTGTGAGGAGTAAAAATTTGTTCCCATGATGTATGCTCCTTATTTACCTCTCTTATTCTTTCTCTTGCTGATAAAAAACTTTTCAGTTTAAGTAGTCCCATTTGTTGATTCTTGTTATTAACTCTTGTGCTATGGATGTCATATAAAGGAATTTGGAGCCCGATCCCATAATATGTAGATCAGAGCCAACTTTTTCTTCTATCAGACACAGAGTCTTTGATTTGATATCTAGCACCTTGATCCACTATGAGTTAACTTTTGTGCATGGCGAGAGAAAGGAATTCAGTTTCATTTTGTTGCACATGGATTTCCATTTTTCCCAACACCATTTGTTGAAGATACTATATTTCCTCCATTGCATGCTTTTAGCTCCTTTATCAAATATAAAATAGTTGTAGCTTTTTGGATTAATCTCTGTGTCCTCCATTCTGTACCATTGGTCCACCCGCCTGTTTTGGTACCAGTACCATGCTGGTTTTTTTTAAATTAATTTTATTGTAGGTTGTTCAAAACATTTCATAGTTCCTGATATATCATATTTCACACTTTGATTCAAGTGGGATATGAGCTCCCATTTTTACCCCATATACAGATTGCAGAATCACATCAATTGCACAACCATTGATTTACATATTGCCATTCTGGTGACTGTTGTATTCTGTTGCCTTTCCTATCCTCTACTATCCCCCCTCCCCCTCCCCTCCCCTCTTCTCTCTCTACCTCCTCTACTGTAATTCATTTCTCCCCCTTATATTTTTCCTCCTTTCCCCTCATTTCCTCTTGTATGTAATTTTGTATACCCCTGAGGGTCTCCTTCCATTTACATGCAATTTTCCTTCTCTCTCCCTTTCCCTCCCACCTCTCATCCCTGTTTAATGTTAATCTTCTTCTCATGCTCTTCGTCCCTACTCTGTTCTTAGTTAATCTCCTTATATCAAAGAAGATATTTGGCATTTGTTTTTAAGGGATTGGCTAGCTTCACTTAGCATAACCTGCTCTAATGCCATCCATTTCCCTCCAAATTCTATGATTTTGTCATTTCTTAATGCAGAGTAATATTCCATTGTGTATAAATGCCACATTTTTTTATCCATTCTTTTATTGAAGGACATCTATGTTGGTTCCACAGTCTTGCTATTGTGAAATGTGCTGCTATGAACATGGATGTAGCAGTGGCCCTATAGTGTGCTCTTTTTAGGTCTTTAGGGAATAGACCGAGAAGGGGAATAGCTGGATCAAATGGTGGTTCCATCCCGAGCTTTCCAAGAAATCTCCATACTGCTTTCCAAATTGGGTGCACCAATTTGCAGTCCCACCAGTAATGTACAAGAGTACACTTTTCCCGACATCCTCGCCAGCACTTGTTGGTGTTTGACTTCCTAAAGGCTGCCAATCTTACTGGAGTGAGATGGTATCTTAGGGTGGTTTTTATTTGCATTTCTCTGACTGCTAGAGATGGTGAGCATTTTTTCATATACTTCTTGATTGATTGTATGTCCTCCTCTGAGAAATTTCTGTCCAGGTCCTTGGCCCATTTGTTGATTGGGTTATTTGTTATCTCATTGTCTAATTTTTTTAGTTCTTTGTATATTCTGGATATTAGGGCTCTGTCTGAAGTGTGAGGAGTAACGATTTGTTCCCAGGACGTAGGCTACCTATTTACCTCTCTTATTGTTTCTTTTGCTGAGAAAATAACTTTTTAGTTTGAGTAAGTCCCATTTGTTGGTTATAGTTATTAACTGTTGTGCTATGGGTGTCCTATTTAGGAATTTGGATCCCGACCCCACAGTATGTAGATCATAGCCAACTTTTTCTTCTATCAGACGCCATGTCTCTGATTTGATATCAAGTTCCTTGATCCACTTTGAGTTAACTTTTGTGCATGGTGAGAGAAAGGGATTCAGTTTCATTTTGTTGCATATGGATTTCCAGTTTTCCCAACACCATTTGTTGAAGATGCTAGCCTTCTTCCATTGCATGCTTTTAGCCCCTTTATTGAATATAAGATAGTTGTAGTTTTGTGGATTGGTTTCTGTGTCCTCTATTCTGTACCATTGGTCCACCCGCCTGTTTTGGTACCAGTACCATGCTGTTTTTGTTTCTATTGCTCTGTAGTATAGTTTGAAGTCTGGTATAGCTATACCGACTGATTCACACTTCCTGCTTAGCAATGTTTTTGCTATTCTGGGTCTTTTATTTTTCCATATGAATTTCATGATTGCTTTCTCTATTTCTACAAGAAATGCCATTGGGATTTTGATTGGCATTGCATTAAACCTATTGAGAACTTTTGTTAATATCGCCATTTTGATGATGTTAATTCTACCTATCCATGAACAGGGTATATTTTTCCATCTTTTAAGATCTTCTTCAATTCTCTCTTTAGGGTTCTGTAGTATTCATTGTATAAGTCTTACACCTCTTTTGTTAGGTTGATTCCCAAGTACTTTATTTTTTCTGAGGATATTGTGAATGGGGTGGTTGTCCTCATATATATTTTAGAGGATTTGTCGCTGATATACAGGAATGCCTTTGATTTATGCGTGTTGATTTTATATCCTGCCACTTTGCTGAATTCATTTATTAGCTCTAATAGTTTCTTTGTAGACCCTTTTGGGTCTGCTAGGTATAGAATCATGTCATCTGCAAATAGTGATAATTTGAGTTCTTCTTTTCCTATTTTTATGCCTTTAATTTCTTTTGTCTGTCTAATTGCACTGGCCAGTGATTCGAGAACTATGTTGAACAGAAGTGGTAAGAGAGGCCATGCCTGTCTTGTACCAGATTTTAGAGGGAATGCCTTCAGTTTTTCTCCATTCAGAATGATGCTAGGCTGAGGCTTAGCATAGATTTCTTTTACAATATTGAGGTATGTTCCTGTTATCCCTAGTTTTTCTAGAGTTTTGAACATAAAGGGATGCTGTACTTTGTCGAATGCTTTTTCCGCATCTATCGAGATGATCATATGGTTCTTATATTTAAGCCTATTGATGTGGTGAATAACATTTATTGATTTTCGTATATTGAACCAACCTTGCATCCCAGGGATAAATCCTACCTGATCATGGTGCACAATTTTTTTGATATGTTTTTGTATCCGGTTCGCGAGAAGTTTATTGAGCATTTTTGCATCTAGGTTCATTATAGATATTGGTCTGTAGTTTTCTTTCTTTGGAGTGTCTTTGTCTGGTTTAGGAATCAGGGTGATGTTGGACTCATAGAATGAATTTGGAAGTTCTCCCTGTTTTTCATTTTCCTGAAATAGCTTGAAAAGTATTGGTATTAGTTCCTCTTTAAAGGTTTTGTAAAACTCTGCTGTATAACCATTCGGTCCTGGGCTTTTCTTAGTTGGTAGTCTTTTGATGGTTTCTTTATTTCCTCAGTTGATATTCGTCTGTTTAGGTTGTCAATATCCTCCTAACTCAATCTGGGCAAATCATATGACTTAAGAAATTTATCGATGCCTTCACTATCTTCTAATTTATTGGAGTATAAGGATTCAAAATAATTTCTGATAATCTTCTGTATTTCTGAAGTGTCTGTTGTGATATTGCCTTTTTCATCCCATATGCGAGTAATTTGAGTTCTCTCTCTTCTTCTCTTCATTAGCGTGGCTAAGGGTCTGTCAATTTTATTTATTTTTTCAAAGAACCAACTTTTAGTTTTGTCAATTTTTTCAATTGTTTCTTTTGTTTCAATTTCATTAATTTTTGCTCTGATTTTAATTATTTCTTGTCTTCTACTTTTTTGCTGTTGTTTTGCTCTACTTTTTCTAGGACATTGAGTTGAAGTATTAGATCATTTATTTGTTGGTTTGTTTCTTTTTTTAAGGAATGAACTCCAAGCAATAAATTTTCCTCTTAGAACTGCTTTCAATGTGTCCCATAGATTCCGATATGTTGTGTCTGTGTTTTCATTTATCTCTAAGAATTTTTCAATATCCTCCTTGATGTCTTCTATAACCCATTTATCATTCAGTAACCTATTTTTCATTCTCCAATTGATGCATGATTTTTCCTTACTTCTTTTATCGTTGATTTTCAATTTCATTTCATTATGTTCAGATAAGATGCATGGTATTATCTCTACTCCTTTATATTGTCTAAGAGTTGCCCTGTGACATAATATATGATCTATTTTTGAGAAGGATCCAAGTGCTGCTGAGAAAAAAGTGTAACTGCTTGATGTTGGGTGGTATATTCTATATATGTCAATTAAGTCTAGGTTATTAATTATGTTATTGAGTTCTATAGATTCCTTATTCAACTTTTCTTTGTAAGATCTATCCAGTGGTGAGAGAGGTGTGTTGAAGTCTCCCATAATTATTGTATGGTGTTCTATTAGACTCTTGAACTTGAGAAGAGTTTGTTTGATGAACATAGCTGCACCATTGTTTGGGGCATATATATTTATGATTGTGATGTCTTGTTGGTGTATGGTTCCCTTGAGCTGTATGTAGTGTCCCTCTTCATCCCTTTTGATTAACTTTGGCTTGAAATCTATTTTATTTGATATGAGTATGGACACTCGTGCTTGTTTCCGAAGTCCATAAGAGTGATATGATATTTCCCAACCTTTCACCTTCAGTCTATGTATGTCTTTTCCTATCAAATGCGTCTACTGAAGGCAGCATATTGTTGGGTCTTGTTTTGTGATCCATTCTACTAGCCTGTGTCTCTTAATTCGTGAGTTTAAGCCATTAACATTTAGGGTTATTATTGAGATATGGGTTGTTCTTCCAGTCATATTGGTTTATTTATGTTACTAAACATGGTTTGTTTTCCTCTTTGATTATTCCCCCTCTTTACTGTACTCCCTCCCGCTGTTGGTTTTCATTGTTATTTTCCATTTCCTCTTCCTGCAATGTTTTGCCGAGGATGTTTTGAAGAGATGGTTTTCTAGTTGCAAATTCTTTTCACTTTTGTTTATCATGGAAGGTTTTAATTTCATCTTCCATACTGAAGCTTAATTTTGCTGGATACACAATTCTTGGTTGGAACCCATTTTCTTTCAGTGTTTCAAATATGTTATTCAAGGATCTTCTAGCTTTCAGAGTCTGTGTTGAAAGATCAGCTGTTATCCTGATTGGTTTACCCCTAAATGTAATCTGCTTCCTTTCTCTTGTAGCTTTTAAAATTCTCTCCTTATTCTGTATGTTGGGCATCTTCATTATAATGTGTCTAGGTGTGGATCTCTTATGATTTTGCACATTTGGCGTCCCGTAGGCTTCTAGGATATGGGATTCTGTCTCATTCTTCAAGTCTGGGAAGTTTTCTCGTATTATTTCATTGAATAGATTGCTCATTCCTTTTGTTTGGAACTCTATACCTTCATGTATCCCAATGACTCTTAAGTTTGGTCTCTTTATGTTATCCCATATTTCTTGAATGTTCTGCTCATGGTTTCTTAACAGCTTTGCTGAGCTGTCTATGTTCTTCTCCAGTTGAAATACTTTGTCTTCATTTTCTGATGTTCTATCTTCTAAGTGTTCTACTCTGCTGGTAGTATTCTCAATTGAGTTTTTAATTTGGTTTATTGTTTCCTGCATTTCCAGGATTTCTGTTTGTTTGTTTTTTATAACCTTGATCTCCCTGTATAATTGATCTTTTGCTTCTTGTATTTGTTTATGTAATTCATTTTCGAGGTGCTCGAAGTGGTCTTTCATTGTCTGATTATGCTGTCTAATGTCTTCCTTGAGACTCCAGATAATCTGAAGCATGTATATCCTGAATTCTTTATCTGACATTCCATCTGCTGCAGATATTACCTCTTCTAAAGTTGAGTTGACCTGCATTGCTTGTGGTCCTTTCTTTCCTTGTCTTTTCATACTGATCGCGTTTCTTTCTGCTTGGTGAAACTGTTTTGTTATTGATTTTCCCCCTATATATTTATATTGCTCTTATATAGTTGCAAAGTCTCCCTCGCAGGCTTTGGCGGTGGTTCTGCCCCTCCTCCAATTGGGGCAATGTGCCTACTACGCCGGCAGGCTGCTGTGCCTCTACTTTCGGTGGGCCTGTTCTTTCGGTGGTCACAGGTTCGCCTCCCTTGCAGGCGTGAGAAGCGGCTCTGCACCTCCGGTGGCCGCTAGGCCTGTTCTGTCTGTCGTTTGCAGGTCTGTCTACCTAACAGGTGCTGGTGGCGGCTCTGCCCCTCCCCCAAACGGGGTGATGTGTCAGACGGCCACTGGGCCTGTTTTATCAGTGGTCACGGTATTGCCTACCTTGCAGGTGGGTGGGGCAGCTGTGCCCCTCTGCAGGTTTCTGGGCCTGACCTGCCGGTGGGTCGCAGGTCATTCATTTTTTAGTTCTAGTAGTTTTTGTACACCTTTTTGTGTCTTCTATGTATAGAATAATGTCACCCGAAAATAGTGATAATTTGCGTTCTTATTTTCCTATTTTTATGCCTTTTATTTGTTTAGTATGTCTAATTGCTCTGGCCAGTGTTTCGAGAACTATATGGAATAGAAGTGGTGAGAGAGGGCATCCCTGTCTTGTTCCAGATTTTAGAAGAAATGCCTTCAATTTTTCTCCATTCATAATGATGCTAGCCTGAGGCTTAGCATAGATAGCTTTTACAATGTCGAGGTAACTTCCTGTTATCCCTATTTTTTCTAATGTTTTGAACATAAAGGGATGCTGTACTTTGTCAAATGCTTTTTTTGCTTCTATCGAGATGATCATATGGTTCTTATCTTTAAGTCTATTGATGTGGTGAATAACATTTATTGATTTCCGTATATTGAACCATCCTTGCATCCCAGCTATGAATCCTACTTGATCATGGTGCATAATTTTTTTGATGTGCCTTTGTATTCGATTCACCAGAGTTTTATTGAGGATTTTTGCATGTAGGTTCATCAGATATATTGGTCTGTAGTTTTCTTTCTTTGAGGTGTCTTTTTCTGATTTCGGAATCAGCGTGATGTTGGCCTCATAGAATGAATTTGGAAGAGCTCCCTCTTTTTCTCTATGCTGAAATAACTTGAAAAGTATTGGTATTAAATCTTCTTTAAATGTTTTGTAAAACTCCGCTGTATAGCCATCCGTTCCTGGGCTTTTCTTGGTTTGTAGTCTTTTGATTGCTTCTTCTGTTTCATCCATTGACATTGGTCTGTTTAAATTGTGTGTATCCTTCTGACTCAGTCTGGGAATATCATATGACTTAAGAAATTTATCGATGTCTTCACTATATTCTATTTTATTGGAATATAGGTTTTCTAAATAATTTCTAATTGTCTTCTGTATTTCGGAAGCATCTGTTGTAATATTGCCTTTTTCATCCCATATGTTAGTAATTTGAGTTCTCTCTCTTCTTCTCTTCATTAGCATGCCTAAGGGTCTGTCGAACATATTTATTTTTTCGAAGAACCACCTTTCAGTTTTGTTAATTTTTTCAATAGTTTCTTTTGTTTCAATTTCGTTGATTTCTGCTCTGATTTTAATTATTTCTTGCTTTCTGCTACATTTTTTGTTGTTTTGCTCTTCCTTTTCTAGGGCTTTGAGTTGAAGTGTGAGCTCATTTATTTGTTCGTTTTTACTTTTTTTCAGGAATGACCTCCAGGCGATGAATTTCCCTCTTAAAACTGCTTTCATTGTGTCCCATAGATTCTGATATATTGTGTCTGTATTTTCATGTATCTCTAAGAATTTTTTGATTTCCTCCTTTATATCTTATGTAACCCACTGATCATTCAGTAACATATTGTTCATTTTCCATGTGATGTAGGATTTTTCCTTCCTTTTTTTATCATTGGTTTCCAGTTTCATTCCATTATGATCAGAAAAAATTCATGGTATTATCTCAACCCCTGTATATTTACTGAGGGTTGCCCTATGACATAATATATGGTCTATTTTTGAGAAGGATCCACGTGCTACTGAGAAAAAAGTATATCCACTTGATGATGATTGATATATTCGATACATGTCAGTTAAGTCTAGGTTATTGATTGTGATATTGAGTTCTATAGTTTCTTTATTCACTTTTGTTTGGAGGATCTGTCCAATGGTGAGAGAGGTGTGTTGAAGTCACCCATAATTATTGTGTTGTGGTCTATTTCATTCTGGAACTTGAGGTGAATTTGTTTTTTGAACATTGCAGCACCATTATTTGGTGCATAAATATTGATAATTTTTATGTCTTGTTGATGAATGGTTCCTTTTAACAGTATATAATGTCCTTTCTTATCCCTTTTGATTAAATTAGTCTTGAAGTCGATTTTATTCGATATGAGCATGGCCACCCCTGCTTGCTTATGGGGAGCGTTGCATGGTATATTTTTTCCAAAACTTGCACCTTCAGCCTGTGTATGTCTTTTCCATTCAGATGTGCCTCCTGGAGGCAATATATTGTTGGATTCATTTTTAATCCAAGTTACCAGCCTATGTCGCGTTATTGGAGAGTTTAAGCCATTAACATTTAGAGTCACTATTGACATATGGTTTGTACTGCCGCTCATGATTGATGATTCATCTTTTTTTTTTTAAATTTAGTTTGTTTCTGCATGATTAGCTTTTCCCCCACCCTCAGTCATTACTGAGGCACTTCCCACTGATGGTTTTGGTTGTTGATTTTCATTTCTTCTTCGTGTATTGTTTTGCTCAAGATGCTTTGCAATGCTGGTTTTCTGGCTACAAATTTTTTTACCTTTTGTTTATCATGAAATATTTTTATTTCATCGTCATACCTGCAGCTTAATTTTGCTGGATACAGAATTCTTGGTTGGCATTCATTGTCTTTCAGTGTTTGAAATACGTTGCTCCAGGATCTTCTCGCTTTCAGCGACTGTGATGAAAAATCCATTCTCAACCTTATTGGTTTACCCCTTAATGTAATCTGCCTCCTTTCTCTTAGAGCTATTAATATTTTCTCTTTGTTTTGTATATTGGATATCTTCATAACAATGTGTCTTGGTGTTGGTCTACTGTGATTTTGTGTTCTCCGTGTCCTGTAAGCATGTCCAATTTGTATATCTATTTACTTTGTATTTCTGGAAATATTTCTGTAATTATTTCATTCAATAGATTACTAATTCCCTTGGTTTGAATCTGTGTACCTATCCAGATGACTCATTAATTTTTTTTTTATGTTATCCCATATCTCTTGGATGTTTTACTCATGATTTTTTACCAGCCTTTCTGTGTTGGCTAGATTCATTTCAAGATGATATATTTTGTCTTCATTATCTGACATTCTGTCTTCTACTTGCTCCACAGTGTTAGTGATACTCTCAATTGACTTTTTAATTTGGTTTATCGTTTCCTTCATTTCTAGAATTATTGTTTGATTTTTTTATAATCTCTGTCTCCTGATAAAGATGCATAACTTCTTCTTTTATCTGTTTATGCAATTCATTTTCAATGTGTTCTTTCACTGTTTGGATTTGCTGTCTCGTATCCTCTTTAAGTTTCAATTCCATCTGTCTAAGGTATTCCTTGAGTTCTTTATATGACCATTTTTCTGATGACTATAGGTCCTCCTGAATATTTTGGCTGTCCTTCGTTGTTTGTACTTATTTTCTTCCTTGATTTTTTGTGCTGCTCATGTTACTTCTTGCTCTGTTTGACTGTTGAGTTACTGCTTACTCTTATAAATTTATTTGATGCTTGGAAGAAAAGATATTAGAAGGAAAGGTAAGAAGTCACTAAAGAGAATGAGAGTAGGCAGGTAGAATTCGAGGAAGGGGAAATCAGAAAATTGAAAAGAAATGATAAGACAAAAGAAAAAATAGAAAAGAAAGAAAGAAAGAAAAAAATTTAAAAATAATGATCATTTAAAAGATGTAAATTAAAGTTTAAAATAATAATAATAATAAAATAAAAATATTTAAAAAATGAAAACATATTAAAAAGTTAAAGTACAACAACAAAAAATATGAATTTACATAAAGAATCTAAACCCCACACTCAGTAGGCCTCAAGTTGGAGAAGTAGAGCAGTATTAACGCCAGGCCTATTTTTTCACTTCTGTTTCACAGGAAGGCAGTCCAGGCAACCCTGATGTTAGGCAAATGAGGGGCAAGGGAGCTTATTTGGGACACGGACGTGGGCTGTGTACCTCATGGAAACCTCCAGCCGGAGGTTATGATGAGTGTCTACATGGAAGAAGATGAGGGCCATGTTGGGGTGTTTAGGTTTTAACTGTGAACATTTGTATGGCGGTAGGAAGAGATGACTGGGTACACCTGTGCTTGAACTCTTGTGTGATTCAACATAGAGACTGAGTTCTGGAATTGACCTCAGAGAAGTATTGCCATGGATTATGTTGGGCTTTTAGAAGGCCATGCATGAGAGTCGCCCTTGGAAAGTGAGATCTACGCCCAAGTTGGCTTTCCACAGAGCAAAGGGAATCTCAGCCAGGATATCACATGATTTTATTCTGAAAGACTTGGCAGCCATAGTTGAGAGTGAAAACACACATGGACCTCACATTGTAGACCTCAATGGGCCTGGCTTCATGTGACCTTTTGGCCACCCTTTGGGAAGCCTTGCCTCTGAGAGTTCTCCAGAACTTTCATTGAAGTGAGCTTACTCAACATTTAATGGTTAATGAATGAATTGAAACCCACAGTGCCTACAACTTCTTCCTTGAATAATGGCTAGATGAATACCATGAAATTTTTGAAATTCCCAAGACTAGGTGTCACAGGAGAACCTTTGGATGTCCTCTAGCTGATCATGAGAATACAAGACATTGCCTTTATTGACTGGGTTTCATGAAAATGGTGTATAACAGAGATGCAAGTAAGTTGGAACCTGCTGAGTAGTGTTCCTAGAGCCGTGGCGGGCAGGTGTGTGATAAAATATCTCTGGTGTGGCCATGTTTATCTGCCATTGGTGTCCAAATAACTTGTGACTGACATTTTGCAGCCAGTAGACCCTTATATGTAAAAGAATCTTGTTATATGGAGAGGTTTCAGGGCAATGTTCAGAATCAGGTTGCTATGGTCAATGTTGCAAGCTATGTGGGATAGAAGCCTGGTTGGTGCATTCTCCAACAGAACCCAACCCACCACAACTGAAAGAACTCCCTACAGCACTGTGTCCCAGTTGAACTCTTTTTATTTCATGAAGCAAATACCACACTCCTAGTGCAACAGCAAAAAACACCACAAAGAGTGGAGGATGACCAAATGGCTTCACAGTCCAGATGAGGAGACACTTGCCCTCAGTGGCCACAGTTTACCTACAAAGAGAAAATTCAGCACTGCTGCCTCATGTTCATCAGAAAATAAGAAACCATGTCATCCATGTAACATAGATGCAGACCCAGCTTTGATGGTCTCACTACAAAGGAAGCTAATGCTCCTGACAACAAAATATATTTCAAGTGCTCACCCTCAGAGGTAGTTTCTCCAGATGTTAGGCCAGCAGAGCTTCATGTTTGTGGAGTGTTTACCCTGTCCCTTACTTTTGGAAACTCCTCTACCACCTCCAAATTTGTGAACTCCTGAGCATTTTCTATAACAGGAATGTATTCACAGATTTTCTAACTCTTCTCCTCTAATTGTGTCTTACATGGGGCGAAGGTAATGCCAAGGCATTGTTCTGAATGAGAGTGGGAAGATTTTTGTGTAGCACATATTTGCATACACATTGGATACATTTTCCAATTTTCCATTCGAAATACTGAATCCCTGACACTAACAAATTCCCTTCTAGACTTTTACTTCTAATCTTAATATGATGGAGAAAAATAACCCAAACAAAATAGAAATACAAGAGGTTCACAGGAGGCATGGTGTATAGTTGGACTTGCCTTTCCTATGATAAATGGTAGGTGCTATAAATCTAGCAAATTTTTATTGAAACAGTTCTTTATGTGTTTTAAAAGTTAACAAATATGTGAATAACTGTCTCCCTTTCTCTGTAGTCTATTCAGCACATGTATTTTTTTATGCACATATTGAATTCTACCTGGTATCACACATACATTTTTTGAGGTGGCTGACTTGGCAGATACAAACTGTAAGAAAAGATCACTCCTACTAAACGCTGTTGGAACTGAAAATTCAACATATGGGTCAGCTTTCTAGTTGAACAACATAAATTGATGTTCAGGAAAATGAGTATTTTTGGATCTGTGGATGATATATATTTCATGGTGAATTTCAATTGGCATACATAATGCTACTTTTTAATGTCACTCTCTGTGTGTGTATCTATCTATCTATCTATCTATCTATCTATATATATATATGTATTCACTCTCCAGATTTTTCAAAATATGAAATGTATTTGTCTTATTTTACACTCCCTAAATTCATTCATATTTATGTATGTGGATTTATAATCAACTTTTCACAAGTTTATTCTCAGAAATGTTCATCCACCTGAAATACATATTCGTTTCCAGTACTGAAAACTAACTTCAGGGGATCATATGATGGCAGCGAAAGGAGTGCATCAACCCCATATACAGCATCACTGTGCAAGAGAATGACGAATTTCCAGCAAAATTTGGGTGCTCCAAAACCTAGTGGAAGTATTTCCATCTCATGAGGATTAGCTACGGGGCTCAAACGTGAGTGATTTGTCCGCATAGAGCGTCATGCTGCTTATTCAGCAAATCGCCGTGCGGCTAGAGTCTGTGGCGCATGCTGGCAAACAATGAGATAGCAACACAAATATTCAGTGGTGCGGATTCTGTGGGCTCCAGCCAGCTGTACAATCACTGTGCTCATTGCTGAATTCTGGGTTTGAGACCGGGGAAGGACGCGGTCCAATTCGGTTTTCCACACCAGTCAGACCACAGAGGAAGCCAGGGGCCACCATCTTGGAGAGCTGACGTCACCATTCCTGTTTTCAACTCATAGCAGCTCATTCAGCTATAGAACAGGTAATCTCAGGCTGCCATTCGCCTGTGTCTCGGAGACAAATTACTCAGGCCTGTTCCTATCAGAACATACACCAAGCCCAGAGCGGCCGAATTCTGGCTCCTGGAACTGATCAGGCCCAGGGCTAAAGAACCCGCGGAAACTCCTTCTCGGTCTAGGTCTTGCTGAATACTGTGGAGGTAAATACCTACCTAGCCTTCATAGGCAGTGGCAACAGGATTGAGACGGGGCTTGTGAGGGCTGGTCAGGACTCACCCATTGCTTTGGTCATCCGGCAAAGGGAACGAAATGCTGCCATTCGCATGGGATACCAACATGTTAGAGATCTGATGTCATCACAAAGTGGTGGAGGAGATAACTTCATCGATACCAGCGGTGACAGAAACAGTTGGTCTCCTGGTAAAAAAAGTGAGTAACAAACACCCGAGTCTCTCTCACTTTGTCTTCAAGCCAGAGGGGCAGAGCAGAGCCGCCGCCCATGCCCGGCACAGGCCCAGCGACCTGCAGGCGTGGTAGTCATGTCATCCCAATTGGAGTAGTGACAGAGCAGAGCTGCTGCCCGTGCCTGGAACAGGCCCATCAACCATCAGGCGTGGTAGTCACGTCACCCCAATTGGAGTAGGGGCAGAGCAGAGCCACCGCCTATGCCCAGAACAGGCCCAATGACCCGCTGGTGTGGTAGACACGGCACCCCTATTGGAGTAGTGGCAAAACAGAGCCTTCTCCCGCGCCCAGTACAAGCCCAGCGGCCCACCAGCGTGGTTGTTAGGTCACCCCAATAGGAATAGGGGCAGAGCAGAGCCACTGCCCAAAACAAAACAGTTTCAACAAGCAGAGAGAAACGCGAGCAGTATGAAAAGACAAGGAAATAAAGGACCACAAGCAATGCAGGTCAACACAACTTTAGAAGAGGTAATAGCTGCATCAGATGGAATGTCAGATAAAGAATTCAGGATACTCATGCTTTAGATGATCTGGAGTCTCAAGGAAGACATTAGACAACAAAATCAGACAATTAAAGATCACTTTGACAATGAATTACATAAACAAATCCAATAAGCAAAAGATCAACTATATAGGGAGATAGAGGTTGTAAAAACAAACAAACAGAAATCCTAGAATTGCAGGAAGGAATAATCCAACTTAAAAACTCAATTGAGAATACTACCAGGAGAGTAGAACACTTAGAACATAGAACATCAGACAATAAAGACAAAGTATTTCAACTTGAAAAGAACATAGACCACTCAGCAAGACTGTTAAGAAACCACGAGCAGAATATCCAAGAAATATGGGATAACATAAAGAGGCCAAACTTAACAGTCATTGGGATACAGGAAGGTATAGAGGTCCAAACCAAAGGAATGAGCAACCTATTCAATGAAATAATACGAGAAAACTTCCCAGACTTGATAAATAAAACAGAATCCCAAGTCCTAGAAGCCTACAGAACGCCGAATGTGCAAAATCATAAGAGAGCCACAACTAGACACATTATAATGAAGATGCCCAACAAACAGAAAAAAGAGAGAATTTTAAAAGCTACAAGAGAAAGGAAGCAGATTACGTTTAAGGGTAAACCAATCAGGTTAACAGCTGATCTTTCAACACAGACTCTGAAAGCTAGAAGATCCTGGAATAACATATTTCAAACACTGAAAGAAAATGGGTTCCAACCAAGAATTGTGTATCTAGCGAAATTAAGCTTCAGTATGGAAGATGAAATTAAAACCTTCCTCGATAAACAAAAGTGAAAAGAATTTGCAGCTAGAAAACCATCTCTTCAAAACATCCTCGGCAAAACATTGCAGGAAGAGGAAATGGAAAATAACAATGAAAACCAACAGTGGGAGGTAGGACATTAAAGGGGGGAAAATAATCAAAGAGGAAAACAAACCATGTTTAGTAACATAAATAAACAAATATGGCTGGAAGAACAACCCATATCTCAATAATAACCCTAAATGTTAATGGCTTAAACTCACCAATGAAGACACACTGGCTAGTAGAATTGAACAAAAAACAAGACCCAACAATATGCTGCCTACAGGAGATGCATTTGATAGGAAAATGCATACATAGACTGACGGTGAAAGTTTGGGAAATATCATATCACTCATATGGACTTCGGAAACAAGCAGGAGAGTCCATACTCATATCAAATAAAATAGATTTTGAGCCAAAGTTAATCAAAAGGGATAAAGAGAGACACTACATACTGCTCAAGGGAACCATACACCAACAAGAGACAGCAATCATTAATATATATGCCCCAAACAATGGTGCAGCTATGTTCATCAAACAAACTCTTCTCAAGTTCAAGAGTCTAATACACCACAATACAGTAATCATGGGAGACATGAACACACCTCTCTCATCACTGGACAGATCTTCCAAACAAGGAATAAGGAATAAGGAAACTATAGAACTCAATAACACAATTAATAACCTAGACTTATTTGAGATATGTAGAATATAACACCCAACATCAAACAGTTACCTTTTTTTCTCAGCAGCACATGTATCCTTCTAAAAAATGATCATATATTATGTCACAGGGCAACTCTTAGACAATATAAAGGAGTACAGATAATACCATGCATATTATCTGATCATAATGGAATGAAACTAAAAATCAATGATAAAAGAAGGAAGGAAAAATCATGCATCACTTGGAGAATGAACAATAGGTTACTGAGTGATCAATGGGTTATAGAAGACATCAAGGAGGAAATTTAAAAATTCTTAGAGATAAATGAAAACACAGACACAACATATCGGAATCTATGGGACACATTGAAAGCAGTTCTAACAGGAAAATTCATTGCTTGGAGTTCATTCCTTAAAAAAAGAAACAACCAACAAATAAATGATCTCATACTTCATCTCAAAATCCTAGAAAAAGAAGACGAAAGAAACAGCAAAAGAAGTAGAAGGCAAGAAATAATTAAAATCAAAGCTGAAATTAATGCAATTGAAACAAAAGAAACAATTGAAAAAACTTGACAAAAGTAGAAGTTGGTTCTTTGAAAAAATAAATAAAATTGACAGACCCTTAGCCATGCTATGAAAGAGAAGAAGAGAGAACTCAAATTACTAGCATAAGGGATTAAAAAAGAAAATATCACAAGAGATATTTCTGAAATACAGAAGATAATCAGAAATTATTTTTAATCCTTATACTCCAAACAAATAGAAGACAGTGAAGGCATCGATAAATTTCTTAAGTCATATGATATGCCCATATTGATTCAGGAGGATATAGACAACATAAACAGACCAATATCAATTGAGGAAATAGAAGAAACCATCAATCCACTACCAACTTAGAAAAGCCCAGGACCGTATGGGTATACAGCAGAGTTTAACAAAACCTTTAAAGAGGAACAAATACCAATATTTTTCAAGGTGTTTCAGGAAATTGAAAAAGAGGGAGATTCTTCCAAATTCATTCTACGAGGCCAAGATCACCCTGATTCTTACACCAGACAAAGACACTTCAAAGAAAGAAAACTACAGACCAATATCTCTAATGAACCTACACGAAAAAATCCTCAATAAAATTCTGGCGAATTGGATACAAAAACATATCAAAAAAATTGTGAATCCTGATCAAGTAGGATTCATCCGTGTGATGCAAGGCTGGTTCAATATACGGAAATCAATAAATGTTATTCACCACATCAATAGACTTAAAAATAAGAACCATATGATCATCTCGGTAGATGCAAAAAAAGCATTCTATAAAGTACGGCATTCTGTTATGTTCAACACTCTAGAAAAACTAGTGATAAGAGGAACATACCTCAATATTGTAAAAGCAATCTATGCTAAGCCTCAGGCTAGCATCATTCTGAATGGAGAAAAATTGAAGGTATTCTCTCTAAAATCTGGAACAAGACAGGGATGCCCTCTCTCACCACTTCTGTTCAACATTGTTCTCGAAACACTAGCCAGAGCATTTAGACAGACGAAAGAAATAAAAGGCGTAAAAATTGGAAAAGAAGAACTTAAATTATCAGATCACATGATTCTATGTCTAGCAGTCCCAAAAGGGTCTACAAAGAAACTAATAGAGCTAATAAATGAATTCAGCAAAGTGGCAGGATATAAAATCAACATGCATAAATCTAAGGCATTCCTGCATATCAGCGACAAATCCTCTGAAATAGAAATGAGGACAACCACTCCATACACAATATCCTAAAAAAAAATAATAATAATTAGGAATCAACCTAACAAAAGATGTGAAAGTCTTATACAATGAAAACTACAGAACCCTAAAGAGAGAAATAGAAGAAGATCTTAGAAGATGTAAAAATATATCCTGTTCATGGATAGGCAGAACTAATATCATCAAAATGGTGATATGACCAAAAGTTCTCAATAGGTTTAATGCAATGCCAATCAAAATCCAAACGGAATTTTTTCTAGGAATAGAGAAAGCAATCATGAAATTCATATGGAAAAATAAAAGACACAGAATAACAAAAACAACACTAAGCAGGAAGTGTGAATCAGGCGGCATAGCGATACCAGACTTCAAACTATACTACAGAAAAATAGTAACAAAAATACCATGGTAATGGTACCAAAACAGGCAGGTGGACCAATGGTTCAGAATAGAGGACACAGAAACCAAGCCAGGAAACTACAACTATCTTATATTTGATGGAGGGGCTAAAAGCATGCAATGAAGGAAAATAGCATCTGCAAAAAATGGTGCTGGGAAAACTTGGAATCCATATGTAACAAAATGAAACTGAATCCCTTTCTCTCGCCATGCACAAAAGTTAACTCAAAATGGATCAAGGAGCTTGATATCAAATCAGAGACATGGCGTCTGATAGAACAAAAAGTTGGCTACAATTTACATACTGTGGGGTCGGGCTCCAAATTCCTGAATAGGACACCCATAGCACAAGAGTTAATAACTAGAATCAACAAATGGGACTTACTCAAACTAAAAAGTTTTTTATCAGCAAAAGGAACAATAAGAGAGGTAAATAGGGAGCCTAAATCCTGGGAACAAATCTTTACTCCTCACACTTCAGATAGAGCCCTAATATTCAGAGTATACAAAGAACTCAAAAAAATAGACAATAAGATAACAAATAACCCAATAAACAAATGGGCCAAGAACCAGAACAGACACTTCTCAGAGAAGTACATACAATCAAAAAACAAGTACATGAAAAAATGCTCACCATCCCCAGCAGTCAGAGAAATGCAAATCAAAACCACCCTAAGATACCATCTCATTCCAGTAAGATTGGCAGCCATTATGAAGTCAAACAACAACAAGTGCTGGTGAGGATGTGGAGAAACAGGTACACTTGTACATTATTGGAGGCACTGCTAATTGGTAGAGCCAATTTGGAAAGCATTATGGAGATTTCTTGGAAAGCTGTGAATGGAACTACCATTTGACCAAGCTATTCCTCTTCTCGGTCTATTCCCTAAAGACCCTAAAAGAGCATGCTACAGGGACACTGCTACATTGATGTTCATAGCAGCACAATTCACAATAGCAAGACTGTGGAACCAACCTAGATGCTGTTCAATAGAAGAATGGATAAAAAAAAATGTGGCACTTATACACAATGGAGTATTACTCTGCTTTAAAAAATGACAAAATCATAGAATTTGCAGGAAAATAGATGGCATTAGAGCAGATTATGCAAAGTGAAGCTAGCCAATCCCTAAAAAACAAATGCCAAATGCCTTCTTTGATAAAAGGAGAGTAACTACGAACAGAGTAGGGATGAAGAGCATGAGAAGAAGATTAATATTAAATAGGGATGAGAGGTGGGAGAGAAAGGGAGAGGGAAGGGAAATTGCATGGAAATGGAAGTAGACCCTCAGGGTTATACAAAATTACATAAAAGAGGATGTGAGGGGAAAGGGAAAAATAATACAAAAGGGAGAAATTTATTACAGTAGAGGGGGTAGAGAGAGGAGAGGGGAAGAGAGTGGAGGGGAGGAGGGATAGTAGAGGATAGGAAAGGCAGCAGAATACAATAGACACTAGTATGGCAATGTGTCAATCAATTGATGTGTAACAGATGTGATTCTGCAATCTGTATACGGGGTAAAAATGGGAGTTCATAACCCACTTGAATCAAAGTGTGAAATATGATATATCAAGAAATAAATAATGTTTAGAACAACCATAAAAAATTAAAAAAAAAAAAGAAAACTAACTTCGGTGAATGAGGCACGCGAATCCTAATATTTCTACAGTAACTGACCAAGTTTAACATCAATGCAAGTAGATTCCAATGGACATGATGTGTATTTTTACGTTAATTTTTATTCAAAACTGGTACAATTTCATCAGTTTATGCACATCATAGGATATATATTTCATAAAAAATTTAGCAAATTTATAGGCATTTGTTTCACTTTCAATCACTTCCTGCTTCAAAACACATGTATTCCTCCATATTTCTTGACTGGTCTTTGCATGAGAATTCTTTCCGAACACATTATTTTCGATTTCCATAATCACTTTTGAAGCAAACTTCACACACTCTTCATGATAAATCAAAACACTAATATTACCATTAGATGTATAACTGGTTGGAATGAATGAATATATATCAATATAAGATTTATTGTATATTTTCAGATATCAATTCAATCCATTATTTAAAGTTGGAACCAGTTATATTATTTATTCACAGTATGGTGTATTCATGCTTAATCTCTATATTCATGGACACAGGGTACACCTCTTTGTACCCCCAATACAAATTTTACGTCTTCAGTATATTGCTCCCAGAAATGGTGGTAGAAATACTCATGTCACCTGATCTACATATAGATTTTATCACAGTAATATTCTGGACAAAAAATGTAAAGGTCACACTTATTATTGTACCAAAGACTAAATGGAAAGTGATCATGGATTACTAAAAACATCCTTGTCCAGGTTGCCTAATGCTCTCAAATGTCAATCCTATTGGTTACTACATATTTGTTTCTTCCTAAGATTATATATTCAAACTCAACCCTGGTGAAAATGTCTACTCCTATCACTCACTTAATACTTTGCCTGATTTCATAATGTCTCTATTGTTATCTGCTTTTCTACATATTTTCCCAATTTCATCATAGTGACTGACTCTTCATATGTGCTGACATTTACATTCACTCTCTATCCGAAACCCTATAGCTAAAGAATTTTTAGTCCCAATCCTACACTCACTCTTCTTCCTAAACCTACCGACTATCTTCCTAATTCTACTGACTATCCCTTTGGATTGGATGTTCTCTTCTACATTCAAACATCCAAGGTACAAGGTCCTATGCCATTGTATATCAAATTGTCTGAGACATCTTTGCAGAATATAATTCAAAACTAAGTATCCCAATTAAGGGCCCAATGCCCTTCTGGGCTTCAAATCATACCTAGATTTTTGTTTTCATACTTATATTTCACCTCAATGTTCTTGTAAATATCACAGGTTCCCAATACCATTATTTATCACACAGAATGATTGCTAACCCAAATCGAACCTGTTATTAAGCCTAAACATACACTGTTTCCTCAATCTCATTTTACAAAAGAGCAGGGATAGAGTCGTTCTTACAATACAGGAAAGTAGGGGACATTCCACCTGCTGAGAACCTCAAAGGTCCATTCAGAAATGATACCTGGAGAAGATGTAGGCAGCTATGAAGGACCTGAGAGAGCAAAAGTCATCTTCCATGGCAAACAACCTGGTCAGGATGAAGGGATGTGTCTGAATCAGCCTCTCTCTTTTTATTGTAGAGAAGATGGACCAAACCAGGCCTGTGTGGAGAGCTGCTGCTGGGTGCCTATGGTTGACATACCATTCTACCTTGTGAAAGTGTCACAGGAAGTAGGGGCAGCCTCCATCTCATGGGACACTTGGAAGCAACTGTTAGGACAAAGTGGTTGCCAAGGCAGTGACCTCATTCAGTTCCAAAGAAAGTGATATACCTCATTTCCTTGGTGATGGAACTCTCTGAACTTTGTATCCAAGAATCCAGGCACCCCGAGGCAGACCCAGTCCCAGTGGACTCACTTGTTTGGATTTACCAAGGACAGAGTCAGTCTTTCTTGGTACCTACCGATGTGAGGATGGCCAAATGCCAGGAGAGCTCTGAAGAGGGACCTTTCCAGAAGAAGCAGGTAGTGGCTCACCCCGTTTTCTTGACAACTTCACAGAGTTGGCCAAGGAAACCAGATCTGAGAGAGGTCAGGCCATGTTCTGAGAATAGGTAGGAAAGTTGGTTTGTTTGGTTTGGAGTGGATTGTTTTTAGTAAGTCGTTTGACCAGGCGAGTGTTTCTATGTCTGTGTATCCCACTGTGTCCATTGTTGTAGACATTAGAAAAGAGAATGCATTAATGGATGCGTCCAGTCTACTATAAATCTTCCCATAATTCAACCTGCCCAATTTATGAATGGACTGCAGCTTGTCTTATCGAGAGGCAACACATTCTATCTTCCTAAGTTCCTGTTTTCTTCCTGAATTCTGGCCACTCTTCAGAATAGGCTCATGGTTTTGTGTCCAAGATATGCACCACTACAAGCTCTGTGACATGGCCATGTACTGGATAGCGGAAGAGAATGGCCAGCCTTTCAGAAAACTCAGATATCAGTGTGAACAGAAATGTCTCAGTGGAAAAACCCCGCTTTGGGCCTTTTGCTTACCTATTGTTCTGTTGCACTGAATGTCAGGAAAGACTTGGTCTCAGGCCACCCCTTTGTGAAGCCTGAAGAAAGAGTTTTCAAATGGAAATGAATGGGCATCACCTGTGGCTCTTTGCTTAATTGCTTTGTAAAGGGATGTGGCTGAATTAGCCTCTTGGCCTGTGTGTGGCTGTGTCTTACATTCTCAGCACCTGATGGATCTAAAGAATGATCCCATGTGTGCATCAAAAACCATAATGGCAAAAAGATCAGTCATTGTGGATGAAGTCTCTTGCCTTCCTCTGTTAGGTTCCTGACCTCTGTCAAGTGAGAAAATGGATTCTTTGGGTCAAAAGAGTTCCTCAAAGCCCTGCAGAGGTGCTTGGGGTTTCGCATGACTCCAAATCACAAAGAATCTATACCTGAAAATTAGTAGGCCTCAAATTGGAGAAACAGAGCATTATTAATGACAGGCTTATTTGATCACTCCTGGTTCACAGGAAGGGTGTCCAGGCCACCCTGACTTTAGGCAAATGAGGGGCAAGTGAGCTTATTTTGGACACTTTCTTGGGCTTCGCCCCTCATGAAAATCTTCAGCCAGACATTATGATGAATGACAATATGTAAGAAGATGAGGGCCATGTGGGAGTCTTTTCGTTTTAATTTTGGTCATTTGTGTGGCGGTTGGAAGAAATGACTTTGTCCACCTGGGCTTGAACTCTGGTGTGATTCCCCTTAGAGACTGAGTTGTGGAACTGACCTTAGAGAAGTATTGCATTGAATTTTGTTGGGATTTTAGGAGGCCACGCATAAGAGTCACCCTTGGAACTGAGATCTAGGCCCAGCGTTGCTTTCCACAGATTTTTCAATTTCTGAAAGAAGTGACCTCACCTCACTTCCTTGGTGATGGAACTCTCTGATCTTGGGATCCAGGAATTCAGGCAAAAAAGCCAGGGCCAGTTCCAGTCCGAGTGGTCTCATTTGTTTGGATTTACCAAGGACAGAGTCAGTCTTTCTTGGTACCTACTCATCTGAGGATGGCCAAATGGCAGGAAATCTCTGAAGAGGGGCCTTTCCTGAGAAAACAGGTAGTGGCTCACAGCTGGCTCCTGACAATTAAATAGAGTTGGCCATGGAGTCCAAATCTGAGACAGGAGTGGCCATTTCGGGGGAACATAGTATGGCCCATAAGTCAGAGGACACTCAAGATAGTCAAAGACCTACTTGGCAGAAGGAGGTGCCTTTGTAGGTTTGGTTGTGGTTTTGTGGTTTTGTCTCATGTTCTGAAAATAGGCAGGGAAGTCGGTTTGTTTGGTTTGGAGTGAACTGTTTCTAGTAAGTCGTTTGGCAAGGCGAGTGTTTCTATGTCTGTGTATCCCACTGTTATCTATGGTTGTAGACATTAGAAAAGATATTGGATCAATGGATATGTCCTGTTTAGTAGAAAGCTTCCCAGAATTCATCCTGCACAATTTATGAATGGACTGCGGCTTGCCTTATCAATTGGCTACACCTGCTATCTTCCTAAGTTCCACTTTTCTTCCTGAATTCTGGCCACTCTCTAGAATAGGCTCATGGTTTTTTGTGCAAGATATATACCACCTCCAAGCTCTGTGACATGGCCATGTACTGGATAGCTCAAGGGAATGGCGAGCATCACAGAAAACTCAGAAATCACTATGACCATTAAAGACTCAGTGGAGAAACCCTGCTTTGGGCCTTTTGGTTACCTATTGTTCTGTTGCCCTAAATGTCAGGAAGGTCTTTGCCTTAGGCCACCCCTTTGTGAAGCCTGAAGAAAACAGTTTTCAAATGGAAATGAATGGGCATCACCTGTGGCTCTTTGCTTAATTGCTTTGAAAAAGATGTGTCTCATTCAGACCATTGGCCCTGTGTGAGGCTGTTGCTTAGTTTCTCATCACCTGATGGATCTAAAGAAAGATTCCATGTGTACATACAAAACCAAAGTGGCAAAAAGAGCAGTCATTGTGGATGAAGTCTCTCGTCTTCCTCTGTAAGGTTCGTGACCTCCATCAAGTGAGAATAGGGATCCTTTGTCTCAAATGAGTTCCTCAAAGCCCTGCAGATTCTATCCCCTAGGTGCTTAGGTTTTATCATGACTCCAGTTCACATAAAGAATCTAAAACCCACAGTCAGTAGTCCTCAAATTGGAGAAGCGGAGCAGTATTAATGGCAGACCTATTTGATCACATCTTGTTCACAGGAAGTGTGTACAGCCACCCTCAGTTTAGTCAAATTAAGGGGCACGGGAGCTTATTTTTGACACTGGCTTGGGCGGAGCCCCTTATGGAATCCTCCAGCCAGAAGTTATGATGAGTGTCTATATGGAAGAAAATGTGGGTCATGTGAGAGTGTTTTGGTTTTAATTTTGGTCATTTGGGTGGTGGTTGGAAGTGACGACTGGGTCCACCTGGGCTTGAACTCTGGTGTGATTCCCCTTAGATACTGAGTTGAGGTACTGACCTCAGAGAAGTATTGCCATGAATTGAGTTGGGATATTAGGAGGCCACGCATGAGATTTGCCCTTGGAAACTGAGATCTAGGCCCAGGTTGGCTTTGCACAGAGCACTTGGAATCTCAGCCAGGGTATCACATAATTTTATTCTGAAAGACTTGGCAGCCATAGTTGAGAGTCAAAACACACATGGACCTCACATTGTAGACCTCAATGTGCCTAGCATCATGTGATCATTGGCCACTCTTTAGGAAGCCATGCTTATGAGAGTTCTCCAGAGCTTTCATTGAAATGAGCATCCTCACCATTTAATGGTTCCTGAATGAAGTGAAACCCACAGTGCCTTCAACTTCATCCTTGAAAAATGGCTAGATAAATACCGTGAAATTTTTTTAAATTTCCATGACCAGGTGGCACTGGAGAACCTTTGGATATCCTGTTGCTGACTATGAGTATACCAGACAGTGCCTGATGGACTGGGTTTCCAGAAAATGGTGTAGAGCAGAGATGCCAGTAATTTGGAGCCTGCTGAGTAGTGGGCATAGAGCTGCAGTCGGCAGGTGTGTGATAAATCATCTGTGGTGGAGCCATGTGGATCTTCCATTGGCTTCCAAATTGCTTGTGACTGACATGGTGCAGCGAGCAGACCCTTATATGTAAAGGCGTATTTTTATTTGTAGAGTTTTTAGGGCAATGTTCAGAATCACGTTGCTATGGTCAAGAGGCAAGCTATTTGGGATAGAACCTTGGTGGGTGCATTCTCCTGCAGACCCTGACCCACCACACGTGAGATACTCCCTCCAACACTTTGGCCCAGGTGGACTCCTTGTATTTTGTGAAGCAAATACCAAACTAACAGTGCAGCAGCAAGAAACACCACAAAATGTGGAGGATGACCAAATGGCTTCACAGTCCACACGGGGAGACACTTAGCCCCCAGTGACCACAGTTTACCTACAAAGATTGAATTCAGCACTGCTGACTCATGTTCATTGGAACATAAGAAACCATGTCCTCCAGGTCACATAGATGCAGACCCAGCTTTGATGCTCTCATTACAAAGGAATCTAAAGCTCCTGACAACAACATATATTTCAACTGCCCAACCTCAGTGGCAGTTTCTGAAGAAGTCTTTAGGCCAGCAGAGCTCCATATTTGTGGAGTGTTTACCCTGTCCCTTACTTTAGTAAACTACTCTACCACCTCCAATGTTGTGAACTTTTGAGCATATTAAATTCCAGCTATGTATTCCCAGATTTTCTAACTCTTCTCCTCTAATCATGTATTACTTGGGGCTAGGGTAATGTCAAGGCATTGTTCTGGAAGAGAGTGAAATATTTCTCCATGTGTTTTTTTTTCAATTATTTTATTTCATATTATTTTTTTATTTTTTTAATTGGGTGTTCAAAACATTGCAAAGCTCTTGACATATTATATTTCATACATTAGATTCAAGTGGGTTATGAACTCCCATTTTTATCCCAAATACGGATTGCAGAATCATATGTGTTACACATCTGCATTTTTATAATGCCCTATTAGTAACTGTTGTATTCTGCTACATTTTCTATCCTCTAGTATCCCCACTCCCCTCCCATCTTCTCTCTCTACCCCATCTACTGTAATACATTTATATCTTTGTTAATTTTCCCATTCCCCTCACAACCTCTTATATGTAATTTTGTGTAACAATGAGGGTCTCCCTACATTACCATGCAATTTCCTTTATCTCTCTCTTTCCGACCCCCACCTCATGTCTCTGTTTAATGTTGATCTTTTCTTCCTGCTCTTCCTCCCTGCTCTGTTATTAGTTGCTCTCATTATATCAAAGAAGACATTTT
Source organism: Callospermophilus lateralis (assembly GCF_048772815.1). Taxonomy (NCBI): domain Eukaryota; kingdom Metazoa; phylum Chordata; class Mammalia; order Rodentia; family Sciuridae; genus Callospermophilus; species Callospermophilus lateralis. Next base: position 1,156,492 of record NW_027514349.1, on the reverse strand, counting down.
TATTTGTTTTTTAGGGTTTGGCTAGCTTCACTAAGCATAATCTGCTCTAGTGCCATCCATTTCCCTGCAAATTCAATGATTTTGTCATTTTTTAATGATGCATAATACTCAATGGTGTATAAATGCCACATTTTTTTATCCATTCATCTACTGAAGGGCATCTGGGTTGGTTCCACAGTCTAGCAATTTTGAATGGTGCTGCTATGAACATCAATGTGGCAGTATCCCTGTAATATGCTCTTTTAAGGTCTTCAGGGAATAGTCTGAGAAGGGCAATAGCTGGGTCAAATGGTGGTTCCATTCCCAGCTTTCCCAGGATTCTCCATACTGCTTTTCAAATTTGCCACAACAGTTTGCAGTCCCACCAGAAATGTACAAGAGTACCCTATTCTCCACATCCTCGCCAGCACTTGTTGTTTGACTTCATAATGGCTGCCAATCTTACTAGAGTAGGATGCTTTCTTAGGGTGATTTTAATTTGCATTTCTCTGACTGCTAGAGATGGTGAGCATTTTTTCATTTACTTACTGATTGATTGTATGTCCTCCTCTGAGTAGTGTCGGTTCAGGTCCATGGCCCATTTTTTGATTGGGTTATTTATCATCTTATTGTCTAATTTTTTGAGTTCTTGGTATACTCTGGATATTAGGGCTCTATCTGAAGTGTAAGGAGTAAAAATTTGTTCCCATAATTTAGGCTCCCTATTTACCTCTCTCATTTTTTATCCTGCTGAGAAAAAACTTTTCAGTTTAAGTAAGTCCCATTTGATGATTCTTGTTATTAACTCTTCTGCTATGGGTGTCCTGTTAAGGAATTTGGAGCCCGGCCCCACATTATGTAGATCGGAGCCAACTTTTTCTTGTATCAGATGCAGAGTCTCTTATTTGATATCTAGCTCCTTGATCCACTTTGAGTTAACTTTTGTGCATGGCAAGAGGAGGGGATTCGGTTTCATTTTGTTGCATATGGATTTCCATTTTTTACAACACCATTTGTTGAAGATGCTATATTTCCTCCATTGCATGCTTTTAGCTCCTTTATCAAATATAGCATAGTTGTAGCTTTGTGAATTAGTCTTTGTGTCCTCTATTCTGTACCATTGGTCAACCTGCCAGTTTTGGTACCAGTGCCATGCTGTTTTTGTTAATATTGCTCTGTAGTATAGTTTTAAGTCCGGTATCGCTATACCGCCTGATTCACACTTCCTGCTAGAATTGCTTTTGCTATTCTGGGTCTTATATTTTTCCATAAGAATTCCATGATTGCTTTATCTATTTTTACAAGAAATGCCATTGGGATTTTGATTGGCATTGCATTGAACCTATAGAAAACTTTTGGTAATTTCGCCATTTTGATGATGTTAGTTCTGCCTATCCAGGAACAGGGTATATTTTTCCATCTTCTAAGATCTTCTTCTACTTCTCTTTTTAGGGTTCTGTAGTTTTCATTGTATAAGTCTTTCACCTTTTTTGTTTGGTTGATTTTTAAGTATTTAATTTTTTTGAGGGTATTGTGAATGGAGTGTTTTTCCTCATTTCTGTTTCAGGAGGTTTGTCGCTGATATACAGAAATGCCTTTGATTTATGCGTTTTGATTGTATATCCTGCCACTTTGCTGAATTCATTTATTAGTTCTAGTAGTTCTTTTGTAGACCCTTTTGGGTCTTCTATGTATAGAATCATGTCACCAGGAAATAGTGATAATTTTCGTTCTTATTTTCCTATTTTTATGCCTTTGATTTCTTTCGTCTGTCTAATTGCTCTGGCCAGTGTTTTGAGAACTATATTGAATAGAAGTGGTGACAGAGGGCATCCCTGTCTTGTTCCAGATTTTAGAGGGAATGCCTTCAATTTTTCTCCATTCATAATGATGCTAGCCTGAGACTTAGCATAGATAGCTTTTACAATGTCGAGGTTAGTTCCTGTTATCCCTATTTTTCTAATGTTTTGAACATAAAGGGATGCTGTACTTTGTCAAATGCTTTTTCTGCATCTATCGAGATGATCATATAGTTCCTATCTTTAAGTCTATTGATGTGATGAATAACATTTATTGATTTTCGTATATTGAACCATCCTTGCATACCAGGGATGAATCCTACTTGATCCTGGTGAACAATTTTTTTGATTTGCCTTTGTATTCGATTAGGCAGATTTTTATTGAGGATTCTTGCATCTAGGTTAATCAGATATATTGGTCAGTAGTTCTCTTTCTTTGAGGTGTCTTTTTCTGGTTTTGGAATTAGGGTGATGTTGGCCTCATAAAATGAATTTGGCAGAGCTCCCTCTTTTTCTATTTCCTGAAATAACTTGAAAAGTATTGGTATTAATTCTTCTTTAAAGGTTTTGTAAAACTCCGCTGTATAGCCATCCGTTCCTGGGCTTTTCTTGGTTGGTAGTCTTTTGATTGCTTCTTCTATTTCATCCATTGATATTGGTCAGTTTAAATTGTGTGTATCCTCCTGACTCAGTTTGGGCAAATCATATGACTTAAGAAATTTATCGATGTCTTCACTATTTTCTATTTTATTGGAATAATGGTTTTCAAAATAATTTCTAATTGTCTTCTGTATTTCTGTAGCATCTGTTGTGATGTTGCCTTTTTCATCCCATATGTTAGTAATTTGAGTTCTTTCTCTTCTTTTCGTCTTTAGCATGGCTAAGGGTCTGTTGATCTTATTTATTTTTTCGAAGAAGCAACTTTTAGTTTTGTTAATTTTTTCAATAGTTTCTTTTGTTTCAATTTTGTTGATTTCCACTCTGATTTTAATAATTTCTTGCCTTCTGCTAAATTTGCTGTTGTTTTGCTCTTCCTTTTCTAGGGCTTTGAGATGAAGTGTGAGCTCACTTATTTGTTGGTTTTTCCTTTTTTTTCAGGAATGACCTCCAGGTGATGAATTTCCCTCTTAAAACTGCTTTCATTGTGTCCCATAGATTCCGATATGTTGTGTCTATAATTACATTTATCTCTAAGAATTTTTTGATTTCCTCCTTTATGTCTTCTGTAACCCATTGATCATTCAGTAACATATTGTTCATTTTCCATGTGATGTAGAATTTTTCCTTCCTTCTTTTATCATTGATTTCCAGTTTCATTCCATTATGATCAGATAAAATGCATGTTATTATCTCCACACCTTTATATTTACTGAGGGTTGCCCTATGGCATCATATATGGTCTTTTTTTGAGAAGGATCCATGTGCTGCTGAGAAAAAAGTATATCCACTTGATGATGGTTGATATATTCTATATATGTCAGTTACATGTTGGTTATTGATTGTGATATTGAGTTCTATACTTTCTTTATTCAACTTTTGTTTGGAGGATCTGTCCAATGGTGATAGATGTGTGTTGAAGTCACCCATAATTATTGTGTTGAGGTCTATTTCATTTTGGAGCTTGAGGAGAATTTTTTCATGAACATCGTAGCACCATTATTTAGTGCATAAATATTGATAATTGTTATGTCTTGTTGGTGAATGGTTCCTTTTAACAGTATATAATGTCCTTCCTTATCCCTTTTGATTAACTTAGTCTTGAAGTCGATTTTATTTGATATGAGGATGTCCACCCCTGCTTGTTTATGAGGATAAGTGTGCATGGTGTATTTTTTCCCAACCTTTCACCTTCAGCCTGTGTGTCTTTGCATTTCAGATGTGTCTCCAGGAGGCAACATATTGTTGGATTTGTTTATTTAATCCAAGTTACCAGCCTATGTCGCTTTATTGGAGAGTTGAAGCCATTTACATTCAGAGTTACTATTGATGTATGGTTTGTACTGCCAGCCATGTTTGATTATTTATCTTTTTTTAAATTTAGTTTGTTTCTCCATGATAAGCTTTCACCCTGCCTCTGTCATTACCAAGGTACTTCCCACTGATGGTTTTGGTTGTTGTTTTTCATTTCTTTCTTGTGTAGTGTTTTTCTCAAGACGCTTTGTAAAGCTTGTTTTCTGGCTTCAAATTCTTTTAGCTTTTGTTTATCATGAAAGATTCTTATTTTATTGTAGTACCTGATGGTTAATTATGCTGGATACATAATTCTTAGTTGGCATCCATTGTCTTTCAGTGTTTGAAATACGTTTTTCCAGGATCTTCTCGCTTTCAGCATCTGTGATCAAATATCCGTTGTTAACCTTATTGGTTTACCACTGAATGTATTCTGCCTCCATTCTCTTGTAGATTTATTATTTTCTCTTTGTTCTGTATATTGGATATCTTCATAACAATGTGTCTTGGCATTCGTCTACTGTGATTTTGTGTGCTCTTGTCCTGTATGCATCTACAATTTGTATATCCATTTAATTTTTTATTTCTGGAAAGTTTTCTGTAATTATTTCATTCAGCAGTTTTCTCATTCCCTTGGTTTGAGTCTCTGTACCTTCCTCTATCCTGATGACTCGTAAGTGTGGTTTTATTTATGTTATCCCAAATCTCTTGGATGTTTTTCTTGTGATTTTTTTGCCAGCCTTTCTGAGTTGGCTGGACTCGTTTCAAGATGATATATTTTGTCTTCATTATCTGACGTTCTGGCTTCTACTTGCTCCACTCTGTTAGTGATACTCTCAATGGAGTTCTTAATTTGGTTTATCATTTCCTTCATTTCTAGAATTATTGTTTGATTTTTTTTATAATCTCTATCCACTGATAAAGATGCTTAACTTTTTCTTTTATATGTTTATGTAATTCATTTTCAATGTTTTCTTTTACTGTTTGGATTTTCTGTCTCGTATCTTCTTTAAGTTTCCATTCCATCTGTCTAAGGTATTCCTTGAGTTCTTTATATGACCACTTTTCAGATGAATCCTGGTCCTCCTGAATATTTAGGGTGTTCTTCGTTGTTTGTTCTCCTTTTCTTCCTTGCTTGTTTATGCTGCTCATGTTACTTCTTGTTCTGTTTGACTGCTGAGTTACTGTTTACTCTTATAAATTTATTTGATGCTTGGGAGGAAAGATTTTAGAAGGGAAGGGAAAAAGTCACTAAAGAGAATGAGAGTAGGCAGGTAGAATGCAAGGAATGGGAAATAAGAAAATTGAAAAGAAATGAAATACAATAGAAAAAATATAAAATAAAGAATGAAAATGATTTTTTTAAAAAAATGATAATGATAATATAAAATTAAAATTAAAATTTTAAAAAATAATAATAACAAAATAGGGGAGGGGAGGGGGGATTGCAGAGGAAAGGAAAGGCAGCAGAATACAACAGTTACTAGTATGGTATTATGTAAAAATGTGGATGTGTAACCCATGTGATTCTGCAATCTCTACTTGGTTTAAAAAAGGGAGTTCATAACTCACTTGAAGCTAATGTATGCTAATGTATGAAATATGATATGTCAAGAGCTTTGTAGGGTTTTGAACAACCAATAAAAAAATAAAATAAAATAAAATTATTTTGCCATTTAAAAAAAAAAAGAAAATAATTTTGAAGTTTATCTATGATCCAGGGGCAAGTTAAATGAAACAGTTTCCAGTTGTTAAGTCACCAAAAAATTTATTATTTCATGTGTTATTTATTTGCTTTGTAGTATGTTTAAATTTTATTTTTGGAAAGTTTTTAACCTTATTAAATTTGTTTATTTGTTGTGGGGGAAACAATTGTATATAGGTTAAGTATTGTTTATCAAAAATGCTTAGAACAAGAAGCATTTCAGATTTTGGATTTTTTTGGAATTATGGAATATTTATACACACATAATCTTGGGGATAAGACTCAAGTGTAAATATGAAATTCATTTATATTTCATACATGCCTTAGACCCATAGCCTGGAGGAAATTTCATACAACATTTTTAGTATACCTGCATTTTGACTGTAACCTGTCAAATGAAGCCAAGTAGGAAACTTTTCACTTGTCACATTCCAGTACTAAAACACGTTAGATTTGGCATTTTGGATTTGGGATTTGGGGATTAGGGGTGCCCAGTTTCCAGAGGGCAAATTCTATTTTTCTACTAAAGTAAACTCATTTATCATAGTAAGTTGTCCTAAGTTAATTATCTTTGTATCCACAAAATTCCTAAAACTTATTGTGGTGCCTATATTTCTCCTTAAAATCATATTTCAAACATTTAATCTTGCTTCATTGAATAAAAACAAATCATATTTTCATCTAATTTTTAGATTCTTTAATTAATTAACACAATTGCTGTCTTATTAAAGGTTCTTTCACTTAAAATACATATTTTACATTGATATTAATAATAGATTTTCTGGAATTATCAATAAAATTTTTATACAATAGCTTTTGCTCCCTGTATTTTCAAACACCACTTAACTTGTGTGTTTGTGTTGCAAACAACTTAGAGCTGATTTTGTATTTTTACTTCAAATGACATTTTCTACACACTTTCATTTATTTTTTATAATTTATTCTTTTTTACTAGTTTTTTTAGTTGTTGATGGATCCTTATTTAATTAATTAATTTATATGCAGTGCTGAGAATCCAACCAGTGCCTCACACATGCTAGACAAGTGCTCTACCACTGATCCACAACTCTAGCCCACTCCAGTTTATTCTTAAAATTCACATTTTTTTTTTAGTTTATGTATAGGTATTTTTTTATTGGCTCTACACAGCACTGGTATACTATCATATTTCTTTTTTTAATTGGTTCTTTTTATACATAACATTAAGATTATACATAACATTAAGATTCATTTTGGCATAATTATAAAAGCATGAAATATAATTTGCTCTAATTCAGTCCCCAGTACTTCCTCTTTTTCTCCTTTCCTCCCTCTTTCTGTTCCCTTCCCTCCACTCTACTGATCTTTCCGCTATTTACTTTTAGTTTGGGGGGATTGTGCAAGTGTGTGTTGTGTGTATACATAATGGTGAGATCCAATACGTTTTTTCCCTTTCATTTGTTGTTTTATGGTAATACCGTGTGATTATTTTTATAGTGTTTAAGTTCTTTTATGAGGATTTTGGAAAATAAAAGCAATAAATTTGTGTTCTCAGATGGTCATCATGAACCGGAAAAAAAAATAAAATAAAATAAAAAATTTTAAAACATTTTTTAAAAGTTAAAGAACAGCAACAAAAAAATGAAAATAAAAGAAAACAAAAAAAACAAAAACAAAAACAAAAAAAAACTAATTAAAATGATAATAATAACAATAAATGCAGTCATAGATTGCAATAAACTTCTTTTCCAGTACGTAGAGCTGTGCCCACTGGGCCAAGCTTCTCCTTTCAATAAGTGGGAACCAATCACTGTGCAGCAGCTCTTCCTCCCAGACTGGGTGGGTGTCCAATCCTGAGTGCCTAGGGCCTTCTTTTGTGTTTCCTCAAGCCAGGCCCCACTCACCTGTGACACTCACCACAATACTGGCTACATGCCAGGTCTGCTGCTCCTAGGAGCCCTGTTTTCATGAACGCCTGGGAACACTCTCCCTGTTTGTCTCCCTCAGACCCTAAGTTTGTAGAGCTTAGGCCTGAGAACCCCCAGCGAATTTGCTTGCACTCCGGAAGCCATGCCCCCAGAAGCTGGAGCAAGAGACTTCAGTTTTCAGCACTGGTGGGAGCGGTGGCCTGGAGGTCTGCACCACGAGTCCCATGCCACTCCTAATTCCCTCGGTCTGGCTATCGCGCTCAAGGGAGAGCTGGGAGGGGCTCTTAAGATTTCCCCACAAGTTCGCAAATTTACAGGAATTTGTTTCACTTTCAATCACTTCCTGCTTCAGGACACATGTATTCTTCCATGTTTCTTGACAGGTCTTTTCATGAGAGTTCTTTCAAGACACATTACTTTCAATTTCCATAATCACTTTTGAAGCAAAACTCACATAAACTTTATGATGAATTATAACTCTGATATTACCATTAGATGTATGACTGGTTGGAATTAATGATTGCATAACGATATAGGATTTCTTATATATTTTCAGATAAAAATTCAATCCATTATTTAAAGTGGAACGAGTTATATTATTTATTCACAGTATGGTCTATTCATGCATTATCTCTATATTCATAGACGCAGTGTACACTTCTTTATACCCCCAATACTAATTTATATGTCTTCAAAATATTGCTCCCTGAAATGTTGGAAGAAATACTCATGTCACTTGATCTACTTATACATTTAATCACAGAAATATTCGGAACACAAAATGCAAAGCTCACACTTATGTTTGTACCAAAGCCTAAAAGGAAAGTAAACATGGATTACTAAAAACATCCATGTCCAGCTTGCCTAATGCTCTCAAATATCAATCCTATTGGTGACTACATATTTGTTTCTTCTTAAGATTATATATTCAAACTCAACCCTACTGAAAATGTCTAATCCTATCCCTCACTTTATACATTGCCTGATTTCATTATGGCTCTATTTCTATCTGTTTCCTACATATTTTCCCCAGTTCATCATTGTGACTGACTCTTCACATGTGCTGACATTTACATTCACACTCTAATCGATAACCTATTGCTAATAAACGTTTGTTCCTAATCCTATACTCATTCTTTTTCTAAACCTACCGACTATCTTCCTAATCCTACCGACTATCCTTTTTTGACTGGATATTCTCTTCTACATTCAATCAAGCAAGGTACAAGGTCTTATGCCATTGTATATTGATCTATCTGAGACCTCTGTGCAGAATGTAATTTTATTCTAAGTATCACAATCAAGGGTCCAATGCCCTTCTGGGCTTCAAATGTTACCTAGATTTCTAGTTTCACACTTATATTTCACATATATATTCTAGTAAATATCGCAGTTTCAAATACCATTATTCATTCTGCAGGATGATTCCTAAACCAAATCCAACATGTTATTGACCCTAAACATACACTGTTCCCTCAATCTAACTTTACAGAAGAGCAGGGACAGAGTTGGTCTTACAATACAGGAATGTAGGGGATCTTCCACCTGCTGAGAACCTCAAAGGTCCATGCAGACATGATCCCTGGAAAAGAGGTAGGCAGCTATGAAGGACCTGAGAGAGCAAAAGTCATCTTCCATGGCAAACAACCTTGTCAGGATGAAGGGGTGTGTCTGAATCAGCCACTTTCTTCTTAATGTAGAGAAGATGGACCAAACAAGGTCTGTGTGGAGAGCTGTTCCCGTGTGTCTATGGTTGATATACCATTCTAACTTGTGACAGTGTCACAGGAAGTAGGGGCAGCCTCCATCTCATGGGACCCTTGGAAGCAGCTATTAGGACAAAGTGTTTGCCAAGGCATTGACCTCATTCAGTTCCTGAAGGAAGTGACCTACCTTACTTCTTTGGTGATGGAACTCTCTGAACTTGGGATCCAGGAAGCCAGGCATCCAGAGCCAGTCCCAGTCCCAGTACCAGTGGGCTCACTTGTTTTGTTTTACCAATGACAGATTCTGTCTTTCTTGGTACCTACTGATGTGAGGATGGCCAAATATCAGGAGAGCTCTGAAGACGGGCCTTTCCTTAGTAAGTAGGTAGTGACTCACCGCAGGCTCCTAACAACTACACAGAGTTGGCCAAGGAGACCAGATCTGCCACAGTACAGGCCATTTCGGGTGAACATAGTAGGGCCCGCTAGTCAGAGGACACTCTGGATATTCAGAGACTTACTTGGGGGAAGGAGGTGCTTTGTGTTTGTGGGTGTGAGTTTGTGGTTTTGTCTCATTTTCTTAGAATAGGTAGGAAAGCTGGTATGTCTGGTTTGCAGTGGACTGTTTCTAGATAGTCTTTTGACAAGGCAAGTGTTTCTATGTCTGTGTATAACACTGTGTCCGTGGTTGTAGACATTAGAAAAGAGAATGCATCAATGAATGTGTCCTGTCTAGTAGAAAGCTTCCCAGCATTCATCCTGCCCAATTTATGACTGCACTGCAGGTTGCCTTATCGATGGGCAACACCTACTATCTTCCTAAGTTTCAGATTTCTTCCTGAATTCTGACCAATCTGCAGAATAGTCTCATGGTTTTGTGTCCAAGATAGGTACCACCCCAAGCTCTGTCACATGGCCATGTACTGAATAGCTGAAGGTAATGGCGAGCTTCTTAGAAAACTCAGATATCAGTGTGACCAGGTAAGTCTCAGTGGAGAAACCATGCTTTGTGCCTTTTGCTTACCTATTTTTCTGTTTCACTGAATGACAGGAAGGTCTTTGCCTCAGGCCACCCCTTTGATAAGCATGAAAAAAACAGTTTTCATATGGAAATGATTGGGCATCACCCGTGGCTCTTTGCTTAATTGCTTTGAATGGGATGTGTCTGAATCAGCCTCTTGGCCCTGTGTGAGGCTGTGGCTTATATTTTCAGCACCTGATGGATATAAAGAAAGATCCCATGTGTGCATCCAAAACTAAAATGGCAAAATTCAGTCATTGTGGATGATGTCTCTCTCCTTCCTCTATTAGGTTGCAGACAATCATCAAGTGAGTATAGGGATCCTTTGGGTCAAATGAGTTTTTCAAAGCCATGCAGAGGTGCTTGGGTTTTCTCATGATTCCACTTCACATAAAGAATCTAAACCCCACAGTCAGTAGGCCTCAAATTGGAGAAGCAGAGTAGTTGTAATAGCAGGCCTATTTGATCACTCCTGGTTCACAGGAATGGTGTCCAGGCCACCCTGACTTTAGGCAAATGAGGGCCAAGGGAGCTTATTTTGGACACTCTCTTGCGCTGCACCCCTCATGGAAATCTCCAGCCAGAGGTTAAAATGAGGGTCTATGTGGAAGAAGATGAGGGCCATGTGGGAATGTTTTGGTTTTAATTTTGGTAATTTGTGTGGCAGTTGGAAGGGATGACTGGGTCCCCCTCGGCTTGTACTCTGGTGTAATACTCCTTAGAGACTGAGTTGTAGAACTGACCTCAGAGAAGTATTGCCATGAATTGTGTGGGGATGTTAGGAGGCCACGCATGAGAGTCACCCTTGGAAACTGAGATCTATGCCAAGGGTGGCTTTCCACAGAACACTGAGAATCTCAGCCAGGATATCACATGATTTTATTCTGAAAAACTTGGCAGCCATAGTTGAGAGTCAAAACACACATGGACCTCACATTGTAGACCTCAATGGGCCTGGCTTCATGTGACCTTTTGGCCACTATTTGGGATGCCTTGCCTGTGATTGTTCTCCAGAGCTTTCATTGAAATGAGCTTCCTTAACATTTAATGGTTCCTGAATGAATTGAAACCCACAGTGACTACAACTTCTTCCTTGAATAATGGCTAGATAAATACCATGAAATTTTTGAAATTTCAATGACCAGTTGGCACTGGAAAACCTTTGGATGTCCTGATGCTGATCATGAGTATACCAGACAGTGCCTTGATTGACAGGGTTTCATAAAAATGGTGTAGAACAGAGATGCCAGTTAGTTGGTGCCTGCTGATTAGTGGGCCTAGAGCAGTGGTGAGCAGATGTGTGACAAAACATCTGTGGTGAGGCCACGTGGAACTGCCATTGGCGTCCAAATGGCTTGTGACTGATATGGTTTCAGCCAACAGACCCAATAGGTAAAGGCATCTTGTTATATGGAGAGGTTTCAGGGAAATGTTCAGAATCAGGTTGCTATGGTCAAGGGGGAAAGCTATGTGGGATAGAAGCCTGGTTATTGCATTCTCCTGCAAACCCTCACCCACCACACGTGACAGAACTCCCTCCAACAATGTGTCCCAATTGACCTCCTTTATTTCGTGAAGCAAATACCAAACTCCCAGTGCAGCAGCAAGAAACACCACTAAAAGTGGAGGATGAACAAATGTCTTCCCAGTTAGCACAGGGAGAAACTTAGCCCCAGTGTCCACAGTTTAGCTACAAAAAAATAATTCAGCACTGCTGCCACATGTTCAATGAAAAATAAGAAACCATGTCTTACAGGTCACATATATGCAGAACCAGCTTTGATGGTCTCTCTATAAAAGAACTAAATCTCCTGAAAACAACATGTATTTCAAGTGCCCAACCTCAGAGGCAGTTTCTCAAGAATTTTTTAGGCCAGCAGAGCTCCATGTTTGAGGAGTGTTTACCTTTTGCCTTACTATTTTGAACTCTGCTACCACCTCCAAGGTTGTGAACTCCTGAGCAAATTCCATTCCAGATATGTATTCACAGATTTTCTAACTCTTCTCCTCTAACTGTATCTTACTTTGGTAAAAGATAATGTCAAGGCATTGTTCTGGATGAGACTGGGAAGATTTTGGGGTAGCACATATTTGCATAGACATTGGATTCATTTTTCAATTTCCCTTTAAAACACTGAATCTCTAACCCTAACCAATTCCAAACTAGACTCTGACTACTAATCCTAATATGATGGAGAAAAATAACAAAAAACAGAAAAGAAGTACAAGCAGTTCAGAGGAGGCAAGGTGTATACTTGGACTTGCCTTTTGCATAATATAGGGTAGGAGTTATAAATCTTGCAAATTTTTTTTGAAATAGTTCTCCATGTGTTTTTAAAGTTAACAAATATGTGAATTCCTTTCTCCCTTTCTCTGTAGCCTATTAAGCACATGTATTTTTATATGCACATATAGAATTCTACCTGGTACCACACGTACATTCTTGTGAGGTGGTTGACTTGGCAGATACAAATTGTGAGAAGAGATCACTCCTCGTAAATGCTATTGGAACTGAAATTTCAAACTATGGGTGAACTTTCTAGTTGAACAACATTATACATCAATCCATGTTCAGTATAATGAATATTTTTGGATCTGTGGATGATATATATTTCATGATGGATTTTGATTGGCATATATATTGTTAGTTTTTAATGTCTCTCTCTCTGTCTCTCTCTCTGTCTCTCTCTCTCTCTCTCTCTCTCTCTCTCTCTCTCTCTATATATATATATATATATATATATATATATATACTCTCCAGATATTTCAAAATATGTAATATATGTGACTTATTATACACGCCCTAAATTCATTCATATTCATTTATGTGGATTTATAATCAACTTTTCACAAGATTATTTTCCAAACTATTCATCCACCTGAAATTCATATTTGTTTCCTAGTACTGACAACTAACTTCAGTGAATGGTGTATACAAATCCTAATATTTCTACAGTAACTAACCCAGTTTAACATCAATGCAAGTAGATTCCTATGGGACATGAGATGTATTTTGACGTTCATATTTATTCAACAGTGGGACATTATTATTTCTTCAGTTTATGCACATCATAATATATATATTTCATCCAAAAGTTCAAAAATATATAGGAATTTGTTTCACTTTCAATCACTTCCTGCTTCTGAAAACATGTATTCCTCCATGTTTCTTTACTGCTCTTTTCATGAGACTTCTTTCCAAACACATTATTTTCGATTTCCATAATCAATTTTGAAGCAAAACTCACACACTCTTCATGAAAATCCTAATACTAATATTATCATTGATGTATAACTGGTTGTAATGAATGTCTGTATATCAATATTTGATTTCCTGTATTTTTTCAGATATCAATTCAATCCATTATTTATAGTGGAATGAGTATATGTTTTATTCAGAGTATGTTCCATTCATGCATTATCTGTATATTCATAGAAACAGGGTACACCTGTTTGTACCCCCAATACTAATTTATACGTCTTCAAAATATTGCTCCCAGAAATGGTGGAAGATATACTCATGTCACCTGATCTACATATATATTTTATTACAGTAATATTATGGACACAAAATGCAAAGATCACACTTATGATTGTACCAAAGCCTAAATGGAAAGTGAGCATGGATTAGTAATAACATCCATGTCCAGGTTGCCTAATGCTCTCAAATGTCAATCCAATTGGTGACTACATATTTGTTTCTTGCTAAGATTATATATTCAACCTCAACCCTGTTGAAAATGTCTAATCCTATAACTCACATTATACTTTGCCTGATTTCCTTTTGTCTCAATTGATATTTACTTTCCTACATATTTTCCCCAGTTCATCATTGTGAATGACTCTTCACATGTGCTGACATTTACATTCACTCTCTACCCGAAACCCTATTGCTAAAAAAGTTTTTGTCCAAATCCTATACTCACTCTTCTTTCTAAACCTACTGACTATCTTCCTAATCCTATCGACTATCCCTTTTTGACTGCATGTTCTCTTCGACATTCAATCATCCAAGGTAAAGGTCCTATGCCATTGTATAGCGATTAATCAGAGACATCTGTGCAGAACATAATTCAAAGCTAAGTATCCTACCCAAGGGCCCAATACACTTCTGGGCTTCAAAACTTACATAGATTTGGGTTTTCAAACTTATATTTCACCTATATATTCTTTTAAATTTCGCAGGGTCCCAATAACATTATTCATCCCGCAGAATGATTCCCAACCGAATTCGAACCTGTTATTAACCCTAACCATACGCTGTTCCCTCAATCTACCTTTACAGAGGAGCAGGGATAGAGTTGGTCTTACAATACAGGAATGTAGGGGATCTTCCACCTGCTGAGAACCTCAAAGGTCAATGCAGAAATGATCCTTGGAGAAGTTGTAGGCAGCTATGTAGTACCAAAGAGAGCAAAAGTCTTCTGACATGGTAAAGAACCTGGACAGGATGAAAGGATGTGTCTGAATCAGCCTCTCTCTTCTTAATGTAGAGAAGATGGACCAAAGCAGGCCTGTATGGAGAGAAGTTCCCCGGTGCATATGGTTGATATACCATTCTAACTTGTGACAGTGTCACAGAAAGTAGGAACAGCCTCCATCTCATGAGACCCTTGGCAGCAACTGTTAGGACAAAGTGGTTGCCAAGGCAGTGACCTCATTCATTTCATGAAGAAAGTGACTTCACCTAACTTACTTGGTGATGGAACTCTCTGAACTTGGGATTCAGGAAGCCAGGCATCCAGAGCCAGTCCCAGTAACAGTCCTAGTGGGATCACATGTTTGGTTTTACCAAGGGCAGAGAGAGTCTTTTTTGGTACCTACTGATGTGAGAATGGCCAAATGCCAGGACAGCTCTGAAGAGGGTCCTTTCCTAAGAAAACAGGTAGTTGGTCATCGCTGGCTCCTGACAACTTCACAGATTTGGCCACGGAGACCAGATCTGAGACAGGGCAGGCCAGTTCAGGGTAACAATATGGTCCACAGTCAGAGGACACTCCGGATTGTCACAGACACATTGGGGGAAGGAAGTGCCTTTGTGGGTGTGGGTGTGAGTTTGTGGTTTTGTCTCATGTTCTGAGAATAGGTAGGAAAGGCGATTTGTTTGGTTTGGAGTGGACTGCTTCTAAAAAGTCGTTTGACAAGGTGAGTGTTTCTATATCTGTGTATCTCACTGTGTCCGTGGTTGTAGACATAAGAAAAGAGAATGCATCAATGGATATGTCCTGTCTAGAAGAAAGTTTTCCATCATTCATCCTACCCAATTTATGACTGGACTGCAGGTTGCTTTATGGATGGGCAACCCCTACTATCTTCCTAAGTTCCTGTTTTCTTCCTAAATTTTGGCCACTACCCAGAATAGCCTCATGGTTTTGTGTCCAAGATATGTAACACCTCCAAGCTCTGTGACATGGCCATGTACTGGATAGCTGAATGGAATGGCGAGCATCTCAGGAAACTCAGATATCAGTGTGACCAGGAAAGTCTCAGTGGAGAAATACTGTTTTGGGCCTTCTGCTTACCTATTTTTCTGTTGCCCTGAATGTCAGGAAGGTCCTTACCTCAGGCCACTCCTTTTTGAAGCCTGAAGTAAACAGTTTTTAAATGCAAATGAATGGGCATCACCTGTGGTGCTTTGCTTAATTGCTTTCGAAAGGGATGTGTCTGAATCAGCTGCTTGCCTCTGGGTCAGGCTATGGATTAGATTCTCAGCACCTGATGGATATAAAGAAAGTTCCCATGTGTTTATTGAAATCGAAAATGGTAAAAATATCAGTCATTGTGGATGAAGTTTCTTGCCTTCCTCTGTTAGGTTCCTAACCTCCATCAAGTGAGAATAGGATCCTCTGGGTCAAATGAGTTCTTTGAACTCCTGCAGAAGTGCTTGGGTTCTCCCATGATGCCAAATCACTTAAAGAATCTCTACCTGACAGTCAGTTGGCCTCAAATTGGAGAAGCAGAGCAGTATTAAAGGCAGGCCTATTTGATCACTCCTGGTTCACAGTAAGGGTGTCAAGGCCACCCTCATTTTAGGCAAATGACGGGCAAGGGTGCATATTTTGGACATTGCCTTGGGCTGCGCTCCTCATGGAAACCTCCAGCAAGAGTTTATGATGAGTGTCTATGGAAGAAGATGAGGGTCATGTGGGAATATTTTGGTTTCAATTGTGGTCATTTGTGTGGCGGTTGGAAGAGATGACTGGGTCCACATGGGCTTGAACTCGGGTGTGATTCTCCTTCGAGACTGAGTTCTGGAACTGACCTCAGAGAAGTATTGCCATTAATTGTGTTGGGATTGTAGGAGGCCACGCATGAGAGTCACCCTTGAAACCTGAGATTGGGCCCTGGGTGGCTTTCCACAGAGCACTGAGAATCTCAACCAGGATATCACATGATTTTATTCTGAAAGACTTGGCAGCCATAGTTAAGAGTCAAAACACACATGGACCTCACATTTTAGACCTCAATGGGCCTGTCTGCATATGACATTTTGACCACTCTTTGGAAAGCCTTGCCTGTGAGAGTTCTCCAGAGCTTTCATTGAAATGAGCTTCCTCACCATTTAATGGTTCTTGGATGAATGAAAACCCCAAAGTGCCTCCAACTTCATTCTTGAACAATGGATAGATAAATACCATGAAATTTTTGAAATTCCCAATGACCAGGTGGCACTGGAGAACCATTGGATGTCCTATTGCTGCTCATGAGTGTACCAGACAGTGCCTTGATTGACTGGAGTTCTTGAAAATGGTGTGGAACACAGATGCCAGTAAGTTGGAGCCTGCTGAGTAGTGGGCCTAGAGCAGTGGTGTGCAGTTGTCTGATAATATATTTGCGGTGTGGCCATGTGGGTGTGTCATTGGCTTCCAAATGGCTTGTGACTGACTTGGTGCAGCCAGCAGAAAATTATATGAAAAGGCATCTGGTTATATGGACAGGTTTCAGGGCAATGTTCAGAATCAGGTTGCTATGGTCAAGGGAGCAAGAAATGTGGGATAGAAGCCTGGTTGGTGCATTCTCCTGAAGACCCTGACCCACCACACCTTACAGGACTCCCACCAGCACTGTGACCCATTTGAAATCCTTGTATGTTGTGAAGCAAATACAAAACACCCAGTGCAGCAGCAAGAAACACCACGAAAATTGGAGAATGACCAAATGGCTTCAAAGTCCACACAGGGAGACACTTAGCCCCCAGTGGCCACAGTTTATCTACAAAGAGAGAATTCATCACTGCTTCCTCATGTTCATTAGAAAATAAGAAACCATATCCTCCAGGTCACATAGATGCAGACCCAGCTTTGATGGTCTCCGTACACAGGGAGCTAAAGCTCCTGACAACAACATATTTTTCAAGTGTCCAACCTCAGAGGCAGTTTCTCAAGAAGTCTTAATGCCAGCATAGCTCCATGTTTGTGGAGTGTTTACACTGTCCCTTACTTTTGGAAACTCCTCTACCACCTCCAAGGTTGTGAACTCCTGAACATTTTCCATTCCAGGTATGTATTCACAGATTTTCTAACTCTTCTTCTCTAATTGTGTCTTACTAGGGGCGAAGATATTGTCAAGGCATTGTTCTGGATGATAGTGGGAATTTTTTGTAGCACATATTTGCATACACATTGGATTTATTTTCCTATTTTCCATTTGAAATACTGAATAACTGACACTAACCCATACCCTAATAGACTCTTACTACTAATCCTAATATGATGGAGTAAAATAACCCAAACAGAATAGAAATGCAACCATTTCAGAGGAGGCATGGTGTATAGTTAGACTTGGCTTTTGCATGATAAAGTGTAGGTGTTATAATTCAAGTTAATTTTTAATTGAAATAGTTCCATGGGTACTTAAAGTAAACAAATATGTGAATTCCTCTCTCCCATTCTCTGTAGCCTATTCAGCACATGTATTTTTATATGCACATATAGAATTCTACCTGGTACCACAGGTACACTCTTGTGAGGTGGCTGACTTGGCAGATAGAAATTGTGAGAATAGATCACTCCGCCTAAACGCTGTTGAAACTGAAATTTCAAACTATGGGTGAGCTTCCTAGTTGAACAACATTATACATAAATCCATGTTCAGTAAAATGAATATTTTTGAATCTGTGGATGATATATATTTCATGGTGAATTTCGATTGGCATATGTATTACTAATTTTTAATGTCTCTCTCTCTCTGTGTGTGTGTGTGTGTGTGTGTGTGTGTGTGTGTATATATATATATATATATATATATACACACACACACACACACTAAATTTTTTTATAATATAAAATATATGTGTCTTATTATACACTCCCTAAATTCATTCATATTCATGTATGTGGATTTAGAGTTAACATTTCACAAGATTATTCACGGAAATATTCATCCACCTGAAATACATATTTTTTCCTAGAAATGAAAAATAACTTCAGTGAATGGTGGATACAAATCCTAATATTTCTACAATAATTGATCCAGTTTGTCATCAATGCAAGTAGATTCCTATGGGACATGATGTGTATTTTGATGTTCATTTTTATTCACCACTGGTATGTTACAATTTCTTCAGTTTATGCACATTATAGGATATATATTTCATCCATACGTTAGCAAAATTATAGGCATTTGTTTCACTTTCAATCATTTTCTGCTTTAGAACACATGTAATCCTCCATGTTTCTTGACTGGTTTTTTCATGAGACTTCATTCCAAACATATTATTTTCGATTTCCATAATCAAATTTGAAGCAAAACTCACACACCCTTCATGATAAAGTATAACCCTAATATTACTATTAGATGTATAACTGGTTGGAATGAATGATTGTATATCAATATGAGATTTCTTATATATTTTCAGATATCAAATCAATCCATTATTTAAAGTGGAACCAGTTATATTATTTATTCACACTATTGTCTATTCATGCATTGTCTCTATATTCATAGACACAGAGTACACCTCTTTGTAAACCCAATACTAATTTATACGTCTTCAAAATTTTGCTCCCAGTAATGGTGGAAGAAATACTCATGTCATCTGATCTACATATACATTTTATCAGAGTAATATTCTGGACACAAAAAGAAATGGTCACACTTATGTTTGCACGAAAGCCTAAATGTAAAGTGAACATGGATTACTAAAACCATCCATATCAAGTTTGGCTAATGCTCTCAAAATTCAATCCTATTTGTGACAACATATTTGTTTCTTGCTAAGATTATATATTCAAACTCAACCCTGTTGAAAATATCTAATCCTATCTCTCACTTTATACTTTTCCTGATTTCATAATGTCTCTATTTATATCAGCTTTCCTACATACTTTCCGCAGTTCATCATTGTGACTGACTCTTCAATTGTGCTGACACTTACATTCACACTCTAATCCACACCCTATTGCTAAGGAACTTTTGTTCCAAATCCTATACTCACTCTTCTTCTTAAACCTACTGACTATCTTCCTAATCCTACCCATTATCCCTTTTTGACTGGATGTTCTCTTATACATTCAATAATCCAAGGTACAGGGTCTAATGCCATTGTATATCGATCTATCTCAGACATCTGTGCAGAACATAATTCAACGCTAAGTATCACAATCAAGGGCCCATCCCCATTCTGCGCTTCAAATCTTACTTAGATTTCTGTTTTCATACATATATTTCACCTATATATACTTATAAATGTCGCAGGTTCCCAGTACCATTATTCATCCAGCAGAATGATTCCTAATTCAAATTGAACATATTATTAACCCTAACCATACACTGTTCCCTCAATCTAACTTTACAGAAGAGCAGGGACAGAGTTGGTCTTACAATACAGGAATGTAGGGGATCTTCCACCTCCTGAGAACCTCAAGGTCCATGCAGAAATGATCCCTGGAGAAGATGTAGACAACTATGAAGGACCTGAGAGAGCAAAAGTCAGCTTCCATGGAAAACAACCTGGTCAGGATGAAGGGTTGTTTATGAATCAGCCTCTCTCTTCTTAATGTAGAGAAGATGGACCAAACCAGGTTGGTGTGGAGAGCTGTTCCTAGGTGCCTATGGTTGATATACCATTCTACCTTGTGAAAGTGTCACAGAAAGTAGGGGCAGCCTCCATCTCATGGTAGTCTTGGAAGCAACTGTTAGGACAAAGTGGTTACCAAGGCAGTGATCTGATTCAGTTCCTTAAGGAAGTGACCTCACCTCACTTCTTTGTTGATGGAACTCTCTGAACTTGGTATCCAAGAAGCCAGGCACCAAGAGGCAGTCCCAGTCCCAGTGGTCTCACTTGTTTGGACTTACCAAGGACAGAGTCAGTCATTCTTGCTACCTACTGATGTGAGGACGGCCAAAACCAGGAAAGCTCTGAAGAGGGGCTTTTCCTGAGAAAGTAGGTAGTGGCTCACTGCTGGCTCCTGACAACTTCACAGAGTTGGCCAAGGAGACCAGATCTGAGACAGGACAGGCCATTTCATTGGAACATAGTATGGCCCACCAGTCAGAGGACACTCCGGATAGTCACAGACCTACATGGGGGAAGGAGGTGTCTTTGTGGGTGTGGGTGTGGGTTTGTGGTTTTGTCTCATATTCTGAGAATAGGTAGGAATGGCGGTTTGTTTGGTTTGGAGGGAACTGTTTCTAGTAAGTCATTTGACAAGGCGAGTGTTTCTATGTCTGTTTATACCACTGTGTCCCTGGTTGTAGACATTAGAAAAGAAAATGCATCAATTGGTGAGTCCTGTCTAGTAGAAAGCTTCTCAGCTTTCATCCTGCACAATTCATGAATGGACTGCGGCATGACTTATCGATGGGGAACACCTGCTAACTTCTTAAGTTCCTGTTTTCTTCCTGAATTGTGTGCACTCTCCAGAATAGTCTCATAGTTTTGTGTCAAATATATGTACCACCTCAAATCTCTGTGACATGGCCATGTACTGGATAGCTGAAGGGAATGGCGAGCATCTCAGAAAGCTCAGATATCAGTGAGACCAGGAATGCCTCATTGGAAAAACCCTGCTTTGGACATTTTGCTTACCGATTCTTCTGTTGCCCTGAAAGTCAGGAAGGTCTTTGCATCAGGTGTGTCATGTGGGAGTGTTTTGGTTTTAATTGTGGTCATTTTTGTGGCCGTTGGAAGACATGGATATGTCCACCTGGGCTTGAACCCTTATGTGATTCCCCTTAGAGACTGAGTTCTGGAACTGACCTCAAAGAAGTATTGCCGTGTATTGTGTTGAGATTTTAGGAGGCCACGCATGAGAGTCGCCCTTGGAAACTGAGATCTAGGCCCAGGGAGGCTTTCCGAAGAGCACTGGAAATCTCAGGAAGGACATCACATGATTTTATTCTTAAAGACTTGGCAGCCATCGTTGCAAGTCAAAACACACATGGACCTCACATTGTAGACCTCAAATGCCTGGCTTAATGTGACCTTTTAGCCTGTCTTTGGGAAGCCTTGAGTGTTAGAATTCTCCAGAGCTTTCATTGAAATGAGCTTCTTCTCCATTTAATGGTTCCTGAATAAATTGAAACCCACAGTGCCTTCAACTTCATCCATGAAAAATGCCTAGATAAATATCATTAAAGTTTGGAAATTCCCATCACCTGGTGGCACTGGAGAACCTTTAGGTGTCCTATTACTGATCATGAATGTACCAGACAGTGCCTTGATTGACTGGGTTTCATGAAAATGGTGTAGAACAGAGATGCCAGTAACTTGGAGCCTGATGAGTAGTCGGCCTAGAGCAGTGGTGTGCAGGTGTGTGTTAAAACATCTGTGGTGGGCTGATGTGGATATTCCATTGGCTTTCAAATGCCTTGTGACTGATATAGTGCAGCCCCCATACCCTTGTATGTAAAGGCATCTTGTTATATGGACAGGTTGAAGGGCAATGGTTAGAATCAGATTGCTGTGGTCAAGGGGGCAAGCTATGTGGGATATAAGCCAGGTTGGTGCATTCTCCTGCAGACCCTTACCCACCACACATGACAGAACTCCCTCCATCACTGTGTCCCAGTTGAACTTCTCGTATTTTGTGAAGCAAATACCAAACTCCCAGTGCAGCTGCAAGAAACACCACTAAAAGTGGAGGATGACCAAATGGCTTCACAGTCCACACTGCAAGACACTTAGCCCCCAGTGGCAACAGTTTACCTATAAAGAGAGAATTCAGCCCTACTGCTTCATGTTCATAGGAAAAAAAGAAACCATGTCCTCCAGGTCATATAGATGCAGACCCAGCTTTGATGGTCTCACTACAAAGGAAGCTAAAGCTCCTGTCATCAACATATATTTCAGGTGCCCAATCTCAGAGGCAGTTTCTCAAGAAGTCTTTAGGCCAGCAGAGCTCCATGTTTTTGGAGTTTTTACCCTGTCCTTTACTTTTGGAAACTCCTCTACAACCTCGAAGGTTGTGAACTCCTGAGCATTTTCCATTACCGATATGTATTCACAGATTTCTAACTCTTCTCCTCTAATTATGTCTTACTTGGAGTGAAGGAAATGTCAAGGCATTGTTCTGAATGAGACTGGGAAGATTTTTGGGTAGCACATATTTGCCTACACATTGGATTCATTTTCGAATTTTCCATTCGAAATACTGAATCCCTGACTGTCAGGGGTAGAAGGAATTCTTCTTCAAAGAACAGCCTGACACTTACAAGAAACAGCCCCCAGGAGACATCCTGTCTGGAAGACATCCTGTAGCCATATATGTCCCTGAGACATCCTGTGGCCATCTTTCTTCCAGAAACATCCTGAAGTTATCTCACCTTGTGAAGACATCCAGGAACTGCTGATAAGAGAGCTTTCCCATATCCAGCATATTAATACCCATGTGTGAACAATAAAATTTTGCAGCTTGATCAGAACTCCTGTGTTGCTCTCATCTCTCATGCCTCTTGTCCCTTCATTCCTCCCCATCTAGGTTCGCTGACCACGTTGATGTGTCCTGCCGGCCGGGACATCTGGCGCCCACCGACTGGGGCTCAAGCCTTTGACTGAGGGGGAACCCCTTCCTCCTGGAAGACTTGGTCAAGAGGAGCTCACGATCGCCTCAGCAGACACCACCCGGAGACATATCCAGGAGGAAGGTGGGGATGATGCACGGTGAGTGACGCACCATGTGACAAGCAGTATCGTCACATGATTTGTTTATTTCAGGCCTCAAGGAGTCCTTCAAGACATGAGGGGCACATGTTAAGAAAAAGGACTTAAAATTTTTCTTTTCATACATAGGAGAATTGTGTCCATGGTTTCCTCTTGAAGGGACCATTGATGGCAAAAATGGCTTAGAGTAGGAGACTGTTTAAAAGATTATTATGAATCCTTTGGCCCAGAAAAAATGCCAGTTCCCACCTTTTCTTACTGGAACTTAATTAATGAAATTCTTAAAAGTTTTCGCTTTGACAATGGTACCTTACAACTTGTCAGGATTGGGGAAGAGATTATGCAAAAGACCTCTCGTCCCCCCTCTGCATGCCCATCATTAGTATAGACATAGAACCTTCTCAGTCTTCCCAGGACCCTGAGAACCTTCCTGGTCCCCCTCAAAATACGACCCTAATTAATAAGGCTCCAATGATTAAAAACCACCTTTATCCAGTTTTAAATCCCAGAGACACATTGACCCCTGGGGAGGACGCTATCTTGGAGAAGGAAGCAGCTCTCTACCATTCAGAACACCCGCGACCTCTCAGGACCGTGCCACAGCCTATAGGATTTACCAAGCGAAGGTGAAAGCACCTATGTAAAACATCTTGCCTTTGAAAATGCTAACCCAGCATGTCAGAATGTTCTTCAACCACATAAGGATAAAGGGAAACTTTCTGAAGTTATTATACTCTGTGCAGACGTGGGTGCAGCCCATGCCATGGGTCTGGCTTTAGGGACCGCCTTTACCAAGGCCTTTCACAATCCTGGCTCACGTACTTGCTTTACTTGTAAACAACCTGGCCATTTTGCATGTGAGTGTCCCACAGGCAAACAAAGCCTAGGAATAGCGTCTCCTCAAACTGGGGCTTAACCGCCCCCAGCTACCCTTTTCCATAGAAGTGGTAAAGGTCATCACTGGGCCAGTGAGTGTAGATCTAAGACAAATGCCCTCACACAGCCTATTTCTTCCTACTTCTCGGGAAACTCCCTGCGGGGCCAGCCCCCGGCCACAACATCCCCCACGACAAACACAGGAGCAATAACGTTTGTTCCCTCCTAAACTCCCAACCTACCACAAAATCCTTCTCCACAATTGCCTCCCTCCAACTAGCCACCCCAGGCAGCACAAAATTGGACCTCTGTGCTGCCACAAATACAATATTAGACCCAATGCAAGGGCCCCAGATAATACCCAATGAAATTATGGGTCCCCCTCCATCTCATACATGTGCCCTTAATCTTGGAAGAACCTCCACTACCATACAAGGTGTTCAGGTCTTCGTTGGCATTAATGATAATGATTTCACTGGAGAAATAAAAATACTGGCCACTGCTATTAATGGAGTTACCGCCATCCCAGCAGGAACAAGACTTGCACAATTAATTCTCCTTCCCTTGGATTCAGGAGGCATTTCCAAAACCCAAACCTACCTCGGGGGACTGCCTTCTTGGGCTTCTCTGATGTGTATTGGGTTCAGCCCATTTCTCACAATAGACCCACCCTTACCTTTCTTACTGAAGGAAAGGAATTCCAAGGAGTTCTAGATATTGGAGCTGATGCCACAATTATTTCTCAAAAATACAAGCCATCAGGTTAGCCCCTCACTCCATCCTTGACTGACCTTAAAGGGATAGGAAAATAAAAAAATCCTCTGGTCAGCTCTAGGTCTATTAGCTGCACTGATAAAGATGGTAATAAGTCAACTGTCACTCCTTTCGTTGATTCTGACCTCCCTGTTAACGTATAGGGAGGAGATATTTTGAGTTATTGGAAGTTATTCTCGCCAGTCCCAATTCCATGGTGACTCATCAAATGCTTCCTATGAATTTTATTCCTGGTACAGGCCTGGGGATACTGAAACAAGGACTGGTGGAGGCTATACAACCCATACAAAAACAAATACATGTGGACTTGTGTATTCAGATTTTTAGTGTCAGTCCCTGACCCTCCTGTACCCCATGCAGATAAAATTATTTGGGAGACTCAGACTCCTGTGTTGGTGGATCAGTGGCCCCTTACCCAAGAAAAATTGGAGGCTGCCTCCACGTTAGTGCAGGAACAGCTTGCAGCCGGCCATGTAAAGCCCTCAACCTCATCATGGATTACTCCTATTTTTATTATCAAGAAAAAATCAGGCAAGTGGTGCCTTTTACAATATTTGTGTGCCATTAATAAAGTTATGCGCCCGATGGGAGCACTACAGCCAGGCATTCCCACACCAGTGGCGATTCCAAAAAACTATTGTAAAATGGTTATTGACTTAAAAGATTGCTTTTTTACCATCTTTTTACATCCTGAGGATAGACCCTATTTTGCCTTTAGTCTCCCTCACATTAATTTTCAGGGCCCTATGCAGAGATTTCAATGGAAGGTTCTTCCCCAAGGTATGGCCAACAGCTCTAGTCTTTGCCAAAAACACGTTGCTCAAGCAGTAGACCCTGTGAGAGAGCGATGAGCACAAAATTATATTTTACATTATATGGATGATTTTTTAATTGCTGCACCTAATACCCATGACCTTAATAATTGTTACTTGGACTTTTACAAAACCTCACTACCTTGGGACTACAGATAGCTCCAGATAAGTTTCAAACACAGGACCCTTATACCTATTTGGGCCTTAAACTTCAAGATAATCAGATCCAAATTCCTAAAATACAACTATGTGTTTACCATCTTCACACACTTAATGATTTTCAAATATTACTGGGGGATATTCAATTGCTAGGAACATATTTAAAATTACCCACTTGTGTACTTTTGCCCCTTAATGATATTTTGATAGGTGATTCCCACCCCTCCTCCCCTCAAAAGCTTACTCCCGAGGCATGACATGCATTAAACCAAGCCACAGAAGCAATTGCCCAAAAGTTTGTTACACAAATTTCTTATAACCTTCCTCTGGTTCTGGTTATTTTCCACACTCCTCATACACCCACAGGAATATTTTGGCAGCGAGATCCACATTTTAAAAATAAAGGCTGCCCCTTGCTTTTGGTCCTTGTATCCACCACATCCTCCAAGGTTATTACTATTTATCTTGCTCAGGTAGCTTCTCTTATTTTTGAAGGTCGTTTGCTTTCTCGACAACATTTTGGCAAAGACCCTGATAATATTTTAATTCCATATACTAAGGACCAAACCCTTACTACAATTTTTACTAGAGACATGGATCAATGGGGTATTGCCCTATCAGGCTTTTTGGGAACAATTCATAACCACATCCCCAATGACCCCGTTTTAAATTTTGTCCAGTTACATTCATTTATTTTTCCCAAAATTACTCAAAAGGCTCCCATTCCTCAAGAACTTACTGTCTTTACAGATGGTTCCAGTAATGGCCGTGCAGTCTTTGTTGTCAATAACAAGCCTACCACCTTTGATACTGTCTATCAGTCAGCTCAGTTTGTGGAATTGTTCACCATAACACAAGTTTTCATAAAGTTTTTTTTGATAATCTTGTTAATATTTATACAGACAGTGCCTACATTGCTCTTTCTGTGCCCCTGCTGGAGATTTCACCCACCATTATGGCTTCTTCCAATTCCCCCTTTCTGTTTCACCAGCTTCAGCAGCTAATTCAGGCCAGAAAACATGCATTTTCCTTAGGACACATCATGACACACTCTGACCTTCTGAGCCCTCTAACACAAGGTAATGCCCAAGCTGATGCAGCAACACGTTCCATCTTTCCAATTTTTGTTGGCTCCATTCAAAAGGCCATGGAGTTACAAAATCTTCACCATCTAAATTCCCAGAGCCATCGATTACTTTGGAAAATTACCAGGCAACATGCATGAGAAATAGTAAAAGCATGCCCTGGTTGCACTGTCTCCCTCCCCATTCAACACTTGGGAGTTAACCCCCGAGGATTACAGCCCAATCAGGTTTAGCAAATGGATGTTATTCATTTTCCTGAATTTTGAAAAACCAAATATATATACGTTTCTATAGATACTTTCAGCGGCTTTAGTTTTGCATCACCACATTCTGGAGAGGCTACCAAAGTTGTCCTTTCTCATCTTGTTTCAGCCTTTTTCGTAATGGGTAAACCAATACATATTAAAACAGATAAATGTCCTGCATATACCAGTGCCAAGTTTAAACAGTTTTGTGCTACCTTGCAATTTTGTCATACTACTGAAATTCCATACAACTCTCAGGGCCAAGGCATGTGGAACTTGCCCAGCTTAGCTTAAAGACTTGGCTATCCCGTCTTAAGGCTTCCGCCCTTGTATTTACCACTCCCAGGGATCGCCTTAACCATGCATTATTTGCCCTTATTTTTCTTACCTTAGACAGTGAAGGCCATTTGGCCACAGACAGACACTGGCATCCTTCGTCCAATTCTGTTCACTCGCCTGTTATGTGGTGCAATCCCATTACAAATAAATGAAAACGCCCAGATCCTATCCTCATCAGGGGATGAGGCTCAGCTTGTGTTTTGGACCAAGAGCAAGCATCCCCAAGATGGTTACCAGAATGCCTGGTTAAACAGGTAAATTACTTACCTCAACCCAGGGACGGAGGCCCTCCCCCTGAGGACAAATTTTCCTCCATTTCAGATACAGCCAAGAATCTGTGCGAGGATCCTGCTTAAGGCACTTCTGCTGAACAGGTTTGAACACGGAGACCTTGGACCTCCAATTTCCAACATCATGGAGTACCTTTTTGCCCCCCCGCCGTGAATGCAAAGGAGGATTTTGGACTGAGGCTCCCACTAGTTGGACCCAGACTGCTGACTGCATGACTAAGGTGACTTACCTCCGTGCCAAGGTTGACCATAATCTCGGAGGAGTTCATCAGCCTAAATGGGTATGTGTTAACAAGCCAAAGATTATTCCCCCTAGTACAAGTAAAGCTCTCCAAAATTGTTCTGCAACTTGTACGCATACCCAGGCGATGCATGTCTCTTGTAATGTGTCGGCTTCACTTTGTGTTAATAAACAGGGAGAACAATTTTTTGAAGCCTCCCTAACTAAAACTCATGCAGCAGGGGGACCACTATTCATTATACCCCCATTCTCTTTGACCATGGAGGAGATGGCAAATACACCAAGCTACAGTCAGCTGGGTGCCAAGGCACTGTCGGAAAAGGTTCCTACTGGCCCATTAAGGCCCCTACAGGGGTCTCTGATGGTGGAGGACCCACTTATTCTGTCAAGCATCCTCAGATAATCAAACTTTTGAAACCCCAAATCCCTGAGCTCACATATCATCCCTTAATGTAGCCTAAATCTCAGTTCCCAGGTTTAGATACCAATACATTAGATATTTTGCAAACTACATTCTCCTAGCTTAATAATTCGAACCCCACCCTTGCTGGTGATTGCTGGCTCTGCATGACAGCAGGGGCAATCATGCCTATGGCAGTTCCTATTAATTCTATCATGGACAATGATAATACATGCCAACCCGGATTTCCCTTTAAAGTACAGCCTATAGGCACTTTTACATTATTTCTTTTAGGCGCGATGCAGAATAATACCTATGATACTGATGTTCGACTTACTTCCTTTGGAAATTGCTCAACAGTATAAAATTATTCCTCACCCACCCCATCTCTTTGTTCCTCCAATGGCACAGTTTTTATGTGTGGAGGAAACTCGGCCTTCCCACGCTTCCAGCGAATTGGACCATTGGTTGTGTTCTTGCTTTATTACTCCCTGATATAACTATTGTCCCAGGAGATGAACCTCTACCAATTTCTAGCCTAGACACTTTAGTCAAAAGACATAGGTGGGCAATACAGGCTTTACCACTCATTGCCAGCCTTGGAATAACAGCTGCTGTGGGCACAGGTACAGTGGCTTAGGCACGGCTATTCACTCTTACCATCGCCTGTCTCAACAACTTATAAATTATGTACAAACTTTATCAGGAACCTTTAAAGATTTGCAGGACCAAATAAATTCCCTGGCAGAAGTGTTCCTTCAAAACAGACGGGGCTTAGATTTGCTGACAGCTAACCAGGGTGGTATTTGCTTAGCCTTAGGGGAACGATGCTGCGTTTATGCCAATAAATCAGGCATAGTACGCATTAAAATTAAGCAGCTTCAAGAAGATCCAGAAAAGAGACAAAGGGAACTATTTGAAAATCCCCTCTGGATTGGGCATAATGGATTTCTACCCTACCTTCTTCCCCTATTAGTCCCTTTGTTGGGTTTACTTTTAATGGTGTCCATAGGCCCCTGCATTATAAAGAGGCTGGTACAATTTATTAAAGAACAGATTAATATTTTGGTTTCTAAGCTCATACAGGTCCACTATCATGGTCTGGAGATGGAAGACAGCACTGCCAACATTTAAAAGAATGTTCAACCCTTCTCACAGGCTTATTAAGTTTACATTCCCACAGATCTCTCTTTCTTACAGAAAACTATAAGTAACAGCTCTGAGCAACCATCTTCTACCCTTGCAATAAGGGTTCGTTCTCCATGGGCCCCTCCGCTTGGGGGAGGACACACCCTTGGAATGAGCACGTTAGGCCATAATAACGGAGGGTCCAGGAAGGACTGCAGGAGAATGGATCCACGGATCCCCAAACACAAGACCTCTGAATGACACGCTCTGGTGCATGGCGGTTGGCATGCTATCCCCTCAAAGACGTCTCCTCCAAAAACATGCCAAAGCCAACACGAAATCTCCTAGGAAAGATGCTCGCTCAAATCAGGAGATATTCTAAGGCATCCTAGAGAAACAGAGCCACTATCACCCCCTAAATCCATGGCCTGTAAGGTATGGTCGAATATTTTATATAACAAAAGGGGAGATGTCAGGGGCTAGAAGGAAGTTCTCCTTCAAAAAATAGACTGACACAAGAAACATCCCCCTGGGACACAACCTGCCTGGGAGACATCCCACAGCCATCTATCTCCTTTTGACATCCGGCTACCATCTGTCTACCTGAAACATCCTGAGGTTATCTCACCCTGTGAAGACATCCAGCAACTGCCGATAAGAGAGCTTTCCCATCCGCAGCATATAAATACCCTCTGAGAATAATAAAAGTTTGCAGCATGATCAGAACTCCTGTCTTGCTGTCATCTCTCGTGTCTCTTGTCCCTTCATTCCTCCCCAACTAGGATCGACACCCAAGTTGATGTGTCCTGCCAGCCGGGCCATCTGACACTAACCCATACCCTCCTAGACTCTGATGACAAATCCTAATATGATGGAGAAAAATAACCCAAACAGAATATAAATACAAGCAGTTCAGAGGAGGCATGGTGTATAGTTGCACTTGCCTTTTGCATGATATAGGGTAGGTGTTATAAATCTAGTTAATTTTTAATTGAAATAGTTCTCCATGTGTTTTTAAAGTTAACAAATATGTGAATTCCTGTCTCCCTTTCTCTGTAGCCGATTCAGCACATGTATTTTTATATGCACATATAGAATCCTACCTGGTATCAGATGTACATTCTTGTGAGGTGGCTGACTTGGAAGATACAAATTGTGAGAAGAGATCACTCCTCCTAAACGCTGTTGGAACAGAAAATTCAACCTATGGGTGAGCCTCCTAGTAGAACAACATTATACATAAATCCATGTTCAGTAAATTAAATATTTTTGCATCTGTGGATGATATATACTTCATGATGAATTTCGATTGGCATATATATTGCTACATTTTATTGCCTGGGTGTGTGTGTTGTGTGTGTGTGTGTGTGGGTGTATATATATATATATATATATATATATATATATATATATATACACTCTCCAAATATTTCAAAATATGAAATATATGTGTCTTACATATACTACCTAAATTCATTCATGTTCATGTATGTGGATTTATAATCAACTTTTCACAATATTATTCTCAGAAATATTCATCCACCTGAATTACATATTTGTTTTATAGTACTGAAAACTAACTTCAGTGAGTGGTGCATACAATCCTAATATTTCTACAGTAACTGACCCAGTTTAACATCAATGCAACTAGATTCCTCTTGGATATGATGTCTATGTTGAAGTTCATTTTATTCAACACTGGTACATTACTATTTGTTCAGTTTATACACATCATAGGATATATATTTCATCAACAACTTCAATAATTTATAGGATTTTGATTCACTTTCAATCATTTCCTGATTCAGAACACATGTATTCCTCCAGGTTACTTGATTGTTTTTTCATGAGACTTCTTTCCAAACGCTTTTTTTTTTTGATTTCCATAATCATTTTGAAGAAAAACTGACACACTCTTCATGATAAACCATAACCCTAATATTACCATTAGATGTATTTCTGGTTGGAATGAATGATTGCATATAAATATACGATTTTCTGTTTATTTTCAGATATCAATTCAATCGAATATTTAAAGTTGGAACAAGTTATAATATTTAATCACAGTATCGTCTATTCATAAATTATCTCTATGTTCATAGACACAGAGTAAATCTATTTGTAACCCCAATACTAATTTTTTCATCTTCAAAATGTTGCTCCCAGAAATGGTGGAAGAAATACTCATGTCACCTAATCTACATATACATTTTATCACAGTAATATTCTGGACACAAAAAGAAGAGGTCACACTTATGATTGTATCAAAGCCTAAATGAAAAGTGAGCATAGATTACTGAAAACATTCATGTCCAGTGTGCCTAATGCTCTCAAATGTCAATCCTATTGGTGACTACATATTTGTTTCTTCTTAAGACTATATTTTGAACCTCAACCCTGTTGCAAATGTCTAATCCTATCACTCAATTTATACTTTGCCTGATTTCCTAATGTCTCTATTGATGTCTGCTTACCTAAATATTTTCCCCAGTTCACCATTGTGACTGACCCTTCACGTGTGCTGACATTTACATTCACTCTCTACCCGATACACTATTGCTAAAGAACTTTTGGTCCAAATTCTGTACTCAGTCTTCTTCTGAAACTTATCGAATATCTTCCTAATCCTACCGACTATCCCTGTTCTAGTGGATGTTCACTTCTATATTCAATCATCCAAGGTACAAGGTCCTATGCCATTGATTATCGATTTATCTGAAACACCTGTGCAGAACGTATATCAAAGCTAAGTATCCCAATCAATAGCGCAATGCCCTTCTGGGCTTCAAATCTTACCTAGATTTTTGTTTTCATACTTATATTTCACCTATATATTCTTATAAATATCACAGGTTCCCAATACCATTATTCATCAATTAGAATAATTCCTAACCCAAATCAAACCTGTTATTAACCCTAACCATACACTGTTCCCTCAATCTAACTTTACAGAAGAGCAGGGACCAAGTTGGTCTTACAATACAGGAATGTAGAGAATCTTCCACCTGTTGTAAAACTCAAAGGTCCATGAAGAAGTGATCCCTGGAGAAGATGTAGGCAGCCATGAAGGACCTGAGAGAGCAAACGTCATCTTCCATTGCAAACAACCTGGTCAGGATGAAGGGTTGTGTCTGAATCAGCCTCTCTGTTCATAATGTAGAGAAGATGGACACAAACAGTCCTTTTTGGAGACCTGTTCCTGGGTGCCTATGGTTCATATACCATTCTAACTTGTGAAAGTGTAACAGGAAGTAGGAGAAGCCTCGATCTCATGGGACCCTTGGAAGCAACTGTTAGGACAAAGTGGTTGCCAAAGCAGTGACCTCATTCAGTTCCTGAAGGAAGTGACCTCACCTCACTTCCTTGGTCATGGAACTCTCGGTACTTGGGATCCAGGAAGCAAGGTACCAAGAGCCTGTCCCAGTCCCAGTCCCAGTGGGCTCACTTGTTTGGATTTACCAAGGACAGAGTCAGTCTTTCATGGTACCTACAGATATGAGGATGGCCAACTGCCAGGAAAACTCAGAAGAGGGGCCTTTCCTGAGAAAGCAGATAGTGGCTCACCGCTGGCTCCTGACAAGTTCACAGAGTTGGTGTTTTCCGGGGAACATAAGTTGGCCCACCAGTCAGAAGACACTCTGGATAGTCACAGACATACTTTGTAGAAGGTGGTGCCTCTGTGGTTGTCGGTGTGGGTTTGTGGTTTTGTCTCATGTTCTGAGAATAGGTAGGAAAGGTGGTTTGTTTGGTTTGGAGTGAACTGTTTATAGTAAGTCGTTTGGCAAGCAAGTGTTTCTATGTCTGTGTATCCCACTATGTGCATGGTTTTAGATATTAGAAAACTGAATGCATCAATTGTTGTCTCCTGTCTAGCAGAAAGCTTCCCAGCATTCATCCTGCCGAATTTATGAATGGATTTCAGCTTGCCTGATCGATGGGCAACATGTGGTATCTTCCAAAATTCCTGCATTCTTCATGAATTCTGGCTACTCTCCAGAATAGGCTCATGGTTTTGTGTCCAAGATATGTAGCAGTTCCAAGCCCTGTGACATGGCCATGTACTGGATAGCTAAAGGGAATGTTGAGCATCTCAGAAAACTCAGATATAAGTGTGACCATGATAGTCTCAGTGGAGAAACCCTGCTTTGGGCCTTTTGCTTACCTATTGTTCTGTTGCCCTGAATGTCAGGAAGGTCTTTGCCTCAAGACATCCGTTTGTGAAGCCTGAAGAAAACAGGTTCAAATGGAAATGAATGGACATCACCTGTGGATATTTGCTTAATTCCTTTGAAAATGGAAGTGTCTGAATCAGCCTCTTGGCCCTGTGTGAGGCCGTGGCTTAGATTCTCAACCCCTGAAGAATCTAAAGAAACATCACATGTGTGCATCCAAAACAAAAATGGCCAAAAGTGCAGTTATTGTGGATGAAGTCTCTCCCCATTCTCTGTAAGGTTCCTGACCTCCATCAAGTTAGAATAGGGATCCATTAGGCCAAATCATTTCTTCAAATCCCTAAATTGCTTGAGTTTTCCCGTGACTACAATTCACATAAAGAATCCAAACTGCACAGTCAATACGCCTCAAATTGGAGAAGCAGAGAAGTATTAACAGCAGGCCTATTTGAACACTCCTGGTTCACAGGAATGGTGTCCAGGCCACCCTGAATTTAGGCAAATTAGGGGCAAGAGAGATTATTTAGGAGACTGTCTTGGGCTTCGCCCCTCGTGGAAATTTCCAGCGATAGGTTATGATGAGTGTCTATATAAAAGAACATGAGGGCCATGTGGGATTGTTTTGGTTTTAATTGTGGTTGTTAGTGTGGTGATTGGAAGAGATGACTGGGTCCACCTTGACATGAACTCTGGTGTTTTTCCCCTTAGAGACTGAGTTCTGGAACTGACCTCAGAAAAGTATTGCCATTAATTGTGTTGGGATTTTAGAAGGCCATGCATGAGAGTCGCCCTTGGAAACTGAGATCAAGGCCCAGGGTGGCTTTCAACAGAGCACTGGGAATCACAGCCAAGATATCACATAATTTTCTTCTGAAAGACTTGGCAGCCGTAGTTGAGAGTCAAAAGTCACATGGACCTCACATTGTAGAACTCAATGGGCCTGGCTTCATTTGACCTTTTGGCCATTCTTTGGGAAGCATTGCCTGTGAGATTTCTCCAGAGCTTTCATTGAAATGAGCTTCGTCAACATTAATGGTTCTGGAATGAACTGAAACTCACAGTGCCTCCACCTTCATTGTTGAAATATGGCTAGAAAAATACCATGAAATTTTTGAAATTTCCATGACCAGCTGGCACTGGAGAACCTTTGGATTTCCTGTTGCTGATCATGAGTATAACAGACACTGCCTTGATTGACTGGTTTTAATGAAAATTGTGTAAAACAGAGATGCCAATAAGTTGGAGCCTGATGATTAGTGGGCCTAGAGCAGTGGTAGGCAGGTGAGTGATAAAACATCTCTGGTGGGGCCATGTGGATCTGCCATTGGCTTCCAAATGGCTTGTGACTGACATGATGCAGCCAGCAGTCTCTTCTAAGTAAAGGCATCTTGTTATTTGGAGAGGTTTCAGGGCAATGTTCAGAATCGATTTGCTATCGTCAATGGGGCAAGCTATGTGATATAGAAGCATGGTTGGTGCATTCTCCTGCAGAAATTGAAATACCACACGTGACAGAACTCCCTCCTGCACTGTGTCCCAGTTGAACTCCGTGTATTTTATGAAGCAAATACCAAACTCCCATTGTAGCAGCAAGAAACACCATGAAAATTGGAGGATGAACAAATGGCTTCACAGTCCACACAGGGAGACACTTAGAACCCAGTGGCCACAGTTTACCTACAAAGATCAAATTCAGGACTGCTGCCTCATGTTCATTGGAAAATAAGAAACTATGTTTTACAGGTCACATAGGTGCAGACCCAGCTTTGATGATCTCACTACAAAGGAAGCTAAAGCTCCTGATAACAACATATGTTTCAAGTGACCAAACTCAGAGGCAAATTCTCAAGAAGTCTTTAGGCCAGCAGAGCTCCATGTTTGTGGAGTGTTCACCCTGTCCCTTACTTTTGGAAACTCCTCTACCACCTCCAAGGTAGTGAACTCCTTAGCATATTCCATTCCAGATAAGTATTCACTGATTTTCTAACTCTTCTCCTCTAATTATGTCTTACTTGGGGCGAAGATAATGTCAAGCCATTGTTCTGGAGGAGTGGGAAGATTTTGTGTAGCACATATTTGCATACACATTGGATTCATTTTCCAATTTTCCATTCGAAATACTGAATCCCTGACTCTAACCCCTACCCTACTAGACTCTGACTACTAATCGTAATATGATAGAGAATAAAAACTCAAACAGAATAGAAATACAAGCAGTTCAGAGGAGGCATGGTGTATAGTTGGAATTGCCTTTTGCATTATATAGGTTAGAAGTTATAAATCTAGTCAATTTTTTGTTGAAATAGTTCTCCGTGTGTTTTGAAAGTTAACAAATATGTAAATTCCTGTCTCCCTTTCTCTGTAGCCTATTCAGCACATGTAATTTTATATGCACATATAGAATCGTACCTGGTATCACACGTACATTTTTGTGAGGTGACTGACTTGGCAAATACAAATTTTGAGAAGAGATCACTCCTCCTAAATGCTGTTGGAACTGAAAATTCAACCTATGGGTAAGCCTCCTAGTTGAACAACATTATACATAAATCCATGTTAAGTATATGAATATTTTTGGGTCTGTGGATGATATGTATTTCATGATGAATTTCAATTGACATATATATTGCTAGTTTTTAATGTCTGTGTGTGTGTGTGTGTATATGTATATATATATATATATATATATATATATATATATATATATATATACTCTCCGGATTTTTCAAAATATGAAATATTTGTGTCTTATTATGCACTCCCTAAATTCATTCATATTCATGTATGTGGATTTATAATCCACTTTTTAAAAAATTAATCTCAGAAATATTCATCCACCTGAAATACATATTTTTTCCTAGTACTGAAACAGTTTTCAGTAAATGGTGCATCCATATCCTAATATTTCGGCATTGCAAGATGACTGTGAAGACAGTGTATCACACCCAGTGTACCCTGCCACTGCGCAGGTGAATAACGAGTTAGAACGATGAAAAACTATCTTGTTAGGATCTTACAGGAAAATGGGTGTTTACCGAAATCTAGAAGAATGATTTCCACCACCGAGGTCCGGTAATTGAGTCTCAAACACAAGCCACTTGTGCAACCGGAGATCCATTCTGATTTATCCGCGTGACCTGCCCCGTGTCTACAAATGGTGAGGCACCACCGAGAAGCGACCAGCAAGCAGGGAGAAACGTTGCTGCAGATTCTGTGGAATCCTGCTGGCTGAGCATCCACTGAGCCCCCAGCTGAATTTGGGATTTCAGACGGGAAAGTTAGCAGTACATTTCTATCCCCCAAAGTGGAAACTCCACAAAGGAAACCAGCAGCCACCATCTTGGAGAGCTGAAGTAACCACCACCACTCCCAGACAGATTGCAACAATAAAACAGGTGTGTGTTTCTCAGCTCATCTCACATACAGAGGAAAATTCGCATAAAATCTCTCCTAGGCTTTTGGGGGAGGGATAATCAGAGCAAGTCTGCATAAAGACTGGGGGAAAACTAGAGGCACCTGACCTTCATCTCCCCTTCCCATCAGCGGCAAAAATGAAACTTGTCTAGCCAGTGCGGGGCGAGGGGCAAGCGGAAAATATTAAAACAATAGAGTTCCAGGGTTCACAATAGACACCCTCCCCACCCAACAAACGGCAGACCCGGAGAACAGTTTGAGCTGCCGAGAAGCATCACTCAGGAGAAATCTGGTCTAGCAGGAGAAATCAGGACTAGCAGGATAAACCAGGGGACTAGAGGCCAGGCCCTCCTGACTGGGTGGCTGGAGAACGCCAGACCGCTGCCAGTGTGACTGGGCAACTGGAGACCACCTTCCTGCCGGTGCCAGCCCACCTGCTGACGGCATGTCTTGATGGCTGGAGAACGCTCGCCTGCCGACGACCGAACGCGCAACTGTGTGGCTAGAGATCACCCACCCGCCGGCGACAGCCCATCCGCTGCCCGCGCTACTGGGTGGCTGGAGACTGCCGGCATGCCAGCGACCGGGAGCTGAAACCAACAAGAGACAATCCAGTCCAGCCCCCCAATTCGGACACTCCGGCAAGGAGCCTGGGGCCCACCACAGCAGAGAGGTGACATCACTGGAGCTCGGCTGTCAGAATTCCTTAACAGTGAAATCCACTTAAGCAGGCATAGTCTAGCAACACAAAGGAGAGAAAACAGAGATATATAAACCCATAACAAATCTATAGAAGAGAGCAGAAACACAGCAATCAAATAGAGCCAGAAAATAACGTGAACATCATGAAAAAACAAGGGGAAAAAAAGGTGTAGAAACAATGAAGGACAACTTAATACTACAGGAGAACCTAGAAGCATCAGAAACAGGGATAGGGAAAAAACTTAAGTCATACCTAACTCAGATGGAAAGGAATAATAGAGAAGACATGAGGCAGCAAGTCCAAGAAATAAAAGTATATTTTGAAAATGAATTAAACAACCAAATTCAAATGGCAAAGAACAAGGTTTACCAGGAGATAGAGATCTTTTAAAAAATCATACAGTAATTCTAGAAATGCAGGAAACTATAAACCAAATTAAAAACTCAAACAAGAATATTTCAAATAGACTAGATCAAGTAGAAGTCAGAACATCAGATAATGAAGACAAAGTTTGTCAACTTGAAAAGAATATAGTCAACACAGAAAACATGCTTAAATCCCATGAGCAACTATTCAAGAGATATGGGATGTCATAAAAAACCAAAATTGGGAGTCATCGGGATAGAAGAAGGCATAGAGATTCAAACCAAAGGAATGGACAACATATTAAATGAAATAATTCTAGAAAACATCCCAGAGATGAAAGATGGAATGGATTGCCATATCCTGGAAGCCTACAGGACCTCAAACATTCAAAACCATAATAGACAAACTCCAAGACATATAATTATGAAGATAGCCAACATACAGAACAAGGAGAGAATATTAAAAGCTACGAGAGAAAGTAGGCAGATAACATTCAGGGGTAAACCAATTAGGTTAACAATTGATTTTTCATCACAGACTTTGAAAGCGAGAAGATCTTTGAACAATGTATTTCAAACACTGAAAAATAATGGATTCCAACCAAGAATACTGTATCCAACAAAATTAAGCTTCAGATTTGAAAATGAAATTAAGTCTTTCTTGATAAACAAAAGCTAAAAGAATTCGCAGACAGAACACCAGCACTGCAAAGCATTTTGAGCAAAATACTACAAGAAGAGGAATTGAAAAATAGTGCCCAAAACTAACAGTGGGAGGTATCTCAGTAAAGGGGTAAGAAAATAACCAAAAAGTAAAAACTACCCAAATTAAAATAAATAAATAAATAAACATGACTGGAAGTATAAATCATATTTCAATTGTAACCTTAAATGTTAAAAATCTAAACTCACCAATCAAGAGACATAGGCTAGTAACCTGGATCAAAAAAATAAATCCAACAAAATGCTGCCTTCAGGAGACTCTTTTGATAGGTAAAGACATACACAGGCTGAAAGTGAAAGGTTGGGAAAAATCTTACCACTCACATGGCCCTCGGAAGCAAGCAGGAGTGGCCATACTCATATCATATAAAATCAACTTCAAACCTACGTTAATCAAAAGGGATAAAGTAGGACACTATATATTGTTAAAAGGAACCATCCACCAACAAGACATAACAATTATCAATTGGTATGCACCAAACAATTGAGCTGCAACGCTTATAAAACAAACTCGCCTCAAGTTCAAGAGTCAAATAGACTACAACACAATAATTATGGGTGACTTCAACACACCGCTCTCGCCATTAGACAGATCCTCTATAAAAAACTGAATAAAGAAACTATAGAATTCAACAGCACAATCAATAACCTTGACTTAACCGACATATATAGAATATATCAACCATCATCAAGTGGATACACTTTATTCTCAGCAGCACATGGATCCTACTCCAAGTTAGACCATATATTATGCCATTGGGCAACTCTTAGTAAATATAAAGGCGTGGAGATAATACCATGCACCATATCTGATCATAATGGAATGAAACTGGAAATCAATGAGAATAGAAGGAAGGAAAAATCCTACATCACATGTAAAATGAACAATATTCTACTGAATGATCAA
The DNA here is from genome assembly GCF_048772815.1 of Callospermophilus lateralis. Classification (NCBI taxonomy): domain Eukaryota; kingdom Metazoa; phylum Chordata; class Mammalia; order Rodentia; family Sciuridae; genus Callospermophilus; species Callospermophilus lateralis. Next base: position 1,116,690 of record NW_027514349.1, on the reverse strand, counting down.
TGGGTTACAGAAGACATAAAGGAGGAGATAAAAAAATTCTTAGAATCAAATGACAATACAGACACAACATACTGGAATCTATGGGACACAAAGAAGGCAGTTTTAAGAGGGAAATTCATTTCTTGGAGTTCTTTCCTCAAAAAAAGAATAAAACAACAAATAAATAAACTCACAGTACACATCAAAAACCTAGAAAAGGAAGAGCAAAACAACAGCAAATGTAGTAGAAGACAAGAAATAATTAAAATTGGAGCAGAAATCAACGAAACTGAAACAAACAAAAAAAAAAACATTGAAAAAATTGATAAAACTAAAAGTTGATTCTTTGAAAAAATAAATAAGATTTACAGGCCCTTAGCCATGCTAAGGATGAGAAGAAGAGAGGGAACTCAAATTACTAACATACGGAATGAAAAAGGCAATATCACAACAGACAGTACACAAATACAGAAGATAATTAGAAAGTATTTTGAAATCCTATATTCCAATAAAATAGAAGATAGTTATAATATCGATAAATTTCTTAAGTCATATGATCTGCCCATATTCAGTCAAGAAGACACACACAATTTTAACAGACCAAAAACAAAGAAAGAAATGGAAGAAGCCATCAAAAGACTACCAATCAAAAAAAGCCCTGTACCTGATGGGTATACAGCAGAGTTCAACAAAACCTTCGAAGAAGAATTAATACCAATACTATTCAAGCTATATCAAGAAATGGAATAATAAGGAGCTCTTCCAAATTCATTCTCGGAGTCCAAAATCACCCTGATCCCAAAACCAGACAAAGACACTTCAAAAAAGAAAACTACAGACCAATATCTCTAATGAAGTTGGATGCAAAAATTCTCAATAAAATCCGTGTGAATTGAATACAAAAACATATCAAAATAGTTGTGCACCATGATCAAGTAGGATTCATCCCTGGAATGCAAGGCTGGTTCAATATACGGAAATCAATAAATGCTATTCACCACATCAATAGACTTAAGGACAAGAACCATATGATCATCTCGATAGATGTAGTAAAACATTCAACAAAGTTCAGCATCCCTTTATGTTCGAAACACTAGAAAAACTAGGGATAACAGGAACTTACCTCAACATTGTAAAAGCTATATATGCTAAACCTCAGGCTAGGATCATCCTAAATGGAGAAAACTGAAGGCATTCCCTCTGAAATCTGGAACAAGACAGGGATGCCCTCTATCACCACTTCTATTCAATTTAGTTCTTGAAATACTAGCCAGAGCAATTAGACAGACAAAAGAAATTAAAGGCATAAAAATAGGAAAAGAAGAACTTGAATTATCGCTATTTGTGGATGACATGGTAATATATTTAACAGACCCAAAAGGGTCTACAAAGAAACTGCTAGAGTTAATAAATGAAGGATATAAAACCAACATGCATAAATCAAAGGCATTTCTGTATATCAGCAACAAAACTTCTGAAATGGAAATGAGGAAAACCACTCCATTCAAAATATCCTCAAAGAAAATAAGATACTTGGAAATCAACCTAACAAAAGAGGTGAAAACCACAGAACCCTAAAGAGAGAGATAGAAAAAGATCTTAGAAGATGGAAAAATGTACCCTGTTCATGGATAGGCAGAACTAAATTCATCAAAATGGCGAAATTACCCAAAGTTCTCTACAGGTTTAAAGCAATGCCAATCAAAATCCCAACGGCATTTCTTGTAGAAATGATAAAGCAATCATGAAATTCATATGGAAAAACAAAAGACACAGAATAGCAAAAGGAATTCTAAGTAGGAAGTGTGAATCGGGAGGTATAGCGATACTAGAGTTCAAACTTTACTACAAAGCAAGAGTAACAAAAACAGTGTGGTACTGGTACCAAAACAGGCAGGTGGACCAATGGTATAGAATGGAGGACAGAGAAACCAATCCACAAAATTACAACTTTCTTATATTTGATAAAGTGGCTATAAACATGCAATGGATGAAGGATAGCATCTTCAACAAATGGTGCAGGGAAAATTAGAAATCCATGTGCAACAAAATGAAACTGAATCCCGTTCTCTCACCATGCACAAAAGTTAACTCAAAATAGATCAAGGAGCTAGATATCAAATCAGAGACACTGCGTCTCATAGAAGAAAAAGTTGGCTATGATCTATATACTGTGGGGTCGGGCTAAAAATTCTTTAATAAGACATCAATAGCCCAAGAGTTAATAACAAGAATAAACAAATGGGACTTACTTAAACTAAAAAGTTTTTTCTCAAGAAGAGAAACAATAAGAGAGGTAAATAGAGAGCCTACATCCTGGGAACAAATTTTTACCCCTCACACTTCAGATAGAGCCCTAATATCCAAAATATACAAAGAACTCAAAATATTAAACAATAAGATAACAAATAACCCAATCAACAAATGGGCCAAGGACCTAAACAGGCACTTCACAGAGGAGGACATACAATCAATCAACAAGTACATGAAAAAATGCTCACCATCTCTAGCAGTCTGAGAAATGCAAATCAAAACCACCCTAAGATACCATCTGACTCCAGTAAGATCAGCAGCCATTATGAAGTTAAACAACAATAAGTGTTGGCGAGGATTTGGGGAAAAGGATACACTTGTACACTGCTGGTGGGACTGCAAATTGGTGAGGCCAATTTTGAAAGAAGTATGGATATTCCTGGAAAAGCTGGAAATGGATCCACCATTTGACCCAGCTATCACCCTTCTTGGAATGTTCTCTCAGGATCTTAAAATAGCGTACTATAGGGATACTGCCACATCAATGATCATAGCAGCACAATTCACAATAGCTAGACTGTGGAACCAACTTAGATGCCCTTCAATAGATTAATAGATAAAAAAAATGTTGCATCTATACACAATGGAGTATTACACAGCACAAAAAATGACAAAATCATAGAATTTGCAGGGAAATGGATGGCATTAGAGCATATTATGCTAAGCGAAGCTAACCAATCCTTAAAAAACAAATGCCAAATGTCTTCTCTGTTATAAAGAGAGCAAATAAGAACAGAACAGGGAGGAAGAGCATGAGGAAAAGATTAACATTAAACAAAGACGAATGGGGGGAGAGAAAGGGAGAGAGAAGGGAAAGCTTATGAAAATTGTAGGAAACTCTCAATGTTACACAAAATTGCATATAAGATGTTGTGAGGGGAAGTGAGGGGGAAACAATGGAGAGAATTGAACAATAGCAGATGAGGTAGAGAGGGAAGATGGGAGGGGAGGAGAGGGTGGATAGTAGGGGATAGGAAAGGTAGCAGAATACAACAGTCACTAATATGCCATTATGTAAAAATGTGAATGTGTAACCGATGTGATTCTACAATTCGTATTTGGAGAAAAAATGGGAGTTCATAACCCAATTGAGTCAAATGTATGAAAGATGATATATCTTGAGCTTTGTAATGTTTTGAACAACCAATAAAAATAAATAAATAAATAAAGGTTTAAAATTTAGTGGGAAGAAATCAGCTAAAAATGGGTTCAGATGTATTCATTTTGCTATACAGAAACTTTGTTTTGTGAATATCACAAATTTATTTTACCAGAAAATGCACATAAATTGAGATTAAAGGATAACTCACCTAACTTCATGAAAAATTCATAGCATTTTCTACACTTTTCATATTTCATTTTTTTCGTGAATATTTTGTCATGGACAAGGTCTAGTCTTAGGCTATTCTTCCAGAATACTACCTCATCTGACAAGTTCGTACAATGTGTTGGATTGTTCTTTTCATCTTTTATTTAATAGTTTCTAGCTGATAATGTGTATTTTTTCTTATCTTTATTTGGACATACAAACCTAACTATATCTTTGCATTTTATGTTTTACTGGGGAAGAGACTCATCAAAAGCTCTTTGTTATATGTATCAACAATCAAACATCTAGAGCATACAATTATTCTTAATTTTGCATGAAAATAAATTTGTACCATTTTTCTTATAAAGATGTAGTATTATTAATAATGTCCCTACTGTAATAAGTAACTACTTACAAGAAGAATTAAACAATTGACTTTATATCAATTTTGAACATGAAAAGTACTAAAATAAGTATTTGGCAATTAATACACAATTGATAGAAATTGAAATCACAAGAAAGCCATTTAAAATGCCAGTGCATATGGTCCTTAAATAATAGGTTGTTCAAATAAAATTTCTCTAATTCATAAGAGTTAATATGCCACATTACAGCTTAATGTGATATAAAACTTTAAATTATCAGTATTGATAAATAAGAATGATACCTGTTTACTTAAATATGTTTATTTGATTTTCACTGTAAGATGTTAATTATGGAAGAATTGAGAATTAAGAAAGACTTGGTCTATATTATTTCTAACAGGAAAATCAAAGTAATTTTAAATATATATATATATATATATATATATATATATATATATATATATATATAATATATGTAATGCATATGCATGAATATAGATACATATGTATAATAAATGTATTGTAATATATCTATCAGGTGATTATAATTTTTAAAATTTCTCAAGAAAAAGAATGACTATAAAAAACCGTCTTAAATTTAAATTTCATAGCATACTACTGTTTGTAATGACATGAGAGAAAAATAGATATGGAGGGGAAACCAAAAAGGAAGGGAGAGAAGGGGGAAAATGAGGAAGAAAGTGAGTAAAGAAGAGGGACATGAGTGTATGATGTTAAGATACAAGTGGAGGGGCTGGGTTTGTGGCTCAGAGGTAACATGCTTATTTAGCATGTGTGAGGCACATGGTTCTATTCTCAGCACCACATACAAATAAACAAAATGAAGGTCAATCAACAACTGAAAAAATAAAAAAAGAAAAAAGAAGAAATATTACGAAAATTCCAAGCTTTGATGAATGTTAAATAAAAAAAATATGTTACATAGCCTTATGTAATTTCTAGACTATCCAAAATAGTCACTAAATGTGAGATTATTAGTGCTATAACTAAAAATCCATTGATCTTTCCTCTACATTCTGTGGCATGCTAGTGCTAAAATAAATTGTATTATTAATTCCCCCCCAAATCCTAATATTTCTACAGTAACTGACCCAGTTGAACATCAATGCAAGTAGACTCTATGAGACATGATGTGTATTTTGACGTTCATTTTTATTCAACACTGGTACATTAATATCTTCAGTTTATGCACATCATAGCATATATGTTTCATCAAAATTTCTCAAATTTATAGGCATTTGTTTCACTTTCAATCACTTCCTGCTTGAGAACACATGTATTCCTCCATGTTTCATAACTGCTCTTTTCATGAGACTTCTTCCCAAAAACATTATTTTCAATTTCCATTATCACATTTGAAGCAAAACGCACAAACCCGTCACAATAAACCATAACACTAATATTACCATTAGATGTATAACTGGTTGGAATGAATGGTTGTATATCGATATAAGATTTCTTACTTAGTTTCAGATATCAATTCAATCCATTATTTAAAGTGGAACCAGTTATATTATTTATTCACAGTACAGTCTATTCACGAATTATCTCTATATTCATAGACACAGGTACACCTCTTTGTACCCCCAATACTAATTTATACGTCCTCAATATATAGCTCCCAGAAATGGTGGAAGAAATACCCATGTCACCTGATCTCCATATACATTTTATCACAGTAATATTCTGGACATAAAAAGCAAAGGTCACACTTATGATTGTACAAAACCTAAATGGAAAGTGAACATGGATTACTAAAAACATCCATGTCCAGGTTGCCTAATGCTCTCAAATGAAAATCCTATTGGTGACTACATATTTGTTTCTTCCAAAGATTATATATTCAAACTCAAACATGTTGAAAATGTCTAATCCTGTCACTCACTTTATACTTTGCCTGATTTTGTAATGTCTCTATTGATATCTGCTTTCCTACATATTTTCCCCAGTTAATCATTGTGACTTCCTCATCACATGTGCTGATATTTACATTCACTCTCTTAGCGATACCCTAGTTCTAAAGAACTTTTGTTCCAAATCCTAGACTCATTCTTCTTCCTAAACCTACCGACTATCTTCCTAATCCTACCGACTATCACTTTTTGACTGGATGTTCTCTTCTACATTCAATCATCCAAGGTGAAAGGTCCTATGCCATTGTATATCGATTTATCTGAAACATCTGTGCAGAATGTAATTCAACGCTAAGTATCCCAATCAAGGGACAAATGAAGTTCTGGGCTTCAAATCTTACTTAGATTTCTGTTTTCGTACATATATTTCACCTCTATATTCTTATAAATATCACAGGTTCCCAATACCATTATTCATCCAGCAGAATGGTTCCTAACCCATATCGAACATGTTAATAACACTAATCATACACTGTTCCCTCAATCTAACTTTACTGAGGAGCAGCGACAGTGTTGGTCTTACAATACAGGAATGTATGGGATCTTCCACCTGCTGAGAACATCAAAGGTACATGCAGAAATGATCTCTGGAGAAGATGTAGGCAGCTATGAAGGACCTGAGAGAGCAAAAGACATCTCCATGGCAAAGAACCTGGTAGGATGAAGGAATGTGTCTGAATCAGCCTCACTCTTCTTAATGTAGAGTAGACCAAACCAGGCCTGTGTGGAAAGCTCTTCCCAGGTGCGTATGGTTGATATACCATTCTAACATATGAAAGTGTCACAGGAAGTAGGGGCAGCCTCCATCTCATGGGACCCTTGGAAGCAACTGTTAGGACAAAGTGGTTGCCAAGGCAGTTACCTCATTCAGTTCCTGAAAGAAGTGACCACACCTCACTTCCTTGATGATAAAAGTCTCTGAACTTGGGATCCAGGAAGCCAGGCACCCAGAGCCATTACCAATCCCAGTCCCAGTGGTCTCACTTGTTTGAATTTACCAAAGACAGAGTCAGTCTTTCTTCTTACCTGTTAAGGTCTGTAAACAAGTCAGATTGGCACCTGTTATTTTGCCAGAGAAATGTTAGAGTCTGTAAAAAAAGTCTGAATGGCGCCTGGCAAAATGCCAGAGGGAGTGGTTTGTGAAGTAACAAAAGAGAGCCATTAAGTGTGGAGATTCCTTATTGTTTGACTGCTGTATCTATTTCATGCTAATTAGATAGGCTGTGTAAAATGTATAAATACCGCTCTTATTCAACAATAATTGGCTTCCACTCCTGCTGCATCAGTCTACCCAAGTTGTTCGTCACCCCCCCGGTTATTTTGCCCAGCCAGCCGGGCTGCGGCACTTACCTACAGATGTGAGGATGGCCAAATGCCAGGGAAGCTCTGAAGATAATTCTTTTCTGATAAAGCAGGTATTGGCTCACCGCTGACTCCTGACTACTTCACAGAGTTAGCAAAGGAAAGCAGATTTGAGACAGGACAAGCAATTTTGGGGAACATAGTATGGCCCACCAGTCAGAGGACACTCTGGATAGTCACAGACCAACTTGGAGGAAAGAATTGCCTTTGTGGGTGTGGTTGTGGGTTTGTGTATTCCACTGTGTCTGTGGTTATAGACATTAGAAAAGAGAATGCATCAATGGAATTGTTCTGTCTAGTAGAAAGCTTCTCAGCATTCATCCTGCTAAATTTATGAATGGACTACGGCTTTCCTTATGAATGGGCAACACCTGCTATCTTCCTAAGTTCCTGTTTTCTTCCTGAATTCTGGCCACTCTCAAGAATAGGCTCATGGTTTTGTGTAAAAGATATGTACCACCTCCAAACTCTATAACATGGCCTTGTACTGGATAGCTGAAGGGAATGGAGAGGAACTCAGAAAACTCAGATATCAGTGTGACCAGTAAAGTGTCAGTGGAGAAACACTGATTTGGGCCTTTTGTTTACCTATTGTTCCGTTGCCCTGAATGACTGGAAGGTCTTTGCCTCAGTCCACCCCTTTGTGAAACCTGAAGAAAACAGTTGTCTAATGGAAAATAATGAGCATCACCTGTGGCTCTTTGCTTAATTGCCGTGGAAAGGGATGTGTCTGAATCAGCCTCTTGGCCCTGTGTGAGGCTGTGACTTAGATTCTCACCACCTGATGAATCTAAGGAAAGATCTCATGTGTGCATCCAAAACCAAAATGGAAAAAGAGCAGTCTTGTGGATGAAGTCTCTCGCCTACCTCTGTAAGGTTTCTGACTTCTATCAAGTGAGAATAGGTATCTTTGGTTCAAAAAGTTTTTTAAAGCCCTGCAGAGGCAAGCCCATAGGTGCTTGGATTTTCTCATAACTCCAATTCACATAAAGAATCTAAACCCCACAGACATAAGGCTCAAATTGGAGAAGCAGAGCAGTATTAATGGCAGGCCTAATTGATCACTCCTTGTTCACAGATAGGTTGTCAAGCCACCCTGACATTAGACAAATGAGGGTAGGGAGCATATTTTGGATACTGTCTTCAGCTGCACCCCTCATGGAAACTTCCAGCCAGAGGTTATGATGAGTGTCTATGTGGAAGTAGTTGAGAGCCATGTGGGAGTGTTTTGGTTTTAATTGTGGTCATTTGTTTGGCTGATGGAAGAGATGACTGGGTCCACCTTGGCTTGAACTCTGGTGTGAGTCTTCTTAAAGACTGAGTTCTGGAAATGACTGCAGAGATGTATTGCCATGAATTGTGTTGGGATTTTTGGAGGCCACACATGGTAGTGGCCTTTGGAAACTGAGATCTAGGCCCGGGGGGCTTCCCACAGAGCACTGGGAATCTGAGCCAGAATATCACATGATTTTATTCTGAAAGACTTGACAGCCATAGTTGAGAGTAAAAACACACATGGACCTCACATTGTAGACCTCAATGGGCCTGGCTTCATTTGATCTTTTGGCCACTCTTTGGGAAGTCTTGCCTGTGAGAGTTCTCCAGATCTTTCATTGAAATGGGCTTTCTCACCTTTTAATGTTTCCAGAATGAATTAAATCCCACAGTGCCTCCAACCTCATCCTTGAAAAATGGCTAGATAAACATCATAAAAATTTGAAATTCCCATCACCAGGTGACACTGGATACACTTTGGATTTCCTGTTGCTCATCATGAGTGTACCAGACAGTGCCTTGATTGACTGGGTTTCATGAAAATGGTGTAGAACAATGATGCAAATAAGTTAAAGTCTGCTGAGTAGTGGGCCTAGAGCAGTGTTTTGCAGGTCTGTGATAAAACTTCTGTGGTGGGGTCATGTGGATCTGCCAAAAGGCTTGTAACTGACATGGTGCAGCCAGCAGACCCTTGTATGTAAAGGCATCTTGTTGAATGGAGAGGTTTCAGGGCAATGTTCAGAATCAGGTTGCTATGGTCAAGGGGGCAAGCTATGTGGGATAGAAGCCTGGTTGGTGCATTCTCCTGCAGACCCTGACACACAACACGTGACAGATCTCCCTCCAGCACTGTGACCCAGTTGAATTCCTTGTATTTCCTGAAGCCAATACCAAACTCCCAGTGCAGCAGCAAGGACACCATGAAAAGTGGAGGATGACCAAATGGCTTCACAGTCCACACGGGGCCACACTTAGCCTTCAGTGGCAAGAGTTTACTTACAAAGAGAGAATTTAGCCTTGCTGCCTCACGTTCTTTGGAAAATAAGAAACCATGTTCTGCAGGTCACATAGATGGAGACCCAGCTTTGGTGGTCTCACTAGAAAGGAAGCCATAGGTCCTGACTACAACATATACTTCAAGTGGCCAACCTCAGAGGCAGGTTCTCCAGAAGTCTTTAGGCTGGCAGATCTCCATATTTGTGCAGTATTTACCCTGTCCCTTACTTTTGGAAACTCCTCTACCACCTCCAATATTGTGAACTCGTAACCATGTTCCATTCCTGATATGTATTCACAGATTTTCTAAATCTTCTTCTTTTATTTTGTCTTACTTGGGGCAAAGATAGTGTCAAGGTATTGTTGTGAATGAGAGTAGGAAGATTTTGTGTAGCACATATTTGCATACACATTTGATTCATTTTCCTATTTTACATTCAAAATACTGAATCCCTGACACTAACCCATACCCTACTAGACTCTGACTACTAACCCTAATATGGTGGAGAGAAATAATGCAAACAGAAGTGAAATACAAACAGTTCAGAGGAGGCATGGTGTATAGTTGGATTTGCCTTTTGCATGATAAAGTGTAGGTGTTATAAATCTAGTCAATTTTTAATTAAAATAGTTCACCATGGGTTTTTGTAGTTAACAAATACGTGAATTCCTGTCTCCCTTTCTCTGTAGCCTATTCAGCACATGTATTTTTATATGCCCTTTCTCTGTAGCCTATTCAGCACATGTATTTTTATATGCACATATAGAATCCTACCTGGTATCACACGTACATTTTTGTGACTTGGCTGACTTGGAGATACAAATTGTGAGAAAAGATCACTCCTCCTAAAAGCAGTTGGAACTGAAACTTCAACCTATGTGTGAGCTTCCTAGGAGAACAACATTGTACATAAATCCATGCTCAGTAAAATAAATTATTTTGCATCTGTGGATGTTATATATTTCATGATGAATATTGATTGGCTTATATATTGGTACTTTTTAATATCTCTGTGTGGGTTTTGGGTGTGTGTTTATATATATATATATATATATATATATATATATATATATATATATACACACTCTCAAGATTTTTCAAAATATGAAATATATGTGTCTTATATACACTACCGAAATTCATTCATGTTCATGTATGTGGATTTATAATAAAAATTTCACAAGATTATTCTCAGAAGTATTCATTTACCTGAACTACATATTTGTTTTCTAGTACTTAAAACTAACTTCAGTGAATGTGCATACAAATACTAATATTTCTACAGTAATTGACCCAGTTTAACATCAATGCAATTAGATTCCTATGGGACATGGTGTGTATTTTGATGTTCATTTTTATTCAACATTGGTTCGTTAATATTTCTTCAGTTCATGCACATCATAGGATATATATTTCATCCACAAATTCACAAATTTATAGGCATTTGTTTCTCTTTCAATCACTTACTGCTTCAGAACACATGTATTCCTCCAGGTTTCTTGACTGGTCTTTTAATGAGACTTCTTTCCAAACACATTATTTTCGATTTCTATAATCACTTTTGAAGCAAATCTCACACAATCTTTATAATAAAACATAACGCAATTATACAATTAGATGTGTAACTGGTTGGAATGAATGATTGTATATCAATATAAGTTTTTGTGTATATTTTCACATATCAATTCAATCCATTATTTAAAGTGGAAACAGTTATATTATTTATTCACAGTATTGTCAATTCATGCATTAATTCTATATTCATAGACACAGAGTACAAATCTTTGTACCGCCAATAATAATTTATACATCTTCAAAATATTGCTCTCAGAAATGGTATAAGAAATACTTATGTCACCCAATCTACATATACATTTTATCACAGTAATATTCTGGACCCAAAATGCAAAGGTCAAACATATGATTGTACCAAAGCCTAAATTGAAAGTGAGCATGGATTACTAAAAACATCCATGTACATGTTGCCTAATGTTCTCAAATGTCAATCCTATTTGTGACAACATATTTTTTTCTTCCTTAAATTATATATTCAAACTCAACCCTGTTGAAAATATCTAATCCTATCACTCACTTTATACTTTTCCTGATTTCTTAATGTCTCTATTGATATCTGCTTACCGACATATTTTCCCCAGTTCATCATTGTGACTGACTCTTCACATGTGCTCACATTTAAATTCACTCTCTATCCGAAACCCTATTGCTGGAGAACTTTTGTCCAAAACCTATACTCACTCTTCTTTCTGAAACTGAATATCTTTCTAATAATTTCAACTATCCCTTTTTGACTAGAAGTTCTCTTCAACATTCCATCATCCAACGTACAAGGTCCTATGCCATTGTACTGAATTTATCTGAGACATCTCTGCAGAAAATAATTCAAATCTAAGTATCCCAATCAAGGGCCCAATGCCCTTCTGGGCTTCAAATCTTACCTACATTTCTGTTTTCATACTAATATTTCACCTATATTTTCTTGTAAATATTGCAGCTTCCCAATCATTCCTGCAGAATGATTCCTAATTCATATCGAACATGTTATTAATCCTAACCATACACTGTTCCCTCAATCTAACTTTACAGAAGATTAGAGACAGAGTTGGTCTTTCAATATAGGAATGTAGCAGATCTTCCACATGCTAAGATCCTCAAAGGTCCATACAGAAATGATCCCTGGAGAAGATGTATGCAGCTATGAAGGTCCTGAGAGAGAAAAAGTCATCTCCATGTAATGGCTCACCGCTGGCTCCTAATAACCTCACAGAGTTGGCCAAGGAGACCAGATCTGAGACAGGACAGGCCATTTCTGGGAACATAGTATGGCCCACCAGTAAAAGGACACTCCGGATAGTCACAGACCTACTTGGGGGAAGGAGGTGCCTTTGTGGGTTGGGTGTGAGTTTGTGGTCTTGTCTCATTTTCTGAGAATAGGTAGGAAAGGCAGTATGTTCATTTTGGAGTGGATGGTTTCTAGAAAGTCGTTTGACAAGGAGTGTGTTTCTATGTCTGGGTATCCCACTGTGTTCGTGGATGAAGACATTAGAAAGAGCATGCATCAATGGATGTGTTCTGTCTAGTAGAAAGCTTCCCAGCATTCATCCTTCCCAATTTATAGATGGACTTGGCTTGCCTTCTGGATGGGCAACACCTACTGTCTTCCTAAGTTCCTGTTTTCTGCCTGAATTCTGGCCACAAACCATAATAGGCTCATGGTTATGTGTCCAAGATATGTACCACCTCCAAGCTCTGGGACATGGCCATGTACAGGATAGCTGAAGGGAATTGGAGCATCTCAGAAAACTCAGATATCAATGTGACCAGTAAAGTCTCTGTGGAGAAACCCTGCTTTGGGCCTTTTGCATACCTATTCTTCTGTTGCACTGAATAACAGGAAGGTCTTTGATTAGGCCATGCCTTTGTGAAGCCTGAAGAAAACAGTTTTCAAATGGAAATGAATGGGCATCACCTGGGGCTCTTTGCTTAATTGTTTGGAAAGGGATGTGTCTGAATTGGCCACTTGGCCCTGTGTGAGGCTGTGGCTTAGATACTCAGCACCTAATGGACCTAAAGAAAGATCCCATGTGTGCACCCAAATCCAAAATGTCCAAAAAGCATTTATTGTGGACTACGTCTCTCGCCTTCCTCTGTAAGGTTCCTGATCTCCATCAAGTGAGAATAGGGATCCTTTGCATCAAATGAGTACTTCAAAGCCTTGCAGAGTCTAGCCCACTGGTGCTTGTGATTACTCATGACTCCAGTTCACATAAAGAATCTAAATCCCACAGTCAGTAAGCCTCAAATTGGAATTGTGGAGCAGTATTAAAGGCAGGGCTCTATGATCATTCCGTGTTCAAAGGAAGGGTGTCCAGGCAACCCTGACTTGTGACAAATGAGGTGCGAGGGTGCTTATTTTGAACACTGTGTTGGTCTGTGCCCCTCATGAAAACCTCAAGCCAGAGGTTATTATTAGTGTCTATATGGAAGAAGATGAGTGCCATGTGGGAGTCTTTTGTTTTTAATTGTGGTCATTTGTGTGGCGGTTGGAAGAGATGTCTGGTTCCACCTGGGCTTGAACTCTGGTGTGATTCCCCTTAGAGACTGAGTTGTGGAACTGTCCTCAGAGAAGTATTGCCATGAATTGTGTTGAGATTTTAGGAGGCCACACACGAGATTCGCCCTTGGAAACTGAGATCTAGGCCCAGGGTGGCTTTCCACAGAGCATAAGTAATCTCAGCCAGGATATCACACGATTTTATTGTCAAAGACTTGGCAGCCATAGTTGAGAGTCATAACACACATGGAGCTCACATTGTAGACCTCAATGAGCCTGACTTCATGTGACCTTTTGGCCACACTTTGGGAAGCTTTGCCTGTGATAGTTCTCCATTTCTTTCGTTCAAATGAGTTTCCTCGCCATTTAATGGTTCCTGAATGATTGGAAACCCACAGTGCCTCCAACTTCATCCTTAAAAAATAGCTAGATAAATACCACCAAATTTTTGAAATTCCCTTGACCAAGTGGCACTGGAGAAACTTTGGATTCCTGTTGCTGATTATGAGTATACCAGACAGTGCCTTGATTGACTTGGTTTCACGAAAATGCTGTAGAACAGAGATGCCAGTAATTTGGAGCCTTCTGAGTAGTTGGCCTAGAGCAGTGGTGGGGAGGTGTCTGAAATAACATCTGTGGTGAGGCCATGTTTATCTGCCATTGGCTTCCAAATGGCTTGTGACTGACATTTTGCATCTAGCAGACCCTTGTATGTAAAAGCATCTTGTTATATGGAGAGGTTTCAGGACAATATTCAGAATCAGGTTGCTATGGTCAATGGGGCAAGCTCTGTGGGAAAGAAGCTTGCTTGGTGCATTCTCCTGCAGACCCTGACCCACCACATGTGACAGAATTCCCTCCAGCACTTTGTCCCAGTGGAACTCCTTGTATTTCAAGAAACAGATACCAAACTCCCAGTGCAGCAGCAAGAAACACCACAAAAAGTGGAGGATGAAAAAATGGCTTTACAGTAAAGACGAGGAGACACTTAGCGCGCAGTGGCTACAGTTTACCTACAAAGAAAAAATTCAGCACTGCTGCCTCATGTTCATTGGGAAATAAGAAACAATGTCCTCCAGGTCACATAGATGCAGACCCAGTTATGATGGTCTAACTAGAACGGAAGCTAAACCTCCTGACAGCAACATATATTTCAAGTGCCCAAACTCAGAGGCAGTTTCTCAAAAGTCTTTAGGCCAGCAGAGCTCCATGTTTGTGGAGTGTTTACCCTGTCCCTTACTTTTGGAAACTCCTATACCACCTCCAAGTATATGAACTCCTGAGCATATTCCATTCCAGATATGTATTCACAGATTTTTGTAAATCATGTCCTCTAATTGTGTCTTACTTTAAGCGAAGATGATGTCAAGGCATTGTTCTGGATGAGAGTGGGAACATTTTTTTGTATCACATATTTGGATAAATATTGAATTTATTTTCCTATTTTCAATTCGAAATACTGAATCCCTGACACTAACCCAAAACCTACTAGACTCTGACTACTAATCCTAATATGATGGAGTAAAATAACCCACACAGAATAGAAATACAACCAGTTCAGAGGAGGCATGGTGTATAGTTGTACTTTCCTTTTGCATGATAAAGGGTTGGTGTTATAAATCTTGTCAATTTGTAGTTAAAATAGTTCTCTATGTGTTTTTAAAGTTAACAAATATGTGAATTCCTGTCTCCCTTTCTCTGTAGTTGATTCAGCACATGCATTTTTATATGCACATATAGAATACTACATGGTATCACACGTACATATTTGTGAGGTAACTGACTTTGCAAATACAAATTGTTAGAAGAAAACACTTCTTCTAAATGCTGTTGGAACTGAAAATTCAACCTATGGGTGAGCTTCCTAGTTGAACAACATAAATCCATATTTAGTAAAATCAATATTTTTGGATCTGTGGATGATATATATTTCATGGTGAATTTCGATTGCCATACATAATGCTACTTTGTAATGTCTGTATTTAGGTGTGTGTGTGTGTGTGTGTGTGTGTGTGTGTGTGTGTGTGTATTCACTCTGCTGATTATTCAAAATATAAAATATATGTGTCTTATTATACACTAACTAAATTCATTCATATTCATGTATTTGGATTTATAATCAACGTTTGAGAAGATTATTCTCAGGAATATTTTTCCACCTGAAATACATGTTTGTTTCCTAGTACTGAAAACTAACTTCAGGGGATCATATTATGGCAGCGATGGGAGTTCATTACCCACCTGTACCGCGTCACTTTGCAGGAGAAGGACGAGTTAGAACGGCTAAAATCTATCTTATTAGAAATTTCCAGGAAAATTGGTGTGCTCCAAAACCTACAGGAAGGATTTCCATTGCACAAGGACCAGCTACGGGGACTCAAACACCAGCAATTTGTCCTCACGGAGGGTCACGCTGCTTATTTAGCAAATCGCCCCACGGCTAGTGTCTGCAATGCGCGCTGGGAAACGACGAGAGAGCAACACAAAGATACAGTCTGTGGATTATGCGGGCTCCTGCCATCTGGGCAATCACTGTGCTCAGTGCTGAATTCTGGGTTTGAAATGGGGGAAGGAAGCGGTCCAATTCGGTTTTCCACACCGGTGAGACCACAGAGGAAGATAGCGGTCACCATCTTGGAGAGCTGATGTCACCATCCCTGTTTTCGACTGATCACAGCTCATTCAGATACAGAATAGGTAATTTCAGGCTGCCATTCGCCTTCATCTTGCAGACAAATTACTCAGGGTCAGTGCTAAAGAACCCATGAAAATTGCTTCTTGGATCGTTCTCCTATCAGAACATACACCGAGCCCGGAGCGGCTGAATTCCGGGTCCCGGAACTGCTCTGGCCCAGGGCTAAAGAACCTGCGGAAACTGTTTCTTGGTCTGGGTCCTGCTGAATACTGTAGAGGTAAATGCCAACTGAGCCTTCATAGACAGTGGCAACAGGATTGAGACGGGGCTTGTGAGGGCCGGTCAGGACTCACCCGTTGCTTTGGTCACCCGACAAAGGGAATGAAATGCTGCCATTTACATGGGATACCAACATGGCAGACATCTGATGTGATCAAAAAGCAGTGGAGGAGATAACTTCATCGATACCAGCGGCGAGAGAAATAGTTGGTCTCCTGGTAAAGAAAGTGAGTCACAAACATCTGAGTCTCTCTCATTTTGTCATCAAGCCAGAGGTGCAGAGCAGAGCTGCCACCTGTGCCTGGAACAGGCCCAGCGACCCACCGGCGTGGTAGTCACGTCACCCCAATTGGAGTAGGGGCAGAGCAGAGCCGACACCCATGCCTGCAAGGTAGGCAGACGTACGACCGACCGGCAGAACAGGCCTAGCGGCCGGTCAGCATGGTAGACAGATCACCCCAATTGGAGGAGCAGCACAGCCGCCAACCGCACCTGCAATGGAGACTTTTCCACAATACAAGAGCAATATAAATATACAGGGGGAAAATTACAAAAACACAACAGTTTCACCGAGCAGAAAGAAACGCAAGCTGTATGAAAAGACAAGGAAAGAAAGGACCACAAGCAATGCAGGTCAACTCAACTTTAGAAGAGGTAATAGATGCAGCATATGGAATGTCAGATAAAGAATTCAGGATATACATGCTTCAGGTGATCTGGAATCTCAAGGAAGACATTAGACAGCAAAAATCAGTCAATGAAAGATCACTTCGACAATGAATTACATAAAAAAATCCAAGTAGCAAAGATCAACTATACAGGGAGATAGAGGTTATAAAAAACAAACGAACTGAAATCTTAGAAACGCAGGAAGTAATGAACCATCTTAAAAACTCAATTGAGAATACTACCATCAGAGCAGAATACTTAGAAGATAGAACATCAGACAATGAAGACAAAGTATTTCAACTCAAAAAGAACATATACAGCTCAGCAAGACTGTTAAGAAACCATGAGCAAAACTGCAAGAAATATGGGATAACATAAAGAGAATAAACATAAGAGTCATTGGGATACAGGAAAGTATAGAGGTCCAAACCAAAGGAGTGAGCAATCTATTCAATGAAATAATAGGAGAAAAATTCCTAGACTTGAAGAATGAGACAAAATCCCAAATCCTAAAAGTCTACAGGATGCCGAACGTGCAAAATCATAAGAGATCCACACCTAGACACTTTGTAATGAAGATACCCTACATACAGAATAAAGAGAGAATTTTAAAAGCTACAAGAGAAAGGAAGCAGATTATAGTTAGTGGTAAACCAACCAGGATAACAGCTGATCTTTCAACACAGACTCTGAAAGCTATAAGATCCTTTAATAACATATTTCAAACACTGAAAGAAAATGGGTTCCAGCCAATTATCATGTATCCAGCGAAATTAAGCTTCAGATGGAAGATGAAATTAAAACCTTCCACGATAAACAAAAGTGAAAAGAATTTGCAGCTAGAAAACCATCTCTTCAAAACATCCTCGGCAAAACATTACAGGAAGTGGAAATGGAAAATACCAATGAAAACCAACAGTGGGAGGTAGGACATTAAAGGGGGGAAAATAATCAAAGAGGAAAACAAACTATGTTTAGTAACATAAATAAACAAATATGGCTGGAAGAACAACCCATATCTCAATAATAACCAAAAATCTTAATGGCTTAAACTCACCAATTAAGAGACACAGGCTAGTAGAATGGATCACAAAACAAGAACCAACAAAATGCTGCCTACAGGAGACGCATTTTATAGGAAAAGACATACATAGACTGAGGGTGATACTTGGAAAAATCGTATCACTCTTATGAACTTCGGAAACAAGCAGGAGTGTCCATACTCATATCAAATAAAATAGATTTCAAGCCAAAGTTAATCAAAAGGGATAAAGAAGGACACTACATACTACTCAAGGGAACCATACGCCAACAAGACATAACAATCATAAATATATATGCCACAAACAATGGTGCAGCTTTGTTCATCAAACAAACTCTTCTCAATTTCAAGAGTCTAATAGACCACAATACAGTAATCATGGGAGACATGAACACACCTCTCTCACCACTGGACAGATCTTCCAAACAAAAGTTGAATAAGGAAACTATAGAACTCAATAACACAATTAATAACCTAGACTTAATTGACATATATACAATATACAACCCATCATCAAGAAGTTACACTTTTTTCTCAGCAGAACATGGATCCTTCTCAAAAATACATCATATATTATGTCACAGGGCAATTCTTAGACAATAAAAAGGAGTAGAGATAATACCATGCATTTTATCTGATCATAATGGAATGAAATTAAAAATCAACGATAAAAAAAGGAAGGAAAAATCATTCATCACTTGGAGAATGAACAATAGGTTTCTGAATGATCAATGGGTTATAGAAGACATCAAGGAAGAAATTAAAAAATTCTTAGAGATAAATGAAAACACAGACACAATATATCGGAATCTATGGGACACATTGAAAGCAGTTCCAAGAGGAAAATTCATTGCTTGAGTTCATTCCTTAGAAAAAGAAAAAACCAACAAATAAATGATCTCATACTTCATCTCAAAATCTTAGACAAACAAGAGCAAACAACAGCAAAAGAAGTAGAAGGCAACAAATAATTAAAATCAGAGAAGAAATTAATGAAATCGAAACAAAAGAAACAATTAAAAAAATTGACAAAACAATACATTGGTTTTTTGAAAAAATAAATATAATCGACAGACCCTTAGCCATGCTAACAAAGAAAAGAAGAAAGAGAACTCAAATTACTAGCATATGAAATGAAAAAGGAAATATAACAAGAGACACTTCAGAAATACAGAAGAAAATCAGAAATTATTTTGAATTAATATACTCCAATAAAATAGAATATAGTGAAGGCATTGATAAATTTCTTAAGTCATATGATGTGCCCAGATTGAGTCAGGAGGATATAGACAACTTAAACATTCCAATATCAATTGAGGAAATAGAAGAAACCATCAAAATACTACCAACTAAGAAAAGCCCAGGACCGTATGGGTATAGAGCAGAATTATACAAAACCTTTAAAGAAGAACAAAAACCAATACTTTTCAAGGTATTTCAGGAAAAATGCAAAAATCCTCAAAAAAATTCTGGCGAATCAGACACAAAAACATATATATAAAAAAAATGTGCACCATAATCAAGTAGGATTCATTCCTGGGATGCAAGGCTGGTACAATATACGGAAATCAATAAATGTTATTCATCACATCAATAGACTTAAAAATAAGAACCATATGATCATCTCTAGAGATGCAGAAAAAGCATTTGACAAGGTACAGCATCACTTTACGTTCAAAACTCTAGAAAAACTAGGGATAACAGAATCATACCTCAATATTGTAAAAGCAATCTTTGCTAAGCCTCAGGCTAGCATCATTCTGAATGGAGAACAATTGAAGGCATTCCCCCTAAAATCTGGAGCAAGACAATGATGCCCTCTCTCACCCCTTCTGTTCAACATAGTTATCGAAACACTGGCCAGAGCAATTAGAAAGACTAAAGAAATTAAAGGCATTAAAATAGGAAAAGAAGAACTCCAATTATCGCTATTTGCAAAAGACATGATTCTATACCTAGCAGACCCAAAAGGGTCTACAAAGAAACTATTAGAGGTAATAAATGAATTCAGCAAAGTGGCAGGATATTAAATCACCACGCATAAATCAAAGGCATTTTTGTATATCAGCGACAAATCCTCTGAAATGGAAATGAGGACAATCAGTCCATTCACAATATCATCAAAAAAATAAATAAAATACTTGGGAATCAACCTAACAAAAGAGGTGAAAGACATATACAATGAAAACTACAGAACCCTAAAGAGAGAAATAGAAGAAAATCTTAGAAAATGGAAAAATATACCCTGTTCATGGATAAGCATAACTAACATCATCAAAATGACGATATTACCAAAAGTTCTCTATAGGTTTAATGCAATGCCAATCAAAATCTCAAGGTCATTTCTTGTAGAAATAGATAAAACAATTATGAAATTCATATGGAAAAATTAAAGACCCAGAATAGCAAAAACAGCTCTAAGCAGGAAGTGTGAATCAGGCAGTATACCGATACCAGACCTCAAACTATACTACAGATCAATAGTAACAAAAATAGCATGGTACTGGTGACAAAACAGGCGGGTGGACCAGTGATACAGAATAGAGGACACAGAAACCAATCCACAAAACTACAGCTATCTTATATTTGATAAAGGGACTAAAAGCATGCAATGGAGGAAGGATAGCATCTTCAACAAATAGTGCTGGGAAAACTGGAATTCCATATGTAACAAAATGAAACTGAATTCCCTCCTCTCACCATGCACAAGAGTTAACTCAAAATAGATCTAGGAGGTTGATATCAAATCAGAGACACTGCATCTGGTGGAAGAAAACTTTTGCCACCATCTACATACTGTGGTGTCGGGCTCCAAATTTCTCAATAGGACACCCATAGCACCAGAGTTAATCCCTAGAATCAACAAATGGGACTTACTCAAACTAAATACATTTTTCTCAGCAAAAGAAACAATAAGAGAGGTAAATAGGGAGCCTACATCCTTGGAACAAATCTTTACTCCTCACACTTCAGATAGAGCCCTAATATCCAGAGTATACAAAGAACTCAAAAAAATTAAACAATAAGAAAATGAATAACCCAATCAACAAATGGGCCAATGACCTGAACAGACACTTCTCAGAGGAGGACATACAATCAATCAATAAGTACATGAAAAAATGCTCACCATCTCTAGCAGTCAGAGAAAAGCAAAACAAACCCACCCTAAGATACCATCTCACTGCAGTAAGATCGGCAGCCATTATGAAGTCAAACGCCATCATGTGCTGTCGAGGATGTGGGGAAAAGGGCACACCTGTACATTGCTGGTGGGACTGCAAATTGGTGCAGCCAATTTGGAAAGCAGTATGGAGATTTCTTGGAAAGCTGGGAATGGAACCACCATTTGACCTATTCCCCTTCTCGGTCTATTCCCTAAAGAACTAAAAAGAGCATGCTACAGAGATACTGATAAATCGATGTTCATAGCAGCACAATTCACAATTGCAAGACTGTGGAACCAACCTAGATTCCCTTCATTAGATGAATGGATTAAAAATGTGGCATTTATATAGAATGGCTTGTGACTCACAAGGTGCAGCCAGCAGAACCTTATATGTAAAGGCAAATTTTTATATGGTTTGGTTTCAGGTAAATGTTCAGAATCAGGTTGCTATGGACACGGGGGCAAACAATGAGAGATAGAATATTGGATGGTGCATTCTCCTGCAGAACCTGACCATACACACGTGACAGAACTCCCTCCAGCACTGTGTCCCAGTTGAACTCCTTGTATTTCGTGATGCAAATACCAAACTCCCAGTGCAGCAGCAAGAAACACCACGAAAAGTGGAGGATGTCCAAATGGCTTCACAGTTCACACGGGGAGACACTTAGGTTCCAGTGTCCACAGTTTACTTAGGAAGAGAGAATTCAGCACTACGGTCTCATGTTCATTGGAAAATAAGAAACCATGTCCTCCAGGTCACATAGATGCAGACCCATCTTTGATGGTCTCACTACAAAGGAAGCTAAAGCTCCATACAACAAAATATATTTCAAGTGCCCAACCTCAGAGGGACTTTCTCAAGAAGTCTTTAGGCCAGCAGAGCTCCATGTGTGTGGACTGTTTAAACTTTCCCTTACTTTTGGAAACTCCTTTACCACCTCCAATTTTTTGAACTACTGAGTATATTTTATTCCACATATGAATTCACAGATTTTCTAACTCTTCTCCTCTAATTGTGTTTTACTAGGGTCGAAGGTAATGACAAGGCTTTGTTCTTGATGAGAGTTGGAAGATTTTTGTGTAGCATATGTTTGCGTACACATTGGATTCATTTTCCTATTTTCCATCCAAAATACTGAATCTCTGACACTATCCCATACCCTACTAGACTTTGACGATTAATCCTAATATGGTGAAGAAAAATAACCCAAAGAGAATAGAAATACAAGCAGTTCAGAGGAGGCATGGTGTATACTAGGTCTTGCCTTTTGCATGATAAAGGGTAGGTATTATAAAAATTGTCAATTTTTAATTGAAATAGTTCTACATGTGTTTTTAAAGGTAACAAATATGTGGCTTCCTGTTTCCTTTTCTCTGTAGCCTATTCAGCACATGTGTTTTTATACGCACATATAGAATCCTACCTGGTATCACACATAATTTCTTTTGAGGCTACTGACTTGGAAGATAAAAATTGTGAGTAGAGATCATTCCTCCTAAACGCTGTTGAAACTGAAAATTCAACCTGTGTCATCTTCCTAGTAGAACAACATTATACATGAATCCATGTTAAGCAAAATGAATATTTTTCAATATGTGGATTATATATATTTCATGATGAAATGCGATTGGCATATATATTGCTACTTTTAATGTCTGTGCATGTGTCTGTGTGTGTGTGTGTGTGTGTGTGTGACTCTCCAAGTTTTCTAAAATATGAAATATATGTGTATTATATAAACTCCCTAAATTCATTCATGTTCATGTATGTGGATTTATAATCAACTTTTCAGAAGATTATTCTCAGAAATATTCATCCACCTTGAATACATATTTGTTTCCCATTACTGAAATCTGACTTCAGTTAATGGTTCATACAAATCTTAACATTTCTACATTAACTGACCCAGTTTAACATCAATGCAAGTAGATTCCTATGGGACATGATGTCTATTTTGAACTTCATTTCTATTCAACACTGCTACATTACTATTTCTTCACGTTTAGCCCATCATAGCATATATATTTCATCCACAAGTTCACAAATTTAGAGGCATTTGGTTCACTTTAAATCCCTTCCTGCTTTAGAACACATGTATTCCTCCAGGTTTCTTGACTGGATTTTTTGAGACTTCTTTCCAAACACATTATTTTCGATTTCCATAATCCTTTTGAAGAAAATCAGACACACCCTTCATGATAAACCATAACCTAATATTACCATTAGATGTATAACTGGTTGGAATGAATGATTTTATATCAATATTAGATTTCCTGTATATTTTCAGATATCAATTAAATGAATTATTTAAAGTGGAACCAGTTATATTATTTATTCACAGTATGGTCTATTCATGCATTATCTCTATATTCACAGACACAGCGTACACCTCTTTGTACCCCCAATACTAATTTATACGTCTTCTCAATATTGCTCCTGGAAATGGTGGAAGAAATACTCATGTCACCTGATCTACATATACATTTTATCACAGTAATATTCTTGACAAAACTGCAAAGGTCACACTTATGATTTTACAAAGCCTAAATGGAAAGTGAACATGGATTACTAAAAACATCCATGTCCAGGTTGCCTAATGCTCTCAAATGTCATTCTTTGGTGACTACATATTTGTTTCTTCCTAAGATTATATATTCAAACTCAATCCTGTTGAAAATGTCTAATCCTAACAATCACTTTGTACTTTGCCTAATTTCCTATTGTCTTCCTTGATATTTGCTTTCCTACATTTTTTCCCTAGTTCATCATTGTGAATGACTCTTCACATGTGCTGACATTGGCATTCACTCTCTAATCGAAACCCTGTTGCTAAAGAATTTTTTTTTTCCAAATTCTATACTCACACTTCTTCCGAAAACTACCGACTGTCTTTCTAATCTTACCGACTATCCCTTTTGGAGTTGATGTTCCCTTCTAAATTCAATCATCCAAGGTACAAAGTCTTATGCCATTGTATATTGATTTATCCAAGAAATCTCTGCTGAAGGTAATTCAATGCTAAGTATCCCAATCAAGGGCCCAATTCCCTTCTGGGCTTCAAATCTTACCTAGATTTCTGTTTTCATACATATATTTCACCTCTATGTTCTTATAAATATAGCAGATTCCCAATATCATTATTCATCCCTCAGAATAATTCCTAACCCAAATTGATCAAGTTATTAATGCTAACCATACACTGTTCCCTCAATCTAACTTTACAGAAGAGCGGGACAGAGTTGGTCTTACAATACAGGAATATAGGGGATCTTCCACCTGCTGAGAACCTCAAATGTCCATGCAGATATGACCCCTGGAGAAGATGTAGGCAGATATGAAGGACCAAACATGGCCTGTGTGGAGAGCTGTTCCCGGGTGCCTATGGTTGATATACCATTCCAACTTGTGAAAGTGTCACATGAAGTAGGGGTAGCCACCAGCACTTGTCCCCGTTGAACTCCTTGTATTTAGTTAAGCAAATACCAAACTCCCAGTGCAGCAGCAAGAAACACCACGAAAATGGAGAATGAACAAATGGCTTCACAGTCCACATGGGGAGACACTTAGCCCCCAGTGGCCACAGTTTACCTACAAAGAGGGAATTCAGTACTGCTGCCATATGTTCATTATAAAATAAGATACCATGTCCTCCAGGTCACATAGATGCACACCCAGCTTTGATGGTCTCACTACAAAAGAAGCTATAGCTCCAGACAACAATATAAATTTAAGTGCCCAACCTCTTAGCCAGTTTCTCAAGAAGTCTTTAGGCCAGCAGAGCTCCATGTTTGTGTTGTGTTTACAATGTCCCTTACTTTGAGAAACTCCTCCACCATATCCAAGGTTGTGAACTCCTGAGAATTTCCCATTCCAGATTGGATTTATTTTGCAATTTTCCATTCTACAGTAACTGACCTAGGTTTACATCAATGCAAGTAGATTCCTTATGGAACATGATGTGTATTTTGAAGTTCATTTTTATTCAACACTGTTACATTACTATTTCTTCAGTTTATGCACATAATAGGATACATATTTATTCCACAAGTTAGGAAGTTTATAGGCATTTGGTTCACTTTCAATCATTTTCTGCTTCAGAACACATGTATTCCTCCATGTTTCTTGACTGGTCTTCTCATGAGACTTCTTTCCAAACACATTATTTTCTATTTCCGTAATCACTTTTGAAACAAAACTCACACACCCTTCATTATAAACCATAACTCTAAGATTACCATTAGATGTATAACTCTTTGGAATGAATGATTGTATATCAATATAAGATTTCCTATATATTTTCAGATATCAATTCAATCCATTATTTAATTGGAACCAGTTATATTTTTTCCCAGTATGATCTATGTATGCATAATCTCTATATTCATAGACACAGCATACGCCTCTTTGTACCCCCAATACTAATTTATTCGTCTTCACAATATTGCTCCCGGAAATGGTGGAAGAAATACGCATGCCACCTGATCTACATATACATTTTATTACAGTAATATTCTGGACACCAAATGCAAAGGTCACACTTATTATTGTACCAAAGCCTAAATGGAAAGTGAGCATGGATTACTAAAAACATCCATGTCCACATTGCCTAATTCTCTCAAATGTCAATCCTATTCGTGACTACATATGTGTTTCTTCCTAAGATTATATATTCAACCTGAACCCTTTGAAAAAGTCTAATCCTATCACTTTATAGTTTGCCTGATTTTGTAATGTCTCTATTGATATCTGCTTTCCTACATATTTCCCAAGTTCATCATTGTGATTGACTCTTCACATGTGCTGACAAATATTCACTCTCTAACCAAAACCCTATTGCTAAAGAACTTTTGTTTCAAATACTATACTCACTCTTCTTCCTATACCTACCGACTATCTTCCTAATCCTACCGACTGTCCCTGTTTGACTCGATGTTCTCTTGTACATTCAATCATCCAAGGTAGAAGATCCTATGCCATTGATTATAGATTCATCTTAGACATCTGTGCATAACATAATTCAATGCTAATTATCCCAGTCAAGGTCCCAATGCCATTCTGGGCTTCGAATCTAAACTAGATTTCTGTTTTCATAATTATATTTCACCTCTATATTCTTTTAAATATTTTAGGTTCCAAATACCATCATTCATCCAGCAGAATGATTTCTAACCCAAATCAAACATGTTGTTAACCTTAACCATTCACTGTTCCATCAATCTAACTTTACAGAAGAGCAGGGATAGAGTTGTATGAGATCTTTCACCTGATGAAAACCTCAAAGGTACATGCATAAATGATCTCTGAAGAACATGAAGGCAGCTATAAAAGACCTGAGAGAGCAAAAGTCATCTTCAATGGCAAACAACCTGGTCAGGATGAAGGGTTCTGACTGAATCAGCCTCTCTCTTCTTAATGTAGAGAAAATGGACCAAACCCAGCCTGTGTGGGTAGCTGTCCCAGGGCGCCTATGATTGATATACCGTTCTATCTTGTGAAAGTGTAACAGGAAGTAGGGGCAGCCTCCTTCTCATGTGACACTTGGAAGCCACTGGTAGGACAAAGTGGTTGCCAAGGCAGTAACCTCATTCAGTTCCTGAAGGAAGTGACCTCACCTCACTTCCTTGGTGATTAAAATCTCTGAACTTGGGATTCATGAAGCCAGTCACCCATAGCCAGTCCCAGTCTCAGTCCCAGTGGTCACACTTGTTTGGATTTACCAAAGACAGAGTCAGTCTTTCTTGGTAACTACTGATGTGAGGATGGCCAAATGCCAGGAAAGCTTTAAAGAGGAGCCGTTTCTGAGAAAGCAGGTAGTGGCTCACCTCTGGCTCCTGACACCTTCACAGAGTTAGCCAAGGAGACCAGATCTGACACAGGTCAGGCCATTTCAGGGGAACATAGTATGGTCCACCAGTCAGAGGACACTCTGGATATTCACAGACCTACTTGAGTTAAGGAGGTGCCTTTGTCGGTGTGGGTGTGAGTTTGTGGTTTTGTCTCATGTTCTGAGAATAGGTAGGAAAGGCAGTTTGTTTGGATTGGAGTGGACTGTTTCTAGTAAGTCGTTAGACAAGGCGAGTGCTTCTATGTCTGTTTCCCACTCTGTCCGTGGTTGTAGACATTAGAAAAGAGAATGCATCAAGGATGTGTCCTGTCTAGTAGAATGCTTCCCAGCATTCTTCCTGCCCGATTTAGGAATGGACTGTGGTTCGTCTTATGCATAAGAAACACCTACTAACTTTCTAAGTTCCTGTTTTCTTCCTGAATTCCGGCAAACCTCAAGAATAGGCCCATGGTTTTGAGTCCAAGATGTGTACCACCTCCAAGCTCTGTGACATGGCCATGTGCTTGATAGCTGTAGGGAATGGGAACATCTTAGAAAACTCAAATATCTGTGTGACCAGTAAACTCTCAGTGGAGAAACCCTGCTTTGGTTCATTTGCATACTTATGGTTATGTTGCCCTGAATGTCAAGAAGGTCTTTGCCTCAGGCCACCCCTTTGTGAAGCCTGAAGAAAACTGTTTTCAAATGGAAATAAATGGGCATAACATGTGGCTCTTTGCTTAATTGCTTTGAAAAGGGACGTGTCCGAATCAGCCTTTTGGGCCTGTGTGAGGTTGTGGCTTAGATTCTCAGCACATGGTAGATCTAAAGATAGATTCCATTTGTGCAATCAAAACCAAAATGGCAAAAAATCACTCATTGTGGATGAGCCTTCCTCTGTTAGGTTCTTTACCTCCATCAAGTGTGAATAGGAGTCCTTTAGGTCAAATGAGTTCTTCAAATCCCTGCAGAGGTGCTTGTGTTTTCTCAAGATTCCATATCACATAAAGAATCTATACCTGAGAGTCAGTAGGCCTCAAATTGGAGAAGGAGAGCAGTATTAATGGTAGGCCTATTTGATCACTCCTGGTTCACAGGAAGGGTGTCCATGTCACCCTCACTTTAGGCAAATGAGGGGCATGCGACATTATTTTGGACACTCTCTTGGGATGCATCCTGCATGGTAACCTCCAGCCAGAGGTTAAGATGAATGTCTATATTTAAGAAGATGAGGGCCATTTGGGTGTCTTTTGGTTTTAATTGTGGTCATTCTTGTGGCAGTTGGAAGAGGTGACTGGATCCAACTGGGCTTGAACTCTGGTGTCATTCCCCTTAGAGCCTGAGTTCTCGAACACATATCAAAGAAGAATTGCCATAAATTGTGTGGGGATTTTAAGAGGCCGCGCATGAGAGTCGCCCTTGGAAACTGAGATCTATGCCCACGGTGGCTTTCCACAGAGCACTGGGAATCTCAGACAGGATATCACATGATTTAATTCTGAAAGACTTGGCAGCCATATTTGATAGTCAAAAAACACATGGACCTCAATTTTAGACCTCAATGGGCGTGGCTTCATGTGACCTTTTGGCCACTCTTTGGGAAGCCTTGCCTGTGAGAGTTCTCCAGAGCTTTCATTGAAATGATCTTCCTCAACATTGAATGATTCCTGAATGAATTGAAATAAACAGTGCCTCCTACTTCATCCTTGAAAATTGGCTAGATAAATACCATGAAATATTTAAAATTCCAATGACCAGGTGGCACTGAAGAACCTTTGGATGTCCTGTTGCTGATCATGAGTGTACCAGACAGTGCCTTGATTAACAGGCTTTCATGAATATGGTGTAGAACAGAGATGCCAGTAATTTGGAGCCTGCAGAATAGTGGGCCTAGAGCAGAGGTGATTAAGTGTGTGATAAAACATCTGTGGTGGGGTCATGTGGATCTGCCATTGTCTTCCAAATGGCTTGTGACTGACATGGTGCAGCCAGCAGAACATTGTATGTAAACGCATCATGTTATATGGAGAGGTTTAAGGGCAATGTTCAGAATCAGGTTGCTATGGTCACGGAGGCAACCTATGTGGTATACAAGTCCTGTTGGTGCATTCTCCTGCAGTCCCTGACCCACCATATGTGACAGAACTCCCTCCAGGACTGTGGTCAAGTTTAACTCCTTGTATTTCATGAAGCAAATACAAAACTCTCAGTGCAGCAGGAGACACTATAAAAAGTGGAGGATGATGAAATGGCTTCACAGTCCACATGGGGAGACACATAGCCCCCAGTGGCCATAGTTCACCTACAAAGAGAGAATTCAGCACTACTGCTTCATGTCCATTGGAAAATTATAAACCATGTCCTCCAGGTCACAGAGATGCATAAAGACGTTTGATGGTCTTACTAGAAAAAAAGCTAAAGTTCCTGAAAACTACATATATTTCAACTGTCCATCTTAGAGGCAGTTTCTCCAGACGTCTTTAGGCTGGCAAATCTTCATGTTTGTGGAGTTTTTACATTGTCCCTTACTTTTGGAAACTCCTCTACCATCTCCAAGGTTGTGAAATCCGGAGCAGTTTTCATTTCAGGTATGAATTCAAAGATTTTCTAACTCTTTTTCTCTAATTGTGTCTTACTTGGGGTGAAGGTAATGTCAAGTTATTGTTCTAAATGAGAGTGGGAAAATTTTTGTGTAACACTAATTTGCATACACATTGATCCATTTCCAATTTTCCATTCGAAATACTGAATCCCTGACAGTAACTCATACCCTACTATACTCTGACTACTAATCCTAATATGATGAAGAATAATACCCAAATAGAATAAAAATACGAGCAGTTCAGAGGAGGCATGCTGTACAGTTGGACTTCCCTTTTGCATGATTAAGGGTAGGTGTTATAAATCTACTCAATTTTTAATTGAAATTGTCCTCCATGTGTTTATAAAGTTCACAAATATGTGAATTCCTGTCTCCCTTTCTCTGTAGCCTACTCAGCACATGTATTTTTATATGCACATACAGAATCCTACCTGCTATCACACGTACATTTTCATGAGTTGGCTGAATTGGCAGATACAAATTGTGAGAAGAGATCAGTCCTCCTAAACGCTGTGGGAACTGAAAATTCAAACTATGTGTAAGCTTCCCAGTAGAACAATATTATACATAAATCCATGTTCAGTATAATAAATATTTTGCATCTTTGAATGATGTATATTACATGATGAATTACGATTAGCATATATATTGATACTTTTTAATGTATATTTGTGTTTATTTAAAATATATATATATATACACTCCAGATTTCTCAAAATATGAAAGGTATGTGACTTATACACACTCTGTAAATTCAT
Source organism: Callospermophilus lateralis (assembly GCF_048772815.1). Classification (NCBI taxonomy): domain Eukaryota; kingdom Metazoa; phylum Chordata; class Mammalia; order Rodentia; family Sciuridae; genus Callospermophilus; species Callospermophilus lateralis. The sequence continues at coordinate 1,086,105 of NW_027514349.1, read as the reverse complement.
TCATGTTCATGTATATAAATTTATAATCAACTTTTCAGAAGATAATTCTCAGAAATATTCATCCACCTGAAATACATATTTATTTCCCAGTACTGAAAACTAATTTCAATCAATGGTGTTTACAAATCCTAATATTTCTACAGTAACTGACCCAGTTTAACATCAATGCCAGTAGATTCCTATGGGACATGATGTCTATATTGACCTTCATTTTAATCCAACACTGGTACATTACTATTTCTTCAGTTTTTGCACATCATAGGATATGTATTTCTTCCACAAGTTTAAAATATATAGGAATTTGTTTCACTTTCAAACACTTCTTGCTTCAGAACACATGTATTCCTCCATGTTACTTGACTGGTCTTTTCATGAGACTTCTTTCCAAATACATTATTTTCAATTTCCATAATCAATTTCGAAGCTAAACTCACACACTCTTCATGATGAACCATAACATTAATATTAACATTAGATGTATAACTGGTTGGAATGAATAATTGTATATCAATATAAGATTTCCTCTATATGTTCACGATTCAATTCAATCCATTATTTAAAGTTGGAACCAGTTATGCTTTTTATTCACAGTATTGTCTATTAATGCATTATCTCTATATTAATAGATACAGTGTACTCTTCTTTGTCCCTTCAATACTAATTTATACGTCTTCAAAATATTGCTCCCAGAAATGGTGGAAGAAATACTCATGTCACCTTATCTATATATAGATTTTATTACAGGAATATTCTGGACACAAAAAACGAAGGTCACACTCATGATTGTATCAAAGCCTAAATGCCAAGGGAGCGTGGATTACTAAAAAGAACCATGTCCAGGTTGCCTAATGCTCTCAAATGTAAATCAAATTGGTGACTACATATTTGTTTCTTCCTAAGATTATATATTCAACCTCAACCATGTTGAAAATGTCTAATCCTATCACTCACTTCATACTTTGCCTGATTTGGTAATATCTTTATTGATACCTGCTTTCATACATATTTCCCCCAGTTCATCATTGTGACTGACACTTCACATATGCTGACATTTACATTCACTCTCTACCCGAAACCCTATTGCTAAAGAACTTTTGGTCCAAATCCTATACTCACTCTTCTTTCTAAACCTACTGACTATCTTCCTAATGCTACTGACTATAGTTTTTTGACTCGATGTTCTCTTCGACAATCAATTATCCAAGGTATAAGGTCCTATGCCATTGTATATCAATTTATCTGAGACACATGTGCAGAACATAATTCAAACCTAAGTATCCCACTCAAGGGCCCAGTTCCCTTCTGGCTTCCAATCTTACCTAGATTTCTGTTTTTATACTTATATTTTACCTATATATTTTTGTAAATATCACAGGCTCCAAATACCATTATTCATCCGGCAGAAAGATTCCTAACGCAAATCAAACATGTTATTAACCCTAAACATACACTTTTCCCTCAATCTAACTTTACAGAAGAGGAGGGACAGAGTTGGTCTTACAATACAGGAATGTAGGGGATCTTCCACCTGCTGAGAACATCAAAGGTATATGCAGAAATGATCCCCTGAGATGATGAAGGAAGCTATGAAGGACCTGAGAGAGCAAAAGACATCTTCCATGGTAAACTATCTGGTCAGGATGAAGGGATGTGTCTGAATCAGCCTCTACCTTCTTAATGTAGAGAAGATGGACCAAACCAGGCCTGTGTGGAGAGCTGTTCTCAGGTACCAATGGTTGGTATACCATTCTAACTGTGAAAGTGTGACAGGAAGTAGGGACAGCCTCCATCTCATGGGACCCTTAGAAGTAACTGTTAGGACAAAGTGGTTGCCAAGTCAGTGACCTCTTTCAGTTCCTGAAGGAAATGACCTCACCTCACTGCCTTGGTGATGGAACTCTCTGGACGTTTGATCCTGGAAGACAGGCACCAAGAGCCAGTCACAGTCCCAGTCCCAGTGGTCTCACTTGTTTTGATTTACCAAGAACAGAGTCAGTCTTTCTTAGTACCTACTGATGTGATGATGGCCAAATGACAGGAAAGCTCTGAAGAGGAGCTTTTCCTGGGAAAGCAGGTAGTGGCTCACCCATGGCTCCTAACAACTTCAAAGTGTTGGCCAAGGAGACCAGATCTGATACAGGACAGGCCATTTTGGGGGAACATACAATGGCCCACCATTCTGAGGACACTATGGATAGTCACAGACTTACTTGAGCAAAGGAGGTGCCTTTGAGTGTGTGTGTGTGGGTTTGTGGTTTTGTCTCATGTTCTGAGAATAGGTAGGAAAGGCTCTTTGTTTGGATTGGTGTGGACTGTTTCCAGTAAGTCGTTTGACAAGGCGAGTGCTTCTATGTCTGTGTATCCCACTCTGTCCGTGATTGTAGACATTAGAAAAGAGAATGCATCAATGGATGTGTCCTGTCTAGTAGAAAGCTTCCAAGCATTCATCCTGCCCAATTTACAAATGGACTGCAGCTTGTCTTATTGAAGGGCAACATCTGCTCTCAGTAGTTTCTGTTTTCTTCCTGAATTCTGGAAACTCTCCAGAATAGCCTCATGGTTTTGTGTCCAAGATATGTACCACCTCCAAGCTCTGTGAAATGGTGATGTACTGGATAGCTGAAGGGAATGGCAAGAATCTAAGAAAACTCAGATATCAGTGGGACCAGGAAAGTCTCAGTGGAGAAACCCTTCTTTGGGCCTTTTGCTTACCTATTGTTCTGTTGCCCTGAATTTCAGGAAGGTCTTTACCTCAGGACACTAATTTGTGAAGCCTGAAGAAAACTGTTTTCAAATGGAAATTAATGGGCATCACCTGTGGCTCTTTGCTTAATTGCTTTGGAAATGGATGTTTCTGAAACAGCCTCTTGGCCCTGTGTGAGGCTGTGGTTAGATACTCAGCACCTTATACATCCCACGTGTTCATCCAAAACCAAAATGGCCAAAAGAGCAGTTTTTGTGGATGAAGTCTCTCCCTACCTCTGTAAGGTTCCTGACCTCTATCAAGTGAGAATAGGGTGCCTTTGGGTCAAATGAGTTCTTCAAAGCCCTTCAGAGGCTAGCCCATAGGTGATTCCAATGATTCCAATTCACATGAAGAATCTAAACCCCACAGTCAGTAGTCCTCAAATTGGAGAAGCAGAGCAGTATTAACGGCAGGCCTATTTGATAAGACATGGTTCACAGGAAGGTGTTCAGGCCACCCCAACGTTAAGCAAATGAGGGGCAAGGGAGCTTATTTTGGACACTGTCTTGGGCTGTGCCCCTCATGGAAACCTCCAGCCAGAGGTTAAAATGAGTATCTATATGGAAGAAGATGACGGCCATGTGGAAGTGTTCTGGTTTTAATTGTGGTTATTAGTGTGGTTGTTGAAAAATATGACTGGCTCCACCTGGTCTTGAATTCTAGTGTGATTCCCCTTAGAGACTGAGTTCTGGAACTGATCTCAGAGAGGTATTGCCATGAGTTTTGTTGGGATTTTAGGAGGCCATGCATGAGAGTCACCCTTGGAAACTGAGATCTGTGCCCAGGAAGGCTTTCCACAGAGCACAGGGAATCTCAGCCAGGTTATCACATAATTTTTTTCTGAAAGAATTAGCACCCATAGTTGAGAGTCAAAACACGCAAGGATTTTACATTGTAGACCTCAATATGCCTGGCTTTATGTGACCATTTGACAACTCTTTGGGAAGCCTTGCCTGTGAGAGTCTTCCAGAGCTTTCATTGAAATGGGCTTCCTCACCATTTAATGGTTACTGAATTAAATGAAACCCTCAGTGCCTCCAACTTCAACCTTAAAAAATGGGCTCGATAAATACCATGAAATTTTTGAAATTCCCATTACCAGGTGGCACTGGAAAACCATTGGAGATCCTGTTGCTGATCATGAGTGTACGAGAAAGTGCCTTGATTGACTGGGTTTCACAAAAATGGTGTAGAACAGAGATGCCAGTAAGTTGGAACCTGCTGAGTAGTGGGCCTACAGCAAAGGTGGGTAGGTGTGAGATAAACCATCTCTGGTGGTTTCATGTGGATTGGCCATTGGCTTTCAAATGGCTTGTGACTGACATGATGCAGCCAGCAGACCCTTATATGTAAAGGCATCTTGTTATATGGATAGGTTTCTGGGCAATGTTCAGAATCAGGTTGATATGGTCAAGGGGGCAAGCTATGTTGGACATAAGCCTGGTTGGTGCATTCTCCTGGAGACCCTGTCCCACCACACGTGACAGAACTCCCTCCAGCACTGTGTCCCAGTTAAACTCTTTGTATTTCATTAAGCCAATACCAAACTCCCAGTGCAGCAGCAAGAATCACCACGAAAAGTAGAGTATGACCAAATGGCTTCACAGTCCACACGGAGAGACACTTATTCCCCAGTTGCCACAGTTTACCCACAAAGTGAGAATTCAGCACTGCTGCCTCATTTTAATTGGAAAATAAGATACCATGTCCTCCAGGTCACATAGATGTTGACCCAGTTTTGATGGTCTCACTATATAGGATGCTAAAGCTACCGACAACAACATACATTTTAAGTGTCCCAACTCAGAGGCAGTATCTCAAGAAGTCTTTAGGCCTGCAGAGCTCCATGTTGTGGAGTGTTTACCTTGTCTTTTACTTTTGGAAACTCATCTACCACCTCCAAGGTTGTGAACTCCTCAGCATATTCCATTCCGGGTATGTATTCACAGATTTTCTAACTCTTATCCTCTAATTGTGTATTTCTTCCAGTGAGGGTAATATCAAGGGATTGTTTTTAATGTGAGTGGGAAGATTTTTGTGTAGCACATATTTGCAAACACATTGGGTTTACTTTCCTATTTTCCATTTGAAATACTGAATCTCTGACACTAACCCATACCCTACTAGACTCTGACTACTAATCCTTATATGATGGAGAATAGTAACCCAAAAAGAATACAAATACCAGCAATTCAGAGAAGGCATGGTATGTAGTTGGACATCCCTTAATGTTTATTGACATAGTTCTCCATGTGTTTTTAAAATTAACAAATATGTGAATTTCTCTCTCCCTTTTTCTGTAGCCTATTAAGCACATGTATTTTAATATGCACAAATAGAATCCTACCTGGTATCACATGTACATTCTTCTGAGGTGGCTGACATGGCAGATAAAAATTGTGAGAAGAGATCACTCCTCCTAACCTCTGTTGGAACAGAAAATTCAACCTATGGGTGAGCTTCCTAGGTGACCAACATTATGCATAAATCCATTTTCAGTAAAATGTATATTTTTCGATAATTGGATGTTATATATTTAATGATGAATTTCGATTGGCATATATATTGCTACTTTTTAATGTCTCGGTGTGTGTGTTTGTGTGTGTGTGTGTGTATATATATATATATATATATATATATATATATATATATATATATACTCTCCCTATTTTTCAAAATATGAAATATATGTGTCTTATTATACACTTCCTAAAATTATTCATATTCATGTATGAGGATTTATAATGAACTTTTCACAAGATTATTCTCAGAAATATTCATCCACCTGAAATACATATTTGTTTCCTAATACTGAAAACTAACTTTAGTGAATGGTGCATACAAATCATAATATTTTGACATTGCAAGATGGCCGCGAATAGAGAGCATCATACCCAGTGTACCGCGCCACTGCGCAGGTGACTAACGACTAAGAACGACAAAAAACTATCTTGTTAGGAACTTACAGCAAAATGGGGGTGCACTGAAACCTAGAAGAAGGATTTCTAGCACTGAGGTCCGGTAAATGAGTCTCAAACATGAGCCAACTCTGCGACCGGAGATCCTGTCTGACTGATCCGCGCTACCAGTCCAGTGGCTACAGAAAGCAGGGCACCACCGAGATGCGATCAATAATCACGGAGAAACGTTGATGCAGATTCTGTGGAATTCTGCCAGTAGAGTCCCCACTGAGCCCTGGGCTGAGTTCAGGGTTTCAGATGGGGAAGGAAGTGGTACAGTTCTAACCCCCACAATAGAAACTCCACGAAGGAAACCAACGGCCACCATCTTGGTGAGCTGAAGTAACGACAGCCACTCCCCTACAGAATGCAACAATAAAATGTTGTTATTCTGTTACTGTTACTCAGCTCCTCTCCCATACTTCGGGGAATTTGCATCAAATCTCTCCTAGGCTTTCTGGGGGAGAGATTATCAGAGGGAGCCTGCATAAAGATAGGGGAAAACTAGAGGCACCTGACTTTCAACTCCCCCTCCCATCAGTGGTGAAAAAAACCTGTCTAGCCAGCGCTGAGAGAGGGGCAAGTGGAAAAAAAAAATCAAAACAATAGAGTGCCGGGGTTCCCAATAGCCAACTGTGCAATCAGAGATCCGGGCTGATTGAATCATGCAGCCAGGCCTGCTGTTTCAGATGGCGGGGCACCACCGAGAAGGGACCTGAAGCAGGGAGAAATGTTGCTGCGGATTCTGTGGAATCCTGCCGGCTGAGCTCCCACTGATCCCCGGGCTGAGTTTGGGAATTCAGACAGGGAAGAAAGTGGTATAGTTCTATCCCCCACAAAAGAAACTCCACCAAGGAAACAAGCGGCCACCATCTTTGAGATCTGAAGTAACCACCGCCCCTCTCCAATAGACTGCAACAATAAAACAGATGTGTGTTACTCAGCTCATCTCTCATACAGCGGGGAATTCGCATAAAATGTCTCCTAGGCTTTCCGGGGGAGGGTTAATCAGAGCAAGCCTGCATAAAGACGCAAGAAAAACTAGAGACACCTGACTTTCGACTCCCCCTACCATCAGTGGCCATAACGAAACGTGTATAGCCAGTGCTGGGGGAGGGGTAAGTGGAAAAAATCAAAACAATAGAGTGTCTGGGTTCCCAAAAGACACCCTCCACACCCAACAAACGGCAGGCACAGAGTACAGTTTGAACTGCCGAGAGGCATCACTCAGGGGAAATCTGGTCTAGAAAAAGAAACCAGGACAAGCAGGAGAAACCAAAGGACTAGAAGGCAGGCCCTTGTGACTGGGCGGCTGGAGACCGCAGGCCTGCACATGACATTCCACCCACTGCCTGAGTGACTGGGGGCTGAGGAATGCCCGCCCGCCGGCAACCGAGCGTGAGACTGCGTGGCTAGAGATTGACAACCCAACGGCGACAGCCCACCTGCTGCCCGCGTGACTGGGCGGCTGGAGACTGCCTGCCCGCTGGCGACCAACCGCACAATTGGGCGGCTGGAGACCGCCCGCCTGCCAGTGACCCAGAGCTGAAACAAACCAGAGACAGTCAAGTCCCACCCCCCAATTCGGACACCTCGGCAAGGAGCCTGGGGCCGGCCAAAGCAGAGAGGTGACATCACTGGAGCTCGGCCTTCGGAATTACTTCCAAGCGGAATCCACTTTAGCAGGCATAGTTTACCAACACAAAAGAGAGACAACAGAGATATACAACACCAAAACAAATCTAAAGAATAAAGCAGAAACACAGCAATCAAATAGAGCTGGAAAGTAACGTGAACATTATGAAAAAACAAGGGCAAAAAAGGAGTACAAACAATGCAGGACAACTTAAATCTACAGGAGGACCTTGAAGCATCAGAAACAGGGATAGGGAAAGAACTCAAGGCATACCGAACTCAGATGGAAAGGAATATTAGAGAAGACATGAGGCAGCAAGTCCAAGCAATAAAAGTATATTTTGAAAATGAATTAAGCAAACAAATTCAAATGGCAAAGAATGAGCATTACCAGGAGATAGAGATCTTAAAAAAAATATTAAACAGTAATCCTAGAAATGCAGGAAAATATAAACCAAATTAAAAACTCAAACGAGAATATTACAAATAGACTAGATCAAGTAGAAGTCAGAACATCAGATAATGAAGACAAAGTTTATCAACTTGAAAAGAATTGAGTAAACACAGAAAAGATGCTTAAATCCCACCAGGAATTTATTCAAAAGATATGGGATGTCATAAAAAAACAAAAAACAAATTTAAGAGTCATCAGGATAGAAGAAGGCATAGAGATTCAAACCAAAGGAATGGACAACATATTAAATGAAATAATTCTATAAAACTTCCCAGAGATGAATGATGGATTGGATTGCCAATTCCTGGAAGCCTACAGGACCCCAAACATTCAAAACCAAAATAGACCAACTCCAAGACATATAATTATGAAGATAGCCAACATACAGAACAAGGAGAGAATATTAAAAGCTATAAGAGAAAGGAGGCAGATTACATTCAGGGGTAAACCAATTAGGTTAACAACTGATTTTTCATCACATTCTTTGAAAGTGAGAAGATCCTGGAACAGTGTAATTCAAATGTTGAAAAAAAAAAAAGAATTCCAACCAAGAATACCATATAAAGAAAAGTTAAGCTTCAGATTTGACAATGAAATTAAAGTCTTTCACGATAAACAAAAGCTAAAACAATTCTCAGCCAGAAAACCAGCACTGCAAAGCATTTTGTGCAAAATACTACAAGAAGAAGAGTTAAAAAATAGTGCCCAAAACTAACAGTGGGAAGTATCTCAGTAAAGCGGGAGGAAAGTAACCAAAAAAGTAAAAACTATCCAAACTAAAATATAATAAATAAATAAACATGACTGGAAGTACAAATCATATTTCAATTGTAACCTTAAATGTTAATGGCCTAAATTCACTAATCAAGAGACATGTGCTAGTAACCTGGATCAAAAAAACAAATCCAACAATATTCTGCCTTCAGGAGACTCATATGATAGGAAAAGACATACACAGGCTGAAGGTAAAAGGTTGGGAAAAATCATAACACTCACATGGCCCTCGGAAGCAAGAAGGATTTGCCATACTCATATGGAATAATATCAACTTCAAACCTAAGTTAATCAAAAGGGATAAAGAATGACACTATATTCTGTTAAAAGGAATCATCCACCAACAAGAAAAAAACAATTATCAATTTGTATGCACCAAGCAATGGAGGTGCAACGTTCATAAAACAAACTCTCCTCAAGTTCAAGAGTCAAATAGACTACAACACAATAATTATGGGTGACTTCAACACACCACTCTCAGCATTAGAGAGATCCTCTAGACAAAAACTGAATAAAGAAACTATAGAACTCAACAGCACAATCAATAACCTAGACTTAACCGACATATATAGAATATATCAACCATCATCAAGTGGATACATGTTCTTCTCAGCAGCACATGGATCCTACTCAAAGATACACCATATATTATGCCATAGGGCAATTCTTAGTAAATATAAAGGCATGGAGATTATACCGTGCACCATATCTGATCATAATGGAATGAAACTGGATATCAATGAGAAAAGAAGGAAGGAAAAATCCTACATCACATGGAAAATGAACAACATGCTACTGAATGACCAATGGGTTACAGAAGACATAAAGAAGGAGATAAAAAATTCTTAGAGACAAATGACAATACAGACACAACATACCGGAATCTATGGGACACAATGAAAGCAGTTTTAAGAGGGAAATTCATTTCTTGGAGTTCTTTCCTCAAAAAAAGAAAAAAAAAACAACAAATAAATGAACTTAAACTACACCACAAAAACCTGGAAAAGGAAGAGCAAAACAACAGCAAATGTAGTAGAAGACAAGAAATAATTAAATTTAGAGCAGAAATCAACGAAATTGAAACAAAAAAAAAGTTGAAAAAATTGATAAAACTAAAAGTTGGTTCTTTGAAAAAATAAATAAGATCAACAGGCCCTTAGCCACGCTAAGGAAGAGAAGAAGAAAGAGAATTCAAATTACTAACATGTGGGATAAAAAAGGCAATATCACAACAGACACTACAGAAATATAGAAGATAATTAGAAAGTATTTTGAAACACTATATTCCAATAAAATAGAATATTGTGAAGATATTGATAAATTTCTTAAGTCATACAATCTGCCCAGATTGAGTCAGGAAGACACAAACAATTTAAACTGGCCAATAACAAAGGAAGACATAGAAGAAGCAATCAAAAGACTGCCAACCCAAAAAAAGCCCTGGACCGGATGGGAATACAGCGGATTTATACAAAACCTTCAAAGAAGAATTAAAATCAATATTTTTCAAGCTTTTTCAAGAAATAGAAAAAGAAGGAGCTCTTCCAAATTCATTCTATGAGGCCAACATCACCCTGATCCCGAAACCAGACAAAGACACTTCAAAGAAAGAATACTACAGACCAATTTCTCTAATGAACTTGGATGCAAAAATTCTCAATAAAATTCTGACAAATCGAGTACAAAAGCATATCAAAATAATTGTGCAACATCTTCAAGGAGGATTCATCCCTGTGATGCAAGGATGGTTCAATATACGAAAATCAATAAATGCCATTCACCACATCAATAGACTTAAAGACAAGAACTATATGATCATCTCGATAGATGCCGAAAAGCATTTGACAAAGTTCTGCATCCATTTATGTTCAAAACTCTATAAAAACTAGGGATAACAGGAACTTACCTCAACATTGTAAAAGCTATATATGCTAAACCTCAGGCTAGCATCATCCTAAATGGAGAAAAAACTGAAGGCATTCCTTCTAAACTCTGGAACAAGACAGGGATGCCCTCTATCACCACTTCTATTCAATTTAGTTCTTGAAATACTAGCCAGAGCAATTAAACAGACAAAAGAAATTAAAGGCATAAAAATAGGAAAAGAAGAATTTAAAGTATCACTATTTGCAGATGACATGATAATATATTTAACAGACACAAAAATGTCTACAAAGAAATGGCTAAAGTTAATAAATGAATTCAGAAAAGTGGCAGGATATATAATTAACACGCATAAATCAAATGCATTCCTGTATAACAGAAAAAAAACTTCTGAAATGGAAATGAGGAAAACCACTCTATTCACAACATCCTCAAATAAAATAAGATACTTGGGAATCAACCTAACAAAAGAGGTGAAAGATTTATATAATGAAAACTACAGAAATCTAAAGAGAGAAATAGAAGAAGATGTCAGAAGATGGAAACATGTGCCCTGTTCATGAATAGGCAGAACTAACATCATAAAAATGGCAATATTACGCAAAGTTCTCTACAGGTTTAATGCAATGCCAATCAAAATTCCAACGGCATTTCTTGTAGAAATAGATAAATCAATCATGAAATTCATATCGAAAAATAAAAGACCCAGAATAGCAAAAGCAACTCTAAGCAGGAAGTGTGAATCTGGAGGTATAGCGATACCAGAGTTCAAACTGTACTACAAAGCAATAGTAACAAAAACAGCATGGAACTGGTACCGAAAAATGCAGGTGGACCAGTGGTACAGAAGAGAGGACACAGAAACCAATCCACAAAATTACAACTTTATTATATTTGATAAAGGGGCTAAAAGCATGCAGTGGAGGAAGGATAGCATCTTCAACAAATGGTGCTGGGAAAATTGGAAATCCATATGCAACAAAATGAAACTGAATCCCGTTCTCTCGCCATGCACAAAATTTAACTCAAAATGGATCAAGGATCCAGATATAAAATCAGAGACACTGCGTTTCATAGAAGAAAAAGTTGGCTACGATCTACATACTGTGGGGTCGGGCTCCAAATTTCTTAATAGGACGCTCATAGCCCAAGAGTTCTTAACAAGAATAAAAAAAATGAGACTTACTTATACTAAAAAGTTTTTTTTTTCTCTGCAAGAGAAACAAAAAGGGAAGTAAATAGATAGCCTACATCCCGGGAACAAATTTTTACCCCTCACACTTCAGATAGAGCCCTAATATCCAGAATATACAAAGAATTCAAAAAAATTATCAATAAGATAACAAATAACCTAATCAACAAATGGGCCAAGGACCTGAAAAGACACTTCACCGAGGAGGACATACAATCAATCAACAAGTACATGAAAAAATGCTCACCATATCTAGCAGTCAGAGAAATGCAAATCAAACCCACCCTAAGATACCATCTCACTCCAGTATGATTGGCAGCCATTATGAAGTCAAACAACAACAAGTGTTTACGAGGATATGGGGAAAAGGGGACACTTGTACACCGCTGGTGGGACTGCAAATTGGTGAGGCCAACATGGAAAGCAGTATGGGGATTCCTGGGAAAGCTAGGAATGGATCCACCATTTGAACCAGCTATCGCCCTTCTCGGACTATTCCCTGAGGATCTTAAAAGAGTGTACTAAAGGGATACTGCCACATCAATGATCATAGTGGCACAATTCACAATACCTAGACTGTGTAACCAACCTAGATGCAATTCAATAGATGAATGGATAAAAAAAAATGTGGCATCTATACACGATGGATGCAGCACTAAAAAATGACAAAATCATAGAATTTGCAGGGAAATGGATGGCATTAGAGCAGATTATGCTAAGAGAAGCTAGCCAATCCTTAAAAAAACAAATGCCAAATGTCTGCTTTGATAAAAATAGGGTAACTAAGAATAGAACAGGGAGGAAGAGCATGAGGAAAAGATTAATATTAAACAAAGACAAGTGGGAGAGAGAAAGGGAGAGAGAAGGGAAAGCATATGGAAATGGTAGGAGACCCTCATTGTTACACAAAATTACATATAAGACGTTGTGAGGGGAAAGGCGGGATCAAGAGAGAGAAGTGAAAAAGCAGATGAGGAAGAGAGGGAAGATAGGATGAAAGGGGAGGGGGGATAGTAGGGGATAATAAAGGTAGCAGAGGACAACAGTCACTAATGTGACATTATGTAAAAATGTGAATGTGTAACTGATGTGATTCTGCAATTCGTATTTGGGGAAAATTGGGAGTTCATAACCCATTTCAGTCAAATGTATGAAAGATGATATATCATGAGCTTTGTAATGTTTTGAAAAACCAATAAAAATAAATAAACAAAGGTTTAAAATTGAGTGGGAAGAAATCAGCTAAAAAGGAGTTGAGATGCATTCATTTTGATAAGCAGAAAGTTTGTTTTGTGTAGTTGTAAATATCACAAATTTATTTTACCAGAAAACTGGCTTTTGAAATGAACATATATTGAGATTAAAGGATAATCCACCTACCTTCATGAAAAATTCATATCATTTCCTATATTTTTCATATTTCATTTTTTTTCGTGAATATTTTGTCATGGACCAGGTCTAGTCTTAGGCTACCTCATCTGACAAGTTCGTACAATGTGTTGGATTGTTCTTTTCATCTTTTATTTGATAGTTTGTAGCTGATAATGTGTATTTTTCCTTATCTTTATTTGGACATACATACCCAACTATATCTTTGCATTTTATGTTTTACTGGGGAAGAGACTCATCAAAAGCTCTTTATTATATGTATCAACAATGAAACATTTAGAGCATGCAATTATTCTTAATTTTGCATGAAAATATCTTTGTACCATTTTTCTTATAAAGATGTAGAATTATTACTGTAATAAGTAACTACTTACAAGAAGAATTAAACAATTGACTTTATATCAATCATGAATATGAAAATTAATAAAATAAGTATTTGGCAATAAATATGCAATTGATAGAAATTAAAATCACAAGAAAGCCATTTAAAATGTCAGTGCATATGGTCCTTAAATAAAAGGTTGTTCAAATAAAATTTCACTAATTCATAAGAGTTAATATGCCATATCACAGCTTAATGTAATATAAAAACTTAAATGATAAGTATTGATAAATAAGAATGATACCTGTTTACTTAAATATGTTTATTTGATTTTCACTGTAAGCTGTTAATTCTAGAAGACTTGAAAATTAAGAAAGACTTGGTCTATATTATTTCTAACAGGCTAATCAAAGTACTTTTAAATATATATGTATATATATCATATGTAATACATATGCATGAATATAGATACATATGTATAATAAATGTATTGTAATATATCTATAGGTTATTATAATTATTAAATTTTCTCAAGAAAAAAGAATGACTATAAAAAAATTCTTAAATGTAAATTTCATAGCATATTACTGTTTGTAATGACATGAGAGAAAAACTCCTATGGAGGGAAAATGAAAAAGGAAGAGAGAGAAGGGGGAAAATGAGGAAGAAAGTGAGTAAAGAAGAGGGAGAGGAGTGTTTGATTATAAGATAAATGTGGAGGGTCTGGGTGTCTGGCTCAGTGGTAACATGCTTGGCTAGCATGTGTGAGGCACTGGGTTATATTCTCAGCACCACATATAAATAAATAAAATGAGGTCGATCAACAACTGAAAAAATAAAAAAAAAATTAAAAAGTAGAAATATTACCAAAATTCTAAGTTTTTATGAATGCTAAATAAAAAAAATGTTACATAGCCTTATGTAATTTCTAGACTCCCCAAAATAGTCATTTAATGATAGATTACTAGTGCGATAACTAAAAATCCATTGCTCTTTCCTCGACATTCTGTGGCATGCTAGTGCTAAAATAAATTGTATTATAACACCAAAAAAATTCTAATATTTCTACAGTAACTGACCCAGTTTAACATAAATGCAAGAAGATTCCTATGGGATATAATTGTATTTTGACGTTCATTTTTGTTCAACACTGGTACATTACTATTTGTCCAGTTTATGCACATCATAGTATGTATATTTCATTCACAATTTAGCAAATTTATACACATTTGTTTTACTTTCAATCACTTCCTGCTTCAGAACACATGCATTCCTCCACGTTTCTTGACTGCTCCTTTCATGAGACTTTTTTCCAAAGACATTATTTTTGATTTCCATTATCATTTTTGAAGCAAAACTCACACACCCGTCATGATAAACCGTAAACCTAATATTACCATTAGATGTAAAACTGGTGGGAATGAATGATTGTATATCAATATAAGATTTCTTGTATACTTTCAAATATCAATTCAATCCATTGTTTAAAGTGGAACCAGTTATATTATTTATTCACAGTATGGTCTATTCATGCATTGTCTCTATATTGATAGACACAGGGTACACCTCTGTGTACCCTCAATAATAATTTGTATATCTTCAAAATTTTGCTCACAGAAATGGTGGAAGAAAGACTCATGTCAACTGATCTACATATACATTTTATCACAGTAATATTCTGGACACAAAATGCAAAGGTCACACTTAGGATTGTCCCGAAGCCTAAATGGAAAGTGAACATGAATTACTAAAAACATCCATGTCTTGGATGCCTAATTCTCTCAAATGTCAATCCTATTGGTGAGTACATATTTGTTTCTTCCCAAGATTATATATTCAACCTCAACCATGTTGAAAATGTCTAATCCTATCACTCACTTTATATTTTGTCTGATTTCCTAATGTCTCTATTGATATCTCTTTTCCTACATAGTTTCCCCAGTTCATCATAGTGACTGATTCTTCACATGTGCTGACATTTACATTCACTCTTTATCCGAAACCCTATTGCTAAAGAACTTTTTGTCCAAATACTATACTCACTCTTTTTTCTAAACCTACCGACTATCTACCTAATCCTACCGACTATCCCTTTTTGACTGGATGAACTCTTCAACAATCAATCATCCAAGGTACAAGGTCCTATGCCATTGTATATTGATTTATCTGAGACATCTGTGCAGAACATAATTCAAAGATAAGTATCCCAATCATGGGCCCAATGCCTTTCTGGTATTCAAATCTTACCTAGATTTCAGTTTTCATAATTACATTTCACCTGTATATTCTTATAAATATTGCAGGTTCCCAATACCATTATTCATCCAACAGAATGATTCCTACCACAAATCGAACATGTTATTAATCCTAACTATACACTTTTCCCTCAATCCAACTTTACAGAAGAGCAGGGACAGAGTTGGTCTTACAATACAGGGGTGTAGGGAACCTTCCACCTGTTGACAACCTCAAAGGTCCATGCAGATATGATCCCTGGAGAAGATGCAGGCAGCTATGAAAGGCCTGAGAGAGCAAACGTCATCTTCCATGGCAAACAACCCGGTCAGGTTAAAAGCATGTGTCTGAATCATCCTCTCTCTTCTTAATGTAGGGAAGATTGACCAAACTAGACCTGTGTGGAGAGCTGTTCCCAGGTGCCTATTGTTTCTATACCATTCGAACTTGTGAAAGTGTCACAGGAAGTAGGCGCATCCTCCATATTATGAGACCCTAGGAAGCAAATGTTAGGACAAAGTGGTTGGAAATGCAGTGACCACATTCAGTTGCTGAAGGAAGTGACCTCACCTCACATCCTTGTTGATGGAACTCTCCGAATTTGGGTTCCAGGAAGCCAGGCATCCAGACCCAGTCCAAGCTCCAGTCACAGTGGTCTCACTTGTTTGGATTTACCAAGGACAGAGTCTGTCTTTTGTGGTACCTAGTGATGTGAGGATGGCCAAATGCCAGGAAAGTTCTGAAGAGGGGCCCTTCCAGAGAAAGAAGTTAGAGGCTCACTGCTGTCTCCTGACAACTTCACAGAGTTGACCCAGGAGACCAGATCTGAGACAGGACAGGCCATTTCTGGGGAACATAGTATTGCCCTCCAGTCAGAGGACACTCTGGATAGTTTCAGACCTACTTGGGGGAAGGAGGTGACTTCGTGGGTGTTTGAGTGGGTTTGTGGTTTTTTCTCATGTTCTGAGAATAGTTAGGAAAGGGGGTTTGTTTGGTTTGGAGTGAACTGTTTCTAGTTAGTCCTTTGACAAGGCGAGTGTTTCTATGTCTGTGTATCCCACTGTGTCCATGGTTGTAGACATTAGAAAAGAGAATGCCTCAATGGGTGTGTCCTGTCAAAGAGAAAACTTCCAAGCATTCATCCTGCCCATTTTATAAATGGACTGTGGCTTGCCTTATCATTGGGCAACACCTATTATTTTCTTACGTTCCTGTATCCTTCCTGAATTCTGGCCACTCTCCAAAATAGGCTCATGGTTTTATGTACAAGATATGTACCACTTCCAAGCTCTGTGACATGGCCATGTACTGGATAGCTGAAGGGAATGCATCTCAGAAAACTCTGATATCAGTGTGACCAGTAAAGTCTCAGTGGAGAAACCCTGCTTTGGGCCTTTTGATTACCTATTGTTATGTTGCCCTGAATATCAGGAACATCTTTTCCTCAGGCTACTCCTTCCTGAAGCCTGAAGAAAACAGTTTTCACATGGAAATGAATGGGCATTTTACCTTTGTGTTTTACAATAAAACCTTCACAGAGATTAGGCTCTCATTAACTTAAAAATACTTTTAAATTTTATCTAAGGGTAAAAAGTAACATGTAACTGTACATATCTTTTTGATAACAAGTCCAATTATACAACACAAATGACACACATAAATCTCCAACATGTTTTTATTTTAAGCCTAGAATTACCATACAACCTTAGAACATTTCTGTTTTCATACTTATATTTCACTTCTATAGTCTTATAAATATCGCAGGTTCCCAATAACATTATTCATACAGCAGAACAATTCCTAACCCAAATCGAACATGTTATTAACCCTAACCATACACTGTTCCCTCAATCTAACTTTACAGAAGAGCAGGGAAAGAGTTGGTCTTACAATACAGGAATTTAGGGGATCTTCCACCCGCTGAGAACCTCAAACGTCCATGCAGAAATGATCCCTGTAGAAGATGTAGGCAGCTATGAAGGACCTGAGAGAGTAAGAGTCACCTTCCATGGCCAACAACCTGGTCAGGATGAAGGGTTGTGTCTGAATCTGCCTCTCTCTTCTTAATGTAGAGAAGATGCACCAAAACAGGCCAGTGTGGAGAGCTGCTCTGGAGTGCCTATGGATGATATACCATTCTAACTTGTGAAAGTGTCACAGGAAGTAGGGGCAGCCTCCATCTCATGGGGCCTTGGAAGCAACAATTAGGACAATGTGTTTGCCAAGGCAGTGACCTCATTCAGTTCCTGAAGGAAGTGACCTCACCTCACTTCCTTGGTGTTCGAAATCTCTGAACATGTGGTCCAGGAAGCCAGGCACCCACAGCCAGTCCCAGTCCCAGTCCCAGTGATCTCACTTGTTTGGATTTACCAAGGACAGAGTCAGTCTTTCTTGGTACCTACTGATGTGAGGATGGCCAAATGCCAGTAAAGCTCTGAAGAGGGCCCTTTCCTGAGAAACCAGGTTGTGGCTCACCGCTGGCTCCTGTCAACTTCACAGAGTTGGACAAGGAGAACAGATCTGAGACAGAACAGGCCATTTCATGGAAACATAGTATGGCCCACCACTCAGAGGACACTGCGGATAGTCACAGACCTACTTGGGGGAAGGAGGTGCATTTGTGGGTGTGGGTGTGTGTTTGTGGTTTTGTCTCATGTTCTGAGAATAGGTAAGAAAGGCAGTTTGTTTTGTTTGGAGTTAATTGATTCTAGTAAGTCGTTTGAAAAGGCGAGTGTTTCTAGGTCTGTGTATCCCACTGTGTCAGGGGTTGTAGACATTAGAAAAGAGAATGCTTCAATGGATGTTTCCTGTCTAGTAGAAAGCTCCCCCGGATTCATACTTCCCATTTATGAATGGACTGTGGCTTGCATTATTGATGGGCAACCCCCGATATCTTCCTAAGTTCCTGTTTTCTTTCTGAATTCTGGCCACTTTCCAGAATAGGCTCATGGTTTTGTGTCCAAGATGTATACCACCACCAAGCTCTGTGACATGGCTATGTACTGGATAGCTGAAGGGAATGGCGAGCAACTCAGAAAACTCAGATATCAGTGTAATCAGGAAAGTTTCAGTGGAGAAATACTGCTTTGGTTACCTATTGTTCTGTTGCCCTCAATGTCAGGAAGGTCTTTGCCTCTGGCCACCCCTTTGGGAAGCCTAAAGAAAACAGTTTTCAAATGGAAATCAATGGGCATCACCTGTGACTCTTTGCTTAATTGCATTGGAAAGGGATATGTCTGAATCAGGCTCTAGGTCCTGTGTTAGGCTTTGGCTTAGATTCTCAGCACATGATGGATGTAAAGAAAATCCCATGTTTGCATCCAAAACTAAATTGGCCAAAAGAGCAGTCATTATGGAAGAAGTCTCTCGCCTTCCCCTGTAAGGTTCCTCACCTCCATCAAGTGAGAATAGGAACCTTTGGATCAAATGAGTTCTTCAAAGCCCTTTAGAGGCTATCCCATAGGTGCTTGGGTTTTCTCCAGAATCCAAATCACATAAAGAATCTATACCTGACAGTCAGTAGGCCTCAAATTGGAGGAGCAAAGCAATATTAATAGCAGGCCTATTTGATCACTCCTGGTTCCCCGGACGAGTGTCCAGGACACCCTGACTTTAGGCAAATGAGGGGCAATGGAGGTTATTTTGGACACTGTCTTGGGCTGTGCCCCTCATGGAAACCTCAAGCCAGAGGTAATGATGAGTGTCCATATGGAAGAAGATGAGGGCCATGTGGGAGTGTTTTGGTTTTAATTGTGGTCATGTGTGGCCGTTGGAATAGATGACTGGGTCCACCTTGGCTTTAACTCTGTTGTGATTCCCCTTAGAGACTGAGTTGTGGACCTCACCTCAGAGACGTATTGCCATGAATTGTGTTGGGATTTTAGGAGGATTCACATGAGAGTCACCCTTGTAAAATGAGATCTAGGCCCAGGGTGGCTGTTCACTGAGCACTTGGAATCTCAGCCAGGTTATCACATGATTTTATTCTGAAAGACTTGGCAGCCATATATGAGAGTCAAAACACACGGATGTCACAATGTAGATCCCAATGGGCCTGGATTCATGTGATCATTTGGCCACTGTTTGGGAAGCCTTGCCTGTGAGACTTCTGCAGAGATTTCATTGAAATGAGCTTCCTAACCATTTAATAGTTCCAGAATGAAATGAAACACACAGTGCCTCCAACTTCAACCTTGAAAAATGGGTAGATAAATACCAAGAAATTTTTAAACTTCCCATGACCAGGTGGCACTGGAGAATCTTTGGATATCCTGTGGCTGATCATGAGATTACAAGACAGTGCTTTGATTGACTGGTTTTCATAAAAATGGTTCAGAACAGAGATACCAGGAAGTTGGAGCCTGCTGAGAGGTGGGCCTACAGCAGTGCTGGGCAGGTGTGCAATAAAACAACTGTGGTGGGGCCATGTGGATCTTCCATTGGCTTCCAAATGACTTGTGACTGACATGGTGCAGCCAGCAGACCCTTGTATGTAAAGGCATCTTTTTATATGGACAGGATTCAGGGCAATGTTTAGAATCAGATTGCTATGGTCAAGGGGGCAGGTCATGTGGGATATAAGCCTGGTTGGTGCATTCTCCTGCAGACCCTGACCTACCAAAAGTGACAGAACTCACTCACGCACCGGGTAACAGTTGAATTCTTTGTATATCATGAAGCAAATACCAAAATCCCAGTGCAGCAGCAAGAAACACGACGAAAAGTGGAGGATGACCAAATGGCCTCACAGTCCACATGTGGATACACTTATCCCCCAGTTGCCACAGTTTACCTACTAAAAAAAATTCAGCACTGCTGCCACATATTCAGTGGAAAATAAGAAACCATGTCCTCGAGGTAACATAGATGCAGACACAGCTTTGATTATCTCACTACAATGGAAGCTAAATCTCCCGACAACAACATATATTTCAAGTGCCCAAACTCAGAGTGAGTTTCTCAAGAAGGATTTAGGGAACCAGAGCTCCATGTTTGTGGACTGTTTTCCCTGTCCCTTACTTTTGAAATCTCCTCTTCCGTCTTCAAGGTTGTGAACTCCTGAGCATATTCCATTCCAGATATTTATTCACAGATTTTCTAACTCTTCTCCTCTAATTGTGCCTTAGTCTCCGTGATTGTAATGTCAAGGCATCCCTTTCTCTGTATCCTATTCAGCACATGTATTTTTACATTCAATTATAGAATCTTACCTGATACCACACGTACATTCTTGTGAGGTGACTGACTTGGCAGATACAAATTGTAAGAGATCACTCCTCCTAAAATCTGTTGGAACTGAAAATTCAATCTATGAGTGAGCTTCCTTGTTTAACAACATTATACATAAATCCATATTCAATAAAATAAATACATTTGGATCTGTAGATGACATATATTTCATGGTGAATTTCAATTGGAATATATTATGCTATTTTTAATGTCTGTGTGTTTGTGTATGTATATATATATATACACACTCTCCAGATTTTTCAAAATATGAAATATATGTCTTGTTATACACTCCCTAAACTCATTCATATTCAAGTATGTGTATTTATAATCAAATTTTCACAAGAGTATTCTCAAAATTATTCATTCACCTGAAATACATATTTGTTTCCTAGTACTGAAAACTATCTTCAGTGAAAGGTGCATACAAATCCTAATATTTCCACAGTAACTGAACCAGTTTAACATCAATACAAGTAGATTCCTATGGGACATGTTGTGCATTTTGACATTTATTTTATTCAACACTGGTACATTACTATTTCTTCAGTTTATGCTCATCATAGCAAATATATTTCATCCAAAAGTTTGCAAATTTATAGGCATTTTGTTCACTTTCAATCACTTTATTCTACAGAACACATGTATTCCTCCATGTTTTTGATGGGTCTTTTCATGAGACTTCTTTCCAAACACATTATTTTCGATTTCCATGATCACTTTTGAAGCAAAACTCAAAGACACTTCGTGATAAACCATAACCCTAATATTACCATTAGATGTATTGCTGGTTGGAATGAATGATGGTATATCGATATAAGATTTCTTATATATTTTCAGATATGAATTCAATCTATTATTTAAAGTGGGACCAGTTATATTATTGATTCACAATGTGGTCTATTCATGCACTATCTCTATATTCATAGACACAGTGTACACCTCTTTGTAACACCAATACTAATTTATAGGACTTCAAAACATTGCTCCCAGAAATGCTGGAAGAAATACTAATGTCACGCGATCTACATATACATTTTATCACAGTAATATTCTGGACACGAAATGCAAAGGTTACACTTATGATTGTACCAAAGCCTAAAAGGAAAGTGAACAGGGATTACTAAAAACATCCATGTCCACATTGCCTAATGCTCTCAAATGTCAATCCTATTGGTGACTACATATTTGTTTCTTCCTAAGATTATATATTCAAACTCAACCCTGTTCAAAATGTCTAATCCTATCACTCACTTTGTACTTTCCCTGATTTTGTAATGTCTCTATTATTATCTGATTTCCTACATATTTTCCAAAGTTCATCATTGTGACTGAATCTTCATATGTGCTGACATTTACCTTCACCCTCTAACAGAAACCCTATTGCTAAAGAAGTTTTTTTTTCCAAATCCTATACTCACTCTCCTTCCAAAACCTACCAACTATCTTCCTAATCTTACCTACTATCCCTTTTTGACTGGATGTTCTCTTCCACATTCAATCATCCAATGTACAAGGTCCTATGCCATTGTATATTTATTTATCTGAGACATCTGTGCAGAAAGTAAGTCAACACTAAGTATACCAATGAAGGGCCCAATGCCCTTCAGGGTTTCAAATCTTAGATTTCTGTTTTCATACATATATTTCACCTACATATTCTTATAAATATCGTAGGTTCCCAATAACATTATTCATCCAGCAGAATAGTTCCTAACACAGATTGAACATGTTATTAACCCTAACCATACACTCTTCCCTCAATCTAACTTTACAGAAGAGCAGGGACAGAGTTGGTCTTACAAGACAGAAATTAAGGGATCTTTCACCTGCTGAGAACCTCAAAGGTCATTAAAGATGATCCCTGGAGAAGATGTAGGAAGCTATTAAGGACCTCAGAGAGCAAAAGTCATCTTTCATTGCAAACAACCTGGTCAGGATGAAGGGTTGTGTCAGAATCAGCCTCTCTCTTCTTAATGTAAAGAAGATGCAGCAAACCAGGCCTGTGTGGAGAGCTGTTCCTGGGTGCCTATGGTTTTATACCATTCTAACTTGTGAAAATGTCAGAGTAAGTAGGTGCAGCCTCCATCTCATGGGACCCTTGGAAGCAACTGTTAGGACAAAGTGGTTGCCAAGGTATGGACCTCATTCAGTTCCTGAAGGAAGTGACCTCACCTCACTTCCTTGGTGATGGAATTCTCTGAACTTGGGATCCAGAAAGCCAGGCATCCAGAGCCAGTCCCAGTCACAGTCCCAGTGGTCAAAATTTTTCGGATTTACCAAAGACAGAGTCAGTCTTTCTTGGTACCTACTTATGTGAGGATGGCCAAATGCCAGGAAGGTCTGAAGAGGGGCCCTTCCTGAGAAAGCAGATAGTGGCTCACCACTGGCTCCTTACAGATTCACAAAGTTGGCCACAGAGACTAGATCTGAGACAGGACAGCCCATTATGAGGGAATTTCTTATGGCCCACCATCAAACGACACTCCGTATTGTCACAGAGGTACTTGGGGGTCTGTGTGGGTGTGGGTGTGGGTATTGGTTTGTGGTTTTGTCTCATATTCTGAGAATAGGTAAGAAAGTCGGTTTGTTTGGTTTGGTGTGAACTGATTCTAGTAAGTCGTTTGACAAGGCTAGTTTTTCTATATCTGTGTATCCCACTGTGTCCATGGTTGTAGACAATAGAAAAGAGAATGCATAAATACATGTGTCCTTTCTAGTAGAAATCTTCCCAGCATTCATTCTGCCCAATTTATGAATGGTCTGCGGCTTGCCTAATGGATGGGCAACACCTAATATCTTCTTAAGTTCCTGTTCTCTACCTGAATTATGGGCAACCTCCAGAATACGCTCATGGTATTGTGTCCAAGATATGAACCACCTCCACGCTCTGTGATACGGCCATGTACTAGAGAGCTGAAGGAAATGATGAGCATCTCAGAAAACTCAGATATCAGTGTGACCAGGAAAGTCTCAATGGAAAAACCCCGCTTTGGGCCTTTTGCTTACATATCCTTCTGTTGCCCTGAATGTCAGGAAGGTCTTTGCCTCAGGCTATGCCTTTTTGAAGCCTGAAGAAAACAGTTTTCAAATGGAAATGTATAAACATTACCTGTGGCTCTTTCTTAATTGCTTTGGAAAGGGATGTGTCTGAATCAGCCTCTTGGCCCTGTGTGAGGCTGTGGCTTAGATTCTCAGCACCTGATGGATCTAAAGAAAAATCCCATGTGTGCATGCAAATCAAAAAGCCAAAAGAGCAGTCATTTTGGATGAAGTTTCTCGCCTTCCTCTGTAAGGTTTCTGACTTCCATCATTGAGAATATGGATCCTTTGGGTCAAATGAGTTCTTCAAAGCCCTGCAGACACTAGACCATAGGTTCTTGGGTTTTCTCATGACTCCAATTAACATAAAGAATCTAAACACCACAGTCAGTAGGCCTCAAAATTGAGAATAAGAGCAATATTAACGGCAGGCCTCTTTGAACACTCCTGGTTCACAGGAAGGATGTCCCGGCCACACTGACTTTAGGCAAATGGATGCAAGGGAGCTTATTTTGGACACTGTCTTAGGCTGTGCCCCTCATGGAAACCTCCAGCCAGAGGTTATGATGAGTGTCTATATGGAAGAAAATGAGGGCCATGTGGGAGTGTCTTGATTTTAATTGCGGTCATTTGTGTGGCGCTTGGAATAGATGACTGGGTCCACCTGGGCTTGAACACTGGTGTGATTCTCCTTAGAGACTGAGTTCTGGAACTTACCTCAAAGAAGTATTGCCTTGTATTGTGTTGGGATTTTAGGAGGCCATGCATGAGAGTCGCCCTTGGAAACTGGGATCTATGCCCAGGTTGGCTTTCCACAGAGCACTGGGAATCTTGGGAAGGATATCACATGATTTTATTCTTAAAGACTTGGCAGCCATAGTTGCAAGTCAAAACACATATGGACCTCAAATTGTAGACCTCAATAGGTCTGGCTTCATGGGACCTTTTGGCCTGTCTTTGGGAAGCCTTGCGTGTGATAGTTCTCCAGAGCTTTCATTGAAATGAGCTTCCTCTCCATTTAATCATTCCTGAATGAATTGAAACCCACAGTGCCTCCAACTTCACCCTTGAAAAATGGCTAGATAAATACCTTTAAATTTTTGACATTCCCATGACCGGGTGGACCTGGAGAACCTATGGATGTCCTATTGATGACCATCAGTGTACCAGACAGTGCCTTGATTGACTGGGTTTCATGAAAATGGTGTAGAACGGAGATGCCAGTAATTTGGAGCCTGCTGAGTAGTCGGCCTAGAGCAGTGGTGTGCTGGTGTGTGTTAAAACATCTGTGGTCGGGTCATCTGCATCTGCCCTTCGCTTCCAAATGGTTTGTGACTGACATGGTACAAGCCCCAGATCCTTGTATGTAAAGGCATCTTGTTATATGGAGAGGATTCAGGGCAATGTTTACAATCAGATTGCTATGGTCAAGAGGGCAAGCTATGTGGGATAGAAGCCTTGTTGGTGCATTCTCCTGCAGACCCTTACCCACCACACGTGACAGAACTCCCTCCATCACTGTGTCCCAGTTGAACTTCTTGTATTTTGTGAAGCAAATATCAAACTCCCAGTGCAGCTGC
The DNA here is from genome assembly GCF_048772815.1 of Callospermophilus lateralis. NCBI lineage: Eukaryota > Metazoa > Chordata > Mammalia > Rodentia > Sciuridae > Callospermophilus > Callospermophilus lateralis. Next base: position 1,060,663 of record NW_027514349.1, on the reverse strand, counting down.
AAGAAACACCACAAAAATTGGAGGATGACCAATGGCTTCACATTCCACCCTGGGAGACACTTAGCCACCAGTGGCCACAGTTTCCCTACAAAGAGAGAATTCAGCACTGCTGCCTCATGTTCATTGGAAAATAAGAAACAATGTCCTCTAGGTCACATAGATGCTGACCCAGCTTTGATCGTCTCACTATAAAGGAAGCTAAAGCTCCTAAAAACAACCTCAGATGAAGTTTCTCAAGAAATATTTAGGCCGGCAGAGCTCCATGTTTGTGGTGTTTTTACCCTGTCTCTGACTTTTGGAAACTCCTATACCACCTCCAAGGTTGTGAACTCCTGAGCATTTTCCATTCCAGATGTGTATTCACAGATTTTCTAACTCTTCTCCTCTAATTGTGTCTTACATGGGATGAAGGTAATGTCAAGGCATTGTTCTGAATACACATTGGATTCTTTTCCAATTTTCCATTTGAAATACTGAATCCCTGACTGTCAGGCATAGAAGGAATTCACCTTCAAAGAATAGCCTGACACTTACAAGAAACAGCCCCCATGGAGACATCCTTTCTGGGAGACATCCTGTAGCCAACTGTGTCTCTGAGACATCCTGTTGCCATCTGTATTCCTGAAACATCCTGAGTTTATCTCACCTTGTGAAGACATCCAGGAACTTTGGATAAGAGAGCTTTCCCATCTCCAGCATATAAATGCCCCTGTGTGAAAAATAAAAGTTTGCAGCTTGATCAGAACTCCTGTCCCTTCATTCCTCCGCATCTAGGTTCGCTGCCCCTGTTGATGTGTCTTTCCAGCCGTGACTACTGGCACCCACTGACTGGGGCTCGAGCCTTTGACTGATTGGGAACCCCGTCCTCCTGGAAGACTTCATCAAGTGGAGCTCGCGATTGCCTCAGCAGACACCACAAAGAGACAGATCCAGGAGGAGAGTGGGGATGACGCACGGTGAGTGACCCACCATGGGACAAGCAGTTTCGTCACATGATTTGTTTTTGTCAGGCCTCAAGGAGTCCTTCAAGACATGAGGGGTGCGTGTTAAGAAAAAGGACTTAAAATTTTTCTTCTAATACATAGGAGAATTGTGTACATGGTTTCACATTGAAGTGACCATTGATGGCAAAAGATGGCTTAGAGTAAGAGACTGTTTAAAAGAATATTATGAAACCTTTGGCCCAGAAAAAGTGCCAGTTCCCACCTTTTCTTACTGGAACTTAATTAATGAAATTCTTAAAAGTTCACCCTTTGACAATGGTACCTTACAACTTGTCAGGATTGGAGAAGAGACTATGCAAAACACCTCTCGTCTCCCCACGGCATGCCCATCAGTTAGTATAGACATTGACCCTTCTCAGTCTCCCCAGGACCCTGGGAACCTTCCTAGTCCCCCTCAAAATACCACCCTAATGAATAAGGCTCCAATGGTTACCAAACACCTTTATCGAGTTTTAAATCCCAGAGACACATTGACCCCTGGGACGGAGGCTACCTTGGAGAAGGAAGCAGCAAGCTACAATTCAGAAGATGCGCCACCTCTCAGGACCCTGCCACAGCCTATAGGACTTACACATCTACCTACCTCCTATATCCCTCCTGCCTTTTGTGCTCCAGCCTTTCAGGAGCAAAATGCAACCCAGATATTTTTCCCCACTTCCCTTGCCTAGCCTGGCTCCCTTGTGAGAGTCTCTCCAACATAGACGGGAACAGATCAAACTTTTAAAAGAATTAAGATCCCTAGACTCTGAGCTCTGTTCATTAGCCTTAGGCACGGAGTCAATGCAAACTGGCCCACGGCGGTCTAATACAAAGGCTAAGCCACTCCATCAGCCTGTTCTCGCCTTCCCAGTCACCCGCAGTCAGATAGATAAGCCTGCCCAGGCTGAGGTCAAAGACTTAGACGAGGATCAAGAGGAGGAAGTGGGGGAAATGGATCAAGGAGATCAGGACTCAGAGGATGAGGAGTTCACCCCTAGGCAGGAAGGAACCCAGAGTGTCTACAAAAAAATTAAGCCTGCGTTTTCTTGAAAAACATAAAAAGACTTGTGCTCACAATGGCCCCACTGTGCCCTACAAGTTGACTTTATTAGAAAGCCACAGCACACAATGGCTTACTCCCAATGATTGGAAATTTTTAGACCGAGCTACCCTCAGTGCCGGAGATTTCCTGTTATGGAATGCAGATTTCGAGGAGCACTGTCAGGAAACTGCTCAAAAAAAATTAACTAAGGCCTCCTCTAAATCCTGAACTTATGTTAAGCTAGTGGGCTATGCGCCATTTGACACTAAAACTAAATAGGCACGTTTCCCTGCTGGAATTTTGGCACAGATTCAGATGGCTTGCTTACATGCTTGGAGATGCCTCCCTCAAACTGGCTCGGCTACCACTTCTTTGGCAAAAATTTGACAAGGACCCAACGACCCTTATAGAAACCTTGTTCCCCGGCTTAACCTAGCTGCAGAATGCTTGCTTGGACCAAGCGAAAGCAAAAGAACTTTTGTAAAACATCTTGCCTTTGAAAACGCCAACCTGGCATGTCAGGATGTTCTTCGACCACATAAGGAAAAAGGGAAACTTTCGGACTTTATTAGACTCTGTGCAGGGGTGGGTGCAGCCCATGCCATGGGTCTCGCCCTACATGCCCCCTTTATCAAGGCCTTTCACAATCCTGGCTCATGTACTTGCTTTACTTGTAAACAACCTGGCCATTTTGCACGCAAGTGTCTGAAAGACAAACAAAGCGTAGGAATATCGTCTCCTCAAACTGGGGCTAAACCGCCCCCAGCTACCCTTTGTTCTAGATGTGGTAAATGTCATCACTGGGCCAGTAAGTGTAGATCTAAGACAAATGGCCTCAGACAGCCTATTTCTTCCTGCTTCTCAGGAAAACCCTGCGGGGCCAGCCCCTGGCCACGACCTCCCCCAGGACAAAACCAGGGGCAATAAGGTTTATTCCCTACCAAACTCCAAACCTACCACAAAATTCTTCCCCACAATTGCCTCCCTCCAACTAGCCACCCCAGGCAGCGCAGGATTGGACCTCTGTGCCACCACCGATACAATATTAGACTCAATGCAAGGGCACCAGATAATACCCACTAGAATTATGGGTCCCCCTTCATCTCATACGAGTGCCCTTATTCTTGGAAGAGTCTCTGCTACCTTAAATGGTGTTCAGGTCTTCCCTGGCATTAATGATAATGATTTCACTGGAGAAATAAAAATACTAGCAACAGCTATTAATGGAGTTGCGGCCATCCCAGCAGGAACAAGACTTGCACAATTAATATTCCTTCCCTTGGATTCAGGAGGCACTTCCACCGCCCAAACATAAAATGGGGGACAGCCTCCCTCGGCTCCTCTGATGTATATTGGGTTCAGCCCATTTCTCACAATAGACCCACCCTTACCTTACTTATTGAAAAAAAGGAATTCCAAGGAATTCTAGATACTGGAGCTGATGCCACAATTATTTCTCACAAATACTGGCCATCAGGTTGGCCCATCACCCCATCCTTGAATGACCTAAAAGGGTTAAGAGTCAAAAAATCCCCATGTCAGTTCTAGGGCTCTTAGCTTTACTGATAAAGAGGGTAATAAGGTGACTGTCACTCCTTTCATTGTTCCTGACCTCCCTGTTAACCTATGGGGCCGAGATATTTTGAGTCAAATGGAAGTCATTCTTGCCAGTCCCAATTCCATGATGACTCATCAAATGCTTCGTATAAATTTTGTCCCTGGTACAGGCCTTGTGAGACTGAGACAAGGACTGGTGGGGACTATAAAACCCATAAAAAAACAAATACATATGGACTTGGGTATTCTGATTTTTAGTGTCGGTTCCTGACCCTCCTGTACCCCATGCAGATAAAATTATTTGGGAGACTCAGACTCTTGTGTGGGTGGATCAGTGGCCCCTTACCCCCCAAAAAAATTGGAGGTTGCCTCCATATTAGTGCAGGAACAGCTGGCAGCCGGCCATGTAGAGCCCTCAACCTCACCATGGATTACTCCTATTTTTGTTATCAAGAAAAAATCAGACAAGCGGCATCTTTTACAATATTTGTGTGCCAGTAATAAAGTTATGTGCCTGATGGGAGCACTACTGTCTCGAATTCCCACACCAATGGCTATTCCCAAAACTATTGTAAAATGGTTATTGACTTAAAAGTTTGCTTTTTTACCATTCCTTTACATCCTGAGGATAGACCCTATTTTGCCTTTAGTCTCCCTTGCATTAATTTCCACGGCCCTATGCAGAGATTTCAATGGAAGGTTCTTCCCCAAGGTATGGCCAACAGCCCTAGTCTTTGCTAAATATAAGTTGTTCAAGCAGTAGACCCTGTGAGAGAGTGATGATCACAATTTTATGTTTTACATAATATGGATGAATTTTTAATTGCTGCACCTAATTACCATGACCTTAATAATTGTTACTTGGACCTTTAGAAAACCCTCACTACCTTGAGACTACGGATAGCTCCTGATAAGGTTTAAACACAGGACCCTTATACCTATTTGGGCCTTAAACTTCAAGATAATCAGATCCAAATTCATAAAATACAACTGCGTGTGAACCATCTTCACACCCTTAATGATTCTCAAAAATTACTGGGAGATATTCAATGGCTAAGAACATATTTATAATTATCCACTTGTGTACTTTTGCCCCTTAATGATATTTTGAGAGGTGATTCCTACCCTTCCTCCCCTCAAAAGCTTACTCCCGAGGCATGACAGGCATTAAACCAAGTCACAGAGGCCATTGCCAAACAGTTTGTTACACAAATTTCTTATAACCTTCCTCTGGTTCTGGTTCTTTTACACACTCCTCATATACCCTCAGGAAAATTTTGGCAGTGATATCCATATTTTAAAAATAAAGGCTTCCCCTTGCTTTGGGTCCATTTATCCACCACATCCTCCAAGTTTATTACCGTTTATCTTGCTCAGGTAGCTTCTATTATTATTAAAGGTCGTTTGCTTTCTCGACAACATTTTGGCAAAGACCCTGATAATATTTTAATTCCATATACTAATGACCAAACCCAATTTTTACTACAGAGAGGGGATGAATGGGGTATTGCCCAATCAGGCCATTTGGGAACAATTGATAACCACGTCCCCAATGACACCCTTTTACATTTTGTCCAGATACATCCATTTATTTTTCCCAAAATTACACAAAAGGCTCCCAGTTCCAAGCCCTTACTGTCTTTACAGACGGTTCCAGTAATGGCTGTGCGGTCTTTGTTGTCAATAACCAGCCTACAACCTTTGATACTGTCTATCATTCAGCACAGTTTGTGAAATTGTTTGCCATAACACAAGTTTTTATAACATTTTGTGATAATCCTGTTAATATTCATACAGACAGTGCCTACATTGCTCATTCTGTGCCCCTGCTGGAGATTTCACCCGCGATTAAAGCTTCTTCCAATGCGGCCTTTCTGTTTCACCAGCTTCAGCAGCTAATTCAGGCCAGACAACACCCATTTTTCTTAGGACACATCAGGGCACACTCTGATCTTTCCGGCCCTCTAACACAGGTAATGCTCAAGCTGATGCAGCAACTCCTACCATCTTTCAAATTTTTGGTGGCTCCATTCAATAGGCCACGGAGCTAAACAATCTTCACCAACTAAATTCCCAGAGCCTTCGATTACTTTGTAAAATTACCAGGCCACAGAAACGAGAAATAGTAAAAGAATGCCCTGCTTGCGCTCTCTCCCTCCCCATTCAACACTTGGGAGTTAACCCCCGAGGATTACTGCCAAATCAGGTTTGGCAAATGGATGTTACTCATTTTCCTGAATTTGGAAAAACCAAATATATACACGTTTCTATCGATACCTTCAGCAGCTTTATTTTTGCATCACCACATTCTGGAGAGGCTACCAAAGATGTCCTTCCTCATCTTGTTTCAGCCTTTTCCATAATGGGTAAACCAATACATATTAAAACAGATAATTGTCCTCCATATACCAGTGCCAAGTTTAAACAGTTTTGTGCTACCTTGAAATTTTGTCATCCTACTGGAATTCAATACAAACCTCAGGGCCAAGGCATTGTGGAATGTTCCACCTTACCTTAAAGACTTGACTATTTCGCCTTAAGGCTTCTGCCCTTGTATTTACCACTCACAGGCATTGCCTTAACCATGCATTATTTGCCCTTTCTTTTCTTACCCTAGACAGTGAAGGCCTTTCGGCTGCAGACACACACTGGCATCCCTTTTCCAATTCTGATCAGCCACCTGTTATGTGGCGAAATCCCCTTACAAATAAATGGAAATGCCCACATCCTGTCCTCATCTGGGAATGTGGCTCAGCTTGTGTTTTGGACCAAGAGCTAGCAGCCCCAAGATGGTTACCAGAATGCCTGGTTAAACAGGTTAATGACTTACCTCAAACCGGGGACGGAGGCCCTCTCCCTGAGTACAAATTTTCCCCTTTTTCGGATCCATCCAACAATCTGTGTGAGGATCCTGCTTAAGGCACTTCTGCTGAACAGGTTTGTGCACGGAGGCCTGGGCCCTCCACCTTCCAACATCATGGAGTACCTTCCCCCCCCTCCCCCCGTGAAGGCAAGGGAGGATCTTGGACTCAGGCTCCCACTAGTTGGAACCAGACTGCTGACTGCATGACTAAGGTGGCTTACCTCCGTTCCGAGGTTGACCATAAATTCAGAGGAGTTCATCAGCCTAAATGGGTATGTGTTAACAAGCCAAAGATTATTCCCCCTAGTACAAGTAAAGCTCTCCAAAATTGTTCTGCAACCCGTACGCATACCCAGGCGATGCATGTCTCTTGTTTTGTGTCGGCCTCAATTTGTGTTAACAAGCAGGGAGAATAATTTTTTGAAGCCTCCCTAACTAAAACTCATGAAGCAGGGTGGATCACTATTCATTATACCCCCGTTCTCTTTGACCAGGGAGGAGAAGGCAAATACACCAAGCTACAGTCAGCTGGGTGCCAAGGCACTGTCGGAAAAACTTCCTACTGGCCCATTAAGGACCCTACAGGGGTCTCTGATGGTAGAGGACCCACTGATGCAGTCAAGCATCCTCAGATAATCAAACTTTTGAAACCCCAAATCCCTGAGCTCACATATCATCCCTTAATGTAGCTGAAATCCCAGTTCCCAGGTTTAGATACCAATACATTAGATATTTTGCAAACTACCTTCTCCTTCCTTAATAATTCCAACCCCACCCTTGCTGGTAATTGCTGGCTCTGCATGACAACAGGGGCAAGCATGCCTATGGCAGTTCCTATTAATTCTACTATGGACAATGATAATACATGCCAACCCGGATTTCCCTTTAAAGTACAGCCTATAGGCACTTTTACATTATGTCTTTTAGGCGTGATGCAGAATAATACCTATGATATGGATTTTGGAATTGCTTCCTTTGGAAATTTCTCAACAGAACAAAATTATTCCTCACCCATCCCATCTCTTTGTCCCCCCAATGGCACAGTTGTTATGTGTGGAGGAAATGTGGCCTTCCCCAGGCTTCCAGCGAATTGGAACAGTGGCTGTGTTCTTGCCTTATTACTCCCTGATATAACTATTGTCCCAGGAGACGAACCTCTAGCCTACACACCTTAGTCAAAAGACAGAGGCGGGCGATACAGGCCTTATCACTTATTGCCAGCCTTGGAATAACAGCTGCTGTGGGCACAGGTACACTGGCTTAGGCACGGCAATACACCCTTACCATCGCCTGTCTCAACAACTTAAAATGATGTACAAACTCTATCAGAAACCATTAAAGATTTGTAGGACCAAATAGACTTCCTGGCAAAAGTGTTCCTTCAAAACAGACGAGGCTTAGATTTGCTGACTGCTAACCAGGGAGATATTTGATTGGCCTTAGGGGAACGATGCTGCTTTAATGCCAATAAATCAGTCATAGTATGCACTAAATTTAAGCAGCTTCAAGAAGATCTAGAAAAGAGATGAAGGGAACTATTTGAAAATCCCCTCTGGACAAAGCTTAATGGATTTCTACCCTACCTTCTTCCCCTATTAGGCCCTTTGTTGGGTTTACGTTTAATGGTGACCATAGGACCCTGCATTATAAACAGTGTGGTACAATTTATTAAAGAACACATTAATATTATGGCCTCTAAGCCCCTACAAATCCACTATCATCATCTGGAGATGGAAGACCACGCTGTCAACTTTTAAAAGGATGTTCTACCCTTCTGACAGGCTTATTTCTTAAGTTTACATCCCCACAAATCTCTCTTTCTTACATAAAACTATAAGTAACAGCTCTGACAAACCATCTTCTGCCCTTGCCATAAGGGTTCGTCTACATGGGCCCTTCGGCTTGGGGGAAGACGCACCCATGGAGTGAGGACGTTAGGCCACAATATCGGAGGGTGCAGGAAGGATTGCAAAAGGATGGATCCACGGATCCCCAAACACAAGACCTGTGAGTGACATGCTCTGGTGCATGGCGGTTGGCATGCTTCCGCTTCAAGGCCATCTCCTCCAAAAACATGCCAAGGCCACCACGAAATCTGCTAGTAAAGATGCTCGCTCGGATCAGGAGATATTCTAAGGCCTCCTAGAGAAACAGAGCCTCTAACCCCCCCCTAAAAACATGGCCGGTAAGGTAGGTCAAATATTTTATATAAGAAAGGGGGAGATGTCAGGGGCTAAAAGGAAGTTCTCCTTCAAAAAATAGCCTGACACTTACAAGAAACAGCCCCCTGGGAGACATCCTGCCTGGGAGATATCCCACAACCATCTATCTCCCTGATACATCCTGTCGCCATCTGTCTTCCTGAAATATCCTGAGGTTATCTAACCCTGTGAAGACATCCAGCAACTGCCGATAAGAGAGCTTTCCCATCAGCAGCATATAAACACCCTGTGAGAACAATAAAAGTTTGCAGCTTGATCAGAACTCCTGTCTGGGTGTCATCTGTCCTGTCTTTTGTCCCTTCATTCCTTCCCAACTATGTTCGATGCCCACGTTGATGTGTCCTGCCGGCCGGGACACCTGGCACTAACCCATACCCTACTAGAATATGACTACTAATCCTAATATGATGGAGAAAAATAACCCAAATAGAATAGAAATACAAGCAGTTCAGAGGAGGCATGGTGTATAGTTGGAGTTGCCTTTTGCATGATCTAGGGTAGGTGTTATAAATCTAGCTAATTTTTAAATGAAATAGTTCTCCATGTGTTTTTAAAGTTAAAAAATATGTGAATACCTGTCTCCCTTTCTCTGTAGCCTACTTGCCACATGTATTTTATATGCACATATAGAATCCTACGTGGTATCACATGTATATTCTTGTGAGGTGGCTGACTTAGCAGATTCAAATTGTGAGAAGAGATCACTTCTCCTAAACGCTGTTGGAACTGAAAATTCAACCTAAGGGGGAGCCTCCTAGTAAAAAAAAAACATTATACATAAATCCATGCTAAGTAAAATTAATATTTTTGCATCAGTGGATGATATATATTTCATGAAGAATTTCGATTGGCATATATATTGCTACTTTTCATTGTCTGTGTTTGTGTTTTGTGTATATATATATATTCCACTTGGGGGCCTTCAGGGTTAAAAGTTATTTTGGCCCGGAGCTTGGTGAGCAGAACTCTGCCCATCAATGGGGCCGGGCATTCTGGGATTACTTGGAAGGAGTGATGGATTTTTCCTTTCCCCTGGTCCCAGGTCCTCTTAGTTGTCCAAGCCCGATATTTACTGCAATTAGCCCCTTGAATTAGAGACCTTTTATTTGATAGAGGGCAAAATGGAGCCTTAATGGCTGAGTATATTGCCCCTGTATCCACTTCAATGTTTACTGGGGTGCCCTCCACTTCAAAAGTTAACCTGAGCTCGGGGAGGGGATCTGATCCCCAACTTTCTTAGTCATCCTGCAGAGTCAGGATGGCTGGCTGGCGTGGCTGTCTCTTTCTAGGGCTCTCTTTGGCCCAGTGTCCTTTTTCTTTACAATAGGCACATTGATCTGAGGCCAGGGGTGGCCTCTAGTTTGGGCCCAGGTATCCCTTCCTGTCTCCATGTTTCTTATTTCTGGCCTATTTGTTGTTGTGACCAGGACCTGAGTCAATTCCTTAGTCTGTCTTTTGTTTCTTTTATCCACCCTTTGCTTCCTTATCTTCCTCAGTTTCTCTCATATAGTATACGTTTTTGGCTTCTCTGACTAAATCTCTCAAAGTCATATCTTGTAATCCATCTAAGTGTTGTAACTTTCTTTAAATATCCATGGCAGCTTGCCCAATAAAGGCCATCATGACAGATGCCTTTTGAGCCTCTGCTTGAGTATCAAAAGGAGTATATCTCCTATATGCCTCCATAATTCTCTCTAGAAACATAGAGGGAGATACATCAGGCCCTTGAATAAACTCTATTACCTTGGCCAAATTAGTTGGTCGCCTAGCAGCCACTAAGATACCCGCTATTAGAGCCCGGAGATAAGTGGACAGATGCTCCCTACCTTCAAAGGTGTTGGGGTCCCAGTTTTGTCGATTCTAGGGAAAGCCGGGTTGAATATGTTGGGAAGTGGTGTCAGTCAACCATCTGGTCCGAGGATATTTTTTCTAGCTTCCAAGAGGATTCTCTTTTGTTCCTCTGTCATGAAGAGAGTCCCTAGGTGTTGTTGGCAGTCATTCCAAGTAGGCTGGTGTGAAAACATCTATGAATCAACCACACCTGAGACACGAGTGGGGTCCTCTTAAAAGGGGGGATTGTTATTTTTCCAGTTATATAGGTCTGAAGAGGAGAAAGGCCAATACTGGTAGGCTTGCAATTTTTCCCCATGGCCATCATCAATCATTGGCACATAGGGACGGAGGGGGAGCATCACGGGAGTTCCAGGGTTTTCAATCTTTCATTGATGGTGAGTTCCTTTAGCCGGGCCAGGTTCCTCCAGGGGAGGAGGGGCTGTGTGTGCCGCGGGGGAGTTTTCTGGAGGGTGCTGGGCTGGCTTAGCTTCCTAAAATGGCGGAGAGGCTGAGTCAGCAGCAGGGGAATCACTTAGAGGGTGTTGGGGGTTGGGAGACCAGGGCAAGGGATAAGGAGAGGGATGAGAGTGCAGTAGAGTTAAATCTTGTGACTTAGGCAGAAAAGAGGGTGGAGGAGGAGGAGGAGCAGAGGGTTTGAGAGATCGTGGGGGAAGGATTAGGAGCGGGGGCAGGGGCAAAGAAAGGCTTCACCCATGGAGGAGATTTGCAGAGGTAATGCCAGGTTAAGATATATGGCTTTTGATCTGGATGGCTAAGTGGCCCTTCCTGAAAGACAATATCTCTGACTTTTTAAATTAGTGAGAAGTAGAAAAATCCTTCTAAGGGCCATCCGAATCCAAAGGTGGGCCACTCTGAGGCACAGAGAGTCTGCCAGGTCCAGCGGTTTACTGAAAAAGAAAGATTCTGAGCCCTTAAGCCGAATTTGGTCCAGTGATCAAGGGTCAGGGACAAAGGCATTGAAGTGCTCTTTTCCATAATGAAAAATGCACAAACAGTAAAAGCAATGACACATGACACAGACAAGACAAGACAATAAAGACAGGAAATGGACGTCCAACACTGAGACGAGGACTGAGTAGCCGGCAATACCTGATGGGCTGGCAATACCGAATCTGAAACAAAATATCACTGAGTTGAGGAGACTATTGTTCCTTGATTTTCAGAGTCCTCTGGGGTGTCCCTCAGGGTGGTGGCCTGTGGCTCTGTGACACATCTGTCAGCCACCGTGAGAAAGAGCTCACACTCTTCATTGACAGCCATTTTGCCAAGCTCTAACCTGAAACCTGACACCAGAAAGAGGTGCCTTACAAATCCCTTGAGGAGCCAGTTGGGGTCTCTCGTCCGCTGCTGCCAGAACTCGGTGGAACCTCCATATGTAAAGGTCGGATGAGTGTCAGGCGAAGAGACCTCTAAGAAACTGTCTCATGCAAAAGCAAAGGGTTTATTGGTGGCCAGCATGCTGGGGCTCAGAGCTCACTTCAATAGAGCAGAGAGTCCTGAGAACAGCTTAAACAGGGCTTATATACTTTCCTTGGGGAGGGCAGGGAGGGAAGTTAAGTATACAGAAAAACATGAAGAGACAACTACCTATTTTACTAACTTTTCACTAACGACTATACTTTGCCAGATTTCCTAATGTATCTATTGATATCTATTTTCCTACATATTTTTCCCAGTTCATCATTGTGGCTGACTCTTCGCATGTGCTGACATTTACATTTACTCTATACCCGAAAAGCTATAGCTAAAGAACATTTGGTGCAAATTCTATACTCACTCTCCTTTCTAAACTACCGACTATCTTCTTAATCTTACCGACTATCACTTTTTGACTGGAAGTTATCTTTGACAATCAATCATCCAAGGCACAAGGTCCAATGCAATTGTATATCGATGTACCTGAGACATCTGTGCAGAAAATAAATCAAAGCTAAATATCACAATCAAGGTCCTAATACACTTCTGGGTTTTAAATCTTACATAGATTTCTGTTTTCATACTTATATTTTACCTATATATTCTTGTAATTATCGCAGGTCATCAATACCATTATTCATCCAGCTGAATGATTCCTAACCCAAATCAAACCTGTTATTAACCCTAACCATACACTGTTGCCTCAATCTAACTTTACAGAAGAGCAGGGACAGAGATGGTCTTACAATACAAAAATGTAGGATTCCTTCCAACTACTGAGAAACTCAAAGGTCCATGCAAAAATGATCCCTGCAGAAGTTGTAGGCAGCTATGTAGGAACTGAGAGAGCAAAAGTCATCTTTCATTATAAAAAACTTGGTCAGGATGAAGGAATGTGTCTGAATCAGCCTCTGTCTTCTTAATTTAGAGAAGAAGGACCCAACCAGGCCTGTGTTGAGAGCTCTTCCTGGGTGCCTATGGTTGATATACCATTCTAAGTTGTGAAAGTGTCACAGGAAGTAGGGGCAGCCTCCATTTCATGGGACTCTTTGAAGCAACTGTTAGGACAACATGGTTGCCAAGGCAGTGACCTTATTCACTTTCTGAAGGAAGTGACCTCACCTCACAACCTTGGTGACAGAACTCTCTGAACTTGGGATCCAGGAAGCCAGTCACCAAAATCCAGTCCCAGTCCCACTCCCAGGGGTCTCACTTGCTTGGATTTACCAAGGACAGATTTAGTCTTTCTTGGTACCTACTGATGTGAGGATGGCCAAATGCCAGAAAGCTCTGAAAAGTCACCTTTACTGAGAAAGCAGGTATTGGATCACCGCTGGCTCCTCAGTAGTTCAAAATGTTGACCAAAGAGACCAGATCTGAGACAGGACAGGCCATTTTGTGGGAATAAAATATGGTCCACAATTAGAGAAACTCTGGATAGTCACAGACCTACTTCGGGGAAGGAGGTGCCTTTGTGGGTGTGGGTGTGAGTTTGTGGATTTGTCTCATGTTCTCAGAATAGGTAGGAAAGTCGGTATGTTTGGTTTGGTGTAGACTGTTTCGAGTAAGTCGTTTGACAAGGCGAGTGTTTCTATGTCTGTGTATCCCACGGTGTCCATGGTTGTAGACATTAGAAAAGAGAATGCATCAATTGATATGTCCTGTCTAGTTGAAAGCTTTCCAGCATTCATCCTGCCCAATTTATGAATGGATTTCAGCTTGCCTTATCGATGGGCAACACTTGCTATCTTTCAAAGTTTCTGCTTTCTTCCTGAATTCTGGCCACTCTCCAGAATAGGCTCATGGTTTTGTGTCCAATATATGTACCACTTCCAAGCCCTGTGACATCGCCATGTACTGGATAGCTGAAGGGAATGGCGAGCATCTCAGAAAACTCAGGTATCAGTGTGATCAGGAGAGTCTCAGTGGAGAAACCCTGCTTTGGGCCTTTTAATTACCAATTGTTCTGCTGCCCTGAATGTCTGAAAGGTCTTTGCCTCAGGCCACCCCTTTTTGAAGCCTGAAAAAAAAACTGTTTTCACATGGAAATGAATGGGCATCACCTGAGGCTTTTTGCTTAATTCCTTTGGAAAGGATGTGTCTGAATCAGCCTTTTGGCCCTGTGTGAGGCTTAGGCTTAGATTCTCAGCACCTGATGGATCTAAAGAACGATCCCATGTGTGCATACAAAACCAAAATAGCCAAAAGAGCAGTCATTCTGGATGAAGTCTCTCCCCTTCCTTTGTGAGGTTCTAGACCTACATCAAGTTAGAATAGGAATGCATTGGGTCAAATAATTTCTTCAAAGCCCTGCAGAGGCTAGCCCGTAGGAGCTTGGGTTTCCTCATGTCTCCAATTCAGACAAAGAATCTAAACCCCACAGTCAGTAGTCCTCAAATTGGAGAAGCAGAGAAGTATTAACAGCAGGCCTATGTGATCACACCAGGTTCACAGGAAGGGTGTCCAAGCCACCCTGTTTTTAGGCACATTAGGGGCAAGGGAGATTATTTTGGAGACTGTCTTGGTCTGCACCCCTCATAGAAACATTCAACCAGAGGTTATGAAGAGTGTTTATATGAAAGATCATGAGGGCCATGTGGGAGTGTGTTGGTTTTAATTGTGGTCATTTGTGTGGTGGTTGGAAGAGATGACTGGGTCCACCTTGACATGAACTCTGGTGTGATTCCCCTAAGAGACTGAGTTCTGGAACTGACCTCAGAGATGTATTGCCATGAATTGTGTTGGGATGTTATGAGTTCACGCATGCGAGTCGTCCTTGGAAACTGAGATGTATGCCCAGGTTGTATTTCCACAAAGCACTGCGAATCACAGCCAAGATATCACATGATTTTATTCTGAAAGACTTGGCAGCCATAGTTTAGAGTCAAAACACACATGGACCTCACATTGTAGACCTCAATGGGCCTGGATTCACGTGACCATTTAGCCAATCTTTGGGAAGCCTTGCCTGTGAGAATTCTCCATAGCTTTCATTGACATGAGCTTCCTCAAAATTTAATGGTTCTGGATTGATTTGAAACGTACAGTGCCTCCAACTTCATCTTTCAAAAATGGCTAGATAAATACCAAGAAATTTTTGAAATTCCCATGACCAGGTGGCACTGGAGAACCTTTGGATGTCCTGTTGCTGATCATGAGTATACCAGACAGTGCCTTGATTGACTGAGTTTCATGAAAATGGTGTAGAACAGAGATGCCAATAAATTGGAGCCTGCTGAGTACTTGGCCTAGAGCAGTAGTGGGCAGGTGTGTGATAAAACATTTGTGGTGGGGCCATGTGGATCTGCCATTAGCTTCCAAATGTCTTGTGACTGACATGATGCAGCAAGCAGTCCCTTCTATGTAAAGGCATCTTGTAATATTGAGAAGTTTCAGGGAAAGTTTCAGAATTAAGTTGCTATGGTCAATGGGGAAAGCTATGTGGGATAGAAGCATGGTTGGTGCATTGTCCTGCAGAAACTGACCCACCACACGTGACAGAACTCCCTCCAGCACTGTGTCCCTTGACACACTGTTGACCTCTTTGTATTTTGTGAAGCAAATACCAAACTCCCAGTGAAGCCGCAAGAAACACCATGAAAACTTTAGGATCACAAAATGGCTTCACAGTCCACACGGGGAGACACTTAGACCCCAGGGGCCACAGTTTAGCTACAAACAGCAAATTCAGCACTGCTGCTCATGTTCAGTGGAAAATAATAAACCATGTCCTCCAGATCACATAGATGCAGACCCACCTTTATTGGTCTCACGAGAAACGAAGCTAAAGCACTTGACAACAACATATGTTTCAAGTGCCCAACCTCAGAGGCAGTTCCACAAGAAGTCTTTAGGCCAGAAGAGCTCCAGTTTGTGGAGTGTTTACCCTGTCCCTTACTTTTGGAAACTCCTTAGCATACTCTATTTCAAATATGTATTCACAGATTTTCTAACTCTTCTCCTCTAATTTTGTCTTACTTGGGGACTAGGTAATGTCAAGCCATTGTTCTGGATGACAGTGGGAACAATTTTTTGTAGCACATATTTGTATACACATTGGATTCATTTTATAATTTTCCAGTCAAAATAGTGAATCCCTCACACTAAACCCTATGCTACTAAACTCTGACTAGAATAATAACCCAAACAGAATTGAAATACAAGCAGTTCAGAGGAGGCATCGTGTATAGTTGGACTTGCCTTTTGCATTATATAGGGTAGGAGTTATGAATCTAGTCAATTATTTGGTTGAAAGAATTCTCCATGTTTTTTTAAAGTTAACAAATATGTGAATTCCTGTCTCCCTTTCTCTGTAGCCTATTTAGCACATGTAGTTTTATATGCACATATTTATTCATACCTGGTATCACACGTATATTTTTGGTGAGGTGGCTGACTTGGCATATAGAAATTGTGAGAAGATATCACTTCTTCTAAAAGCTGTTGGAACTGAGAATTCAACCTATGGGTGATCCTCCTATTTAAATAGCATTATACATAAATCCATGTTCAGTAAAATAAATATTTTTGAATCTGTGGATGATATGTATTTCATGATGAATTTCGATTGGCATATATAATGCTACTTTTTAATGTCTCTCTGTGTGTGTCTGTATATATATATATATATATATATATATATATATATATATATATATATATATCCTCCAGATTTTTCAAAATATGAAATATATGTGTCTTATTATGCACTCCCAAATTTCATTCATATTCATGTATGTGGATTTATAATCTACTTTTCAAAAGATTATTCTCAGAAATATTCATCCACCTGAAATAACATTTTGGTTTACTAGTACTGAAAACTATCTTCAGTAAATGGTGCATAGAAATCCTAATATTTTGACATTGCAAGATGGCCATGAATAGAGTGCATCACACCCTTTGTACTGCGCAACTTCACATGTGAATAAGGAGTTAGAATGACGAAAAAGTATCTTGTTAGGATCTTACAGAAAAATGGGTGTGCCTGGAACCTAGAAGAATGATTTCCACCACCGAGGTCCTGTAATTGAGTCTCAAACAAGAGCCACCTATGCGACCGAAGATCTGGGGTGGCTGATCCGTGCGGCCCATGCCGTGGCTACAGACGGCGGGCCTCCACCGTGAAGCGACCAGCATGCAGGGAGAAACGTTGCTGCGGATTCTGTGGAATCCGGCTGGCTCACCCACCACTGAGCCTGGGGCTGAGTTCGGGATTTCAGATGGGGAAGAAAGTGTTACAGTTCTATCCCCCACAACCGAAACTCCACCGAGGAAACCAACTGCCACCATCTTGGAGAGCTGAAGTATCCACCACCACTCTCCGACAGATTGCAACAACAAAACAGGTGTGTATTACTCAGCTTATCTCCCATACAGCAGGTAATTCGCAAAAATTCTCTCTTAGGCTTTCCGGGGGAGGGATTACCAGAGAAAGCCTTCATAAAGACGGGGGGAAAACTAGTGGCACCTGACCTTCAACTTCCCCTCCCATCACCGGTGAAAACAAAATTTTTCTAGCCAGCGCAATGGGTGGGGCAAGCGGAAAAAATCAAAACAATAGAGTGCCAGTGTTCCCAATAGACACCCTCCACAACCAAGGAACGGCAGGCAAAGAGTACAGTTTGAGCTGCCAAGAGGCATCACTCAGGGGAAATCTGGTGTCGCAGGGGAAATCAGGACTCGCAGAGGAAACCAGGGGACCAGAGGACAGACACGCGTGACTAGGAGGCTGGAGAACGCCTGCCCACCAGCAACCAATCACCCGCTGGCTGCCTGCGCAATTGGGCAGCTAGAGATCACCCGCCCGCCGGTGACAGCCCATTCGCTGATTGCACGACTGGATGGCTGGAGACCGCCCACCCGCCAGCGACCGGGAGGTGAAACCAACCAGAGACAGTCCAGTCCCACCCCCCCATTCAAACACCCCGGCAAGGAGCCTGGGGCCCGCCATAGCAGACAGGTGACATCACTGGAGCTCAGCTGTCGGAATTCCTTCCAAGTGGAATCCACTTTTGCAGGCATAGTCTACAAACACAAAAGAGAGACAACAGAGATATATAAAACCAAAACAAATCTATTGAAGAAGGCAGAAACACAGCAATCAAATTGAGCTGAAAAGTAACATGAACATCATGAAAAAACAAGGGAAAAAAAGGTGTGCAAAAAATGCAGGACAACTAAATTCTAAAGGAGGACCGTGAAGCATCAGAAATAGGGATAGGGAAAAAACTCAAGGCATACCTAACTCAGATGGAAAGGAATATTAGAGAAGACATGAGGCAGCAAGTCCAAGCAATAAAAGTATATTTTGAAAATCAAATAAACAAACAAATTCAAATGGCAAAGAATGAGCTTTACCAGGAGATAGAGACATTAAAAAGAAATATCAAACAGTAATCCTAGAAATGCAGGAAAGTATAAACCAAATTAAAAACTCAAACGAAGAGTATTACAAATAGACTAGATCAAGTAGAAGTTACAACGTCAGATAATGAAGACAAAGTTTATCAACTTGAAAAGAATAGAGTAAACACAGAAAAGATGCTTAAATCCAATGAGCAATCTATTCAAGAGATATGGGATGTCATAAAAAAAAAACAAATTTGAGAGTCATCGGGATAGAAAAAGGCATAGAGATTCAAACCAAAGGAATGGACAACATATTAAATGAAATAATTCTAGAAAATTTCCCAGAGATGAAAGATGGAATGGATTGCCAAATCCTGGAAGCCTACAGGACCCCAAGCATTCAAAACCATAATAGACCAACTCCAAGACAAATATTTATGAAGATAGCCAGAACAAGGACATACAGAACAAAGAGAGAATATTAAAAGCTACGAGAGAAAGTAGGCAGGTTACATTCAGGGGTAAACCAATTAAGTTAACGACTGATTTTTTTCATCACAAACTTTGAAAGCAAGAAGATCCTGGAACAAAGTATTTCAAACACTCAAAAATAATGGATTCCAACCAAGAATACTGTATCCAGCAAAATTAAGCTTCAGATTTGACAATGAAATTTAAGTCTTTCACGATAAACAAAAGCTAAAAGAATTCACAGCCAGAACACCAGCAATGCAAAGCATTTTGAGCAAAATACTACAAGAAGAGGATTTGAAAAGTAATGCCTGAAACTAGCAGCAGGAGGTATCTCAGTAAAGGGAGAGGAAAATAACCAAAAAGTAAAAACTAACCAAAATAAATAAATAAATGAATAAATAAATAAATAAATAAACAAACAAACAAACATGACTGGAAGTAGAAATCATATTTCAATTGTAACCTTAAATGTTAATGGCCTAAACTCACCAATCAAGAGACATAAGCTAGTAACCTTGATCAAAAAAAAAAAAAATCCAACAATATGCTGCCTTCAGGAGACTCATATGATAGGTAAAGACATACAGAGGCTGAAATTAAAAGTTTGGGAAAAATCATACCACTCACATGACCCTCGGAAGCAAGCAGGAGTGGCCATACTCATATCGAATAAAATCAACTTCAAACCTACGTTAATCAAAAGGGATAAAGAAGGACACTATATACTGTTAAAAGGAACCTTGCACCAACAATGCATAACCATTATCAATTTGTATGCACCAAACAATTGAGCTGCAACACTCATAAAACAAACTCGCCTCAAGTTCAAGAGTCAAATAAACTACAACACCATAATTATGGGTGACTTCAACACACCGCTCTAGCCATTAGACAGATCCTCTAGACAAAAACTGAATAAAGAAACTATAGAATTCAACAGCAAAATCAGTAACCTAGACTTCACCGACATATATAGAATATATCAACCATCAAAAAGTGGATACACGTTCTTCTCAGCAGCACATGGATCCTACTCAAAGATAGACCATATATTATGCCATAGGGCAATTCTTAGTAAATATAAAGTCGTGGAGATAATACCATGCAGAATATCTGATCATAATGGAATGAATCTGGAAATCAATGATAAAAGAAGGAAGGAAAAATCCTACATCACATGGAAAATGAACAACATGCTACTGAATGATCAATGGTTTACAGAAGACATAAAGGAGGAAATAAAAAAATTCATAGAGACAAATGACAATACAGACACAACATACTGGAATCTATGGGACACAATGAAAGCAGTTTTAAGAGGGAAATTCATTTCTTGGAGTTCTTTCCTCAAAAAAAAAAGAAAAATCAGCAAATAAATGAACTCACACTACGCCTCAAAAACCTAGAAATGGAAGAGCAAAACAACAGCAAATGTAGTAGAAGACAAGAAATAATTAAAATTAGAGCAGAAATCAACGAAATTGAAACAAAAAAAATTGAAAATATTGATAAAACTAAAATTGGTTCTTTGAAAAAATAAATAAGATCTGCAGGCCCTTAGCCATGCTAAGGAAGAGAAGAAAAGAGAGAGCAGGCCCTTAGCCATGCTAAGGAAGAGAAGAAAAGAGAGAACTCAAATTACTAACATACGGGATGAAAAAGGCAATATCACAACAGACACTACAGAAATAAGAAGATAATTAGAAAGTATATGGAAACCCTATGTTCCAATAAAATAGATGATAGTGAAGATATCAATAAATTCTTAAGTCATGCGATCTGCCCAGATTGAGTCAGGAAGACACACACAATTTAAACAGACCAATAACAAAGGAAGAAATAGAAGAAGCCATCAAAATACTACCAACCAAAAAAAGCCATGGACCGAATGGGTATACAGCAGAGATCTACAAAACCTTCAAAAAGGAATTAATACCAATACTTTCCAAGCTATTTCAAGAAATAGAAAAATAAGGAACTCTTCCAAATTCATTCTATGAGGCCAATATCACCCTGATCCCAAAACCAGACAAAGACACTTCAAAGAAAGAAAACTACAGACCAATATCTCTAATAAACTTGGATGCAAAAATTCTCAATAAAATCTTGGTGAATCGAATACAAAAGCATATCAAAAAAAATTATGCACCATGATCATGTAGGATTCATCCCTGGGATGCAAGGCTGGTTCATTATACGGAAATCAATAAATGCTATTCACCACATCAATAGACTTAAAGACAACAACCATATGATCGTATCGATAGATTCAGAAAAAACATTCGACAAAGTTCAGCATCCCTTTATGTTGAAAACACTAGAAAAACTAGGGATAACAGGAACTTACCTCAAGATTGTAAAAGCTATATATGCTAAACCTCAGGCTGGCATCATCCTAAATTGAGAAAAGCTGAAGGCATTCCCTCTAAAATCTGGAACAAGAGGGATGCCCTCTATCACCACTTCTATTTAATTCAGTTCTTGAAATACTAGGCATAGCAATTAGACAGACAAAAGAAATTAAAGGCATAAAACTAGGAAAAGAAGAACTTAAATTATCGCTATTTGCGGATGACATGATAATATATTTAACAGACCCAAAAGGGTCTACAGAGGAACTACTAGAGTTAATAAATAAATTCAGCAAAGTGGCAAGATATACAATCAACACGCATAAATCAAAGGCATTCCTGTATATCAGCAGCAAAACTTCTGAAATGGAAATGAGGAAAACCACTCCATTCAAAATATCCTCAAAGAAAATAAGATAATTGGAAAAACAATTATATAGTTGGGAATCAACCTAACAAAAGAGGTGAAAGATTTATAAATGAAAACTACAGAAACATAAAGAGATAGAAGAAGATCTTAGAATATGGAAAAATATACCCAATTCATGGATAGGCAGAACTAGCATCATCAAAATGGCGATATTACCCAAATTCTCTACAGGTTTAAATTGATGCCAATCAAAATCCCAATGACATTTCTTGTAGAAAAGATAAAGCAATCATGAAATTCATATGGAAAAACAAAAGACCCAGAATAGCAACAGCAATTCTAAGCAGGATGTTTGAATCTGGAGGTATAGTGATACCAGACTTCAAACTGTACTACAAAGCAATAGTAACAAAAACAGCATGGTACTGGTACCAAAACAGGCAGGTGGACCAATGGTACAGAATAGAGGACACAGAAACCATTCCACAAAATTACAACTTTCTTATATTTGATAAAAGGGGCTAAAAACCTGCAATATACGAAGGAGAAATGGTGCTAGAAAAATTGGAAATCGATATGCAACAAAATGACACTGAATCCCTTTCTCTCGCCAAGCAAGGAAGTTAACTCAAGATGGATCAAGGAGCTAGATATCAAATCAGAGACACTGCATCTGATACAAGAAAAAGTTGGCTACGATCTACATACTGTGAGATCGGGCTCCAAATTCCTTAATAGGACACCCATAGCCCAAGAGTTAATAAGAAGAATAAATTAATGGGACTTACTTAAACTAAAAGTTTTTTTTTTTTTTTTTCTCAGCAAGAGAAACAATAAGAGAGGTAAATAGAGAACCTACATCCTGGGAACAAATTTTTACCCCTCTCACTTCAGATAAAGCCCTAATATCCAAAATATACAAAGAACTCAAAAAATTAAAAAGTAAGGTAACAAATAACCCAATCAACAAATGGGCCAAGGACCTGAACAGACACTTCACAGAGGAGGACATACAATCAATCAACAAGTATATGAAAAAATGCTCACAATCTGTAGCAGTCAGAGAAATGCAAATCAAAACCACCCTAGGATACCATCTCACTCCAGTAAGATCGGCAGCCATTAGGAAGTCAAACAACAGTAAGTGTTGGCGAGGATGTGGGGAAAAGGGGACACTTGTACACTGCTGGTGGGACTGCAAATTGGTGCAGCCAATTTGGAAAGCAGTATGGAGATTCCTGGGAAAGCTGGGAATGGATCCACCATTTGACCAAGCTATCACACTTCTTGGACTATTCCCTGAGGATCTTAAAACAGCGTACTATTGGGATACTGCCACATCAATGATCATAGCGGGACAATTCACAACAGCTAGACTGTGGAACCAACTTAGATGCCCTTCAATAGATGAATGGATTAAAAAAAATGTGGAATCTACACACAATGGAGTATTACGCAGCACTAAAAAATTACAAAATCATAGAATTTGCAGTGAAATGTATGGCATTAGAGCAGAATATGCTAAGCAAAGCTAGCCAATCCTTAAAAAAACAAATGCCAAATGTCTTCTTTGATATAAAGAGAGCAACTAAGAACAGAAAGGGAGGAAGAGCATGAGGAAAAGATTAACATTATACAAAGACGTGTGGGGGGAGAGAAAGGGAGAGAGAAGAGAAAGCATATGGAAATGGTAGAATACCCTCAATGATACACAAAATTACACATAATAGGTTGTGAGGGGAAATGGGGCGGAAATAATGGAGAGAATTAAACAACAGCACATGAGGTAGAGAGGGAAGATGGGAGGGCAGGGGAGGGGGGATAGTAGGGGATAGGAAAGGTAGAAGAATACAACAGTCACTAATATGCCATTATGTAAAAATGTGAATGTGTAAGCAATGTGTTTCTGCAATTCTTATTTGGGGAAAAAATGGGAGTTCATAAACCAAATGAGAAAAATGTATCAAAGATGATATATCATGAGCTTTGTAATGTTTTGAACAACCAATAAAAATAAATAAATAAATAAAGGTTTAAAATTGAGTGGGAAGAAATCAGCTAAAAAAGGGTTGAGATGCATTCATTTTGCTAAGCAGAAACTTTGTTTTGTGTAGTTGTAACTATCACAAATTTATTTTACCAGAAATTTGGCTTTTGAAAATGCACATAAAATGAGATTAAAGGATAATTCACCTACCTTCATGAAAAATTCATAGCATTTCCTATATTTTTCATATTTCATTTTTTTAGTTAATATTTTGTCATGGACCATGTCTAGCCTTAGGCTATTCTTCCAGAATACTACCTCATCTGACAAGTTCGTACAATGTATTGGATTTTTCTTTTCATCTTTTATTTAATTGTTTCTAGCTAATAATGTGTATTTCTTCTTATCTTTATTTGGACATACATACCCAACTATATCTTTGCATTTTATGTTTTACTGCGGAAGAGACTCATCAAAAGCTCTTTGTTATATGTATTAACAATCAAACATTCAGAGAAGGCAATTATTCTTAATTTTGCATGAAAATAACTTTGTACCATTTTTCTTATAAAGATTTAGAATTATTAATAATGTCCCTGCTGTAATAAGTAACTACTTACAAGAAGAATTAAACAATTGACTTTATATCAATTATGAATATGAAAAGTACTAAAATAAATATTTGGCAATTAATACACAATTGATAGAAATTGAAATCACGAGAAAGCCATTTAAATTGTCAGTGCATATGGTCCTTAAATAATAGGTTTTTTTAAAAAATTTTTCTCTAATTCATAAGATATATTATGCCATATTATAGCTTAATGTGATATAAAACCTTAAATTATCACAATGATAATAATAATCCATTGTTCCTTCCTCTACATTCTGTGGCATGCTAGTACTAAAATAAATTGTATTATAACACCAAAAAAAAAGCCAAATCATAATATTTCTACAGTAACTGACACGAGTTTAACATCAATGCAAGTAGATTAGATTCCTATGGGACATGATGTGCATTTTGACGTTCATTTTTATTCAACACTGGAACATTACTATTTCTTCAGTTTATGCACATCAGAGGATATATAAATATTTCATCCACAATTTAGCAAATTTATACGCATTTGTTTAACTTCAAATCACTTCCTGCTTCAGAACCCATGTATTCCTCCATGTTTCTTGACTGCTCTTTTCATGAGACTTCTTTCCAAACACATTATTTTCGATTTCCTTTATCATATTTGAAGCAAAACACCCGTCATGATAAACCATAACCCTAATATTACCTTTAAATGTATAAGTGGTTGGAAAGAATGATTGTATATCAATATAAGATTTCTTACTTAGTTACAGATATCAATTCAATCCATTATTTAAAGTGGAACCAGTTATATTATTTATTCACAGTATGGTCTATTCATGTATTATCTCTATATTCATAGACACAGGGTACACCTCTTTGTACCCCCAATACTAATTTATACGTCTTCAAAATATTGCTCCCAGAAATGGTGGAACAAATACATGTAACCTGATCTACATATACATTTTATCACAGTAATATTCTGAACAGAAAAAGCAAAGTTCTCACTTATGATTGTACCATACCTAAATGGAAAGTGATCCTGGATTACTAAAAACATCCATGTCCAGGTTGCCTAATGATCTCAAATGAAAATCCTATTGGTGACTACATATTTGTTTCTTCCAAAGATTATATATTCAAACTCAACCCTTTGAATACGTCTAAAGCTGTCACTCACTTTACACTTTGAATGATTTTGTAATGTGTCTATTGATATCTGCTTTCCTACATATTTTCCCCAGTTCATCATTGTGACTGAATCTTCACATGTGCTATCACTAACATTCACTCTCTAACCGAAACCTTATTGCTAAAAAACTTTGGTCCAAATCCTATATTCACTCTTCTTCCTAAACCTACCTACTGTCTTCCTAATCCTATTGACTATCCCTTTTTGACTGGATGTTCTCTTCTACATTCAATCATCCAAGGTACAAGGTCCTATGCCATTGTATATCGATTTATCTGAGACATCTGTGCAGAACGTAATTCAATGCTAAGTATCCCAATCAAGAACCCAATGACCTTCTGGGCTTCAAATCTTACTTAGATTTCTCTTTTCGTTCATATATTTCACCTCTATATTCTTATAAATATCACAGGTTCCCAATACCATTGTTCATCGAGCAGAATGGTTCCTAATCAAAATTGAAAATGTTATTAACACTAACCATACACTGTTCCCTCAATCTAACTTTACAGAAAAGCAATGACAGTGTTGGTCTTACAATACAGGAATGTATGGGATCTTCCACCTGATGAGAACCTCAAAGGTATGTGCAGAAATGATTCCTGGAGAAGATGTAGGCAGCTATGAAGGACCTGAGAGAGCAAAAGTCATCTTCCATGGAAAACAACCTGGTAGGATGAAGTTTGGTGTCTGAATCAGCCTCTGTCTTCTTAATGTAGAGGAGACGGACCAAACCAGGCCTTTTGGAGAGCTGTTCCTGAGAGCCTATGGATTATATCCCATTCTAACTTATGAAAGGGTCACAGGAAGTAGGGGCAGCCTCCATCTAAAGGGACCATAAGAAGCAACTGCTAAAACAAAGTGGTTGCCAAGGCAGTGACCTCATTCATTTCCTGAAGGAAGTGACCTCACCTCACTTCCTTGGTGTTGGAACTCTCTGAACTTGGGATCCAGGAAGCCAGGCACCCCGAGCCAGTCCCAGTCCCAGTCCCAGTTGTCTCACTTGTTTGGATTTACCAAGGAGAGGGTCAGTCTTTCTTGGTACCTACTGATTTGAAGATGTCCAAATGCCAGAAGAGCTCTGAAGAGGGGCCTTTCCTGAGAAAGAAGGTAGTGGCTCACCACTGGTTCCTGTCAACTTCACAGAGTTGACCAAGGCGACCAGATCTGAGACAAGACAGGCCATTTCGGAGGAACATAGTATGGCCCAGCAGTCAGAGAACACTCCGAATAGTCACAGACCTACTTGGGGGAAGGAGGTGCCTTTGTGGGTGTGGTTGTGGGTTTGTGATTTGGTCTCATGTTCTGAGAATAAGTTTTTTCAGATATCAGCTCCGGAGCCCAGGAATTAATTCTCATTGGGGCTAAGGTTCCCCACCAGTGAGATTTGAAATTGGCGCTGGCTGCAGAGTTAACAAGGGCAGGGACTTTTAACGCCACTGCAGAAAAGAAGAAGGTACGAAGAAGAAGTCCTTAGGTGCCATGTTGGGGTTTTTCTCTGGGGTATGGCTGCCATTTATACTTTTCCTAACATTCCTCCCTTTTTGTTTTCTTAGAAAGTGGGGCATTGTTTGTCATTTCTGGCTGCTGCCTGCTGTGTGGGGGTGCTGTGGGGCCTAGAAAGAAAAGTGGACAAATGCTCGGGGGCCAGGTCTGGGGATATCATGGCAGCCAGAAATAAAAGCCAGTGGTATAGATAGCTACTTCAGTAGGGGTAAAGTCTATTAAAGTTCCCTGATGCCACAAGTTGTCGATGGCATGAAACCAGTCCTGGATGGAGGAGATTGTTGGTATCAGCTACTGGTCCTGTAACAGAGACTCTAGGAAATACTGGAAGCGTTGCCTGGTCATGGCGTCACCAGCACTTGAAGAAGATCAGAGCGAATAAAAACAGAATGAAGATAAAAATTAAAGCAAAGGTCAATTTTTGGCAGAAGTTCCATGTTGGGGGACTGACATAGAAGAGGCCAAGGGCCATGAGGAAGCTTAGAAGGTCATAAAGACTCATGAATCCAAGATGGCAGCTTGAGAGGTTCTCCAAGCTCGTTGCCTCCCGCTGTCTGATGTACGTTGCATTCCATCGTGCCTGGTAGTGAGCTTCATCACTGAGTGAACTGTTCTCTTGGAGATGTTAGGGGTTCATCGGTCATCAGAGGATGGTAGTGCCTAAGCAAAAGCTGGTTGAAATTTTGATTAGAAATTTTTTGCAGTTGGGTTTGAAGGAACTTCATTATGCATGGCAAGAGAGCAAAAAAAGGGAGCATCCCAATAAGGGGCCCCAAGATAGGTAGTAAGTACATGGCAAGATAGGATTGGAAGAACCCTGTTATGGGATTGGAGGAGCTAGGTTTGAGCAATTTGGTCAATAATTCCTGCAATTTAACAACATTTTTTTCTATCAGCCCAGATTCATTAACATAAGAGCAACATTCCTCTCTGAGGAATAGGCATGTACCCACTTTTTCTGCAGTGAGAAGATCAATTGCCCTTTGGTTCTGTAAAGCCACTTGTGCCAATGAAGTAACCTGGCGCTGCAAGGAGCCCAGAGACTCAGCAGTGGTATCAAGTGCTTCCTGCAGTTTTTGTTGCAGGTCTTTGAATGCCCATAGAGCATGACCTATAGCTCCACCAGAGAATCCGAGACCCGCCACTGAGGTTGTTAAAGTGAGGCCTACCAGAACCGGCAGAAAGACTGCCCTACGGGTTCAGGAAGGTAGGGCCAACTGTCGGAATTCGGTGGGAGTATACAAAGACAGCTGAGGAACTACAGTAACCAAGAAACAGGTGCCAGAGACATTGATCGTTGAGGTACTTAAAGACCCATTACACCAGAGGAAATGTCCAGGTTGCATAAATGCAGGGCTCGATTGGGTGCTTAAGCTCAAGGAACAAATGGGTAAAGGATTCATTATTGGCAGGTGGAAACAGATGAAAGCAAATAAAGTATTGGTGAAATAACTTTCCCACAGTGGGATACGTGTCACATGTAGGGGTTGTCCTTTCTTAGAGAAATTGTAGGTTTTTGCTGAAATATTTCCTGCCGCTAATGGGACTAAGTGAAGCACAGAGAAAGCACTGAGAAGGAGGCACAAAAAGAGGGGTGGAGTTTAATAATCGAAGAGATTGGTGTAACAAATTGAGCCATGTGTCAGGGGGACCTGAGGGGGTTGAAGGGTCTGAATCCTTTGTGGATGAGCTATGGATAAGATCTAAAAGTTTTGATTCTGACTCCTTAATGTGTTCAACTACCTGGATGGTTGCCTTAGGTGGCATAATCAGGGTGCGGCCAACTGTCATCCACCCTGTGGGTCTGGCTGAGGTTGTCCGAGCATAGACAGCAAACTCAACATAGTCCCAACGTTTGGCCTTGGGGTCAGGTATATCTAAAGTATACCATCCATTGTTATCAGATAAAGAGACTTTATCCCACTTTAGGTAACTAGAAGTCCACACTTTAGGGTAACAAAGTGAGTGGTAAGAATAGCTACCATGTTCATCATGGAACCTGCATGACCAATAGGGGCACCCATTATATATCTCAGGCCAATAATGACAATAGTCTTTTGTTTGATCAAAAAGGAAGCAAATGAAAAGCCAGTTCCAGCTACCAGGGACGAAGGTCCTTGAAGGTGATAATTTTAGGGAAATAGAGGTGCAGTTGTGGATGAAGCAAGTAGTTGCATCCACTGCACGGACCTTCTACATGCCATGTTCTGAGTATCGTTCCTGAAGAGTGAATAAATACATGGTAGGAGAGGAGGGTAAAGACCAGTCCCGATAGAGCACAGAAAATAAGCAGAGCACAAAAAACAAGCAGTTACAGAAGATTAGGGTGTTGAGAGAGCCCATTGTGACTTTTTTAAGAGGAATTGGGCTGCATGGAACACCGTGTGAGCCGCAACTTAAATGGGTGAGATGAGTGTGGAGAGCAGGAGTTAATGGGAGGTTCAGGAGGTGATTCTTGGAGTTCCTCTGGGTTGGTTCTGTCGTCAGCAGGTGGGGCCTCCTGGTGATATGGCTTCAACCTAGAAATGTGAATCCAGGGAGTTAGATGGTTGTCTGGTAAAAAGAGTTTGGCGGCAGTGGGGGTACAGAGAATGACAGGATAGGGGCCTTCCCATTTTGGGGCAAGAGTCCCTTTCTCCTCTGGGGTATTATAATATACTAGACTCCCAGGTGTTAAGGGAGGAGTGTTTGGAGAGGACACTGGGTCCGGATGAAGCCAGTCCTGATATTTTCAGAGTTCCGAGCGGAGATGATACAAAAGAGGCAAAGACAAATCTCGGGTGAGAGGTCCTTGTGAAATGACCAACCCAGGTGGTATAAGAGGTCTTCCATATATTATCTCAAAGGGAGACAGTAAAGATGGTTTTTAGGGAGAGCTCTGATTCGAAGCAAATCCAAGGGAAGGAGTTTGACCCAGTCTAAGTTTAATTCCATTGTCATTTTGGTAAGGACTTCCTTTAGAGTACAATTTACCCTTTCCACTTTCCCTGAAGCTTGTGGATAATATGGACAGTGGAAATGCCACTTGAAGGAGAGGGCTTGAGAGACCTTTTGTGTGATTCTAGAAATAAACTCAGGGCCATTGTCATATTGTAGAGAAGTGGGCATACCAAACCTGGGGATGATGTCTGTCAGTAAGATTAAAGCTACAGTGGAAGCCGTTTTATTGGAAGTGGGAAATGCCTCAATCCAACCAGAGAAAGTGTCCACAAAGACAAGGAGGTATTTAGTGCGCCATACTGTGAGCATGTTGGTGAAGTCTACCTGCCAGTCAGCAGTGGGAATATGTCCCCGGGCTTGGTGGGAAGGAAAAAGTTTGGGCCTTAAAGGAGTATAAGTGTTGGTCCACTGACAGATCTGACAATTAGAGGCTATATTCTGTAGCATGGCTTTGTCAGAGAGGGTGAGCGAGAAGAAGCTCTGTAAAAAGAGGGTCAAAGGCTGAGAATTGGAAAGGAATAGAGTATGAAGGAACTTGAAGAGATCCTTGTTCTTACTGGAAGAAGTAGGGGCTTCAGATGAGCTGTCTAAAGTGGCCATTATATGTCCCCCAGGGGGTCCATCATTGGAAGTGGTAGCAGCCATTTGTTCCGCCTGGTCAGCTTTGGCATTGCCCTCAGTGATAAGAGAGACGTCCTTCTAATTAGACCTACAATGGACAACTCCCACCTGGGTGGGTAAGTGGGAGGCCTTTATCAGATTGGTTATAAGAGCCGAATTAGTGATCACATTACCTTTGGTGGTAAGTAGGCCTCGCTCCTTTCATATTGCAGCATGGGATAAGATATGGAAGACATATTTTGAATCAGTATAAAGGGTTAGGGATTTTCCTTGTGCTAGAAGGCAGGCACGAGTGGCTACTATAAGTTCAGACTGCTGGTTGGTAGTTCCTGAAGGCAGAGCTTTGGCCTCTATAATCTCAGTGGCTGAAACTACAGTGTATCCAAAGTAATGAGTGCAATTCTGCCTAAAGGAACTGCCATCAGTAAACCAGATAAGGTCAGGCTTGGCTAGTAGTCTCTCAGAAATGGAAGAATGACAGGGGAGGAAATCATCTAAGGTTTCCAACCAATTATGAGTTGGTGTGTTAGACGTGGGAGTCATTGAGAGCAGTGAGGCAGGGTTCTGTGCAGAGCAGGGGAGGAAAGTAATGTTAGGGTTTTCCAGAAAGGAAGTGAGGAGTGACAGAACTCTGGATGGAGGAAGGGTTTGAAAGCCCTTATAAGCTAAAAGATCCTTCAAGTGATGTGGGGAGTGGATAGTTAAAGGGGCCCCAAAAGTAAGCTTAGAGGCTTCTTTGTGTAAAATTTGTCCAGCAGTCAGAGCTCTTAAGCAAGGGGCCCACTCACGGATGGTAGGGTCAATTTGCTTGGACAAATATGCCACAGGTGCAAATGTAGGCCCATAGTTTTGACCTAAGACCCCAAGTTCTTGCCTCCCTTTTTCATGGACATATACATGAAATGGTCTTGAAAGATCAGGAAGGTGAAGGGCAAGTGCCTTTAAGACAAGTTGCTGAAGCCTGCGCAAGTGGTAGTTTGGGGAGGAGGCAAGAGATTCACTAGGGGGTCCCTTTGCTAGTTCATACAGGATTTGTATAGAAGAGAATAATTTGGGATCCAGGCCCTAAAATAACCTGCTAGTCCTAGGAATAATAGTATTTTGGCTTTTGTATGGGGCACTGGAAGATCAGAGAGGAGTTGCCTCCTATCCAGTGTTATTTCCTTTTTTCTGGGTGTAAGGCAAAAACCAAGAAAGGTGACAGAAGACTGGGAAACCTGGGCCTTGTGGGGAGACTTCCTATTTCCCTTGTCTGCTAGGAAATTAAGAAGCTGTGCAGTGTGGGATTGAGAGTGTTCCCAGAGGGACTACATAGAAGAAGGTCATCGACATATTGAAGGAGAGTAGAGTCAGGACAGGTCGGGTGAAAGGATGTGAGGTCCTGGGCAAGAACTTGGCCAAAGAGATGGGTGCTATCCCTGAATCCCTGTGGGAGGACAGTCCAGGTAAGCTGATGAGAATGGCGGGTGTGAGAGTCAGTGCAAGTAAAAGCAAAGATATCCTGAGATTCTGAGAACAAGGGAATAGAAAAGAATGCATGTTTCAAATTTAGAACCAAGAAGTGGGTAGTAGTGGCAGGGATCTGAGAGAGGAGGGTGTAAGGGTTGGACACTAGCGGGTGGATGGGGACCACAGAGGAGTAGACAAGGGGAAGGTCTAGAACCAGCCTGTAGGACACGTTAGGTTTCTTAACTGCCAGAATGGGGGTGTTGAAAAGAGAGTGTGTAGGCCTAAGATACCCCTTTAATTATAAATCCTGGATGATGGCTTCTAATCCGAGGAAGGCTGTGGTTGTGAGTGGATATCATGGTTGACTAATATATCTTGAAGGCTCCAGTAAGACAATATGAATAGGACTGCATTTAGCCATAAAGGGTGTAGTTGTGTCCCAAAACTCAGGGTTAACTGGTTTAGATAGTCGTGGGAGAGTGCATGGAGGAGGTGTATCTGCCCCTAGGAACATCATGAGGAAATGAGAGGTAGGAGAGGTGTGGGGTGATATGTGAATGGTGACTTTTAATAGTGAGAGTATGTCCCTTTCCAGAAGGGGAATGGGGCAATGGCTCATAACGAGAAAAGAGTGAGTGAAGGACAAAAGGGATTTTGAGGGAAAATATGTTTACCTCCTACCACGACAATAGGAGTTTTTGAGGGTGTGGTAGAACCCCAATACTCCCTCAAGACCGAAAAAGTGGCACCAGTATCCAAAAGGAAGGTAATGAAGCGTCCATCCACCAGGAAGGTGACCCTAGGTTCTTGATTCTTGATGGTAATAATCTGGAGGGAAGGCCCAGGGCTCCATCATTCCTCCTCTGCCAAGCCCAGGAGAGGCTGGGGTTGCCGGGTGGCTGACCAACCTCCCTTCCGGGTTGTTGGGCAGTCTTCCCCCCAGTGTCTCCTTTGATGGCATGTTGGGCAGGGGTTGTAGGGTGTTCTCGGCGAAGGACAATCCTTACCACATTTGAAGCAAGCTCCAGGGGGTGTCACATTGGGACGGCGTGGTGATGGCCTTCTCTGAATGACCTGGGCCAACATTTGGAATTTGGCATTTTCAGCTCTCTTCCTACGACATTCACTTTCATCCTCTCTACCATGAAAAACCTTTAAAGAGACAGCGAGGATTTCGGTCTGAGGAGTAGCAGGGCCCTGTTCAAGCTTTTTAAGCTTGGCTTTAATGTCAGAGTATTTTTGGGCCAGAACATATGTCATTAAGAGATGACGGCCATCAGGGGTTTCTGGGTCGAGTTATGTGCAGTGTTGAAGGGCCTTAGTTAGTCTATCCAGGAATTCTGAAGGTGTTTCCTCCTTCCTTTGAATGACCTCCTGCACCTTTTTAAAGTTAACAGCATTGTGGGTCGCCTTTTTCAGGCCCGCCAAGAGGCAGGATGTAAAAAGGTCATGAGTCTGTAAGCCTTCAGGGGTGTTGTAATCCCATAGGGTTCCTGCTCTGGGACAGCATGAGAGCCCGTGGGGTGGTCAGGATTGGTCCTATGATTTTCATCAGCATGGGCTTGGGCTAGCTCCCAGACCCATTGCCTTTCCTCGGGGAGAAGTGTATTGGCCAAGAGCATGTATATGGCATGATGAGTGAGGCTATATGCTTGCAGGACCCATTGAAACTCCCGAATGTAAGTGGTGGGTTTAGTGGTGATTGAGCCTAACTTGCTCTCTAGCTGAGTAATGTCTGACCTGGAGAATTGCACGTGGACTCTGATGACACCCTCAGGACCAGCTACCTCACGAAGGGGTGCGATTGTCTTAGGGGTGGGAAGGAGTCCTTTAGACCTGGTAAAAGGAGGACTGAGAGAGGCAGGCAGAGGACAGGAAGGAGAGGGAGGGAAAGGGAGTGTCTCTTTGGAAGAGGAGGAAGTGGAGCAGGCAGAAGAGGACGGAGGGGACGGGGATAAAATGGAAGGCTGAGGATCCATGGAATCAGGCAGAGGATGAGGAGGGTATTGCAGAAGAGAAGGGGCAGATGGGGCTGGGAAGAAGGTGGGGGTTCATCTGCTGGGTTGAATGAGGAAGAATCTGTGAAGTCAGAAGTAGAAGTAGGGAAAGAGAGGGGATTGCAAGCAAGGACGACCTGACGGGGAGGGCAGGAGGAGCAGAGACAAGGTGCTGTGTGGGAAGGCTAATACCTTCAATGCAGGGAATCTCCCTCCACTTTTCCAGACGCTGGCAGTAGTTAAAAAGGTCCCAGGGGAGGTTTGGATCTAAGGAGCCTTCTGGAGGCCAATGATTGCCATTATCCAGTGGATATGGAGGCCAATCTTGGGTACAGAATTTAATTAAAAGTTTGGGCTTGATGTCTGGTGTGAGGGAGAGTGTGGCCAGATTTTTTATTAAACATTTGAGAGGTGAGGCTTCAGGTACAGATGAAGAGGTGCCCATTGTCACAGGGAGAGATGGAAGAGAGAGAGAGAGAGAGAGAGAGAGAGAGAGAGAGAGAGAGAGAGAGAGAATAAGAGTAAGCGAGAGAGACAAAGAGAAAACCCGAGCTGGAACGGCTTCCAGGAAATTCAGGGCGAATGGGGGTCACGTGGGTGTCCCCAAAATGACCAGCTGTCGCGAGGAAATACAGAGGGTACTACCTGGTCGTCACCAGTGAAGTGCGATCTGGAAGACCCAATGGGTTTGGAGCCATGGGCAACCTGACGTCAGGAAAGTTTTCGAACGCAGCTGAAGAAGTCAGTAATGAAAACAGAACTCCAGCTCCAGCAGAATGCAGTTCTAGGACGGGAGTTCAGTTTTCCCTGAGCAGAGAGGCAGCTTTAGCCAGACACATCAGCCCTGCAGGAAACAGCAAATCTAGCCAGCAGCAGCAGTGGCAGCAAAGGAGGAAAAACCACAGAGCCTCTAGTGTAAACTCAGAACCCTCATGCCCCAAAGGGAAACGGATCACTAGAGGGTCGACTGTGACCAGTAAAGGTCTTGATGGGAGGAATTCCCTCTCCCCTACCGGGCGTCTAGAGTGTGCTGGACGATCAGGGTCACAAAACTAGCGGTAGCCCGAAGGAAGTTGGCGAGCCGGGGTCAGGGGAAGCTTACATACATCAGATCAGTGGTGAGTGCAGGAAGCTGGCGTCTGAAAAGAGCGGACCAGGACGGAGTGTCTGGGCGGAACGGGGGACGGGGCTCTTGTTGGAAAGAGCTCACCCGTATCCTCAAACGGGGCACCAAAATGAAAGAACTCCCCACTCAAAGGCACTTCGCCGGGAGAATTCCAATTTTATTGCAAAAAGCTGTGTGCTTATATAGAACTAAGGAGGAGATGAAAGGACTTAGATAAATGGCAGGCAACCCGTTTATTGGCAAGTTCTTTCAGATATCAGCTCCGGAGCCCAGGAGTTAGTTCTCATTGGGGCTAAGGTTCCCCGCCAGCGAGATTTGAAATTGGCACCAGTGGGAGAGTTCACCCGGCGGGAACTTTTCGCGCCACTTCAGAAAAGAAGAAGGTAGGAAGAAGAAGTCCTTAGGCGCCATGTTGGGGTTTTTCTCTGGGGTATGGCTGCCGTTTATACTTTTTCCAACAATGAGTATACCAGACAGTGCCTTGATTGACTGGTTTTCATTAAAATGGTGTTTAACAGAGATGCCAGAAAGTTGGATCCTGCTGAGTAGTGGGCCTAGAGCAATGGTGGGCAGGTGTGTGATAAAACATCTGTGGTGGGGCCATGTGGATCTGCCATTGGCTTCCAAATGGCTTGTCACTGACATGGTCAAACCAGCAGACCCTTATATGTAAAGGCATCTTGTTATATGGAGAGGTTTCAGGACGCTGTTCAAAATCAGGTTGCTATAGTCAAGGGGGCAAGCTATGTGGGATAGAAGCCTGGTTCTTGTATTCTCCAGCAGACCCTGACTCACCACACGTGACAGAACTCCCTCCCGTACTGTGTTCCATTTAAACTCCTTGTATTTCGTGAAGCAAGTACCAAACTTCCAGTGCAGCAGCAAAAAACACCACGAAAATAGAGGATGACCATATGGCTTCACAGTCCACATGGGGAGACATTTAGCCCCCAGGGGCCACAGTTTACCTACAAAGGGAGAATTCAGCAATGCTGCCTCATGTTCATTGGGAAAAAAAGAAACAATGTCCACCAGGTCACATAGATGCAGACCCAGCTTTTATGGTCTCACTAGAAAGGAAGCTAAAGCTCCTGACAACAACATATATTTCAAGTGCCCAACCTCACAGAGAGTTTCCCAAGAAGTCTCTAGGCCAGCAGAATTCCATTTTTGTGGAGTGTTTACCCTGTTCCTTACTTTTGAAAACTCCTCTACCACTTCCAAGATTGTGAACTCCTGATTGTTTTCCATTCCAGATATGTATTCACGGAATTTCTAACTCTTTTCCTCTAATTGTTTCTTACTTGGGGCGAAGGTATTGTCAAGACATTGTTCTGGATAAGAGTGGGAAGATTTTTGTGTAGCACATATTTACATACACATTGGATACATTTTGCAATTTTTCATTCGAAATACTGAAACTCTGACACTAACCCATACCCTACTAGACTCTGACTACTAATCCTAATATGATGGAGAAAAATAACCCAAACAGAATAGAAATACAAGCAGTTCAGAGGAGGCATGGTGAATAGTTGGTCTTGCCTTTTCCATGATATAGGGTAGGAGTTATAAATCTTGTCAATTTTTTTCTTGAAATTGTTCTCCATGTGTTTTTAAAGTTAACACACATGTGAATTCCTGTCTCCCATTTTCTGTAGCCAATTCAGCACATGTATTTTTATATGCACATACAAAATCCTACCTGGAATACATGTACATTTTTGTGAGGTGGCTAACTTGGCAGATACAAAGTATGAGAAGAAATCACTCCTCCTAAATGCTTTTGGAACTGAAAATTCAAACTATGAGTGAGCTTTTTAGTTGGGCAACATTATTCATAAATCCATGTTCAGTAAAATTAATATTTTTGGATCTGTGGATGATATATATTTCATGATGAATTTTGATTGGCATATATTTTCTACTTTCCAATGTATTTGTGTGTGTGTATATATATATATATATATATATATATATATATATATATATATATATATACACTCTAGATTTTTCAAAATATGAAATACATGTGTCTTATTATACACTCCCTAAATTCACTAATGTTCATGTATGTGGTTTTATAATCAACTTTTCATAAGATTATTTTCAGAAACATTCATCCACCTGAAATACATATTTGTTTTCTAGTACTGAAAACTTACTTCAGTGAATGGTGCAAACAAATCCTTATATTTCTACAGTAACTGACCCACTTTAACATCAATGCTACTAGATTCCTATGGGACATGATGTGTATTTTGACGTTCAATTTTATTCAACACTGGTACATTTCTATTTCTTCAGTTTTTGTACATCATAAAATGTACATTTCATCCACAAGTTCACAAATTTAAAGACATTTGTAACACATTCAATCACTTCCTGCTTCAGAACACATATATTCCTACTTGTTTTTGACTGCTCATTTCATGAGACTTCTTTCCAAATACATTATTTTCGATTTCCATAATCAATTTTGAAGCAAAACTCACACAGAATTTATGATAAACTACAACCCTAATATTACCATTAGATGTATAACTGGTTGGAATGAATGTATGTATATCAATATAAGATTTGCTATGTATTTTGAGATATAAATTTATTCCAATTTGTAAAGTTGGAACAAGTTATATTATTTATTCACAGTATGGTCTATTCAATCATTCTCTCTATATTCATACACACATGGTACACCTATTTGTGCCCCCAATACTAATTTATACCTCTTCAAAATATTGCTCCCAGAAATGGTGCAAGAAATACTCATGTCACCTGATCTACATATACATTTTATCACAGTAATATTCTGGCAAGAAAATGCAAAGTCACACTTACGATTGTACCAAAGCCTAAATGGAATATGAGTATGGATTATAAAAATCACCCGTGTCCAGGTTGGCTAATGCTCTCAAATGTCAATCCTATTGGTGACTACATATGTGTTTCTTCCTAAGATTATATATTCAACTTCAAGCCTGCTGAAAATGTCTAATCCAATCAATCACTTTATCATTTCCCTGATTTCCTATGTCTCTATTGATATCTGCTTTCCTACATATTTTCCCCAATTCATCATTGTGACCAACTCTTCACATGTGCTGACATTTACATTTTCTCTCTACCTGAAACCCTATTGCTAAAGAACTTTTTTTTCAAATCCTATACTCACTCTTTTTTTCTAATTCTACCAACTATCTTCCTAATCCTACCAACTATCCTTTTTAGACTGAATGTTCTCTTCGACATTCAATCATCCAAGTACAAGGTCCTATACCATTGTGTATAGATTTATCTGAGACACATGTGCAGAACATAATTCAAAGCTAAGTATCCCAATCAAGGATCCAATGCCCTTCTGGGCTTCAAATCTTACCTAGATTTCTGTTTTCATACATATATTTCACCTCTATATATACTTACAAATATCGCAGGTTCCCAATACCATTATTCATCCAGCAGAATGATTCCTAACCCAAATCAAACATGTTATTAACCCTAACCATACTCTTTGCCCTCCATCTAACTTTACAGAAGAGCAGGGACAGAGTTGGTCTTACAATACAGGAACATAAGAGACCTTCCACCTGCTGAGAACCTCAAAGGTCCATGCAGAAATGAACCCAGGGGAAGATAGAGGAAGCTATGAAGGACCTGAGAGAGCAAAAGTCATCTTCCACGACAAACAACCTGGTCAGGATGAATGGGTGTGTCTGAAGCAATCTCTCTCTTCTTAATGTAGAGAAGATGGACCAAACCAGGCCTGTGTGGAGAGCTGCTTCCGGGTGCTATGTTTGATATACCATTCTAACTTGTGAAAGTGTCACAGGAAGTAGGGGCAGCCTCCATCTATTGGGACACTTGGAAGCAAATGTTAGGAAAAAGTGATTGCCTAGGCAGTGACCTCATTCAGTTCCAGAAGGAAGTGACCTACATCACTTTCTTGGTGATGGAACTCTCTGAACTTGGGATCCAAAAAGCCAGGCACCCAGAGGCAGTCCCAGTCCCAGTCCCAGTGGTCTCACATGATTGGATTTACCAAGGACAGAGTCAGTCTTTCTTGGTAACTACTGATGTGAAGATGGCCAAATGCCAAGAGAGCTCTGAAGAGGGGCCTTTCCTGAGAAAGCAGGTAGTGGCTCACCACTGGCACCTGACAACTTCACATTGTTGGCAAGGAGACCAGATCTGAGATAGGATAGCCCATTTTGGGGGAACATAGTATGGCCCATCAGTCAGAGGACACTCCGGATAGTTACAGACCTACTTGGGGGAAGGCGGTGACTTTGTGGGTGTGCGTGTGAGTCTGTGGTTTTTTCTCATGATCTGGGAATAGGTAGGAAAGTCGCTTTGTTTGGTTTGGATTGGATCGTTTCTAGTAAGTCTTTTGATAAGGCGAGTGTTTTTATGTCTGTTTATCCCACTGTGTCTGTGGTTGTAGATATTAGAAAAAAGAATGCATCAATGGATGTTTCCTGTCTTGTAGAAAGCTTCACAGCATTCATCCTGCCCAATTTATATATGGACTGTGGCTTGCCTTATAGATGGGCAACAACTACTATCTTCCTAAGTTCCTGTTTTCTTCTTGAATTCGGGCCACTCTCCAGAATAGGCTCATGGTTTGGTGTCCACAATATGTACCACCTCCAGGCTCTGTGACATGGCCACGTACTGGATAGCTGAAGGGAATGGGATCATCTCAGAAAACTCAGATATCATTCGAGAAACCCTGCTTTGGGCCATTTGCTTACCTATTGTTCTGTTGCCCTGAATGTCAGAAACGTCTTTGTCTCAGTCCACCCCTTTGTGAAGCCTGAAAAAATGGTTTTCAATGGAAATTAATGGGCATCACCTGTAGCTCTTTGCTTAATTGCTTTGGAAAGGGATGTGTCTGCATCAGACTCGTGGCAATGTGTGAGGCTGTTGCATAGATTCTCAGAACCTGATGGATCTAAAGAAAGATTACATGTGTGCTTCCAAAACCAAAATGGCCAAAAAAGCAGTCATTGTGGACGAAGTCTCTCGCCTTCCTCTGTAAGGTTCCTGACCTCCATCAATTGAAAATAGGGATCCTTTGTGTCAAATGAGTTCTTCAAACCCTGCAGAAGATAGCCCATAGGTGCTTGGGTTTTCTCATGATTCCAATTCACATAAAGAATATACACCCGAGAGTCAGGAGGCCTCAAATTCGGGAAGCAGAGCAGTATTTATGGCAGGCCTATTTGATCACTCCTGGTTCTCAGGAAGGGTGTCCAGGCAACCCTGAATTTAGGCAAATGAGGGGCAAGGGAGGTTATTTTGTACACTGTCTTGGACTGATCCCCTCATGGAAACCTCGAACCACAGGTTATGATGAGTGTCTATATGGAAGAAGATGAGGGCCTTGTGGGAGTGCTTTGGTTTTAATTGTGGTCATTTGTGTGGCGGTTGGAAGTGATGACTGGGTCTACCTGGGCTTGAACTCTGGTGTGATTCCCCTTAAAGTCTGAGTTCTGGAACTGATCTCAGAGAAATATTGCCATGAACTGTGTTCAGATTTTAGGAGGCCACGCATGGGATTCGCCCTTGGAAACTGAGATCAAGGACAGGGTTGCTTTCCACAGAGCCTTGGAATCTCAGCTAGGATATCACATGATTTTATTCTGAAAGATTTGGCAGCCATAGTTGAGAATCAGAACACCCTTGGACGTCACATTGAAGACCTCAATGGGCCTGGCTTCATGCGACCTTTTGAAGACTCTATGGGAAGACT
Source organism: Callospermophilus lateralis (assembly GCF_048772815.1). Taxonomy (NCBI): domain Eukaryota; kingdom Metazoa; phylum Chordata; class Mammalia; order Rodentia; family Sciuridae; genus Callospermophilus; species Callospermophilus lateralis. The sequence goes on along the minus strand of NW_027514349.1, from coordinate 1,020,018 downwards.
TGCCTGTGAGAGTTCTCCAGAGCTTTCATTGAAATGAGCTTCCTCACCATTTAATGGTTCCTGAATGAACTGAAACCCACAGTGTCTCCAACTTCATCCATGAAAAATGGCTAGATAAATACAATGAAATTTTTGAAATTCCAATAATCAGGTGGCACTAGAGAACCTTTGGATGTCTTGTTACTGATCATTAGTGTACAAGAGAATGCCATGATTGACCGAGTTTCATGAAAATGGTGTAGAACAAAGATGCCAGTAAGTTGGAGCCTGCTGAGTAGTGGGCCTATTGCAGTGGTGGGCAGGTGTGTGATAATACATCTGTGGTGTGGCCATGAGGATTTGCCATTGCCTTCCAAATGGCTTGTGACTGACATTGTGCATCCAGCAGAACCTTCTATGTAAAGGCATCTTGTTACATGGAGAGGTTCCAGGGCAAAGTTCAGAGTCAGATTTCTATGTACAAGGGGGCAAGCTCTGTGAGATATAACCTGGTTGTTGCATTCTCCTGCAGACCCTGACCCACCACAAGTGACAGAACTCCCTCCAAAACTGGGTCCCAGTTGAACTCTTTGTATTTCATGAAGCAAATACCAAACTCCCAGTGCAGCAGCACGAAACACCACGAAAAGTGGAGGATGAAAAAATGGCTTCACAGTCCACACGGGGAGACACTTAGTACCCAGTGGCCACAGTTTACCTACAAAGAGAAAATTCAGCACTGCTGCCTTATGTTCATTAGAATACAAGAAACCATGTCCTCCAGGTCACATAGATTCAAACCCATCTTTGATGGTCTCACTAGAAAGGAAGCTAAAGCTCCTTACAACAACATATATTTCAAGTGCCCAACCTCAGAGGAAGTTCCTCAAGAAGTCTTTAGGCCGTCAGAGCTCCATGTTTTTGGAGTGTTAATTGTTAGACCACGACACAAGAAAAGACCACTGACTCTAATTAAAATCATATTAAATTAATCTTATTATTTCTACCTTTCATGCTGCCTCCCCTCCCAAAACAGCCGGAACAAGACAGCAACCCCAGCTTTCCTACAGCCCAGCTTTATAGCCCAGAAAGTTACACAAAAGGGGTGTTACAGATAACAGAACTCTGACAAGCATCACACTAATGGTAGTTTAGGTTTTTTTTGCTGTCCCTACATCAGAATTCAGACGACCATTAGAGCCTCAGAGAGGGATGTTGTCTGGCCAGAGAAGGCAAATATTTATGATGTGTCACTAAAGTTTCAGAGAGGGCTGCTATCTGGTCAGAGAGCCGGGCATGCGTGAGTTCAAGGCACGGGCAGGCATTTCAAGCAGGTTCAGAATTTGCAGTAATTTATGGTAAAGCCAAAATTACCTTTTCATGGCTTTGTGGCAAGATGGCTCTCAATTTTAATAAAAGATCAGGTTGGGTCTATCATTTCCCCCTTTTCTCTGTGTCCCTTTCAAATCTTTAATAGATTAGGGGAAGAGCACTGAGGAAATTTTAATCCCTCAGGTAAGATTCTCCAAATTTTTAGAACTTACCCAAAACCGATCTCCCTGATTTTACCAGACTTAATTAATTACTTATATTGATAGTCTACTTATCTTTCTCTCCATTGTTGTAAGAAGAGTGGCGTCAATCATTATTTCTTCTTCTGACCTGAGACAGGGTGAAGTGAGTGGGCATGGCGTGAGGGACATGAGTTGCCTTTTATAAGTCAGTTGGGGGACATGAGTTGCCTTTTAGAAGTCATTTCGGATTGAAGTCTGGTTGGGGAAGAACAGGTTGTAAAGTCATCTGGGGATGGGTTCTTCTATGAGAGAAACAAAAACCATGAGTACTGAATAAATGTTGCAGCAGCCGGAACATGTTAGTGTATAGAAGTTCCCTCACCAGTCTTTAATATCCCCAGTTATCAGGACTATCAAATTAATATTTAACTTTTAGTGTTACAGTTGTCCTTCCCCATAAGATACAGTTTAACAATGTAATGTCATCTGATCTTGTAAAATCCTTTTTCTAGTATGACCTCTGCGTCTAATAGAGAAACCTTTAATTCTGTTACTCAGGGCTGGATAATCGTACTAGCAAACACCAAGCCTACCTGTGTTGGTTAGGAATATCTGCAGGCCTTAAATTAAAAATTTCTGCCTCTGGCAGCTCTTCTTGATAGTCTCTTTTTATAAGTATCAGGCATTCCTGTCTGAGAATCCTTCTTTGTAGCCTCCAGTCTTACTTATTTTGGGAGGCTAAAATAAAGTGCATACCTTAAAATATTATTATTATTATTATTATTATTATTATTATTATTATTATTATTTAAAATGCCCAGGAATGGCTGAATTTTCGTCTTAACTGTCTTTCCAAAGTGTTTAAGATGAAGCAGTCAAACGGACATTTGTTTCTATCTATTGTTAACAGTCAGCTGAGCTTTATTTGAGTCAATTCTGGAAAAATGAGAGCACATTTTCAATTCTGCTAGTGCCATTTGCGCTAGGTGGGTCCAGGTCTTGCTTGACCATTTATCTTCCCTCAGAAGCATCAGGGATATCTCCTTTCTCTGATGACTCTCCTCTTCATAACAAATGCACTGATTGGCTTTCTGTTCTCCAGTGGTCTCATTAATCTCCCTGATCAGGAGGTTATGTGGCTCAGAGTTGCAAAGCTCTTTAGAGAAGTCCCCTGTTCCCTGGATTCAGATTGACTCAGAGGGTAAGAGCCAAATATTGGTTTTCTTGGCCCTTTTCATTTAACTTTAATTTTAAATCCTAATCTTAAACATCCAGCAAATTAATTTTAACAGCCTTATATTAAGAGTACTGGACTTTAATGTCTATAACTTTATAATTATCTTTTTATTAACTGGGATCTATATTATTCTGTCTGTATTGTAGGTGATGACTTATTATCTTGAATAAACCCATGTTGTGTTCTTAAAGCAACACATTTGTAAAACACTAACAGGGAATCTTTAGAGAACTTATAAGAAAATTTCAACTAAAATTAACAAAAGTAAAAATACTTAGTTCGTGTAATAGCTACCCTAAATTTTTTGGCTGAGTATTACATTATATCCCCTGTTTGAGATCCTAGGAATCTTGACATTTTTTATGTTTTTAACATAACTTTAAAGAAATATTATCTGACGTACTTGTTTCATAGTCATTCTCACATATAGTAAGATGGGACACACAGCCTTATCTCAGGTAAGGCAGGGCTCTTTATAAATCTTAAGCATTTTAGTTCTAAAGCTGATCTTTATTTTTTTTTTTTTTGTTTGGGGGTCTGGGAAGATCTACTCCTTAAGAAACTAATAGTTCATACTCAGGATTGGTTTTTGGTAGGAAAAATTATGATAAACATGGATTATTAGAATTACTTTATAATTTGGAAGGGTTTCTAGAAAACAGTATACCAGATCTGTAAGTTTCTATGTGAGGAGCCTCTAGGTCATTGTGGTGTTTGTGAACTTCCATTTTAGTGTACTGTGGCCAAGGTCAAAATGTACAGACAGTGAAGGTGTAACCCATCAACTTCATCTTCAGACACTTGCAAAATAGTTCCCAATTTCAGGTTTGGCTCTATGAGCAAGTGAATGTGCAGGTTGAGGGCTCAATCATTGGTTTTAAGAAGTATATGAACCTCTCATCAGATGATGCAGAAGAAATTGATTTAAAACAAAGTAAAGAACAGAACTGGGTCACTGTGTACCAAAAGGAGATAATATTACTCTGCTACCAAGTGTCTCTAACTAGAAATGATCAATGAAGTCATGAATTATTGAGAAGGCAGTTTTGTTTTTTTAGGTGTTTTTGTTTAGGAGTATAATCCTAAAGTATTTGTTTATATTGCTTTGATTACCCTTTTGTTATTACCAGATGACAATAATGGTATGGGGTTGTTTTTATTAAAAAGTAAAAATTAAAAGCAACATTGACAAAGTTTACATAAATTGTTTGTGGTCTCATGAACATTAGCTAACACCATATGATATCACATTTAAAACATGAATTAAAGAAAGCCTGAAAGTTTTCAACTTTTACATAGATTAGGCTCTCATTAACTTAAAAATACATTTAAATTGTTCCACAATGTAAAAAGTAACATAAAACTTTACATATCTTATTGATAACAGGTAAATAAATCTCCAATATATTTTTTTACCATACAACTTCAGAACACGAGCTTGATATAATGCTCTTTTAAAGTTTCTACCTTACAGACTTGCATACCTGTAAGATATGAAAACATTAATAGCATCACAATTACATTGATGTTTATACATTAACCAAGTTTAGCTTTTAAAGAAATGGCAGTACAATGCTCTAAAATAACAGTTCTGATTTAATAAGTTTTTTAATTTTTATGGTTCCTTGCTCTAGAAAAAATAAAACTTAATAAACACAATGTTATGGGTAAACTTATGTTTCAAAAAATTTTTGTCTCATTAACACATGACTGATTTTTAAAACCTTATATAGAGTTTAGTAAAAACTTATACAGACCTTAGTAAATGAATCAGATTTCTAACAAAAGTACTCACGAATGAGTAATCCCATATCAAATTTACTTTACTTATTTATCAAAATATTAGAGAAATGTATTGAACAGTGTAAACCATTTTTATGTTGAAGAAAATGTTCTAGAACCAAGGCACATTAGACGTTTTGTAGATATTAATATTTTATTAGAGTTTTGAACACCTAGAAAAATTTGTAAGCTTAAATTTAAAAACATTTATTTTTATCTGTTTATCCGATTTAAATTGAAACATTTAAACCACGTGAACTAAAGATCTTTGGATCCACTTTTTAAAATTTGTTTTTATGAGCACTTTTTTTAATGAGCGCTCCTTATATATGTTAATTTGTGTATCATATATATGATATACGGATATATGTCTATATAGACAGACAACACATAACAAAATTGTGCACACATAATAATAGTAAAGGCCTTGTAGTTTTTCACAGGTTAAATATCTATTGCAATGTTTCAAAAAGTCCACAGTTGGTCAAAGATAGAACTGATCAGAAAAACATTAACCTAGGTCTGTATGCTCAGAATCATGAGCTCAAAAATAATAAAGTATCTAAGGAAAACAATAAGAGTCCTAGAAAAAATGACTGGCCAGTAATTAGTAAATACCATACAATTTACTTTTTTTTTTTCTGTTAGGCATCAAATCAGTCTCCTACTAAGCTTGCAGGCTTTTTTCATTTGCATTTCAACATGAGTCATGGCTGAGGTCTGGAAGGAGCAGGAAAAAAATGCTATTCTGAGCAGACACCTCAGGCCTAAGGCATATTAACCATAATTTTCCAGTTGGGGTGTTGAAAATTATGATACAAGTTCAAGATACAATTCACAAAATTTTATGTCTTTACATCTTATTTTGTCAACAGATACCATACTATGGTTTACTATCCTTGTCCAAATTAATGCACTGGTACACACAGTGACATTTTCTCTGGCTACCGAATTCAAAATTGGTTAAAAAAAAAAAGTGAATGATTGGGAAGTTACTTGCCAACTTGGAAGTAGAGTTCTTCAGTTTTCCATCCTAAGTATTTAAGTTCTCTGGCATGAATTACCTGAAATCTTAAACTAAACAATGACCTAAACCCGACTTTTAACTGCAAGATTGTGCAATGCTTCAAAAACCCATTCAGATACCAGTTTTTTTATGATAAAACATCATCATTTAGACACACATTCAGCTAAGATCATTCCCAAGAAAAAATTTATAATATCAACACATTAATGCACATGTCTTAAAGGACCAGAAACAAAGACACAAGACAGACAGAAAGGAGGTAGAGACTATGGTTGTCAGACAGAATCCTTTAAACCAGAGCAGATAAGAGAAAAAATCTACTACACCAGTGGTACCCAGGGGGGGACCAGATGTTTTAACAGAGGGGCAACCTGAAATGTAAAATAAAGTGTCTATATGGTGACTTTACTGAATTTAGTGTCTCCTTTTTCTTTTTCTCTTTTTTAACAAGACAGAGGTGGCATAATACTTACAGTGCACGGAAGGAAGGAGGGTATTCCCTGAATCAACAGAGCTTTGGCAGCTGCTGGGGGTCCCTCAGTCCCTCCTTTTACTTACAGGATTAGCTCCTCTGGTTCAGTTCCACCCCAAGCAAGCTCCATCTCCTAACATTTCAGTAGACAGCTCTCACAAAGTTCTGGGGCGGAGGGGGGGTACCAATATGTAACTTAAAGTTCGGTTCCTGACCTAGAAGCCAATTTATACCAATTAAATAATGAGGAATGGGTTCTGAGAAAAAGAAAAGGGGAGGCTAATTGCTTTGCTAACAAAGGAGAAACACAGGGGACTCTGCCAAATGTTGTGACTCTCTTGATCTGGAGGGACAAGGGGTTTTAAAGGAGTTTCACTTGTTAACCTGGGAGATACTCAGTTCTTAGGTCCCCAGCAGGCATTGCCCTCTGCAATGGTTGTGCTCCAGGCAGCCAGCTAGGGGCTTCTATCATCCTGCTAAACAAAGGGGGGTAAAGTTCATCGCAGTTCCTTAAAACACAGTTCAAACGGGTGTCAGGCTTACTCTCTTTATTACCCATTTTCACGTCCAATATCCTTAAGTTTTTACAACCAAAATCACACAACAAAATGAACAAAAGCAAACAAACAAACAAAAAAAAAATAGAACGGAGAACAAAACACACCACACACACACAAAAAAAAAACAGAAACCCGGCGCCTAAACAGAAAAACAGTGGTACAGTGCAACATCTTGCTAAAGCTCCAGGGTAGGAGCGCATGCGTGCCCGTCGGCACCTCTCTACACTTCCAGAGGAATTTCCTACAGAACAGAACAGAGGACAGAACGATTCTTGTTACTGTCCTGGACAGGAGTATATGTGAGCCTCCCCAGGCCACATCTCTGTCATCAGAAGAGATCTCCCTTAACCGGATATCAGATGTTATAAAGGCGCCACTTACCTATGGAGGCCTCCTCCATCAGGTGCTTGCTAATAGTTTTAGTGCAGAGGTTCACTGCAATGCTCCCGGGACTAAAGGCTCTCTTTCTAATATAGAGAAGATGGACCATACTAGGCCTGAGTGGAGAGCTGTTCCTTGGTGCCTATGGTTGATATACCATCCTAATTTGCAAAAGTGCCACAGAATGTAGGGTCAGCCTCCTTTTCATGGTACTCTTGGAAGCAACTGTTTGGACAAAGTGGTTGCCAAGGCAGTGACCTCATTCAGTTCCTGAAGGATGCGACCTCACCTCACTTCCTTGGTAATGGAACTCTCTGAACTTGGGATCCAGGAAGCCAGGCACACAGAGCCAATCCCAGTCCCAGTCCTAGTGGTCTCACTTGCTTCGATTTAGCAAGGACAGAGTCAGTCTTTCTTGGTACCTACTGATGTGAGGATGGCCAAATGCCAGGAAAACTCTGAAGAGGGGCCTTTTTTGAAAAAGCAGGTAGTGGCTCACAGCTGGCTCCTGACCACTTCACAGAGTTGGACAAGGAGACCAGATCTGAAACAGGACAGGCCATATCGGGGGAACACAGTATGACCCAGCAGTCAGAGGACACTCTGGAGAGTGAGAGACCTACTTGGGGGAAGGAGGTGACTTTGTGGGTGTGGATGTGTGTTTGTGGTTTTGTCTCATGTTCAGAGAATAGGTAGGAAAGTCGGTTTGTTTGGTTTGGAGTGAACTGTTTCTAGTAAGTTGTTGGACAAGGTGAGTGTTTCTATGTCTGTGTATCCCACTGTGTCCGTGGTTGTAGACATTAGAAAAGAGAATGCATCAATGGATGTTTCCTGTCTATTAGAAAGCTTCCCAGCATTCATCCTGCCCAATTAATGAATACTCTAGGGCTTGCCTTATCAATGGGCAACACCGGCTATCTTCCTAAGTTCCTGTTTTCTTCCTGAATTCTGGCCACTCTCCAGAATAGACTCATGCTTTTGTGTCCACGATATGTAGCACCTCCAAGCACCGTGACATGGACATGTACTGGATAGCTGAAGGAATTGGCAAGAATCTCAGAAAACTCAGATACCAGTGTGACCAGGATAGTCTCAGTGGAGAAACCCTGCAATTGGCCTTTTTATTACCTATTGTTCTGTTGCCCTGAATGTCAGGAAGGTCTTTGCCTCAGGCCACGCCTTCGAGATTCCTGAAGAAAAGAGTTTTCAAACGGAAATGAATGGGCATCACCTGTGGCTGTTTGCTTAATTCCTTTGGAAAGGGATGTGTCTGAATCAGCCCTTTGGCCCTGTGTGAGCCTAGAGCTTAGATTCTCAGCACCTGATGGATCGTAAGAAAGATCCCATGTGTGGATCCAAATCAAAATGGCCAAAAATCAGTCATTGTGGATGAAGTCTCTCGCATTCCTCCATAAGGTTCTTAACCTCCCTCAAGTGAGAATAGGGATCCAATGGGTCAAATGAGTTATTCAAAGCCCTGCAGATGCTAGCCCATAGGTTCTTGGGTTTTCTTATGAATCCAATTCAAATAAAGAATCTAAACCGACAGTCAGTAGGCCTCAAATTGGAGAACAGAGCTGTGTTAACGGCAGGCATATTTGATCACTCCTGGTTCACAGGAAGGGTTTCCAGGCCACCCTGACTTTTGGTAAATGAGGGGAAAGGGAGCTTACTTGGGACACTGTCTTGTGCTGCGCCTCTCATGGAATCCTCCTGCCAGAAGTTATGATGAGTGTCTATATGGAAGAAGATGAGTGTCATGTGAGAGTGTTTTGGTTTTAACTGCGGTCATTTGTGTGGAAGTTGGAAGAGATAACTGGGTCCAACTTGGCTTGCACTTTGGTGTGATTCCCCTTAGAGACTGTGTTTTGGAACTGACCTCCGAGAAGGTACAAGGTCCTATGACATTGTATATCCATATTTCTGGGACATCTCTACAGAACGTAATTCAATGCTAAGTATACCAATCAAGGGCCAAATGAACTTCTGGACTTCAAATCTTAACTAGATTTCTGTTTTCATATTTATATTGAAAGGTTAATAAAATAGATACTTGTCATTTCCTGTTTTTCTGTATGCTTAACAAAACACCATTGAAATCTTGAGAACTGTTTACTATTCTTGTTCCCAGAATGTGCTGTCCCAAACTGCCAAACTGCAGAATGTACTCCGTCAACCAGTTGCTCGCAAACTGACACTCACCATTACCCATCAATAAATTTCTCTCCCTGCCCTCTCCAAGAAAAATATATAACCATTTCTTAAGCTGTTCTCAGGGCTCTCTGCTCTGTTCAAGTGATCTCTGAGCCCTTCATGCCGGACTCCCAATAAACCCTTTGCTGTTGCATGAGACAGTCTCTTAGTGGTCTCTGCCGCAGATGCTCGCCCAACCTTTACATCTGGTGGCCCTAGCAAGATCCGGAAGCTGCAGACAAAATACCCCCAACGGGCTCCTCTGGGGGTAAATAAGGCCCATCTTTCTCGTTTCAGGCTTCAGGTTAGGGTATGGCAAAACGGCTATTGGTAAAGAGCGTGAGCTCTCTCCCATGGTGGCTGACACACATGTCACAGAGCCACAGGCCATGTCCCTGGGGGATAGACTTGGAAAATCGTGGGACAATAGTCTCCTCGACTCAGTGATATTTTGTTTCTGATTCGATATTGCCAGCCCTTCAGGTTTTGCCGACTAGTCAGTCCTGGTCTCAGTATTGGACGTCCATTGCCTGTCTTTATTGTCTTGTCTTGTCTGTGTTGTGTGTCGTTCCTTTCGGTGTCTGTGTATATTTCATTATGGGACAGATCATTTCAATGCCTCTGTCCCTGACCCTTAATCACTGGACCAAAATCTGCTTAAGGGCTCAGAATCTTTCTTTTTCAGTAAAACGCCAGACCTGGCAGATTCTGTGTCTCAGAATGACCCACCATTGCAGTCGGATGGCTCCTAGAAGGATCTTTCAACTTCGCACTTATTTGAAAAGTCCGAGATATTGTCTTTCAGCAGGTGCCACATAGACATCCAGATCAACAGCCATATATCTTAACTTGTCAGTACCTCTACAAATCTCCTCCTCCATGGGTCAAGCCTTTCCTTGTCCCTGCACCTGCTCCTACTCCTTCCCCCACGATTCTATCTCAACCTCTCTGCTCCTCCTCCTCCACCCTCTGTTCTCCCTGAGTCTCAAGACTCTACTGGACTCACCACCCCCTCCTTATCATCTGCCCTCGTCTCCCAACCCCTAACACCCTCTAAGTGATTCCCCTTCTGCTGACTCAGCCTCTCCACCATTCGAGGAAGCTAGGCTGGCCCAGCGTCATCCAGATGACTGTCCCGCGGCACACACAGCCCCTCCTTCCCTGGAGGAAGCTGGCCCGGCTAAAAGAACTCAGAGAACTCACCGACGTTTTCACACCTGCCTACTTGAGGTGACTGCCAACACCACCTAGCGACTTTCTTCATGACAGAGCAATGAGAGAAAAATCTCCTGGAATGTAGAAAAAAATATCCTCAGACCTGATGGGCGACCAACACAACTTCCCAACATAATCAAAACTGGCTTCTCCTTAAACCCACCCAACTGGGACCCCAACACCTTTGAAGATAGGGAGCATCTGTTCAATTATTGCCAGGCTCTAACAGCGGGTCTCCAAGTGGCCGCTGGGTGACCAACTAATTTGGCCATGGTAAGAGAAATTATTCAAAGGCCTGATGAATCTCCATTTATGTTTCTAGAGAGAATCATGAAGGCATATAAGAGATATACTCCTTTCGATCCTCAGGCAGCAGATTAAAAAGCATCTGTCATGATGGCCTTAATTGAGCAAGCTGCCATGGATATTAAAAAAAAAAATTAAAAGAGAGATTTTGTCAAAGAAGCCAAGAAAGTATACTATAAGAGAGAAACAGGGAGAAAGAAAGGGAGCAAAGGGAGGATGAGAGAACCAAAAGACAGACTAAGGCATTGACTAAGGTCCTGATCACAACAAGAAAGAGGCCAGAAATTAAGACATAGGGTGACAGGAAGGGCCCATGCCAGAGGCCACCCCTGGCCTCAGATCAGTGTGCCTACTCTAAAGAAAAAGGATACTGGGCCATAGAGTTCCCTATAAAGAGACAGCCACGCCAGCTGGCCATTCTGACTCTGGAGGATGACTAAGAAAGTCAGGGCTCAGAACCCATCCCCTAGCTCAGGGTAACTTTTGAAGTGGAGGGGACTCCAGTAAACTTTGAAGTGAATACAGGAGCAGTATACTCAGCCCTTAAGGCCCCATTGGGCCCTGTATCAAATAAAAGGTCTCTAGTTCAAAGGGATGATGACAGTAAATATCAGGCTTAGACAACTAAGAGGACCATGGACCTGGGGAAAGGAAAAATCCATCACTCCTTCCTAGGAATCCCAGAATGCCTGGACCCATTGATGGGCAGAGATCTGCTCATCAAGCTCCGGGCCAAAATAACTTTTAACCATGAAGGCCCCCAAATGAAATTTCTAAATACTTCAGCAAAAACTCCTATAGTCACGGCTTTAACTATATTAGTAGAAGATAAACATCCACCATTCACATGCCCCAAGTCTGATCAAACAGGCAAGCTACCCCAAAAATGGATAACAGATTACCCAGATGCCTGGGCAAAAACTGCTGGGTTAGGCCTGGCCGTGAAACAATCTCCAATAACAGTGGAGTTAAAAACCTCAGTCTCCCCAGTCAATGTCAAATAATATCCTCTAAGCAAAAAAACTAAAGGTGGGATAAGGCCCCATATTCAGAAATATCTGGCATTAGGGGTCCTAAGGCCCTGTCAATCGGCCTGGAACACTCCCCTGCTACTAGAAAAAAAAAAGCCAGGGACCGGGAACTATCGCCCCATTAAAGAGCTAAGAGAGATCAACAAAAGAGGGCAGGACATTCACCCCACGGTACCTAATCCGTACAATCTGCTTAGCACTCTGAACCCTGAGGGGAAATTATATACTGTTCTGAACTTAAAAGATGCTTTCTTTTGCTTGCCTCTGCATAAAGATAGTCAGTTGCTGTTTGCTTTCGGGTGGGTAGACCCAGAAACCAAAACGTCTGGTCAACTAACTTGGACTAGACTCCCACAGGGGTTCAAAAACTCCCCCACTCTCTTTGATGAAGCCCTCCACAGAGATCTCAACAACTTCAGAACTACGCACCCTGAATTTACCCAGCTTCAATACGTGGATGTCCTGCTACTGGCAGCCAACACCAAGGAAAACTGTGAGTCTGGGACCCAAGCACTATTATATGAGCTTGCTCAACTCGGGTATAGAGTTTCGACCAAAAAGGCCCAAATTTGCTAGCATGAAGTAATCTTCCTGGGCTATTCCCTTAGGGGCAGTAAACGATGGCTCACTGAGCCCAGAAAACAAACCATTATGTAGATACCACCCCCATCTTACAGCAGACAACTCAGAGAATTTCTTGGGACTGCTGGCTTTTGCAGGTTATGGATGCCTGGGTTTGCGTCCTTAGCTGCTCCATTATACCCACTGTTAAAGGAAGATGCCCAATTCCAATGAAACCCTGAGGACCAGGAAGTTTTTGATAACATCTAAGGACACTGACACTGAACGCCTCAATTTCACTGAGCTCAGCCTGCAATTAGAGCAAGCCCTACACTACGTTAAAAATGTACATCAACTCACTCACCTTGGTTCAAAGAAACTGCAGGCATTACTGTAAGATTAAGAACAGAGTTTTCCACTAACCAACTCACAGTGAAAGGAAATAACTGAACGGGTAACAAAAGCCTGTCGGGTCCGTCAATTGGGTAATGCTTACCCTTCCAAGTTTCCTAGAGGAAAGCACCTATGAGGAACCAGACCAGGACAATTCTGGGAAGTGGACATTACTAAAATTAAGCCAGCAAGGTATGGATTTAAATATCTCCTAGTCTTTGTAGATACATTTTCAGGATGGATTGAAGCCTTACACACACACAAAAAAAAAAAAAAAAAAAAAAAAAAAAAAAAAAAAAAACGGCGCAAATGGTTTTCAAGAAGATCCTGAAAGATATTTTTCCAAGATACGATCTGCCTAATGGACTGATAATGGACTGGTTTTCATGGCCCAGGTAAGTCAGGTGTTAACCAGGACCCTGTGGATTAATTGGAAGTTACATTATGCTTATATACCCCAGAACTCAGGACAGGTAGAAAAAATAAATAGAACCATTAAAGAGACCTTAATGGCCCCCTTAGGGACCTGGTGACTATCTCTCCACCCAGACATTTTTCAGCTCAGTATAGGTCTTTCCTATTGAGACATGCCTGATGAAGAGGATCTCACTAAAATTCCATTAAATCCCTTCCGTACCATAGATAATTGAAACAAACATTATGGATGCAGGGACACGCGAGCCAGATGCAGGTTGGCTAGCCTATATTACTATGTATGCCCGGCAGACTATCAAAGCGACAAACAGCCATGGCTGTGTGGGGGAAAAGCCGACTTCTTGTGTAAGTCATGGGGATGTGAGCATACAGGGACTGCCTGGTGGAACCCAAACTCCTCATCAAATTCAGTACACAGCATTGGCCATATTACCAATTAGACAACCAAAAAATATGGCCCCCAGAGGGTTCTCTAGATCCTCAAATTCTGCATGACATTTTTAACTTCGGCAAGTGCTCAAAAGGGGGAAATTCCCCTATGTGGAATCCTTTTTCCTCCTTTGCTCACATCCTGTACTATGCTTCCCCAATAGTTCCTCACCCTCAGCCTTCTGCTCTAGACTCTCTGCTTTCACTCCCACCTCAGCAACCTGATTTCTCCCCTCCAATTACTAGATCAAAAACCCAAACCTCCGCTGGATCTCAGAACATTGCCCCCTTGCTGAGGAAGCAGGTACCGAGGTACCCCTCCACCCACTCCTCTCTTTTCCTGTCAGTGTCTGCACTAGGTCCCACCAAGTCCTCTAGCAAGCTTAGCCAAAGCTCAAACCAGCTGAGAAGAGCCCTCAGACCCCTATCCAAGATGTAATGAAAATGACCTTTAGAGTTGATTTGTCATCACTGAAAACAGGTTTCTAAGAATTTAAAGTCCCTCACAGGCTTTTTGGAATACTCACTCCCGTCTTCCCCTCTGCTCTACCTGTTCTACTGCTCAAGTTTTTGTTCTAGGAAAATCCCAAACCCCTTTCCCATTATTCTTTGGCATCTCTCCGTCCTCATTCTCAGATCCACGGAGCTGCACTCAGCATCGCCTTCCCTGTCATCCCCCTCTGTACCAGGTCCACAGAAATGTCTTAAATGACCTTCTCCAGAAGTCTTTACCAAGGCTTACTTTAGGGCTTTCAGCAAAAGAGTCCCTCTGAAAAAGTTCAATGGAGATAAACTTCCACTCTTCATGTTGCCCTGTTCTACTTGGCCACTGGCTGGAAAAATCACCACCCCTAAGCTAGACAGCGCCTTACCAGTTTTTCACAAAATATGTGAACAAGGACTCTGGCCTTGAGCTGGGGCTTCAGAGAGATTGCTACATTTCTAAGATAAAAAAGTTACCAACTGGGCTCCATGGTGACAGCTGGCAAGGAGGAAAAGAAAGAGACAAAAAAGCTCTTCCATTCCAAGGTGTAATTGAAAAGTTAACGTGCACAGAACAGAGGAAAAAAACAGAAACAAAAACTGATTTGTGTGAATTTCTGCAGACTGTGAACTTCTGAGCCCCTTCCCTTACATGTTGGGTACAAATACTAAAACTACCAAAACTTGGGGTTCAGGGGATTAATTGATTACAACAGAAGCAATGCCCTCTCAATACGGATGCAAACAAATAAAACTCCTTTCCTGTCTTTGGTGCTATCTTAGGTGCCTTTCCTTGTCCGTCTCTACAACAGTATAATTCTATACACTTTAACATTATTTATGTTTTCATAAAGTGGTCAATAGTTGCGATTAATTATGTAATGATGCAGATGTTTTCCAGAGTGCTCTATCAGGACGCAGGTTCATTTAAAGATCAAATAGGGGGGGCATACAACCCGGTTCCACCGGGAACCTGTATCCCTCACTTTAGCCATCCTATTAGGAATAATAGTTGCTGAAGGGGTGGGCACAGGAACAACTGCCCTAGTCCATGAGACACAACAAAGACACAATTAGAAGCAGAAATAGACCAAAGCTTAAAGACATTAAAAACCGACATCACAGCTTTACAGGAATTTTAACCTCTCTCTCTCTGAAGTTGTTTACAGAGCAGGCGAGTGTTGGACCTCCTCTTCATGAGAGAAGGGTGCCTTTTTGCTTGCATTGAGGAAAGAATGATGTTTTTTATGCCGACAATACTGGAGTTGTAAAAGAATCTATGAGTAAATTAAGAAAATTACTTGAAGAGTGTCAAAGAAAGACAGAGGCCCCCAAAGGGAGGTTTGAGTCTTGGTTCACATAGTCCACCTAGTTAACTACACTTTTATCCACCCAGGCTAGTCCATTAATAATTCTCATATTATTGTTAACTGTAGGACCCTGTTTGCTCATCCATGTAGTTTCTTTTCTCACCCAAATTGAACCTGTTATTAACCCTAACCATACACTGTTCTCTCAATCTAATTTTTCAGAAGAGGGGGGACAGAGTTGGTCTTAAAATACAGGAATATAGAGGATCTTCCACCTGCTGAGAACCTCAAAGGTCCTTGAAGAAATGATCCCTGGAGAAGATGTAGTCAACTATGAAGGACCTGAGAGAGCAAAAGTCTTCCATGGCAAACAACCTGCTCATGATGAAGGGATGTGTCTGAATCAGCCACTCTCTTCTTAATGTAGAGAAGATGGACCAAAGCAGGGATGTGTTGAGAGCTGCTCCTGCGTGCCAATGGGTGACATACCATTCTAACTTGTGAAAGTGTCACAGAAAGTAGGGGCAGCCTCCTTCTCATGGGAACCTTGGAAGCAACTGTTAGGACAAAGTTGTTGTCAAGGCAGTGACCTCATTCAGTTCCTAAAGAAAGTAACCTCACCTAACTTCTATGGTGATGTAACTCTCTGAACTTGGAATCCAGGAAGCCTGGCACCCAGAGCCAGTCCCAGTCCCAGTCCCAGTTGTCAAACTTATTTTGATTTACCAAGGACAGACTCAGTCTTTCTTGGGACCTACTATTGTGAGGATGGCCAAATGCAAGAAAAGCTATGAAGAGGGGGCTTTCCTGCGAAAGCAGGCATTGGCTCACCACTGGATCCTAAAAACTTCACAGAGTTGGCCAAAAAGACCAGATTTGAGAAAGAACAGGCCATTTCCTGGAACATAGTATGGCCCACCAGTCAGAGGACTCTCCAGATAGTCACAGACCTACATGGGGGAAGGAGGTGCCTTTGTGATGTGGGTGTGAGTTTGTGGTTTTGTCTCATGTTCTGAGAATAGGTATGAAAGAAGGTTTGTTTTTTTTTGGAGTGAACGGTTTCTAGTAAGTCGTTTGACAACGCGAGTGTTTCTATGTCAGTGTATCCCACTGTGCCCGTGGTTGTAGACATTAGAAGAGAGAATGCATCAATGAATATGTCCTGTCAGCTAGAAAGCTTCCCAGCATTCATCCTTCCCAATTTATTAATGGACTGCAGCTTGCCTTATTGATGGCAACACTTACTATCTTTCTAAGATCCTGTTTTCTTCCTGAATTCTGGCCACTCTCCAGAATAGGCTCATGGTTTTGTGTTTAAGATATGTACAACCACGAAGCTCTTTGAAATGACCATGTACTAGATAGCTAAAGGGAATGGCGAGCATCTCAGAAAACTCAGATATCAATGTTACCAGTAAAGTCTCAGTGGAGAAACCCTGCTTGGGGCCTTTTGATTACCTAATCTTCTGTTGCCCTGAATGACAGGAAGGTCTTTTCCTCAGGCCACCACTTTGTGAAGCCTGAAGAAAACAGTTTTCAAATGGAAATGAATGGGTATTACCTGTGGTTCTTTGCTTAATTGCTTTGGAGAGGATGTGTCTGAATCAGCCTATTTGCCCTGTGTGAGGCTGTGGCTTAGATTCTCACCTTCTGATGGATATAAAGAAAGATCCCATGTGTACATCCAAGACCAAAATGGCCACAGAGCAGTCCTTGTGGATGAAGTCTCTCGCCTTCCTCTGTAACTTTCCTGAACTCCATCAAGTCAGAATAGGGATCCTTTGGGTCAAATGAGATCTTCAAAGCCCTGCAGAGGCTAGCCCATGGTTGCTTGGGTTTTCTCAAGACTCCAATTTACATAAAGAATCCAAACCCCACAGTCAGTTGACCTCAAATTGAAGAAGTGGAGCAGTATTAATGGGAGGCCTATTTGATCTCTCCTGGTTCACAAGAAGGGTGTCCATGCCACCCTGAATTAGGCAATTTAGGTGCAAGAGAGCTTATTTTGGACACGGACTTGAGCTGTGCCCCTCATGGAAAACTCTAGCCACAGGTTATTATGTGTGTCTATATGGAAGAAGATGAGCGCCACGTTGGAGTGTTTTTGTTTAAATTGTGGTCATTTGGGTGGCGGTTAGAAGAGATGACTTGGTTCACATGTGCTTGAACTCTGGTGTGATTTCCTTAGAGACTGAGTTCTGCAACTGAACTCAGAGAAGTATTGCCATGAATAGTGTTGAGATTTTAGGAAGCCAGGCATGAGTGTCGCCCTTGGAAACTGAGTTCTAGGCCCAGGGTGGCTTTCCACAGAGCACTGGGCCTCTCAGCCAGGATACCACATGATTTTATTCTGAAAGACTTGGCACCCATCGTTGAGAGTCAAAACTCATATGGACCTCACATTGTAGAGCTAAATGAGCTAAACATCATGTGATCTTTTCACCATTCTTTGGGAAGCCTTACCTGTGAGTGTTCTCAAGAGCTTTCATTGAAATGAGCTTCCTAACCATTTAATGGTTCCTGAATGAATTGAAACTCACAGTGCCTCCAACTTCATCCTTGAAAAATTGCTAGATAAATGCCATGAAATTTTTGAAATTCCCATCACCAGGTGGCACTGGAGAACCTTTGGATGACCTGTTGCTGCTCATGAATATTTCAGTGTCTTGTTTTACTGGGTTTCATGTAAATGGTGTAGAACAGAGATGTCAGTAAGTTGGACTCTGTTGAGTAGTGGGCCTAGAGCAGTGTTGGGCAGGTATGTGATAAAACATCTGTGATGGGGCCATGTGGATCTGCCATTGGCTTCCAAATGGCTTGTGACTGACATGGCACAGCCAGCAGAACCTTCTGTGTAAAGGCAACTTGTTATATGGAGCGATTTCAGGATATTGTTCAGAATCAGGTTGCTATGGTCAAGGGGTCAAGCTATGTGGGATAGAAGCCTGGTTCTTGTATCATCCTGCAGACCCTGATCCACCACACGTGACAGAACTCCCTCTTGCACTTTGTTGCAGTTGAACTCCTTGTATTTCGTGAAGCAAATACCAAACTCCCAGTGCAGCAGGAAGAAACACCACGAAATGGAGGATGACCATATGGCTTCACAGTCCACACTTGGAGACACTAAGCCCCAGTGGCCACAGTTTACCTACAAAGAGAGAATTCAGCACTGCTGCCTCGTGTTCATTGTAAAATAAGAAACTTGTCCTCCTGGTCACATAGATGCAGACCCAGCTTTGAGGGTCTCACTACAAAGGAAGCTTAACTCGTGACAACAACCTATATTTCAGTGCCCAACCTCAGTGGCAGTTTCTCAAAAAGTTTTAGGCAAGCAGAGCTCCATGTTTGTGGAGTGTGTACCCTGTCCTTATTTTTGGAAACTCCTATTCCACCTCCAAGTTTGTGCACTCTTGAGCATTTTCCATTCCAAAAATGTAATCACAGATTTTGTAACTCTTCTCCTCTAATTGTGTCTTACTTGGGGCGAAGGTAATGTCAAGGCATGGTTCTGGATGAGACTGGGAAGATTTGTTGTAGCACATATTTGCATACACATTGGATTAATTTTCCTATTTTCCATTCGAAATTCTGAATCCCTGACACTAACCCATATTCTACTAGACTCTGACTACTAATCCTAATATGATGGAGAAAAATAACCCAACAGTACATAAGTACATGCAGTTCAGAGTTCGACTTGCCATTTGCATGATAAAGGGTAGGTGTTATAAATTTAGTCAATTTTTAATTGAAATAGTTCTCCATGTGTTTTCAAAGTTAACAAATATGTGAATTACTGTCTCCCATTCTCTGGAGCCTATTCAGCACATGTATTTTTATATGCACAAATAGAATCCTGCGTGATATCACACGTACATTCTTGTGAGTTACATGACTTAGCAGATACAAAGTGTGAGAAGTGACCACTCCTCCTAAACCCTGTTGGAACTGAAAATTCAACCTATGGGTGAGCTTCCCAGTAGAACAACATTATACATAAACCCATGTTCAGTAAAATGAATGTTTTTGCATCTTTATGATATATATTTCATGATGAATTTCGATTGGCATATATATTGCTACTTATTAATGTCTCTGTTCGTGTGTGTGTGTGTGTGTGTGTGTGTATATATATTCTCCAGATTTTTAAAAATATGAAATATATGTGTCTTATATACATCCCTAAATTCATTCATGTTCATGTATGTGGATTAATAATCAACTTTTCACAAGATTATTCTTAGAAATATTCATCCACCCGAAATACATATTTGTTTCCTAGTACTGAAAACTAACTTCAGTGAAAGGTGCATACAAATCCTAATATGTCTACATTAACTGACCCAGTTTAACATCAATGCATGTAGGTTCCTATGGGACATGATGTGTATTTTGACGTTAATTTTTATTCCACACTGGTACATTACTATTCCTTCAGTTTATGTACATCATAGAATATATATTTTATTCACTAGTTAACAAATTTATAGGCATTTGTTTCACTTTCAATCACTTCCTGCTCCAGAACACATGAATTTCTCTACGTTTCTTCAGTGGTCTATTCATGAGACTTTTTTTCCAAATACATTTTTTTCGATTTCCATAATCAATTTTGAAACAAAACTCACAAACCCTTCATGATAAACCATAACCCTAAGATGATCATTAGATATATAACTGGTTGGAATGAATGATTGTATATCAATATAACATTTCTTATATATTTTCAGATATCTATTCAATCCATTATTTAAAGTGGATCCAGTTATATTATTTATTCACAGTATGGTCTATTCATGCATTATGTGTATATTCATAGAAACAGGGTACACATCTTTGTACGACTATACTAATTTATAAGTCTTCAAAATATTGCTCCAAGAAATGGTGGAAGAAATACTCATGTCACCTGATCTACATACACATTTTATCACAGAAATATTCTGGACACCAAAAGCAAAGATCACACTTACAATTGTACCAAAGCCTAAATAGAAAGTGAGCATGGATTACTAAAAACATCCATGTCCAGGTTGCCTAATGCTCTCAAATATCAATCCTATTGGTGACTACATATTTGTTTCTTCCTAAGATTATCTATTCAACCTCAAACCTGTTGAAAATGTCTAACCCTATCACACAATTTATACTTTGCTTGATTTCCTAATGTCTCTATTGATATCTGCTTTCCTACATGATTTCCCCAGTTCATCATTGTGACTGACTCTTCACATGTACTGACATTTACATACACTCTTTACCCGAAACCCTATTGCTAAAGAACTTTTGGTCCAAATCCTATACTCACTCTTCTTTCTAAACCTACAGACTACCTTCCTAATCCTACCGACTATCGCTTTTTGACTGGATGTTCTTTTCAACATTCAATCATCCAAAGTACAAGGTCCGATGCCAGTGTATATTGATTTATTTGAGACATCTGTGCAGCACATAACTCAAAGCTAAGTATCCCACTCAAGTCCCCAGTGCCCTTCTGGACTTCAAATCTTACCTAGATTTCTGCTTTCATAGTTATATTTCACATATATACTCTTATAAATATCACAGGTTGCCAATGCCATTATTCATCCCGCAGAATGATTCGTAACCCAAATCAAACCTATTATTAACCTTAACTATACACTGTTCCTTCAATATAACGTACAGAAGAGCAGGGACAGAGTGGGTCTTACAATATAGGAATGTAGATGATCTTCCACCTGCTGAGAACCTAAAAGATCCATGGAGAAATGATCCTTGGAGAATATATAGGCAGCTATGTAGGACCTGAGAGAGCAATAGTCATCTTCCATGGCAAACAACCTGGTCAGGGTGAATTGATGTGTCTGAATCAGCCTCTGTCTTCTTAAAGTAGAGAAGATGGACCAATCCAGGCCTGTGTGGAGAGCTGTTCCTGGGTGCCTATGGTTGATATACCATTCTAACTTCTGAATGTGTCACAGGATGTTGGGGCAGCCTCCATCTCATGGGAACCTTGGAAGCAACTGTTAGGACAAAGTGGTTACCGAGGCAGTGACCATATTCAGTTCCTGAAAGAAGTGACCTCACTTCACTTCCTTGGTGATGTAATTCTCTGAACTTGGGATCCAGGAAGCCAGGCACCCAGAGTCAGTCTCACTCTGAGTCCCAGTGGGCTAACTTGTTTGCTTTTCCCAAAGACATAGTCAGTCTTTCTTGGTACCTACTGATGTGAGGATGGCCAAATTCCAGCAGAGCTCTGAAGAGGGGCCTTTCCTGAGAAAGTAGGTAGTGGCGAACCACTGGCTCCTGACAACTTCACAGAATTGGCCAAGGAGACCAGAACTGAAACAGGACAGGACATTTTTGGGGAACATAATATGGCCCACCAGTCAGAAGACACTCCGGATAATCACAGACCTACTTGGGGGAAAGAATTGCCTTTGCCATTGTAGGTGTGAGTTTGTGTTTTTTTCTGATGTTCTGAGAATAGCTAGGAAAGGTGGTTTGTTTGGTTTGGAGTGGACTATTTCTAGTAAGTCGTTTGACATGGTGAGTGTTTCTATGTCTGTGTATTCCACTGTATCCGTTGTTGTAGACATTAGAAAAGACAATGCATCAATGGATGTGTTGTCTCTAGTTGAAAGCTTCCCAGCATTCTTACTGCCCAATTGATGAATGGACTGCAGCTTGCCTTATGGATGGGCAACATCTACTATCTTCTTAAGTTCCTGTTTTCTTCGTGTTTTCCAGCCACTCTCCAGAATAGGCTCATGGTTTTGAGTCCCAGATATGTAACACCACAAGGCTCTGTGACATGGCCATGTACTGGATAGCTTAAGGGAATGGGAGCATCTCAGAAAAATCAGATATCAGTGTGACCAGTAAAGTCTCAGTGGAGAAACCCTTCTTTGGGCCATTTGCTTACTTCTGTTTCTATTACCCTGAATGTCAGGAAAGTCTTTGCCTCAGGCCACCCTGTTGTGTAGCCTTAAGACGACTGTTTTCATATGGAAATGAATGGACATCACCTGTGGCTCTTTGCTTAATTGCTTTGGAATGGAATGTGTCTGATTCAGCCTCTTGTCCTTGAATGAGGTTGTGGCTTAGATTCTCAGCACCTGATGGATCTAAAGAAAGATCCCATGTGATTTCAAAACCAAAATGACAAAAAGAGAAGTCATTGTGGATGAATATTTTTGCCTTCTTGTTTTATGTTCCTGACCTCCATCAAGTGAGAATAGGGATCCTTTGGGTCAAATGAGTCTTTGAAATCCCTGCAGAGGCTAGCCCATATGTGCTTGGGTTTTCTCATGACTCCAAATCACATCAAGAATTTATAGGCTTCAGCCAGTAGGCCTCAAATTGGAGAAGCGGAACACTTTAACAGCAGCAATATTTGATCACTCCTGGTTCACAGGAATAGTGTTCAGGCCACCATGTTTTTAGGCAAATGAGGGGCAAGTGAGCTTATTTTGGACACTACCTTGTGCTCATTGAAACCTCCAGCTAGAGGTTATGATGAGTGTCTACAAGGAAGAAGATTATGGCCCTGTGGGAGTGATTTCATTTTAATTTTGGTCATTTTTGTGGCAGTTGAAAGGGATGACTGGGTCCACCTGGGCTTGAACTCTGGTATGATTTACCCTTAGAGACTGAGTTCTGGAACTGACCTCAGAGAAGTATTGCCATGAATTGTGTTGGGATTTTAGGAGGCCACGCATGAGACTCACTCTTGGAAACTGAGATCTAGGCCCAGGGTGGCTTTCCACAGAGGCCTGGGAATCTCAGCCAGAATATCACATGATTTTATTCTGAAAGACTTGGTAGCCATAGTTGAGAGTCAAAACACACATGGACCTCACATTGTAGACGTCAATTGGCCTGGCTTCATGTGACCTGTTGGCAACTCTTAGAGAAGCCTTGACTTTAGAGTTCTCCAGAGCATTCATTGAAATGAGCTTTCTCAACACTTAACGGTTCCTGAATGAATTGAAACCCACAGTGCCTCTAACTTCATCCTTGAAAACTTGCTAGATAAATACCATAAAATTTTGGAAATTCCCATGACCAGGTGGCACTGCAGAAACGTTGGATGTCCTGTTGCTGATCATGTGTATACCAGAAAGTGCCTTGTTTGACTGGGTTTCAGAAAATGGTGTAGAATACGAGATGCCAGGAATTTGGAGCCTGCTGAGTAGTGGGCCTAGAGCAGTGGTGGGGAGGTGTGTGATGAAACATCATGGTGGGGCCATGTGGATCGGCTATCGGCTTACAAATGGCTTGTGACTGATATGGCGCAGCCCCCTTTCCCTTGTATGTAAAGGCATCTTGTTATATGGAGAGGTTTCAGGGCAATGTTCATAATCAGGTTGCTATGGTTATTGGGACAAGCTATGTGGGATAGAAGCCTGGTTGGTACATTCTCCTGCAGACGCTAACCCACCCCACGTGACAGAACACCCTCCCGCACTGTATCCCAGATGAACTTCTTATATTGTGTGAAGCAAGTACCAAATTCCCAGTGTAGCAGCAAGAAACACCACGAAAATTGGAGGATGATCAAATGTCTTCACTGTCCCCACCGGGAGACACTTAGCCTCCAGTGGACACAGTTTACCTAAAAAGAGAAAATTGAGCACTGCTTCCTCATGTTCATTGAAATATAAGAAATCATGTCTTCCAGGTCACATAGATGCAGACCCAGCTTTTATGGTCTCACGACAAAGGAAGCCAAAGCTCATGACAACAACATATATTTCAAGTGCCCAACCTCAGAAGCCGTATTCCAAGAAGTCTTAAGCCAGCAGAGCTCTTTGTTTGTGGAGTGTTTACCCTGTCCTTTACTTTTGGAAACGCCTCTACCACCTCCAAGGTTGTGAACTCCCGAGCATATTCCATTAAATATATGTATTCATAGATTTTCACACTTTTCTACTATAATTGTGTCTTACTTGGGTGAAGGTAATGTCAAGGCATTGTTCTGGATGTGAGTGGGAAGATTTTTGTGTAGCACATATTTACACACACACTGGATTCATTTTTCAATTTTTATTTTGAAATACTGAATCCCTGACACTAACCCATACCCTACTAGACTCTGAATTATGATCCTAATATGATGGTGAAAAATAACCCAAAAAGAATAGAACACAAGCAGTTCAGAGGAGGCATGGTGTATAGTTGGAATTGACTTTTGCATTATATTTTGTAGGAGTTATAAATCTAGTCAATTTTTTGTTGAAATAGTTCTACATGTGTTTTTAAAATTAACAAATATATGAATCCCTGTCTCCCTTTCTCTGTAGCCTATTCAGCACATGTATTTTTATATGCACATATAGTATCCTACCTGATATCACTCGTATACACTTGTGAGGTGGCTGAATTTGCAGATGCAAATTGAGAGAAGAGATCACTCCTCCTAAACGCTGTTGGAACTGAAAATTCAACCTATGGGTGAGCTTCCTAGTTGAATAACATTATTCATAATTTCATGTTCAGTAAAATTAATATTTTTCAGTCTGTTGATTATATATATTTCATGATAAATTTCTATTGGCATATATATCACTACTTTTTTTATTGGTTGCTCAAAACATTACAAAGCTCTTGACATATCATATTTCATACATTAGATTCAAGTGGGTTATGAACTCCCATTTTTACTCCAAATACAGATTGCAGAATCACATCAGTTAAACATCCATATTTTTACATAATGCCCTATTAGTTAATGTTGTATTCTGCTACCTTTCCTATACTCTACTATCCCCCCTCCCTTCTCTTCCCATCTTTTCTCTCTACCATACCTACTCTAATTCATTTCTCTCGTTGTTTATTTTCCCACAACCTCTTATATGTAATTTTGTGTAACAATAAGGGTCTCTCTCCATTACCATGCAATTTCCCTCTTCTCTCCCTTTCCCTCCCACCTCATGTTTCTGCTTAATGTTAATCTTTTCTTCATGCTCTTCCTCCCTGCTCTGTTCTTAGTTGCTCTCATTATATCAAAGAAGATATTTGGTATTTGTTTTTTAGGGATTGGCTAGCTTCACTAAGCATAATCTTCTCTATTGCCATGCATTTCCCTGCAAATTCCATGATTTTGTCATATTTTAGTGCTGCGTAATCCTCCATAGTATACAAAGGTCACATTTTTTTTTATCCATTCATCTATTGAAGGGCATCTGGGTTGGTTCGACAGTGTAGCAATTGTGAATTGTGCTGCTATGAAAATCGATGTGGCAGTATCACTGTAGTACGCTCTTTTAAGGTCTTCAGGGAATAGTCCAAGAAGGGCAATAGCTGGGTCAAATGGTGCTTCCACTCCAAGCTTTCACAGGAGACTCCATACTCCTTTCCAAATTGGCTGCACCAGTTTCAGTCCCACGAGCAATGTACAAGAGTACCCTTTTCCTCACATCCTCGCCAGCACTTGTTGTTGTTTGACTTCATTATGGCTGCCAATCTCACTGGATTGAGATGGTATTTTAGGGTGGTTTTTATTTGCATTTCTCTTACTGCTAGAAATGGAGAGCATTTTTTCATGTACTTGTTAATTGATTCTATGTCCTCCTCTGAGAAGTTTCTGTTCAGGTCCTTGGCCCATTGGGTTATTGGTTATATTATTGTCTAATTTTCTGAGTTCTTTGTATACTTTGTATACTCTAGATATTAGGGCTCCATGTGAAGGGTGAGGACTAAAAATTTGTTCCCATGATGTAGGCTCCATATTTACCTCTCTTATTGTTTCTCTTTCTGAGAAAAAAAAATTCAGTTTAAGTAAGTCCCATTTCTTGATTCTTGTTATTAACTCTTGTTCTATGGGTGTCCTATTAAGGAATTTGGAGCCTGACCACACAATATGTAGATCTGAGCCAACTTTTTCTTCTATCAGACGCAGAGACTCTGATTTGAATCTAGCTCCTTGATCCACTTTGAGTTAACTTTTGTGCAGGGCGAGAGGAGGGGATTCAGTTTCATTTTGTTGCATATGGATTTACAGTTTACCCAACACCATTTGATGAAGATGCCATCCTTCCTCCATTGCAGGCCATTAGCTCTTTTATCAAATATAAGATAGTTGTAGCTTTTTGGATTAGTCGCTGTGTCCTCCATTCTGTACCATTGGTCCACCCGCCTGTTTTGGTACCAGTACCATGCTGTTTTTATTATAATTGCTCTGTAATATAGTTTGAAATCTGGTATTGCTATACTGCCTGATTCACACTTCCTGCTTAGAATTGCTTTTGCTATTCTGGGTCTTTTATTTTTCCATTTGAATTTCATAATTGCTTTATCTATTTCTACAAAAAATTCCTTTGGGATTTTGATTGGCATTGCATTAAACCTGTAGAGAACTTTTGGTAATATAGCCATATTGATGATGTTAGTTCTTCCTATCCATGAACGGGGTATATTTTTCCATCTTCTAAGATCTTATTCTATTTCTCTTTTTAGGGTTCTGTAGTTTGCATTATATAAATCTTTCACCTCTTTTGTTAGGTTGATTCCCAAGTATTTAATTATTTTGAGGAAATTGG
Organism: Callospermophilus lateralis; assembly: GCF_048772815.1. Classification (NCBI taxonomy): domain Eukaryota; kingdom Metazoa; phylum Chordata; class Mammalia; order Rodentia; family Sciuridae; genus Callospermophilus; species Callospermophilus lateralis. Next base: position 993,182 of record NW_027514349.1, on the reverse strand, counting down.
GAATGCAGTGTTTTGACTCATTTTTGTTTCAGAAGTTTTGTCGCTAATATACAGAAATGCCTTCGATTTATGCATGTTGATTTTCTATCCTGCCACATTGCTGCATTCATTTATTAGTTCTAGTAGTTTTTTCTGTAGACCCTTTTGGGTCTTCTATGTATAGAATCATGTCATCTGCAAATAGTGATAAGCTAAGTTCTTCTTTTCCTATTTTTATGCCTTTAATGTCTTTCATCTCTCTAATTGCTCTGGCCAGTTTTTCGAGAACTATACTGAATAGAAGTGGTGATAGAGGACATCCCTGTCTTGTTCCAGATTTTAAAGGGAATGCCTTCAATTTTTCTCCATTCAGAATGATGCTAACCTGAGGCTTAACATAGATAGCTTTTACAATGTCGAGGTAAGTTCCTGTTATCCCTAGTTTTTAAAATGTTTTGAACATAAAGGAATGCTCTACTTTGTTGAATGTTTTTTCTGCGTCTATCGAGATGATCATATGGTTCTTATCTTTAAGTCCAATGATGTTGTGAATAACATTTATTAATTTCCATATATTGAACCAGCCTTGCATCCCAGGGATGAATCCTAGTTGATCATGGTGCACAATTTTTTTGATGTGCCTTTGTATCCAATTCGCCAGAATTTTAATGAGGATTTTTGCATCTAGGTTCATCAGAGATATTTGTCTGTAGTTTTCATTCTTTGAGGTGTCTTTGTCTGGTTTCAGAATCAGGGTGATGTTGTCCTCATAGAACGAATTTGGCAGAGCTCCCAGTTTTTCTATTTCCTGAATAACTTGAAAAGTAATGGTATTAATTCTTCTTTAAAGGTTTTGTAAAACTCTGCTGTATACCCATCCGGTCCTGGGCTTTTCTTGGTTGGTAGTCTTTTGATTGCTTCTTCTACTTCATCCATTGATATTGGTCTGTTTAAATTGTGTGTTCCCTTATGACTCAGTGTGGGCAAATCATATGACTTAAGAAGTTTATCAATGTCTTCACTATTTTTTATTTTATTGGAATACAGGTTTCCAAATAATTTCTAATTTTCTTCTGTATTTATGTTGCATCTGTTGTGATATTGCCTTTTTCATCCCGTATGTTAGTAATTTGAGTTCTCTCTCTTCTTCTCTTCATTAGCATGGCTAAGGGTCTGTCGATCTTATTTATCTTTTTGAAGAACCAACTTTTAGTTTTGTTAATTTTTTCAATAGTTTCTTTTGTTTCAATTTCGCTCTGATTTTAATTATTTCTTGCCTTCTGCTACATTTGCTGTTGTTTTGCTCTTCCTTTTCTAGGGCTTTGAGATAAAGTGTGAGCTCATTTATTTGTTGTTTTTTTTTTTCTTTCTTTTTTTGAGGAATGACCTCCAGGAGATGAATTTACCTCTTAAAACTTCTTTCATTTTGTCCCATAGAATCTGATATGTTGTGTCTGTATTTTCATTTATCTCTAAGAATTTTTTGATTTCCTCCTTTATGTCTTCTGTAACCCATTGATCATTCAGTAACATATTGTTCATTTTGCATGTAATGTATGATTTTTTCTTTTTTCTTTTATCATTGGTTTCCAGTTTCATTCCATTATGATCACAAAAAATTCATGGTATTATCTCCTCCCCTTTATATTTACTGAGGGTTGCCCTATGGCAAAACATATGGTCTATTTTTGAGAAGGATCCCTGTGCTGCTGAGAAAAAAGTATATCCACTTGATGATGGTTGATATATTCTATATATGTCACTTAAGTCTAGGGTATTGATTGTGATATTGAGTTCTATAGTTTCTTTATTCAACTTTTGTTTGGAGGATCTGTCCAATGGTGAGAGACGTGAGTTGAAGTCACCCATAATTATTGTACTGTGGTCTATTTGATTCTTGAACTTGAGGAGAATTTGTTTAATGAACGTCACAGCACCATTATTTGCTGCGTGAATATTGATAATTGTTATGTCTTGTCAGTGAATGGTTTCTTTTAACAGTATATAATGTCCTTCCTTATCCCTTTTGATTAAATTAGTCTTGAGGTCGATTTTATTCTATAGGAGGATGGCCACCCCTGCTTGGTTACGAGGACTGTGTGCATGGTATAAATTTTCCCAATCTTTCACCTTCAGCTTGTGTATGTCTTTTCCATTCAGATGTGTCCCCTGGAGGCAACTTATTGTTGGATTTGTTTTTTTTAATTCAAGTTACAAGCCTATGTCACTTTATTGGAGAGTTTAAGCCATTAACGTTTAGAGTTACTATTAATATATGGTTTGTACTGCCACCCATATTTGCTTATATCTTTTTTTTAAATTAGTTTGTTTCTCCATGATTAGCTTTTCCCGCCCTCTGTCATTACTGAGGCACTTCCCACTGATGGTTTACATTGTTGATTTTCATTTCTTCCTCGTGTAGTGTTTTGCTCAAGATGCTTTCCAATGCTGGTTTTCTGGCTGCAAATTCTTTTAGCTTTTGTTTATCATGAAATATTTTTATTTTGTTGTCTTACTTTAAGCTTAATTTTGCTGGATACATAATTCTTGGTTGGCATCCATTGTCTTTCAGTGTTTGAAGTACGTTGTTCCAGGATCTTCTCAATTCCAGCATCTGTGATAAAAAAAAAACCATTGTTAACCTTTTTGTTTTACCCCTGATTGTAATCTGCCTCCTTTCTCTGGTAGGTTTTAATATTTTCTCTTTGTTTTGTATATTGGATATCTTCATAACAATGTGTCTTGGCATTGGTCTACTGTGATTTTGTGTGCTCAGTGTCCTGTAAGCATCTACAATTTGTTTATCTGTTTCCATTTTTATTTTTGGAAAGTTTTCTCTAATTATTTCATTCAGCAGGTTACTCATTCCCTTGGTTTGAATCTCTGTACCTTCCTCTTTCGGGATGACTCATAAGTTTGTTTTTTTAATGTTATCCCATATCTCTTGGATGTTTTCTCATAATTTTTTACAGCATTTCTTTCTTGGATAGAGTTTTTTCAAGATGATATATTTTGTCTTCATTATCTGACATTCTGTCTTCTACTTGCTCCACTCTGTTAGTGATACTCTCAATTGAGTTTTTAATTTGGTTTATCATTTCCTTCATTTCTAGAATTATTGTTTGATTTTTCTAATAATCTCTATCTCCTGATAAAGATGCTTAATTTCTTATTTTATCTGTTTATGTAATTCATTTTCAATGCGTTCTTTCACTGTTTGTTTTTGTTGTCTCGTATCCTCTTTAATGTTCCATTACATCTGTCTAAGGTATTCCTTGAGTTCTTTATATGACCATTTTTCTGATGACTCCAGATGCTCTTGAATATTTAGGCTGTCCTTCATTGTTTGTACTTTTTTTCTTCCTTGCTTTTTTATGCTGCTCATGTTACTTCTTGTTCTGTTTGACTACTGAGTTACTGCTTACTCTTATAAATTTATTTGATGCTTGGAAGGAAAGATATTAGAAGGGAAGGGAAGAAGTCACTAAAGAGAATGAGAGTATCCAGGTAGAATTCAAGGAAGGGGTATAATAAAATTGAAAAGAAATGAAAAGACAAAAGAAAAAAATAGAAAATAAAGAAAGAAAATTTTAAGTAATAATGATAATTAAAAAATGAAAATTAAAATTTAAAATAATAATAATAATAATGAAATAAAAAATTAAAAAAATAAAAAAACATTAAAAAAGTTAAAGAACAACAACAAAAATGAAAATGAAAGAAAAAGAAAAACATACAAATAATATAATAATAATAATACATGCAGTACTAGAGTTCAATTAACTTGTCATCCAGTAGGTGGAGCTGTGTGCACTGGGCCAAGCTTCTCCTCTAAATAAGTGGGAACAAATCACTGTGCAGCAGCTCTTCCTCCCAGACTAGGCGGGTCTCCAATCCTGAGTGCCTAGGGCCTTCTCTTGTGCTTCCTCAAGCCAGGCCCCGCTCACCTTTGACGCTCACCACAATACTGGTTACACACCAGGCCTCTGCTCCTGGTAGCCCTGTTTTAATGAACGCCTGGGCACACTCTCCCTGTTTGCCTCCCTCAGACCCTAAGTTTGTAGAGCTTTGTCCTGAGAACCGCCAGCGAATTTTCCTGTCTTCCGGGAGCCATGCCCCTGGTAGGTGGTGTAAGAGACCTCAATTGTCAGCACTGGTGGGAGTGGTAGCCGGGAATTCCACGCCGCAAGTCCCGAGCCAATCCTGTTTCCCTAGGTCTGGCTATCGTGCTCCTGGGAGAGCTGGGAGGGGCCCTTGAGGTTTCCCCGTGGTGTTGAGAGAGATGGCAATGGGATTACACACTTGTCGCGTTGGTTTCAATGAAGTTATCTCCTCCGCCTGTAATGTCAGTTCTATGCCATGGTGGTATCCCATTAAAATGGTGACCGTTTGTTCCCTTTGCTGGGTGACCAATGCAATGGGTGGGTCCTGACTATCTCTCCCAAGCCCCATTTCAATCCTGTGGCCACTGCCTATGAAGGCTCAGTTGTCTTTTAACTCTGTCAATTCAGAAAGCCCAACCAGTTATTTCAGCGGGAATGTTAGTGCTGAGTCACAAAAACCAGACGAATCTAAGCTTGAATGCAGCCAATCCGGGCTCTGTGTGTGTTCTGAGGGGCCCAGACTGTTCGCCCCAGATTCACAACAGGTCAACATTGCCTAGTGATTCTGAGCAAACAGCATTTAGACAGTTTATGACTTCCTATGCCCGTGCAGCTGAAGAGATCAGAGACTTGATTTCTCCATGCCTGCCTTCATAATGGATCTCCTGTATTGCTACTTTTTAATATCTGTGCATGTGCGTGTTTGTATATATATATAAATATATATATATATATATATTTATATATATATACACACTCTTCAGATTTTTCAAAATATGAAATATATGTGTCTTATTATACACTCCCTAAATTCATTCATATTCATATCTGTGGATTTATAATCAACTTTCCACAAGATTATTCTCATAATAATCATCCACCTGCAATACATATTGTTTCCTAGTACTGAAAACTAAATTCAGTGAATGGTGCATACAAACCCTATTATTTCTACATTTACTTAGCCAGTTTAAAATCAATGCAAGTAGATTCCTAGGGGACATGATGTGTATTTTGACTTTCATTTTTATTCAACACTTGTACGTTACTATGTCTTCAGTTTATCCACATCATAGGATATATATTTCAGTCACAAATTAGAAAATTTATAGGCATTTGTTTCACGATCAATCACTTCCTGATTCAGAACACATGCATTCCTCCATGTTTCTTGACTGGTCTTTTCATGAGACTTCTTTCCAAACACATTACTTTCGTTTAACATCATCACTTATAAAGCAAAACTCAAACACCATTCATCATAAATCATAATCCTAATATTACCATTAGATATATAACTGGTTGGAATGAATGATTGTATATCAATATAAGATTTCTTATATATTTTCACATGTCATTTCAATCCATTATTTAAAGTGGAATCAGTTATGTTATTTATTCATAGTATGGTCTATTCATGCATTATCTCTATATTCATAGACAGAGGTTACACCTCTTTGTGCCCCTAATACTAATGTATGCGTCTTCAAATTATTGCTCCCAGAAATGGTGAAAGAAATACTCATGTCACCTGATCTACATATACATTTTATCACAGTAATATTCTGAACAACAAACAAATAAAATATCACACTTATGATTGTACCAAAGCCTAAAAGGAAAGTGAATGTTGATAACTAATAGCATCCATGTCCAGGTTGCCTAATGCTCTCAAATGTCATTCCCATTCATGACGACATATTTGTTTTTTCCTATGATTATATATTCAAACTCAAGCCTGTTGAAAATGTCTAATCCTATCCCTCACTTTATACTTTGCCTGATTTAGTAATGTCTCTATTGACACCTGCTTTCCTACATATTTTCCCCAGTTCATCATTTTGGCTTACTCTTCACATGTGCTGACATTTACATTCACTCTCTAAACAAAACCCTATTGCTAAAGAAGCTTTTTTTTCCAAATCATATACTCACTCTTCTTCCTAAACCTACTGACTATCTTCCTAATCCTACCAACTATCCCTTTTTGACTGGATGTTCTCTTCTACATTTAATCATCCAAGGTACAAGGTCCTATGCCATTGTATTTCGATTTAACTGAGACAATTGTACAGAACATTATTCAACACTAAGTATCCAAACCAAGGGCCCAATGCCCTTCTGGGCTTCAAATCTTTCTTAGATTCCCGTTTTTATACATATATTTCACCTATATATTCTTATAAATATCACCGGTTCCCAATCCCATTATTCATCCTGCAGAATGATTCCTAACCCAAATCGAAAATATTATTAACCCTAACCATACACTAACTTTGCAGGAGAGCAGGAACAGTGTGGGTATTAAACTACAGGAATCTAGGGGATCTTCACCTGCTGAGAAACTCAAATGTTCATGCAGAAATAATCCCTGGTGAAGATGAAGGCAGCTATGAAGTACCTCAGAAAGCAAAAGTCAACTTCCATGGCAATCATCCTGGTCAGGATGAAGGGTTGTGTCTGAATCATTCTCTCTCTTCTTAATGTATAGAACATGGACCAAACCAGTCCTGTGTGGAAGCTGTTCCCGGGTGCTTATGGTTGATATAACATTCTAACTAGAGAAAGTGCCACATGAAAATCGGGGCAGCCTCCACCTCATGGTACTTTTGGAAGCAACAAAGTGGTTGCCAAGGCAGTGACATCATTCAGATCCTGAAGAAAGTGATCTCACCTCACTTCCTTGGTGAGGGAACTCTCTGAACTTGGGATCCAGGAAGCCAGGCACCCAGAGACAGTCCCTGTTCTAGTCCCAGTGGTCTCACATGTTTGGAATTACCAAGGACAGAGTCAGTCTTTCTTGGTACCTACAGATGTGAGGATGTCCAAATGCCAGGAAACCTCTGAAGAGGGGCTTTCCCTGAGAAAGCAGGTAGTGGATCATTTTCTGAGAATAGGTAGGAAAGGCGGTTTGTTTGGTATGGTGTGGAATATTTCTATTAAGTCCTTTGACAAGGTGAGTGTTTCTATGTGTGTGTATCCCACTGAGTCCATTGTTGTAGACATTAGAAAAGACAATGCATCAATGGATGTGTCCTGTCTAGTAGAAAGCTTCCCAGCATTCATCCTGCCCAATTCATGAGTGGACTCTGGCTTGCCTTATGGATGGGAAACACCTACAAGCTTCCTAATTTCCTGTTTTCTCTCTCAATTCAGCCCACTCTCCAGAATAGTATCATGGTTTTGTGTCCAAGATTTGTACCACCTCCAAGATCTGTGACATGGCTATGTACTGGATAGCTGAAGGAAATGGCTAGCATCTCAGAAATCTCAGATATCTGTTGACCAGGAAAGTCTCAGTGGAGAAACCCTGCTTTGGTCCTTTTGCTTAACTATTGTTCTGTTGAATGTCAGGAAGTTTTTTGCCTCAAGCCACCACTTTGTGAAGCCTGAAGAAAAGAGTTTTCAAATGGAAATGAATGGGCATCACCTGTGGCTCTTTGCTTAATTGCTTAGGATTGGGATATGTCTGAATCAGCCTGTTGGCCCCGTGTGACTCTGTGGCTTAGATTCTCATCACCTGATGGATCTAAAGATAGATCCCATGCGTGCATCCAAAACCAAAATGGCAAAAAGATCAGATATTGTTGATGAACTCTCTTGCCTTCCTCTGGTAGGTTCCAGATATCCATCAAGTGAGAATAGGGATTCTTTGGGTCAAATGAGTTCTTCAAAGCCCTGCAGAGGCTAGGCCATAGGTGCTTGATTATCATGACTCCAATTCACTTAAAGAATCTAAACCCCAAAGCTAGAAGGCCTCAAGTTGGAGAAGCCAAGCAATATTAAAGGTAGGCCTATTTGATTACTCCTGGTTCACAGGAAGAGAGTCCAGGCCACCCTTACTTTAGGCAAATGCGGTGCAAGGAGCTTATTTTGGACACTGTCGTGGGCTGCATCCCTTATGGAAACCTCCAGCCAGAGGATATAATTAGTGTCTATATGGAAGAAGATGAGGGCCATGTGAGAGTGTTTTGGTTTTAATTGTGGACATTTGTCTGGCGGTTGGAAGAGATCACTGGGTCCACCTAGGCTTGCACTCTGGTGTGATTCCCCTTAGAGACTGAGTTCTTTTACTGATCTCAGAGAATTATTGCCAGGAATTGTGTTGGAATTTTAGATGGCCATGCATGAGAGTTGCCCTTGGAAAGTGACATCTAGGCCCTAGTTGACTTTCCACAGAGCACAGGGAATCTCAGCCAGGATAACACATGATATTATTCTTAAAGACTTGGCAGCCATATTTGAGAGTCAAAACACACATGGACCATACTTTGTAGACCTCAATGGGCCTGGCTTAATCTGACTTTTGGGCACTTTTGGAAGCCTTGCCTGTAAGAATTCTCCAGAGTTTTCATTTAATGGTTTCTGAGTGAATTGAAATCCACAGTGCCTCCAACTTCATCCTTGAAAATTGGCTATATCAATATCATGAAATTTTTGAAATTCCCATGACCGGGTAGCACTGGAGAACATTTGGATGTCCTCTTGCTGATCATGAGTATACAGGACAGTGCCTTGATTGACTGGGTTTTATGAAAATGGTGTAGAACAGAGATTCCAGTAAGTTGGATCTTGCTGAGTAGTTGTTCTAGAGCAGTGGTTGGCAGGTGTGTGATAAAACATCTGTGGTGGGGGCATGTGGATCTGCCATTGGCTTCCAAATGGATTGTGACTGACATTTTGCAGTCAGTAGAACCTTATATGTAAAAGCATATTGTTATATGGAGAGGTTTCAGGGCAATGTTCAGAATCAGGATGCTATGGTCAATAGGGCAAGTTATGTGGGATAGAAGCCTGGTTGGTGCATTCTCCTGCAGAACTCGACACACCACACTTGACAGAACTCACTTCAGCACTGTGTCCCAGGTGAACCCTTGTATTTAATGAAGCAAATACCAAACTCCCAGTGCAGCAGCAAGAAACACCACGAAAGTGGAGGATGACCAAATGAATTTACAGTCCACACGGGGAGACACCTAGAATCCAGTGGCCACAGTATACCTACAAATAGAAAATTCAGCACTGCTGCCTCATGTTTATTGGAAAATAAGAAACCATGTCATCCAGGTCACATAGATGCAGAACCAGATTTGATGGTCTCACTACATATGAAGCTAATGCTTCTGACAACAGCATATATTTCATTGCCCAACCTCACAGGCAGTTTCTTCAGATGTTAGGCTGGCAGAAATTCATGTTTTTGGAGTGATTACCCTGTCCCTTACTTTTGGAAACTCCTCTACCAACTCCAAATTTGTGAACTTCTGAGCATTTTCCATTCCACATATGTATTCACAGATTTTCTAAATGTTCTCCTCTAATTGTGTCTTATGTACGGCGAAGGTAATGTCAAGGCATTATTCTGAATGAGAGTGGGAAGATTTTTGTGTAGCACATATTTGCATACACATTGGATACATTTTCCAATTTTCCATTCGAAATACTGAATCCCTGACACTAACACATGCCCTACTAGACTTTGACTTCTTATCCTAATTTGATGGAGAATAATAACCCAAACAGAATACAAATACAAGAGGTTCACAGGAGGCATGGTGTATAATTGGACTTGCCTTTCGTATGATAAATTGTAGGTGTTATAAATCTAGCGAATTTTAATTGAAATAGTTCTCCATGTGTTTTCAAAGTTAACAAATATGTGAATAACTGTCTCCCTTTCTCTGTAGCCTATTCATCACATGTATTTTTATAAGCACATACAGAATTCTACCTGGTATCAGTCGTACATTTGGTGAGGTGGCTGGCTTGGCAGATACAAATTGTGAGAAGAGATCACTCCTACTTAACGCTGTTGGAACTGAAAATTCAACATATGGGTGAGCTTTTTATTTAAACAACATGAATCCATGTACATTTAAATGAATATTTTTGGATCTGTGGATGATATATATTTCATGGTAAATTTCAATTCACATACATAATGCTACTTTTTAATGTCTGTGTGTGTGTGTGTCTGTGTGTATATATATATATATTCACTCTCCAGATTTTTCAAAATATTTAGTATATTTTTCTTTTTATACCCTCCCTAAATACATTCATATTCATGTATGTGGATTTATAATCAACTTTTCACAAGATTATTCTCAGAAATATTCCTCCACCTGAAATACATATTTTTTTCCTTCTACTGAAAACTAACTTTGGGGGATCACATGATGGCGGCGAATGGAGTGCATTACCCCCATGTACCACGTCACTGTGCGGGAAAATGACGAGTTAGAACGGCTAAAACCTATCTTGTTAGGAATTTCCAGCAAATTTGGGGTGCTCCAAAACCTAGTGGACATATATCCATCTCACGAGGATCAGCTACGGGGGCTCAAACGCGAGTGATTTTTCCGCACGGAGGGTCATGCTGCTTATTCAGCAAATTGCCCTGCAGCTAGAGTGTGTGGCGCGCACTGGGAAAAGACGAAATAGCATCGCAAATATACAGTGGTGCGGATTCTATGGGCTCCTGCCCGCTATGCAATTACTGTGCTCAGTGCTGAATTCTGGGATTGAGACGGGGATGGATGTGGTCCAATTCCGTTCTCCATAGCGGTCAGACCACAGAGGAAGCCAGCGTCCACCATCTTGAAGAGCTGACGTCACCATCCCTGTTTTCGACTGATCGCAGCTCATTCAGCTATAGAACAGGTAATTTCAGGATTCCATTCACCTTTGCTTCGCAGACAAATTACTCAGGCTCAGTGCTAAAGAACCCGCAGAAACTGCGTCTTGGAGCCAGCTCCTATTAGAACATACACTGAGCCCAGAGCGGCCAAATTTGGCCTCCCTGAACTGATCAGGCCCAGGGCTCAAGAACCCGTGGAAACTGCTTCCCGGTCCGGGTCTTGCTGAATAATGTGGAGGTAAATATCAACCGAGCCTTCATAGGCAGTGGCAACAGGATTGAGACGAGGCTTGTGAGGGCAAGTCAGGACTCACCCATTGCTTTGGTCACCCAGCAAAGGGAACGAAATGCTGCCTTTTGCATGGGATACCAACATGGCAGAGATCTGATGTCATCAGAAAGCAGCGGAGGAGATAACTTCATTAATACCAGCGGTGACAGAAACAGTTGGTCTCCTGGTAAAGAAAGTGAGTCAGAAACACTCGAGTCTCTCTCACTTTGTCATCAAGCCAGAGGGGCAGAGCAGAGCCACTGCCCATGCCTGGAACATGCCCAGCGACACACCTGCATGATACTCACTTCACTCCAATTGGAATAGAGGCAGAGGAGAGCCACCACAGGTGCCCAGAACAGGCCTAGCGACCAGCAGGCATGGTAGTCACGTCACCTCAATTGGAGTAATTGCAGAGCAGAGCCTTCTCCAGCACATAGTACAATCCAAGTGGCCCACCGGCATGGTAGTCACATAACCCCAATAGGAGTAGGCGCAGAGCAGAGTCTTTGCCCATGGTGCCCGGAACAGGCCCAGCAACCTGCCGGCTTCGTAGTCACGACACCCCAATTGGAGTAGCGGCAGAGCAGAGCCACCACCCGCGCCCTCAAGGTAGACAAATCTGCACCCGACCAGCAGAAGAGGCCCAGCGGCCTGTCAGCGCGGCAGACACTTCACCCCATTTGGAGTAGGGGCAGAGCAGATCCATCGCCCATGCCCGTAAGGTAGGCAGACCTGCGACCGACGGCAGAACAGGCCCACCCACCCGCCGGCATGGTAGTCACGTCACCCCAATTGGAGTAGGGGCAGAGCAGAGCCGCCGCCCGCGCCTCTAAGGTAGGCAGACCTGAGACCGACTGGCAGAACACCCCAGGGGTCCATGGGTGTGGTACACACGTCACACCAATTAGAGGAGGGGCTTAGCAGAGCCACTTCCCGCGCCTGCAGGGTAGGCAGACCTGCGACCGATCAGGAGAACAGGCCCAGCAGCCCATCAGCATGGTAGATAGATCACCCCAATTGGAAGAGCACAACAGCCACACCCCGCACCTGCAAGGAAGACTTTTCAAATATACAAGAGCAATATAAATATATAGGGGGAAAATTTCAAAATCACAACAGTTTCACCAAGCAGAAAGAAACGCGAGCCGTATGAAAAGACAAAGAAAAAAGGACCACAAGCAATGCAGGTCAACACAACTTTAGAAGAGGTAATAGCTGCAGCAGATGGAATGTCAGATAAAAAACTCAGGATATACATGCTTCAGATAATCTGGAGTCTCAAGGAAGACATTAGACAGCAAAATCAGACAATGAAAGATCACTTCGACAATGAATTACACAAACAAATCCAAGAAGCAAAAGATCAATTATACAGGGAGATAGAAGTTGTAAAAAATGACAAACAGAAATCCTAGTAATGCAGGAAGCAATAAAACAACTTAAAAACTCAATTGAGAACACTACCATCAGAGTAGAACACTTAGAAGATAGAACATCAGACAATGAAGACAAAGTATTTCAACTTGAAAAGAACATAGACAGCTCAGCAAGACTGTTAAGAAACCATGAACAGAACATCCGTGAAATATGGGATAACATAAAGAGACCAAACTTAAGAGTCATTGGGATACAGGAAGGTATAGAGGTCCAAACCAAAAGAATGAGCAATGTATTTAATGAAATAATACGAGAAAACTTCCCAGACTTGAAGAATGAGACAGACTCCCAAGTCCTAGAAGCCAACAGGACGCCGAATGTGCAAAATCATAAGAGATCCACACCTAGACGCATTATAATGAAGATACCCAACGTACAGAATAAAGAGAGAATTTTAAAAGCTACAATTGAAAGGAAGCAGATTACATTTAGGGGTAAAGCAATCAGGATAACAGCTGATATTTCAACACAGACTCTGAAAGCTAGAAGATCCTTGAAATATATGTTTTTGTCAGGAGCTTTAGCTTCATTTCTAGTGAAAGCATCAAAGCTGTGTCTGCATCTATGTAACCTGGAGAACATGGTTTCTTATTTTCCAAAAGACATGAGGCGGCAGTGCTGAATTCACTCTTTGTAGGTAAACTGTGGCCACTGAAGGCTAAGTGTCTCCCCGTGTGGACTGTGAAGCCATTTGTTCATCCTCCACTTTTCATGGTGTTTCTTGCCGCTGCACTGGGAGTTTGGTATTTGTTTCACTAAATAAAATGAGTTCAACTGAGACCCAGTGCTGGAGGGAGTTCTGTCATGTATGGTGGGTCAGGGTCTGCAGGAGAATTCACCAACCAGGATTCTATCCCACATAGATTGCCCCCTTGATCATAGCAACCTGATTCTGAACATTGCCCTGAAAATCTTCATATAAAAAGATGCCTTTACATGGAGAGGTTTCAGACATATAAGGTTCTGCTGGATGCATCATGTCAGTCTCAAGCCCTTTGGAAGGAATGGCAGATCCACATGGCCCCACAAGAGATGTTTTATCACACACCTGCACACCACCTGCACACACACCACTATTCAGTAGGCTACAAGTTACTGGCATTTCTGTTCTACACCATTTTCATGAAACCCAGACAATCAAGGCACTATCTGGTACACTCATGATGAGCAAAAGGACATCAAATGTTCTCCAGTGCCACCTGGTCATTGGAATGGCAAAAAATTCATGGTATTTATGTAGCCACTTTTCAAGGATGAAGTTGGAAGCACTGTTTGTTTCAATTCATTCAGGAACCATTAAATGGTGAGGAAGCTCATTTCAATAAAAGATCTGGAGAACTCTCACAGGCAATTTTTCCCAAGGAGTGAGCTAGATCTCAGTTTAGAAGGGCGAATCTCATTAGTGGCCTATTCCACTGCCACACAAATGACCGCAATTGAAACCAAAACACTCCCACATGACCCTCATCTTCTGCCATAGAGACACTCATCATAACCTCTTGCTGCAGGTTTTCATGAGGGATGCAGCCCAAGACAGTGTCCAAAATAAGCTCACTTACCCCTCAATTGCCTAAAGTCAGGGTGGCCTGGACACCCTTCCTGTGAACCAGGAGTGATCAAATAGGCCTGCCCTTAATACTGCTCTGCTTCTCCATTTTGACTGTACTGATTGTTGAGTATAAATTCTTTGTGTGAATTGGAGTCATGAGAAAATCCAAGCACCTATGCATTAGCCTCTTCAGGGCTTTGAAAAACTCATTTGACCCAAATGATATCTATTCTCACTTGATAGAGGTCAGGACTTACAGAGGAAGGCAAGAGACTTCATCCACATTGACTGCTCTTATGGCCATTTTGGTTTTGGATTCAGAGATGGGATCTTTCTGTAGATCTGTCAGGTGCCGAGAATCTAAGCCCCAGCCTCACATAGGGCCAAGGGGCTGATTCAGACACATCCCTTTTGAAGCAATTAAGCAAACAGCCACAGGTGATGCCCATTCATTTTCATTTGAAAACTGTTTTCTTCAGGCTTTACAAAGGGGTTGCCTGAGGCAAAGAAATTCCTGACATTCAGGGCAACCGAACAAAAGGTTAGCAAAAGGCAGAAAGCAGGGTTTCTCCACTGAGACTTTACTGGTCACACTGATATCTGAGTTTTCTGAGATGCTCCCATTGCCTTCAGCTATCCAGTACATGGCCATGTAACAAAGCTTGGAGGCGGTACATATCTTGGACACCAAACCATGAGACTATTCCGGAGAGTGGCCAGAATTCAGGAAGAAAACTGGAGCTTAGGAAGATAGTAGGTGTTGTCCATTCATAAGGCAAGCTGCAGTCCATTCATCAATTGTGCAGGATGAATGCTGGGTAGCTTTCTACTAGACAGGGCACTTCCATTGATGCATTCTCTTTTCAAATGTCAACAACCACGGACACAGTGGGATACACTTTTAGAAACCCTCGCCATGTCAAACGACTTTCTAGAAACAATCCACTCAAAAACAAACAATCCACCATCCCTACCTATTCTCAGAACATGAGACAAAACCACAAACTCACACCCACACCCACAAAGCACCTCCTTCCCAGAAGTAGGTCTTTGATTATCCGGAGTTTCCTCTGACTGGTGGGCCATACCATGTTCCCCCAAAATGGCCTGTACTTTCTCAGATTTGGTGTCTTTGCCAGAACAACTACCTGCTTTCTCAGGAAACACCTGTCTTCATAGCTTTCCTGGCATTTGGCCATCCTCACATCAGTTGGTACCAATAAAGACTGACTCTGTCCTTGGTAAATCCAATCAAGTGTGCCAACTGGGACTGGCACTGGCTCTGGGGGCCTAGCTTCCTGGTTCCCAAGTTAAGAGAGTTCCACTACAAAGGAAGTGAGTTGAGGTCACTTTTTTCAGGAACTGAATGAGGTCACTGCCTTGGCAACTACTTTGCCCTAACAGTTGCTTCCAAGGGTCCCATGAGATGGATGCTGCCCCAATTCCTGTGACATTTTTACAAGTTAGAATGGTATATCAACCATAGTCACCCAGGAACAGCTCTCCACACAGGCTTGGTTTGGTCCATCTTCTCTACATTAAGAAGAGAGAGGCTGATTCAGACACAACCCTTCATCCTGACCAGGCTGTTTGCCATGGAAGATGACCTTTGCTCTCTCAGGTCCTTCATACCTGCCTACATGTTTTCCAGGGATAATTTCTGCATGGACCATTGAGGTTCTAAGTAGGTGGAAGATCCCCTCCATCCCTGCATTGTAAGACCAACTCTGTTCCAGCTCTTCTGTAATGTTATATTGAGGGAACAGTGTATGGTTATGCTTAATAACCAGTTCGATTTGGGTTAGGAATCATTCTACGGGATGTATAATGGTATTGGGTAACTGCAATACTTACAAGAATATATAGGTGAAATATAAGTATGAAAACAGAAATCCAGGTAAGATTTGAAGTCCAGAAAGTCATTGGGTCCTTGATTGGATTACTTAGCTTGAATTACGTTCTGCACAGGTATCTCAGATAAATTGATATACAATGGCATAGGAACTTGTACCTTGGATGATTGAATGTAGAAGAGAACATCCCCTCAAACAGAGATAGTCAGTAGGATCAGGAAGATAGTCGGTAAGTATCGGAAGAACAATGAGTATAGGATTTGGACCAAAAGTTATTTAGCAATAGGGTTTCGGTTAGAGAGTGAATTTCAATAACAGCACATGTGAAGGGTCTCTAACAATGATGAAGTGGGGAAAATATGTAGGAATGCAGATATCAATAGAGACATTAGGAAATCAGGCAAAGTATAAAGTGAGTGATAGGATTAGATATTTTCAACAGGGTTGAGGTTAAACATATAATCTTAGGAAGAAACAAATATGTAGTCACCAATCGGATTGACATTTGAGAGCATAAGGCACCCTGGACATGGATGTTTTTAGTAATCCATGTTCACTTTCTATTTAGGATTTTGTAGAATCATAAGTGTGACCTTTGAATTTTGTGTCTAGAATATTACTGTGATGAAATGTATATGTAGATCAGGTGACATGAGTATTTCTTCCACCATTTCTGGAAGCAATATTTTGAAGATGTATAAATTTGTATTGGGGCTACAAAAAGGTGCACCCTGTGTCTATGAATACAGAGGAAATGCATGAATAGACCATACTGTGAATAAATAATAAAACTGGTTTCAACTTGAAATAATAGATTGAAATAAATTTGAAAACAAATAAGAAATCTTATATTAATATACAATCATTCATTCCAACCCATTATACATCTAATGGAAATATGAGGATTTTGGTTTATCATGAAAAGTGTGTGACTTTGCTTCAAATTGATTATGAAAATCGAAAATAATTTGTTTGGAAAGAAGTCTCATGAAAAGACCAGTCAAGAAACCTGGAGGAATACATGTGTTCTGAAGCAGGAAGCGATTGAAAGTGAAACAAATGCCTATAAATTTGCGAAATTTTTGATGAAATATATGTCCTATGATGTCCATAAACTTAAGAAAGAGTAATGTACCACTGTGGAATAAAAACGAACGTCAAAATACACAACACGTCCAATAGAATTCTACATGCATTGATGTTAAACTGGTTCAGTTACTGTAGAAATATTAGGATTTGAAGGCACCAATCACTGTAGTTAGTTTTCAGTACTAGGAAACAAATATGTACTTCAGGTGGATGAATATTTCTGAGAATAATCTTGTGAAAATTTTATTATAAATCCACATACATGAACATGAATGAATTTTGGGACTCTAAATAAGACACAAATATTTCATATTTTGAAAAATATGGAGAATATATATATATATATATATATATATATATATATATATATATATACACACACACACACACACACACACACAAAACACACACACAGACTTTAAAATGTAGTAATATATGCCAATCGAAATCCATCATGAAATATATATCATCCACAAATGCAAAAATATATATTTTACAGAATATGGATTTATGTATAATTTTGTTCAACTAGGAAGCTCACCCATAGGTTGAATATTCAGTTCCAAAGCGTTTAGGAGGAGTGATCTCTTCTCACAATTTGTATTTGCTGAGGAAGCCACCTCACAAAAATGTAGGTGTGATACCAGATAGCTTTCAGTATGTGCATATAAAAATACATATGTTGAATAGGCTACAGAGAAAGGGAGTCAGTAATACACATATTTTGAACTTTAAAAACACATGGAGAACTATTTAATTAAAAATTGACTAGATTTATAACACATAAACTTTATCATGTAAAAGGCAAGTCCAAATATACATCATGCCTCCTTTGAACTGCTTGTATTTATATTCTGTTTGTGTTATTTTTCTCCATCATATTAGGATTAGTAGCCAGAGTCAAGTAGGGTATGGGATAGTGTCAGGGATTCTTTATTTTGAATGGAAAATTGGAAATTGTATCAAATGTGTGTGCAAATATGTGCAACCCAAAACTTCCCACTCTGATCCAGAACAATGCCTTGACATTACCTTCGCTCCAAGGAAGACACAATTAGAGGAGAAGAGTTAGAAAATTTGTGAATACATGTCTGGAATGGAAAATGCTCAGGAGTTCACAAACTTCGAGATGGTAGAGGAGTTTCCAAAAGCAAGGGACATGGTAAACACAACACCAACATGGAGCTCTTCTGGCCTAAAGACTGTTTGAGAAACTGCATGTGAGATTGGGCACTTGAAATATAAGTTGTTGTCAGAAGTTTTAGCTTTCTTTCTAGTGAGACCATCAAAGATGGGTCTGCATCTATGTGACCTGGACGACATGTTTTCTTATTTTCCAATGAACATGGGGCAGCAGTGCTGAATTCTCTCTTTGTAGGTAAACTGTGGCCACTGGGGGCTTAGTGTCTCCCCGTGTCGCTGTGAAGACATTTGGTCATCCTCCACTTTTCGTGGTGTTTCTTGCTGCTGCACAGTGAGTTTGATATTTGCTTTACAAAATACAAGGAGTTCAACTGGGACACAGTGCTGCAGGGAGTTCTGTCACTTGTGGTGGGTTAGAGTCTGCAGGAGAATGCACCATCCAGGCTTCTATCACTCATTGCTTGCTACATTGCCCCCTTTTCCATTGCAACCCAATTCTGAACATTGCCCTGAAACCTCTCTATATAACAAGGTGCCTTTACATAAATGGGTCTGCTGGCTGCTGCAAGTCAATCACATGCTATTTGGAAGCCAATGGCAGATCCACATGGCCCCACCACAGATGTTTTGTCACACACCTGCCCACAACTGCTCAACGCGCACTACTCAGAAGGTTCCAACTTACTGGCATCTCTGTTCTATGCCATTTTCATGAAACCCAGTAAATCAAGGCCCAGTCTGGTACACTCATGATGAGCATCAGGAGATCTAACTGTTCTCCAGTGCCACCTGGTCATGGGAATTTTAAAAATTTCATGGTATTTATCTAGCCATTTTTCAAAGAGGAATTTGGAGCCACAGTGGGTTTCAATTCATTCATGAACCATTAAATGTTGTGGAAGCTCATTTCAATGAAAGATCTGGAGAACTCTCACAGGCAATGCTTCCCAAAGAGTGGCCTAAAGGTCACATGAGGCCAGGCCCATTGAGGTCTACAATGTGAGGTCCATGGGTGTTTTGACTCTCAAATATGCCTGCCAAGTCTTTCAGAATAAAATCCGGGTATATCCTGGCTGACATTCTCAGTGCTTTGTGGAAAGCCACCCTGGGCTTAGATCTCAGTTTCAAAGGGCAAGTCTAATGCGTGGCCTCCTAAAATCCCAACACAATTCATGTGAATACTTCTCTGAGGTCAGTTCCAGAACTCAGTCTCTAAGGTGAATCAAACCCGAGTTAAAGCCCAGGTGGACCCAGTCTTATCTTCCAACAGCCAAATAAATGACCACAATTAAATCCAAAACACTCCCACATTGCCCTCATCTTCTTCCATATAGACACTCATCATTACCTCTGGCTGGAGGTTTCCATGAGGGGTAAAGCACAAGACAGAGTCTGAAATAATCTAACTTGCCCTCATTTGCCTAAAGTCAGTGTGACCTGGACACCCTTCCTGTAAACAAGGAGTGATTTAATAGGCCTGCCACTAATACTGCTCTGCTTCTCCAATTTGAGGCCTACTGACTGTCATGTATAGATTCTTTATGTGATTTGGATTCATTAGAAAACCCAAGCACATATGGGCTAGCCTCTGCAGGGCTTTGAAGAACTCGATTAATTCAAAGGATCCCCAAATTCACTTGTTGGAGGTCAGGAACCTAACAGAGAAAGGCAATAAACTTCATCTACAATGACTGATTTTTTAGACATTTTGGTTTTGGATGAACACATGGGATCTTTCTTAAGATCCATTAGGCGCTGAATATCTAAGACACAGCCTCACACACGGCCAAGAGGCTGATTCACACACATATCTCTCAAAGCATTTTAGCAAACAGCCACAGGTGATGCCCATTCATTTCCATTTGAAAACTGTTTTCTTCAGGATTCACAAAGGGGTGGCCTGAGGCAAAGACCTTCCTGACATTCAGGGCAACAGAGGAATAGGGAAGCAAAAGGCCCAAAGCCGGTTTTCTCCACTGAGACTTTCCTTGTCACACTGATATCTGAGTTTTCTGAGATGCTCCCTTTCCTTTCAGCTAGAGAATACATTGGCCATGTCACAGAGGTTGGAGGTGGTACATAACTTGGACAAAAAACCATGAGCCTACTCTGGAGAGTGGCCAGATTCAGAAAGAAAACAGGAACTTAGGAAGATAGTACGTGTTGCCCATTGATAAGGCAAGTCACAGTCCATTCATAAATTAGGCAGGATAAATGCTGGAATTCTTTCTACTAGACAGGACACATCCATAGATGAATTCTCTTTTCTAATGAATACAACCACGGACACAGAGAGTTACACAGATATAGAAACACTCACATTGTCAAAGGAATTACTAGACACAGTCCACTCCAAACCCAACAAACTGCCTTTCCTACTTATTCTCAGAACATGAGAAAAAACCACAAACTCACTCCCACACCCACAAAGACACCTCCTTCCCCCAAGTAATTCTGTGACTATCCTGAGTGTCGTCTGACTGGTAGGCCATTCTATGTACCCCCAAATGGCCTGTCCTGTCTCAGATATGGTCTCCTTGGCCAAATCTGTGACGTTGTCAGGAGCCAGAAATGGGAAAGTACCTTTTTCTCAGGAAAGGCCCCTCTACAAAGCTCTCCTGGCATTTGGCCATCCTCACATCAGTAGGTTCCAGGAAACACTGATTCTGTCCTTGGTAAATCCAAACAAGTGACCTCAATGGGACTGGGACTGGGACTGGCTCTGGTTGCCTGGCTTCTGCACACAAGTTCAGAGAGTTCCATCACAAAGGAAAAGAGGTGAGATCACTTAATTCAGGTAGTGAATGAGGACACTGCCTTGGCAATCACTTTGTCCTAACAGTTGCTTCCAAGGGTCCCATGAGATAGAGGCTGCCCCTACTTCCTGTGACACTTTCACAAGTTAGAATGGTGAATCAACCATAGGCACCCAGGAACAGCTCTCCACACAGGCCTGGTTTGGTCCATTTTCTCTACATTGAGAACAGAGAGGCTCATTAAGATACAACCCTTCATCCTGACCAGGTTGTTTGCAATGGAAGATGAGTTTTGCTCTTTAAGGTCCTTCATAGCTGCCTATATCTTCTCCAGGGAACACATCTGCATGGACCTTTGAGTTTTTCAGCATATGGAATATCCCCTACATTCCTGTATTGTAAGACCAACACTGTCCCTGGTCTTTTGTTAAGTGAGATTGTGGGAACAGTGTATGTTTAGGGTTTAATAACATGTTTGATTTGGGTTAGGAATCATTCTGCTGGATGAATAATGGTATTGGGAACCTGTGATATTTATTAAAACATAGACATAAAATATAAGTATGAAAACAGAAATCTAGGTAAGATTTGAAGCTCAGAAGGGCATTGAGCTGTTGATTGTGATACTTAGCTTTGAATTATGTTCCGCATATATGTCTCAGATAAATCGATAATCAATGGCATAGGACCTTGTACCTTGGATGATTGAATGGAAAAGAGAACTTCCACTCAAACAGGGAAACTCAGTAAGATTAGGAAGATAGTCAGTAGCTTTCAGAAGAAGAGTGAGTACAGGATTTGGACCAAAAATTCTTTATCAATAGGGTTTCGCTTAGAGAGTGAAAGTAAATATCATCACATGTGAAGAGTCACTCACATGGTGAACTGGGGAAAATATTTAGGAAAACAGACATCAATAGAGACATTAGGAAATCAGGCAAAGTATAGAGTGAGTGATAGGATTAGACATTATTAACTGCATTTAGGTTGAATATATAATTTTAGGAAGAAACAAATACGTAGTCACCTATAGGATTGATATTTGTGACTATTAGGCAAACTGGACCTGGATGTTTTTAGGAATCCATGTTCAGTTTCCATTTAGGCTTTGGTACAATCATAAGTGTGACTTTTGCTTTTTGTGTCCAGAATATTACTGTGATACAATGTATATGTAGATAAGGTGACCTGAGTATTTCTTCCACCATTTCTGGGAGCAATATTTTGAAAATGTATAAATTAGTATTCGGGGAACAAACAGGTGCACTCTTTGTCTTTGAATATGGAGAATATGCATGTATAGACCATACTGTGAATAAATAATATAACTGGTTCCAACTTCAAAAAATGGATTGAATTGAAATGTGAAAATATACAGGAAATCTTATATTGATATACAACCATTCATTCCAACCCGTTTTACATCTAATGGTAATATGAGGATTATGGTTTATCATGAAGAGTGTGTGAGTTTTGCTTAAAATTGATTATGGAAATTGAAAATATTTTTTTTGGAAAAAAGTCTCATAAAAAGACCAGTCAGGAAACCTGGAGAAATACATGTGTTCTGAAGCAGGAAGTGACTGAAAGTGAAACAAATGCTTATAAATTTGTGAAATTGTAGATGAAATACATATCCTCTGATGTGCATTCACTGAAGGAATAGTAATGTACCAGTGTTGAGTAAAAATGAACGTCAAAATAAACATCATGTCCCATAGGAATCTTCTTGCATTGATGTTAAACTGAGTCAGTTAATGTAGAAATATTAGGATTTGAATGCACCATTCACTGAATTTAGTTTTCAGTCCTAAGAAACAAATATGTATTTCAGGTGGATAAATATTTCTGAGAATAATCTTGTGAAAATTTGATTATAATTCCACATACATGAACATGAATCAATTTGAAAATTTGATTATAATTCCACATACATGAACATGAATGAATTTTGGGACTGTACATAAGACACATCTATTTCATATTTTGAAATATATGGAGAGTGTGCATATATATATATATATATATATATATATATATATATATATATATATATACAAGAGTGTGTATACACACACACACACACACAAAACAGACATTAAAAAGTAGCAATATATATGCCAATTGAAATTCTTCATGAAATATATATCATCCACAGATCCAAAAATCTTCATTTTACTGAGCGTGGATTTATGTGTAATATTGTTTAACTAGGATGCTCACCCATAGCTTAAATTTTCAGTTACAACATCGTTTAGAAGGAGTGATCTCTTCTCATAATTTGTATCTGCCAAGTCAGCAACCTCACAAAAATGTACGTGTGATACCAGGTAGGATTCTATATGTGCATATAAAAATACATGTGCTGAATATGCTACAGAGAAAGGGAGACAGGAATTCACATATTTGTCAACTTTAAAAACACATCGAGAGAGGGAGGGGCAGATCTGCCAATCGCTCCTTCAAGGTAGGCGGACCTGCGACCCACCGGCTGAACAGGACCAGTGGCCCGCCACCGTGGAAAACACATCACCCTGGTTGGGGGAGGGGCAATGCCGCCGGGCCTGCAAGGTAGGCAGACCTGTGACCCACAGCAGGACAGGCCCAGCAATCTGCGGAGGGGCAGAGACGCCCTCTGCGCCTGCAAGGTAGGTGGACCTGCAACCACCGACAGACCAGGCCTATGGCCCGCCAGCATGGTAGACACATCGTCCCGGTTGGGGGAGGGGCGGAGCAGCCACAGGCGCCTGCAAGGTAGACAGACCTGCAAGGGACAGAAAAAACAGACCCAGTGGCCCGCGGATGGTCAAAGCTGCCGCCCACGCCTGCAAATTAGCCCGACTTGCGACCCACTGGCAGAACAGGCCCAGTGCCTGCAGAGGGGCAGAGTTGCTGCTCGCACCTTCAAGGTAGGCGGACCAGCTACCGACTTACAGAACAGGCCCAGCAGCCTGCTGGTGTGGTAGGCACATTGTCCCAATTGTAGGAGGGGCAGAGCCACCACCCGTGCCTGCGAGGGAGACTTTGAAACTATACAAGAGCAATATAAATATATAGGGGAAAAATTCAATAACACAACAGTTTCACCAAGCAGAAAGGAATATGAACAGTATGAAAAGACAAGGAAAGAAAGGACCATAAGCAATGCAGGTAAAGTCAACGTTAGAAGAGGTAATATCTGCAGAAGATGGAATGTCAGATAAAGAACTCAGGATATACATGCTTCAGATGATCTGGAGTCTCAAGGAAGACATTAGAGAGCAAAATCAGACAATGAAAGATCACCTTGATAATGAATTACATAAAAAAAATCCAAGAAGCATAAGATCAACTATACAGGGAGATAAAGATTATAAAATCAAACAAACAGAAATCCTAGGAATGCAGGAATCAATAAACCAACTTAAAAACTCAATTGAGAATACTACCAGCAGAGTAGAACACTTAGAAGATAGAACATCAGACAATGAAGACAAATTATTTCAACTTGAAAAGAACACAGACAGCTCAGCAAGACTTTTAAGAAACCATGAGAAGAACATCCAAGAAATATGGGATAACATAAAAAGACCAAACTTAAGAGTCATTGGGATACAGGAAGGTATAGAGGTCCAAACAAAAGGAATGAGCAATATATTCAATGAAATAAAGGAGAAAACTTCCCAGACTTGTAGAATGAGACAGAATCGCAAATCCTAGAAGCTTACAGGATGCCAAATGTGCAAAATCATAAGAGATCCACACCTAGACATATTATAATGAAGATGCCCAACATACAGAAAAAGGAGAGAATTTTAAAAGCTACAAGATAAAGGAAGCAGATTACATTTAGTGGTAAACCAATCAGGATAACAGCTGATCTTTCAACACAGATTCTGAAAGCTAGAAGATCCTGCAATAATATTTTTCAAACACTGAAAGAAAATGGGTTCCATCCAAGAATTGTGTATCCAGCGAAATTAAGCTTCAGGATAGAAGATGAAATTAAAACTTTCCACGATAAACAAAAGTTAAAAGAATTTGCAGCTAGAAAACGATTTCTTAAAAACATCCTTGACAAAACATCACAGGAAGGGGAAATGGAAAATAACAATGAAAACCAACAGTGGGAGGTAGAGGAGTAAAGGGGGGAAAATAATCAAGGAGGAAAACAAACCATGTTTAGTAACATAAATATACAAATATGGCTGGAAGAACAACCCATATCTCAATAATAACCCTAAATGTTAATGGCTTAAACTCACCAATTGAGAGACACAGGCTAGTAGAATGGATCATAAAACAAGACCCAACAATATGCTGCCTACTGGAGACACATTTGTTAGGAAAAGATATACATAGACTGAAGGTGAAAAGTTGGGAAAAATCATATCACTCATATGGACTTCGGAAACAAGCAGAAGTGTCCATACCCATATTAAATAAAATAGATTTCAAGCCAAAGTTAATCAAAAGGGATAAAGAGGGACACTACATACTGCTCAAGGAAACCATACACCAACAAGACAAAACAATCATAAATATATATGCCCCAAACATTGGTGCAGCTATGTTCATCAAACAAATTCTTCTCAAGTTCAAGATTCTAATAAACCAATATACAATACTCATGGGAGACTCAAACACACCTCTCTCACTACTGGACTGATCTTCCAAACAAAAGTTGAATAATGAAACTATAGAACTCAATAACACAATTAATAACCCAGACTTATGATATATATATATAGAATATACCACCCAACATCAAGCAGTTACACTTTTTTCTCAGCAGCACATGGATACTTCTCAAAAAATAAATCATATATTATGTCACAGAGCTACTCTTAGACAATATAAAGGAGTAGATATAATACCAGGCATCTTATCTGATCATAAGGAAATGAAACTGAAAATCAACAATGAAAGAAAGAAGGAAAAATCATGTATCACATGGAGAATGAATAATAGGTTACTGAATGATCAATGGGTTATAGAAGACATCAAGGAGGAAATTAAAAAATTCTTAGAGATAAATGAAAACACAGACATTACATATCAGAATCTATGGGACACATTGAAAGCAGTTCTAAGAACAAAATTCATTGCTTGGATTTCATTCCTTAAAAAAAGGAAAAAAAAAGACAAATAAATGATCTCATACTTCATCTCAGAATCCAAGAAAAAGAAGAGCAAAACAACAGCAAAAGAAGTAGAAGCCAAGAAATAATTAAAATCAGAGCTGAAATTAATGAAATCGAAACAAAGAAACAATTGAAAAAATTGACAAAACTAAAAGATGGTTCTTTGAAAAAATAAATAAAATCGAGCAACCCTTAGCCAAGCTAACAAAGAAAAGAATAGGGAGAATTCAGTATCACAACAGATAGTTCAGAAATACAGAAGATAATCCGAAATTATTTTGAATTCTTATTCTTCAATAAAATAGAAGATAGTGAAGGCATCGATAAATTTCTCAAGTCATATAATCTGCCCAGATTGAGTCAGGAGGATATAGGCAACCTAAACAGACCCATAACAATTGAGGAAATAGAATAAACCATCAAAAGACTACCAACTAAGAAAAGCCCAGGACCGGATGGGTATACAGCAGAGTTTTACAAAACCTTTAAAGAGGAACTAATACCATTACTTTTCAAGCTATTTCAGGAAAAATGCAAAAATCCTCAATGAAATTGTGGCGAATCGGATACAAAAACATATTAAAAAAATTGTGCACCATGATCAAGTAGAATTCATCCCTGGGATGCAAGGCTGGTTCAATGTACAGAAATCAATAAATGTTATTCATCACATCAATAGACTTAAAAATAAGAACCATTTGATCATCTCGATAGATGCAGAAAAAGCATTTGACAATGTACAGCATCCCTTTATGTTCAAAACTCTGGAAAAACTAGGGATAACAGGAACATACCTCAATAATGTAAAAGCAATCTATGCTAAGCCTCAGGCTAGCATCATTCTGAATGGAGAAAAATTGAAGGCATTCCCTCTAAAATCTGGAAGAAGATAGGGATGCCCTCTCTCACTACTTCTGTTCAACATAGTTCTCGAAACACTGGCCAGAGCAATTAGAGAGATTAAAGAAATCAAAGGCATAAAAATAGGAAAAGAAGAACGTAAATTATCACTATTTGAAGATGACATGATTCTATACTTAGCAGACCCAAAAAGGTATACAAAGAAACTATTAGAGCTAATAAATGAATTCACCAAAGTGGCAGGATATAAAATCAATACGCATAAATCAAAGGCATTCCTGTATATCAGCAACAAATCCTCTGAAATAGAAATGAGGACAACCACTCCATTCAAAATATCCACACACACACACACACAAAAAAAATACTTGGGAATCAACCTAACAAAAGAGGTGAAAGACTTATAAAATGAAAACTACAGAACCCTAAAGAGAGAAATAGAAGAAGATCTTAGAAGATGGAAAAATATACTATGTTCATGGATAGGCAGAACTAACATCATCAAAATGGCAATATAACCAAAATTCTCTATATGTTAAATGCAATGCCAATCGGGTCTAAAAGCATGCAATGGAGGAAGGATAGCATCTTCAACAAATGGTTCTGGGAAAACTGGAAATTCATATGCAACAAAATGAAACTGAATCCATTTCTCTCGTCATGCACAAAAGTTAACTCAAAATGGATTAAGGAGCTTGATAGCAAATCAGAGACACTGCATCTGATACAAGAAAAAGTTGGCTATGATCTACATACTGTGGGGTTGGGCTCCTAATTCCTCAATAGGACACCCATAGCACACGAGTTAATAACTAGAACAACAAATGGGACTTACTCAAACTAAAAAGTTTTTTCTCATCAAAAGAAAAAATAAGAGAGGTAAATAAGTATTCTACATCCTGGGAACAAATCTTTACTCCTCACACTTCAGATAGAGCCCTAATATCCAGAGTATACAAAGAACTCAAAAAATTAAACAATAAGAAAACGAATAACCCAATCAACAAATGGTCCAAGGACCTGAACAGACACTTCTCAGATGAGGACATACAATCAATCAATAAGTACATGAAAAAATGCTCACCATCTCTTGCAGTCAGAAAAATGGAAAACAAACCCACCCTAAGATACCATCTCACTCCAGTATGATTGGCAGCCATTATGAAGTCAAACAACAAGTGCTGCCGACGATGTGGGGAAAAGGGTACACCTGTACATTGCTGGTGGGACTGCAAATTGGTGCAGCCAATTTGAAAGAAGTATGGAGATTTCTTGGAAGCTAGGAATGGAACCACCATTTGACCCAGCTATTCCCCTTCTCAGTGTATTCCGTAAGACCTAAAAAGTGCATGCTGCATTGACACTGCTACATTGATGTTCATAGCAGCACAATTCAAAATAGCAAGAGTGTGGAACCAACTTAGATGCCCTTCAATAGACGAAGGAAAAAAAATGTGGCATTTATACACAATGGAATAATACTCTGCATTAAAAAATGTCAAAATCATAGAATTTGCCGGGAAATAGATGGCATTAGAACAGATTATGCTAAGTGAAGCTAGACAATCCCTAAAAAAAAAAAAAAAAAACAAATGCCAATAGTTTTATTTGATATAAAGAGAGTAACTAAGAACAGAGTTGGGAGGAAGAGCATGAGAAGAAAATTAACATTAAACGGGGGTGAGAGGTGGAAGAGAAAAGGAAAGAGAAGGAAAATTGCATGGAAATGGAAGGAGACCCTCATGGTTATACAAAATTACATACAAGAGGAAGTTAGGGGAAAGGGGGGAAAAAACCAAGGGGGAGAAATGAATTACAGTAGATGGAGTAGAGAGAGAAGATGGGAGGGGAGGGGATGGGGGATAGTAGAGGATAGGAAAGACAGCCGACTACAACAGACACTACTATTGCAATACGTAAAACAGTGGATGTGTAACAGATGTGATGCTGAAACCTGTATACGGGGTAAAAATGGGAGTTCATAACCCACTTGAATCAAAGTGTGAAATATGATATGTCAAGCAATAGGTAAAGTTTTGAACAACCAACAATAAAAATTAAAGGAAAAAAACACATAGAGAACTATTTCAATGAAAAATGGACTAGATATATAACACCTACCCTTTATCATGCAAAAGGCAAGTCCAACTATACACCATGCTTCCTCTGAACGGCTTGTATTTCTATTCTGTTTGTGTTATTATTCTCCATCATAGTAGGATTAGTAGTCAGAGTCTAGTAGGGTATGGGTTAGTGTCAGGGATTCAGTATTTTGAATGGAAAAAAGGAAAATGAATCCAATGTGCATGCAAATATGGGCTACACAATAAATTTCCCACTCTCATCCAGAACAATGGCTTCACATTACCTTCGCCCCAAATAAGACGCAATTAGAGGAGAAGAGTTGGAAAATCTGTGAATATATATCTGGAATGGAAAATTCAAAGGAGTTCACAACCTTGGATGTGGTAGAGGAGTTTCCAAATGTAAGGGACAAGGTAAACACTCCACATACTTGTAGCTCTTCTGGCCTAAAGTCTTCTTGAGAAACTGCCTCTGATGTTGGGAACTCAAAATATATGTTGTTGTCAGGAGCTTTAGCTTTCTTTCTAGTGAGACCATCAGAGCTGGGTCTACATCTATGTGACCTGGAGGACGTGGTTTCTTATTTTCCAATGAACACTAGGCTACAGTACTGAATACTCTCTTTGTAAGTAAACTGTGACCACTGGGGTCTAAGAGTCTCCCCGTGTGGACTGTGAAGGCATTTGGTCATTCTCCACTTTTCGTGGTGTTTCTTGCTGCTACACTGGGAGATTGGTATTTTCTACACGAAATACAAGGAGTTGAACTGGGACACAGTGCTGAAGGGAGTTCTGTCATGTGTAGTGGGTCATGGACTGCAGGAGAATGCACCAACCAGGCTTCTAGCCCACATAGATTGTCCCCTTGTCCATAGCAACTTGATTATGAACATTGCCCTAAAAATTCTCCATATACCAATATGCCTTTACATATAAGGGTTTCCTAGCTGCACCACGTCAGTCACATGCCATTTGGAAGCAATGGCAGATCCACATGGCCCCATCACGGATGTTTTATCACAAACCTGCACACCAAAGCTTGCGCCTACAATTGAGGAGTATCCAACTTACTGGCATCTCTGTTCTACACCATTTTAATGAAACTCAGTCAATAAAGGCACTCATGATCAGCAATAGGGCATACAAAGGTTCTCCAGTGCCACCTGGTCATAGGAATTTCAAAAATTTTATGGTATTTATCTAGTCATTTTTTAAGGTGGAAGTTGGAGGCACTGTGGGTTTCAATTCATTTAGGAACCATTAAATTGTGAGGAAGCTCATTTCAATGAAATCTCTGGAGGACACTCAAAGGCAAGTCTTCCCAAAGAGTCGCCAAAAGGTCACATGAAGCCAGGCCCATTGAGGTCTACAGTGTGAGGTCTATGTGTGTTTTCACTATGGCTGCCAAGTCTTTCAGAATAAAATCTTGTGATATCCTGGGTGAGATTCCCAGTGTTCTGTGGAAAGCCAGCCTGGGCCTAGGTCTCAGTTTCCAAGAGCGAGTCTCATGTGTGGCCTCCTAAAATCTCAAAACAATTCATGCCAATACTTCTCTGAGTTCAGTTCCATAACTCAGTCTCTAAGGGGAATCACACCAGATTTCAAGTCCTGGTTGACCTACTCATCTCTTCCAACCCCAACACAAATGACCAAAATTAAACCAAAACATTCCCACATGACCCTCATCTTATTGCATATAGACACTCATCTTAACCTCTGGCTGGAAGTTTCCATGAAGGACACAGCCCAAGACAGTGTCCAAAATAGGCTTCCTTGCCCCTTATTTTCCTAATGTCAGGGTGGCCTGAACACCCTTCCTGTAACCCAGGAGTGATCAAATAGGCCTGCTGTAATACTGCTCTGCTTCTCCAATTTGAGGCCTACTGACAGTGGGGTTTAGAATCTTTATGTGAATTGGAGTCATAAGAAAACACAAACACCACTGGGCTAGCATGTGCAGGTCTTTGAAGAAATCATTTGACCCAAATGATCCCTATTCTCACTTGATGGAGTTCAGGAACCTTACAGTGGAAGGCAAGAGACTTTATCCTCAATGACTCCTCTTTTGGGCATTTTGGTTTTGGATTCACACATGGGATCTTTCTTTATATCAATCAGGTGCTAAGAATCTAAGCCACAGCCTCACACAGGGCCAAGAGGCTGATTCAGACACACCCCTTTCTAAAGCAATTAGGCAAAGAGCCACAGGTGAGGCCCATTCATTTCCATTTGAAAAGTGTTTTGTTCCGGCTTCACGAAGGTGTGGCCTGAGGCAAAGAAATTCCTGACATACAGGGGAATAGAACAAAAGGTAAGCAAAAGGCCCAAAGCACGGTTTTTCCACTGAGACTTTACTGGTCACACTGATATCTGAGTTTTCTTAGTTGCTCGCCATTCCCTTCAGCTATCCAGTACATGGCCATGTCACAGAGCTTGAAGGTGGTACTTCTCTTGGACACAAAACCATGAGCCTATTCTGGAGAGTGGCCAGAATTTAATAATAAAACCAGAACTTAGGAAAATAGCAGGTGTTGCCCATCGATAAGGGAAGCCGCAGTGCATTCATATATTCGGCTGGATGAATGCTGGGAAGCTTTCTACCAGACAGGACACATCCATTCATGCATTCTCTTTTCTAATGTCTACAACCAAGGACACAATGGGATACACAGACATAGAAACACTTGCTTTATCAAATCACTTATTAGAAACAGTTCACTCCAAACCAAACAAACCGCCATTCCTACCTATTCTGAGAACATGAGACAAAAGCACAAACACACACCCACACCCACAAAGCACCTTCTTCCCCCAAGTAGGTCTCTGACTATCCGGAGTGTCCTCTGACTATTGGGCCAAACTATGTTCCCCCGAAATTGCCTGTCCTGTTTCAGATCTGGTTTCCTTGGCCAACTCTGTAAAGTTGTCAGGAGGCAGCGGTGATCCACTACCTGCTTTCTCAGGAAAGGCCACTCTTCAGAGCTTTCCTGGCTTTTGGCAATCCTCATATCAGTAGGTACCAACAAAGACTGATTCTGTCCTTGGTAAATCCAAAGAAGTGAGACCACTGCTACTGGGACTGGAGTGGGATTTGGGTGCCTGGATTCTTTGATCCCAAATTCAGAGAGTTCTATCACCAAGGATGTGAGGTGAGGTCTGAGGTCACTTCCTTTAGGAACTGAATGAGCTCACACCATTTGCAACCACTTTGTCCTAACAGTTGCTTCCAAGGGTCCCCTGAAATGAAGGCTGCCCCTGCTTCCTGTTACAGTTTCACGAGTTTGAATGGTATATTAACCATAGGCAACCGGGAACAGCTCTCCACACAGCCTGGTTTGGTTCTTCTTCTCTACATTAAGAAGAAAGAGGCTGATTCAGACATATCCCTTCATCCTGACCAGGTTGTTTGCAAGAGAAGATGACTTTTGCTCACTCAGTTCCTTCATAGCTGCCTACAACTTCTCCAGGGATCATTTTTACATGTACCTTTGAGTTTCTTAGCAATAGGAAGTTCCCCTACATTCCTATATTGTAAGACCTACTCTGTCCCTGCTCTTCTGTAAAGTTATATTGAGGGAACAGTGTATGGTTAGGGTTAATAACAGGTTCAATTTGCATTAGGAATCATTCTGCTGGATGAATAATGGTATTGGAAACCTGCGATATTTACAACAATATATAGGTGAAACATAAGTATGAAAACAGAAATCTATTTAAGATTTGAAGCCCAGAAGAGCATTGGGACCTTGATTGTGATACTGAGCTTTGATTTATTTTCTGCACAGATGTCTCAGATACATCAATATACAATGGCAAAGTTCCATGTATTTTGGATGATTGATTGTCAAAGAGAACTTCCAGTCAAAAAGGGATAATCAGTAGGATTAGGAAGATAGTCGGTAGGTTTAGAAAGGAGAGTGAGCATAGGATTTGGACCAAAAGTTCTTTAGCTATAGGGTTTCGGGTATAGAGTGAATGTAAATGTCACCACATGTGAAGAGTCAGTCACAATGATGAACTGGGGAAAATATGTAGGAAAGCAGATATCAATAGAGACATTAGGAAATCTGGCAAAGTGTACTCGGTAGCGAAAGGTTAATATAATAGGTACTTATCACTTCCTGTTTTCTGTATGCTTAATAAAACACTGTTGAAATCTTGAGAACTGTTTGCTAATCTTGTTCCCAGAATGTTCTGTCCTCAACTGCCAAACTGCAGAAAGTACTTCCTCACCCAGTTGCCCACAAACAGCTCACTCGCCCGGACCCATCAATAAACATCCTGCCCTGCCCTCTCAAAGGAAAGTATATAAGCTCTGCTTAAGCTGTTCTCAGGGCTCTCTGCTCTATTCAAGTGAACTCTGAGCCCCAGCATGCTGGACCCATAATAAACCCTTTGCTTTTGCATGAGACAGTCTCTTGGTGGTTTCTTCCCCGGACGCTCGCCCGACCTTTACATATGGAGGTTCCACTGAGATCCAGCAGCGGCAGATGAGAGACCCCAACGGGCTCCTCTCGGGGTATGTAAGGCGCCTCTTTCTGGTTTCAGGTTTCAGGTTAGGGCTTGGCAAAATGGCTGTTGATGAAGAGTGTGAGCTCTCTCCGACGATGGCTGACAGACATGTCATAGAGCCACAGGCCACGTCACTGGGGGACTCCCCAGAGAACTCGGGAAATCGAGGAACAATAGTCTCCTCAACTCAGTGATATTTTGTTTCAGATTCGGCATATCCAGCCCATCAGGTTTTGCCGGCTACTCAGTCCTGGTCTCAGTGTTGGACGTCCATTGCCTGTCTTTATTGTTTTGTCTTGTCTGTGTCGTGTGTCGTTGCTTTTACTGATTGTTTATCTTTCATAATGGGATAGAGCACTTCAATGCCTCTTTCCCTGACCCTTGAACATTGCACCAAAGTCCGCTTAAGGGCTCAGAATCTTTCTTTTTCAGTAAAACGCTGGACCTGGCAGACTCTCTGTGCCTCAGAATGGCCCACCTTTGGATTCAGATAGCCCCTAGAAGGATCTTTCTACTTCCCACTAATTTAAAAAGTCAGAGATATTGACTTTCAGCCAGCGCCACATAGACATCAGGATGAAGAGACATATATCTTAACTTTTCAGGACATCTGCAATTCTCCTCCTCCATGTGTGAAGCTTTTCCTTGCCCCTGCCCCCACTCCTACTCCTTCCCTCATGTTCTCTCAAACCTTCTGCTCCTCCTCCTCCTTCAACCTCTGTTCTCCCTGAGTCACAAGATTTGACTCTACTGGACTCTCGTCCTACTACTTATTCCCTGCCCTCGTCCCCCAACCCCCAACACCCTCTAAGTAATTCCCCTGCTGCTGACTCAGCCTGTCCGCCATTGGAGGAAGCTAAGCGAGCCCAGCGCACTCCAAATAACTCCCCTGCAGCAAACACACCCCCTCCTCCCCTGGAGGATGCTGGCCCGGCTAAAGGAATTTGCCGGCGTTGAATGATTGAAATCCCTGGAACTCCCGTGATGCTCCCTCTCCATTTCTAAGGAACAATGATTGATGACAACCATGGGGGAAAAGTGCAAGCCTACCAGTTTTTACCTTTCTCCTCTTCAGACCTAAATAACTGGAAAAATAACAATCCCCCTTTTACTGAGGACCCCACCTGGGTCTCAGGTGTGGTTGAATCATTGATGTTTTCACACCAGCCTACTTGGGATGACTGCCAACAACTCCTAGGGACTCTCTTCATGACAGAGGAACAAAAGAGAATCTTCCTGGATTCTAGAAAAAAATATTCTCGGACCAGATGGGTGACCGACAAAACTTCCCAACATATGCAAAGCCGCCTTTCCCTTGCACAGACCCAACTGGGACCCCAAAACCTGTGAAGGTAATGAGCATCCTTCCTCTTATTGCCGGGCTCTAATAGTGGGTATCTTAGTGGCCGCTAGGCGATCAACTATTTTGGCCAAGGTAAGAGAGATTATTCAAGGGACTGATGAATGTCCCTCCATGTTCCTACAGGGAATTATGGAGGCATATAAGAGATTTACTCCTTTCGATCCTCAGGCAGAGAATCAAAAGGCATCTGTCATGGTGGCCTTTATTGGGCAAGCTGTTCTGGATATTAAAAGACAGTTACAATGCTTAGATGGATTACAAGATATGACTTTGAGAGGTTTAGTCAGAGAAGCCAAGAAGGTATACTAAGAGAGAAACTGAGGAAGAGTATGGAGCAAAGGGAGGATAAAAGAAACAAAAGACAGACTAAGGCATTGACTAAGGTCCTGGTCACAACAACAAATAGACCAGAAATTAAGAAACATGGAGACAGGAAGGGACACCGGGGACCACACTAGAGGCCACCCCTGGCCTCAATTCAATGTGCCTACTCTAAAAAAAAGGACACTGGGCTAAAGAGTGCCCTAGAAAGAGACAGCCAGGCCAGCTGGACATTCTGACTCTGTAGGATTACTAAGAAAGTCGGGGCTCAGATCCTCTCCTTGAGCTCAGGTTAACTTTTGAAGTGGAGGGGACCCCAGTATACATTGAAGTGGATACAGGGGCAATATATTCTGCCTTTAAGGCCCCATTGGAACCTCTATCAAATAAAAGGTCTCTAATTCAAGGGGCTAATGGCAGTAAATATCAGGCTTGGACAACTAAGAGGACCATGGACCAGGGGAAAGGAAAAATCCATCACTCCTTCCTAGTAATCCCAGAATGCATGGCCCCATTGATTGGCAGAGATCTGCTCACAAAGCTCTGGGCCAAAATAACTTTTAACCCTGAAGGCCCCCAAGTGGAATTTCTAAATCCTTCAGTAAAAACTCCTATAATCACGGCTCTAACTATGTCAGTAGAAAATGTACATCAAATCACTCACCTTGGTTCAAAGAAACTGCATTCATTTTTGAAGGATCAAAAACAGTTTTCCACTAACCGACTCACAGTGAAAGGAAACAACTGAATGGATAACAAAAGCCTGTTGGGTCCATCAATTGGTTAATTCTTACCCTTCCAAGCTTCCTGCAGGAAAGCACCTACGAGGAACCAGACCAGGACAATTCTGGGAAGTGGACTTTACTGAAATTAAGCCAGCAAGGAATGGACTTAAATATCTCCTAGTCTTTGTAGATACATTTTCAGGATGGATTGAAGCTTTCCCCCCCAAAAAAAAGAAAAGAAAAAAAATGAAACAGCGCAAATGGTGGTCAAGAAGATTCTGGAAGATATTTTTCCAAGGTATGGCCTGCCTAAAGTAATAGGGTCTGATAATGGACCGGCGTTCGTGGCCCAGGTAACTCAGAGGTTAGCAAGGGCCCTGGGGATTAATTGGAAATTACATTGTGTTTACAGACCCCCGAGTTCAGGACAGGTAGAAAGAATGAATAGAACCATTAAAGAGACCATAACGAAATTAAGCTTAGAGACCGGCATAAAAGATTGCACTATGCTCCTGCTTTATGTACTGTTTCATGCAAGAAATACTCAATCTATTTCTTTGTGTAACCTCACACCCTGTGAAATTCTCTATGGTGTCCCTCCTCCAGTAAGGGTCCTACCCCAACTCTAAGACCTAACGATTCCTTCCACACCCCCTTGCTTAACAGACTTAAAGCTCTTGAAAGAACTCAGAGACACCTGTGAAAACAGATGGCCACTGCCTACCAACCTGGGGATGAGGGGACTCTACAGCGATATCAAATAGAGACTTCATCTATGTAAGACGACATCTGGTGTCATCCCTGGAACTCCCCTGAAAAGGACCATACCAGGTGCTACTTATAACACCTACAGGTTAAAGGTAGTCAAAATCACTTCCTGGATCCCTACCTCTCATCTCAAGCCTGTGCCCTGTCCAGACTCTGGCTGGAAACTGGAAAAGACTGGAAACCCTTTCAAATTGTGGATTCGCTGTGTGGATAAGGCTATAGACTCTCCCCTTGACCACCAGTAGTCCTAACCCTCATAAGCCTGTTCAGCAGCGATGTCTGATCACAAATCCTACTGGAAAGGAAGTATGGTCTATCTTGCATACAGCCCGCTTAGGGACCTGGTGGCCATCTCTCCAGCCAGACATTTGTCAGCTGCGTATAGGTCTTCCCTATTGGGATATCCGTAATGAAGAGGATCCCACTAAAATTCCATTAAATTCCTTCCATACCATAGATAATGGAAACAAACATTATTGATGTAGGGACACGCGAGCCAGATGCTGGTTGGCTAGCCTAGATTACTATGTTTGCCCAGTGTACTATCAAAGCCACAAACAGTCAAGGCTGTGTGCTGGAAACGCCAACATCTTCTGTAAGTCATGGGGATGTGAGCATACAGGGACTGCCACATGGAACCCAAACTCCTCATCAAATTCTGTACACAGCATTGGCCATATTACCAATTAGACAACCAAAACTGATGGCCCCCTGAGGGGTCTCTAGATCTTCAAATTCTGTGTGACCTTTTTAACTTCTGCAAGTGCTCAAAAGGGTGAAAGGAGATTCCTCTATGTGGAGGCCTTTTCTCTCCTTTGCTCACATCGTGAACTATGCTTCTCCAATACATGCTCACCCTCAGCCTTCTGCTCTAGACTCTCTGTTGTCACTCCCACATCATCAACTTGATTTCTCCCCTCCAATTACTATATTAAAAACCCAAACCTCCACCGTTTCTCAGACCATTGCCCCCTTGCTGAGGTAGCAGGTACTGAGGTAACCCTCCACTCACTCACTCCTCTCTTCTCCTGTCAGTGCCCACACTAGGTCCCACCAGGTCCTCTTACCAGCTAACCCAAAGCTCAAACCAGCTGAGAAGAGCCCTCAGACCCCTATCCAAGATGTAATGAAAATGGCCTTTAAAGTTGCTTTGTCATCACTGAAAACAGGTTACTAAGAATTTAAAGTCCCTTACAGGCTTTTTGGGATACTCACTCCCATCTCCCTCTCTGTTCTACCCGTTCTACTACTCATGTTTTTGGTGCTAGGAAGATCTCAAAACCCTTTTCCATTATTCTTTTACATCTCTCCTTCCTCATTCTCAGATCCAAAGAGCTGCGCTCAGCCCTGCATTTCCCGTCTTCCCCCTCTGTACCAGGCCCACAGGAAAGTCTTAACTGACCTTATCCAGAAGTTTTCACCATGGCTAACTTTAGGACTTTCAGCAAAAGAGTCCCTATAAAAGAGTTCAGTGTAGATAAACTTCCTCTTTTTGTGTTGCCCTGGTCTACCTGGCATCTGGCTGAAAAAAATCAGCACTCCTGAGCTAGACACACCCTTACTAGTTTTTCACAACATATGTGATCAAGGCCTCTGGCCTTGAGCTGGGGCTTCATAGAGATGGCTATATTTGTAAGATGGATAAGTTGCAAACTGGGCTCCGTGGAAACAGCTGGCAGAGGGAAAAAAGGGGAAAAAAAAGCTCTCCCGCACCCAGGTGTCCTTGAAAATTTAACTTGCCCAGAACTGAGGAAAAATCAGAAACAAAAACTGCTCTTTGTGAACTTCTGCAGACTGTGAACTTCAGAGCCCCTTCCCTTACATGTTGGTTACAAAATTCTGAAACTACCTAAACTTGGGTTTCAGGGGATTAATTGATTACAACAGAAGCAATGCCCTCTGAATCTGGTTGCAACCAAATATGACTGTTTCCTTGTCTTTGGTGCTATCTTAGGTGCCTTGCCTTTTCCGTCCCTACAACAATATAATTCTATATACTTAAACGTTGTTTATGTTTTTATGAAATGGTCAACAGAAGTGATTAATTGTGTAATGGTGCAGATGTTTCCCAGAGTGCTCTATTATGACGCAGGTTCATTTGAAGATCAAATAGAGGGGCATACAACCCGGTTCAGGTGGGAACATATATCTCTCACCTTAGCCATTCTATTATGAATAGGAGTTGCTGCCCGGGTTTGCACAGGAACCACTGCCCTGGTCCATGGGACACAACAAATGACCCAATTAGAAGCAGCTATAGATCAAAACTTAAAGATATTAGAAAATTCCATCACAGCTTTGCAGGAATCTTTTACCTCTCTCTTTGAAGTTTGCTGGGAGCCATCAGCCAAGTAGGTATGATAAATTCCTTGCCAGCTTACTCCCATGCTGTCTAGTGGAAGGACTTCTGAAAGGTGACCTTGCTCAAGGACCAGGGCAGGATCCGTGTTTAGGGTGTTCCCCCTTTAGAATAGGGCGGTTTAGCATAATAGGAGATTAGGGTGTTCCCCCTTTAGAATAGGGAAGTTTAGCATAATAGGAGATTAGGGTGTTCCCCCTTTAGAATAGGGCGTATCCTGCTGCTGAGTTCCTCTTGAGTGCTTAGGGTCAGACAGTATATTTTGGGAGACAGAAGCCCATGCAGAGTGGATTTGGGAGAGAGTGGATTTGGGCAGAGAACGTGGATTCCCCCAGAGCGTGTTTGTAGACGGCCGGTGTGAGTTCGGGAATAAAGAATTGCTGTTTGAATCTACAAGCTGTGTGGAGACTCGTGATTTGTGCCCAGCCAAAGACTGCGGCAGAAGTTGTTTTACAGAAAAGTCGAGGGTTGGACCTCCATTTCATGAGAGAAGGGAGCCTTTGTGCTGCATTGAGGAAAGAATGTTTTTTTTTTTTTTTTTTTTTATGTCGACCATACTGGAGTTGTAACAAACTCTATGAGTAAATTAAAAAGATGCCTTGAAGAGCATCAAAGAGAGATAGAGACCCAAAATTGGTGGTTTGAGTCTTGGTTTACACAGTCCCCCTGGTTAACTACATTTTAATCAACCCTGGCCGGTCCAATAATAATCCTCATTTTATTGCTTACTATAAAACCCTGTTTCTCAACCATGTAATTTCTTTTCTCCAAGCTCAAATTGGACAAGTTAAACTTATGTTAATACCCCACTAGCATACATAAAATGTGACACCCCCCAACAATCACTTTTATGATTAAAAGTAGCCAGAAGAAGAAGTGGGGAATGAAATGTTAATAAAATATGTACTTGTCACTTCCTGTTTTTCTGTACGCTTAACAAAACACTGTTGAAATGTTGAGAAATGTTTCCTAATCTTGTTCCCAGAATGTGCTGTCCCCAACTGCCAAACTGCAGAATGTACTCCCTCACGCGTTTACACACAAACCGCTTACTCGCCCTGACCCATCAATAAACTTCCCTCCCTGCCCTCTCCAAGAAAATTATATAAGCTCTGCTTAAGATGTTCTCAGGGCTCTCTGCTCTATTCAAGTGAGCTCTGAGCCCCAGCATGCTGGACCCCAAATAAACCCTTTCTGTTGCATGAGATAGTCTCTTGGTGGTCTCATCCTCTGACACTCACCCTACATTTACTTGGATGATTGAATGTAGATGAGAACATCCATTCAAAAGTGATAGTCGGTAAAATTAGGAAGATAGTCAGTAGGTTTAGGAAGAAGAGTTAGTATAAAATTTGGAACAAAAGTTATTTAGCAATAGGGTTTCGGTTACAGAGTGAATGTAAATGTCAACACAAGTGAAGAGTCAGTCACAATGATGAATTGGAGAAAATATGTTGGAAAGCAGATATCAATACAGACATTACAAAATCAGGCAAAGTATAAAGTCAGTGATAGGATTAGACATTTTCAACAGGGTTGAGTTTGAATATATAATCTTAGGAAGAAACGAATATGTAGTCATCAATAGGATTGATATTTGAAAGCATTAGGCAAATTGGAAATTGATGATTTTAGTAATCCATGTTCACTTTCCATTTAGGCTTTGGTACAAATAAAAGTTTGACCTTTGAATTTTGTGTCCAGAATATTACTGTGATAAAATGTATATATAGATCGGGTGACATAAGAATTTCTTCCACCATTTTTGGGAGCAATATTTTGAAGACTTATAAATTAGTATTTGGGGTACAAACAGGTGTACCCTGTGTCTATGAATATAGAGATAATGCATGAATAGACCAACTGTGAATAAGTAATATAACTGGTTCCACTTTAAATGGTGGATTGAATTGATATCTGAAAATATGAAAAATCTTATATTGATATACAATCATTCATTCCAACAAGTTATACATCAATGTTAATATTAGGGTTATGGTTTATCATGAAGGGTGTGTGAGTTTTGCTTCAATGTGATTATGAAAATCGAAAATAATGTGTTTGGAAAAAAGAATCTTGAGAAGACCAGTTAAGAAATATGGAAGAATACATGTGTTCTAAAGTAGGAAGTGATTGAAAGTGAAAAAACGCCTATAATTTTGTCATCTTTTTGATGAAATATATATCCTATGATGTGCATAAACTGAAGAAATAGTAATGTACCAGTGTTGAATTAAAATGAACATCAAAATACACATCATGTTCCATTTGAATCTTCTTGCATTGAGGTTAAACTGGGTCAGTTACTCTAGATATATTAGGATTTGTATGCAACATTCACTGAAGTTAGTTTTCAGTACAAAAAAACAAAGAAGCATTTCAGGTGGATGAATATTTCTGAGAATAATATTTAGAAAAGATCATCATAAATCCACATACATGAATATGAATGAATTAAGGGAGTGTATATTAAGATACAAATATTTCATATTTTGAAAAATCTGGAGAATGTGTGTATGTATATATATACACATATATATACATACACACAAACACATTAAAAACTCGCAATATATATGCTATTCGAAATTCATCATGAAATATTTATCATTCACAGATCTAAAATATTCATTTTACTGAACATGGATTTATGTATAATGTTGTAAAACTAGGAAGCTCATCCATTGGTTATATTTTCAGTTCCAACGGTGTTTAGGAGGAGTGATCTTCTCTCACAATTTGTATCTGCCAAGTCGTTCACCTCACAAGAATGTAGGTGAGGTACCAGGTAGGATTCTATATGTGTTTATTGCTGTTGCATTGGGAGTTTAGTAATTGCTTCATGGAATCCAAGGAGTTCAACTGGGACACAGTGCTGGAGCGAGTTCTGTCAGGCGTGGTGGGTCAGGGTATGCAGGAGAATGCACCAACCAGGCTTCTATCCCACATTGCTTGCCCCCTTAAACATAGCAACCTGATTGTAAACATTGCCCTGAAACCTCACCATATAACAAGATGCCTTTGCATAGGAGGGTCTGCTGACTGCACCATGTCAGTCACAAGCCATTTGGAAGCCAATGGCAGATCCACATGGCCCCACCACAGATGTTTTTCACACACCTGCCAACCACTACTCTAGGACAACTACTCAGCAGGCTCCAACTTATTTTCATGAAACCCAATCAATCAAGGCACGGTCTGGTACACTCATGATCAGCAACAGAATGTCCAATGGTTCTCCAGTGCCACCTGGTCATGGGAAATTGAAAATTTTCATGGTATTTATCTAGCCATTTTTCAAGGATGAAGTTGGATGCACTGTGGGTTTCAATTCATTCAGGAACCATTAAATGTTGAGGAAGCTCATTTCAATGAAAGTTCTGGAGAATTCTCACAGGCAAGGCTTCCCAAAGAGTGGCCAAAAGGTCACATGAAGCCAGGGCCATTGAGGTCTAAAATGTGATGTCATTGTCTGTTTTGACTTTCAACAATGGCTTCCAAGTCTTTCAGAATAAAATCATGTGATATCCTGGTTGAGATCAGATTGCCCTGTGGAAAGCTACCCTGGGCCTTGATCTCAGTCTCCAAAGATGACTCTCATGTGTGGCTTCCTCAAATCCCAACAAAATTCATGGCAATACTTCTCTGAGGTGAGTTCCAGAACTCAGTCTCTAAGGGGAATCACACCAGAGTTCAAGCCCAGGTGGACCCAGTCATCTCTTCCAACTGCCACACAAATGACCACAATAAAACCGATATTCTCCCACATGGCCCTCATCTTCTTCCATATTGACACTCATCATAACCTCTGGCTGGAGGTGTCCATGAGGGACGCAGCCCAAGACAGTGTCCAAAATAAGCTCCATTGCTCCTCATTTGCCTAAATTCGGGGTGGCCTGGACACCCTTCCTTTGTACCAGGAGTGATCAAAAAGGCCTGCCCGTAATACTGCACCACTTTTCCCATTTGAGGCCTATTGAGTGTCGGTTAAAGATACTTTATGTGAATTGGAGTGATGAGAAAACCTAAGCACCTACGGGATAGCCTCTGAAGGGCTTTGATGAACTCATCTGACCCAAATGATCCCTATTCTCACTTGATGGAATTCAGGAACCTTACAGAGGAAGGCAAGAGACTTCATCCACAATGACAGCTATTTTTGCCATTTTTGATTTGGATGCACACATGGGATCTTTCTTTAGATCCATCAGGTGCTGAGAATCTAAGTCAAAGAATCACACTGGGCCAAGAGGCTGATTCAGACACAACTCTTTCCAAATCAATTAACGAAAGAGCCAAAGGTGAAGCCTATTTATTTCCATTTGAAAACTATTTTGTTCAGGATTCACAAAGGGGTGGCTTGAGACAAAGACTTCCTGACTCTCAGGGCAACAGAACAATAGGTAAGCAAATGGCCCAAAGCAGGGTTTCTCCACTGAGACTTTCCTGGTCAACTGATATCTGAGTTTTCTCAGATGCTCGTCATTTCCTTCAGCTATCCAGAACATTGCCTTGTCACAGAGCTTGGAGGTTGTACATAACTTAGACACAAAACCATGAGCCTATTCTGGAGAGTGTCCAGAATTCTGGAAAAAAAACAGCAAATTAGGAAGGTAGCAGGTATTGCCCATTAATAAGGCAATCCACAGTCCATTCATAAAATGGGCAGGATGAATGCTGGGAAGCTTTCTACTAGACAGGACATATCCATTGATGCATTCTCTTTTCTAATGTCTACAACCACGGACACAGTGTGATACACAGACCCAGAAACACTTGCCTTGTCAAACGACTTACTAAAAACAGTTCACTCCAAACCAAACAAACTGACTTTACTTCCTATTCTCAGAACATGAGACAAAACCACAAACCCACACCCACACTGACAATGACACCTTCTTCCCCCAAATAGGTATGAGACTATCCGGAGTATCCTCCGACTGGTGGGCCATACTATGTTCCCCCAAAATGTCCTGTTCTGTCTCAGATCTGGTCTCCTTGGCCAACTCTGTGAAGTTGTCAGGAACCAGGAGTGAGCCGCTACCTGCTTTTCCAGGAAAAGCCCATCTTCCGAGCTTTCCAGGCATTTGGCCTCCTCACCTTAGGAGGAACCAAGAAAGACTGATTCTGTCCTTGGTAAATCCAAACAAGTGAGACCACTGGGACTGGGACTGGGACTGGATCTGGGTGCCTGGCGTCCTGGATCCCATGTTCAGAGAGTTCCATCAATAAGGAAGTGAGTTGAGGTCACTTTTTTCAGGAACTGAATGAGATCACTGCCTCGGCAACCACTTTGTCCTAAGAGTTTCTTTCAACGGTCCCATGAGATGGAGGCTGCCCCTACTTCCTGTGACACTTTCACAAATTAGAATGGTATATCAACCATAGGGAACCAGGAACAGCTTTCCACACAGTCTTGGTTTGGTCCATATTCTCTACATTAAGATGAGAGAGGCTGATTCAGAATCATCCCTTCATCCTGACCAGGTTGTTTGCGATGGAAGATGACTTTTGCTCTCTCAGGTCTTTCATACCTGCCTACATCTTCTCCAGGGATCATTTCTGCATGGCGCTTTGAGGTTCTCAGCAGATGGAAGATCCACTACATTCCTGTATTGTAAGATCAACACTGTCCCTGCTCTTCTGTAAACATGTTATTAACACAAACAGTGTATGGTTAGTGTTAATAACATGTTCCATTTGGGTTAGGAATTATTCTGCTGCATGAATAATGGTATTGGAAACTTGTGATTATTTTAAGAATATAGAGATGAAATATATGTATGAAAAAAGAAATCTAAGTAAGATTTGAAGCCCAGAAGGGCATTGGGCCCTTGATTGTGATACTTAGCGTTGAATTACATTCTGCACCGATGTCTCAGATAAA
The DNA here is from genome assembly GCF_048772815.1 of Callospermophilus lateralis. Lineage (NCBI taxonomy): Eukaryota > Metazoa > Chordata > Mammalia > Rodentia > Sciuridae > Callospermophilus > Callospermophilus lateralis. Next base: position 948,356 of record NW_027514349.1, on the reverse strand, counting down.
TCAATACACAATAGCATAAGACCTTGTTACTTGAATGATTGAATGTAGAAGAGAACATCCAGTCAAAAAGGGATACTCGGTAGGATTAAGAAGATAGTTAGTATGTTTAGGAAGAAGAGTGAGTATAGGATTTGGAACAAAAGTTCTTTAGCAATAGGTTATTTATTAGAGTGTGAAAGTAAATGTCAGCACATGTGAAGAGTCAGTCACAATGATGAACTGGGGAATATATGTAGGAAAGCAGATAGCAATAGAGACATTATGAAATCAGGCAAATTATAAAGTGAGGGATAGGATTAGACATTTTCCATTGGGTTGAGTTTGAATATATAATTTTAAGAAGAAACACATGTGTAGTCACCAATAGAATTGACATTTGAGAGCATTAGGGAACCTGGACATGGATGTTTTTAGTAATCCATGTTTTCTTTCCATTTGGGCTTTTATACAATCATAAGTGTGACCTTTGCATTTTGTGTCCAGAATATTTCTGTGATTAAATGTATATGAAGATCAGGTGACATGAGTCCACTTCCACCATTTCAGGGAGCAATATTTTGAAGACGTATAAATTAGTATTGGGGGTACAAAGAGGTGTACACTGTGTCTATGAATATAGAGATAATGCATGAATAGACCATAGTGTGAATAAATAATATAACTGGTTCCACTTTAAATAATGGATAGAATTGATATCTGAAAAGATATAAGAAATCTTATATTGACATACAATCATTCATTCAAACCAGTTATACATCTAATGGTAATATCAGAGTGAAAATTAATATGAATGGTATGTGAGTTTTGCTTCCAAAGTGATTATGGAAATCAAAATTAATGTGTTTGGTATGAAATCTCATGAAAAGACCAGTCAAGAAACTTAGAGGAATACATGTGTTCTGAAGCAGGACGTGATTAAAAGTGAAACAAATGCCTATAAATTTTTGAACTTGTGGATGAAATCATATATCCTATGATGTCCATAAACTGAAAAAATAATAATGTACCAATATTGAATAAAAATGAACTTCAAAATACACATCATGTCCCGTAGGATTCTACTTGCATTGATGTTTAACTGATTCAGTTACTGTAAAAATATTAGGATTTGTAAGCTCCATTCACTGAAGTTAGTTTTCAGTACTAGGAAATAATTATGTATTTCAGGCAGATGAATATTTCTGAGAATTATCTTGTGAAAAGTTGATTATAAACCACATATAGAAACATGAGTGAATTTAAGGAGTGTATAATAAGAAACATATATTTCACATTTTGAAAAATCTGGACAGTATATATATATATATATATATATATATATATATATATATATATATAAGGATAGATAGACAGACACACACAGACATTATAATGTAGCAATCTATATGCTAATCGAAATTCACCGTGTAATACATATCATCCACATATCCAAAAATATTCATTTTACTGAACATCGATTTATATATAATGTTGTTCATCTAGGAAATTCACCAATAGGTTTAATTTTCAGTTCCATCATGATTTAGGGGGATTGATATCTTATCAAAATATGTATCTTTCAAAATCAGTGAGCTTACAAAAATGTACTTGTGATACCAGGTAGGATTCTAAATATGCATAAAAAATACATGTGATGAATAGGCTACAGAGAATGGGAGACAGAAATTTACATATGTGTTAACTTTAAAAACTCGTTGAGAACTATTACAATGAAAAGTTGACTAGATTTATAACACATACCCTTGATAAAGCAGAAGGGAAGTCCAAGTATGCACCATGCCTCCTATGAACGGCCTGTATTTCTATTCTGTTAGGTTTCTTGTTCTCCATCATATTAGGATTAGTAGTCAGAGTCTAGTAGGTTATGGGTTAATGTCAGGGATTCATTATTTCAAATGGAAAATATGAAAATGAATCTAATGTGTATGCAAATATGTGCTACACAAAAATCATCCCACTCTCATCCAGAACAATGCCTTGACATAACCTTCGCCCCAATTAAGACACAATTAGTTGAGAAGAGTTAGAAAATCTGTGAATACATATGTGGAAATGAAAATGCTCAGGAGTTCACAGCCTTGGAGGCAGTAGAGGAATTTCCAAAAGTATGGGATAGGGTAAATACTCCACAAATATGGAGTTCTGCTGGCCTAATGACTCTTTGAGAAACTGCCTTTGAGGTTGGGCCCTTGTAATATATGTTGTTGTCAAGAGCTTCAGCTTCCTTTGTAGTGAGACAATCAAAGCTGGATCTGCATATATGTGACCTGAAGGACATGGTTTCTTCTTTTCTAGTGAACATGAGGCAGCAGTTCTAAATTCCCTCATTGTAGGTAAACTGTGGCCACTGGGAGCTAAGTGTCTCCTCTTGTGGACTGAGAAGCCATTTGGTCATTCTCCACTTTTCCTGGTGATTCTTACTGCTGCACTGGGAGTTTGGTATTGGCTTCAGTAAATACCATGAGTTCAACGGGGACACAGTGCTGGAGGGAGTACTCTCACGTGTGGTGGGTCAGGGTGTGCAGGAGAACGCCCCAACCAGGCTTCTATTCAACAAAGCTTGCCCCCTTGTCTGTAGCAACCCAATTCTGAACATTGCCCTAAAACCTCTCAATGTAACAAGATGCCTTTACATATAAGGGTCTGCTGGCTGCACCATGTCAGTCAAAAGGCATTTGGAAGCCAATGGCAGATCCATGTGGCCCCATCACAGATGTTTTATCATACACCTGCAAACCACTGCTCTAGGCCCACTACTAAGCAGGTTCCAACGTACTGGCATCTTTGTTCTACACCATTTTCATGAAACCCAGTAAAACAAGGCACTGTCTGGTACACTCATGATCAGCAACAGAACATCCAATGATTCTCCAGTGCCACCTGCTCTTGGGAATTATTCCATGGTATTTATCTAGCCATTTTTTAAGGATGAAGTTGGTGTCACTGTGGATTTCAATTCATTCAGGAACCATTAAATGGTGAGGAAGCTCATTTCAATGAAAGCTCAGGAGAACTCTCACAGGCAAGTCTTCCCAAAGAGTGGCCAAAAGGTCAAATGAAGCCTGGCCCATTGAGGTCTACAATGTGAGTTCCATGTGTTATTTGACTCTCAAGTATGGCTGCCAAGTCTTTCAGAATGAAATCATGTGATATCCTAGCTGAGATTCCCAGTGCTCTGTGGAAAGCCATCCTGGGCCTAAATCTCAGTCTCCAAGGGCAACTCTCCTGCATGGCCTTCTAAAATCCCAACAGAATTCATGGTAATACTTCTCTGAGTTCAGTTCCAAAACTCAGTCTCTAAGGGGAATCACACCATAGTTCAAGCCCAGGTTGATCCAGGAATCTCTTCCTACTGCCACACAACTGACCACAATTAATACCAAAACACTCCCACATGGCCCTCATCTTCTTTTATATAGACACTCATCATAACCTCTGGGTTGAGGTTTCCATGAGGGGTGCATACCAAGACAGTGTCCAAAATAATCTCCCTTGCCTCTAATTTGCCTAAAGTCAGGGTGGCCTGGAAACCCTTCCTGTTAACCAGGAATGATCAAATACGCCTGCCATTAATACTGATGTACTTCTCCAAATAATCTCACTGGGCCAAGTGGCTGATTCAGACACATCTCTTTACAAAGCAATAAAACAAAGAGCCACAGGTGATGCCTATTCATTTCCATTTGAAAACTCTTTTCTTCAGGATTCACAAAGGGGTGGCCTAAGGCAAAGACCTTCTAGATATTCACAGCACCAGAACCATAGGTAAGCAAAATTCCCAAAGCAGGGTTTCTCCACATAGACTTTACTGGTCACACTGATATCTGAGTTTCCTGAGATGCTCCCATTTCCTTCAGCTCTCCAGTACATGGCCATGTCACAGTATCTTGAACAGAAAACCATGAGCCTATTCCGGAGAGTGCCCAGAATTCAGGAATAAAACAGGAAATTAGGAAGATAGTAATTGCTACCCATCCATAAGGAAAGCTGCAGTCCAATCATAAATTGGGCAGTATGAATTCTGGGAAGCATTATACTAGACAGGACACATTCATTGATGCATTATGTTTTCTAATGTCTACAACTACAAACACAGTGGATACATAGACATAGAAACACTTGCCTTGTCAAACGACTTACTAGAAACAGTCCACTTCAAATCAAACAAACTGCCTTTCCTACCAATTCTCAGAACATGAGAAAAAACAACAAACTCACACCAACAACAACATAGGACTTTCTTCCCCCAAGTAGGTCTTTGACTCTCCGGAATTACCTCTGATTGTTGTACCATACTATGTTCCCCCAAAATGCCCTGTACTGTCTCAGATCTGGACTCCTTGGCAAACTCTTTGAAGTTGTCAGGAGCCAGCTTTGAGCCACTACCTTCTTTCTCAGGAAAGGCCACTCTCCAAAGCTCTCCTGGCATTTGGCCATTCTCAAATCAGTAGGTACCAAGAAAGACTGATTCTGTCCTTGGTAAAACCAAACAAGTGAGCCCAGTGGGACTGGGTCTGGGACTGGTTCTGTGTGCCTGGCTTCTGGGATTCCAAGTTCAGAGTGTTCCAAGACCAAGGAAGTGAGATAGGTCACTTCCGTTCGGAACTGGATGAGGTCACTGGTTTGGCAACCACTTTGTCCTAACAGTTCCTTCAAAGGGTCCCATGAGATGGAGGCTGCCCCTACTTTCTGTGACACTTTCACAACTTAGAACGATATATCAACCATAGGCACCTGGGAACAGCTCTCACACAGACCTGGTTTGGTCCATCTTCTCTACATTAAGAAGAGAGAGGCTGATTCATAAACATCCCTTCATCCTAACCAGGTTGTTTGCCTTACATGATGACTTTTGCCCTCTCAGGTCCTTTATAGCTGCCTTCATCTTCCCCAGGGATAATTTCTGCATGGACCTTTGAGGTTCTCAGCGGGTGGAAGATCCCCTATATTCCTCTATATTAAGACCAACTCTGTCCCTGTTCTTCTATAAAGTTAGATTGAGGGAACAATGTATGGTTAGGGTTAATAACATGTTCTATTTAAGTTAGGAATCATTCTGCTGGATGAATAATGGTATTGGGAACCTGGGATATTTATAAGAATATAGATTTGAAATATAAGTATGAAAACAGAAATCTAGGTAAGATTTTAAGCCCAGAAGCGCATTGGGCCCTTGATTGGAATACTTAGCATTGAATTTCGTTCGAACAGATGTCTCTGATAAATCAATATACAATGGCATATCATCTTGTACCCTGGATGATTGAATGTAGAAGAGTTCATCCAGTCAAAAAGGGATAGTTGTTAGGATTAGGAAGATAGTCGGTCTGTTTCGGAAGAAGAGTGAGTATAGGATTTGGACCAAAAGTTCAATAGCCCTAGGTTTTCGGTTAGAGAGTGAATGTAAATTTCAGCACATGTGGAGAGTCAGTCACAATGATGAACTGGGAAAATTATGTAGGAAATCAGATATCAATACACACATTATGAAATCAGGCAAAGTATAAAGTGAATGATAGGATTAGACATTATCAACAAGGTTGAGTTTCAATATATAATCTTAGGAAGAAACAAATATTTAGTCACCAATATGATTGACATTTGAGAGCATTAGGAAACCTGGACATGGATGTTTTTAGTAATCCAGGATCACTTTCCATCTAGGATTTGCTACAATCAGAAGTGTGACCTTTGCATTTTGTGATCAGAATATTACTCTGATAAAATGTATATGTAGATCAGGTGACATGAGTATTTCTTCTAACATTTTGGGAGCAATATTTTGAAGAGGTATAAATTAGTATTGGGGGTACACAGAGTTGTACCCTGTGTCTATGAATGTTGAAGAAATGAATGAATTGACAATACTGTGAATAAATAATATACTGTTTCCACTTTAAATCATGGATTGAATTGATATCTGAAAATATATAAAAATCTTATATTGATATACAATCATTCATTCCAACGAGTTATACATCTAATGGTAATATTAGGGTTATGTTTTATCATGAAGGGTGTGTGAATTTAGCTTCAAAAGTTATTATGGAAATGGAAAATAATGTGTTTGGAAAGAAATCTCATGAAAAGATGAGTCAAGAAATATAGAGGAATTCATATGTTCTGAAGCAGGATTTGATTGTAAGTATAAAAAAAGCCTATAAATTTCCTAACTTGTGGATGAAATATATATCCAATGATGTGCAAAAACTGAAAAAATAGTAATGCACCAGTTTTGAATGAAAATGAACGTCAAAATACACATCATATCCCATAGGAATCTACTTGCATTGATGCTAAACTGGCTCAGTTACTGTAGAAATATTATGATTTGTATGCACTATTCACTGAAGTTAGTTTTCAGTACTAGGAAACGAATACGTATTTCAAGTGGATGAATTTTTATGAGAATAATCTTGTGAAATGTTGACTATAAATTTACATATATGAACACGAATGAATTTAGGGAGTGTATAATAAGAAACATATATTTCATATTTTGAAAAATCTTGAGAGTTTATATATATATATATATATATAGATAGATAGATAGATAGATAGATAGATATAGATATGTGTGTGTGCATTTATGTATTTATATATATATATATATATATATATATATATATATATATATACACACACACACACACACACACACACACACAGACACTAAAATGTATCAATATGCATGCCAATCGAAATTCACTATGAATCATATATCATCCACAGATCCAAAAATAATCATTTTACTGAACATGGATTTATGTATAATATTGTTCAACTAGGAAGTTCACCCATAGGTTGAAGTTTCAGTTCCAACAGCGTTTAGGAGGAGTGATCTCTTCCCACAATTTGTATCTCCCAAGACAGCCAAACTCACAAGGATATACGTGTGATACCAGTTATGTTTCTATATTTGCATATAAAAATACATGTGCTGAACAGGCTGCAGAGAAAGGGAGACAGGAATTCACATATTTGTTAACTTTAAAAACACATGGAGATCAATTTCAATTAAAAATTGACTAGATTTATAACACCTACCCTTTATCATTCAAAAGGAAAGTTCAACTATACACCATGCCTTCTCTGAACTGCTTTCATTTCCATTCTGTTTGGTTATTTTTGTCCATCATTTTAGGATTAGTAGTCAGAGTCTATTAGGGTATGGGTTAATGTCAGGAATTCAGTAATTCGAATGGAAAATAGGAAAATGAATCCAATGTGTATGCAAATATGTGCTACACAAAAATATTCCCACTCTCATCCAGAACATTGCCTTTACATTACCTTTGCCCCAAATAAACACAATTAGAGAAGAAGAGTTAGGAAATCTGTGAATACATATCGGAAATGGAAAATATTCAGGAGTTCACAATCTTGGATGTGGTAGAGGAGTTTCCAAAAGTGAGGGACAGGGTAAACACTCCACAAACATGGAGCTCATTGGGCCTAAAGACTCTTGAGAAACTGCCTCTGAGGTTGGGCACTTGAAATATATGTTGTTGTCAGGAATTTTAGCATCCTTTCTAGTGAGACCAACAAAGCTGGGTCTGATCTCTGTGACCTGGAAGATATGGTTATTTATTTTCCAATGAACATGAGGAAGCAGTGCTGAATTCTCTCTTTGTAGGTAAACTGTGGCCACTGGGGTCTTAGTGTCTTCCCATGTGGACTGTGAAGCCATTTGATCATCTTCCACTTTTCGAGGTGTTTCTTGCCGCTGCACTGTGAATTTGGTATTTGCTTCAGGAAATACAAGGAGTTCAACAGGTACCAGTGATGGAGGGAGTTCTGTCACATGTGGTGGGTCAAGGTCTGCAGGAAAATGCACCAACCAGGCTTCTACCCCACATAGCTTGCCCGCTTGTCCATAGCAATCTGATTCTGAACATTGCCCGGAAACCTCTCCATATAACAAGATGCTTTTATATAATAGGGTCTGCTGACTTCACCATGTCAGTCTCAAGCCATTTGGAATCCAAGGGCAGATCCACATGGTACCACCACAGATGTTTTATCACATACCTGCACACCACTGCTCTAGGCCCACTACTCAGCAGTCTCCAACTTACAGGGATCTCTTTTCTACACTATTTTCATGAAACCAAGTAAATCCAAGCACAGTCTGGTACACTCATGACCAGCAACAAGTCATCCAAAGTTTCTCCATTGCCACCTGGTCATTGAAATTTCAAAAAATTCATGGTATGTATTTAGCTATTTTTCAAAGATGAAGTTGGAGGCACTGTGGGTTTCAAATTATTTAGGAAACATTAAATGGGGAGGAAGCTCATTTCAAAGAAATCTCTGGAGAACTCTCACAGGCAAGGCTTCCCAAAGAGTGGCCAATATTTCACATGAATCCAGGCCCATTGAGGTCTAAAATGTGAGGTCTATGTGTGTTTTGACTCTCAATTATGGCTGCCAAGACTTTCAGAATAAAATCACGTGAAATCCTGGCTGAGATTCCCAGTGCTCTGTGGAAGCCACCTTGGCCAGGATCTCAGTTTTCAGGATGACTCTCATGTGTTGCCTCCTAAAATTCCAACACAATTCATGGCAATACTTCTCTGAGGACAGTTCCAGGATTCAGTCTCTAATAACACCAGAGTTCAAGCCCAGGTGAACTAAGTCATCTCTTCCAACCGCCACACAAACGACCAGAATTAAAACCAAAACACTCCCACATGGCCCTCAACATTCTCCATATAGACACTTATCATAACCTCTGGCTGGAAATTTCCATGAGGGGCACAGACAAAGACAGTATCCAAATAAGTTCCCTTGCCCCTCATTTGCCTAAAGTCAGGGTGGCCTGGACACCCTTCCTGAGAACCAAGAGTGATTAAATAGGCCTGCACTTAATACTGCTCTGCATCTCCAATTTGGGGCCTACTTACTTTCAGGTATAGATTCTTTATGTGATTTGGAGTCATGAGAAAAGCCAAGCACCTCTGGGCTAGTCTCTGCAGGGTTTGAAGAACTCATTTGACCCAAAAGATCCCTATTCTCACTTGATGGATTTCAGGAACCTAACAGAGGAAAGCAAAAGACTTAATCCACACTGACTCCTCATTTCTCCATTTTGGTTTTGGATGCACACATGGTATCTTTCTTTAGATCCATCAGGTGCTAAGAATCTAAGCCACAGCATCACACAGGGTCATGAGGCTGATTCAGACACATCCCTTTCCAAAGCAATCAAGCAAAGAGCCACAGGTGATGCCCATTCATTTGCATTTGAAGACTCTTTTCTTCAGGCTTCACAAAGGAGTAGTCTGAGGCAAAAAGCTTTCTGAAATTCAGGGCAACAGAACAATAGGTAAGCAAATGGCCCAAAGCAGGATTTCTCCACTGAGACTTTCCTGGTCACACTGATATCTGAGTTTTCTGAGATGCTCGCCATTCCCTTTAGCTATCCAGTACATGGCCATGCCACAGAGCTTGGAGGTGGTATATATATTGGACACATAACCATGAGCCTATTTTGGAGAGTGGAGTGAATTCAGGAACAAAATAGAAACTTAGGAAGATAGTAGGTGTTGCCCATTCATAAGGCAAGCCGCAGTCCATTCATAAATTGGCAGGATGAATGTTGGGAAGATTTCTACTAGACAGGAGTCATCCATTGATGCATTCTCTTTTCTGATGTCTAGAACCACGGACACAGTGGGATACACAGACTTAGAAACACTCGCCTTTTCATAAGACTTATTAGAAACAATTCACTTCAAACCAAAAAACCGCCTTTATTACCTATTCTCAGAACATGAGACCAAACCACAAACCAACAGCCACATCCACAAAGACAATTTCTTCCCCCAAGTCAGTCTGAGAGTATCCATAGTGTCCTCTGATTGGTGGGCCATACTATGTTACCCCGAAATGTCCTGTCCTGTCTCAGATCTGGTCTCCTTGGTCAACACTGTGAAGTTCTCAGGAGCCAGCGGTGATCCACTAACTGCTTTCTCAGGAAAGGCCACTCTTCAGAGCTTTCCTGGCATTTGGGCATCCTCACCTCCGTAGGTACCAAGAAAGACTGACTCTGTCCTTGGTAAATCCGAACAATTGAGACCACTTGGACTGGGACTGGGACTGAAACAGGATTTGGGTGCCTAGCTTCCTGGATCTCAAGTTCAGAGTGTTCCATCACAAAGGATGTTAGGTGAGGTCACTTCCTTCATGATCTGAATGAGGTCACTGCCTTGGCAACCACTTTGTTCTAACAGTTGCTTCAAAGTGTCCCATGAAATGGAGGCTGCCCCTACATCCTGTGACACTTTCAAAAGTTCGAATGGTATATCAACCATAGGCACCCGGGAAGTGCTCTCCACACTGGCCTGGTTTGGTCCTTCTTCTCCATATTAAGAAGAGAGAGGCTGATTCAGACACATCCCTTCATCCTGACCAGGTTGTTTTCAATGGAAGATGACTTTTGCTCTCTCAGTTCCTACATATGTGCCTACAACTTCTCCAGAGATCATTTTGCGTGGACCTTTGAGTTTCTCAGCAGTTGGAAGAAACCGTACATTCCTGTATTTTAAGATCAACTCTGTCCCTGCTCTTCTGTAAAGTTAGATTGAGGGAAGAGTGTATGGTTAGGGTTAATAACAGTTTCGATTGGGGTTAGGAATCATTCTGCTGAATGAATAATGGTATGGCGAACCTTCGATATTTTCAAGAATATATAGGTAAAATATAAGTACGAAAACAGAAATAAAGGTAATATTTGAAGCCCAGAAGGGCATTGGGTCTTTGATTGCAATATTTAGCTTTGATTTATTTTCTGCACAGATGTCTCAGATAAATCAATATACAAAGGCATAGGACCTTGTACTTTGAATGATTGATTGTCAAAAAGAACTTCCAGTCAAAAATGGATAGTCGGGGGGCTGGGGATGTGGCTCAAGTGGTAGCGCGCTCGCCTGGCATGCGTGCGGCCCGAGTTCGATCCTCAGCACCACGTACAAACAAAGATGTTGTGTCTGCCAAGTACTAAAAAAACTAAATGTTAAAAAATTCTCTCTCTCTCTCCCTCTCTCTCTAACTCTTTCTTTAAGAAAAAAAATTAAAAAAAGCATAGTCGGTAGGATTACGACGATAGTTGGTAAGTTTAGAACGGAGAGTAAGTATAGGATTTGCACCAAAAGTTCTTTAGCTATGGGGTTTCGGGTATAGAGTGAATGTAAATGTCAGCACTTGTGAAGAGTCAGTCACAATGATGTACTGGGGAAAATATGTAGGAAAGCAGATTTCAATAGAGACATTAGGAAATCTGGCAAAGTATATTCGGTAATGAAAATTTAGTAAAATAGGTAAATGTCGCTTGCTGTTTTTCTGTATGCTTAACAAAACACTATTGAAATCTTGAGAACTGTTTGCTAATCTTGTTCCCAGAATGTGCTGTCCCCAACTGCCAACCTACAGAATGTACTCATTCACCCGGTTGCACGCAAACTGCTCACTCGCCCAGACCAAACAATAAAGTTCCCTCTCTGCCCTCTCCAAGGAAAGTATATAAGCTCTGCTTAAGCTGTTCTCAGGGCTCTCTGCTCTATTCAAGTGAGCTCTGAGCCCCAACATGCTGAATCCCCAATAAACCCTTTGCTTTTGCATGAGACAGTCTCTTGGTGGGCTCTTCACCCGATGCTCGCCTGACCTTTACATATGGAGGTTCCACTGAGATCCGGCAGCGGCGAACGAGAGACCCCAACAGGCTCCTCTTGGGGTATGTATGGTGCCTCTTTCTGGTTTCAGGTTTCAGGTTAGGGCTTCACAAAATGGCTGTCAATGAAGAGTGTGAGCTCTCTCCGACGGTGGCTGACATACGTGTCACAGAGCCACAGGCCACATCCCTGGGGGATGCTCCAGAGTATTCGGGAAATCGAGGAGCAATAGTCTCCTCAATTCAGTGATATTTTGTTTCAGATTCAGTATAGCCAGCCCATCGGGTTGGGCCAGATACTTAGTCCTGGTCTCAGTGTTCGAAGTTCCATTGTCTGTCTTTATTTTCTTGTCTTGTCTGTGTCGTGTGTCGTTGCTTTTACTGTTTGTGTATCTTTCATTATGGGACAGAGCACTTCAATGCCTGTGTCCCTAACCCTCGATCACTGGACCAAAGTACCCTTAAGGGCTCAGAATCTTTCTTTTTCAGTAAAATTCTGGACCTGGCAGACTCTCTGTGCCTCAGAATGGCCCACCTTTGTATTCGGATGGCCCCTAGAAGGATCTTTCTACTTCCCACTAATTTAAAAAGTCAGACGATATTGTCTTTCAGCCAGGGCCACATAGCCATCTGGATCAACAGCCATATATCTTAACTTGGCAGGACCTCTGCAAATCTCCTTCATGGGTGAAGCATTTCCTTGCCCCTACCCCCACTCCTACTGCTTCCCCCATGATCTCTCAAACCCTCTGCTCCTCCTCCTCCTCCAACCTCTGTTCTCCCTGAGACACAAGATTTGACTCTACTGGACTCTCGTCCCCCTCCTTATCTCCTGCCCACGTCCCCCAAAGACCAACACCCTCTAAGTGATTCCCCTGCTGCTGACTCAACCTCTCCACCATTGGAGAAAGCTAAGCCAGCCCAGCGCCCTCCAGATAATTTCCCCGCGGCACACACAGCCCCTCCTCTTCTGGAGGAAGCTAGCCCGGCTAAAGGTACTCACCAGCGGTGAATGATTGAAAAACCTGGAACTCGAATGATGCTCCCCCTCCATCCCTAGGGGCCAATGATTGACAACGGCCTTGGGGGAAAAATGCAAGCCTACCAGTATTTACCTTTCTCCTCTTCAGACCAATATAACTGGAAAAATAAAAATCCCCGTTTTACCGAGGACCCCAACCGGCTCCTAGGTGTGGTTGAGTCATTGATGTTTTCACACCAGCCTACTTGGGATGACTGCCAACAACACCTAGGGTTGTCTCTTCATGACAGAGAAACAAAAGAGAATCCTCCTGGATGCTAGAAAAAAATATCCTCTGACCAGATGTGTAACCGACAAAACTTCCCAACATATTTAACCCGGCTTTCCCTTGAATCGACGAAACTGGGACCCCAACACCTTTGAAGGTAGGGAGCATCTGTCCACTTATCACTGGGCTCTAATTGTGGGTATCTTAGTGGCCGCTAGGCGACTTACAAATTTTGCCAAGTTAAGAGAGATTATTCAAGGGCCTGATGAATCTCCCTCTATGTTTTTAGAGAGAATTATGGAGGCATATAAGAGATATACTCTTTCGATCCTCAGGCAGAGGATCAAAAGTCATCTGTCAAGATGGCCTTTATGGGCAAGCTGCCCTGGATATTAAAAGAAAGTTACAATGCTTAGATGGATTACAAGATATGACTTTGAGAGATTTAGTCAGAGTAGCCGAGAAGGTATACTATAAGAAAGAAAGTGAGGAAGAGTAGGGAGCAAAGGAAGGATAAAAGAAACAAAAGACAGACTAAGGCATTGACTAAGGTCCTGGTCACAACAAAAAATAGGCCAGAAATAAGAAACATGGAGACAGGAAGGGATACCGGGGCCCAGACTAGAGGCCACCCCTGGCCTCAATTTAATGTGCCTACTGTAAAGAAAAAGGACACTGCTTCAAAGAGTGCCATTGAAAGAGACAGCCACTCTAGCCAGCCATTCTGACTCTGGAGGATGACTAAGAATGTTGGGTCTCAGATCCCCTCCGAGAGCTCAGGGTAAATTTTGAAGTGGAGGGGACCCTAGCAAACTTTGAAGTGGATACAGGGGCAATATACTCTGCCCTTATGGCCCCATTGGTCTCTCTATCAAATAAAAAGGTCTCTAATTCAAGGGGCTAATGGCAGAAAATATCGGGTTTGGACAACTAAGAGGACCATGGACCAGGGGAAAGGAAAAATCCATCACTCGTTCTTAGTAATCCCAGAATGCCCGGCCCCATTGATGGGCAGAGATCTGCTCACCAAGCTCCGGGCCAAAATAACTTTTAACCCTGAAGGCCCACAAGTGGAATTTCTAAATCCTTCAATAAAAACTCCTATAGTCACGGCTCTAAATATGTCAGTAGAAAATGTATATCAACTCACTCACCTTGGTTCAAAGAAATTGCATTCATTCCTGAAGGATGAAGAACAGAGTTTTTTACTAACCGACTCAAAGCAAAAGGAAATAACTGAATGGGTAACAAAAGCCTGTCAGGTCTGTCATGGTTAATGCTTACCCTTCCAAGCTTCCTGCAAAAAAGCACCTACGAGGAACCAGACCAGGACAATTCTGGGAAGTGGACTTAACTAAAATTAAGCCAGCAAGGTTTGAAATTAAATATCGCCTAGTCTTTGTAGATATATTTTGAGGATGGATTGAAGCCTTTTCCAGGAAAAAAGAAAAAAAACGAAACAGCGCAAATGGTTGTCAAGAAGATCCTGAAAGATATTTTTACAAGATACGGCCTGCCTAAAGTAATAAGGTCTGATAATGGACTGGCGTTTGTAGCCCAAGTAAGTCAGGGGTTAGGCAAGACCCTGGGGATTAATTAAAAGTTACATTGTGCTTATAAACCACCGTCAGGACAGGTAGAAAGAATGAATAGAACCATTAAAGAGACCATAACGAAATTAAGCTTAGAAACCTGCATAATAGATTGTACTATGCTCCTTCCTTATGCACTATTTCATGGAAGAAACACTCCCTCTGTTTCTTTGTGTAACCTTACCCCCTATGAAATTGTCCATGGTTCCCCTCCTTCAGTAAGGGACCTAACCCCAACTCTAAGACCTAACGATTCCTTCCACACCCCATTGCTTGACTGAATTAAAGCTCTTGAAAGAACTCAGGGATACCTGTGAAAACAGATGGCCAATGCCTATCAACCTGGGGACGAATGGACTCTACATCAATATCAAGTAAGAGACTTCATCTACATAAGTCGACATCAGGTGTCATCCCTGAAACCCCACTGGAAATGACGATACAAGGTGCTACTTATAACACCTACAGCGGTAAAGGAAGACAGAATCATTTCCTGGATCCATACCTCTCATCTCAAGCCTGTGCCCTGCCAGACTCTGGCTGGAAAATGGAAAAGATTGGTAAAACTTTCAAATTGTGTATTTACCCTGTGTCTAAGGCTATAGACTCTTCCCTTGACCACCAGTAGTCCTAAACCTATTAAACCCATTCAGCAGCGATGGCTGATCACAAATCCTACTGGTAAAGAAGTATGATCTATCTCGCATGCAGCCCACTTAGGGACTTGGTGGACATCTATCCACCCAGACATTTGTCAGCTGGCTATAGGTCTTTCCTATTGGGATATACCTGATGAAGAGGATCCCACTAAATTTCCATTAAATCCATTCTGCACCATTGATAATGGAAACAATCATTATGGATGTAGGGACACGCGAGCCAGATGCAGGTTGGCTAGCCTAGATTACTATGTTTGCCCGGTGGACTACCAAAGCCACAAACAGTCACGGTTGTGTGGGGGGAATGCCGACTTCTTCTGTATGTCTAGGGATGTGATCATACAGGCAGTGCATGATGGAACCCAAACTCCTCATCAAATTCTGTACACAGC
The DNA here is from genome assembly GCF_048772815.1 of Callospermophilus lateralis. Taxonomy (NCBI): domain Eukaryota; kingdom Metazoa; phylum Chordata; class Mammalia; order Rodentia; family Sciuridae; genus Callospermophilus; species Callospermophilus lateralis. The sequence continues at coordinate 932,792 of NW_027514349.1, read as the reverse complement.
ATTGGCCCTATTACCAATTAGATCACCCAAACTGTTGGCCCCTAGAGGGGTCTCTAGATCCTCAAATTCTGCATGACCTTTTTAACTTCTGAATGTCCTCAAAAGGGTGAAAGGAGATTTCCCTATGTGGAGGCCTTTTCCCTCCTTCGCTCACATCCTGAACTATGCTTCTCCAATAGGTCCTCACACTCAGCCTTCCGCTCCAGACTCTCTGCTGTCACTCTCACCTCAGCAACATGATTTCTCCCCTCCAATTACTAGATCAAAAACCCAAACCTCCGCCGGATCTCAGACCATTTCCCCCTTTCTGAGGTAGCAGGTACTGAGGTAACCCTCCACCGAATCACTCCTCTCTTCTCCAGTCAGTGCCCACACCGGGTCCCACCAGTTCCTCTTAACAGCTAACCCAAAGCTCAAACCAGCTGAGGAGAACCCTCAGACCCCTATCCAAGATGTAGTGAAAATGGCCTTTAAAGTTTCTTTGTCATTAGTGAAAACAGGTTACTAAGAATTTAAAGTCCCTCACAGGCTTTTAGGGATACTAACTCCTATCTTCTCCTCTGTTCTACCTGTTCTACTGCTCACCTTTTTGTTGCTAGGAAAATCACAAACACCTTTGCCAGTATTCTTTCACATCTCTGCTACCTCATTCTCAGATCCACGGAGCTGCTCACAGCCATGCCTTCCCCATCTCCCCCCTCTGTTCCAGGCCCACAGAAAAACATTAATTGACCTTCTACGGAAGTCTTCAGCATGGCTGACTTTAGGACTTTCAGGAAAAGAGTCCCCATGAAAGACTTCAAAGTAGATAAACTTCCTCTTTCCATGTTGCCCTGTTGTACTTGGTCACTGGCTAAAAATATCAGCACTCCTAAGTTAGACACCCCCTTACTAGTTTTTCACAAAATATGTGAACAAGGCCTTTGGCATTGATCTGGGGCTTCACAGAGATGGCTACATTTCAAAGATAAAGAAGTTACCAACTGGGCTCCATGGTAACAGCTGGAAGGGGGAAAAATAAAGGGAAAAAAAAGCTCTCCTTCACCCAGGTGTCCTTGAAAAGTTAACTTGCCCAGAACAGAGGAATAAAACAGAAAAAAATCTGCTTTTTGTGAACTTCTGCAGGCTGTGAACTTCTGCGCCCCTTCCCTTATATGTTGGGTACAAAATTCTGAAACTACCTAAACGTGAGTTTCAGGGAATTAATTGATTATAACAGAAGTAATGCCCTCTGAATCCGGTTGCTAATAAAATGGAAAGTTTCCCTGTTTTTGGTAGTATCTTAGGTGCCGTGCCTTGTCCGTCTCTACAACAGTATAATTCTATAGACTTAAACATTGTTTATGTTTACAAGAAATTGTCAAGACGATGTGATTAAATGTGTAAAGGTGCAGATGTTTCCCAGAGTGCTTTATCATAATGCAGGTTCATTTGAAGTTCAAATAGGGGGGCATAAAACTCGGTTCCACTGAGAACATATATACATCACTTTAGCCATCCTATTAGGAATAGGAGTTGCTGCAGGCGTGAGCACAAGAACCACTGCCTTGGTCCATGGGATACAACAAATGACACAATTAGAAGCAGCAATAGACCAAAACTTAAAGATATTAGAATCCTCCATCTTGGCTTTGCAGGAATCTTTAACCTCTCTCTCTGAAGTTATTTTACAGAAAAGGCGAGGGTTGAACCTCCTCTTCATGAAAGAAGGGGGCCTTTGTTCTGCATTGATGGAGAATGTTGTGTTTTTGCCGACCATACTGGAGTTGTAAAAAAATCTAGGAGTAAATTAAATAGATGCCTTGAAGAGTGTCAATGAGAGAGAGAGGCCCAAAAAGTGTGGTTTGAGTCTTGGTTCACACAGTCCCCCTGGTTAACTACGCATTTATCAACCCTGGACAGTTCAATAATAATCCTCATATTATTGCTAACTATAAAACACTGTTTGCTCAACCGTGTAATTTCTTTTTTCCAAGCTCAAATTGGATGAGTTAAACTTATGGTAATACCCCACTAGCAAACATAGAATGTGACACCCCGCAATGATCACTTTTATGATTAAAAGTAGCCAGAAGAAGAAGTGGGGAATGAAAGGTTAATTGAATAGGCACTTTTCACTTCCTTTTTTCCTGTATGCTTAACAAAACACTGTTGAAATCTTGAGAAATGTTTGCTAATCTTGTTCCCAGAATGTGCTGTCCCCAACTGACTAACTGCAGAATGTGCTCCCTCACTGGGTTGCATGCAAACTGACCACTCGCCCTGACCTATCAATAAACTTCCCTCCCTGCCGTCACCAAGGAAAGTGTATAAGCTCTGCTTAAGCTGTTCTAAGGGCTCTCTACTCTATTCAAGTGAGCTCTGAGCATCAGCATGCTGGACCCCCAATAAACACTGCGCTGTTGCATGAGATAGTCTCTTGGTGGTCTCTTCTTTTGACCTCATCCGACCTTTACTTGGATAATTAAATGTAGAAGAGAACATCCATTCAAAAAGGGATAGTCGGTAGGATTAGGAATATAGTTGGTAGGTTTAGGAAGAAGACTGTGTATAGGATTTGGAACAAAAGTTCCTTAGCAATAGGGTTTCGGTTAGAGAGTGAATGTAAATGTCAGCACATGTGAAGAGTCAGTCACAATGATGAACTGGAGAAAATATGTAGGAAATCAGATATCAATACACACATTATGAAATCAGGCAAAGTATAAAGTGAATGATAGGATTAGACATTAACAACAAAGTTGAGTTTCAATGTATAATCTTAGGAAGAAACAAATATGTAGTCAGCAATATGATTGAAATTTGAGAGCATTAGGCAACCTGGACATGGATGTTTTTAGTAATCCAGGATCACTTTCCATTTAGGATTTGCTACAATCATAAGTTTGACCTTTGCATTTTGTGATCAGAATATTACAGTGATAAAATGTATATGTAGATCAGGTGACATGAGTATTTTTTCTAACATTTCTGGGAGCAATATTTTGAAGACGTATAAATTAGTGTTGGGGGTACACAGAGTTGTACCCTGTGTCTATGAATATAGAAGTAATGCATGAATTGACGATACTGTGAATAAATAATATAACTGTTTCCACTTTAAATCATGGATTGAATTGATATCTGAAAATATATAAGAAATCTTATATTGATATACAATCATTCATTCCAACGAGTTATGCATCTAATGGTAATATTAGGGTTACGTTTTATCATGAAAGGTGTGTGAGTTTAGCTTCAAAAGTGATTATGGAAATGGAAAATTATGTGTTTGGAAAGAAGTCTCATGAAAAGACGAATCAAGAAACCTAAAGGAATACATGTGTTCTGAAGCAGGAAGTGATTGTAAGTATAAAAAAACGTATAAATTTCCTAACTTGTGGATGAAATATATATCCTATGATGTGCAAAAACTGAAAAAAATAGTAATGTACCAGTGTTGAAAGAAAATGAATGTCAAAATACATATCATGTCCCATAGGAATCTACTTGCATTGATGTTTAACTGGGTCAGTTACTGTAGAAACATTAGGATTTGAAAGGACCATTTACTAAAGTTAGTTTTCAGTACTAGGAATCAAATATATATTTCAGGTGGATGAATATATCTGAGCATAATCTTGTGAACATTTTATTATAAATCCACATTCATGACATGAATGAATTTAGGGAGTGTATATAAGACACATATATTTCATATTTTGAAAAATCAGGAGGGTGTAAAATATATATATATATATATATATATATATATATATATATATATATATATCACAGATACATTAAAAAGTAGCAATATATAAATATATATGGGTATCAAAATTTATCTTGAAATATATATCATCCACAGATTAAAAAGTATTCATTTTAGTGAACATGGATTTATGTATAATGTTGTTCAACTAGGAACCTCACCCATAGGTGGAATTTTAAGATCCAAAAGCGTTTAGGAGTAGTGATCTCTTCTCACAATTTGTATCTGAAAAGTTAGCCACCTCACAAAAATGTACGTGTGATACCAGGTAGGATTCTATATGTGCATATAAAAATACATGTGCTGAATAGGCTCCAGAGAAATGGAGACAGAAATTCAGAAATAAGTTAACATTAAAAAGAATGGAGAACTATTTCAATTAACAATTGATTATATTTTTAACACCTACCATTTATCATGCAAATAACAAGTCCAACTATACACCATGCCTCCTCTGAACTGCTTGTGTTTCTATAATGTTTCGGTTACTTTCCTCCATTATATTAGGATTAGTAATCAGAGTCTAGTAGGGTGTGAGTTAGTGTCAGGGAATCAGTATATTGAATGGAAAATAGAAAAATGAATCCAATGTGTATGCAAATATGTGGTACACAAAAATCTTCCCACTCTCATCAAGAACAACACCTAGATATCACCTACGCCCCAAGTAACACACAATTAGAGGAGAAGAGTTAGAAAATCCATGACTACATATCTGGAATGGAATACGATCAGGAGTTCACAACCTTGGAAGTGGTAGAGGAGTTTCCAAAAGTAAGGGACAGGGTAAACACTCCACAAACATGGACCTCTGCCTGCCTAAAGACTTCTTGAGAAACTGTCTCTGAGGTTGGGCACTTAAAACATATGTTGTTGTCAGGAGCTTTAGCTTCCTTTCTAGGGAGACCATCAAAGCTGGGTCTTCATCTCTGTGACCTTGTGGATATGGTTTCTTATTTTCCAATGAACATGAGGCAGCAGTGCTGAATTCTGTCTTTGTAGGTAAACTGTGGCCACGGGGGGCTAAGTGTATCCACATGTTGGCTGTGTATCCATTTGGTCATCCTCCAAATTTCGTCGTGATTCTTGGTGCTGCACTGGGAATTTAATATTTGCTTCATGGAATACAAGGAGCTCAACTGGAACACAGTGCTGGAGGGAGTTCTGTCATGTGTGGTGGGTCAGGGTCAGCAGGAGAATGCACCAACCAGGTTTCTATCTCACACAGTTTGCCCCCTTGACCATAATAACCTGATTGTTAAGATTTCCCTTAAACCTCTACTTATAAAAAGATGCCTTTACATATAAGGGTCTGCTGGATGCACCATGTCAGCCACAAGCCATATGGAAGTCAAAGGCAGATCCACAAGGCCCCACGACAGAAGTTTTATCACAAAACTGCACATCTCTGCTGTAGGCCCACTAATCAGCAGGCTTGAACTTACTGGCATCTCTGTTCTACACCATTTTCATGAAACCCAGTCAATCAAGAAACTGTCTGATACACTCATCGTCAGCAACAGTATATCCAAAGGTTCTCCTGTGCAACCTGGTCAAGGGAATTTTAAGAATTTCATGGTATTTATCTAGCCATTATTCAAGCATGAGGTTGGAGGCACTGTGGGTTTCAATTTTTTCAGGAAACATTAAATGGTGAGGAAGCTCATTTCAATGAAACCTCTGGAAAACTCTCACAGGCAAGTCTTCCCAAGGAGTGGCCAAAAGGTCACCGAAATCCAGGACTATTGAGGTCTACAATGTGAGGTCCATGTGTGTTTTGACGCTCAAGTATGCCTGCCATGTGTTTTAGAAAAAATCATGTGATATCCAGGCTGTGATTCTCAGTGCTCTGTGGAAAGCCACCCTGGACCTAGATCTCAGTTTATAAGGGGGACTCTCATGTGTGGCCTGCGAAAATCCCAACACAATTCATGGCAATACTTCTCTGAGTTCAGTTCCAGAACTCAGTCTCTAAGTCCCCTTGAACTCACACCAGAGTTCAAGACCAGTTGGACCCATTCATTTCTTCCAACCGCCACACAAATGACCAAAATTAAAACCTAAACACTCCCACAAGGCCCTCATGTTCTCCATATAGACACTCATCATAACCTCTGGCTGAATTTTTCCATGAGGGGCGCAGCCCAAGACAGTGACCAAAATGAGCACCTTTGGCCCTCATTTGCCTAAAGTCAGGGTGGCCTGGACACCATTCCTGTGAACCAGGAGTGATTAAAAAGACCTGCCGTTAATACTGCTCTGCTTCTCCATTTTGAGGCCTACTGAATGTCAGGTATAGATTCTTTATGTGGTTTGGAGTCATGAGAAAACCCAAGCACTTCTGCAGGGTTTTGAATAACTCATTTGACCCAAAGGATCCCTATTCTCACTTGATGGAGTCAGGAACATCACAGAAGAAGGCTAGAGACTTCATCCACAATGACTGATCTTTTTGCCATTTTGGTTTTGGATGCACACATGGGATCTTTCTTTAGATCCATCAGGTGCTGAGAATCTAAGCTGGAGCCTCACACAGGGCCAAGTGGCTGATTCAGACACCTCCCTTTCCAAAGCAATTATGCCAAGAGCCACAGGTGATCCTCATTCATTTCCATTTGATAACTGTTTTTTTCAGTCTTCACAAAGGGGTGGCCAGAGGCAAATACCTTCCTGACATTCAGGGCAACAGAACAAAATGTAAGCAAAATGCCCAAAGCAGGGTATCTCCACTGAGAGTTTCCTAGCCACACTGATATCTGAGTTTTTTGAGATTCTCGCCATGCCAATTCCTTCAGCTATTCAGTACATGGTCATGTCACAGTGATTGGAGGTGGTACATATCATGGATAAAAAACAATGAGCATATTCTGGCTAGTGGCCAGAATTCTGGAAGAAAACAGGAACTTAGGAAGGTTGTAGGTGTTTCCCATTGGTAAGGCAAGCCGCAGTCCTTTCATAAATTGGACAAGTTGATTGCTGGGAGGCATTCTACTACACAGGACATATTCATTGATGCATTCTCTTTTCTAATGTCTACAACCACGGACACAGTGGCATACACAGAAATAGAAACACTCACCATGTCAAATGACTTATTAGAAACAGTCCATTCCAAAAGAAATAAATCACGTTTTTTCTACCTATTCTCAGAACATGAGACAAAACCACAAACTGACATCCACACACCCAGGCACCTCCTTCCCCCAAGTAGGTCTGTGACTCTTCTGAATGTCCTCTGACTGGTAGGCCATACGATGTTCCTCTGAAATGGCCTTTCCTGTCTCAGATCTGGTGTCATTCACCAACTCTGTGAAGTTGTCAGGAGGCAGTGGTGAGCCAATTCCAGTCTTGTCAGGAAAGGCCCCTCTTCAGAGCTTTCTTGGAATTTGGCCACCGTCACATGAAGAGGTACCTAGAAAGACTGATTCTATCCTTGGTAAATCCAAACAAGTGAGACCACTGGGACTTGGACGGGTAATGGCTTTGGGTGCCTGGCTTCCTGGATCCCAAATTCAGAGAATTCCATCACCAAGGAAGTAGGTGAGGTCACTTCCTTCAGGAACTGAATGAGGTCACTGACTTGGCCACCAATATGTCCTAACAGTTGCTTCCTAGGTTCTCATAAGATGGAGGCGGCCCCTACTTCTTGTGACACATTCACAAATTAGAATGGTATAGAAACCATAGGCACCTGGGAACAGCTCTCCACAAAGGCCTGGTTTGATCCGACTTCTCTACATTAAGAAGAGAGAGGCTGATTCAGAAACATCCCTTCATCCTGACTAGGTTGTTTGCCATGGAAGATGACTTTTCCTCTCTCAGGTCCTAAATAGCTGCCTAAATCTTCTCCATCGATCATTTCTGCATGGACTTTTGAGGTTCTCAGCAGGTGGAAGATCCCCTACCTTCCTGTATTGTAAGACCAACTCGGTCCCTCCTCTTCTGTAAAGTTAGATTGACGGAACATTGTATGGTTAGGGTTAATAGCATGTTCGATTTTGGTTAGGAATCATTCTGCTGGATGAATAATGGTTTGGGAACCTCTGATACTTATAAGAATATAGATGTGAAATATAAGTACGAAAAAAGAAATCTAGGTAAGATTTGAAGCCCAGAAGGGCATTTGGCGATTGATTGGCATACTAAGCTTGAATTATGTTCTGCACCGAGGTCTCAGATAAATTTATTTACAATGGCATAGGTTGCTGTACCTCAGATGACTGAATTTAGAAGAGATCATCCAGTCCAAAAGGGATAGTCCATAGGATTAGGAAGATTGTCTGTAGGATTAGGAAGAAGAGTGAGTCTAGGAGTTGGACCAAAAGTTCTTTAGCAATAGGGTTTCAGTTAGAGAGTGAATGTAAATGTCAGCACATGTGAAGAGTCAGTCACAATGATGAACTGGGGAAAATATGTAGGAAAGAGAGTAAATATGTATCAATAGAGACATTAGGAAATCAGGCAACGTATAAAGTGAGTGATAGGATTAGATATTTTCAACAGGGTTGAGGTTGAATATATAATCTTAGGAAGAAACAATTATTTAGTCACCAATAGGATTGACATTTGAGCGCATTAGGGAACCTAGACATGGAGGTTTTTAGTAATCCATGCTCACTTTAAATTTAGGCTTTAGTAGAATCATAAGTGTGACCTTTGCATTTTGTGTCAAGAATATTACTGTGGTAAAATATATATGTTGATCAGATGACATGAGTATTTCTTCCACCAATATGAGGAGCAATATTTTGAAAACTTATAAATTAGTATTGCGGATAAAATAGGCCTACCCTGTGTTGATGAATAAGAGATGATGCATGAATAGACCATATTGTGAATAAATTATATAACTGGTTCCAACTTTAAATAATGCATTGAAATTATATTTGAAAATATATAGTAAATCTTATATTGATGTATATACATTCATTCCAACCAGTTATACATCTAATGGTAATATTAGGGTTACGGTTTATCATGAAGAGTGTGTGAGTTTTGCTTCAAAAATGAGTATAGAATCGAAAATAATGTTTTTAGAAAGAAGTCTAGTGAAAAGACCACTAAAGAATCATAGAGGAATACATGTTTTCTGAAAGAGGAAGTGATTGATAGTGAACCACATGCCTATAAATTTGTGAATTTGTGGATGAAAGGACATATCCTATGATGTCCATAAACTGAAGAAATAGTAATGTACCAGTGTGGAATAAAAATGAACTTAAAAATACATATCATGTCCCATAGGAATCTAACTGCATTGATGTTAAACTTGGTCAGTTACTATAGAAATATTAGGATATATAAGGACCATTCACTGAAGTTAGTTTTCAGTACTAGGAAACAAATATGTATGTCAGGTGGTTGAATATTTCTGAGAATAATCTGTTGAGAGCCACAGCCAAAGGAGCCCCAGCAAACTTGCAGCTGCCAGCAAACTTCCATCTGCCGGCTGATGATTGGCTCACACCGGCCCCAGCATCATCTAGCTGATTTGCTTGTCTGTGGTGATGCTCATTGAGATGCTCAATGAGCGGTTTCCCCGACCTTTCAGACTGCCAGCGGATGATTGGCTCACAGCGGCCCCAGCAACATCTAGCTGATTGGCTCCTCTGTGGTGATGCACATTGGGCTGGTTCCCTGCCCTTTCAGACCATGGAACTGCTCATTGGGGGACATTTTGGCTTCGCCCACGTGACCCAGCCAATCGGCCTCAAGAGGAGGAGACTTGTGTTTGAGGGAGAGGCTTGTGGGAAGCCTGTGGTGGCAGTTGGGCTCTGACGGCTTTTCCTGAGGAGCTGTTTTGTTTGGTGTCATCTTGTTGGGTTGTATTATAGTAGAAATACGGGATCAGAAATTAGTAAAAAAAAAAAAAAAAAAAAACTGAAAGAGTGTTCAGTAAATTGTTAGAGGAAGGAGGCATCTCAGTAAAATCAAGAAAAGTCAGGGCATACGTTGATACAATACAAAAATGTAGCCCATGGCTTTTTCAGGAGGAGTTGTTAAATATATCACAATGGAACCATCATGGTGAAGATTTAAAAAGAATAGGAAAGAAAAGCCCAGGGACTCTGCCAGTTGGCACATTGCTATTGTGGACGTTTGTACCTTGTTTGCTTAGTGGAAAGCCTTCAGTTCAGACAATGGTAGAGGAAGGAGAAGACATATTGATTCAAGTAAAATAGAAGGTCTCTCAAGTTAGTCAGATAGAGGAAAAAATTCAAGTAAAAGAAAAGGTCTCTCGAACTAGTCAGACAGAGGAAAAAAATCAAGTAAAAGAGAAGGCCTTTCAAGCCAGTCAGACAGAGGAAGAAAGTGTAAAACAGAAAAAGCCATCAGGGGGAAAGTTACAACAGGAGACTACTACTAACACCTTTCTATCACCAGAGGGTGTAAGTGTCCAACCAACAGCACAACCTCTACAGGAGACTGCTACTAACACCTTTCTATCACCAGAGGAAGTAAGTGTCCAACTAACAAGGCCACCTCCATATGCTGGGAGGCCCCCAACCCCCAGAGTTGATAGTTGGAATCCTGAGACAAGATCTCAAATATTAACATGCCCAGTATTTGAGGCAGGAGGGCAGTGAGATTACCATGCTTTAAATTTCAAAACAGTGAAGCAGCTAACAGAGGCTGTAACAACCTATGGTCCTCAAGCACCCTTCACTGTAAGCATTATCAAATCCATTAACAACATGAACATGAAGCCAGCAGATTGGGCTAATATGTGTAAAGCTGTGCTAAATGGAGGAAATACCTGTTATGGAAGATTGCCAATGAGGAATTTTGCAAGGAGACGGCTAGGCAAAATGCAGCAGCTAGTTATCCTCAGAGAAATCTAGATATATTGTTAGGAAAGGGACCTTATGAGGATCAGCAGCAGCAATGTGCATATGATCCTGGTGTATATGCACAGATTGCTATAGATGCAATTAAGGCATGGAAGACTTTTCAAGGAAATGGAGGTTTACAAGGTCAGTTATCTAAGGTAATACAAGGAGCTAATGAACCTTATGCTGAATTTGTAGATAGGCTTATTCAAACAGCTACCAGAGTTTTTGGAAATACACAACAAGCAATGCCATTACTAAAACAACTGGCTTATGAGCAAGCGAATCATTGGTGCAAAGATATCATTAGACCATGGAAACATGAAGATTCAAACACATATATTAAATTATGTAGAGACATTAAAGAACAAGAGCAAGTCGTGGAAGCTGCAGTAAAACAGGCTTTAGATGCCAGAGACATTAATGAACAAGGGCAAATTGTGGCAGCTGCAGTAAAACAGGATTTAGATGCCAGGCCAAGAACATGCTACAATTGTGAAAAAACAGGACATTTTAAAAGGAATTGTCTCATAGGAGGAGGGTTTAACAAAACTAGGTATCAAAGGAGTAGAATACCAGGTATTTGTCCACGATGCCATAGAGGGAGACTTTGGGCTAATGAATGCTGTTCTCAAACCACCATAGAGGGTACACCATTATCAAAAAATGAACAAGGACCAGGTGTTTATCCACAATATCGTGGACAAAAACATGGAGCTCCTTTGCCAAAAAATGGACAAGGGGGCTCAATTCTCCGGGGCCCAAAACCACAAATACACGCAGCACTGGAGAAACCCATCAACCACATCAGGGTAGTGCCCAGGACACATTGTCCATCAGATCCCTCATCAGAAAAACCAGAGGGAGCGCAGGGTTAGACATCTGTGACTCTGCCAGAGCAGTACTAACTGCAGAGATGGGAGTTCAATTCATTTCCACAGGGGTAAAAGGACCTCTTCCCAAAGGAACAGTAGGCTTATTATTGGGACGCAGCTCTTCTACTCTAAAAGGACTTATGATAAGTCCTGGGGTAATTGATCTCGACTATGAAGGTGAAATAAAAATTATAGCCAGTTCTCCAAAGGGTATATTAGTAATTTCACCAGGAGATAGAATAGCACAGTTACTAATAATACCCAGCCTACGTGAAAAATTTTCCAGTCGTACTGTAGAAAGAGGTTCCAAGTGATTAGGCTCCACAGGTGTAGATTGGGCTATGCTTTCTTTAAATTTAGATTCTGGCCCCATGCTTAAACTAAATATTCAAGGGCATGAATTTAATGGGCTACTGGATACAGACGCAGACCTTAGCATCATCTCTCGTCAAGAATGGCCAAAACATTGGCCATTACAACAAGCCACTCAAACGCTTCGAGGCCTAGGAGTAGCGTATAATCCCCATAGAAGTGCAATGGTATTAGATTGGAAGGATCCTGAAGGATGTGAAGGAACTCTACAGCCATATGTATTGGATCATCTTCCCGTAAATTTATGGGGACGAGATAGTCTCCTGGACTCATTGATATTTTTTTTCGGATTCGGTATTGCCAGTCAATCGGGTTTTACCGGCTCCTCAGTCCTAGTCTCAGTGTTGGACGTCCATTGCCTGTCTTCATTGCCTTGTCTTGTCTGTGTCATGTTTCATTGCTTTAACTGTTTGTGTATCTTTCATTATGAGACAGAGCACTTCAATGCCTCTGTCCCTGATACTTGATCACTGGACCAAAGTCCACTTAAGGGCTCAGAATCTTTGTTTTTCAGTAAAGCGCCGGATGTGGCAGACTCTCTGTGCTTCAGAATGGCCCACCTTTGGATTTGGATTACCCCTAGAAGGATCTTTCTACTTCCCACTAATTTAAAAAAGTCAGAGATATTGTCTTTCAGCCGGTGCTACATAGCCATCTGGATCAACAGCCATATATCTTAACTCGGCGGGAACTCTGCATATCTCCTCCTCCATGGGTGAAGCCTTTCCTTGTCACTGCCCCCACTCTGACTCCTTCCCCCAGGAACTCTCAAATCCTCTGATCCTCCTCCTCCTACACCCTCTGTTCTCCCTGAGTCACCAGATTTCACTCTACTGGAGTCTCCTTCCCCTCCTTATCCCCTGCCCTTGTCCCCCCAAATCCAACACCCTCTAAGTGATTCCCCTGCTGCTGACTCAGCCTCTCCTCCATTGGAGGAAGCTATGCCGGCCCAGCGCCCTCCAGATAATTCCTTTGCGGCACACACAGCACCTCTTCCCTTGGAGGAAGCTGTACCATCTAAAGGAACTCGCTGGCGGTGAATGATTGAAAACCCTGGAACTCTTGGGATGCTCCCCCTCCATCCCTATGGGCCAATGATTGACGATGGCCACGGGGAAAAAATGCAAGCCTACCAGTATTAGCCTTTCTCCTCGTCAGACCTATATAACTTAAAAAAATTATAATCCCCCTTTTTCTGAGGACCCCACCAGGCTCTCAGGTCTGGTTGAGTCATTGATGTTTTCACACCAGCCTACTTCGGATGACTGCCAAAAACTCCTAGGGATTCTCTTCATGACAGAGGAACAACAGTGAATCCTCCAGGAAGCTAGAAAAAAAATCCCTCAAACAAGATCTGCGTCTGACACAACTTCCCAAGATAATCAAAGGCGGCTTTCCCTTGAACCCACCCAACTGAGACCCCAAAATCTTTGAAGGTAGCGAGCATCTGTCCCCTTATCACCGGGCTCTAATAGTGTGTCTCCAAGCAGCCGCTAGCGACAAAGTAATTTGGCCAAGGTAAGAGAGATTATTCAAGGGCCTGATGATTCTCCCACTATGTTTCTAGAGAGAATTATGGAGGCATATTGGAGATATACTCGTTTTGATCCTCAGGAAGAGAATCAAAGGCATCTGTCACGATGGCCTTTATTGGGCAAACTGGCTTGGATATTAAAACAAAGTTACAAAGCTAGATTGATTACAAGATATGACTTTCAGAGATTTAGTCAGAGAAGCCAAGAACGTATACTATAAGAGAGAAACTGAGGAAGAGAAGGGAGCAAGGGGAGGATAAAAGAAACAAAAGGCAGACTAAGGTGTTGACTAAGGTCCTGGTCACAAAAACAAATAGGCCAGAAATTAAGAAACAGGTAGACAAGAAGGGATAACATTGGCCCATGCCAGAGGCCACCCTGGCCTCAGATCAATGTGCCTACTCTAAAGAAAAAAGGACACTGGGCCAAAATTGCCCTAAAAAGCGACAGCCACACCAGCCAGCCATTCTGACTCTGGAGGATGACTAAGAAAGTCGGGGCTCAGATTCCCTCCCCAAGCTCAAGGTAACTTTTGAAGTGTTTCAAAAGTGATTATGGAAATCGAAAATGATGTGTTTGGAAAGAAGTCTCATGAAAAGATCAGTCAAGAAACATGGATGAATACATGTGTTCTGAAGCACGAAGTGAATGAAAGTCAGACAAATGCGTATGAATTTGCTAACTTGTGGATGAAATATATATCCTATGATGTGCATAAAGTGAATAAATAGTAATGTAGAAGTGTTGAATAAAATTGAACATCAAAATACACATCATGTCCCATAGTAATCTACTTGAATTGATGTTAAACAGGGTCAGTTACTGTAGAAATGTTAGGATATGTTTGCACCATTCAAAGAAGTTAGTTTTCAGTACTAGGAAACAAATATGTATTTCAGGTGGATGAATATTACTGAGAATAATCTTGTGAAAAGTTGATTAAAAATCCAAATACATCAATATGAATGAATTTAGGGAGTGCATAATAAGACACATGTTATATATATATATATATATATATATATATATATATATATATATTATATATATATAGCAATATATATGCCAATTGAAATTCATCATGAAATATATATCATCATCATATCCGAAAATATTCATTTTAATGAATATGGATTTTTATATAAGTTTGTTCAAATAGGAAGCTCACCCATGGGTTGAATTTTCAGTTCCAACATTGTTTAGGAGGAGTGATCACTTCTCACAATTTGTATGTGCCATGTCAGCCACCTCACGAGAATGTACGTGTGACACCAGGTAGGATTCTATATGTGCATATTAAAACACATGTGCTGAATAGGCTACTGAGAAAGGAAGACAGTAATTCATATATTTGTTAACTTTAAAAACACATGTAGAACTATTTCAATTAAAAATTGACTAGATTTATAACTCCTACCCTATATATTTCAAAAGGCATGTCCAACTATACACCCTGCCTCCTCTGAAATGCTTGTATTTCTATTCTGTTTGGGTTATGTTTCTCCATCATATTAGGATTAGTAGTCAGAGTCTAGTAGGGAATGGGTTAGTGTCAGGGATTTAGTATTTCAAATATATGCTGCATAAAAATCTTCCCACTCTCATTCAGAACAATGCCTAGACATTACCCTCGTCCCAAGTAAGACACAATTAGAGGAGAAGAGTTAAAAATTCTGTGAATACATATCTGGAAATGAATATTCTCATGAGTTCACAACCTTGGAGGTCGTAGAGGAGTTTTCAAAAGTATGGGACAGGGTAAGCACTCCACAAACATGGAGCTCTGCTGCCCTAAAGACTTCTTGAGAAACTGCCTCTGAGCTTGGGCACTTGAAATATATGTTTTCGTAAGGAGCTTTCTTTGTACTGAGACCATCAAAGCTGGGTGTGCATCTATGCGACCTGGAGGACATGGTTTCATATTTTCCAATGAACATGAGGCAGCAGTGCTGAATTCTCTCTATGTAGGTAAACTGTGTCCACTGGGGCCTAAGTGTCTCTGCGTGTGGACTGTGAAGCCATTTGGTCATCCTCTACTTTTCCTGGTGTTTCTTGCTGCTGCACTGGGAGTTTGGTATTTGCTTATGAAGTAAAAAAAGATCACCTGGGACACAGTGCTTGAGGGAGTTCTGTCACGTGTGGTGGGTAAGGGTCTGCAAGAGAATATACCAACAATGCTTCTATTCCACAAAGCTTTTCCCCTTGACCATAGCAACATAATTCTCAACATTTCCCTGAAACCTCTCTATATAACAAGATGCCGTTACATATAAGGGTCTGGTGGTTGTACCATGTCAGTCACAAGGCATTTCGGAGCCAATGGAAGATCAACATGGCCCCACCACAGATGTTTCATCACACACCCCCCCTCCACTGCTCTAGGCCCACTACTCAGCAGGCTCCAATTTACTGGCATCTCTGTTCTACACCATTTTGATGAAACCTAGTGAATCAAGGTGCTGTCTGGTATACTCATGATCAGCAACCGGTTTTCCAAATTTTCTACAGTGCCACCTGGTCATGGAAATTTCAATAATTTTATTGTATTTATCTAGCCATTTTTCACGGATGAAGTTGGAGGCACTGTGGATTTCAATTCGTACAGGAACCATTAAATGATGAGAAACCTCATTTCAATGAAAGCTCTGTAGAACTGTTACAGACAAGGCTTCCCAGGGAGTGGCCAAAATGTCACATAAAATCAGACCCACTGAGGTCTACAATGTGAGGTCCATGTGTGTTTTGACTGTCACCCGTGCCTGCCAAGTCTTTCAGAAAAAAAAAATCATGTGATATCCTGGCTGAGATTCCCAGTGCTCTGTGGAAAGCCACCCTGGGCCTAGATCTCAGTTTCCAAGGGAGACTCTCATGCGTGCCCTCCTAGAATCCCAACACAATACATGGCACAAGTTCTCTGAGATCAGATCCAGAATGCACTCTCTAAGTGTAATCACACCAGAGTTCAAGCCCATGTGGACCCAGGCATCTCCTTTAACTGCCACACAATGACCACAATTAAAACCAAAACACTCCCACATGGCCCTCATCTGTTTCCATATAGATACTCATCATAACCTCTGGCTGGATGTTTCCATGAGGGGCGCAGTCCAAGACAGTGTCCAAAATAAGCTCCCTTGCCGCTCATTTGCCTAAAGTCAGGGTGGCCTGGACATACTTCCTGTGAACCAGGAGTGATCAAATAGGCATGCCGTTAATACTGCAGCGCTTCTTCAATTTGAGGCCTACTGAGTTAGAGGTATAGATTGTTTATGTGAATTAGAGTCATGAGAAAACCCAAGCACCTCTGCAGGGCTTTGAAGAACTCAATTGACACAAAGGATCCCTATTCTCACTTGATAGAGGTCAGGAACCTCACAGAGGAAAGCGAGACTTTATCCACAATGACTGGTCTATTTGCCATTTTGGTTTTAGATGCACACATGGGATCTTTCTTTAGATCCATCTGGTGCTGAGAATCTAAGCCACAAACTCACACAGGGCCAAGATGCTAATTCAGACACATCCCTTTCCAAAGCAATTAAGCAAAGAGCCACAGGTGATGCCCATTCATTTCCATTTGAAAACTGTTTACTTCAGGCTTCACAAAGGGGTGGCCAGAGCAAGAACTTCCTGACATTCAGTTCAACAGAACAATATATAAGCAAAATGCCCAAAGCAGGGTTTTTCCACTGAGAATTTCCTGGTCACACTGATATCTGAGTTTTTTGAGATGCTCGCCATTCCCTTCAGCTATCCAGTACATGACCATGTCACAGAGCTTGGAGGTGGTACATATGTTAGACACAAAACCATGAGCCTATCCTGCAGAGTGAACAGAATTCATGAAGAAACCTGGAAATTAGGAATGTAGTAGGTTATGCCCATCTTTAAGTAAAGCCGCAATCCATTCATAAATTGGGCAGGATGAAATGGGAAGCTTTCTACTAGACAGGAAACATCCATTGATGCACTCTCTTTTCTAATGTCTACAACCACGGACACCATGGGATACACAGACATAGAATCACTCGCCTTTTCAAACGACTTACAAGAAACAGTTCACTCCAAACCATACAAACCACCTTTCCTTCCTATTCTCACAACATGAGACAAAATCACAAACTCACAACCACACCCACAAAGGCACCTCCTTACCCTAAGTAGGTCTGTGACTCTATGGAGTGTCCTCTGACTGGTGGGCCACACAATGTTCCCCCGAAATGTCCTGTCCTGTCTCAAATATGGTCTCCTTGGCCAACTCTATGAAGTTGTCAGGAGCCAGCAGTGGGCCACTACCTGCTTTTTCAGGAAAGGCCCCTCTTCAGAGCTGTCCTGGCTTTTGGCCATTCTAACATCAGTAGGTACAAAGAAAGACTGACTCTGTCCTTGGTAATTCCAAACAAGTGAACCCACTGGGACTGGTACTGGGACTGGCTCTGTGTGCCTGGCTTCCAGGATCCCAAGTTCAGAGATTTCCATCACCAAGGGAGTAAGGTGAGGTCACTTCCTTCAGGAACTGAATTAGGTCACTGCCTTGGCAACCACTTTATCCTAACAGTTGCTTCCAAGTGTCTCATTAAATGGAGGCTTCCCCTACTTCCTGTGAAACATTCACAAGTTAGAATGGTATATCAACCATAGGAACCCGGTAATAGCTCTCCACACAGGCCTGGTTTGGTCCATCTCCTCTACATTGAGAAGAGAGGTTCTGATTCAGACACATCCCGTCATCCTGACCAGGTATTTTGCCATGGAAGATTACTTTTGCTTTCTCAGGTCCTCCATAGCTGACTACATATTCTCCAGGGATCATTTCTGTATTGAACTTGTGGTTCTAAACAGGTGAAAGATCCCCTACATTCCTGTATTGTAAGACCAACTCTGTCCCTGCTCTTCATTAAATTTACATTGAGGGAACAGTGTATTGTTAGGGTTAATAAAATGTTGGATGTTAGAAATCATTCTGCTGGATGTATAATGGTACTGGGAACCTGGGATATTTTTAAAAATATAGAGGTGAAATATATAAATGAAAAAAGGATGTCTAGGTAATTTTGAAGCCCAGAGAGGCAATGGGCCCTTCATTGGGATACTTAGCTTTGATTTATGTTGTGCACAGATATCTCAGATAAATCGATATGCAATGGCATAGGACCTTGTACCTTGGATGATTAAAATTCGAAGAGAACATCCAGTCAAAAAGGGATAGTCGGTAGGATTAGATAGATATTCGGTAGGTTAACAAAGAGTGAGTATAGGATTTGGAACAAAAGTTCTTTAGCAATAGGGTTTGGGTTAAAGTGTGAAAGTAAATATCAGCCCACTTGAAGGGTCAGTCACAATGATGAACAGGGGAAAATATGTAGGAAAGCAGATATCAATAGAGATATTACAAAATCAACAAGTGGGCCAAGGACCTGAACAGACACTTCTCAGAAGAAGACATACAATCAATTAATAAGTACATGAAAAAATTCTCACCTTCTCTAGCAGTCAGAGAAATGCAAATCAAAACCACCCTAAGATACCATCTCACTCCAGTAAGACTGGCAGCCATTAGGATGTCAAACAATAATAAGTGGTGGCAAGGATGTGGGGAAAAGGGTACACTTGTACATTGCTGGTGGGACTGCAAAATGGTGCGGCCATTATGGAAAGCAGTATGGAGATTCCTGGAAAAGCTGGGAATGGAACCACCATTTGACCCAGCTATCGCCCTCCTTGGACTATTCCCTGAGGACCATAAAAGAAAATGCTATAGGGATACTGCCACATCAATGATCATAGCAGCACAATTCACAAAAGCCAGACTGTGGAACCAACCTAGATGCCCTTCAATAGATGAATGGATAAAAAAATGTGGCATTTATACACAATGGAGTATTATGCAGCACTAAAAAATGACAAAATCATGGAATTTGCAGGGAAATGGATGGCATTAGAGCAGATTATGCTAAGTGAAGCTAGCCAATCCTTAAAAAACAAATGCCAAATGTCTTCTTTGATTTAAGGAGAGCAAGTAAGAACTGAACAGAGGGAAAGAGCATGAGGAAAATATTAACATTAAACTGAGACAAGTGATGGGAGGGAAAGGGAGAGAGAAGGGAAATTGCATGGAAACGGAAGGAAACCCTCATCATTATACGAAATCACATATACAAGGTTGGGAGGGGAAAGGGGGGAGAAGGGAGAGAACGGAACAATAACAGATGAGGTAGAGAGGGAAAATGAAAGGGGAGGGGAGGGGGGATAGTAGGGGATAGGAAAGTCAGCAGAATACAACAGTCACTAATATGGCATTATGTAAACATTGTGAATGTGTAACTGATGTGATTCTGCAATCTGTATTTGGGGTAAAAATGGAAATGCATAACTCACTTGAATCAAATTTATGAAAGATGAAAAAAATAAAAATTTTAAAAAGTACTAAATTGGCTCATCCTAACATTAAAAAAAGAGATATTACAAAATCAGGCAAAGTATAAAGTGAGTGATATGATTAGATATTTTCAACAGGGTTGATTTTGAATATATAATCTTAGGAAGAAACAAATATGTAGTCACCAATAGGATTGATATTTGAGAGCATTAGGCAACCTGAACATGGAAGTAATCCATGTTCACTTTCCATTTAGGCTTTAGTACAATAATAAGTGTGAACTTTGCA
The DNA here is from genome assembly GCF_048772815.1 of Callospermophilus lateralis. Lineage (NCBI taxonomy): Eukaryota > Metazoa > Chordata > Mammalia > Rodentia > Sciuridae > Callospermophilus > Callospermophilus lateralis. The sequence goes on along the minus strand of NW_027514349.1, from coordinate 912,759 downwards.
TTTTGTGTCCAGAATATTACTGTGATAAAATGTATATGTAGATTAGGTGACATCAGTATTTCTTTCACCATTTCTGTGAGTAATATTTTGAAGACATATACATAAGTATTGGTTGTACAAAAAGCTGTACCCTGTGTCTATGTATATACAGATAATTCATGAATAGACCATACTGTGAATAAATAGTATAGCTGGTTCCACTTTAAATAATGGATTGAATTCATATTCACAAAGGAGTGGTCTGAGGCAAAAACCTTCCTGAAATTCAGGGCAACAGAACAATAGGTAAACAAAACGCACAAAGCAGGGTTTCTCCACTGAGACTTTCCTGGTCACACTGATATCTGAGTTTTCCTAGATGCTCGCCTTTCCCTTCAGCTATCCAGTACATAGCCATATCACATAGCTTTGAGGTAGTACATATCTTGGTCACAAAACAATGAGGCAATTCTGGAGAGTGTCCAGAATTCAGGATGTAAACAGAAACTTTGGAAGATAGCAGGTTTTGCCCTTCAATAAGGAAAGCCGCAGTCCATTAATAAATCGGGCAGGATGAATGTTGCGAAGCTTTCTCCTAGACAGGACACATCCATTGATGCATTTTCTTTTCTAATGTCTACAACCACGGACAGAGTGGGATACACAGACATAGAAGCACTCGCCTTGTCAAAGGACTTACTAGAAACAGTCCACGCCAATTCAAACAAACAGCCTTTCTTACATCTTCTCAGAACCTGAGGAAAAAACCATACACACACCTACACCCACAAAGGCACCTCCTTTGTGGAGTGTCCTCTGAATGGTGGGCCATACTATATTCGCCAAAAATGGCCTGTTGTATCTCAAATCTGGTCTCCATGGCCAACTCTGTGCAGTTGTCAGGAGCCAGCGGTGAACCAATACCTGCTTTCTCAGGAAAGGCCTTTCTTCAGAGCTTTCCTGGCATTTGGCCATCCTCACATCTGTTGGTACTAAGAAAGACTGACTCTGTCCTTGGTAAATTGAAACAAGTGAGACCACAGGGACTGGGACTGCAACCGGCTCTGGGTGCCTCTCTTCCTGGATCCCAAGTTCAGAGAGTTCCATCACCAAGGAAGTGCAGTGAGGTTACTTCCTTCAGGAACTGAATGAGGTCACTGCCTTGGCAACCTCTTTGTCCTAACAGTTACTTCTAAGGGTCCCATGAGATGGAGTCTGTCCCTACTTTCTGTCACACTTTCACAAGTTAGTATGGTATATCAACCATTGGCACCTGGGAAGAGCTCTCCACACAGGCCTGATTTGGTCCATCTTCTCTACATTTAGAAGATAGAGGTTGATTCAGACACATCCATTCATCATGATCAGGTTGTTTACCATAAAAGATGACTTTTCCTCTATCAGATCCTTCATAGCTGCCTACATCTTCTCCAGGGATCATTTCTGCATGGACCTTTGATGTTCTCAGAAGGTGGAAGATCCCCTACATTCCTGTATTGTAAGACTAACTCTGTCCCTCCTCTTTTGTAAAGTTATATTGAGGGAAGAGTGTATGTTTAGGGTTAATAACATGTTTGATTTGGGTTAGGAATCTCTCTGCCGCATGAATAATGGTATTGGGAACCTGTGATATTTACAAGAATATATAGGTGAAATGTAAGTATGAAAACAGAAATCTAGGTAAGATTCGAAGTCAGAAGGGCATTGGGTCCTTGAGTGGGATTCTTAGGTTTGAATTATGTTCTGCATATATGTCTCCGATAAATTGAAATACAATGGTTTAGGACCTTATACCTTGGATGATTAATTGTCGAAGAGAACATCGAGTCAAAAAGCAATAATCAGTAAGATTAGGAAGATAGTCAGTAGGTTTAGAAATAAAAGTGAGTATAGGATTTAGACCAAAATTTCTTTAGCAATAGGGTCTCGGGTAGACATTGAATGTAAATGTCAGCATATGTGAAGTGTCAGACACAATGATGAACTGCGGAATATATGTAGGAAAGCAGATATCAATAGAGATATAAGGAAATCAGGCAAAGTATAAACTGAGTGATAGAATTAGACATTTTCAACAGCCTTGAAGTTGAATATATAATCTTAGAAAGAAACAAATATGTAGTCACCAATAGGATTTACATTTGAGAGCATTAGGCAACCTGGACATGGTTGTTTTTAGTAATTCATGCTCACTTTCCATTTAGGCTTTGATACAATCATGAGTGTGACCTTTGTTTTTTGTGTCCAGAATATTACTGTGATAAAAAAAGAAATATATATATATATATATATATATATATATATATATATATATATATATATATATATATATACACACACACACACACACACACACACATATATAGATAGATAAGGTGACATGAATATTTCTTCTACCATTTCTGGGAGCAATGTTTTGAAGAGGTATAAATTAGTATTGGGGGAACAAAGAGGTGTACACTGTGTCTATGAATATAGAGATAATGCATTAATAGACCATACTGTGAATAAATAACATACCTGGTTCCAACTTTAATAATGGATTGAATTGAAATGTGAAAATGTACAGGAAATCTTATATTGATATACACACATTTATTCGAACCACTTATACATCTAATGGTAATATTAATGTTATGGTTTATCTTGAAGAGTGTGTGGGTTTAGCTTCAAAATTGATTATGGAAATCGAAAATAATGTGTTTGGAAAGAAGTCTCATGAAAAGACCAGTCAAGTAACATGGAGGAATACATGTGTTCTGAAGCAGAAAGTGATTAAAAGTGAAACAAATTCCTATAATTTTGTGAACTTGTGAATGAAATATATATCCTATGATGTGCAAAAACTGAAGAAATAGTAATGTACCAGTGTTGAATTAAAATGAACGTCAAAATAGACATCATATCCCCTAGGAATCTATTTGCATTGATGTTAAACTGGGTCAGTTACTGCAGAAATATTAGGATTTGTAAGCACCATTGATTGAAGTTAGTTTTCAGCACTGGGAAACAAATATGTATTTCAGGTAGATGATTATTTCTGAGAATAATCTTGTGAAATGTTGATTATAAATCCACATACATGAACATGAATGAATTTATGGAGTGTATATAAGACACATATATTTCATATTTTATAAAATCTGTAGAGTGTATAATATATATATATATATATATATATATATATATATATATATATATACAAAAAAACCCACAAAAATTCATTAAAAAGTATCAATATATATATGCCAATCGTAATTCATCATGTAATATATATCATCCACAGAAGCAAAAATATTTATTTTACTAAACATGGGTTTATGTATAATATTGTTCTAATAGGAAGCTCACCCATAGTTTGAATTTTCAGTTCCAACAGCGTTTAGGAGCACTGATCTCTTCTTACAATTTGTTTCTGCCAATTCAGCCAACTCATAAAAATATATGTGTGATACCAAGTAGGAATCTATATGTGCATATAAAAAGTACAAGTGCTGAGTAGGCTACAGAGAAAGGGAGACAGGAATTCACATATTTGTTAACTTTAAAAACGCATGGAGAGAGCTGCGGATGTGGCTCAAGTGGTAGCGTGCTCGCCTGGCATGCGTGCGGCATGGGTTCGATTCTCAGCACCACGTGAAAACAAAGATGTTGTGTCCGCCGATAACTAAAAAATAAATATTATAGAATTCTCTCTCTCCTCTCTCACTCTCTCTTTAAAAAAACACATGGAGGACTATTTCAATTAAAAATTGAGTAGATTTATAAAACCAACCCTTTATCATGCAAGAGGGAAGTCCAACTATACACCATGCTTCCTCTGAACTGCTTGTATTTTCATTCTTTTGGGGTATTTTTCTCCATCATATTAGGATTAGTAGTCAGAGTCTAGTAGGGTATGAGTTAGTGTCAGGGATTCAGTATTTCGAATGGAAAATTGGAAAATGGATCAATGTGTATGCAAATGTGTACTACAAAAAAATTTTCCCACTCTCATTCAGAACAATGCCTTGACATTACCTTCACCCCAAGTAAGACACAATTAGAGGAGAAGAGTTAGAAAATCTTTGAATACATATCTGAAATTGAAAATGCTTAGGGTTCACAACCTTGGAGATTGTAGAGGAGTTTCCAAAAGTAAGGGACAGTGTAAAAACTCTACAAACATGGAGATTTGCCTGCCTAAAGACGTCTGGAGAAACTGCCTTTAGGTTGGGCACTTGAAATATATGTTGCTGTCAGGAGCTTTAGCTTCCTTTCTAGTGAGACCATCAAAGCTGGGTCTTCATCTCTGTGATCTGGAGGACATGGTTTATAATTTTCCAATAAACATGAAGCAGCAGTGCTGAATTCTTGCTTTGTAGGTAATCTGTGGCCACTGGGGGCTAAGTGTCTCCCCATGTGGACTGCGAAGCCATTTCATCATCCTCCACTTTTCATAATGTTTCTTCCTTCTGCACTCGGAGTTTGGTATTTGCTTCACGAAATACAAGGAGTTCAACTGGGACACAGAGCTGCAGCGAGTTCTGTCACGTGTGGTGGATCAGGGTCTGCAGGAGAATGCACCAACAGGGCTTGTATACCACATAGGATGCCCCCTTGACCATAGCAACCTGATTCTGAACATTGCAGTGAAACCTCTCCATATAACAAGTTGCCTTTACATATAAGGGTCTGCTCGCTGCACCATGTCAGTCACAAGCCATTTGGAAGCCAATGGCAGATCCACATGGCCCCACCTCAGATGTTTTATCACACATTTGCTCACTACTGCTCTAGGCCCACTACTCAGCAGAATCCAAATTACTGAGATCTCTGTTTTACACCATTTTCATCAAAACCAGTCAATCAAGGCACTGTCTGGTACACTCGTGATCAGCAACAGGACATCCAAAGGTTCTTCATTGCCACCTGGTCATTGGAATTTCAAAAATTTCATGGTATTTATCTAGCAAATTTTCAATTATGAAGTTGGAAGCACTATGGCTTTCAAATCATTCAGGAATCATTCAATGGTGAGGAAGCTCATTTCAATGAAAGCTTTGGAGAACTCTCACAGGCAAGGCTTCCCAAAGAGTGGCCTAAAGGTCACATGAATCCAGGCCCATCGAGGTCTACAATTGAGGTCCATGTGTGTTTTGACTAGCAAATATGGCTTCCAAGTCTTTCAGAATAAAATAATGTGATATCCTGGCTGAGATTCCCAGTGCTCTGTGGAAAGCCACCCTAGGACTAGATCTCAGTTTCCAACGGAGACTCTCATGCGTGGCCTCCTAAATTCCCAACACAATTCATGGCAATACTTCTTTGATGATTGATCCAGAACTCAGTGTTTAAGGGGAATGACACCAGAGTTCAAGCCCAGGTGGATCCAGTCATCTCTTCCAACTGCCACATGAATGACTACACTTAAAACCAAAACATTCCCACATGGTCCTTACCTTCTTCCATATAGACACTCATCATTACCTCTGGCTAGAGTTTTTCATGTGGGACGCATCCCAAGAGAGTGTCCAAAATAATCTTCCTTGCCCCTCATTTGCCTAAAGTCAGGGTGGCATCGTCACCCTTCCTGTGAACCTGGAGTGATCCAATAGGCCTGCCATGAATACTGCTCTGCTTCTTCAATTTGAGTCCTACTGACTCTCAGGGATAGATTCTTTAAGTGATTTGGAGTCACAAGAAAACACAAGCACCTCTGCAGTTCTTCAAAGAACTCATTTGACTTAAAGGATCCCTATTCTCACTTGACAGAGGTCAGAATCCTAACAGAGGAAGGCAAGAGACTGATCAACAATGACAGATTTTTGGCCATTTTGGTTTTGATTGCACACATGGAATCTATCCTTAGATCCATCATGTGCTGAGAATCTAAGCCACAACCTCATACAGGGCGAAGAGGCTGATTTAGACACATCCTTTTACAAGCAATTAAGCAAAGAACCACAGGTGATGCCCATTCATTTCCATTTGAAAATTGTTTTCTTCAGGCTTCACAAAGGGCTGGCCTGAGGCAAAGACCTTCCCGACATTCAGGACAACAGAACCATAGGTAAGCAAATGAACCAAAGCAGGATTTCTCCACTGAAAATTTACTGGTCACACTGATATCTGAGTTTTCTAAGATGTTCCCATTCTCTACAGCTATCAAGTATATAGACATGTCTCAGAGCTTGGAGGTGGTACATATCTTGGAAACAAAACCATGAGCCTATTCTGGAGAGTGGCCAGAATTCAGGAAGAAAACAGGAACTTAGGAATTTAGTAGGTGTTGCCCATCCATAAGGCAAACCACAGTCCATTCTTTAATTAGGCAGGATGAATGCTGGGAAGTTTTCTACTAGACAGGACACATCCTTTGATGCCTTCTCTTTTCTAATGTCTACAACCACGGACACAGTGGGATACTCAGACATAGAAACACTAGCCTTGTCAAACGACTTACTAGAAACAGGCCACTCCAACCCAAACAAAGAGCCTTTCCTACCTATTCCCAGAACATGAGAGAAAACCACAAACTCACTCCACACCCACAAAGGCACCTCCTTAACCCAAGTAGGTCTGTGACTATCCGGAGTGTCCTCTAACTGGTGGGCCATACTATGTTCCCCTGAAATGGCCTGCCCTTTCTCAGATCTGGTCTCATTTGCCAACTCTGTGAAGTTGTCAGGAGCCAGTGGTGAACCAATACCTGCTTTCTCAGGAAAGGCCCCTCTTCAGAGATCTTCTGCCATTTGACAATGCTCATATCAGTCGGTACCAAGGAAGACTGACTCTGTCCTTGGTAAATCCAAACAAGTGAGACCACTGGGACTGGGACTGGGACTGGCTCTGGGTGCCTGGCTTCCTGCATCACAATTTCAGATTTTTTGATGACCAAGGAAGAGAGGTGAGGTCACTTCCTTCAGGAACTGAATGAGGTCACTACATTGGCCACCACTTTGTCCTAACAGTTGCTTCGAAAGGTCCCATGAAATGGAGGCTGCCCCTACATCCTTTGACACTTTCACAAGTTAGAATGGTATATCAACCATAGGCACCTGGAAACAGCTCTCCACACAGGCATGGTTTGATCAGTTCTCTACATTAAGAAAGGAGAGGCTGATTCAAACACATCTCTTCATACTGACCTGGTTGTTTGCCATGGAATATGACTTTTTCCCTCTTAGGTCCTTCATAGCTGCCTGCAACTTCTTAAGGGTATAATTTCTGCATGGTCTTTTGATGTTCTCAGCAGGTGGAAGAGCCCCTACATTACTGTATTGTAAGAAAACTCTGTCTCGGCTCTTCTGTAAAGTTAGTTTGAGGGAACAATGTATGGTTAGGCTTAATAACATGTTTGATTTGAATTAGGAATCATTCTGCTTAATGAATAATGGTATTGGGAACTTGCGATATTTACAAGAATATATTGGTGAAATATAAGTTTGAAAACAGAAATCTAGATAAGATTTGAATCCAGGAAGGGCATTGGGCTGTTGATTGGGATACTTAGCTTTGAATTATGTTCTGCAAAGATGTCTCAGATAAATCAATATACAATGGCATAGGACCTTGTACCTTGGATGATTGATTGTCGAAGTGATCATCCAGTCAAAAAGGGATAGTCTTTAGGATTAGGAAGATAGTCGGTATGTTAGAAAAAAGAGTAATATAGGATTTGGACCAAAAGTTCTTTAGCAATAGGGTTTCGGATAGAGAGTGAATGTAAATGTCAGCACATGTGAAGAGTCAGTCACAATGATGAACTGGGGAAAATATGTAGGAAAGCAGATATCAATAGACATTAGGAAATCAGACAAAATATAAAGTGACTGATAGGATTAGTCATTTTCAAGAGGGTTGAGGTTGAATATATTATCTTAAGAAGAAACAAATATGTAGTCACCAATAGGATTGATTTGAGAGCATTAGGCAACCTGGACATGGATGTGTTTAGTAATCCATGCTCACTTTCCATTAGGCTTTGGTGAAAGGTTAATAAAATAGGTACTTGTTACTTACTGTTTTTCTGTATGCTTAACAAAACACTGTTGAAGTCTTGAGGACTGTTTGCTAATCTTGTTTCCAGAATGTGCTGTCCCCAACTGCCAAACTGCAAATGTATACCCTCACCCGTTTGCACGCAAACCACCCACTTGCCCTGACCAATCAATAAACTTCCCTCCCTGCCCTCTCCAAGGAAAGCATATAAGCTCTGCTTAAGCTGTTCTCATTGCTCTCTGCTCTATTCAAGTGAGCTCTGAGCCCCAGAATGCTGGACCCATAATAAACCATTTACTGTTGAAGGAGACATTCTCTTGGTGGTCGCTTCCTCCGATGCTTGCCCGACCTTTACATCTGGAGGCACCAGCAAGATCCGACAGCGGCGGATGAAAGATCCCCAAGGGGCTCCTTTCAGGGTAAGTAAGGCAACTCTTTTTGGTTTTATGTTTCAAGTTAGGGCTTGGCAAAATGGCTATGGGTGATGAGCGTGAGCTCTCTCTGACAGAGGCTGACATACGTGTCACAGAGCCACAGGCCACGTCCCTGGGGGATGCCCCAGAGGACTCAGGAAATCGAGGAACAATAGTCTCCTTGACTCAGTGATATTTTGCTTCGGATTCGGTATTGCCAGCCCATCAGGTTTTGCGGGCTACTCAGGCCTGGCCTCAGTATTGGACGTCCAATGCCTGACTTTATTGTCTTGTCTTGTCAGTGTAGTGTGTCATTGCTTTCACTGTTTGTGTATCTCTCATTTTGGGACAGAGAACTTCAACACCTCTCTTCCTGACCCTTGATCACTGGAACAAAGTCCGCTTAAGGGCCCAGAATCTTTCTTTTTCAGTAAATCGCTGGACCTGGCAGACCCTCTGTGCCTCAGAATGACCCACCTTTGGAGTTGGATAGCCCCTAGAAACATCTACGTCCCACTAATTCGAAAAGTCAGAGATTTTGTATTTCAACCGGGGCCACATGGACATCCAGATCAACAGCCATATATCTCAACTTTGCAGGACCTCTGCAAATCTCCTCCTCCATGGGTGAAGCTTTTCCTTGTCTCTGCCCCCGCTCCTACTCCTTCCACCATGATTCTATCTCTCAAACCCTCTGCTCCTCCTCCTCCACCCTCTCTTCTCCCTGAGTCTCAAGACTCTACTGGACTCTCCTCTCCTTCTTATCCGCTGCCCTCGTCCACCAACCCCCAACAACCTCTAAGTGATTCCCCTGCTGCTGACTCAGCCTCTCCGCCACTGGAGGAAGCTAGGCCAGCCCAGCGCCCACCAAATGACTCCCCCCTTGTCACACACACAGCCCCTCCTTCCCTGGAGGAAGCTGGCCTGGCAAAAAGAACTCAAAGAACTCCCTGGCGTTTTCAAACCTGCCTACTTGGGATGACTGCCAACAAATCCTAGGGATTCTCTTCATGACAGAGGAATGAGAGAGAAACTTCCTGGAAGCTAGAAAAAAAAATAGCCTCGGACCAGATGGGTGACCAACACAACTTCCCAACATAATCAAAGCCGGCTTCCCCTTGAACTTACCCAACTGGGGACCCCGACACCTTTGAAGGTAGGGAGCATCTGTCCACTTATTGCCGGGCCCTAATAGTGGGTTCCAACCGGCCGCTAGGCAACCAAATAATTTGGCCAAGGTAAGATAGATTATTCAAGGGCCTGATGAACATCCCTCTATGTTTCTAGAGAGAATTATGGAGGCATATAGGAGATATACTCCTTTCGATCTTCAGGCAGAGGATCAAAAGGCATATGCCATGATGGCCTTCATTGGGCAAGCTGATCTGGATATTAAAAGAAAGTTACAATACTTAGATGGATTACAAGATATGACTTTGAGAGATTTAGTCAGAGTAGCCGAGAAAGTATCCTATAAGAGAGAAACAGAGAGAACGAAAGGGAGCAAAGGGAGGATGAGAGATGAAAAAGACAGATTACGGTATTAACTAATGTCCTGGTCACAACAATAAATAGGCCAGAAATTAAGAAACAGGGAGACAAGAAGTGATACCTGGGTCCCCTCCAGAGGCCACCGTTGGCCTCAGATCAATGTGCCTACTGTAAAGAAAAAGGACACTGAGCCAAAGAGTGCCCTAGAAAGAGAAAGCCACGCCAGACAGCCTTTCTGACTCTGGAGGTTGACTAAGAATGTCGGGGCTCAGATCCCTTCCCCGAACTCAGGGTAATTTTTGAAGTGAAGGGGACCCCATAAACTTTGAAGTGGATACAGCAGCAGTATACTCAGCCCTTAAGGCCCCACTGGGCCCTCTATCAAATAAAAGATCTCTAGTTCAAAGGGCTAACAGCAGTAAATATCAGACTTAGACAACTAAGAGGACCATGGACATGGGGAAAGACAAAATCCAACATTCCTTCCTAGTAATCCCAGAATGCCTGGCCCCATTGATGGGCAGAGATCTGCTCAGTAAGCTCCGGGCCAAAACAACTTTTAACCCCGAAGGCCCCAAAATGAAATTTCTAAATCCTTCATTAAAAACTCCTATAGTCATGGCTTTATAAATGTCAGTCGAAGATGAACATCCACTTTTCACACACCCCAAGACTGATCAAACAGGCAAGCTACCCCAGAAATGGATAACAGATTACCCAGATGCCTGGGCAAAATTGTTGGGTTAGGCCTAGCCATGAAACAACCTCCAAGAACAGTGGAGTTAAAAACCTCAGCCTCCCCAATCAATGTCAGACAACATCCTCTGAGCAAAAAAGGTAAAGATGGGATAAGGCCCCATATTCAGAAATATCTGGCCTTAGGGTCCTAAGGCCCTGTCAATCGGCCTGGAACACTCCCCTGCTACCGGTAAAAAATCCAGGAACTGGGGACTATCCCCCATACAAGACATAAGAGAGATCAACAACAGAGTGCAGGAAATTCACCCCATGGTAAATAATTCATACAATCTGCTTATCACTCTGAACCCTGAGTAGAAATGGTATGGACATAAAGATGCTATCTATTGCATGCCTCTGCATAAAGACAGTCAGTTGCTGTTTGCTTTTGAGTGGGTAGACCCAGAAACCGGAACGTATGGTAAACTAACATGGACTAGACTCCCACAGGGGTTCAAAAACTCCCCCACTCTCTTTGATGAAGCCCTCCACAGAGATGTCAACAACTTCAGACCTATGCACCCTGAAGTCACCCAGCTTCAATACGTGGATGACCTGCTACTGCAGCCAACACCAAGGAAAACTGTGAGTCTGGGAACCAAGCACTATTATATAAGCTTGCTCAACTCGGGTATAGAGCTTCTTCCAAAAAACCCCAAATTTGCCAGCAAGAAGTAGTCTTCCTGGGCTATTCCCTTAGGGGTGGTAAACGATGACTCACTGAGCCCAGAAAACAAACGGTTGTGCAGATACACCCCCCCCCAGCAGCAGACAACACAGAGAGTTTCTTGGGACTACTGGGTTTTGCAGGTTATGGATTCCTGTGTTTGCGTCCTTAACTTCTCCTTTATACCCGCTGTTAAAGGGAGATGCCCAATTCCAATGGACCCCTGAGCACCAGCAAGCTTTTGATAACATCTAACAACACTGGCACTGAACTCCTCAAGTTCACTGAGCCAAGCCTGCAATTTCAGAAATCCCTACACTACGTTAAAAATGTACATCAATTCACACACCTTGGTTCAAAGAAACTGCAGGCATTCCTGAAGGATCAAGAACAGAGTTTTCCACTAACCGACTCACAGCGAAAGGACATAACTGAACGGGTAACAAAACCCTGTCCGTTCTGTCAATAGGTTAATGCTTACCCTTCCAAGCTTCTTGCAAAATAGCACCTATGAACAACCAGACCAGGACAATTCTGGGAAGTGGACTTTACTGAAATTAAGCCAGCGAGGTATGGACTTCAATATCTCCTAGTGTTTGTAGATATATTTTCAGGATGGATTGAAGCCTTCCACACAAAAAAAGGCACAAATGGTGGTAAAAAATCCTGAAAGATATTTTTCCATGATACGGCCTACCTAAGGGTATATTGTCTGATAATGGACCGGCGTTCATGGCCCAGGTAAGTAAGGTGTTAGCCAGGACCCTGGGAATAAATTGGAAGTTACATTGTGCTTATAGACCCCAGAGCTCAGGACAGGTTAAAAAAAATTAATAGAACCATTAAAGAGACCTTAACGAAATTAAGCTTAGAGAGGGCATCAAAGGTTGGACTATGCTCCTGCCTAATGCACTGTTTCATGCAAGAAATACTCCCTCTGTTTCTTTGAGTAACCTCACCTCCTATGAAATTCTCTATGGGGCCCCTCCTCCAGTAAGGACCTAACCCCAACTCTAAGACCTACCGATCCCTTCCACACCCCCTTGCTTGACAAACTTAAAGCTCTTGAAAGAACTCAGCGATATATGTCAAACCAGCTGGCCACTGCCTACCAAATTGGTGAAGAGGAGACTCCACATCGATATCAAATAAGAGACTTCGTCTACATAAGATGACTTCAGGTGTCATCCCTGGAACCCCGATGGACAGGACCATACCAGGTGCTACTTATAAAACCTACAGTGGTAAAGGTAGATGGAATCACTTCCTGGATCCTAATTCTCATCTCAAGCCTGCGCCCTGTCCAGACTCTGGCTTGAAAGTGGAAAAGACTGGTAACCCTTTCAAATTGCATATTGTCCATGTGGATAAGGCTATAGACTCTCCCCTTGGCCACCACTAGTCCTAACCATCATCAGCCCATTCAGCAGCGATGGCTGATCACAAATCCTATTAGACAAGAAGTATGGTCTGTCTTGCATACAGCCCCCTTAGGGACCTGGTGGCCATCTCTCCACCCAGATATTTGTCAGCTGAGTATACGTCTTTCCAATTGGGATATCTCTGATGAAGAGGATCCCATTAAAATTTCATTAAATTTCTTCCGTACCATAGATAATGGAAACAAACATTATGGATGTAGGGACATGCAAGTCTGATGCAGGTTGGCTAGCCTAGATTACTATGTTTGCCCGGTGGACTATCAAAGCCACAAACAACCACGGCTGTGTGGGGGAAAAGCCGTCTTCTTCCGTAAGTCATGGGGATGTGAGCATACAGGGGCTGCCTGGTGGAACCCAAACTCCTCATCAAATTCAGTTCACAGCATTGGCCATATTACCAATTAGACAACCAAAACCGATGGCCCGCAGAGGGGTGTCTAGATCCTCAAATTCTGTGTGACTTTTTCAACTTCGGCAAGTGCTCAAAAGGATGGAAGAAAATTCCCCTATGTGTATGCCTTTTCCCTCCTTTGCTCACATCATGAACTATGTTTCTCCAATAGATCCTTCTGCTCCAGACTCTCTGCTGTCACTCTCACATCAACAATCTGATTTCTCCCCTCCAATTACTAGATCAAAAACCCAAACCTCCGCTGGTTCTCAGACCATTGCCCCCTTGCTGAGGTAGCAGGTACTGAGGTACCCTTCCACCCACTCACTCCTCTCTTCTCCTGTCAGTGCCCACACCGGGTCCCACCAGGTCCTCTTACCAGCTAACCCAAAGCTCAAACCAGCTGAGGAGTGCCCTCAGACGCCTATCCAAGTTGTAATGAAAATGGCCTTTAAAGTTGCTTTGTCATCACTAAAAACAGGTTACTAAGAATTTAATGTCCCTCACAGGCTTTTTGGGATACTCACTCCTGTCTTCCCATCTGCTCTACCTGTTCTACTGCTCACGTTTTGTTGCCAGGAAAATTCCAAACCCTTTTCCCATTATTCTTTTATATCTCTTTTTCCTCATTCTCAGAACCACAGAACTGCTCTCACCCCCCGCCTTCCCCGTCTTCCCCTCTGTACCAGGCCCACAGAAAAATCTGAAATGGCCTTCTCCAGAAGTCTTCATCGTGGCTGACTTTAGGACTTTCAGCAACAAAGTCCCTATAAAAGAGTTCAGTGTACATAAACTTCCTCTTTTCATGTTGCTCTGTTATACTTGGCCACTGGCTGGAAAAATCAGCACTTCTAAGCTAGACACCCCCTTACTAGTTTTTCACAAAATATGTGAACAAGGCCTCTGGCCTTGAGCTCAGGCTTCCAGAGATGGCTATATTTCCAAGATAAAGAAGTTACCAACTGGGCTCCATGGTAACAGCTGGCAGGGAGAAAATAAAAGAGAAGAAAAAAGCTCTCCCCCTCCCAGATGTCCTTAAAAAGTTATCTTTCCCAGAGAAGAGGAAAATAAAAACAGAACCAAAAACTGCTTTTTGTGAACTTCTGCAGACTGTAAATTTCTGAGTCTTTTCTCTTACATGTTGGGTACAAAATTCTGAAACTACCTAAACTTGGGATTCAGGGGATTAATTGATTACAATAGAAGCAATGCCCTCTATATCCGGTTGCAACCAAATAGGACTGTTTCCCTGTCTTCGGTGCTATCTTAGGTGCCTTGCCTTGTCCATACCTACAACAGTATAATTCTATATACTTAAACATTGTTTATTCATAGAATTATCAACAGATGTGATTAATTATGTAATGGTGCAGATGTTTCCCCGAGTGCTCTATCATGAGGCAGGATCATTTAAATTTCAAATAGGGGGGCATACAACCCGGTTCTGCTGGCAACCTGTATCTTGCACTTTAGCCATCCTATGAGGAATAGTAGTTGCTGCAGAGGTGGGCACAGGTACCACTGCCCTAATCCATGGGACACAACAAATGACCCAATTAGAAGCAGCAATACACCAAAACTTAAAGATATTAAAAAACCACCATCACAGCTTTACAAGAATCTTTAACCTCTCTCTCTGAAGTTGTTTTACAGAACAGGCGAGGGTTCGACCTCCTCTTCATGAGAGAAGGGGCCTTTGTCCTGCATTGAGGGAAGAATGTTGTTATTATGCCTACCATACTGGAGTTGTAAAAGAATCTATGATTAAATTGAGAAGAAGCATTGAAGAGCATCAACAAGAGAGAGAGGCCCAAAAAGGGTGGTTTGAGTCTTGGTTCACAGAGTCCCCCTGGTTAACTACGCTTTTATCAGCCCTGGCCGGTCCCTTAATAATCCTCACATTATTGCTAACTGTAGGACCCTGTTTGCTCAACCGTGTAATTTCCTTTCTCCAAGCTCAAATTGGACAAGTTAAACTTATGGTAATCAGAAATCAATATACCACACTAGCAGACATAAAATGTGACATCCCCAATGATCACTATTATGATTTAATGTAACCAAAAGAAAGTGGGGAATGAAAGGTAAATAAAATAGGTAATTGTCACTTCCAGTTTTACGGTATGCTTAACAAAACACTGTTGATATCTTGAGAACTGTTTGCTAATCTTGTTCCCTGAATGTGCTGTACCAACTGCAAAACTGCAGAATGTACTCCCTCACCCATTTGCACGCAAACTACCCACTCGCCCTGACCCATCAATAATCTTCCCTCCCTGCCCTCTCCAAGGAAAGTATATAAGCTCTGCTTAAGCTGTTCTCAGGGCTCTCTCCTCTATTCAAGGGAGCTCTGAGCCCCAGCATGCTGGACCCCCATAAACTTTTGGCTGTTGCATTAGACAGTCCCTGGTAGTCTCTTCCTCCGATGCTCGCCTGACATTTACATTGGTAAAATAATAAGTGTGACCATTGCTTCTGTGTCCAAATGTAAAAATTAATATTGGGGGTACAAATAGGTGTACCCTGTGATATGAATATAGAGATAATGCATGAATAGGCAATACTGTGAATAAATAATAAAATGGGTTCCAAATTTAATAATGGATTCAATTGATATCTGAAAATATACAGGAAATCTTATATTGATACACATACATTCATTCCAACCAGTTATACATCTAAACGTTATATTAGGATTATGGTTTGTCATGAAAAGTGTGTGAGTTTTGCTTCAAAACTGATTATGAAAGTTGAAAATAATGTGTTTGGAAAGAAGTCTCATGAAAAGACCAGACAAGAAACCTGGAGGAATCCATGTGTTCTGAAGCAGGAAGTTATTGAAAGTGAAACAAATGCCTATAAGTTTGCTAATTTGTGGATGAAATATATATCCTATGATGTGCATAAATTGAAGAAATAATAATGTACCAGTGTTGAATAAAAATGAACGTCCAAATACACATCATGTCCCATAGTAATCTACTTGCATTGATGTTAAACTGGGTCAGTTACTGTACAAATATTAGTATTTGTATGCAACATTAACTGAAGTTAGTTTTCAGTACTGAAAACAAATATGTATTTCATGTGGATGAATATTTCTGAGAATAATCTTGTGAATACTTGATTATAAATCCATATACATGAACATGAATGAATTTAGGGAGTGTATATAAGACACATATATTTCATATTTTGAAAAATCTGGAGAATATATATATATATATATATATATATATATATATATATATATATATATATACAAAAAAACACACTCAGAGACATTAAATTACCAATATATATGCCAATCGAAATTTATCATGAAATATATATCATCAACAGATGCAAAAATATTTCTTTTACTGAACATGGATTTATGTTTAATGTTGTTCAACTAGGAAGCTCACCCATAGGTTGAATTTTAAGATCCAACAGGGTTTAGGAGGAGTGATTTCTTCTCATAATTTGTATCTGCCAAGTCAGCCACCTCACAAGAATGTACATGTGATACCAGGTAGGATTCTATATGTGCATATAAAATTACATGTTCTGAATAGGCTACAGAGAAAGGGAGACAGGAATTTATATATTTATTAACTTTAAAAACACAAGGAGAACTATTTCAATTAAAAATTAACTAGATTTATAACACCTACCCTTCATAATGCAAATGGCAAGTCCAACTATACACCATGCCTTTTTTGAACTGCTTGTATTTCTATTCTGTTTGGGTTAGTTTTCTCCATCATATTAGGATTAGCAGTCAGAGTCTAGTAGTTTATGAGTTACTGTCAGGGATTAAGTATTTTGAATGGAAAATTGGAAAATGAATCTAATGTGTATGCATATATGTGCTACACAAAAATCTTCCCACTCTCATCCACAACAATGCCTTGACATTAACTTCGTCCCAAGTAAGACACAATTAGAGGAGAAAAGTTAGAAAATCTGTGAATGCATATGTGGAATGGAATATACTCAGGAGTTCACAACCTTGGAAGTGGTAGAGCAGTTTCCAAAAGTAAGGCACATGGTAAACACTCCACAAACATGGAGCTCTGCTGGCCTAAAGACTTCTTGATAAACTGCCTCTGAGGTTGGGCACTTGAAATATATGTTGTTGTCAGTAGCTTTAGCTTACTTTCTAGTGAGACCCTCAAAGCTGGGTCTGCATCTATGTGACCTGGAGGACATTGTTTCTAATTTTCCAATGAACATGAGGCAGCAGTGCGAATACTCTCTTTGTAGTTAAACTATGGCCACTGGGAGCTAAGTGACTCACCGTGTGAACTGTGAAGCCATGTGGTCCTCCTCCACTTTTCGTGGTGGTTCTTGCTGCTGCACTGGGACTTTGGTATTTTCTTCATGAAATACAAGGAGATCAACTGGGACACAGTGCTGGAGGGAGTTCTATCACATGTGGAGCTCACGGTCTGCATGTGAATGCACCAACCAGGATTTTATCCCACATGGGTTGCCCCTTTGTCCATAGCAACCTGATTCTGAACATTGCCTTGAAATCTCCCTATATAAAAAGATGCCTTTACATGGAAGGTTCTCCTGGCTGTACCATGTCAGTCACAAGCCATTTGGAAGCAAATGGCAGATCCACATAGCCCCACCACACATATTTTATCACACACCTTCACACCACTGCTCTAGGCCCACTAATTTGCAGGTTCCAACTTACTGGCATCTCTGTTCTACACAATATTCATGAAACCCAGTCAGTCAAGGCACTGTCTGATACACTCATGATCAGCAATAGGACATCCAAAGATTCTCCAGTGCCACCTGGTAATGGGAATTTCAAAAATTTCATGGTGTTTATCTAGCCATTTTTCGAGGATGAAGTTGGAGGAACGTTGGGTTTCAAAAACCATTCAATGTTGAGGAAGCTCATTTCAATGAAACTCTGGAGAACTCTCATAGGCAAGGCCTCCCAAAGAGTGGACAAAAGGTCACATGAAGCCAGTCCAATTGAAGTCTACAATGTGAGGTACATGTGTGTTTTAACTCTCAACTATGGCTGCCAAGACTTTAAGAAGAAAATCATGGATTATCTTGGCTGAGATTCCCAGTGCTCTGTGGCCTTGATCTAAGTTTATAAGGGCTACTTTCATGCGTGGCCTCCTAAAATCCCAACAAAACTCATGGCAATTCTTCTCTGAGGTCAGTTCCAGAACTCAGTCTCTATGTGGATTCACACCAGAGTTCAAGCCCAGGTAGACCCAGTGATTTCTTCCAATCGCCACACAAATGACCAAAATTTAAACGAAAACACTCCCATATGGCCCTCATCTTTTCCACATAGACACTCATCATAACCTCTAGCTGGAGGTTTCTATGAGGGGCGCTGGACAAGACAGTGTCCAAAATAAGCTCCCTTGCCCGTCATTTGCCTAAAGTCAGGGTGGCCTGGAAACCCTTCCTGTGAACCAGGAGTGATCAAATAGGCCTACCATTATTACTGTTCCACTTCTCCAATTTGAGGCCTACTGACTGTGGGGTTTAGATTCTTCATGTGGATTGGGGTCATGAGAAAACCCAAGCACCAATGGGCTAGACTCTGAAGGGCTTTGAAGAACTCATTTGACCCAAAGATTCCTATTCTCACCTTATGGAGGTCAGGAAACTTACAGAGGAAGGCGAGAGACTTCATCCATAATGAATGCTCTTTTGGCCATTTTGGTTTTGGATGCACACATGGCATCTTTCTTTAGATCCATCAGGTGCTGAGAATCTAAGCCACAGCCTCACACAGGGCCAACAGGCTGATTCAGACACATCCCTTTCGAAATCAATTACTCAAAGAGGGACAGGTGATGCCCATTCATTTGCATTAGAGAACTGTTTTATTCAGGCTTCACAACGGGGTGGCCTTGGCAAAGACCTTCCTGACATTTAGTGCTATAGAACAATAGGTAAGCAAAAGTCCCAAAGCAGGGTTTCTCCACTGAGACTTTTCCTGGTAACACTGATATCTGAGTTTTCTGAGATTCTCGCCATTCCCTTCAGCTATCCAGTACATGGCCAAGTCACAGAGCTTGGAGGTGGTACCTATCTTGGTCACAAAATCATGAGCCTATTCTGGAGAGTGGCCAGAATTCAGGAAGAAAACAGGAACTTAGGAAGATTGCAGGTCTTGCCCACAAATAAGGCAATCCACTGTCCTTTTATAAATTGGGCAGCGTGAATGTTGGGAAGCTTTCTCCTAGACAGGACACATCCATTGTTGCATTTTCTTTTGTAATGTCTACACCCACGGACAAAGTGGGATACACAGACATAGAAACACTTGCCTTGTCAAATGACTTAATAGAAACAGTCCACTCCAAAACAAACAAACCAACTTTCCTACGTATTCTCAGAACATGAGACAAAACCACAAACCCACACTCATTCCCACAAATGCACCTCCTTCCCCCAAGAAGGTCTGTTACTAACCGGAGTGTCCTCTGCCTGGTGAGCCATTCTTTGTTCACCCGAAATGGCCTGTCTGTTCTCAAATCTGGAGTCCTTGGCCCACTCTGTGAAGTTGTCAGGAGCCAGCTTTGAGCCGCCACTACCTGCTTTCTCAGGAAAGACACCTCTTCAGATTTTTTCTGGCATTTGGCCATCTTCACATCTGTAGGTACCAAGAAAGACTGACTCTTTCCATGATAAATCCAAACAAGTGAGATCTCTGTGACTGTTACTGGGCCTGGCCCTGGGTGCCTGGTTTCCGGGATCCCAAGTTCAGAGAGTTCCATCCCAAAGAAGTGAGGTAGGTCACTTCCTTCATGAACTGAATGAGCTCACAGCCTTGGCAAACACTTTGTCCTAACAGTTTCTTCCTAGGGTCCCATGAGATGGAGGCTGCCCCTACTTCCTGTGACACTTTCACAAGCTAGAATGATATATCAACCATAGGTACTCGGGGAGAGATCTCCACACAGGCTTGGTTTTGTCCATTTTGTCTACATTAAAATGCGAGAGGCTTATTCAGACACATCTCTTCATCCTGACAAGGTTATTTGCCATGGAAAATGACTTTTGGTCTCTCAGGTCCTTCATAGCATTCTATATCTTCTTCAGGGATAATTTCTGCATGGATCTTTGAGATTCTCAGCAGGTGGAAGATCCCCTATATTCCTGTATTGTAAGACCAACTCTATCCCTGCACTGCTGTAAAGTTAGATTGAGGGAACAGTGTATGGTTAGTGTTAATATCATGTTCTATTTGGGTTAGGAATCATTCTGCTGGATGAATAATGGTATTGGGAACCTGAGATATTTACAAGAATATATAGGTGAAATATAAGTATGGAAACAGAAATCTAGGGAAGACTTGAAGCCAAGTAGGACATTGGGCCCTTGAGTAGCATACTTTGCTTTGAATTATATTCTGCACAGATGTCTCAGATAAATCGATATACAATGAAATAGGATCTTATACACTGGATGATTGAATAACATACAGAATATCCAATAAAAAAGGGATAGTCTGTAGGATTAGCAAGATAGTCAGTAGATTTAGAAAGAAGAGTTAGTATAGCATTTGTACCAAAAGTTCTTTACAAATAAGGTTTCGGGTAGAGAGTGAATGTAAATGTCAGCACAATGACGAATTGGGGAAAATATGTAGGAAAGCAGATATAAATAGAGACATTAGGAAGTCAGTAAAAGTGTAAAGTGTGTAATTTGTTTAGACATTTTCAACGGTTTGAGTCTGAATATATAATCTTAGGCAGAAACTAATATGTTGTCACAAATTGGATTGACTTTTGAGAGCATTAGGTAACCAGGACATGGATGTTTTTATTAATCCATGCTCACTTTTTATTTAGGCTTTGGTAAAATCATAAGTGTGACCTTTGCATTTTGTGTCCATAATATTATTGTGATAAAATGTATATGTAGATCAGGTGACATGAGTATTCCTTCCACCATTTCTGGGAGCACTATTTTGAAGAAATATAAATTAGTATTGGGGGTACAAAGGGGTATACCCTGTGTCATAGAATATATTGATAATGCATCAATTGACCATCATGTGAATAAATAATATAACTGGTTCCACTTTAAATAATGGATTGAATTGATATCTGAAAATATAAAAGAAATCTCACATTGATATACAATCATTCACTGCAACCAGTTATACATCTAATGGTAATATTATGGTTGTGGTTTATCCTGAAAGGTGTGTGAGTTTTGTTTCAAAAGTGATTATGGAAATCAAAAATAATGTGTTTGGAAAGAAGTCTCATGAAAAGAATAGTCAAGAAACCTGTAAGAATACATGTGTTCTCAAGCAGGAAGTGATTGAACATTATATATCATACTATATATAATGTGCATATACTGCAGAAATAGTAATGTACCGGTGATGAATAAAAATGAACATCAAAATACACATCATGTCCCATAGGAATCTACTTGCATTGATGTTAATCTGGGTCAGTTACTGTAGAAATATTAGGATTTTTATGCACCATTCACTGAAGTTACTTTTCAGTACTAGGAAAAAAGTATGTATTTAAGTTGGATGAATATTTCTGAGAACAATCTTGTGAAAATTTGATTATAAATCCACATAAATCACAAAAAATTATGAACACAAAAGTCACATGGACATTAAAATGTAGCAATATATATGCCAATTTAAATCCATCTTGAAATATATATCATCCACTGATCCAAAACTATTTATTTAATGAACTTGAATTTATGTATAATGTTGTTCAGCTAGGAAGCTCCCCCATAGATTTAATTTTCTGTTCCAACAGTGTTTAGGAGGAGTGATCTCCTAAATGTGTATGCATATATGTGCTACACAAAAATCTTCCCACTCTCATCCAGAACAATGCCTTGATATTACCTTCACCCCAAGTAAAACACAGTTGGAGGACAAGAGTTAGAAAATCTGTGAATACATATCTGGAATGTAAAATGGTCAGGAGTTCACAACCTTGCAGGTTGTAGAGGAGTTTCCAAAAGTAAAGGACAGGCTTGATAGACCCAACCTGATCTTTTATTAGAATTGGGAGCCATTTTGCCAGAAAGCCGTGAAAAGATAATTTGGGCTTTACTATAAATTACTGCAAATTCTGAACCTGCTTGGAATGCGTGCCCGTGCCTTGAACTCATCCATGCCTGGCTCTCTGACCAGATAACAGTGCTCTCTGAAACATTAGTGACACCTAATAAATATTGGCCTTCCCAGGCCAGACAACGACCCTCTCTGAGTCTCTAATGGTCCTCATAATTTCTGATGTTGGGGCCAGCAAAAAAAAATGTAAACTACCATTAGTGTGATGCTTTCAAAGTTCTGTTATCTGTAACCCCCTTTTTGTGTAACTTTCTGGGCTATATAGCTGGGCTGTAGGAAAGGTGGTGTTGCTGTCTTGTTCCCGCCATTTTTGGAGGGAGAGGCAGCCTGGCCGGTTTTAATAATAAGCTTGCCTTAATTTGATTTTAATTGGAGTCAGTGGTCTTTTCTTGCATCCTAGTCCAACATTTTGGAGTTCCCCAGTGAGATGACCCTGCCCGACCAGATCACAAGGCCAGACTGCTGAAAATTCTGAAGCTGGCCTTCCCTCCAGGGCTACGGGCTGGGGAGCCACTCTAGGGGGTGCACAACTTGAGATGTTCCAAGGCCTTGGAGTGAGCCGTCGGTCTGGGGAGCACTGCAGTGAACCACCGCACTGAAACTATTAGCAAGCACCTGGTGGAGGAGGCCTCCATAGGTTAGTGGCACCTTGATAACATCTTATATCTGGTTAAGGGAGATCTCTTCTAATGACAGAGAGGTGGCCTGGGGAGGCTCACATACACTCCTTTCCAGGACAGTAATGAGAATCGTTCTGTCCTCTGTTCCGTTCTGTAGGGAATTCCTTTCAAGGTTAGAGAGGTGCCGAGGGACACGCACGTGCTCCTACCCCAGAGCTTTAGCAAGACGTTGAATTGCTCCTCTGTTTTTCTGTTTTGGCACCGGGATTCTGTTTTTTTTTTTTTTTTTTTTTTGTGTGTGTGTGTGTGTTTTGTTCTGTATTCTATATGTTTTTTTGTTTTTGTGCATTTTGTTTTGTGATTTCTGTGATAAAATCTTAAGGATATTGAACGTGAAAATGGGTAACAAAGCAAGTAAGCCTGACACCCCTTTGGACTGTGTTTTAAGGAACTGTGATGAACTTTACCACCATTTGTTAAGCAGAATGAGAGAAGCCCCTAGCTGGCTGCCTGGAGCACACCCAGTGCAGATGGCAATGCCTGCTGGGGAATGAAGAACTGAGTATCTCCCAGCATCTGCCAAAGCCCTGTTTATTCAGGGAATTCCCTCCTTCGTTCCCTGCACTGTAAGGATAATGCCGCCTCTGTCTTCTTAAAAAAAGAGAAAAACAAAAAGGGGACACTAAATGCAGTAAAGTCACCATGGAGACACTTTATTTTACATTTCAGGTTGCTCCTCTGTGAAAACATTTGGTCCCCTTGTGGGGACATCTGTGGTGCCACTGGGGAAGGAGATTTTTCTCTTATTTGCTCTCTTTTAAAGGGTTCTGTCTGTCAGCCATTGTCTGGAGTTCATTTCTGCCTGTCTTGTGCCTTTTTTCTGGCCCTTTAAGACATGTGCAATAATGTGTTAATATTATAAATTGTTTCTTGGAAATGATCTTAGCTGAATTTTTGTCTAAATGATGATGTTTCATTGTACCAATCTGGTATCTGAATGGGTTTTTGAAGCATTTCACAATCTTGCAGTTAAAAGTCGGGTTTAGGTAATTGTTTAGTTTATGGTTTCAGATAATTCATGCCAGAGAACATAAATACTTAGGATGGAAAACTAAAGAACTCTACTTCCAAGTTTGCAAGTAACTTCCCAATCATTCAGACTTTTTTTCACCAATTTTAAATTAGGTAGCCTGGGAAAATGTCACTGTGTGTACCAGTGCATTAATTTGGACAAGGATACTAAATCATAGTATGATATCTGTTGACAAAACAACTTGTGAAGATATAAAATTTTGTGAATTGTATCTTAAACTTGTATCATAATTTTCAACATCCTAACCTGAAAATAATGGTTAAAATACCTTAGGCCTAAGGTTTCTGCTCATAATAGCCATTTTTTCCTGCTTCTTCCAGACCTCAGCCAGGGATTATTTTGAAATGCAAATGAAAGAAGCCTGTAAGCTTAGTAGGAGACTTATTTGAGGCCTAAGGAAAAAAAAAGTAAAATGTATGGTATTTACTTATTACTGGCCAGTCATTTTTTCTAGGACTCATATTTTTTTTCTTAGATTCTTTATTTATTTTTTGAGCTCATGATTTTGCTCCTACAGACCTAGGTTAATGTTTTTCTGATCAGTAATATCTTTGACCAACTGTGGAATTTTTAAATCATTGCAGTGGAGATTTCACCTGTGAAAAGCTACAAGGCCTTCACTTTTATTATGTGTGCACAATTTGTTATGTGTTGTATGTCTATATATGTATACATATGTCCGTATATCATATATATGATACACAAATTAACATATATAAGGAGCACTCATATTACAAAGCACTCATAAAAACAATTTTAAAAAGTGGATCCAAAGATCTTTAATTCACGTGATTTAAATGTTTCAATTTAAATTGGGTAAACTGATAAATATAAATTTCTTTAAATTTAAGCTTACAAGTTTTTCTAGGTGTTCAAAAATCTAATAAAGTATTAATGTCTACAAAAGGTCTAATATGCCTATGTTCCAGGACTTTTCTTTCAAATAAAAAAAATGGCTTACACTGTTCAAAACATTTGTCTAATATTTTGATAAATAAGTAAAGTAAATTTGATATGGGATTACTCATTCATGAGTACTTTTGTTTGATATCTGATTGATATACTAAGGTCTGTATAAGTTTGTACTAAAGTCTGTATAAGATTGTAAAAATCAGTCATGTGTTAAAGAGACAAAAATTTCTTAAACATAAGTTTACCCATAACATTTAGTTTATTAAGATTTAAATTTTCTAGAGCAGGCAACCATAAAAATTAAACAACTGTTTAATTAAGAACTGTTATTTTAGAGCACTGTACTGCCATTTCTTTAAAAGCTAAACTTGGTTAATGTAGAAACATCAATGTAATTGTGATGCTATTAATGTGCTCATATCTTCCAGTTATAAAACTCTATAAGGTAGAAACTTTAAAAGAGCATTATATCAAGCAGGTGTTCTGAAGTTGTATGGTAAATAAAATATATATTGGGGATTTATTTACCTGTTATCAATAATATATGTAAAGTTTTATGTTACTTTTTACATTGTGGAACAATTTAAATGTATTTTTAAGTTAATGAGACCCTAATCTATGTAAAGGTTAAAATCTTTCAGCCGTACTTTAATTCATGTTTTAAATGTGATATCATATGGTGTGAGCTAATGTTCATGTGACCTCAAAAAATTTATGTAAACTTTGTAAAATGATATTTAAAAAACAAAGATCAGCTTTAGAACTAAAGCATTTAAGGTTTATAAGGAGCCCTGCTTACCTGAGATAAGACTCTGTGTCCCATCTTACTACATGTGAGAATGACTACGAAAGCAGTAGGTCAGATTTTATTTCATTTAAAGTTATGTTCAAATTTTTTTTTCTGTCAAGATTACTAGGATCTCAAAAAGATGATATAATATATAACTCACCCAAAAAATTCAGGGTAGCTATTACATGAACTAAGTATTTTTACTCTTGTTAAAAAAATTTTATTTTTTAATTTCCTTATAAGTGATCTAAAGATTTCCTGTTGGTGTTTTACAGAAGTGTTGCTTTAAGAACACAACATGGGTTAATTTAAGATAATAAGTCATCAACTACAAGACAGACAGAATAATAAGATCCCAATTAATAATATATAAATAATTATAAACTTATAGACATTAAAGCACAGTACTCTTAATATATGGCTGTTAAAATTCATTTGCTGGTTGTTTCAGATTAGGATTGAAAATTAAAGTTAAATAAAAAGGTCCAAAAAAAACGATATTTGACTCTTGCCCTCTGAGTCAGTCTGAATCCAGGGAACAAGGGATTTCTCTATGAGCTTTGCAACTCTGGGCCACATAACCTCCCGATCAGAGAGATTAATGAGACCACTGGAGAACAGAAAGCCAATCAGTGCATTTGCTACAAAGAGGTGAGTCATCAGGAAAGGGAGACATCCCTGATGCTTCTGAGGGAAGCCACATGGTCAAGCAAGACCTGGACCCACATAGCTCAAATTGCACTAGCAGAACTGAGAAGCTGCTCTCAAGTATCCCAAAAAATGACTCCCATAAAAGCTCAGCTGACTGCTAACAATAGATAGAAACAAAAGTCAGTTTGACTGCTTCATCTTAAACACTTAGCAAAGACAGTTAAAACCAAAATACAGCCAATCCTGGGCATTTTAAATAATAATAATAATAATAATAATAATAATAATAATAATAATAATATTTTAAGGTATACACTTTATGTTAGCCTCCCAAAATAAGTAAAACTGTTGGCTACAAAGAAGGATTCTCAGAGAGGAATGCCTGATAACTATAAAAATAGACTATCAAGAGGAGCTTCCAGAGGCAGAAGTTTTTAGTTTAAGGCCTACAGATATTCCTAACCTACACAGGTAGGCTTGGTGTTTGCTAGTACAATTATCCAGCCCTGAGTAACAGAATTAAATGTTTCTCTATTAAACACAGAGGTCATACTAGTGAAAGGATTCTGCAAAATCAGATGACATTAAATTATTAAACTGTATATTATGGGGAGGGACAACTGTATCACTAAAAGTTAAATATTAAGTTCACAGTCCTGATAATTGGGGATATTAAAGACTGGTGAGGGTACTTCATACAGTGACATGATCCAGCTACTGCAACATTTATTCAATACTCATATTTTTTGTTTCTCTCATAGAAGAACCCATCCCCAGATGACTTTACAACCTGTTCTTCCTCAACAAGACTTCAAAAAGAACTGACTTCAAAAAGGCAACTCATGTCCCTCACGCCATGCACACTCATGTCACCCTTTCTCAGCTGAGAAAAAGCCAAATGAGAGACGACTCTCTACTTACACCAATGGAGCCAAAAATAAATAGACTATCAATATAAGTAATTAATTAAGTCAGGTAATATCAGGGAGACTGGTTTTCGGTGAGTTCTAAAAATTTGGTGACTGTTAACTGAGGGATTAAAATTTTCTCAGTGCTTTTCCACTAACCTATCAAGGATTACAAAGGGACACATAAGAAAAGGGGGGAATGATACACCCAACTTTACCTTTTATTAAAATTGGGAGCCATATTGCAACAAAGCCATGAAAAAATCATTTTGGCTTTACTGTAAATTACTGCAAATTCTGAACCTGCTTGGAATGACTGCCCGTGCCTTGAACTCACCCGTGCATGGCTCTCTGACCAGATAGCAGCCCTCTCTGAAACTTTGTCACACCTCATAAATATTGGCCTTTTGTGGCCAGACAATGACCCTCTCTGAGGCTCTAATGGTCCTCATAAATTTTGATGTTGGGGCTAGCAAAAAAAAAAAATGTAAACTCCCATTAGTGTGATGCTTGTCAGAGTTCTATTATCTGTTACCCCATTTTTGTGTAACTTTCTGGGCTACAAACCTGGGCTGTAGTAAAGGTGGGGTTGCTCTCTTGTTCTCGCAATTTTGGGAGGGAGTGGCAGCCCAGCCAGTGGAAATAATAAGCTTACTTTAATTTGATTTTAATTGGAGTCAGTGTTCTTTTCTTACATCCTGGTCTAAGAGGTAAACACTCCACAAACATAGAGCTCTGCTGGCCTAAAGACTTCTTGAGAAACTGCCTCTACTTTAAATATATTTTGTTGTCAGAAGGTTTAGCTTCTTTTCTAGTGAGACCATCAAAGCTGGGTCTGCATCTATGTGAATGGAGAGCATGGTTTCTTATTTTCCAATGAACATGAGGCAGCAGTGCTGAATTATCTCTTGGTAGGTAAACTATGGCCATTGGGGGCTAAGTGTCTCCCTGTGTGGACTGTGAAGCCATTTGATCATCCTCCATTTTTGTGGTGTTTCTTGGTGCTGCACTGGGAGTTTGGTATTTGCTTCACGAAATACAAGGAGTTCAACTGCGACACAGTGCTGGAGGGAGTTCTGTCATGTGTGGTGGGTCAGAAACTGCAGGAGAATGCACCAACCAGGCTTCTATTTCACATAGCTTTTTCCTTGACCATACCCACCTGATTCTGAACATTGCCTTGAAACCTCTCCATATAATAAGATGCCTTAACATGTAAGGTTCTGCTGGATGCACCATGGCAGCCAAAAGGCATTTGGAAGTCAATTGGAAATCCACACGGCCCCACCTCAGATATTTTATCACACACCTGCACACCACTGCTCTGGGCCCACTATTCAGCAGTGCAAATTACTGGCATCTCTGTTCTTCACCATTTTCATGAAACCCAGTCAATCAAGGCACTGTCTGGTACACTCATGATCAGCAACAGGAGATCCAAAGGTTCTCCAGTGCCACCTGGTCATGGGAGTTTTAAAAATTTCAGGGTGTTTATCTAGCCACTTTTCA
This sequence comes from Callospermophilus lateralis, assembly GCF_048772815.1. Classification (NCBI taxonomy): domain Eukaryota; kingdom Metazoa; phylum Chordata; class Mammalia; order Rodentia; family Sciuridae; genus Callospermophilus; species Callospermophilus lateralis. The sequence continues at coordinate 884,078 of NW_027514349.1, read as the reverse complement.
AGGATGAAGTTGGAGAAACTGTGGGTTTCAATTCATTCAGGAACCATTTAATGTTGAGGAACCTCATTTCAATGAATGCTCTGGAGAACTCTCAAAGGCAAGGCTTCCCAAAGAGTAGCCAAACGGTCACATGAAGCCCAGCCCATTGAGGTCTACAATGTGAGGTCCATGTGTGTTTTGACTCTCAACTATGCCTGTCAAGTCTTTCAGAATAAAATCATGTGATATCCTGGCTGAGATTCCCAGTGATCAGTCGAAAGCCACCCTTGGCCTAGATTTCAGTTTCCAAGGGCGACTCTCATGCGTGGCATTCTAAAATCGCCACACAATTCATGACAATACTTCTCTGAGGTCAGTTTCAGAACTCAGTCTCTAAGGGGAATCATACCAAAGTTCCAGCCCTGGTGGATCCAGTCATTTCTTCCAACTGCTACACAAATGAACACAATTAAAACCAAAACACTCCCACATGGTCCTCACCTTCTTCCATATAGACACTCATTATAACCTCTGGCTGGAGGTTTCCATGAGGGGTACAGCACAAGACGGTATCCAAAACAAGCTCCCTTGTCCCTTATTTGCTTAAAGTCAGCTAGGCCTGGACAACATTCCTGTGAACCAGGAGTGATAAAATAAGCCTGGGCTTAATACTGCTCTGCTTCTCCAATTTGAGGCCTACTGACTGTCAGGTATAGATTCTTTATGTGATTTGGAATAATGAAAAAACCCAAGCTCATATGGGCTAGCCTCTCCAGGGCTTTGAAGAACTCATTTGACTCAAAGGATCCATATTCTCCCTTGATGGAGATCAGAAACCTATCAGAGTAAGGCAAGATACTCCATACACAGTGACTGATCTTTTTGCCATTTTGGTTTTGAAAGCACACATGGAATCTTTCTTTAGTTCCAACAGGTGCTGAGAATCTAAGCCACTGCCTCACACAGGGCCAAGTGGCTGATTCAGACACATCCCTTTCCAAAGCAATTAAGCAAAGATACACAGGTGATGCCCATTCATTTCCATTTGAAAACTGTTTTCTTAAGGCTTCACAAATTGATGGACTGAGGCAAAGACCTTCCTGACACTCAGAGCAACAGAAAAATAGGTAAGCAAAAGGCCCAAAGCAGGGTTTCTCTACTGAGACTTTCTTTGTCACACTGTTATCTGAGTTTTCTGAGATGCTTGCTATTCCCTTCAGCTATCCAGTACATGGACATGTCACAGAGCTTGGAGGTGGTACATATCTTGGACAGAAAACCATGAGCCTACTCTGGAGAGTGGCCAGAATTCAGGAAGAAAACAGGAACTTCAGAAGATAGTGGGTGTTGCCCGTCCCTAAAGCAACCTGCAGTCCACTCATAAATTGGACAGGATGAATGTTGGCAAACTTTCTACTAGACAGGACACATCCATTGATGCATTATCTTTTATAATGTCTACAACCACGGACACAGTGGGATACACAGGCATACCAACAATCGCCTTGTCAAATGACTTACTATAAGCAGTCAGGACACATCCATTGATGCATTATCTTTTATAATGTCTACAACCACGGACACAGTGGGATACACAGGCATACCAACAATCGCCTTGTCAAATGACTTACTATAAACAGTCCACTCCAAAACAAACAAACCGCCTTTCTTACCTATTCTCAGAACATGAGACTAAACCACAAAATCACAACCACACCCACAACGACACCTCCTTTATTCAAGTAGGTCTGTGACTAATTGGAATGTACTCTGACTGATGGGCCATACTATGTTTCCTTGAAATGGCCTGTCCTTCTCAGATCGGGTATCCTTGGCCAACACTGTGAAGTTTTCAGGAGCCAGTGGTGAGCCACTACCTGCTTTCTAAGGAAATTCCCCTTTTCAGAACTCTCCTGGCATTTGGCAATCCTCACATCAGTAGGTACCAAGGAAGACTTACTCTGTCCTTGGTTATTCCAAACAACTGAGCCCACTGGGAAAGAAACTGGGACTGACTCTGGGTGCCTGGCTTCCTGGATCCCAAGTTCAGAGAGATCCGTCATCAAGGAAGAGAGGTAGGTCACTTCATTCAGGAACTGAATGAGGTTACTGCCGTGGCAACCACTTTGTCCTAACAATTGCTTTCAAGGGTCCCATGAGATGGAGGCTGCCCCTACTTCCTGTGACACTTTCACAAGTTAGATTGGTATATCAACCATTGGCACCTGGGAACAGCTCTCCACACAGGCCTGGTTTGGTCCATCTTCTCTACATTAAGAAGAGAGAAGCTGATTCAGACACAACCCTTCATCCTGACAGGTTGTTTGCCATGGAGGATGACTTTTGGTCTCTTAGGTCCTCCATAGCTGCTTACAACTTCTCCAGGAATCATTTCTGCATGGACCTTTGAGTTTCTCAGCATGTGGAAGATCCCCTATATTCCTGTATTGTAAGACCAACTCTATCCCTGCTCTTCTGTAAAGTTAAATTGACTGAACAGTGTATGGTTAGGTTAACTAACAGGTTCGATTTGGATTAGGAATCTTTCTGCGCGATGAATAATGGTATTGGGAAACTGCGATATTTACAAGAATATATAGGTGAAATATAAGTATGAAAACAGAAATCTAGCTAAGATATGAAGCCCAAAAGGGCATTGGGCCCTTGATTGGGATACGTAGCTTTGAATTATGTTCTGCACTGATGTGTCAGGTAAATCGATATACAATGGCTTAGGTCCTTGTACCATGGATGATTAAATGTAGAAGAGAACTTCCAGTCAAAAGGGATAGTCGGTAGGATTCGGAAGATTCTCAGTAGGTTTAGAAAGAAGAGTGAGTATAGGATTTGGACCAAATGTTGTTTAGCAATAGGGTTTCCGGTAGACAGTGAATGTTAATGTCAGCACAAGTGAAGAGACTGTCACAATGATGAACTGGGGAAAATAGTCAGGAAAGCTGATATCAATAGAGACATTACGAAATCAGGCAAAGTATAAAGTGAGTGATAGGATTAGATATTTTCAACAGGGTTGAGTTTGAATATATAATCTAAGAAAGAAACAAATATGTAGTGACCAATAGGATTGACATTTGACAGCATTAGGCAACCTGGACATGGATGTTTAGTAATCCATGCTCACTTTTCATTTATTCTTTGCTACAATCTTAAGTGTGACCTTTGCTTTTTTTGGCCAGAATATTACTGTGATAAAACGTACATGTAGATCAGGTGACATGACTCTTTCTTCCACCATTTCTGGCAGCAACATTTTCAAGACGTATAAGTTAGTAATGGGGGTAAAAAGAGGTGTACCCTTGTCTGTGCATATAGAGATACTGCATGAATAGACCATACTGTGAATAAATAATATATCTGGTTCTGACTTTAAATAATGGATTGAAATTATATCTGAAAAAATACAGGAAATCTTATATTGACATACAAACATTCATTCCAACCAGTGAAATATCTAATGGCCACATTAAGTTTATGGTTTATCATGAAGGGTGTGTGAGTTTTGCTTCAAAAGTGATTATGGAAATCGAAAATAATGTGTTTGGAAAGAAGTCTCATGAAAAGACCAGTCAAGAAACCTGGAGGAATACATGTTTCATGACGCAGGAAGTGATTGTGAAACAAATGCGTATAAATTTGTGAACTTGTGGATGAAGTATATATTTCCTATGATTTGTAAAAACTGAAGAAATAGTAATGTACCAGTGTTGAATGAAAATAAACGTCAGAATACACATCATGTCCCATACGAATCTACTTGATTGATGTTAATCTGGGTCAGTTACTGTACAAATATTAGGATTTGTAAGCACCATTTACTGAAGTTAGTTTTCAGAACTATGAAACAAATGTGTATTTCAGGTGGATGAATATTTCTGAGAATAATTTTGTGAAAAGTTTATTATAAATCCACATTTTTGAACATGGATGAACTTAGGGAGTGTATTTAAGAAACATATATTTCATATTTTAAAAATCAGGACAGTGTTTATATATATATATATATATATATATATATATATATATATATATATATATATATATATATATATTCATAATAATATATATGTGTATATACATATATATGTGTCTATATATATATATACACACACACACACACACAAAAAAAAAATACACACACAGACATTTAAATGTAGTTATATATATGCCAATCGAAGTTCATCATAAAATATATAGCATCCACAGATGCGAAAATATTTATTTTACTGAACAAGGATTTATGTATAATGTTGTTCTACTAGAAAGCTCACCTATAGTTTGAATTTTCAGTTCCAACAGCGTTTAGAGGAGTGATCTCTTCTCACAAGTTGTATCTGCCAAGTCAGTCACCTCACAAAAATGAACGTGTGATACCAGGTAGAATTCTATATAAGCATATAAAAATAAATGTGCTGAATAGGCTACAGAGAAAGGGAGAGGAATTTACATATTTGTTAACTTTAACAACACATGGAAAACTATTTCAATTAAAAATTGACTAGATTTATAACACCTACCCTTTATCATGCAAATGGCAAGTCCAACTATACCCCATGCCTCCTCTAAACTGCTTGTATTTCTATTATGTTTGGGTTGTTTTTCTCCATCATGTTTGGATTAGTAGACAGAGTATAGTAGGGTATGGGTTATTGTCAGGGATTCAGTATATTCAATGGAATATAGGAAAATGAATCCAATGTGTATAAAATATATGCTACACAATTATCTTCCCACTCTCATCCAGAACAATGCCTTTACATTACCTTCACCCCAAGTAAGACACAATTAGAGTAGAAGAGTTTGAAAATCCGTGAATGCATATCTGGGGTGGAAACAGTACTAAGAAACAAATAAGTATTTCAGGTGGATGAATATTTCTGAGAATAATCTTGTGAAAAGTTGATTATAAATCCACAACATAAATATGAATGAATTTAGGAAGTGTGTAATAAGACACATATTTCATGTTTTGAAAAATCTTGAGAGTGTATCTATATATATATATATACATATTTATATACACAAACAGAGAGAGACATTAAAAATTGCAATATATATGCCAAACGAAATTCACCATGAAATGTATATCATCCACAGATCCAAATATATTCATTTTAGTGAACATTGATTTATGTATAATGTTGTTCAACTAGGAAGCTCACTCACATTTGAATTAAATGTTCAAGCAGCATTTAGGAGGAGTGATCTCTTCTTCCAATTTGTATCTGCCAAATCAGCCACCTCACAAGAATGTACGTGTGGTACCAGGTAGGATTCTATATGTGCATATAAAAATACGTGTGCTGAATAGGCTACAGAGAAAGGGGGACAGGAATTCATTATTTGTTAACTTTAAAAACGCATGGAGAACTATTTCAACAAATAATTGACTAGATTTATAACTGCTACACTATACCATGCAAAAGGCAACTCCAACTATAAAACATACCTCCTCTAAACTGCCTGTATTTCTATTCTGTTTGTGTTATTTTTCTCCATCATATTAGGATTAGTAGTCAGAGTCTAATAGGGTATATGTTAGTTTCAGGGATTCAGTATTTCTAATGGAAAATAGGAAATTGAATCCAATGTGTATGCAAATATGTGCTACACAACATTCTTCCCACTTTCATCCAGAACAATGCCTTGACATTACATTCTCCTCAAGTAAGACACAATTAGAGGATAAGAGTTAGAAAATCTGTGAATGTATATCTGGAATGGAGAATACTCAGGAGTTTACAACTTTGGAGGTGGTAGAGAAGATTCTAAAAGTAAGGAACAGGGTAAACATTCCAGAAACATGCAGCTCTGCTGGCCTACATACTTTTTGAGAAACTGCCTCTAAGGGTGGGCACTTGAAATATTTGAAGTTCTGAGGAGATTTAGTTCATTTGTAGAGAGACCATCAAAGCTGGGTCTGCATCTATGTTACTTGGAGGACATGGTTTCTTATTATCCAATGAACATGAGGCAGCATTGCTGAATTCTCTCTTTGTAGGTAAACTATGGACACTGGGGTCTAAGTGTCTTTCAGTGTGGACTGTGAAGCCAATTGGTCATCCTCCACTTTTCGTGGTGTTTCTCACTGCTCCACTGGGAGTTTGGTATTTGCTTCAAGAAATACAAGGAGTTAAAATGGGACAGAGTGGTGGAGGGAGTTCTTTAAGGTGTGGTGAGTCAGGGTCTTCAGGAGAATGCACCAACCAAGGTTCTATCCCACGTAGATTGCCCCCTTGAGAATAGCAATATGATTCTGAACATTGCAGTGAATCCTCTCCATATAACAAGATGCCTTTACATATATGGGTCTGCTGGCTGCACCATGTCAGTCACAAGCCATTTGGAAGCCAATGGCTGATCCACATGGCCACAACACAGATGTTTTATCACACAATTGCATACCACTGCTCTAGGCCAACTACTCACCAGGCTCCAACTTACTGGCATATCTGTTCTACACCATTTTCATGAAACAAAGTCAATCAAGGCAGTGTCTGGTATACTCAGGATCAGAAACAGGACATCCAAAGTTTTTTCAGTGCCAGCTGAACATGAAAATATCAAAAATTTCATGGTAATTGTCTAGCCATTTTTCACGGATGAAGTTTGCGGCTCTGAGGGCTTCAATTAATTCAGGAACCATTAAATGGTGAAGAAGCTAATTTCAATGAAAGCACTGGAGCACTCTCACAGGCATGGTTTCCCTAAGGGTGGCCAAAATGTCACATGAAGCCAGGCCCATTGAGATCTACAATGTGAGGTTCATGTGTGTTTTAAACTCAAATATGGCTGCCAAGTCTTTAAGAAAAATTGTATGTAATATCCGGGCTGAAATTCCCAGTGTTCTGTGGAAATCCAACCTGGGCCTAGATCTCAGGTTCCAAGGGCGACTCTCATGTGTGGCCTCCTAAAATCCCAACACAATTCATGGCAATACTTCTCTGAGGTCAGTTAAAGAACTCAGTCTCTAAGGGGAATCACACCAGAGTTCAAGCCCAGTGGAACAGTCATCTCTTCCAACCGCCACACAAATGACCACAATTAAAACCAAAACACTCCCACATGGTCCTCATCTTCTTCCATATAGACACTCCTTATAACGTCTGGCTGGAGTTTTCAATGAGGTCCACAGCCCAAGTCAGTGTCCAAATTAAGGTCCTGTTCCCCTCATTTGTCTAACATCAAGGTGGCCTGGACACACTTCCTGTAAACCAGGAGTGATCAAATAGGCCTGACATTAATACTGCTCAGCTTTTTCAATTTGAGGCCTTCTGACTCTGTGGTTTAGATTCTTTATGTGAATTTGAGTCATGAGAAAACCCAAGCCCCTCTGCAGAGATTTGAAGAACTCATTTGGCCCAAAGGATTCCTATTCTCCCTTGATGGAATTCAGGATCCTAACAGAGGAAGGTAAAAGAATTCATTCACAATGAGTGAATATTTGCCATTTTGGTGTTGGATGGACACATGGGATCTTTCTTTTAATCCATCAGGTGCTAAGAATCTAAGCCACTGCCTCACACAGGGCCAAGAGGCTGATTCAGACACATCCTTTTCCAAAGCAATTAAGCAAAGAGCCACAGGTGATGCCCATTCATTTCCATTTGAAAACTGTTTTCTTCAGGGTTCACAAAGGTGTGGCCTGAGGCAAAGACCTTCCTGACACTCAGAGCAACAGAAAAATAGGTAAGCAAAAGGCCCAAAGCAGGGTTTCTCTACTGAGACTTTCTTTGTCACACTGATATCTGAGTTTTCTGAGATGCTTGCAATTCCCTTCAGCTATCCATTATATGGCAATGTCACAGAGCTTGGAGGTGGTACATATCTTGGACAGAAAACCATGAGCCTGCTCTGAAGAGTGGCCAGAATTCTGGAAAAAAACAGGAACTCCGGAAGATAGTAGGTGTTGCCCGTCCCTAAAGCAACCTGCAGTCCACTCATAAATTGGGCAGGATGAATGTTGGCAAGCTTTCTACTAGACAGGACACATCCATTGATGCATTATCTTTTATAATGTCTACAACCACGGACACAGTGGGATACACAGGCATACAAACAATCGCCTTGTCAAATGACTTACTATAAACAGTCCACTCCAAAACAAACAAACCGCCTTTCTTACCTATTCTCAGAACATGAGACTAAACCACAAAATCACAACCACACCCACAACGACACCTCCTTTATTCAAGTAGGTCTGTGACTAATTGGAATGTACTCTGACTGATGGGCCATACTATGTTTCCTTGAAATGGCCTGTCCTTCTCAGATCGGGTATCCTTGGCCAACACTGTGAAGTTTTCAGGAGCCAGTGGTGAGCCACTACCTGCTTTCTCAGGAAATTCCCCTTTTCAGAGCTCTCCTGGCATTTGGCAATCCTCACATCAGTAGGTACCAAGGAAGACTTACTCTGTCCTTGGTTATTCCAAACAACTGAGCCCACTGGGAAAGAAACTGGGACTGACTCTGGGTGCCTGGCTTCCTGGATCTTAAGTTCAGAGAAATCCGTCATCAAGGAAGAGAGGTAGGTCACTTCATTCAGGAACTGAATGAGGTTACTGCCGTGGCAACCACTTTGTCCTAACAATTGCTTTCAAGGGTCCCATGAGATGGAAGCTGCCCCTACTTCCTGTGACACTTTCACAAGTTAGATTGGTATATCAACCATTGGCACCTGGGAACAGCTCTCCACACAGGCCTGGTTTGGTCCATCTTCTCTACATTAAGTAGAGAGAAGCTGATTCAGACACAACCCTTCATCCTGACCAGGTTGTTTGCCATGGAGGATGACTTTTGGTCTCTTAGGTCCTCCATAGCTGCTTACAACTTCTCCAGGAATCATTTCTGCATGGACCTTTGAGTTTCTCAGCATGTGGAAGATCCCCTATATTCCTGTATTTTAAGACCAACTCTATCCCTGCTCTTCTGTAAAGTTAAATTGACTGAACAGTGTATGGTTAGGTTAACTAACAGGTTCGATTTGGATTAGGAATCTTTCTGCGCGATGAATAATGGTATTAGGAAACTGCGATATTTACAAGAATATATAGGTGAAATATAAGTATGAAAACAGAAATCTAGCTAAGATATGAAGCCCAAAAGGGCATTGGGCCCTTGATTGGGATACGTAGCTTTGAATTATGTTCTGCACTGATGTGTCAGGTAAATCGATATACAATGGCTTAGGTCCTTGTACCATGGATGATTAAATGTAGAAGAGAACTTCCAGTCAAAAGGGATAGTCGGTAGGATTCGGAAGATTCTCAGTAGGTTTAGAAAGAAGAGTGAGTATAGGATTTGGACCAAATGTTGTTTAGCAATAGGGTTTCCGGTAGACAGTGAATGTTAATGTCAGCACAAGTGAAGAGACTGTCACAATGATGAACTGGGGAAAATAATTAGGAAAGCTGATATCAATAGAGACATTACGAAATCAGGCAAAGTATAAAATGAGTGATAGGATTAGATATTTTCAACAGGGTTGAGTTTGAATATATAATCTAAGAAAGAAACAAATATGTAGTGACCAATAGGATTGACATTTGACAGCATTAGGCAACCTGGACATGGATGTTTAGTAATCCATGCTCACTTTTCATTTAGTCTTTGCTACAATCTTAAGTGTGACCTTTGCTTTTTTTGTTCAGAATATTACTGTGATAAAACGTACATTTAGATCAGGTGACATGACTATTTCTTCCACCATTTCTGGCAGCAACATATTCAAGACGTATAAATTAGTAATGGGGGTAAAAAGAGGTGTACCCTATGTCTGTGCATATAGAGATAATGCATGAATAGACCATACTGTGAATAAATAATATATCTGGTTCTGACTTTAAATAATGGATTGAAATTATATCTGAAAAAATACAGGAAATCTTATATTGACATACAAACATTCATTCCAACCAGTGAAATATCTAATGGCCACATTAAGTTTATGGTTTATCATGAAGGGTGTGTGAGTTTTGCTTCAAAAGTGATTATGGAAATCGAAAATAATGTGTTTGGAAAGAAGTCTCATGAAAAGACCAGTCAAGAAACCTGGAGGAATACATGTTTTATGAAGCAGGAAGTGATTGTGAAACAAATGCGTATAAATTTGAGAACTTGTGGATGAAATATATATTTCCTATGATTTGTAAAAACTGAAGCAATAGTAATGTACCAGTGTTGAATGAAAATAAACGTCAGAATACACATCATGTCCCATACGAATCTACTTGATTGATGTTAATCTGGGTCAGCTAATGTACAAATATTAGGATTTGTAAGCACCATTTACTGAAGTTAGTTTTCAGAACTATGAAACAAATGTGTATTTCAGGTGGATGAATATTTCTGAGAATAATTTTGTGAAAAGTTTATTATAAATCCACATTTTTGAACATGAATGAACTTAGGGAGTGTATTTAAGATACATATATTTCATATTTTAAAAATCAAGTCAGTGTATATATATATATATATATTCATAATTATATATATGTGTATATATATACACATATAATTATATATATGTATATATATATACACTCACACACACACACACACAAAACACACACACAGACATTAAAATGTAGGAATATATATGCCAATCGAAGTTCATCATAAAATATATAGCATCCACAGATGCAAAAATATTTATTTTACTGAACAAGGATTTATGTATAATGTTGTTCTACTAGAAAGCTCACCCATAGTTTGAATTTTCAGTTCCAACAGCGTTTAGAGGAGTGATCTCTTCTCACAAGTTGTATCTGCCAAGTCAGTCACCTCACAAAAATGAACGTGTGATACCAGGTATTCTATATAAGCATATAAAAATTCATGTGCTGAATAGGCTACAGAGAAAGGCAGAGAGGAATTTACATATTTGTTAACTTTAACAACACATGGAGAACTATTTCAATTAAAAATTGACTAGATTTATAACACCTACCATTTATCATGCAAATGGCAAGTCCAACTATACCCCATGCCTCCTCTGAACTGCTTGTATTTCTATTCTGTTTGGGTTGTTTTTCTCCATCATATTTGGATTAGTAGACAAAGTATAGTAGGGTATGCGTTATTGTCAGGGATTCAGTATTTTCAATGGAATATAGGAAAATGAATCCAACGTGTATAAAATATATGCTACACAATTATCTTCCCACTCTCATCCAGAACAATGCCTTTACATTACCTTCACCCCAAGTAAGACACAATTAGAGTAGAAGAGTTTGAAAATCCGTGAATGCATATCTGGGGTGGAAACAGTACAAAGAAACAAATACGTATTTCAGGTGGATGAATATTTCTGAGAATAATCTTGTGAAAAGTTGATTATAAATCCACAACATAAATATGAATGAATTTAGGAAGTGTGTAATAAGACACATATTTCATGTTTTGAAAAATCTTGAGCATGTATATGTATATATATATATATATATATATATATATATATATATATATATATATACATATATATATATATATTTATATACAGACAAAAGAGAGACATTAAAAATTGCAATATATATGCCAAACGAAATTCACCATGAAATGTATATCATTCACAGATCCAAATATATTCATTTTACTGAACATGGATTTATGTATAATGTTGTTCAACTAGGAAGCTCACTCACATTTGAATTATCAGTTCAAGCAGCGTTTAGGAGGAGTGATCTCTTCTTCCAATTTGTATCTGCCACGTCAGCCACCTCACAAGAATGTACGTGTGGTACCAGGTAGGATTCTATATGTGGATATAAAAATACGTGTGCTGAATAGGCTACAGAGAAAGGGGGACAGGAATTCACTTATTTGTTAACTTAAAAATCGCATGGAGAACTATTTCAACAAATAATTGACTAGATTTATAACTGCTACACTATACCATGCAAAAGGCAACTCCAACTATAAAACATACCTCCTCTAAACTGCTTGTATTTCTATTCTGTTTGTGTTATTTTTCTCCATCATATTAGGATTAGTAGTCAGAGTCTAATAGGGTATATGTTAGTTTCAGGGATTCAGCATTTCTAATGGAAAATAGGAAATTGAATCCAATGTGTATGCAAATATGTGCTACACAAAAATCTTCCCACTTTCATCCAGAACAATGCCTTGACATTACATTCTTCTCAAGTAAGACACAATTAGAGGATAAGAGCTAGAAAATCTGTGAATATATCTGGAATGGAGTATTCTCAGGAGTTTACAACTTTTGAGGTGGTAGAGAAGATTCTAAAAGTAAGGGACAGGGTAAACATTCCACAAACATGCAGCTCTGCTGGCCTAAATGCTTTTTGAGAAACTGCCTCTAAGGGTGGGCACTTGAAATATTTGATGTTCTGAGGAGATTTAGTTCCTTTGTAGAGAGACCATCAAAGCTGGGTCTGCATCTATGTTACTTGGAGGACATGGTTTCTTATTATCCAATGAACATGAGGCAGCGGTGCTGAATTCTCTCTTTGTAGGTAAACTATGGACACTGGGGTCTAAGTGTCTTTCAGTGTGGACTGTGAAGCCAATTGGTCATCCTCCACTTTTCGTGGTGTTTCTCGCTGCTCCACTGGGAGTTTGGTATTTACTTCAAGAAATACAAGGAGTTAAAATGGGACAGAGTGGTGGAGGGAGTTCTTTAAGGTATGGTGAGTCAGGGTCTTCAGGAGAATGCACCAACCCAGGTTCTATCCCACGTAGATTGCCCCCTTGAGAATAGCAATAAGATGCCTTTACATATATGGGTCTGCTGGCTGCACCATGTCAGTCACAAGCCATTTGGAAGCCAATGGCTGATCCACATGGACGCAACACAGATGTTTTATCAGACAATTGCATACCACTGCTCTAGGCCAACTACTCACCAGGCTCCAACTTACTGGCATATCTGTTCTACACCATTTTCATGAAACAAAGTCAATCAAGGCAGTGTCTGGTATACTCAGGATCAGAAACAGGACATCCAAAGTTTTTTCAGTGCCAGCTGAACATGAAAATATCAAAAATTTCATGGTAATTTTCTAGCCATTTTTTATGGATGAAGTTTGCGGCTCTGAGGGCTTCAATTAATTCAGGAACCATTAAATGGTGAAGAAGCTAATTTCAATGAAAGCACTGGAGCACTCTCACAGGCATGGTTTCCCTAAGGGTGGCCAAAATGTCACATGAAGCCAGGCCCATTGAGATCTACAATGTGAGGTCCATGTGTGTTTTAAACTCAAATATGGCTGCCAAGTCTTTAAGAAAAATTGTATGTAATATCCGGGCTGAAATTCCCAGTGTTCTGTGGAAATCCAACCTGGGCCTAGATCTCAGGTTCCAAGGGCGACTCTCATGTGTGGCCTCCTAAAATCCCAACACAATTCATGGCAATACTTCTCTGAGGTCAGTTAAAGAACTCAGTCTCTAAGGGGAATCACACCAGAGTTCAAGCCCAGTGGAACAGTCATCTCTTCCAACCGCCACACAAATGACCACAATTAAAACCAAAACACTCCCACATGGTCCTCATCTTCTTCCATATAGACACTCCTTATAACGTCTGGCTGGAGTTTTCAATGAGGTCCACAGCCCAAGTCAGTGTCCAAATTAAGGTCCTGTTCCCCTCATTTGTCTAACATCAAGGTGGCCTGGACACACTTCCTGTAAACCAGGAGTGATCAAATAGGCCTGACATTTATACTGCTCAGCTTTTTCAATTTGAGGCCTTCTGACTCTGTGGTTTAGATTCTTTATGTGAATTTGAGTCATGAGAAAACACAAGCCCCTCTGCAGAGATTTGAAGAACTCATTTGGCCCAAAGGATTCCTATTCTCCCTTGATGGAATTCAGGATCCTAACAGAGGAAGGTAAAAGAATTCATTCACAATGAGTGAATATTTGCCATTTTGGTTTTGGATGCACACATGGGACCTTTCTTTTGATCCATCAGGTGCTGAGAATCTAAGCCACAGCCTCACACAGGGCCAAGAGGCTGATTCAGACACATCTTTTTTCAAAGCAATTAAGCAAAGAGCCACAGGTGATGCCCTTCATTTCCTTTTCAAAAAATGTTTTCCTCAGGCTTCCCAAAGGGGTGGCCAGAGGCAAAGACATCCTGAGATTCAGGGCAACAGAACAATAGGTTAGCAAAAGAGCCAAAGCAGGGTTTCTCCACTGAGACTTTTCTGGTCACACTGATATCTGAGTTTTCTGAGATGTTGGCCATTCCCTTCAGATATCCAGTACATGGCCATGTGACAGAGATTGGAGGTGGTACATATCTTGGACACAAACCCAAGAGCCTATTCTTAAGAGTTGTCAGAATTCAGAAAGAAAACAGGGACTTAAAAAGGTAGTAGGTGTTTCCTATCGATATGGAAACCACGCTCCATTCATTAAATGGGCAGGATGAATACTGGAAAGCTTTCTACTAAAGAGGACACATGCATTGATGCATTCTCTTTTATAATGTATACAACCACGGACACAGTGGGATACACAGAAATAGAAACACTCACCATGTAAAACGACTTACTAGAAACAGTTCACTCCAAACCAAAGAAACCTCCTTTTCTACCTATTCTCAGAACAGAGACAAAACCACACACCCACACTCAAAAAGACACCTCCTTCCCCAAAGTAGGGCTGTGATTATCCGGAGTGTCCTCTGACAGGTTTGCCATACTATGTTCCCCTTTAATGGTCTGTCCTGTCTCAGATCTGGTCTCCTTGTCCAACTCTGTGAAGCAGTCAGGAGCCAGGGGTGAGCCACTACATACTTAGTCAGGAAAGGCCCGTGTTCAGATCTTTCCTGGCATTTGGCCATCCTCACATCAGTCAGTACCAAGAAGACTGACTCTGTCCTTGGTGATTCCAAACAAATGAGACCACTTGGACTGGGACTGGGACTGGCTCTGGTGCTTGGTTTCCTTGGTCCCAAGTTCAGAAAGTTCCATCAACAAGGAAGTGAGGTAGGTCACTTCCTTCAAGAACTGAATGAGGTCACTGCCTTGGCAACCACTTTGTCTAACAGTTGCTTCCAAGGGTCCCATGAGATGGAGGCTGCCCCTACTTCCTTTGACACTTTCACAACTTAGAATGGTATATCAACCTTAGGCACCCGGGAACAGCTCTCCACACAAGCCTGGTTTGGTCCATCTTCTCTACATTAAGAAGAGAGAGGCTGATTCAGACACAACCCTTCATCCTGACCAGGTTGTTTGCCATGGAAAATGACTTTTTGTCTCTCAGGTCGTTCATTGCTGCCTACATCTTCTCCAGGGATCATTTCTGCATGGACCTTTGAGGTTCTTAACAGGTGGAGCATCCCCTACATTCCTGTATTGTAAGAACAATCTGTCTCTGCTCTTCTGTAAAGTTAGATTGAGTGAACAGTGTATGGTTAGGGTTAATTTCATGTTCGATTTGGGTTAGGAATCATTCTGCTGGATGAATAATGGTATTGGGAACCTGTGATATTTATAAGAATATCGAGGTTAAATATATGTATGAAAACAGAAATTAAAGTAAGATTTGAATCCCAGAAGGGCTTTGGGCAGTTGATTGGGATATTTAGCTTTGAATTGTGCACATATGTCTCAAATAAATGGATATACAATGGCAGAGGAACTTGAACCTTGGATGATTGAATGCTGAAGAGAACATCCAAGTCAAAAGGGATTGTCGGTAGGATTAAGAAGATAGTCATTATGTTTAGCAAGTAGAGTTAGTATAGGATATGTAACAAAAGTTTTTTAGCAATTTTTTTTCGGGCAGTGAGTGAATATAAATGTCAGCACATATGAAGAAATCAGACACAATGATGAAATGGGGAAAATTTGTAGAAAAGCAGATATCAATAGAGACATTAGGAAATCAGGCAAAGTATAAAGTGAGTGATAGGATAAGACATTTTCAACAGGGTTGAGATTGAATATCTAATCTTAGGAAGAAACAAATATGTAGGTCACCAATAGGATTGACATTTGAGAGCATTAGGCAACATGGACATGGATGTTGTTAGTAATCCATGTTCACTTTCCATTTAGACTTTGGTACAATCCTAAGTGGGACCTTTGCATTTTGTTTCCAGAATATTACTGTGATAAAATGTGTATGTAGATCAGATGACATGATTATTTCTTCCACCATTTCTAGGAGCAGTATTTTGAAGACGTATAAATTAGCATTGGGGGTAAAAAGAGGTGTACCCTGTTTCTATGAATATACAGATAATGCATGAATAGACCTTAATTTCAATAAATAATATAACTTGTTCCACTTTAAGTAATGGATTGAATTGATATCTGAAAATATATAAGAAATCTTATATTGATATGCAATCATTCATGACAACCAGTTATACACCTAATGTTAATATTAGGTTACGGTTTATCATGAAGTTTGTGTGAGTTTTGCTTCAAAAGTGATTATGGAAATCGAAAATAATGTGTTTGGAAAGAAGTCTCATGAAAAGGCCAGTCAAGGAACACCGAGGAATTCATGAGTTCTGAAGAAGGAAGTGATTGAAATTGAAAAAAATGACGATAAATTTGCTTACTTGTGGATGAAATATTATAATATGATGTGAATAAACTGAAGAAATAGTAATGTACCAGTGTTGAATAAAAATGAACATCAAAATACACATCATGTCCCACAGGAATCTACTCGCATTGATGTTAAACTGTGTCAGTTACTGTAGAAATATTAGGATTTCTTTGCACCATTCACCAAAGTTAGTTTTCTTTTTTTTTTAATTTTTATTTATGCTTGTTCAAAACATTACATAGTTCTTGATATATCATATTCCACACTGTGTTTCAAGTAGGTAATGAACTCCCATTTTTACCCCGTAAACAGATTGCAGAATCACATCAGTTACACATCCATTGATTTACATATTGCCATACTAGTGTCTGTCGTATTCTGCTGCCTTTCCTAACCTCTACTATCCCCCTCCCCTTACCTCCCCTCCACTCTTCTCTCTCTACCTCTTTACTGTAATTCATTTCTCCCCCTTGTATAATTTTTTCCTTTCCCTCACCTCCTCTTGTATGTAATTTATATAACCCTGAGGGTCTCCTTTTATTTCCATGCAATTTCCCTTCTCTCTCCCTTTCCCTTCCTCCTCTCATCCCTGTTTAATGTTAATTTTCTTCTAATTCTATTCGTCCCTACTCTGTTCTTAGTTACTCTCTTTATATCAATAAAGACATTTGGCATTTGGTTTTACGGATTGGCTAGCTTCACTTAGCATAATCTGCTCTAATGCCATCCATTTCTCTGCAAGTTATATCATTTTGTCATTTTTTAATGCAGAGTAATATTCCATTGTGTATAAATGCCACATTTTTTATCCATTCATCTATGGAAGTGCATCTAGGTTGGTTCCACAGTCTTGCTATTGTAAATTGTGCTGCTATGAACATCAATGTATCAGTGTCCCTGTAGCATTTTTTTTAGGTCTTTAGGGAATAGACTGAGAAGGGGAATACCTTGGTCAAATGGTGGTTCCATTCCCAGTTCTACAAGAAATCTCCATACTGCTTTCCAATTTGGCTGCACCAATTTGCAGTCCCACCAGCAATGTACAAGTTTACCCTTTTCTCCACATCCTCACCAGCACTTGTTGTTGTTTGAGTTCATAATAAATATCTGGAATGGAAAATGCTCAGGAGTTCACAACCTTGAAGGTGGTAGAGGAGTTTCCAAAAGTAAGGGACAGGGTAAATACCACAAACATGGAGCTGTGTCGGCCTTAAGACTTCTTGAGAAAATGCCTCTGAGGTTGGGCACTTGAAATATATGTTGTTGTCAGGAGCTTTAGCTTCCTTTGTAGTGAGACCATCAAAGCTGAGTCTGCATCTATGTGACCTGAAGAACATGGTTTTTTATTTTCCTATAAACACGAGGCAGCAGTGCTGAATTCTCTCTTTGTAGGCAAACTGGGGCTACTGGGGTCTATGTGTCTCCCCGTGTGGACTGTGAAGCCATTTGATCATCCTTCACATTTCGTCATGTTATTTGATGCTGCACTGAAAGTTTGGTATTTACTTTACGAAATAAAGGAGTTTAACTGCGATACAGTGCTGCAGGGAGTTCTGTCACATGTTGTGGTCAGGATCGGCAGGAGAATGTACCAAGCAGGCTTCTATCACACATAGTTGCCCCCTTGACCATAGCAATATGATTCTGAACATTGCCCTGAAACCTCTCCATTCAACAAGATGCCTTTACATCCAAAGGTCTGCTAGCTGCACATGTCAGTCACAAACCATTTCTAAGCCAATGGCAGATCCACGTGGCCGCACCACAGATGTTTTTTTCACACACCTACACTCTACTGCTCTTGGCCCACTACTCAGCAGGCTCCAACTTACTGGCATCTCTTTTCTACACCATTATCATGAAACTCAGTCAAACCAGACACTGTCTTGTATACTCATGATAAGCACCAGGACATCAAATGGATTTCCAGTGCCAGCTGGTCATGGAAATTTCAAAAATTTCATGGTATTTTCTAGCCATTTTTCAAGGATGAAGTTGGAGGTACTGTGGGTTTCAATTCATTCAGGAACCATTAAATGTTGAGGAAGCTCATTTCAATGGAAGCTCTAGAGAACTCTCACAGGCAAGTCCTCCGAAAGAGTGGCCCAATGTCACATAAAGCCAGCCACATTGAGGTCTACAATGTGAGGTCCATGTGTGTTTTGACTCTCAACTATTGCTTCCAAGTTTTTCAGAATATAATCAAGTGATATCCTCGCTGAGATTCCCAGTGCTCTGTGGAAAGCCACCCTGGGCCTAGATCTCAGTTTCCAAGGGTGACTCTCATGTGTGGCCTCCGAAAATCCCAACACAATTCATGGCAATACTTCTCTAAGGTCAGTTCCAGAACTCAGTCTCCAAGGGGAATCCCACAAGAGTTGAAACCCAGGTGGACACAGTCATCTTTTCCAACTGCCACACAAATGACCACAATTGAAACCAAAACACTCCCACATGGCCCTCATGTTTTTCCATATAGACACTCATCATAACCTCTCGCTGGAGGTTTCCATGAGGGGCACAGACCAAGACACCGTCCAAAATAAGCTCCCTTGCCCCTAATTTGCCGAAAGTCAGGGTGGCCTACACACCCTTCCTGTGAACCAGAACTGATCAAATAGGGATGTAGTTAATACTGTTCTGCTTTTCCAATTTGAGGCCTACTGACTGTCAGGTATAGATTCTTTATGTGATTTGGAGTCATCAGCAAACCCAAGCACTTCTGCAGGGGTTCAAAGAACTCATTTGAACTAAAGGATCCTGATTCTTACTTGATGAAGGTCAGGAATCTAATAGAGGAAGGCAAGAGACTCATTTGCCATTTCTGTTTTGAGTGCACACATGGAATCTATCTTTAGATGCATCAGGTGCTGAGAATCTAAGCCACAACCTCACACAGAACCAAGAGGCTGATTCAGACACATCCTTTTACAAAGCAATTAAGCAAAGAGCAACAGGTGATGCCCATTCATTTTCATTTGAAAACTGTTTTCTTCAGGCTTCACAAAAGGGTGGCCAGAGGCAAAAACCTTCCTGACATTTAGGGCAACAGAAAAACAGGTAAGCAAAAGACCCAAAGCAGGGTTTCTCCACTGAGACTTTCCTGGTCACACTGATATCTGAGTTTTCTGAGATGCTCCCCATTCACTTTAGCTATCAAGTACATGGTCATGTCACAGAGCTTGGAGGTTGTATATATCTTGGACACAAAACCATGAGCCTATTCTGGAGAGTGGCCAGAATTCAGGAAGAAAACAGGATCTTAGGAAGATAGTAGGTTTTGCCCATCCAGAAGGCAAGCCGTGGTCCATTCATCAATTGGGCAGGATGAATGCCAGGAAGCTTTCTACTAGACAGGACACATCCATTAATTCATTCTCTTTTCTAATGTCTACAACCACAGACACAGTGGGATACACAGACATAGAAACACTCACATGTCAAACGACTTACTAGAAACAGTGCAATCCAAACCAAACAAACCGCATTTTCTACCTATTCTCAGAACATGTGACAAAACCACAAAACCACAACCATTCCCACAAAGGCACCTCCTTCCCCCAAGTAGGTCTGTGAGTATCCAGAGTGTCCTCTGACTGGTGGGCCATACAATGTTCTCCCGAAATGTCCTGTCCTGACTCAGATCTGGTCTCCTTGGCCAACTCTGTGAAGTTGTCAGGAGCCAGCGGTGAGCCACTACCTGCTTTCTCAGAAAAGGTCCCTCTTCAGAGCTCTCCTGGCCTTTGGCTATCCTCACATAGGTAGGTACCAAGAAAGACTGACCCTGTCCTTGGTAAAACCGAACAAGTGAGCCCACTGGGACTGGGACTGGGACTGGCTCTGGGTGCCTGTCTTCATGGATCCCAAGTTCAGAGAATTCCTTCACCAAGGAAGTGACGTAGGTCACTTCCTTCAGGAACTGAATCAGGTTACTGCCTTGGCAACCAATTTGTCCTAACAGTTGCTTCCAAGAGTCCAATGAGTTGGAGGCTGCCCCTACTTCCAGTGAAACTTTCACAATTTTGCATGGTATATCAACCATAGGCACCCAAAAAAAGCTCTCCAGATAGGCGTGGTTTGGTCCATCTTCTATACATTAAGAAAAGAAATGTTGATTCAGACACATCCCTTCATGCTAACCAGGTTGTTTGTCATGGAAGATGACTTTTGCTCTCTGACGTCATTCATAGCTGCCTACATTTAATCCTGGGATCATTTCTTTAATGACCTTGGAGGTTCTCAGCAAGTGGAAGATCCCCTAATTTCTGTATTGAAAGACCAACTCTGTCCCTGCTCTTCAGTAAAGTTAGATTGAGAGAACAGTGTATGGTCAGGGTTAATAACATGTTCCATTTGGGTTAGGAATCATTCTGCGGGATGAATTATGGTATTGGGAACGTGCGATATTTATAATAATATAAGTGAATTATAAGTATGAAAACAGACATCTAGGTAATATTTGAAGCCCAGAATTGCATTGGACCCTTAGCTGGGATTCTTAGCTTTGAATTATATTCTGCACAGATGTCTCAGATAAATCGATATACAATGGCATAATTACTTGTACCTTGGTTTATTGAATGTTGAAGAGAACATCCAGTCAAAAAGGGATAATTTGTAGGATTAGTAAGATAGTTGGTAGGTTTTGAAAGAAGAGTGAGTATAGGATTTGGATAAAAAGATCTTTAGCTGTAGGGTTTCGGATAGAGTGAATGTAATTGTCAGCACATGTGGAGAGTCTGTCAAAAGGATGAACTGGGGAAAAAAGTAGGAATGCAGATATCAATTGACATTAGGATATCAGGCAAAGTATAAAGTGAGTGATAGAATTATACATTTTCAACAGGCTTGAGTTTGAATATATAATCTTAGGAAGAAACAAACATGTAGTCACCAATAGGATGAACTTTTGAGAGCATTAGGCAACATGGACATGGATGTTTTCCGTAATCCATGCTCACTTTTCATTTAGGCTTTGGTACAAACATAAGTTTGACCTCTTCTTTCTGTGTGCAGAATACTACTGTGGTAAAATGTATATGTAGATCAGGTGACATGAGTATTTCTTCCACCATTTCTGGGAGCAATATTTTGAAGACGTATAAATTATTTTTGGAGGTAAAAATGGTGTACACTGTGTCTATAATTATAGAAATAATGCATGAATAGACCATACTGTAAATAAATATTATAACTGGTTCTAACTTTAAATAATGTATTGAATTGATATCTGAAAATATACAGAAAATCTTACATTGATATACAATCCTTCATTCCAACCAGTAATATATCTAATGGTTATATCAGCATTATGGTTTTTCATGAAGAATGTGTGAGTTTTGCTTCAAAAGTGATTATGGAAATCGGAAATAATGTGTTTGGAAAGAAGTCTCATGAAAAGACCAGTCAAGAAACCTGGAGGAATACATGTGTTTTGAAGCAGAAAGTGATTGAAAGTGAAACAAATGCCTATATATTTGTGAACTTGTGGATCAAATATATATCCTATGATGTGCATAAACTGAAGAAATAGTAATGTACCACTGTTACATAAAAATGAACGTCAAAATACACATCATGTCCTCTCCCACAGGAATCTACTTGCATTGATGTTAAACTGGGTCAGTTATTGTAGAAATATTAGGATAATGCCGCAGTCTTGCTGGGCACAATCAGGAGCCACTTGCCAAAAGAAACGAACTTTATTTTTAGAACCACACACGCCAAACAAAACAGCCTCTCAGGAAAAACCTTCAGAGCCCCAACTGCCACCACTGGCTTCCCAAAACCTCTCCCTCCCACATGAGCCTCTCTCCGCCTCCCACAATCCTCCTGCTCTTGAGGCCGATTGGGTGGGTCATATTGGCAAAGTCAAAAAAAGTCCCCCAATGAGCAGTTTTGTGGTCTGAAAGGGCAGGGAAACAGCCCATTGAGCATCACCGCAGAGGAGCCAATCAGCTAGTTGTTGCTGGGGCCGCTGTGAGCCAATCATCAGCCGGCAGCTGGAAGTTTGCTGGCAGCAGGAATTTTGCTGGGGCCCCTTCGGCTGTGGCTCTCAACATCTTCCCCTCTCTGTTTAAACAACACGCATGTGGCTTAGGGACCGTGCCTGCCTTAGGTTGTCCAATAGTACATATGGTCTTTACCCGTTAAGTTGGTACCATTGCAATTGGATCTTACCCGTCACTGACTACCCGTCCAGTATAGAGCCACACCTGTGGAGAGGTCTTTGTACCAGCGGGGGTGGGTGAGGTTCTTTGCCTCACCTCTGTTGGCCCCCCCAAATTTTAGCTGGACGATCATGACACGCAGAAGGGAGGAAGATACACCAAGCCAATTGACGGCTCCTTTTGGAAAAATTGTACCACCGATGACATCATCAGCAAATATACCCCAACACTACGACAAGTCGCTGCACCAACAGATAGTTCACAATGCATTTAGGTGAGTTCACATGTGTCCAGGCAAGTTCTGCAAGCAGTACAGGGATGGCTATTGCAGAAGCTGTAGATTGGAATTATCTTTGATTTCACCTGCACTGGGATGAAGATAGGAACTCTGGCAATAATGTCTAAAGAAAAAAATTATGTAACATTCCAGAAGGCACTAAAACCAAAAAAAAAAAAAAAAAAAAAAAAAAAAAACATATGTAACATTCCAGAAGGCACATCAAAAACCAAAATGGCCCAAAAAGCATTCATTGAGGATGAAGTCTCTCACCTTCCTCTGTAAGGTTCCTGACCTCCATAAAATGAGAATAGGGATTTATTGGGTCAAATGAGTTCTTCAAAACCCTGCAGAGGGTAGCCAATGGGTTATTGGGTTTTTTCATTACTCCAATTCACATCAAGAATCTATACTCCACAGACAGTAGGCCTCAAATTAGAGAAGCAGAGCAGTACTAAAGTCAGGGTTATTTGATCACTCCTGATTCACAGAATGGGTCTCCAGGCCACCTTGACTTTAGGCAAATGAGAGGAAAGGGAGATTATTTTGGACACTGTCTTGGGCTGTGCCCCTCAAGGAAACGTCAAGCCAGAGGTTATGATGAGCGTCTATATGGAAGAAGATGAGGGCCATTTGGGAGTTTTTTGGTTTTCCTTGTGGTCATTTATGTGGCAGTCGGAAGAGATGACTGGGTCCACCAGGGCTTGAACTCTGGTGTGATTCCCCTTAGAGACTGAGTTCTGGAACTTACCTCAGAGAAGTATTGCCATGATTTGTGTTGGGATTTTAGGTGGCCACCCATGAGAGTCGCCCGTTGAAACTGAGATCTAGGCCTGGGGTGGCTTTCCACAGAGCACTGGGAATCTCAGACAGAATATCATATGATATTATTTTGAAATACTTGCCAGACATAGTTGAGAGTCAAAA
Organism: Callospermophilus lateralis; assembly: GCF_048772815.1. Lineage (NCBI taxonomy): Eukaryota > Metazoa > Chordata > Mammalia > Rodentia > Sciuridae > Callospermophilus > Callospermophilus lateralis. Next base: position 860,174 of record NW_027514349.1, on the reverse strand, counting down.
CACACATGGACCTCACATTGTAGACCTCAATTGGCCTGGCTTCATGTGACTATTTGGCCACTCTTTGGAAAGCCTTGCCTGTGAGAGTTCTCCAGAACATTCCTTGAAATGAGCTTCCTCAACATTGAATAATTCCTGAAAGAATTGAAACAAATAATGCCTCCAACTTCATCCTTGTAAAATGGCTAGATAAATACCATGAAATTTTTGAAATTCGCATGATGAGGTGGCACTGGGGAACCTTTGATGTTCTGTTGCTCATCATTAGTGTACCAGACAGTGCCTTGATTGATTGGGTATAATGAAAGTGGTGTAGAACAGAGATGCCGGTTAGATGGAGACTGCGGAGTATTTGGCCCAGAACTGTGGTGTGCAGGTGTGTGATAAAATATTTATGGTGGTGCCATGTGGATCTGCCATTGATTTCCAAATGGCTTTTAGCTGACATGGTGCACCCAGCAGACCCTTATATGCAAAGGCATCTTGTTATATGGAGAGGTTTCAGGGCAATGTTCAGAATCAGGTTGCTATGGTCAAGGGGGCAAGCTATGTGGGATAGAAGCCGGATTGGTGCGTTCTCCTGGAGACTCTGACCCACCACATGTCACAGAACTCCCTCCAACACTATGTCCCAGTTGAACTCCTTGTATTTCTTGAAGCAAATACCAAACTCCCAGTTCAGCACCAAGAAACACCATGAAAATTGAAGGATGACTAAATGGCTTCATCGTCCACACAGTTAGACACTTTGGCCCAGTGGCCTCTGTTTACCTACAAAGAGAAAAATCAGCACTGCTGCCTCAGGTTCATTGGAAAATAAGAAACCATGTTCTCCAGGTCACATAGATTCAGACCCAGCTTTGATGGTTTCACTACAAATGAAGAAAAAGCTACTGACAACAACATATATTTCAAGTGCCACACCTCAGAGGCAGTTTCTCCAGAAGTCTTTTTTCCAGCAGACCTCCATGGTTGTGGAGTGTTTACCCAGTTCCTTACTTCTGGAAACTCCTCTACCTGCTCCCAGGTTGAGAACTCCTGAGAATTTTCCATTCCAGATATGTATTCACAGATTTTCTTACTCTTCTCCTCTAATTGTGTCTCACTTGGGGCAAAGATAATGTCAAGGCATTGTTCTAGGTGAGAGTGGGAAGATTATTGCGTAGCACATATTTGCATACACATTGGATACATTATCCTATTTTCCATTTGAAATACTGAATTCCCGACACTAACCCATACCCTACTAGACTCTGACTACTTATCCTAAAATGATGGAGAAAAAGAAACCTAACAGAATAGAAATACAGGCCTTTTGTAGGAGGCATGGTGTATACTTGGATTTTCCTTCTCCTTTATCAAGGATATGTGTTATGAATCTAGTCAACTTTTCATTGTAAAATTTCTCCATGAGTTTTCAAAGTTAACACATATGTAAATTCCTGTCTCCTTTTCTCTGTAGCCTCTTTAGAACATGTATATTTTTATGCATATATAGACTCCTACCTGGTAACACACGTACATTCTTGTGAGCTCACTGACTTTGGAATATACAAATTATGAGAATAGATAACTTCCCCTAAATACTGATGGAACTGAAAATTCAACCTATGGGTGAGCTTCCTAGTGAACAACATCATACATAAATCCATGTTCAGTAAAATGAATATTTTTAGATATGTGGATGATATATATTTCATGATAAATTTTGATTGGCATATATATTGCTACATTTTATTGTTGTGTGTGTGTGTATATGTATATATATGTATATATATGTATATATATATATATATATATATATATATATATATATATATATATATATATATATATTCACGAGATTTTCCAGATTTTCCAAAACATGAAATAAATGTGTCTTATTATACACTCCCTAAATTCATTCAAGTTCATGTATGTGGATTTAAAATCAACATTTTACATGATTATCATCAGTCTGGCTGGGCACAATTCAGGAGCCAACTGTCAAAAGAAACGAACTTTATTTTTAGAACCACACAAACCAAACAAAACAGCTTCTCAGGAAAAACCCTCAGAGCCCAACTGCCACCACAGTCTTCCCACAAGCCTCTCCCTCAACCACAAGCCTCCTCCTTTTGAGGCCGATTGGCTGGGTCACATGGGCGGAGCCAAAAAAGTCCACCAATGAGCAGCTCCGTTGTCTGAAAGGGCAAGGAAACATCCCATTGAGCATCACCACAGAGGAGCCAATCAGCTAGATGTTGCTGGGGCCTCTGTGAGCCAATCATCCACTGGCAGTCTGAATGGGCGGGGAAACAGCTCAATGAGCATCTGCAGTGAGCATCACCACAGAGGAGCCAATGAGCTAGATGTTGCTGGGGCCGCTGTGAGCCAATCATCAGCCGGCAGCTGGAAGTTTGCTGGCAGTTGGAGGTTTCCTGGGGCCCCTTTGGCTGTGGCTCTCAACATCTCCCCCTCTCTGTTTAAACAACAAGCATGTGGCTTAGGGACCATGCCTGCCTTTGGTTGTTCAAAACTACATATGGTCCTTACTGGAGAACCTTGGCTGTGGCTATCAACAGGATTTGTATGTACCATTCACTGAAGTTAGTTTTCAGTACTAGGAAACAAATATGTATTTCAGGTGGATAAATATTTCTGCGAAAAATCTTGTGAAAAGTTGATTTTAAATCCACATACTTGAACATAAATGAATTTAGGGAGTGTAAATAAGATACATATATTTCATATTTTGAAAAATCTGGAGAGTGTGTGGGTGTGTGTGTGTACACACACACACACACACACAGATATTAAAATGTAGCAACATATATGCAAATCGAAATTCACCATGAAATATACATCAATCACAGATCCAAAAATATTCAATTTTCTTAACAGGGATTTATGTATAATGTTGTTCTACTAGGAAGCTCACCCATTATTTGAATTTTTAGTTCCAACAGCGTTTAGGAGGAGTGATGTCTTCTCACAAATTGTATCTCCCAAGTCAGTCACCTCACAAGAATGTAGGTGTGACACCAGGTAGGATTTGATATGTGCATATAAAAATACATTGCTGAATAGGCTACAGACAAAGGGAGACAGGAATTCACATATTTGTTAACTTTAAAAACACATGGAGATCTATTTCAATTAAAAATAGACTGGATTTATAACACCTAACATTTATCATGAAAAAGGCAATATCAACTATACACCATGCCTCGTCTGAACTGCTTGTATTTCAATTCTGTTTGTGTTACTTTTCTGCATCATATTAGAATTAGTAGTCAGAGTCTAGTAGGGTATGGGTTCGTGTCAGGGATTCAGTATTTCGAATGGAAAATTGGAAAATGAATCCAATGTGTATGCAAATATGTGCTACACACAAAAAATTCCCACTCTCATTCAGAACAATGGCCTGAAATAACCACGCCCCATGTAAGAAACAATTAGAGGAGAAGAGTTAGAAAATCTGTGAATACATACGTAGAATGGAAAATGCTCAGTAGTTCACAACCTTTGAGGTGGAAAAGACGTTTCCAAACCTTAGGGACAGGGTAAAACTCCACAAACATGGAACTCTGCTGGCCTAAACACTTCTGGAGATACTGACAATGAGGTTGGGTACTTGAAATATATGTTGTTGTCAGAACCTTTAGCTTCCTTTGTAGTGAGACCATCAAACTTGGGTCCGCATTTTTGTGAGCTGGAGGACATGAATTCTTATTGTCCAATGAACATGAGGCAGCAGTGCTGAATTCACTCTTTGTAGCTAAACTGTGGCCACTGGGGGATAACTGTCTCCCCGTCTGGAATTTGAAATCATTTGGTCATGCTCCACTTTTCGTGGTGTTTCTTGCTGCTGCAGTGGGTGTTTTGTATTTGGTTCATGACATACAAAGAGTTAAACTGGGACACAATGCTGGAGGGAGTCCTGTAACGTATGGTGTGTCAAGGTCTGCAGGAGAATGCACCAACCAGGCTTCTATCCCCCATTGCTTGCCCCCTTTACCATAGGAACTTGATTCTGAATATTGCCCTGAAAACTCTCCATGTAACATGATGCCTTTACATACAAAGTTCTGCTAGCTGCACCATGTCAGTCACAAGCCATTTGAAAGCCAATGTAAGATCCACATGACCCCACCACAGATGTATTGTCACACACCTGCACACAACTGCTCTAGGCCCACTACTCAGCAGGCTCCAACTTACTGGCATCTCTGTTCTACACCATTTTCATGAAACACAGTCAATGAAGGCATTTTCTGGTACACTCATGATCAGCAACAGGACATCCAAAGGTTCTCCAGTGCCACCTGGTCATGGGAATTTCAAAATTTGGTGGTAGTTATCTAGCCATTTTTGAAGGATGAAGTTGGATGCACTGTGGGTTTAAATTCATTCAGGAGCCATTAAATATTGAGTAAGCTCATTTCGATGAAAGCTCTGGAGAACTCTCACAGGAAAGGCTTCCCAAAGAGTGGCCCAAGGTCACATGAAGCCAGGCCCATTGAGGTCTACAATGTGAGGTCCATGTGTGTTTTGACTCTCAACTATGGCTGTCAAGTCTTTCAAAATAAAATCATGTGATATCCTTGCTGAGATTCTCAGTGCTCTGTGGAAAGGAACCCTGGGCTTAGATCTCAGTTTCCAAGGGTGACTCTCATGCATGGCCTGCTAAAATCCCAACACAATTCATGGCAATACTTCTCTGAGGTCAGTTCCAGAACTCAGTCTCTAAGGTAAATCACACCTGAGTTCAATCCCAGGTGGACCCAGTCATCTCTTCCAAACGCCACACAAATGACCACAATTAAAACCAAAACACTCCCACATGGCCCTCATCTTCTTCCATATAGACACACATCATAACCACTGGCTGGTGGTTTTCATGAGTTGCGCAGCCTAAGACAGTATCCAAAATAAGCTCCCTTGCCCCTCATTTGCCTAAAGTCATGGTGGCCTGGACACCCTTCCGGTGAACCATGAGTGATCAAAAAGGCTTGCTGTTAATACTGCTTCGATTTTCCAATTTTAGGCCTACTGACTCTTCGGTTTAGATTCTTAATGTTAAATGGAGTCATGAGAAAAACCAAGCACCTCTGGGCTAGCCTCTTCAGGGCTTTGAAAAACTCATTTGACCAAAAAGATCTTGATTCTCACTTGATGGAGGTCAGGATCCTTAGAAGAATTCGAGAGACTTCATCCACAATGACTGCTCTTTTGGCCATTTTGGTTTTGGATACACAAGAGATCTTTCTTTAGATCCCTCAGGTTCTGAGAATCTAGGCCACAGCCTCACAGGGGGCCAAGAGCCTGAATCAGACACATCCCATTCCAAAGCAATTAAGCAAAGAGCCACAGGTGATGCCCATTTATTTCCATTTGAAAACTGTTTTCTTCATGCTTCACAAAGGGGTGGCCTGAGGCAAAGATGATCCTGACATTCAGTGCAACAGAACAATAGGTAAGCAAAATTCCCAAAGCAGGGTTTCTCCACTGAGACTTTCCTGGTCACACTGATATCTGAGTTTTCTGAGATGCTCACCATTCCCTTCAGCTATGTAGTACATGGCCATGTCACAGAGCTTGGAGGTGGTACATATTTTGGACACAAAACCATCAGTCTATTCTGGAGAGTGCCCACAATTCAGGAAGAAAACAGGAACTTAGGAAGATAGTAGGTGTTGCCCATCTATAAGACAAGCCACAGTCCATTCATAAATCGGGCAGGATGAATGCTGAGAAGATTTCAACTAGACAGGACTCATCCATTGATGCATTTTCTTTTCTAATGTCTACAACCAGGGGCACAGTGGGATACACTGATATCCAAACACATGCCTTGTCAAACGACTTACTACAAACAGGTCCCGCCAAAACAAACAAACCGCCATTCCTACCTATTCTCAGAACATGAGACAAATTCACAAATCCCCACCCACACCCACAAAGACACCTCCTTCCCCCAAGTAGGTCTGTGACTATCTGGAGTTTCCACTGACTCGTGGGCCATAGTATGTTCCAAATAAATGGCCTTCCTGTCTCAGACCTGCTTTCGTTGTGCAACTCTGTGAATTTGTCAGGAGCCAGCAGTGTGCCACTACCTGCTTTCTCAGGAAAACCCTATTCAGAGCTTTCCTGCGTTTTGGACATCCTCACATCAGTAGGTACCAAAAATGAATGTCTGTGTCCTTGGTAAATCCAAACAAGGAGACCACTGGAACTGGGACTGGACTGGCTATGGGTTCCTGTCTTCCTGGATCCCAAGTTCAGAGAGTTCCAACACCAAAGAAGTGATGTGAGGTCACTTCCTTCAGGAACTGAATCAGATCACTGCCTTGGCAACCTCTTTGTCCTAACAGTTGCTTCCAAGGCTACCATGAGAAAGAGGCTGCCCCTACTTCCTGTGACACTTTCACAAGTTAGAATGCTATATCAACCATAGGCACCCGGGAGCAGCTCTCCACACAGGCCTGGTTTGGTCCATCTTCTCTACATTAAAAAGAGAAAGGCTGATTCAGAAACAACCCTTCATTCTGACCATGTTGTTTGCCAGGGAAGATGACTTTTGCTCTCTAGGTCCTTCATAGCTGCCTACATCTTCTCCAGTGATCATTTCTGCATGGAATTTTGTGGTTCTCAGCAGGTGGAAGATCCCCTACATTCCTATATTGTAAGACCAACTTTGTCCCTGCTCCTCTGTAAAGTTAGATTGAGGGAACAGTGTATGGTTAGGGTTAATAACATGTTCGATTTGGGTTAGAAATTATTCTGCTGGATGAATAATTGTACAAGAATAATGAGGTGAAATGTATGTAGGAAAACAGAAATCTAAGTAAAATTTGAAGCCCAGAAGGGGATTGGGCTTCAAGGGATTGTGATACTTAGCATTGCGATCAAGGGATTGTGATACTTAGCATTGAATTATGTTCTGCAGAGATGTCTCAGAGAGATTGATATACAATGGCATAAGACCCTGTACCTTGGATTATTGAATGTAGAAGAGAACATCCATTCAGAAAGCGTTAATAGGTAGGATTAGGAAGATAGTCAGTAGGTTTAGGAGGAAGAGTGATTATAGGATTTGGAACAAAAGTTTCTTAGCAATAGGGTTTCGATTAGAGTGTGAATGGAAATGTCAGCACATGTGAAGAGTCAGTCACAATGATGAACTGGGGAAAATATGTAGGAAAGCAATCAATAGAGACATTATGAAATCAGGAAAAGTATAAAGTGAGAGAAAGGATTAGATGTTTTCAACAGGGTTGAATTTGAATATATAATCTTAGGAAGAAACAAATATATTGTCACAAATAGGATTGATTTTTGAGAGCATTAGGCAACTTGGACATGGATGTTTTTAGTAATCCATATTCACTTTACATTTAGGCTTTGGTACAAACATAAGTGTGACCTTTTCTTTTTGTGTCCAAATATTACTGTGATAAAATGTATATGTAGATAAGGTGACATGAGTATTTCTTCCATCATTTCTGAGACCAATAATTTGAAGACGTATAAATTAGTATTGGGTTTACAAAGAGGTGTACCCTGTGTCTATGAATATAAAGAAAAAGCATGAATAGACTGTACAGTGAATAAATAATATAACTGGTTTCACTTTAAATCATGGATTGAATTGATATCTGAAAATATATAAGAAATATTATATTGATACAAAATCATTCATTCCAACCAGTTATACATCTAATGGTAATATTGGGGTTATGGATTATCATGAAGGGTGTGTGAGTTTTGCTTCAAAAGTGATTATGGAAATCGAAAATAATGTATTTGGAAAGAAGTCTCATGAGAAGACCAGTCAAGAAACATGGAGGAATACATGTGTTTCGAAGCAGAAAATGATTGAAAGTGAAACAAATGCCTATAATTTTGTAACTTGTGGATGAAATATATATCTTATAATGTGCATAAACTGAAGAAATAGTAAAATACCAGTGGTGAATAAGAATGAACATAAAAATACACATCATGTCCCATAGGAATCTACTTGCATTAATGAGAAACTGGGTCAATTATTGTAGAAATATTAGGATTTGTATTCATGATTCACTGAAGTTAATTTTCAGTAATAGGAAACAAATGGTATTTCAGGTGGTTGAATATTTCCGAGAATAATCTTGTGAAATGTTGACTATAAATCCTCATACATGAACTAGAATGAAATTAAGGAGTGTATAATAAGACACATATATTTAATATTTTAAAACATCTGGAGTGTGTATACACACACACACACACACACACATTAAAAAGTAGTAGTATATATGCCAATCGAAATTCATCATGAAATATATATCATCCACAGATCGAAAAATATTCATTTTCCTGAACATGGAATTATGTATAATATTGTTCAACTAGGAAGCTCACACAGAGGATGAATTTTCAGATCCCACAGTGTTTAGGAGGAGTGATCACTTCTCACAATTTGTATCTGCCAAGTCAGACACCTGACAAGAATGTACGTGTGATACCAGGTAGGATTCTATATATGCATATAAAAATAGATGTGCTGAATAGGCTACATAGAATGGGAGAGAGGAATTCACATGTTTGTTAACTTTAAAAACACATGGAGAACTATATCAATTACAAATTGACTAGATTTATAACACCAACACTTTGTCACGCAAAAGCCGTGTCCAACTATACACTATGCCTTCTCTGATATGCTTGTATTTCTATTCTGTTTGAGTTATTTTTCTCCATCATATTAGGATTAGTAGTCAGAGTATAGTAGGTTATGGGTTAGTGTCAGGGATTCAGTATTTCAAGTAGAAAATAGGAAAATGAATCTAATAAGCATGAAAATATGTGCTACAAAAAATATTCCCACTCTCATCCAGAAGAATGCCTTGAAATTATCTTCGCCCATAGTATGACACAATTAGAGGAGAAGAGTTAGAAAATATGTGACTACATATCTGGACTGGAAAATGCTCAGCATTACACAACTATGGAGGTGGTAGAACAGTTTCCAAAAGTAAAGGACAGTGTAAACCCTCCACAAACATGGAGCTATGCTGGCCTAAAGACTTCTTGAGAAACTGCCTCTGAGTTTGGGTAGTTGAAATATATGTTGTTGTCAGGAGCTTAACTTCCTTTGTAGTGAGACCATCAAAGTTTGGTCTGCATCTATGTGACCTGGAGGACATGGTTTCTTATTTTCCAATGAACATGAGGCTGCAGTGCTGAATTCACTCTTTGTAGCTAAACTGTGGTCACTGGGGGCTAAGTGTCTCCCCATGTGGACTTTGAAGCCATTTGGTCATCCTCCACTTTTCCTGGTGTTTCTTGCTGCTGCACTGGTTGTTTTGTATTTGCTTCACGACATACAAGGAATTCAACTGGGAAACAGTGCTGGAGGGAGTCCTGTAACATGTGGTGGGTCAGGGTCTGCAGGAGAATGCCCCAACTTGGCTTCTATCCCACATTGCTTGCCCCCTTGACCATACCAACCTGATTCTGAACATTGCCCTGAAACCTCTCCATATTACAAGATGCCATTTCATATAATGGTCTGATGGCTGCACGAAGTCAGTCACAAGCAATTTGGAAGCCAATGTAATATCCACATGGCCACACCACAGATGTATTATCACACACCTGCACACCACTGCTCTAGGCCCACTACTCAGCACGCTCTAACTTACTGGCATCTCTGTTCTACACCATTTTCAAGAAACCCAGTAAATCAAGGCACTGTCTGGTACACTCATGATCAGCAATGGGACATCCAATGGTTATCCAGTGCCACCTGGTCATTGGGAATTTCAAAAATTTTATGATATTTATCTATCCATTTTTCAAGAATGAAGTTGAAGGCACTTTGGGGTTTCCATTCATCCCAGAACCATTAAATGGTGAGGAAGCTCATTTCAATGAAAGCTCTGAGGAACTCTCACAGGCAAGGCTTCTCAGAGTGTGCCCAAAAGGTCACATGAAGCCAGGCCCTTTAAGGTCTATAATGTGAGGTCCTTGTGTGTTTTGACTCTTAACTGTGGCTGCCAAGTTTTTCAGAATAAAATCATGTGATATCCTTGCTGAGATTCTCAGTGCTCTGTTGAAAGCTTTCCTGGGCCTAGATCTCAGGTTTCAAGGGCGACTCTTATGCATGGGCTCCTACAATCCCAACACAACTCATGGCAATACTTCTCTGAGGTCAGTTTCAGAACTCAGTTTCTAAGGGGAATCACACCAGAGTTCAAGCCCATGTGGACCCAGTCATCTATTCCAAACGCCACAAAAATGACCACATTTAAAACCAAAACATTCCCACATTGCCCTTATCTTTAACCATATAAACACTCATCATTAACTCTGGCTGCAGGTTTCCAAGAGTGGCGCAGCCCAAGACAGTGTCCAAATAATGCACCCTTGCCCCTGATATGTCCAAAGTAAGGGTGGCCTGTTCACCCTTCTTATGAACCAGGAGTGATCAAATAGGCCTGCCATAAATACTGCTCTGCTTCTCCAATTTGAGGCCTACTGACTGTCAGGTATAGATTCTTTATGTGATTTGGCATCATGAGACAACCCAAGCAGTTCTGCAGGAATTTGAAGAACTCATTTGATCCAAAGGATCCCTATTCTCACTTGATGGAGGTCAGGAACCAAACAGAAGAAGGCAAGAGACTTCATCCACAATGACAGATTTTTTGCCATTTTGGTTTGGATGCACACATGGGATCTTCTTTAGATCTATCAGGAGCTGAGAATTTTAGCCACAGCCTCAAACAGGGCCTAGTGTCTGATTAAGACACATCCCTTTCCAGAGCAATTAAGCAAAGAGCCACAGGTGATGCCCATTCATTTCCATTTGAAAACTATTTCTTCAGGCTTCACAAAGGGGTGGCCTGAGGCAAAGACCTTCCTGACATTCAAGGCAACAGAAACATAGATAAGCAAATGGAGCCAAGCAGGGTTTCTCCACTGAGACTTTACTGGTCACACTGGTATCTGAGTTTTCTGAGATGTTCCCATTCCCTTCAGCTATCAAGGACATGGCCATGTCACAGAGTTTGGAGGTGGTACATATCTTGAACAATAAACCATGATACTATTCTGGAGAGTGGCCAGAATTCAGGAAGAAAACAGCAACTTAGGAAGTTAGTAGGTGTTTCCCATCCATAAGGCAAGCAACAGTCCATTAATCAATTGTGCAGGATGAATGCTGTGAATCTTTCTACTAGACAGGACACCTCCATTGATGCATTCTCGTTTCTAATGTCTAAAACCACGGACACAGTGGCTACACAGACATAGAAACACTCGCCTTGTCTAAAGACTTACTAGAAAAAGTCGACTCCAAACCAAACCAACCACCTTTCCTACCTATTCTCAGAACATGAAACAAAACCACAAACTCACACCCACAACCAAAAAGGCACCTCCTTCCCAAAAATAGGTCTTTAACTATCTGGAGTGTCCTCTGACTGGTGGGCCATACTATGTTTCACTCGAAATGGCCTGTCTGGTCTCAGATCTTGTCTCCTTGGCCAACTCTGTTATTCTGGGAGGAGCCAGTGGTTAGCCACAACCTGCTGTCTCAAGAAAGGCCCCTCTTCAGAGCTCTACTGGCATTTGGCCATCCTCACATCAGTAGGTACCAAGAAGGTCTGACTCTGTACTTGGTAAATCCAAACAAGTGAGCCCACTGGGACTGGGACTGGGACTGGCTCTTGGTGCCTGGCTTCTTGCATCCCAATTTCAGAGAGTTCCATCACCAAGAAAATGAGGTATGTCACTTTCTTTGGAACTGAATGAGGCCACTGCCTTGGCAACAACTTTGTCCTAACACTTGCTTACAATGGTCCCATGAGTTGGAGGGTGCCCCTACTTCCTGTGACAATTTGACTAGTTAGAATGGTATATCAAAATAGACACCATGGAACAGCTCTCCACGAAGGCCTGGTTAGGTCCATCTTCTCTACATTAAGAAGAGAGAGTCTGATGCATACACATCCCTTCGTCCTGTGCAGGTTGTTTGCCATGGAAGATGGCTTTTGCTCATTCAGGTCCTTCATAGCTGCCTACATCTTCTCCAGGGATAATTTCTACATCGAACTTTGAGGTTCTCAGCAGTTGGAAGATCACCTACATCCCTTATTGAAAGAATAGCCCTGTCCCTGCTCTTTTGTAATGTTAGATTGAGGCAACAGTGTATGGTTAGGGTTAATAACAGGTTCGATTTGGGTTAGGAATCATTCTGCAGGATGAATAATGGTATTGGGAACCTGCAATATATAGAAATATAGTGGTTAAATATAAGTATGGAAACAGAAATCTAGGTAAGATTTGAAGCTCAGAAGTGCATTGGGCAATAGATTGGGACACGTAGCTTTGAATTACGTTCTGCATACATATTTCAGAAAAATCGATATACAATGGCATAGGACCTTGTACCTCGGATGATTGAATGTAGTAGAGTACATCCACTCAAAAAGGGATAGTCGATAGGATCAGGAAGATAGTCAGTATGTTTCGGAAGAAGATAGAGTATAGGATTTGGACCAAAGTTCATTAGCAATAGGGTTTTGGTTAGAGAGTGAATGTCAATGTCATCACATGTGAAGGGTCAGTCACAATGTTGAACTGGGAAAAATATGTAGGAAAGTAGATATCAATAGAGACATTAGAAAATCAGGCAAAGTATAAAGTGAGTGAAAAAACTAGACATTCCCAACAGTTTTGAGGTTGAATATATAATCTTAGGAAGAAACAAAAATGTAGTCACCAATAGGATTGACATTTGAGAGCATTAGGCAACCTGGATATGGATGTTTTTAGTAATCCATCTTCAGTTTCCATTTAGGCTTTGGTACAATCATACGTGTGACTTTTGCATTTTGTGTCCAGAATATTACTGTGGTAACATGCATATGTAGATCAGGTGACATGAGTATTTCTTCCACCATTTCTGGGAGCAATATTTAGAAAAAGAATAAATTAGTATTGGGCATACTAAGAGGTGTACCCTGTGTCTATGAATATAGAGATAATGCATGAATAGACCATATAGTGAATAAATAATATGACTGGTTCTACTTAAAATAATGGATTAAACTGATATCAGAATATATATAAGAAATACTATATTGATATGAAATCATTCCTTCCAACCAGTTATACATCTAATGGTGATATTATAGTTATGGTTTATCATGAAGTGAGTGTCAGTTTTGCTTCAAAAGTGATAAAGGAAATCAAAAATAATGTATTTGGAAAGAAGTCTCATGATAAGACCAGTCAAGAAACCTGGAAGAATCCATGTGTTCTGAAGCAGGAAGTGATTGAAAGTGAAACAAATGCCTATAAGTTTGCTAACTTGTGGATGAAATATGTATCCTATGATGTGCATAAATTGAAGAAATAGTAATGTACCAGTGTTGAATTAAAATAAATTTCAAAATACACATCATGTCACATAGGAATGTACTTGCATTGATGTTAAACTGGGTCAGTTACTGTAGAAGTATTAGTATTTGTATGCAACATTAACTGAAGTTAGTTTTTAGTACTGCAAACAATATGTATTTCAGGTGGATGAATATTTCTGAGAATGATCTTGTGAAAAGTTGATTATAAATCCATATACATGAACATGAATGAATTTAGTGAGTGTATATAAGACACATATATTTCATATTTTGAAAAATCTGGAGAGTGTATATATATATATATATACAAAAAAAACACACACAGACAATAAATTAGCAATCGAAATTTATCATGAAATATATATCTTCCACAGATGCAAAATTATTTCTTTTAGAACATGGATTTATGTATAATGTTGTTCTTCTAGGAAACACACCCCTAGGTTAAATTTTCAGTTCCAACAGAGTTTAACAGGAGTGATCATTTCTCACAAATTGTATTTGCCAAATTAGCCTCCTCACAAGAATGTAGGTGTGATACCAGGTAGTGTTCTATATGTGCATTTAAAAATACATGTGCTGAATAGGCTACAGAGAAAGGGAGAGAGGAATTCACATATTTGTTAACATTAAAAACACATGGAGAACTATTTCAATTAAAAATTGACTAGATTTATAACACCTACAATTAATCATGCAAAAAACAAGTTCAACTATACACCATGATTCCTCTGAACTGCTAGTATTCCTATTCTGTTTGTGTTATTTTTCTCCATCATATTAGGAGTAGTAGTCAGAGTTTATTAGGGTATGCGTTAGTGTCAGGGATTCAGTATTTCGAATGGAAAATTGGAAAATGACTCTAAAGGGTATGCAAATATGTGCTACACAAAAATGTTCACACTCTCATCCAGAAGATTGCCTTGGCATTACCTTAGTTCCAAGTAAGATACAATAAAGGAGAAAAGTTAGAAAATCTGTAAATACATATCAGGAATAAAAAATGCTCAGGAGTTCACAAACTTGTAGGTGGTAGAGGAGTTTCCAAAAGTAAGGGACAGGGTAAACACTCCACAAACATTGAGCTCTGCTTGTGTAAAGACTTCTTGAGAAACTCTCTGAGGTTGGGCTCTTAAAATACATGTTGTTGTCAGGAGCTTTAGCTTCCTTTGTTGTGTGACCATCAAATCTGGGTGTGCAAATATGTGACCTGAAGGACATTGTTTCTAATTTTCCAATGAAAATGAGGCAGCAGTGCTGAATACTCTTTTTGTAGTTAAACTATGGCCACTGGGGTGTAAGTGTCTCCCCGGGTTGACTGTGAAGCCATTTGGTCATGCTCCAATTTTCGTGGTGTTACTCCTTGGTGCACTGGGAGTTTGGTATTTGCTTCATGAAATACAAGGAGTTCAACTGGGACACAGTGCTGGAGGGAGTTCTGTCACGTGTGGAGGGACACGGTCTGCATGAGAATGCACCAACCAGGATTCTGTCCCACATAGGTTGCCCCTTTGTCCATAGCAACCTGATTCTGAACATTTCCCAGAAACCTATCCATATAACAAGATGCCTTTACATATAAGGGTCTGCTGGCTGTACCCTGTCAATCACAAGGCAATTGGAAGCCAATGGCAGATCCACATGCCCCAACACACATGTTTTTTCACACACCTTCACACCACTGCTCTAGGCCCACTAATGAACAGGCTCCAACTTACTGGCATTACTGTTCTACACAATTTTCATGAAACCCAGTCAGTCAAGGCACTGTCTGATACACTCATGATCAGCAACAGGACATCCAAAAGTTTTCCAGTGCCACCTGGTGTTGGGAATTTCAAAAATTTCATGGTATTTATCAAGCCATTTTTCGAGGATAAAGTTGGAGGCTCTGTGGGTTTCAATTCATTCAGGAACCATTAAATGTTGAAGAAGCTCATATCAATGAAAGATCTTGAGAACACTCACAGGCAAGGCTTCCCAAAGAGTGGCCAAAAGGTAACATGAAGTCAGGCCCATTGAGGTATACAATGTGAGGTCCATATGTGTTTTGACTCTCAAGTGTGGCTTTAAAGAATTTCAGAAAAAAATCATGTGATATCCAGGCTGAGATTCCCAGTGCTGTGGGCAAAGCCACCCTGCACCTAGATCTCCCTGCACCACAATTAATACCTGAGATGTTGGTTGCATGGCCTAGTAAAATCCAAACACAATTCATGACAATACTTCTCTTATGTCACTTCCAGAATTCAGTCTCTCAGGGGAATCATACCAGAGTTCAAGCCCAGGTGGACCCAGTCATCTGTTCCAAGCACCAAACAAATTACCACAATTCAAAACAAAATGCTCCCACATGCCCCTTATCTTATTTCATGTAGACACTCATCATAACATCTGGATGGAGGTTTCCATGAGGGGCACAGCTCAAGACAGTGTCCAAAATAACCTTTCTTGCCCCTCATTTGCCTAAAGTCAGTGTGGCCTGGAAATCCTGACTGTGAACCAGGAGTGATCAAATACGCCTGCCGTTAATACTCCTTGGCTTCTCCAATTTGATGCCTACTGACTGTGGGGTTTAGAATCTTTATGTAAACTGGATTCATGAGAAAACCCAAGCACCTATGGGCTAAACTCTGCAGGGCTTTAAAGAACTCATTTGACCCAAAGGATCCCTATTTTCACTTGATGGATGTCAGGAATCTTAGAGAAGAAGGTGAGAGTCTTCATCCACAATAACTGCTCTTTTGGCCATTTTGGTTTTGGATGCACCCATGGGATCTTTCTTTAGATCCATCAGGTGCTGAAAATCTAAGCCACAGCCTCACACAGGGCCAAGAGGGTGATTCAGACACATCCCTTTCCAAAGCAATTAAGCAAAGAGCAAAACACACACAGACATTATAAAGTGGCAATATATATGCCAATTGAAATTCATGATGAAATATATATCGTCCACAGATCCAAAAATATTAATTTTACTGAACATGGATTTATGAATAATGTTGTTAAACTAGAAAGGTTACCCTTAGGTTGAATTTTAAGATCCAATAGCATTTAGGAGGAGTGATCTCTTGTCATAATTTGTATCTGCCATGTCAACCACCTCACAAGAATGTATATGTGATACCAGGTAGGATTCTATATGTTTATATAAAAATACATGTGATGAATAGGCTACAGAGAAAGGGATAGAGGAATTCACATATTTATTAACTTAAAAAACACAAGGAGAACTATTTCAATTAAAGATTAACTAGATTTATAACACCTACCCTACATAATGCAAAAGGAAAGTCCAACTATACACCATGCCTCTTCTGAACTGCTTGTATTTCTATTGTGTTTGTATGCACTGTGGGTTTCAAGAACCATTAAATGTTGAGGAAGCTCATTTGAATGAAACTCTGGAGAACTCTCATAGGCAAGGCTTCCCAAAGAGTGACCAAAAGGTTAGATATAGCCAGGCCCATTGAGGTCTACAATGTGAGGTCCATGTGTGTTTTGACTCTCAACTATGGCTACCAAGTCTTTAAGAATAAAATCATGGGATATCTTGGCTGAAATTCTCAGTGCTCTGTGGAAATCCACCCTCGTCCTTGATCTTAGTTTCCAAGGGCGACTCTCATGCTTGGCCTCCTAAAATATCACCACAATTCATGGCAATACTTCTCTGAGTTCAGTTCCAGAAGTCAGTCTCTAAGGGGAATCACACAAGAATTCAAGCCCAGGTGGACCCACTCATCTCTTCCAACCGTCACACAAATGACCACAATTAATACCAAAACACTCTCACATGGCCCTCCTCTTCTTCTATAAAGGCACTCATCATAACATCTGGCTGGAGGTTTCCATGAGGGGCACAGCCCAAGACAGTGTCCCAAATAAGCTCCCTTGCCACTCATTTGCCTAAATTCAGGGTGGCTTGGACACCCTTCTTGTCCACCAGGAGTGATCTGAAAGGGTAAAATAAATTGAAATTAAAGTGTAAAAGTTGAAGTGTAAAAGACTGGGTTTTGTAAAGTTTCTAAGCTGCAAGGCCTGAGTTAAAATGTAAAGGACCAGGTATTGTTAAGTTCCTATGCTACATGCAAAACCTGAAATTCCTGTAGCTTGTAGTACAATTCCCGACTGCCCAGTAAATATTCCCCCTGACCGCCTGGTTATTTAATAACCTAGGACCCTGTGTGGCCTGGCACATAGGCATTGCAAGGCCTAAAGCAATCTGTTTGAATGTGTACCTCGCTTTAGAACTGACCTATCACTCCTGCCTCACCTGTTCCTGCCAATGAGTGAACTAATCATGTTTAGGAATTGTTGTTTGATTTTTCTGCGGTGTATGTTGATTTCTTAAAGGAGACTGTGATATATGTAAAGTCCCGCCCTCCCCAAAAAGTGTACTTAAGCACTGCTCAACCCCTGCTCGGGGCTCTGGGCTGCTCTCCCTTCTTGAGTGAGCACGTAGCCCCAGCATGCTGGATTGGATCCTCAATGAACGCCTTTTTCTGTTGCATGAGCTGTGGTCTCTTGGTGGTCTCTTCCTCCGACGTTCACCGGATCCTTACATTTGGTGCGTTGGCCGGGAATCACGCAGCATAGGACAAGGACACCCCAACAGACCCCTCTGGGGGTAAGTAAGGCGCTTCTTTCCATTTTTCCTTGCGATCGCTCAGAGCTTTTTGTTCAGGTTCCGTTTTTCCGTTTTTGGTTTGGGTTGGCAGAGTGGCTGCCAGCGGAGAACGTAAGTTCCCCCTGTCAGTGGTGGACAAACGTGTCCTAAAGCCACAGACCACGTCCTCGCAAGGGATGCCTTGGAGGACTCAGGGAGTGATGGATGTGCCCTCATTGGGTGAGGAGGGACGGATGAGCCCACATTAGGTGACTCTGCTGCCAACCCATCATATCTTGCTGGCTACATTTTTATCTCAGGTTGAATTCACTGTCTGTCTTTGTGGTCTAACCCATCAGGTTTTCCCAGTTACTAGGTTCTAATCTTTACTTCTGAACTCGTGTTAAATGTTACCTGTGTGTACATGTTTGTGTCACGTTTGTATTGTCCTTGTCTCTGTTTGAGAAACTCATTATGGGACAAAGCCATTCCATGCCTCTGTCCTTGAAGCCTTTCCTTGTCCCTGCCTCCAATCCGACACCGTCACCCAGGATCCTATCACTCAAACCTTCTACTCCTTCCCCTCTTCCCTCCATTCTCCCTCAGTCACAAGATTGTAGATCTTGGGGTTGTGAACAAACGGGAGCTGCATGATGGTCTTTGTGTGTCTTTTTATCTGAGTTTCTGTTAAATGTGATGGCATTGTTTGGACCGATGCAGAGTCCCGAGCTCCAACCTGCCTTACATATGTGGAAGTTACTTTAGCTAAATTTTAAACTAATGCTTCTCCTGTGAGGGACCAAAAGTCAATAGAACGGCCAGTTTTTCTGTTCTCACCTTTTGCACCTCTCTTAGCTGTGTTTTAAAGAACTTTGATAAACTTTACTCCCCTTTGTTAAGCAAGATTACGGAAGCAGTGATTTTTTTCTTCCCGTAATTGGCTTGAGCATGCCCACTGCAGAGGGAAATGTCTGGGGTCAAAGAACTTTGATATCTCGCTTAAACTTTTCTCAAAACCCTGTCCTCATTATTAAATTGGCATTAATTGGCTTTGGGATGGGAACCAAGCCTTCAGTCATAAATTTTGACACCCCAGAGGGGACTTTAAATAAACCCCACTCTGCCCTCTTGGGGAAGCCTAGCACTCAAGACAACTGCAAGCAGAGGATGAAATTTTTGGGAGCTGACTACTGCAAAGTTGGGAGACATAGAATATGCCTGGTGCCTGGGGTCAAAGCAAACCAGAGGAACTAATCCTGTAAGTAAATGGTGAGGCTAAGGGACTCCCAGCAGCTGACAGAGCCATTTTGCTGTGGGGAACTCCCTTATTCCTTACGTGCACTTTAAGGATTTCTCCACCTCTGTTTACTTAACAAAAGGGACAATGAATGCATTAATATGTTGATATTATAGATTTTTTCTTGGGGATGATCTAGGGTGAATGTGTATCTAAAAATGATTTTTTTTTTATTTTAACCATCTCGTATCTAAATGGGTTTCTAAAGCATTGCACTATGTTACAGTTAAAAGTTGGGTTTAAACAATTGTTTAGTTTGATTTCAGGTAGTTCATGCTAGGAAACTTAAATACTTAGGATAAAAAATAATTAAAGAGTTTTAATTTTGAACTAGGCAGCCTGAAAAAATTTCACTAGATATACCAGTGCATTAACTTGGGAAGAGATAATAAACTATGATATGGTATCTATTCCCATCAGTGTGTAAGATTTTAAAAAATGGTACTAAATTAAAACGTTGGTCTGGCTTATTGAAATGACATTAATTAGCAACAGTCTTGGAAATTTTTAAAGCTTAATTTCGGATACACATGGTAGTGTGTGGTTCTTTTTAAAAAATTTTCAGCCAATTTAATGTAACTTAATACTATTAGAAACTTCATAACAAAGAAAGGGGCTTAACGATCCTATAGAAACTTCTTCTGATGGTGGCTTTAATATTATCAAAAAATGATCCTATTTTCAGTTTTGTGTGAGCAAGTTTTTCTAGTGTAGAAAAATCTAAAGATATAAAATTTTGAGAATTACATCTTAAACTTGCATCAAAATTTTCAACATCCAAACCTGGAAATTATGACTTATAGCTAAAATGCCTTAGGCCTGAGGTTTCTGCTACGAATTCCAGTCTTTTCAGTTTTCCAGACCTCAGCAAGGACTTAAGTTGATATGCAAATAAAAGAAGCCTGCAGCACTCAGCAGGAGACAGATAAAAAAGAGTAAATGTGTCTTTTTACCTGAACTCAAACTAGACCTAACCAAAAAATTATATTATACGGTATTTACTAATTACTGGCCAGTCATCTTATTTAGGACTCTTGCTTTTCTTACATTCTGTATTTTTTTTTTTGAACTCATGATCTTGATTCTGCTGATGGGTTAATGTTTTCTGATCAGTTCTATTTTTGATCGACTCTGGAGTTTTTAGCATTTCAATGGAGATTTCACCTGAAAAAGCTACAAGGCTTTTATGATTGTGTTATGTGTTACATTTGTGTTACATGTTGTATGTTGGTATGTCTGTATGTGTGTATGTCCATATATCATGCAGTGATATGACAATTGACAGATGAGGAGTACTCATGAAAAATTTAAGAATGTATCCAAATGTCTTTGATTCACGTGATTCATATGTTTTAATTCAAATTGGGTAAACAGATAAAAATAAAGATGTCTTTAAAATTAGGCCAATAAGTTTTCTAGGTTTTCAAAAAGGCCCTAATAAAATGTAGATGTCTATAAAATAATCTGCCTAAATTCAGAAATTTACAAGTATTGTATTGAAATGTGAACAGAAAGAGGTTAGTAGATGAAAAAGAGAAACTAAAAGGTTCCAGATATTGATCTAATAGAGGAAAAATGTGTTTCTGGATAAGAGAGTCTATATGATTAAGTAATTAAAGGGGTTTAAGTAAATAATAAAAAAAGGTTTGTGTAACTTGGTTATATGTGTAAGTTTTGAGCAAGTAATCTTAAAAAAATAAACAGCTGGTAAAACAAGTACTGTTTTTATAAAATTGTGCCATGTTATTTCTTTAAAATCTAAACTTGTTTAATACAAAAACATCAATGTAATTGTGGTGTTAATGTGTTCATATCTTCCAGGTATACAAGTCTGTAAGGTAGAAGCTTCCAAAGACCATTGTATCAAGCTGGTGTTCTAAGGTTGTATGGTAATTCTAGGCTTAAAAGAAAAACATGTTGGAGATTTATGTATATCATTTGTGTTCTATAATTGGACTTGTTATCAATAAGATATGTACAGTTCCATGTTACTTTTTACACTGAGATGCAATTTAAAAGTATTTTTAACTTAATGAGAGCCAAATCTGTGAAGGTTTTATTGTAAACACAAAGGTAATACCCATTCATTTCCATGTGAAAACTGTTTTCTTCAGGCTTCACAAAGGGGTGTCCTGAGACAAAGACTTTCCTGATATTCAGGGCAACATAACAATAGGTAATCAAAAGGCCCAAAGCAGGGTTTCTCCACTGAGACTTTACTGGCTACACTGATATCTGAGTTTTCTGAGATGCTTGCCATTCCCTTCAGCTATCCAGTATATGGCCATGTCACAGATCTTGGAAGTGGTTCATATATTGGACACAAAATCATGAGCCTATTCTGGAGAGTGGCCAGAATTCAGGAAGAAAACAGGAACGTAGGAAGATAGTTGGTGTTGCCCATTGATAAGGCAAGCCACACTCCATTTAAAAATTGTGCCGGATGAATGCTGGGAAGTTTTCTCCTTGAGAGGATACACCCATTGAGGCATTCTCTTTTCTAATGTCTACAACCACGGACACAGTGGGATACACAGACCTAAAAACACTCGCCTTGTCAAAGGACTAACTAGAAACACTCCACTCCAAACCAAACACACCCCCTTTCCTAACTATTCTCAGAACAAAAGAAAAAACCACAAACCCATACCCACAACCACAAAGGCACCTCCTTCCCCCAAGTAGGTCTGGAACTATCCAGAGTGTCCTCTGACCGGAGGGCCATACTATGTTCCCCAGAAATTTTCTGTCCTGTCTCAGATCTGGGCTCCTTGGTCAACTCTGTGAAGTTTTCAGGAGCCAGCAGTGAGCCTCTACCTGTTTTCTCCGGAAGGGCCCCTCTTCAGAATTTTTCTGGAATTTGGCCATTCTCACATAAGTAGGTACCACAAAAGACTGACTCTGTCCTCGGAAAATCCAAACAAGTGAGAACACTGGAACTGGTGCTGGGACTGGGTCTTGGTGCCTGGCTTCCTGGAACCCAAATTTGGAGAGTTCCATCAACAAGGATGTGAGGTGAGGTCACTTCCTTTAGTAACTGAATGAGGTCACTGCCTTGGCAACCAATTTGTCCTAACATTTGCTTCCTAAGGTCTCATAACATGGAGGATGTCCCTACTACCTGTGACACTTTCACAAGTTAGAATAGTATAGAAACCATAGTCACCTGGGAACAGCTCTCCACAAAGGCCTAGTTTGGTTCATCTCCTCTACCTTAAGAAGAGAGAATCTGATTCAGACACAACCCTTCATCCTGACCAGGTTGTTTGCCATGGAAGATGCCTTTTGCTCTATCATGTCCTTCATAGCTGCCTACATCTTCTCCAGGGATCATTTCTGCATGGAATTTTGAAGTTTTCAGCAGGTGGAAGATCCCCTGCATTCCTGTATTGTAAGACCAAACCTTTCCCTGCTTTTCTGAACACTTAGATTGAGGGAACAGTGTATGGTTAGGGTTAATAATATGTTCAATTAAAACCAAAATACTCCCACATGGCCCTCATTTTCTTCCATGTAGACATTCATCATAACCTCTGGCTGGAGGTTTCCATAAGGGGCGCAGCCCAAGACAGTGTCCAAAATAAGTTCCCTTTCCCCTCATTTTTCTAAAGTCAGGGTTTCCTGGACACCCTTCCTGTAAACCAGGATTGATCAAATAGGCCTGCCAGTAATACTGCTCTGTTTTTTCATTTTGAAGCCTACTGACTGTGAGGTATAGATTCTTTATGTGATTTGGAGTCATGTGAGAACCCAAGCACTGCTGCAGGGATTTGAAGAACTCATTTGTCTCAAAGGATCCCTCTACTTACTTGATGGAGGTCAGGAACCTAACAGAGGAAGCAAGAGACTTCATCCACAATGACTGATCTTTTTGCCATTTTGGTTTTGGATGCACACATGGGATCTTTCTTTAGATCCATCAGGTGCTGAAAATCAAAGCCACAGCCTCTCTCAGAGCCAAAAGGATGATTCAGACACATCCCTTTCCAAAGCAATTAAGCAAAGAGCCACAGGTGATGCTCATTCATTTCCAATTGAAAGCAGTTTTTTTCAGGCTTCACAAAATGGTGGCCTGAGGAAAAGACCTTCCTGACATTCAGGTCAACAGAACAGTAGGTTAGCAAAAGGCACAAAGCAGGGTTTCTCTACTGAGACTTTACTGGTCACACTGATATCCGAGTTTTCTGAGATGCTCCCAATTCCCTTTATCTATCCAGTACATGGCCATGTCACAGAACTCGACAGAGGTCCATATCTTGGACAAAAAAACATGAGCCTATTCTGGAGAGTGGCCAGAATTCAGGAAGAAAACAGGAACTAAGGAAAGAAGTAGGTGTTGCCCATATAAGGCAAGCCACAGTCCATTCATAAATTGGGCAGGATGTGTGCTGAGATGCTTTCTACTAGACAGGACACATCCATTGATGCATTCACTTTTCTAATATCTACAACCACGGAAAAAGTGGGAAACACAAACATAGAAACACTCGCCATGTCAAATGACTTACCAAAAACAGTCCACTCCAAACCAAACATACTGCCTTTCCTACCTATTCTCAGAACATGATACAAAACTACAAATTCACACCCACACCCACAAAGGCACCTCCATTACCCAAGTAGGTCTGTGACTATCCAGAGTGTCCTCAGACTGGTGGGCCTTACTCTGCTTCCTCGAAATGGACTTTCCTGTCTCAGATCAGGTCTCCTTTACCAACTCTGTAAAGTTGTCAGCATCAATCAGTGAGTCACTACCTGCTTTCTCAGGAAAGGCCCCTCTTCAGAGCTTTCCTGGCATTTAGCCATCCACACATCAGTATGTACCAAGAAAGACCGACTTTGTCCTTGGTAAATCCAAACAAGTGAACCCACTGGGACTGGGACTGGGACTGGCTCTGATGCCTGGCTTCCTGGATCCCAAGTTCAGAGAGTTCCATCACCAAGGAAGTGAGGTAGGTCACTTCCTTCAGGAACCGAATGAGGTCACTATCTTGGCAACCACTTTATCCTAAATTTGCTTCCAAGGGTCCCATGAGAGAGAGGCTGCCCCTACTTCCTGTGTCACATTCACAAGATAGAATGGTATATCAACCATAGGCACATGTTAACAGCTCTTCACACAGACCTGGTTTGGTCCATCTTCTCTACATTAAGAAGAGAGAGGCTTATTCAGACACATCGCTTCATCCTGACCAGGTATTTTACCAAGGAAGATATCTGTTGCTCTCTCAGGTTCTTCATAGCTGCCTACATCTTCTCCAGGGTTTATTTCTGCATGGAACTTGAGGTTCTCAACAGGTGGAAGATCCCCTATCTACCTGTATTATAACACCAACTCTGTCCCTGCTCTTCGTAAAGTTAAATTGAGGGAACAGTGCATGGTTAGGGTTAATAGCATGTTCGATTTGGGTTAGGAATCATTCTGTGAGATGAATAATGGTATTGGGAACCTCCGATATTACAAGCATATATAGGTGTAATATAAGTATGAAAACAGAAATCTAGGAAAGATTTCAAACCCAGATGAACATTGGGCCCTTGATTGGGATACTTAGCTTTGAATTATTTCCGCAAAGTTGTCTCAGATAAATCGATATACAATGGTATAGGACCTTGTACCTTGGATGACTGAATGAGGAAGAGATCGTCCAGACAAAAAGAGATAGTTCGAAAAGTTATTTAGATATAGGGTTTTGGTTAGAGAGTGAATGTAAATGTCAGCATATGTGAAGAGTCAGTCACAGTGATGAACTGGGGAAAATGTGTAGGAAAGCAGATATCAATAGAGACATTAGGAAATCAGGGAAAGTACAAAGTGAGTGATAGGATAAGATGTTTTTAACATGGTTGAGTTTGAATATATAATCTTAGGAAGAAACAAATATGTAGTCACCAATAGGAATGATATTTGAGATCATTAGTTAATCAGGACATGGATGTTGTTAGTAATACATGCTCACATTAAATTTAGGCTTTGGTACAATCATAAGGGTGTCCTTTGCATTTTGTGTCAGGAATATTACTGTGATAAAATGTGTATGTATATCAGGTGACTAGAGTATTTCTTCCACCAATTCTTAAAGCAATATTGTAAAGACTTATAAATTAGTATTTGGGATACAAATAGGTATACCATCGGTCTATGAATATAGAGATGATGCCTTAATAGACCATACTGTGAATAAATAATATAACTGGTTCAAACTTTAAATAATTGATTGAATTGATATCTGAAAATATATAGGAAATCTTATATTGATATACATAAGTTCATTCTAACCAGTTATACATCTAATGGTAATTTTAGCATTATGGTTTAGGATGAAGAGTGTAGGAGTTTTGCTTCAAAAATGATTATGGAAATCGAAAATAATATGTTTGGAAATAATCTCATGCAAAGAACACTCAAGAAACATGGAGGAATACATATGTTCTGAAGCAGCAAGTAATTGCAAGTGAACCAAATGCGTACAGATTTGTGAACTTGTGGATGAAAAGTATTATCCTATGATGTCCATAAACTGAAGAAATTGTAATGTACCAGTGTTGAATAAAAATGAACTTCAAAATACACATCATGTCCCATAGGATTTTACTTGCATTGATGTTAAACTGGGTCAGTTACTGTACAAATATTAGTATTTGTAAGCACCATTCACCAAAGTTAGTTTTCAGTACTGGGAAATAAATATGTATTTCATGTGGATGAATATTTCTGAGAATAATCTTGTGAAAATTTGATTATAAATCCACATATAGGAACATGAGTTAAATTAATGAGTGTATAATATATTTCATATTTTGAATAATCTGGAGAAAAAAAAATATATATATATAGATACAAACACAGACATTAAAATGTAGTAATATGTATGCCAATCAAAATTCATTATGAAATATATATCATCCTCATATCCAAAAATATTCTTTTTACTGAGCATGGATTTATGTATAATGCTGTTCATCTAGGAAATTCACCAATACGTTGAATTTTCAGTTCCATCAGTATTTAGGGGGAGTGATCTCTTCTCACAATCTGTATCATCCTAAAACAGCAAGCTCACAAGAATGTACGTGTGATACCAGGTAGGATACTAAATATGCATAATAAATTTCATGAGATGAATAGGCTACAGACAAAGGGAGACAGAAATGTACATATGTGTTAACTTTAAAAACTCATGGAGAAGTATTACAATAAAAAGTTGACTAGATTTATAACACATACACTTGATAAAGCAGAAGGCAAGTTCTAGTATACACCATGCCTCCTATGTACGGCCTGTATTTCTATTCTGTTAGGTTTCTTTTTCTACATCATATTAAGATTAGTAGTCAGAGTCTAGTAGGGTATGGGTTAGTGACAGGGATTCAGTATTTCTAATGGAAAATAGGAAAATGAATCTAATGTGTATGCAAATATTTGCTAGACAAAAATCTTCCCACTGTCCTCCAAAACAATGCCTTGATATTTCCTTCGCCACAAGTAATACACAATTAGTGAAGAAGAGTTTGAAAATCTGTGAATATATATCTGGAAAAGAAAATGCTCAGGGGTTCACAACCTTGGAGGTGGTAGAGGAATTTACAAAAGTAAGGTACAGGGTAAACACTCCACAAACATGGAACTCTGGTGGCCTAATGAGTTTTTGAGAAACTGCCTCTGAGTTTGGGCCCTTGAAAAATTTGTTGTTGTCAGGAGCTTTAGCTTCCTTTGTATTGAGACCATCAAACCTGGGTTGGCATCTATGTGACCTGGATGACATGGTTCCTTATATGCTATTGAACATGAGGAAGAAGTTCTGAATTTTCCCTTTGTTAGTAAACTGAGGACACTGGGGTCTAAGTGTCTAACCATGTGATCTGTGAAGCCATTTGGTCATACTCCACTTTTCGTGGTGTTTCTTACTGCTGCACTGGGAGTTTGGTATTGGCTTCACGTAATACAAGGAGAAAAACTGGGACACAGTGCTAGAGGGAGTACTCTCACGTGTAGTGGTTGAGGGTCTGCAGGAGAATGCACCAACCAGGCTTCTATCCCAAAAAGCTTGCACCCATGTCCATAGCAACCTGATTCTGAACATTGCCCTGAAACCTCTCCATATAACAAGGTCCCTTTACTTGTAAGGTTCTGCTGGCTGCAACATGTCAGTCACAAGTCATTCGGAAACCAATGGCAGAACCACGTGTCCCCACGACAGATGTTTTATCATACACCTGCCCACCACTGCTCTGGGCCCACTAATCAGCAGGCTCCAACTTTCTGGCACCTCTGTTCTCACCATTTTCATGAAACCCAGTCAATCAATGCAATGTCTGGTACACTCGTGATCAGCAACAGATATCCAAAGGTTCTCCAGTGCCATCTGTTCATGGAAATTTAAAAAATTCATGGTATTTATCTAGCCAATTTTCAAGGATGAAGTTGGAGGCACTGTGGCTTTCAATTTATTCAGGAACCATGAAATGGTGAGGAAGCTTATTTCAATTAAAGCTCGGGAGAACTCTCAGAGGCAAGGTTTCCCAAAGAGTGGCCAAAAGGTCACATTAAGCCAGGCCCATTGAGGTCTACAATTGAGGTCCATGTGTGTTTTGACTCTCAACAATGGCTGCCACGTCTTTCTGAATAAAGTCATGTGATATCCTGCCTGAGATTCCCAGTGCTCTTTGGAAAGCTATCCTGAGCCTAGATCTCAGTCTCCAAGGGCAACTCTCATGTGTGGCCTCCTAAAATCCCAACACAATTCATGTCAATACTTCTCTGAGTTCATTTCAGTCTCTAAGGGGAATCACTCCAGAGTTGAAGTCCATGCGGACCCAGTCATCTCTTCCAACCACCACACAAATGACCACAATTAAACCAAAACACTCCCACATGGCCCTCATCTTCTTCAATATAAACTCTCATCATAACCTCTTGCTGGAGGTTTCCATGAGGGGCGCAGCCTAAGGAAGTGTCCAAAATAAGCTCACTTGCCCCTTATTTGCCTAAACTCAGTGTGGCCTGGAAACCCTTTCTGTGAACCAGATGTGATAAAATAGGCCTGCCATTAATACTGCTCTACTTCTCCAATTTGAGGCCTACTCTCTGTGGGGCATAGATTCTTTATGTGAATTGGGGTCATGAGAAAATCAAGCACCTATGGGCTACCCTCTGCAGGGCTTTGAAGAACCCATTTCAGTGAGTCGAGGAATTGGACCAAATGTTCTTTAGATATAGGGTTTTTGTTAAAGAGTGAAAGTAAATGTCAGCATATTTGAAGAGTCAGTCACAGTGATGAACTGGGGAAAATGTGTAGGAAATCAGATATCAATAGAGACATTAGGAAATCAGGCAAAGTACAAAGTGAGTGATAGGATAAGACATTTTTAACAGGGTTCAGATTCAATATTTAATCTTAGGAAAAAACAAATATGTAGTCACCAATAGGAATGATATTTGAGATCATTAGTTAATCAGGACTTGGATGTTGTTAGTAATACATGCTCACTTTCAATATAGGCTTTGGTACAATCATAAGTGTGTCCGTTGCATTTTGTGTCAGGAATATTACTGTGATAAAATGTGTATGTATATCAGGTGACTAGAGTATTTCTTCCACCAATTCTTAAAGCAATATTTTAAAGACTTATAAATTAGTATTTGGGATACAAATAGGTATACCATCGGTCTATGAAT
This sequence comes from Callospermophilus lateralis, assembly GCF_048772815.1. Classification (NCBI taxonomy): domain Eukaryota; kingdom Metazoa; phylum Chordata; class Mammalia; order Rodentia; family Sciuridae; genus Callospermophilus; species Callospermophilus lateralis. The sequence continues at coordinate 831,195 of NW_027514349.1, read as the reverse complement.
AAAGAGATGATGCCTTAATAGACCATACTGTGAATAAATAATATAACTGGTTCAAACTTTAAATAATGGATTGAATTGATATCTGAAAATATATAGGAAATTTTATATTGATATACATAAATTCATTCTAACCAGTTATACATCTAATGGTAATATTAGCATTATGGTTTATCATGAAGAGTGTCTGAGTTTTGCTTCAAAAATGATTATGGAAATCAAAAATAATGTGTTTGGAAAGAATCTTATGAAAAGAACAGTCAAGAAACATGGAGGAATACATGTGTTCTGAAGTAGGAAGTGATTGAAAGTGAACCAAATGCCTATAAATTTGTGAAATTGTGGATGAAAGGATATATCCTATAATGTCCATAAACTGCAGAAATAGTAATGTATCAGTGTGGAATAAAAATGAACTTCAAAATACACATCATGGTCCCATAGGTGTCTACTTGCATTGATGTGAAACTGGGTCAGTCACTGTGGAAATATTACGATTTGTATGCACCATTCACTGAATTTAGTTTTCAGTACTAGGAAATAAATATGTATTTAAGGTGGATGAATATTTCTAAGAATTATTTTGTAAAAATTTGATTATAATTCCACATACACACACATGAGTGAATTTAGAAAGTGTATAATAAGACACATATATTTCATATTTTGGAAAATCTAAAGAGTAGATATCTATATCTATATAGATAGATAGATAGATAGATAGATAGATAGATAGATAATTAGATACTCACATACACAGACATTAAAATGTAGCAATATATATGCCATTCGAAAATCATAATAAAATAGATATCATCCACGTATCCAAAAATATTCATTTTACTGAACATTTATTTATGCATAATACTGTTCATCTAGGAAATTCACCCATAGGTAGAATTTCCAGTTCCATCAGTATTTAGAGGGAGCGATCTCTTCTCACAATTTGTATCTTCCAAAATAAGCAAGCTCACAAGAATGTACATGTGATACCAGGTAGAATTCTAAAGATGCATTAAAAAATACATGTGATGAATAGGCTACAGAGAAAGTGAGACAGAAATTTACATATGTGTTAATTTTAAAAACTCATGGAGAAGTATTACAATGAAAAGTTGACTAGATTTATAACACATACCATTGATAAAGCCGAAGGCAAGTCCAAGTATACACCATGACTCCTATGAAAGGCCTGTATTTCTATTCTGTTAAGTTTCTTTTTCTCCATCATATTTTGATTAGTAGTCAGAGTATAGTAGGGTATGGGGTAGGGTCAGGGATTCAGTATTTCAAATGGAAAATAGGAAAATGAATCTAATGTGTATGCAAATATGTGCTACACAAAAATCTTCCCACTCTCATCCAGAACAATGCTTTGACATTACCTTCGCCCCAAATAAGAAACAATTAGTGGAGAAAAGTTAGAAAATCTGTGAATACATATGTGGAAAGGAAAATGCTCAGGAGTTCACAAACTTGTAGGAGGTAGAACGGGTTACAAAAAGAGAGAGGGTAAGCACTCCACAAACATGGAGCTCTGCTAGCCTTTTTGAGAAACTGCCTCTGAGCTTGGGCAGTTAAAATATATGTTGTTGTCAGGAGCTTTAGCTTCCTTTGTAGTGAGACCATCAATTCTGGGTCTCCATCTATGTGACCTGGATGACATGGTTTTTTATTTTCTAGTGAACATGAGGCAGCAGTGCTGAATTCTCTCTTTGTAGGTAAACTTTGGCCACTGGGGTCTAAGTATCTAACTGTGTTGTCTGAAAAGCCATTTGGTCATTATCCACTTTCGTGGTGTTTTTTACTGCTGCACTGTGAGTTTGGTATTGGCTTCACGATATACAAGGAGTTCTACTGGGACACAGTGCTGGAGGATGTACTCTCACGTGTGGTGGGTTACTAAAATGCACCAGTGGGGCTTCAATCCCACATAGCTTTTCAACTTGACAATAGCAACCTGATTCTGGACATTGGCAGGAATCCTCTCCATATAATAAGATGCCTTTACATACAGTCTGCTGGCTGTACCATGTCAGTCACAAGTGATTTCTAAGCCAATGGCAGATCCACGTGGCCCCACCAGAAATGTTTTTTTCACACACCTACACTCCACTGCTCTAGGCCCACTAGTCTGCAGGCTCCAACTTTCTGGCATCTATGTTCTACACTTTTTCCATGAAACCCAGTCAATCAAGGCACTGTCTGGTAAAGTCATGATCAGCAACAGGACATCCAGAGGTTCTCCAGTGCAACCTGGTCATGGTAATTTCAAAAAATTCATGGTATTTATCTAGATATTTTTCAATAATGAAGTTGGAGGCACTGTGGGATTCAATTTATACAGGAACCATTAAAAGGTGAGGAATCTCATTTCAATGAAAGGTCTGGAGAACTCTCACAGGCAAGGCTTCCCAAAGAGTGGGCAAAAGGTCACATGAAGCCAGGCCCATTGAGGTCTACAATGTGAATTCCATGTGTGTTTTGACTCTCAACTATGGCTGACAATCTTTCAAAATAAAATCTTGTGATATCCTGGCTGAGATTCCCAGTGCTCTGTGGAAAGTCACCCTGGGCCTAGATCTCAGTTTCCAATGGCGAATCTCATGCTTGGCCTCCAAAAATCTCAACACAATTCATGGCAATACTTCTCTGAGCTCAGTTCCACAACTCAGTCTCTAAGGGGAATCACAACAGAGTTCAAGCCCAGGTGGATCCAGGCATCTCTTCCAATTGCCACACAAATGACGACAATTAAAACCAAAACACTCCCACAGGGCCCTCTTCTTCTTTTATATAGACACTAATCATAACCTCTAGCTGGAGGTTTCCATGAGGGGCACAGCCCAAGACAGTGTCAAAAATAATCTCACTTGCCCCTCATTTGCCTAAAGTCAGGGTGGCCTGGACAACATTCCTGTGAAACAGAAGTGATCATATAGGACTGCTGTTAATACTGCTCCACTTCTCAAATTTGAGGCCTACTGACTGTGGGGTATAGATTCTTTGTGTGAATTGGAGTCATGAGAAAACGCAAGCACCTATTGTCCAGCCTCTGCAGGGCTTTGAAGAACTCATTTGACACAAATGATCCCTATTCTCACTTGATGGAGGTCATTAATATTACAGAGGAAGGCGAGAGGCTTCATGTACAATGACTGATCTATTTTTCCATTTTGGTTTTGGATGCCCACATGGGATCTTTCTCTAGATACATCAGGTGCTGAAAATCTAAACCACAGGCTCACACAGGGCCAAGAGGCTGATTCAGACAAATCCCTTTCCAAAGCAATGAAGTAAAAAGCCACAGGTGATTCCCATTCATTTCCATTTGAAAACTCTTTTCTTCAGGCTTCACTAAGGTTTGGCCTGAGGCAAAGACCTTTCTGACATTCAGAGAAACAGAACAATAGGTAATCAAAAGCCCCCAAGCAGGGTTTCTCCTAGGAGACTTTCCTGGTTACTCTGATATGTGAGTTTTCTGAGATGCTCGCCATTCCCTTCAGCTATCCAGTACATGGCTATGTCACAGAGCTTGGAGGTGGTACGTATCTTGTACAAAAATACATGATACTAATCTTTAGAGTGGCCAGAATTCAGGAAAAAAATGAGAACATAGGTAGATAGCAGGTGTTGCCCATGGATAAGGCAAGCCTCAGTCCATTCATTAATTGGGAAGGATGCATACTGGGAAGTTTTCTACTAGACAGGACACACCCAATGAGCTATTTTCTTTTCTAATATCTACAAAGAAAAACACAGTGGGATACACAGACACAGAAACAGTCTCCTTGTCAAATGACTTACTAGAAACAGTCCACTCCATACCAAACAAACCTCCTTTTTTACCTATTCTTAGATCATGAGAAAAAACCACAAACACAAACCAACACCCACAAATGCACCTCCTTCTTCCAAGTAGGTCTGTGACTATCTGGAGTGTCCTCTGACTGGTAGGACATACGATGTAACCCAGAAATGGCCTTTCTGTCTCAGATCTGGTCTCCTTCGTCAAATCTGTGAATTTGTAAGGAGGCAATGGTGAGCCAATTCCTATGCTCTCAGGGAAGACCCCTCTTCAGAGCTTTCTTGGTATTTGGCAACCCTTACATCAGTAGGTACCAAGAAAGACTGACTCTGTCCTTGGTAAATCCAAAGAAATGAGCCCACTGTGATTGCGACTGGGACTGGCTCAGGGTGCCTGGCTTCCTGGATCACAAAATTCAGAGACCTCCATCACCAAGGAAGTGAGGTGAGGTCACTACCTTCAGAAAATGAATGAGGTCACTGTCTTGGCCACCACTTTGTCCTAACAGTTTCTTCCTATTGTCTCCTGACATGGAGGCTGCCCTACTTCCTGTGATACTTTCACATGTTAGAATGGTATAGAAACCATAGTCACCTGGGAACAGCTCTCCACACAGGCCTAGTTTGGTCCATCTTCCCTACATTAAGAATAGAGAGGCTGACTCAGACACATCCTTTCATCCTGACCATGTTGTTTGCCATGGAATATTACTTTTGTTCTCTCAGGTCCTTCATAGCTGCCTGCATCTTCTCCAGGGATAATTTCTGCATGGATTTTGAGGTACTCAGCAGGTGGAAGATCTCCTAACTTCCTGTATTGTAATACCAACTTTGTCCCTGCTCTTCTGTAAAGTGAGATTGAGGGAATATTGTATGGTCAGGGTTAATAGCATGTTCGATTTGGGTTGGAAATCATTCTGCTGGATGAATAATTGTATTGAGAACCAGCGATATTTATAAGAATATAGAGGGAAAACATAAGTATGAAAACAGAAATCTAGGTAATATTTGAAGCCCAGAAGGATTTGGACCCTTGATTGGGATCCTTAGCTTGAGTTATGTTTTGCACCGAGGTCTCAATTAAATTGATATACAATGGCATAAGACCCTGTACCTCAGATGATTAAATGTAGAAGAGAACATCCAGTCAAAAAGGGATTGTGTGTAGGATTAGGAAGATAGTCAGTAGGTTTAGGAGGAAGAGTGAGTCTAGGATTTGCACCAAATGTTCTTTAGCAATACGGTTTTGGTTAGAGAGTGAATATAAATGACACCATATGTGAAGAGTCAGGCACAATGATGAACTGGGGAAAATATGTAAGAAAGCAGACATCAATAGAGACATTAGGAAATCTGGCAAAGTATAACATGATAGGATTAGAGATTTTCAACAGGGTTGAGTTTGAATACATAATCTTAAGAAGAAACAAATTTGTAGTCACCAATAAGATTGACATTTGAGAGCATTAGGCAACCTGGACATGGATATATTTAGTAATCCATGTTCACATTCCATTGAGGCTTTGGTACAATCATAAGGGTGACCTTCGCATTTTGTGTCCAAAATATTACTGTGATAATATGTATATGAAGATCAGGTGACATGAGTATTTCTTCCACCATTTCTGGGGGAAATATTTTGAAAAGATATAAATTAGTACTGGGGATACTAATAGGCTTACCCTGTGTTCATGAATATAGAGATGATGCATTAATAGACCATAATGTGAATAAATTATATGACTGGTTCCAAATTTAAATAATGGATTGTATTGATATCTGAAAAAATAGAAGAAATCATTTATTGATATACATACATTCATTCCAACCACTTACATAGCTAATGGTTATCTTAGGGTTACCGTTTATCATGAATAGTGAATGAGTTTGCTTCAAAAATGATTATGGAATCGAAAATAATGTGTTTAGAAAGAAGTCTAGTGAAAAGACGAGTCAAGAAACATGGAGAAATATAAGTGTTCTGAAGGAGGAAGTGATTGAAAGTGAACCAAATGTTTATAAATTTGTGAATTTGTGAATGAAAGGATATATTTTATGATTTCTATAAACTGAAGAAATAATAACGTACAAGGTTTGAATAAAAATGAACTTTAATAAACACATCACATCGAATAGGAATCTACTTGCATTGATGTTAAACTTGGTCAGTTACTGTAGAAATATTACGATTTGTAAGCACCCTTCCCTGAAGTTAGTTTTCAGTACTAGGAAACAAATATGTATTTCAGTGGATGTATATTTCTGAGAATAAACTTGTTAAAAGTTGATTATAAATCCACATATATGAATATGAATGAATTCAGACGGTGTATAAGAAGACACATATATTTCATATTTTGGTAAATCTGGAGAATATATATATATATATATATATATATATATATATAGACACACAAACACACACACATTATAATGTAGCAATATATATGCCAACTGAAATTCATCATGAAAAATAACTCATCCGCATATCCCAAAATATTCATTTTACTGAACAGTAATATATGTATAGTGTTGTTCATCTAGGAAGCTCACTCATGGGTTGAATTTTCTGTTAAAACAGCGTTTAGGAGGAGTGATCTCTTCTCACAATTTGTATCTGCCAATTCAGCCACCTCACAAGAATGTACATGTGAAACCAGGTAGGATTCTATTTGTGCATATAAAAATACATTTGCTTAATAGGCTACAGAGAAAGGGAGACAGGAATTCACATATTTCTTAACTTTAAAAACACATGGAGAATTATTTCAACAAATAATTGACTAGATTTATAACTCCTACCTTATATCATGCAAAAGGTAAGTCAAACTATACACCATGCTTCCTCTGAAATGCTTGTATTTCTATTCTGTTTGGGTTATTTTTCTCCATTATATTAGGATTAGTAGTCAGAGTTTAGTAGGGTATGGGTTAGTGTCAGGGATTCAGTATTTCAAACAGAAAATTGTAAAATGAATCCAATGTTTATGCAAATATGTGCTAAACAAAATCTTCTCTCTCTCATCCAGAACAATGACTTGACATTCCCTTCGCCACAAGTAAGTCAGAATTAGAGGAGAAGAGTTAGAAAATCTGTGAATATATATTTAGAATGGAAAATGCTCAGGAATTCACAACCTTGGAGTTGATAGAGCAGTTTCCAAAAGTAAGTGACATGGTAAACACTCCACAAACATGGAGATCTGCTGGCCTAATCACTTCTTGAGAAATTGCCTCTGAGCTTGGGCACTTGAAATATATGTTGTTTTCAGGAGTTTTAACTTCCGATGTAGTGAGACCATCAAATCTAGGTCTGCATCTATGTGACCAGGAGGACATGGTTTCTTATTTTCCAATGACCATGAGGCAGCAGTGCTAAATTCTCTCTTTGTAGCTAAATTGTGGCCAGTGGGGCTAAGTGTCTCCCCATGTGGACTGTGAAGCCATTTGGTCATCCTCGACTTTTCGTTTTGTTTCTTGCTGCTGCACTGGGGGTTTGGTATTTGCTTCACGAAATACAAGGAGTTCAAGTGGGACACAGTGCTGGAGGGAGTTCTGTCACGTGTGGTGGGTCAGTGTCTGCATGAGAATGCACCAACTAGGCTTCTATCCCACATAGCTTGCCCCTTGACCATAGCAACCTGATTCTAAACATTGCCGTGAAAAATCTCCATATAACAAGATGCCTTTATATAGAAGGGTCTGCTGGCTGCACCGTGTCTGTCTCAAGGCATTTGAAAGTCAATGGCAGATCCACATGGCCCCACCAGAGATGTTTTATCACACACCTGCACACCACTGCTCTAGGCCCACTACTCAGTAGGCTCCAACTTACTGGCATCTCTGTTCTACACGATTTTCATGATACCTAGTCAATCAAGGCACTGTCTGGTATACTCATGATCAGCAACAGGACATCCAATGGTTCTCCAGTGCCACCTGGTCATGAGAATTTCTAAAATTTTATGGTATTTATCTAACTATTTTTCACAGATGAAATTGTTGGTACTGTGGGTTTCAATTCATTCAGGATCCATTAAATGTTGAGGAAGCTCATTTTAATGAAGGATCTGGAGATCTCTCACAGGCAAGGCTTCCCAAAGAGTGGCCAAATTGTCACATGAAGCCAGGCCCATTGAGGTCTACAATGTGAGGTCATGTGTGTTTTGACTCTCAACGATGGCTGCCAAGTCTTTCAGAATAAAACCTGTGATATCCTAGCTGAGATTCCCAGTGCTCTCTGGAAAGCCTCCCTGGGCCTAGACTTCAGTTTTCAAGGGCGACTCTCATGTGTGGCCTCCTGAAATCCCAACAACATTCATGGCAATACTTCTCTGAAGTTAGTTCCAAATCTCATTCTCTAAGGGGAATCACATCAGAGTTCAAGCCCAGGTGGACCCAGTCATCTCTTCCAACTACCACACAAATGACCACAATTAAAACCAAAACACTCCCACATGGTTCTCATCTTCTTCCATATAGACACACATCATAACCTGTGGATGGAGTTTTCCATGAGGGGCACAGCCAAACCAGTGCCCAAAATAAGCTCCCTTGCCCCTCATTTGCCTAATGTCAGGGTGGATTGGACATGCTTCCTGTGAACCAGGAGTGATCAAATAGGCCTGCCGTAAATGCTCCTCTTCTCCACTTTGAGGCCTTCTTACTGTGGGGATTATATTCTTCTTTTTCTAAATTTTTTTGGAAATTTAATTGGAAAGTTAAAAAAAATTGTTTTGTAGAATGTTAAATTTCTAATGGCAAAGCCTTCACCTTGTTTGTGAAGGAAACCTTGATGCCTTGCCAATCTGGTAACATGGAGACACTCAAAATTTTCTTTTACATACTACATGGATGAATGGCTACAGCTCATAGTTTTTTAAAACTGAAAGGCAGATACCAGCAAGTAAGATAACAAATAAAAGACAATTTTATTAAAAAATAAAGTTGTTAAATGACTCAAATATTGGAAATTCAATTCTTTTTATTTTTGGTTGTTCAAAACATTATAAAACTCATGATATATCATCTTTCATACATTTGACTCAATTGGGTTATGAACTCCCATTTTTACCCCAAATACAAATCGCAGAATCACATCAGTTACACACTCACGTTTTTACATAATAGCATACTAGTTATTGTTGTATTCTGCTACCTTTCCTATCCCCTACTATTCCCCCTCCCCTCCCATCTTCCCTCTCTACCTCATCTGCTGTTGTTTAATTCTCTCCCTTGTTTTCCCCTCTTTAGCCTCACAACCTCTTATATGTAATTTTGTGTAACATTGAGTAGTCTCCTACCATTTCCATATGCTTTTCCTTCTCTCTCCCTTTCTCTCCCCCCACTCATCTCTGTTTAGTTTTAATATTTTTCTCATGTTCTTCCTCCCTGTTCTCTTCTTATTTGCTCTCTCTATATAAAAGGAAACATTTGGCATTTGTTTTTTAAGGATTGGATAGATTCGCTTAGCATAATCTATTCTAATGCCATTCATTTCCCTGCAAATTCTATGATTTTGTCATTTTTCAGTGCTGTGTAATACTCAATTGTGTATAGATGCCACATTTTTATTATCCATTCGTCTATTGAAGGGCATCTAGGTTGGTTCCAAAGTCTAGCTATTGTGAATTGTGCCGCTATGATCATCGATGTGGAAGTATCCTTATACTGCTCTCTATTAACATCCTCAGGGAAGAGTCTGAGAAGGGCGATATCTCGGTCAAATGGTGGTTCCATTCCCAGCTTTCCCATGAATCTCCATACTGCTTTCCATATTGTACTCACCAATTTGCAGTCCCACAAGCAGTGTACAAGTGTACCCTTTACCCCACATCCTCACCAACACTTATTGTTGTTCGACGTCATAATGGCTGCCAATCTTACTGGAGTGAGATGGTATCTTAGGGTGGTTTTGATTGCATTTCTCTGACTGCTAGAGATGGTGAGCATTTTTTCATGTACTTGTTGATTGATTGTATGTCCTCCTCTGTGAAGTGTCTGTTAAGATCCTTGGCCCATTTGTTGATTGGGTTATTTGTTATCTCATTGTTTAATTTTTTTGAGTTCTTTGTATATTCTAGATATTAGGGCTCTATCTGAAGTGTAAGGGGTAAAAATTTGTTCCCAGGATGTAGGCTCTCTATTTACCTCTCTTATTTTTTCTCTTGCTGAGAAAGATCTCTTTAGATTAAGTAAGTCCCATTTGTTTATTCTTTTTATTAACTCTTGGGCTATGGGTTTCCTATTAAGGAATTTGGAGCCCAACCCCACAGTATGTACATTGTAGCCAACTTTTTCTTCTATCAGACGCAGTGTCTCTGATTTTATATCTGGCTCCTTGATCCATTTTGAGTTAACTTTTGTGCATTGTGAGAGAAAGGGATTCAGTTTCATTTTGTTGCATATGAATTTCCAGTTGTCCCTGCACCATTTGTTGAATATGCTATCCTTCTTCCATTGCATGCTTTTAGGCCCTTTTTCAAATATAAGAAAGTTGTAATTTTGTGGATTTGTCTCTGTGTCCTCTATTCTGTACCATTGGTCCATCTGCCTGTTTTGATACCAGTACCACACTGTTTTTGTTACTATTGCTTTGTAGTACAGTTTGAACTCTGGATTCACACTTCCTGCTTAGAATTGCTTTCGCTATTCTGGGTCTTTTGTTTTTCCATATGAAATTCATGATTACTTTATTTATTTCTACAAGAAATGCCATTGGGTTTTTGATTGGCATCGCATTAAACCTGTAGAGAACTTTGGGTAATATCGCCATTTTGATGATGTTATTTCTGCCTATCCATGTACAGGGCATACTTTTCCATCCTCTAACATCTTCTTCTATCTCTCTCTTTAGGGTTCTGTAGATTTCATTGCATAAATCTTTCACCTCTTTGGTTAGGTTGATTCCCAAGTTTTTTATTTTCTTTGAGTATACTGTAAAAGGAGTGGTTTTCCTCATTTAAATTTCAGAAGTTTTGTTGCTGATATACAGGAATGCCTTAGATTTATGCGTGTTGATTTTATATCCTGCCACTTTGCTGAATTCATTTACTAACTCTAGCAGACCATTTTGGGTCTGTTAAATATATTATCATGTCATCCAAAAATAGCGATAATTTAAGTTCTTCTTTTCCTATTTTTAAGTCTTTAATTTCTTTTGTCTGTCTAATTGCTCTGGCTAGTATTTCAAGAACTAAATCGAATAGAAGTGGTGATAGATGGCATCCCTGTCTTGTTCCAGATTTTAAAGGGAATGCCTTCAGTTTTTCTCCATTTACAATGATGCTAGCCTGAGGTTTAGCATATATAGCTTTTACAATGTTGAGGTAAGTTCCTGTTATTCCTAGTTTTTATAGAGTTTTAAACATAAAGGGATGCTGTACTTTGTAGAATGCTTTTTCTGCATCTATCGAGATGATCATATGGTTCTTCTCTTTAAGTCTATTGATGTGGTGAATAGTATTTATTGATTTCCGTATATTGAAACAGCCTTGCATCCCTGGGATGAATCCCTCTTGATCATGATGCACAATTTTTTTATGTGCTTTTGTATTTGATTTGCCAGGATTTTATTGAGAATTTTTGCATCCAAGTTTATTAGAGATATTGGTCTGTAGTTTTCTTTCTTTGAAGTGTCTTTGTCTGGTTTTGGGATCAGGGTGATGTTGGCCTCATAGAATGAATTTGGAAGAACTCCTTCTTTTTCTATTTTTTGAAATAGCTTCAAAAGTATTGGTATTAATTCATCTTTGAACGTTTTGTAGAACTCTGCTGTATAACCATCTGGTCCAGGGTTTTTTTTGGTAGGTAGTCTTTTGAAGGTTTCTTCTATTTCTTCCTTTGTTATTGGTCTATTTAAATTTTGTGTGTCTTCCAGACTCAATCTGAGCAGATCATATGACATAAGAAATTTATCGATATCTTCATTATCTTCTGTTTTATTGGAAAATAGGGTTTCAAAATACTTTCGAATTATCTTCTGTATTTCTGTAGTGTCTGTTGTGATATTGCCTTTTTTATCCCATATGTTAGTAATTTGAGTTCTCTCTCTGCTTCACTTCATTAGCATGGCTAAGGGCCTGTCGATTTAATTTATTTTCAAAGAACCAACTTTTATTTGTTCAATTTTTTTGTTTCAATTTTGTTGATTTCTCCTCTAATTTTAATTATTTCTTGTCTTCTACTACATTTGTTGTTTTGCTCTTTTTTTCTAGGTTTTTGAGATGTAGTGTGAGATCATTTATTTGTTGTTTTTTTCTTTTTTTGAGGAAAGAATTCCAAGAAATGAATTTCCCTCTTAAAACTGCTTTCATTGTTTCCCACAGAATCCGGTATGTTGTGTCTGTATTTTCATTTGTATCTAAGAGATTTTTTTATCTCCTCCTTTATGTCTTCTGTAACCCATTGATTATTCAGTAACATATTGTTCATTTTCCATGTGATGTAGAATTTTTCCTTCCTTCTTCAATCATTAATTTCAAGTTTCATTCCATTATGATCAGATATGGTGCATGGTATTATCTCCATACTTTTATATTTACTAAGAGTTTCCATATGGCATAATATATGGTCTATATTTGAGTAGGACCAATGTGCTGCTGAGAAGAACATGTATCCACTTTATGATGTTTGATATATTCTATATATGTTGGTTAAGTCTAGGTTATTGATTGTGCTATTGAGTTCTATAGTTTCTTAATTCAGATTTTCTCTAGAGGATCTGTCCAATGGCGAGGGTTGTGTGCTGAAGTCACCCGTAATTATTGTGCTATAGCCTATATGACTCTTGAACTTGAGGAGAGTTTGTTTTATGACTTGGCACCACCATTGTTTGGTGCATACAAATTGATAATTGTTATGTCTTGTTGGTGAATGTTGCCTCTTAACAGTATATAGTGTCCTTCTTTATCACTTTTGATTAACTTAGGTTTTAAGTTGATTTTATTCGATATGAGTATGGCCACTCCTTCTTGCTTCCGAGGGCCAACAATGGCTGCGAAGTCTTTCAGAATAAAATCATGTGATTTCCTGGCTGAGATTCCCATTGCTCTGTGGAAAGCCACCTTGGGCCTAGATCTCAGTTTGAAAGGGTGACAATCATGCGTGGCCTCCTAAAAACCAACACAATTCATATCAATACTTCTATGAGGTACGTTCCAGAACTCAGGCTCTAAGGGGAATCACACCAGAGTTCAAGCCCAGGTGGACCAAGTCATGTCTTCCAACCCCCACACAAATGACCACAATTAAAACACAAAAACTACCACATGGCCCTCATCTTCGTCCATAAAGACCCTCATCAAAAGTTCTGGATGGAAGTTTCCATGAGGGTTGCAACTAAAGACAGTTTTCAGAATAAGCTCCCTTGCCTCTAATTTCCCTAAAGTCAGGGTGGCCTGGACACCCTTCCTGTGAACCAGGAGTGATCAAAAAGGCCTGCCATTAATTCCGCTTTGTTTCTATAATTTGAGGCTTACTGAATGTCAGGTATAGATTTTTTATGTGATTTGGAGTCATGAGAAAATCCAAGCACATCTGGAGAGCATTCAAGAATTCATTTGACAAAGAGGATCCCTAATCTCACTTGAAGGGGGTCAGGAACCTAACAGAGAAAGGCAAGAATTCTCATCCACAATGACTGCTCTTTTTGCCATTTTGGTTTTGAATGCACACATGGGATCTTTCTTTAGATCCATCAGGTGCAGAGAATCGAAGCCACAGCCTCACACAGGGCCAAGAGGCAGATTCAGACAAATCCCTTTCCAAAGCAATTAAGCAAAGAGCCACAGGTGATGCCCATTTATTTCCATTTCAAATTTTTTTCTTCAGGCTTCACAAAGGGGTGGCCTGAGGCAAAGACCTTCCTGACATTCAGGGCAACAGAACCTTGATTGGTATACTGAGCTTGAATTATGTTCCGCACCGAGGTCTCAGATAAATCGATATACAATGGCATAGGACCGTGTACCTCGGAAGATTGAGTGTAGAAGAGAACATCCAGTCAAAAAGGGATAGTCTGTAGGATTAGGAAGATAGTCAGTATGTTTAGGAAGAAGAGTGAGACTAGGAGTTGGACCAAAAGTTCTTTAGCAATAGGGTTTCAGTTAGAGAGTGAATGTAAATGTCAGCACATCTGAAGAGAAAGTCACAATGATGAACAGGGAAAAATATGTAGGAAACCAGATATCAATAGAAAGATTAGGAAATCAGGCAAAGTATAAAGTGCGTGATAGGATTAGACATTTTCAACAGGCTTGAGGTTGAATATATAATCTTAGGAAAAAACAAATATGTAGTAATCAATAGGATTGACATTTGAGAGCATTAGGCACCCTGGACATGGATGTTTTTAGTAATCCATGGTCACTTTCCATTTAGGCTTTGGTACAATCATATGTGTGACCTTTGCATTTTGTGTCCAGAATACTACCGTGATAAAATTTATATGTTGATAAGGTGACATGAGTATTTCTTCCACCATTATGTGGAGTAATATTCTGGAAACTTATAAATTAGTACTGGTGATACAAATAGGTGTACCTTGTGTTGATCATTATTGAGATGTTGCATGAATAGACCAGATTGTGAATAAAGTATATAACTGGTTCCAACTTTAAATAATGGATTGAGTTTGCATCTGAAAATGTATTGGAAATCTTATATTGATATATATACAATCATTCCAACCAGTTATATATGTAATGGTAATATTAGGGTTACGGTTTATCGTGAAGAGTGAGTATTGCTTCAAAATGATTATGGAATCAAAAATAATGTGTTTAGAAAGAAGTCTAGTGAAAAGACCAGTAAAGAAACATGGAGGAATACATGTGTTCTGAAGTAGTAAGTAAATGAGAGTGAACCAAATGCCTATAATTTTGTGAAGTTGTGGGTGAAAAAATATATCCTATGATGTCCATATACTGAAAAAATAGTAATGTACCAGTGTTGAGTAAAAATGAACTTCAAAATACACATCATGTCCCATAGCAATCTACTTGCATTGATGTTAAACTGGGTCAGGTACTGTAGAAATATTAGGATTTGTATGCACCACCTACTGAATTTAGTATTCAGTAGTAGGAAACCAATATGTATTACAGGTGTATAAATTTTGCTGAAAATAATCTTGTAAAAAGTGGATTTTGAACCCACATACATGAATATAAATGAATTTAGGGAGTGTATAATAAGACACATATTTTTCATATTTTTTTAAAATCTGGAGAATATATATACATATATATATATAATATATATATATAATATATATAATATATATACATATATAATATATATATGTATATATATACACATATATATTTTTTTCCAGATTTAAAAAAAATACATACACACACACACACACACACATTAATATTTAGCAATATATATGCCAATCGAAATTCATCATGAAATATAATTCATCCACATATCCAAAAATATTCATTTTACTGAACATGGATTTATGTATAGTGTTTTTCACTTGGAAGCTCACCCATAAGTTGAATTTTCAGTCCCATCATTATTTAGGGAGAGTCATCTGTTCTCACAATTTTATATTCCAAAATCAGGGAGCTCACAAGATTGTCCGTGTGATACCAGGTAGGATATTATATATATATGTATACAAAAATACATGTGCTGAATAGGATACAGAGAAAGGGAGACAGGAATTTATATATGTGATAATTTTAAAAAATCATGGAGAAATATTACAATGAAAAGTTGACTAGATTTAAAAAACATACTCTTGATAATGCAGAAGGCAAATAGAAGTATACACCATGCTTCCTATGAAAGGCCTGTATTTCTATTCGGTTAGGTTTCTTTCTCTCCATGATATTAGGATTAGTAGTCAGAGTCTAGTAGGGTATGGGTTAGTGTCAGGGATTCAGTATTTCAAATGGAAAAAAGGAAAATGAATCTAATGTGTATGCAAAAATGTGATACACAAAAATCTTCCCTCTCTCATCCAGAACAATGCCTTGACATAACCATCGCTAAAAGTAAGACACAATTAGAGGAGAGGAGTTAGAAAATCTGAATATATATGTGGAATGGAAAATGCTCAGGAGTTCACAACACTGGAGGTGGTAGAACAGTTTCCAAAAGTAAGGGAAAGGGTAAACTATCCAGAAACATGGAGCTGTGCTGGCCTTGAGACTTCTTGAGAAACTTCCTCTGAGGTTGGGAACAAGAAATATATGTAATTGTTAGGAGATTTAGCTTCGTTTGTAGTGACACCATGAAATCTGGGTCTGCATCTCTATGACCTGGAGCACATGGTCCTTATTTTCTAATGAACATGAGGGAGCAGTTCTGAATTCTCTCTTTGTAGGTAAACTGTGGCCACTGGGAGCTAAGTGTCTTTCCGTGTGGACTGTGAAGCCATTTGGTGATCCTCCACTTTCCAGGGTGTTTCTTACTGCTGCACTGGGAGTTTGGTATTTGCTTCACGAAATAAAAGGAGTTCAACTGGGACAAAATGCTGGAGGGAGTTCTGTCATGTGTGGTTGGTCAGGGACGCAAAGAGAATGTACGAACCAGGCTTCTATCCTACATAGCTTTCACCTTGACTATAGCAACCTGATTCTGAACATTGCCCTGAAACCTCTCCATATGACAAGATGCCTTTACATATAAAGGTCTCCTGCCTGCACCATGTCAGTCACAAGTCTTTCGAAGCCAATGGAAGATCCAGGTGGTCCTACCAAAAATATTTATTTACACACCTACAGTCCACTTCTCTAGGCCCACTACTCATTAGGCTCCAAATTACTGGCATCTCTGTTCTACACCATTTTCACGAAAACCAGTCAATCAAGGCACTCTTTGGTACACTCATGATCAGCAACAGGAAATCCAAAGTTTATCCAGTGCCACCTGGTCATGGGAATTTCAAAAATTTTATGGTATGAATCTAGTAATTTTTCAAAAATGAAGTTAGAGGCACTGTGGGTTTCAATTAATTCAGGAACCATTAAATGGTGAGGAAGCTCATTTCAATGAAAGCTCTGGAGAACACTCACAGAAAAGCCTTCCAAAAGACTGGCCAAAAGGTCACATGAATCCAGACACATTGAGGTGTACAATGTGAGGTCCATATGTGTTTGGACTCTCAACTAGGGCTGCCAAGTCTTTAAGAATTAAATCATGTGATATCCTGGCTCAGAATCCCCGAGCTCTGTGGAAAGCCATCCTGGGCCTAGATCTCAATTTCCAAAGGCGATTCTCACGTGTGGCCTAGTAAAATCCCAAGAGAACTCACGACAATACTTCTCTGAGGTCAGATCCAGAACTCATTCTTTAAGGGGTATCACACCAGAGTTCAAGCCCAGGTGATCCGAGTCATCTTTTCCAACTACCACACAAATTACCACAATTAAAACAAGAACACTCCCATATGGCCCTCATCTTCTTTCATATTGACACTCATCATAATTTTGCTGGAGGTTTCCATGAGGGGAGCAGACCAAGACAGTGTTCAAAATAAGCTCCTTTGACTCTCATTTGCCTATAGTAAAGGTGGCCTGGACACCCATCCTGTGAACCAGGAGTGATCAAATAGGCCTGCCATTAATACCGCTCCAATTCTCCAATTTGAGGCCTACTGACTGTTTGGTTTAAATTCTTTATGTGAATTTTAGTCATGAAATAACCAAGCACCTATGGGCTAGCCTCTGCAGGTTTTGAAGAACTCATTTGACCCAAAGGATCCCTATTTTCACTTGATGGAGTTCAGGAACCTTACAGAGGAAGTCGAGAGACTTCATCCCAATGGCTGCTCTTTCTGCCATTTTTCCTTTGGATGCAAACATGGGAACTTTCTTTAGATCCACAGGGGCTGAGAATCTAAGCCTCAGCCACACACAGGGCCAGGGGGCTGATTCAGTCACATCCCTTTTCAAAGCACTTAAGAAAAGAGCCACAGGTATGCCCAATCATTTCCATTTGAAAACTGTTTTCTTCAGGCTTCACAAAGGGGTGGCCAGATGCAAAGAACTTCCTGACATTCAGGGCAACAGAACAATAGGTAAGCAAAAGGCCCAAAGCAGGGTTTCTCCTCTGAGACTGTCCTCGTCACACTGATATCTGAGTTTTCTGAGATGCTCGCCATCACCTACAGCTATCCAGTACATGGCTATGTCACAGAGCTTGGAGGTGGTACATATCTTGGACACAAAACCAAGGGCCTATTCTTGAAATTGGTCGGAATTCAGGACAAAAATAGAAACTTAGGAAGGTAGCAGGTGTTGCTCATCGATAAGGCAAGCTACAGTCCATTCATAAACGGGGCAATATGAATGCTGAGAAGCTTTCTACTAGACACGACACATCCATTGATGAATTCTCTTTTCTAATGTCTACAACCACGGAAACAGTGGAATACACAGACATAGAAACACTCGCCCTGTGAAAAGACTTACTAGAAACAGTCCACTTCAAATGAAACAAACCGACTGTCCTACCTATTCTCAGAAAATGAGACAAAACCACAAACCCACAACCACACCCACAAAGGCACCTCCTTCCCCTAAGTAGGTCTTTGACTATCAGGAGTGTCCTCTGACTTGTAGGCCATAATACGTTCCCCCGAAATGGCCTGTCCTGTCTCAGATCTGGTCTCCTTGGCAAACTCTGTGAACTTCTCAGGAGCCAACGGTGAGCCACTAACGACTTTCTCAAGAAAAGCCCCGCTTCCGAGCTTTCCTGGCATTTGGCCTTCTCACGTCTGAAGGTACCAAGAAAGACTGACTGCATTTAGTAAATCCAAACAAGTGAGACCATAGGGACTGGGACTTGGACTGGCTATGGGTGCCTGGCTTCCTGGATCCAAAGTTCAGAGAGTTCCATCACCATGGAAGTGAGGTGAGGTCACTTCCTTCCTGAACTGAATGAGGTCCCTGTCTTGGCAACCACTTTGTCTTAACTGTTACTTCCAAGGGTCCCATGAGATTGAGGCTGCCCCTACTTCCTGTGAAACTTTCACAAGTTAGAATGGTATATCAACCATAGGCACCCAGGAATAGATCTCCACACAGGCCTGTTTTGGTCCATGTTCTCTACATTAAGAAGAGAATCTGATTCAGACACAACCTTTTATCCTGACTGGGTTGTTTGCCATGGAAGATGACTTTTGGTCTCTCAGGTCCTTCATAGCTGCCTACATCTTCTCCAGGGATCATTTCTGCATGGGCCTTTGAGGTTATCAGCAGGTGGAAGTTTCCCTACATTTCTGTATTGTAAAATCAACTCTTTCCCTGCTGTTCTATAAAGTTAGATTGAGGGAATAGTGTATGATTATGGTTAAAAACATGTTTGATTTGGGTTAGAAATCATTGTGCTGGATGAATAATGGTATTGGGAACCTGCTATGTGTATAAGAATATATAGGTGTAATATATGTATGAAAAAAGAAATCTAAGTATGATTTGAAGGCCAGAAGGGCATTGGGCCCTTGATTGGGATACGCAGCATTGAATTACGTTCTGCAGAGATGTCTCAGATAAATCGATATACAATGGCATAGGACCTTGTACTTTGCATGAATTAATGTAGAAGGAACATCCAGTCAAAAAAGGATAGTCGGTAGTGAAAGGTTAATAAAATAGGTACTTGCTATTTCCTGTTTTTCTGTATGCTTAAAAAAACACTGTTGAAATCTTGAGAAATGTTTGCTAATCTTGTTCTAGAATGTACTGTTCCCAACTGCCAAACTGCAGAATGTACTGCCTCACTCGGTGTCACACGAACCGCCCACTCACCCTTACACATCAGTAAACTTCCCTCCCTTCCATCTCCAAGGAATGTATGTAAGCTCTGCATAAGCTGTTCTCAGAGCTCTCTGATCTATTTAAGTTAGCTGTGAGCCCCAGCAAGCTGGACGCAAAATAACCCTTTGCTGTTGCATGAGACAGTCTCTTGGTAGTCTCTTCCTCCAACACTCACCTGACCTTTACATATTGAGGTTCCACCGAGTTCCGGCAGTGGCGGATGAGAGACCCCAACGGGCTCCTCTCGGAGCAAGTAAGGCGCCTCTTTCTGGTTTCAGGTGTCATGTTAGGGCTTGGCAAAATTGCTGGCGATGAAGAGCCTGGGGTCTCTCCGACGGTGGCTGAGAGACGTGTCACAGAGACATAGGGCACCTCCCTGGGGGACCCCAAAGAGGACTCGGAGAATCAAGGAACAATTGCTTCATCGACTCAGTGATATTTTCTTTTAGATTCGGTATTGCCATCCTATCGGGTTTTGCCGGCTACGCATTCCTGGTCTCAGTGTTGGATGTCCATTGCCTGTCTTTATGGTCTTGTCTTATCTGTGTCATGTGTCTTTGCTTTTACTGTTTGTGTACCTTTCATTATGGGACAGAGCACTTCAATGCCTCTGTCCCTGACCCTTGATCACTGAACCAAAGTCCGCTTAAGGGCTCAGAATCTTTCTTTTTTTAGTAAAACGCTGGACCTGGCAGACTCTCTGTGCCTCAGAATGGCCCATCTTTGGAGTCGTATGGCCCAAAGAAAGATCTTTCTACTTCCCACTAATTTATAAAGTCAGAGATATTGTCTTTCAGCCAGGGCCACATAGCCATCCTGATCAACAGCCATATATCTTAACTTTTCAGGACCTCTGCAAATCTCCTCCTCCATGGGTGAAGCCTTTCCTTGCCCATGCCTCTGCTCATACTCCTTCCCACATGATCTCTCAAACCCTCACCTCTTCCTCCTCCTCCACCCTCTGTTTTCCCTGAGTCACAAGATTTGACTCTACTGGACTCTTCCTCCTCTCCTTATCCCCTGCCCTCGTCCCCTAACACACAACACACTCTAAGTGATTCCCCTGCTGCTGACTAAGCCTCTCTACCATTGGAGGAAGCTAAGCTGGTAATAGGATCTGATAATGGACCGATGTTCATGGCCCAGGTAAGTCAGGGGTTAGCCAGGAACCTGGGGATTAATTGGAAGTTATATTGTGCTTATAGACCCCAGAGTTCAGGACAAGTAGAAAGAATGAATAGAACCATTGAAGAGACCTTAACGAAATTAAGCTTAGAGACCAGCATAAAAGATTGGACTGTGCTCCTGACTTATGCAATGTTTCATGCAAGAAAAAATCCTTCTGTTTCTTTGAGTAACCTTACCCCCTGAGAAGTTCTCTATGGTGGCCCTCGTCCAGTAAGGGTCCTAAGCCCAACTGTAAGACCTAAGGATCCTTTCCACACCCTCTTGCTTGACAGACTTAAAGCTCTTGAAAGAACTCAGTGATACCTGTGAAAATAGCTGCCCACTGCGTAAAAAACTGTGTACCAGGGGATTCCACATCCATATCAAATAAGAGACTTCATGTATGTAAGATGACATCAGGTGTCATCCCTGGAACCCAGCTGTAAAGGACCATACCAGGTGCTACTTATAACACCTACAGTGGTAAAGGTATACAGAATCACTTCTTGGATCCATGCCTCTCATCTCAAGCCTGCTCCTTGTCCAGAATCTTTCTGGAAACTGGAAAAGACTGGTAACAGTTTCAAATTGTGTATTCGCCATGTGGATAAGGTTATATACTCTCCCCTTGGCCACAAGTAGTCCTAACCCTCATCAGCCTTTTAAGCAGCGATGGCTGATCACAAATCCTACTGAAAAAGTGTATAATCGATCTCACATACATCCCCCTTAGGGACCTGGTGGCCATCTCTCCACCCAGACATTTGTCAGCTGGCCATAGGTTTTTTCTATTGGGATATCCCTGATGAAGAAAATCCCACTAAAATACCATTAAATCCCTTGTGTACCATAGATAATGGAAACAAACATTATGGATGTAGGGACACGCGAGCCAGATGCAGGTTGGCTATCCTAGATTACTTGTTTGCCCGGGAAACTATCAAAGCCACAAACAGTAACGGCTGTGTGGGGGAAAAACCGACTTCTTCAGTATGTCATGGAGATGTGAGCATACAGAGGCTGCCTGATGGAACCCAATACTTCATCAAATTCAGTACACAGCATTGGCCATATTACCAAGTAGACAACAGAAAAAGGATGGCCCCCAGAGGGGTCTCTAGATCCTCAAATTTTGCGTGACCTTTTTAACTTCTGCAAGTGCTCAAAAGGGTGAAAGGAGATTCCCCTATGTGGAAGCCCTTTCCCTCCTTCACTCACATCCTGAACTATGCTTCTCCAATAGATTTTTATCCTCAGCCTTCTGCTCCAGACTCTCTGCTGTCACTCCCACCTCAGCAACGTGATTTCTCCCCTCCAATTACTAGATCAGAATCCCAAACCTCCACCAGTTCTCAGACAATTGCCCGCTTGTGAGGTAGCAGGTACTGAGGTACCCCTCCACCCACTCACTCCTCTCTCTTCCTGTCAGTGCCCACACCGGGTCCCACCAGGTCCTCTTTCCAGCTAACCCAAAGCTCAAACGAGCTGAGGAGAGCTCTCAGACCCTTATCCAAGATGTAATATAAATGGCCATTAAAGTTGCTTTGTCATCACTGAAAACAGGTTACTAAAATTTAAAGTCCCTCACAGGATTTTGGGATACTCACTCCCGTTTTCTGCTCTTCTCTACCTGTTCTACTGCTCAAGTTTTTTGCTAGAAAATTCCCAAACACCTTTCCAATTATTCTTTTACATCTCTCTTTTTCCTCATTCTCAGATCCTCGGAGCTTCTCTCAGCCCCACCTTCCCCGTATTCCCCCTCTGTACCAGGCCCACAGAAAAGTCTTAAATGTCCTTCTCCAGAAGTCTTCACCATGGCTGACTTTAGAACTTTCAGCATAGAGTTTCTATAAAGAGTTCAATGTAGATAAACTTTCTCTTTTTGTATTGCCCTGTTATACTTGGCCACTGGCTAAAAAACTCAGTACTTCTAAGCTAGACAACCCCTAACTAGTTTTTCACAAAATATGTGAACAAGTCCTCTGGCCTTCAGCTGGGGCTTCACAGAAATGGCCACATTTCTAAGATAAAGAAATTACCAACTGGGCTCCGTTGTAACAGCTGGCAGGGGGAAAATAAGAAAGGGAATTAAAAAGCTCTCCTCCTCCCAGGTGTCCTTGAAAATTTAACTTGCCCAGAACAGAGGAAAAATCAGAAACATATACTGCTTTTTTGAACTTCTGCAGACTGTAAACTTCTGAGCCCCATCCCTTATATGTTGGGTACACAATTCTGAAACTACCTAAACTTGAGTTTCAGGGGACTAATTGATTACAACAGAAGCAATGCCCTCTGAATCCAGTTGCAACAATATAGGACTGTTTCCCTGTCTTCAGTGCTATCTTAGGTGCCTTGCCTTGTCTGTCCCTACAACAGCATAATTCTATATACTTAAACATTGTTTATGTTTTCATGAAATGGTCAACAGATGTGATTATTTTGAAATGTTGCAGATGTTTCCCAGAAAGCTCTATCATGACGCAGGTTCGTTTGAAGATCAAATAGGGGGGGCATACAACCGGTTCCACTGGGAACTTGTATCCCTCACTTTAGCCATCCTATTAGGAATAGGAGTTGCTGCACGGGTGGGCACAGGAACCACTGCCATTGTCCATGGGACACAACAAATGACCCAATTAGAAGAAGCAATAGAGCAAAACTAAGATATTAGAAACCTCCATCAGAGCTTTGCATGAATCTTTAACCTCTCTCTCTGAAGTTGTTTTAAAGAACAGTTGAGGGTTGGACCTCCTCTTCATTAGAGAAGGGGGCCTTTGTGCTGCATTGAGGGAAGGATGTTGTTTTTATGCTGACCATACTGGAGTTGTAATAAAATCTATGAGTAAATTTAAAAGACACCTTGAAGAGCATCAACAAGAGAGAGAGGCCCAAAAAGGGTGGCTTGAGTCTTGGTTCACACACTCCTCCTGGTTAACTACGTTTTTATCAACCCTGGCCGGTCCAATAATAATCCTCATATTATTGCTAACTATAAAATCCTGTTTGCTCAACCGTGTAATTTCTTTTCTCCAGGCTCAAATTGGACGAGTTAAACTTATGGTAATACCCCACTAGCAGACATAGAATGTGACACCCTCCAATGATCATTTTTATGATTAAAAGTAGCCAGAAGAAGAAGTGGGGAATTAAAGTTTAATAAAATAGGTACTTGTCACTTCTTGTTTTTCTGTATGCTTAACAAAACACTATTGAAATCTTGAGAAATGCTTGCAAATCTTGTTCCCAGAATGTTCTGTCCCCAACTGCCCAACTGCAGAATGTACTCCCTCACCCAGGTGAATGCAAACCACCCTCTCACCCTGACCCATCAATAAAATTCCCTCCCTGCCCTCTCCAGGGAAAGTATATAAGCTCTATTTAAGTTATTCTCAGGGCTATCTGCTCTATTCAAGTGATCTCTGAGCCCCAGCATGCTGGACACCCAAAAAACCCTTTGATGTTGCAAGAGATAGTCTGTTGGTGGTCTCCTCCTCTGAAGCTCGCCCCAAATTTACTTGGATGATTGAATGTAGAAGAGAACATTCAGTCAAAAACGATAGTCTGTAGCATTAGGAAGATAGTCAGTACTTTTATGAAGAAGGGTGAGTATAGGAATTGGAAAAAAATTTCTTTAGCAATAGGGTTTCGATTAGAGAGTGAATGTAAATGTCAGCACAGGTGAAGAGTCAGTCACAATGATGAACTGGGGAAAATATGTAGGAAAGCAGATATCAATAGAGACATTACAAAATCAGGCAAAGTATAAAGTGAGTGATAGGATTAGATATTTTGAACAGGGTTGAGTTTAAATATATAATCTTAGGAAGAAACAAATATGTAGTCACAATTAGGATTGACATTTGAGAGCATTAGGCAAATTTCAGGTGGATGAATATTTCTCAGAATAATCTTGTGAATAGTTGATTATAAATCCACATAATAAACATGAATGAATTTAGGGAGTGTATAAAAGACACATATATTTCATATTTTGAAAAATCTGGAGAGTGTATATATATATATATATATATATATATATATATATATATATACACACAAAACACACACACAGACAAAAAAGTAGCAAAATATATGTCAATCAAAATTCATTATAAAATATATATCATCCACAGATCTAAAAATATTAATTTTACTGAACATGGATTTATGTATAATGCTGTTCAACTAGCAAGCTCAACCATAGGTTGAATATCCAATTCCAACAAGTTTAGTAGGAGTGATCTCTTCTAACAATTTCTATCTGCCAAGTCAGCCACCTCACAAGAATGTACGTGTAGTACCAGGGAGGAATCTATATGTGCTTATAAGAATACAGAGAAAGGGAGACAGGAATTCACATATTTGTTAACCTTAAAAATACATGGACAACTATTTCAACAATAAATTGACTAGATTCATAACTCCAACTCTGTATCATGCAAAAGAAAAGTACAACAATACACCAGGCCTACTCTGAACTGCTTGTATTTCGATTCTGTTTGGGTTATTTTTCTCCATCATATTAGAATTAGTAGTCAGAGTCTGGTCGGGTATGGGTTAGAGTCAGGGATTCAGTATTTTGAATGGAAAATAGAAAACTGAATCCAATGTTTATGCAAATATATGCTACAGAAAATTCTTCCCACTCTCCTCCAGAACAATGCCTTGACATTACCTTCGCCCCAAGTAAGACACAATTAGAAGAGAAGAGTTAGAAAATCTGTGAATACCTATCAGGAATGGAAAATGCTCCAGATTTCACATCTTTGGAGGCGGTAGAGGAGTTTCCAAAAGTAAGGGACAGGGTAAACACTCCACAAATATGGAGCTCTGCTGGCCTAAAGACTTTTTGAGAATCTGCCTTTAAGGTTGGGCACTTAAAATATATGTTGTTTTCAGGAGCTTTAGCTTTATTTTTAGTGAGACAATCAAAGCTCGATCTGCATCTATGTGACCTGGAGGACATGGTTATTTATTTTTCAATAAAAATGAGGCAGCAGTGCTGAATTCTCTCTTTGTAGGTAAACTGTGGCCACTGAGGGCTAAGTGTCTCCCTGTGTGGACTGTGAAACAACTTGGTCATCCTCCAATTATCGTGGTGTTTCTTGCTGCTGCACTGGGAGTTTGGAATTTGCTTCATTAAATACAACGAGTTCAAATGGGAAACAGTGCTGAAGGGAGTTCTGTCAGCTATGGTGTGCAGGGTCTCCAGGAGAATGCACCAACCAGGGTTCTATCCCACGTAGCTTGCCCCCTTGACAATAGCAACATGATTCTGAACATTGCCCTAAAACCTCTCCATATAAAAATATGCCTTTACGTATATGGGTCTGATGGCTGCACCATGTCAGTCTCAAGCCATTTGGAAGCCAGTGGAAGATCCACATGGCCCCACCACAGATGTTTTATCACTCACTTGCGTAACACTTCTCTAGGCCCACTACTCACTAGGCTTCTACTTACCAGCATCTCTGTTCTACACCATTTTCCTGAAACCCAGTCAATCAAGGCCCTGTCTGGTATATTCATGATCATCAACAGGACATCAAAGGTCCTCCAGTGACATCTGGTCATGGGAATTTTAAAAATTTCATGGTAATTATCTAGCAATTTTTCACGGATGAAGTTGGAGGCACTGTGGTTTGCAATTCATTCAGGAACCATTAAAGGGTTAGAAAGCTAATTTCAGGGAAAGCTCTGGAGCACTCTCACAGGCAAGGCTACCCAAAGAGTGGCCAAAAAGTCACATGAAGCGAGGCCAATTGAGGTCTATAAAGCGAGGTCCATGTGTGTTTTGAATCTCAATAATGCATGCCAAGTCTTTCAGAATAAAATCATGTAATATCCTGGCTGAGATTCGCAGTGTTCTGTGGAAAGCCAACCTGTGCCTAGATCTCAGGTTCCAATGGCAGCTTCATGCCTGGCCTCCTAAAATCCCAACACAATTCATGGCAATACTTCTCTCAGGTCAGTTCCAGAACTCAGTCTATAAGGAGAATCACACCAGAGTTCAAGTCCAGGTGGACCCAGACAACTCTTCCAACCGCGACTCAAATGAAAACAATTAAAACCAAAATACTCCCTCATGGCCCTATTCTTCTTCCATATAGACACTAATCATAACCTCTTCCTGGAGTTTTCCATGAGTTGTGCAGCCCAAGAGAATGTCCAAAATAAGCTTCTTGCACCTCTTTTGCCTAACTTCAGGGTGGCCTGGGCACCATTCCTGTGAATCAGGAGTGATCAAATAGGCCTGCCCTTAATACTGCTCCGCTTATCCAATTTGAGGCTCTCTGACTGTGGGGTCTAGATTCTTTATGTGAATTGGAGTCATGAGAAAAGCCAAGACAGTGTCCAAAATCAGCTCGCTTGCCCCTCATTTGCCTAAAGTCAGGGTGGCCTGGACACCGTTTCTGTGAACGAGGAGTGATCAAATAAGCCTGCCGTTAATACTTCTGTGTTTCTCCAATTTGACGCCTACTGATTTCAGGTATCAATTCTTTATGTGATTTGGAGTTATGCGAAAACCCAAGCACCTCTGCAGGGAATTGAAGAACTCATTTGACCCAAAGAATCCCTATTCTCACTTGATGGAGTTCAGGAAATTAACAGAGGAAGGCAAGAGACTTCATCCATAACGAATGATTTTTTTTTGCCATTATGGCTTTGGACGCACACATGGGACCATTCTTTAGATCCATCAGGTGCTGAGAATCTAAGTCATAGACACAAACATGGCCAAGAGACTAATTCAGACACATAACTTCCCAAAGCAATTAAGCAAAGAGCCACAGGTGATGACATTCATTTCCATTTGAAAACTGTTTACTTCAGGCTTCACAAAGTGGTGGATTGAGGCAAAGAACTTCCTGACATTCAGTGCAAAACAACAATAAGTAAGCAAAAGGCCCAAAGCAGGGTTTCTCCACTGAGACTTTCCTGGTCACACTGATATCTGCATTTTCTGAGATGCTCGCCATTCTCTTCAGCTATCCATTACATGGCCATGTCACAGAGTTTGGAGGTGGTACATATTTTGGACACAAATCCATGAGCCTATTCTGGATAGTGGCCAGAATTCAGGAAGAAAACAGCAACTTAGAAAGATAGCAGGTGTTGCACATCAAAAAGACAAGCTGCACTCCATTCATATATTGGGCAGGTTGAATTATGGGAAGATTTACACTAGACAGTACACATCCATTAATGCATTCTCTTTTCCAATATCTACAACAACGGACACAGTGGGATACACAGACATAGAAAAACTTGCCTTGTCAAATGACTTACTAGAAACTGTCCACTCCAAACCAAACTAACCGCCTTTCCCATCTATTCTCAGAACATGAGACAAAACAATAAACCCATACCCACTCCCACAAAGGCACCTCCTTCCCCCAATTAGGTCTGTGACTATCCAGATTGTCCTCTGACAGGTGGGCCATACTATGTTCCCCTGAAATGGTCCGTCTTCTCTAAGATCTGGTGAAATATAAGTATGAAAACAGAAATCTAGGTATGATTTGAAGCCCAGAAGGGTTTTTCCCTTGATTGGGATACTTAGCTTTGAATTATGCTCTGCAAAGTTGTCTCAGATAATTCGATATACAATGGCATAGGACCTTTTACATTGGATGATTGAATGTAGAAGAGAACATCCAGTCAAAAAGGGATAGTCGGTAGGATTAGGAAGATAGTCGGTAGGTTTAGAAAGAAGAGTGATTAAAGGATTTGGACCAAAAGTTCTTTAGCAATAGGGTTTCGATTACAGAGTGAATGTAAATGTCAGCACATATGAAGTGTCAGTCACTAGGATCAACTTGGGAAAATATGTAAAAAAGCAGATATCAATAGAAACATTATGAAATCAGGCAAAGTATAAAGTGAGTGATAGGATTAGACATTTTCAACAGGGTTGAGTTTGAATATATAAATTAGGAAGAAACAAATATGTAGTCACCAATAGGATTGACAATTGACAGCATTAGGCAACCTGGACATGGATGTTTTTAGTAATCCATGTACACTTTACATTTAGGCTTTGGTACAATCATAAATGTGACCTTTACATTTTTTTTGTCCAGAATATTACTTTGATTAAATGTATATGTACATCAGGTGACATGAGTATGTCTTCCACCATTTCTGCGAGCAATATATTGAAGATGTAAAATTAGAATCGGGGGTACAAAGAGGTGTACCCTGTGTCTATGAATATAGAGATAAAGCATGAATAGACCCTAATGTGAATAAATAATATAACTTTTTTCAACTTTAAAAAATGAATTGATCTAATATCTGAAAAATTAAAGGAAATCGTATATTGATATACAATCATTCATTCCAACCAGGTATATATGTAATGGAAATATTTGTGTTTTGGTTTATCATGAAGAGTGTGTGAGTTTTGCTTCAAAATGATTATGGAAATTCAAAATAATGTGTTTGGAAAGAAGTCTCATGAAAAGACCAGTCAAGAAACCCTGACAATACATGTGTTCTGAAGCAAGAAGTGATTAATGTTGAAACAAATGCCTATTAATTTGTGAACTTGTGGATGAAATGTATATCCTATGATGTGCAAAAACTGAAGAAATAATAATGTACCAGTGTCGAATACAAATGAATAAAGAATTACATATCATGTCCCATAGGAATCTACTTGCATTGATGTTAGACTGGGTCAGTTACTGTAGAATAATTAGGATTTGTATGCATCATTCCCTGAAGTTAGTTTTCAGTACTAGGAAACAAATATGTATTTCAGGTGGATGAATATTTCTGAGAATAATCTTGTGAAATGTTGATTAAAAATCTACATACATGAACATGAATGAATTTAGAGAGTGTATATTAGACACATATATTTCATATTTTGAAAAATCTGGA
Organism: Callospermophilus lateralis; assembly: GCF_048772815.1. NCBI lineage: Eukaryota > Metazoa > Chordata > Mammalia > Rodentia > Sciuridae > Callospermophilus > Callospermophilus lateralis. The sequence goes on along the minus strand of NW_027514349.1, from coordinate 801,559 downwards.
GAGTGTATACACACACACACACACAAATAAAAAACACTCACAGACATTAAAAAGTAGCAATATAAATGCTAATCGAAATTCATCAGTAAATATATATCATCCACAGATGCAAAAATGTTTATTTTACTGAACATGAGTTTATGTATAATGTTGTTCTACTAGGACGCTCCCTATAGGTTGAATTTTCAGTTCCAACAGCGTTTAGGAGGAGTGATCTCTTCTCACAATTTGTATCTGCCAAGTCAGCCACCTCACAAAGATGTACGTGTGATACCTGGTAGGATTCTATATATGCATATAAATATATAAGTGTGAATAGGCTAAAGAGAAAGGGAAACATGAATTCTCATATTTGTTAACTTTAAAAACACATGGAGATCTTTTTCTATTAAACATTGACCAGATTTATAACTCCTACCTTGTATAATGCAAAATGCAAGTCCAACTATACAACATGCCTCCAATGAACTGCTTGTATTTCTATAGGTTTGTGTTATTTTTCTCTATCATATTAGGATGAGTTGTCTGAGTCTAGTAGGTATGGGTTAGTGTCAGATATTCAGTATTTCAAAAGGAAAATTGGAAATTGAATCCAATTTGTATGCAAATATATGCTGCACAAATATCCTCCCACTCTCATCCAGAACAATGCCTTGAAATTACCTTCACCCCAAGTAAGACACAGTTAGAGGAGAATAGATAGAAAATCAGTGAATACATATCTGGAATGGAAAATGCTCAGGAGTTCACAACCTTGGAGGTTGTAGAGGAGTTTCCAAAAGTAAGGGACAGGGTAAACACTCCACAAACATGGAGCTCTGCTGGCCTAAAAACTTTTAGAGCAACTGCCTCTGAGTTTGGGAACGTGAAAATTATGTTGTTGTCAGGAGAATTGGCTTCCTTTGTAGTGAGACCATCAAAGCTGGGTCTGCCTCTATGTGACGTGGAGGACATGGTATCTTATTTTCCAATGAACATGAGGTAGCAGTGTTGATTTTCTTCTTTTTAGGTAAACTGTGGCCCCTGGGGACTAAGTGTCTCCCCGTTGGACTGTGAAGCCATTTGGTCCTCCTCCACTTTTTGTGGGGTTTTTGCTGCTGAACTGGGAGTTTGGTATTTGCTTCATGAAATTCAAGGAGTTCAACTGAGACACAGTGCTGGAGGGAGTTCTGCCATGTGCGGTGGTTAAGAGTCTGCAGAAGAACGCACCAACCACGCTTCTATCCCTCAAAGCTTGCCACATTGCATCCTTGTCCATAGCAACCTGATTCTGAACATTGCCCTGAATCCTCTTCATATAACAAGATGCCTTTAATTACAAGGGTCTGCTGGCTGCTTCATGTAATCCACAAGCCATTTGGAAGCCAATGGAAGATCCACATTGCTCCAACAGAGATGTTTTATCACACTCCTGCCCACCAAAGCTCTAGGCCCACTTCTCAGCAGGCTGCAACTTTCTGGCACCTCTGTTCTACACCATTTTCATGAAACCCAGTCAAGCAAGGCACTGTCTGGTACATCCATGATCAGCAACAGGACATCCAAAGGTTCTCCAGTGCCACCTGGTCATGGGAATTTTAAAAATTTCATGGTATTTATTTAGACATTTTTCAAGGATGAAGTTGGAGGCACTGTGGGTTTCAATTCATTCAGGAACCAGTAAATGGTGAGCAAGATTATTTCAATGAAAGCTCTGGAGAACCCTCACAGGCAAGGCTTCCCAAAGAATGGCCAAAAGGTCACATTAAGCCAGGCCCATTGAGGTCTACAATATGAGGTCCATGTGTGTTTTCACTCTCAACTATGGCTGCCAAGTCTTTCGAATGAAATCATGTGATATCTTGCCTGAAATTCCCAGAGCTCTGTGGAAAGCCACTCTGGGGCTAGATCTCAGTTTCCAAGGGTGACTCTCATACATGGCCTCTTAAATCACAACACAATACATGGCAATACTTCTCTGAGATCAGTTCCTGAACTCAGTCTATAAGGGGAATCACACCAGAGTTCAAGCCCAGGTAGACCTTGTTATGTCTTCCAACTGTCACACAAATATCCACAATTAAATCCAAAACACTTCCACATGGCACTCATCTTCTTCCATTTACACAATCATCATAACCTCTGGCTGGAGGTTTCCCTGAGGGGTGCAGCCCAAGACAGTGTCCAATATAACCTCCCTTGTCCCTCTTTTGCCTAAAATCAGGGTGGCCAGGACATCCTTCCAGTGAACCAAGAGTGATCAAATAGGCCTGTCATTAATATGGCACTGCTTCTCCAATTTGAGGCCTACTGACTGTGTGTTTTAGATTCTTTATGTGAATTGGAGTCTCGAGAAAAACCAAGCACTTATGGGCTAGCCTCTGCAGGGTTTTGAGGAACACATTTGAACCAAATGATCACTGTTCTCACATGATGGAGAACAGGACACTTACAGAGGAATGCGAGAGACTTCATCCACACTGACTGCTCTTTTGTCCATTTTCGTTTTGGATGCACACATGGGATCCTTCTTTAGATCCATCAGGTGCTGAGAATCTAAGCCACAGTCTCACACAGGGCCAAAAGACTGATTCAGACACATCCCTTTCCAAAGCAATTAAGCAAAGAGCCACAGGTGATGCCCTTTCATTTCCATTTGGAAACTGTTTCTTTAGGCTCTACAATGGTGTGGCCTGAGGCAAAGGCCTTCCTGACATTCAGGGCAACAGAACAATTGATGAGCAAAAGGCCCAAAGCAGGGTTTCTTCACTTAGAATTTCCTGGTCAAACTGATATCTGAGTTTTCTGAGATGCTCCCATTTCTTTCAGCTATCCAGTACATGGCCATGTCACAGAGCTTGGAGGTGGTACATATTTTGGACACAAAACCATGAGCCTATTCTGGAGAGTGGCCAGAATTCAGGAAGAAAACCGGAACTTAGGAAGATTGTTGGAGTTGTCCACCCATAAGTCAAGCCGCAGTCCATTCATAAATTGGGCAAGTTGAGTCTAGACAGGACACATCCAATGATTCATTCTCTTTTCTAATATCTAAAACCACGGACACAGTGGGATACACAGACAAAGAAACACTGGCCTTGTCAAACGACTTACCAGAAACAGTTCACTCCAAACCAAACAAACCGCCTTTCCTACCTATTCTCAGAACATGAGACAAAATCTCAAACCCACACCCACACACACAAAGGAAGCTCCTTCCCCCAAGTAGGTCTGTGACTATTGGGAGTGTCCTCTGACTGGTGGGCCAAACTATGTTCTGATGAAATCGCCTGTCCTGTGTCACATATGGTCTCCTTGGCCAAATCTGTGAAGTTGTCACTAGCCAGCGGTGAGCCACTACCTGCTTTCTCAGGAAAGGCCCCTCTTTAGAGCTTTCCTGACATTTGTTCATCCTCACCTCAGTAGGTACCAAGAAAGACTGACTCTGTCCTTGGTAAATCCAAAAAATACGACCACTGGGACTGGGACTGAGACTGGCTCTGGGTGCCTGGCTTCCCGGATTCCAAGTTCAGAGAGTTCCATCACCAAGGAAGTGAGGTGAGATTACTTCCTTCAGGAATTCTTTGAGGTCATTGCCTTGGCAACCACTTTGTCCTAACTGTTGCTTACAATACTCCTATGAGATGGAGGCTGCCCTTTCTTCCTGTGACACTTTTACAAGTTAGAATGGTATATCAACCATAGGGACCCCGGAATAGCTCTCCACACATGCCTGGTTTGGTCTATCTTCTCTACATTAACAAGAGAGAGGCTTATTCAGACACAACCCTTCATCCTGGGAAGGTTGTTTGCGATGGAAGATGACATTTGCTCTCTCAGGTCCTTCATAGCTGCCTACATCTTCTCCAGGGATCAAGTCTGCATGGACATTTGAGGTTCTCAGCAGGAGGAAGATACCCTACATTCCTGTATTGTAAGACGAACTCTGTCCCTGCTCTTCTGCAAAGTTAGATTAAGGTAACAGTGTATGGTTAGGGTTAATAACATGTTCGATTTGGGTTACGAATCATTGCGAAGGATGATTAATAGTGTTGGGAACCTGCGATATTTATAAGATTATAGAGGTGAAATATAAGTATGGAAACAGAAATCTAGGTAAGATTTGAAGCCCAGAAGGGCATTAGGCCCTTGATTGGGATACTTAGCTTATAATTACGTTCTGCACAGATGTCTCAGATAAATCGATAATCAATGGCATAGGACCTTACACCTTGGATGATTGATTTTAGAAGAGAACATCCACTCAAATTGAGATAGTCGGTGGGATTAGGAAGGTAGTCAGTATCTTTAGGAAATAGAGTGAGTATAGGATTTGGGGCAAAAGTTCTGTAGCAATAGGGTTTTTGTTATAGAGTGAATGTAAATTTCAGCACATGTGAAGAGTCAGTCACATGATGAACTGGGGAAAATATGTAAAAAGGAAAATATCAATACAGACATTATGAAATGAGGCAATTATACAGTGAGTGATAGGATTAGACATTTTCAATAGGGTTGAGATTGAATACATAATCTTAGGAAGAAACAAATATGTCGTCACCAATAGGAATGACATTTGAAAGCATTAGGCAACCTGGACATTTATCGTTTTAGTAATCCATGTTCACTTTCCATTTAGGATTTGGTACAATCATAAGTGTGATCTTTGCATTTTGTGCCCAGAAAAATATTGTGATCAAATATGTATGTAGATATATGACATGAGTATTTCTTCCACCATTACTGGGAGCAATATTTGAAGACATATAAATTAGTATTGGGGGTACAAAGTGGTGTACCCTGTGTCTTTGAATATAGAGATAATGCATGAATAGACCATACTGTGAATAAATATTATAACTGGTTCCACTTTAAATAATGGATTGAATTGATATCTGAAAATATATAGGAAATCATATATTGACATACAATCATTCACTCCAACCAGTTATATATCTAATGGTAATCTTAGGGTTATTGTTTATCATGAAGTGTGTGTGAGTTTTGTTTCAAAAGTGATTATGGAAATCGAAAATAATATGTTTGGAAAAAAGTCTCATAAAAAGACCAATCAAGAAATATGGAGGAATTCATGTGTTCTGAAGCAGGAAGTGATTGAAAGTGAAACAAGTGCCTATAAATTTTCTAAATTGTGAATGAAATATATATCCTGTTATGTGCATAAACTGATGAAATAGTAATGTACCAGTGTTGAATAAAAGTGAACGTCAAAATACACATCATGTCCAATAGGAATCTACTTGCATTGATGTTAAACTGGGTCAGTTACTGTAGAAATATTAGAATTGCATGCATTATTCACCAAAGAGAGTTTTTTTTTTTATTTTTATTTATGGTTGTTCAAAACATTACATAGTTCTTGATATATCATATTTTACACTTTGATTCAAGTGGGTTATGAACTCCCATTTTTACCCTGTATACAGATTGCAGAATCACATCAGTTACACATCCATTGATTCACATATTGCCATACTAGTGTCTGTTGTATTCTGCTGCCTTTCGTATCCTCTACTATTCCCCCTGGCCTCCCCGCCCCTCCCCACTTCTCTCTCTACTCCCTCTACTGTAATAAATTTCTCCCCCTTGTATTATTTTTCCCTTTCCCCTCAATTCCTCTTGTATGTAATTTTGTATAACCCAGAGGGTCTCCTTCCAATTCCATGCAATTTCCCTTCTCCCTCCCTTCCTCCTCTCATCCCTGTTTAATGTTAATCATCTTGTCATGCTCTTCATCCCTATCTGTTCTTAGTTACTCTCCTTATATCAAAGATGACATTTGGCATTTGTTTTATAGGAATTGTGTAGCTTCACTTAGCATAATCTAGTCTAATGCAATCCATTTCCCTGCAAATTCTATGATTTTTTATTTTTCAATGCAAAGTAATAATCCTTTGTGTATAAATGCCACATTTCTTTTATCCATTTTTCTATTGAAGGGCATCTAAGTTGGTTCCACAGTCTTGCTGTTGTGAATTGTGCTGCTATGAACATCGATGTAGCAGTGTCCCTGTAGCATGCTCTTTTTAGGTCTTTAGTGAATAGACCAAGAAGGGCAATAGCTGGGTCAAATGGTGGTTCCATTCCAAGCTTTCCAAGAAATCTCCATACTGCTTTCCAAATTGGCTGCACCAATTTGCAGTCCCACCAGCAATGTACAAGTGTACCTCTTTTCCCACATCCTTGCCAGCACTTCTTGTTGTTTGACTTCATAATGGCTGCTAATCTTACTGGAGTGAGATGGTTTCTTAGGGTGGTTTTGATTTGCATTTCTCTGACTGCTGGAGATGGTGAGCATTTTTTCATGTACTTGTTGATTGATTGTATGTCCTCATCTGAGAAGTGTCTGTTGAGGTCCTTGGCCCATTTGTTGATTGGGTTATTTGTTATCTTATTGTCTAATTTTTTGAGTTCTTTGTATACTCTGGATATTAGGACTCTATCTGAAGTGTGAGTAGTAAAGATTTCTTTCCAGTATGTAGGCTCCCTATTTACCTCTTATTGTTTCTTTTGCTGAGAAAAAACTTTTTTAGTTGAGTAAGTCTCATTTGTTGATTCTAGTTATTAACTCTTGTACTATAGGTGTCCTATTGAGGAATTTGGAGCCCAACCCCACAGTATGTACATTGTAACCAAATTTTTCTTCTATCAGACAGTGTGTCTCTGATTTGATATCAAGGTCCTTGATTCATTTTGAGTTAACTTTTGTGCATGGTGAGAAAAAGGGATTCAGTTTCATTTTGTTATATATGGATTTTCAGTTTTACCAACACCATTTGTTGAAGATGCTATCCTTCCTCCATTGCATGCTTTTAGCTCCTTTATCAAATATAAGATAGTTGTAGTTTTGTTGATTGGTTTCTGTGTCCTCTATTCTGTACCATTGGTCCACCTGCCTGTTTTGGTACCAGTACCATGCTATTTTTGTTACTATTGCTCTGTAGTATAGTTTGAAGTCTGGTATCGCTATACCGCCTGATTCACACTTCCTGCTTAGCATTGTTTTGCAATTCTGGGTCTTTTATTTTTTCATATGAATTTCATTATTGCTTTCTCTATTTCTACAAGAAATGCCTTTGGGATTTTGATTGGCATTGGATTAAACCTATAGAGAACTTTTGGTAATATCGCCATTTTGATGATGTCAGTTCTGCCTATCCATGAACAGGGTATATTTTTACATCTTCTAAGATCTTCTATTTCTCTCTTTAGGGTTCTGTAGTTTTCATTGTATAAGACTTTCACCTCTTTTGTTAGGTTGATTCCCATTTTTTTTTTTTAGGATATTGTGAATGGAGTGGTTGTCCTCATTTCCATTTCAGAGGATTTGTCACTGATATACAGGAATGCCTTTGATTTATGCGTGTTGATTTTATATCCTGCCACTTTGCTGAATTCATTTATTAGCTCTATTAGTTTCTTTGTAGAACCTTTTGGGTCTGCTAGGTATAGAATCATGTCATCTGCAATAGTGATAATTTAAGTTATTCTTTTCCTATTTATATGCCTTTAATTTCTTTCATCTGTCTAATTGCTCTGGCCAGTCTTTTGATAACTATATTGAACAAAAGTGGTGAGAGCAGGCATCCCTGTCTTGTTCCAGATTTTAGAGGGAATGTCTTCAATTTTTCTCCATTCAGAATGACGCTAGCCTGCGGTTTAGCATAGATTGTTTTTACAATATTGAGGAATGTTCCTGTTATTCCTAGTTTTTCGAGAGTTTTGAACATAAAGGGATGCTGTACTTTGTCGAATGCTTTTTCTGCATCTATCTAGATGATAATATGGTTTTTATTTTTAAGTCTATTGATGTGGTGAATAACACTTATTGATTTTCGTATATTGAACCCTCCTTGCATCCCAGGGATGAACCCTACTTGATCATGGTGCACATTTTTTTGATATGTTTTTGTATCTGATTTGCCAGAATTTAATTTAAGATTTTTGCATTTAGGTTCATTAGAGATATCGGTCTTTAGTCTTCTTTCTTTGAAGTGTCTATCTGGTGTAGGAATCAGGGTGATATTGGCCTCCTAGAATGAATTTGGAAGATCTCCCTCTTTTTCAATTTTCTGAAATAGCCTGAGTAATTTGTCTGCAACACAAAGGTGAATGGCATCCTGAAATTACCTGTTCTATAGCTGAATGAGCTTCGATCAGTCAAAAACAGGGATGGTGACATCAGCTCTCCAAGATAGTGGCCGCTGGCTTCCTCTGTGGTCTGACCGGTGTGGAGAACCGAATTGGACCGCATCCTTACCCATCTCAAACAAAGAATTCAGCACTTAGCACAGTGATTGCATACCTGGCAGGAGCCCACAGAATCCACACCGCTGTATATTTGCATTGCTATCTCTTCGTTTCCCAGTGCGCGCCGCAGACTCTAGCCACAGACCGATTTCCTGAATAAGCAGCATGACGCTCCATGCGGACAAATCACTCGTGTTTGAGCTCGCGTAGCTGATCCTCATGAGATGGAAATATGTCCACTAGGTTTTGGAGCACCCCAATTTTGCTGGAAATTTCTAACAAGATATATTTTAGCCGTTATAACTCGTCATTCTCCCGCACAGTGACGCGGTACATGGGGGTGATGCACTCCCTTCACCACCATCATATGATCCCCCGAAGTTAGTTTTCAGTACTAAGAAACAAATATGTATTTCAGGTGGATGAATATTTCTGAGAATATTCTTGTGAAAACATGATTATAAATGCACGTACATGAATATGAATGAATTTAGGGAGTGTATAATAAGAAAAATATACTTCATATTTTGAAAAATCTGGAGAGTGAATATATATATATATATATATATATATATATATATATATACACTCACAGACATTAAAAAGTAGCATTATGTATGCCAATCGAAATTCACATGAAATAATATATCATCCACAGATCCAAAAATATTCATTTTAATGAACATGGATTTATGTTGTTCAACTAAGAAGCTCACTCATATGTTGTATTTTCAGTTCCAACAGCGTTTAGTAGGAATGATCTCTTCTCACAATTTGCAGCTGCCAAGCCAGCCACCTCACAAAATGTACGAGTGATACCAGGTAGAATTCTAAATGTGCATATGAAAATACATGTGATGAATAGGCTACAGAGAAAGGGAGACAGTTATTCACATATTTGTTAACTTTTAAAACACATGGAGAACTATTTCAATTAAAATTCGCTAGATTTATAACACCTACCATTTATCATACGAAAGGCAAGTCCAACTATACACCATGCCTCCTGTGAACCTCTTGTATTTCTATTCTGTTTGGGTTATTTTTCTCCACCATATTAGGATTAGAAGTCAAAGTCTAGTAGGGTATGTGTTAGTGTCAGGGATTCAGTATTTTGAATGGAAAATTGGAAAATGTATCCAATGTGTATGCAAATATGTGCTACACAAAAAATTCCCACTCTCATTCAGCACAATGCCTTGACATTACCTTCGCCCCACATAAGACACAATTAGAGGAGAAGAGTTAGAAAATCTGTGAATACATATGTGGAATGAAAAATGCTCAGGAGTTCACAAATTTGCAGGTGGTAGAGGAGTTTCCAAAAGTAAGGGACAGGGTAAAAACTCCACAAACATGAAGTTCTGCCAGCCTAACATCTGGAGAAACTGCCTCTGAGGTTGGGCAATGAAATATATGCTGTTGTCAGGAGCATTAGTTTCATTTGTTGTGAGACCATCATAGCTGAGTCTTCATCTATGTGATCTGGATGACATGGATTCTTATTTTCCAATGAACATGAGGCAGCAGTGCTGAATTTTCTATTTGTAGGTAACCTGTGGCCACTGGGGTCTAAATGTCTCCCCTTGTGGACTGTAATTCCATTTGGTCATCCTCCACTATTCGTGGTATTTCTTGCTGCTGCACTGGGAGTTTGGTATTTGCTTCATGAAATACAAGGAGTTCAACTGGGACACAGTGCTGAAGTGAGTTCTGTCAAGTGTGGTGGGTCAGGTTCGTCAGGAGAATGCACCAACCAGGCTTCTATCCCACATAGCTTGCCCCATTTTCCATAGCAACCTGATTCTGAACATTGCCCTAAAACCTCTCCATATAACAATATGCTTTTACATATAAGGGTCTACTGGCTGCAAAATGTCAGTCACAATCCATTTGGAAGCCAATGGCAGATTCACATGCCCCCACCACAGATGTTTTATTACACACCTGCCATCCACTACTCTAGTACAACTACTCAGCAGGATCCAACTTACTGGCATCTCTGTTAAACACCATTTTCATAAAACCCAGTCAATCAAGGCACTGTCTTGTATACTCATGATCAGCAATAGGACATTCAAATGTTCTCCAGAGCTACCCGGTGATGGGAATTTCAAAAATTTCATGGTATTGATCTAGCCAATTTTCAAGGATGAAGTTGGAGGCACTGTGGATTTCAATTCACTCAGAAACCATTAAATGGTGAGGAAGCTCATTTCAATGAAAACTCTGGAGAATTCTTACAGGCAAGGCTTCCAAAAGTGCCCAAAAGTCAGATTAAGCCAGGCCCATTGAGGTCTACAATGTATGTTCCATGTGTGTTTTGACTCTCAAATATGGCTGCCAAGTCTTTAAGAATAATATCATGTGATATCCTGGCTGAGATTCCCTGTGCTCTGTGGAAAGTCACCTTGGGCCTAGATGTCACTTTCCAAGGACAACTCTCATGCATGGCCATCTAAAATTCCAACACAATTCCTGGCAATAATTCTCTGAGATCAGTAAAAGAACTCAGTCTCTAAGGGGAATCACACCAGAGTGCAAGCCTAGGTGGACCCAGTGATCTCTTCCAACCGCCAGACATATGTCCACAATTAAAACCAAACACTCTCACATGGCCCTCATCTTCTTCCATATAGACACTCATCATATCCTCTGGCTGGAGGTTTCCATAAGGGACGCAGCCCACGACAGTGTCTAAAATAAGCTCCCTGCCCCTCATTTGCCTAAAGTCAGGGTGGCCTGGACTCTCTTGCTGTGAACCAGTAGTGATCAAATAGGCCTGCCTTTAATATTGCTTGGCTTCTCCAACTTGAGGCCTTCTAGCTTTGGGGTTTAGATTCTTTAAGTGAACTGGTGTCATAAAAATCAAGCACCTATGGCCTAGCCTCTGCAGGGCTTTGAAGAACTCATTTGACCCAAAGGATCCCTATTCTCACTTGATGAATATCAGGAACCTACCAGAGGAAGGCAAGAGAGTTCATCAACAATATCTGATATTTTTGCCATTTTGGTTTTGGATGCACGCATGGGATCTATCTTTAGATCCATCAGGTGCTGAGAATCTAAGCCACAGCCTCACACAGGGCCAACAGGCTGATTCAGACATATCCCAATCCTAAGCAATTAAGCAAAGAGCCACAGGTGATGCCCTTTCATTTCCATTTGAAAACTCTTTTCTTCAGGCTTCACAAAGTGGTGGCTTGAGGCAAAAAACTTCCTGACATTCAACAGAACAATAGGTAAGCAGAAGGACCAAAGCAGGGTTTCTCCACTGAGACTTTCCTGGTCAACAGATATCTGAGATTTCTGAGATGCTAGCCATTTCCTTCAGCTTCCAGTACATAACAATGTCACAGATCTGAGAGGCGGTACAAATCTTGGACACAAAACCATGATACTATTCTAGAGAGTCGCCAGAATTGAGAGAGAAAACAGGAAATTAGGAAGCTTGTAGGTGTTGCCCATCCATAAGGCAAGCCAGAGTCCACTCATGAATTGGGCAGGATGAATTCTGGGAAGCTTTCTACTAGACAGAACACATCCATTGATGCATTGTCTTTTCTAATGTCTACAACAATGGACTCAGTGGGATACACACACACATAGGAACACTCGCCTTGTCAAAGGACTTAATACAAATATTCCACTCCATACCAAACAAACCGCCTTTCCTACCTATCCTCAGAACATGAGACAAAACCACAAACTCACACCCACACCCACAAAGGCACCTCCTTCCCCCTAGTAGGTCTGTGACTCCCCGGAGTATCCTCTGACTAGTGAGCCATACTATGTTCCTCCAAAATGACCTCTCCTGTCTCAGATCATGTCTGCTTGGCCAACTCTGTGAAGTTCTCAAGAGCCAGCGGTGAGGCACTACCTGCCTTCTCAGGAAAAGCCCCTCTTCAGAGGTTTCCTGGCATTTGGCCTTCCTCACATCTGTAGGTACCAAGAAAGACTGACTCTGTCCTTGGTAAATCCAAACATGTCAGACCACTGGGACTAGGACAGAGACTGTCTCTGGGTGCCTGGATTCCTGGATTTCAAGTTCAGAGAGTTCCATCACCAAGGAAGTGAGGTGAGATCACTTCCTTCAGGATCTGAATTATGTCACTGCCTTGGCAACCACTTTGTCCTAACAGTTGCTTCCAAAATACTATGAGGTGGAGGCTGCCCTGATTTTCATGGGACACTTTCTCTAGTTAGAATGTTATATCAACCGTAAGCACCCGGGAACAGCTTCCACACAGGACTGGTTTGGTCCATGTTCTATACATTAAGAAGAGAGAGATTGATTCAGACACAACCCTTCATCCTGACCAGGATGATTGCCATGGAAGATGACTTTTGCTTTCTGAGGTAATTCATAGCTGCCTTCATCTTCACCAGGGATCACTTCTGCATGAACATTTGAGTTTCTCAGCAGGTGAACATCCCCTAGATTCCTGTAGTTTAATACACACACTGTTCCTGCTCTCCTGCAAAGTTAGTGTATGGTTAGGGTTAATAATATGTTCGATTTGGGTTAGGAATCATTCTGCAGGATGAATAATGAGATTGGGAACCTGCGATATTTATAAGAATATATAGGTGAAATATATGTATGAAAACGGGAATCTAAGAAGGATTTGAAGCCCAGAAGGGCATTGAGCCCTTGATTTGGACACTTAGTGTTGAATTATGTTCTGTACAATTGTCTCAGTTAAATCGAAATACAGTGGCATAGGACCTTGTACCTTGGATGATTGAATGTAGAAGAGAACATCCAGTCAAAAAGGAATAGTCAGTAGGATTAGGAAGATAGTCAGTAGGTTTAGGAAGAAGAGTGAGTATATGATTTGGAATAAAAAGCTTCTTTAGCAATAGGGTTTCATTGGGAGAGTGAATGTAAATGTCAGCACATGTGAAGAGTTAGTCACAATGATGAACTGGGGAAAATGTGTAGGAAAGCAGGTGTCAATAGAGACATTACGAAATCAGGCAAAGTATAAAGTGAGTGATAGGATTAGACATTTTCAACAGGGTTGAGTTTGAATACATAATCCTAGGAAAAAACAAATATGTCGTCACGAATGGGAATGACATTTGAGAGCATTAGGCAACCTGGACATGGATGTTATTAGTTATCCACGTTCACTTTCCTTTTAGGCTTTTGTACAATCATAAGTGTTACATTTTTATGTTTTTTTTTTTGTTCAGAATATTACTGTGATAAAATGTATATGTAGATCAGGTGACATGAGTATTTCTTTCACCATTTTTGGGGGCAATATTTTGAAGACGTATACATTAGTATTAGGGGTACAAAGAGGTGTACCCTGTGTCTATTAATATAGAGATAATGCATGAATAGACCATACTATGAATAAATAACGAAACTGATTCCACTTTAAATAATGGATTGAATTGATATGTGAAAATATATAAGAAATCTTATATTGATATACAATCATTCATTCCAACCAGTTATATATCTAATGGTAATATTAGGATTATGGTTTATGAAGAATGGTGTTTGAGTTTTGCTTTATACGTGATGATGTTAAACAAAAATAATGTGTTTGGAAAGAAGTCTCATGAAAAGACCAGTCAAGAAACATGGAGGGATACATGTGTTCTGAATCAGGAAGTGATTGATCGTGAAACAAATGCCTATAAATTTTCTAATTTGTGACAGAAATATATATCCCATGATTTGCATAAACTGAAGACATAGTAACGTACAAGTGTTGAATAAAAATGAAAGTCAAAATACACATCATGTCCCCTAGAAATCAACTTGCATTGATTTTAAACTGGTTAAGTAACTGTAGAAATATTAGGGTTTGTATGCACCATTCACTGAATTTAGTTTTCAGTACTAGGAAACAATATGTATTTCAGGTGGATGATTATTTCTGAAAATAATCTTGTGGAAAGTTGATTATAAATCCACAGATATGAATATGAATGAATTTAGGGAGTGCATAATAAGACACATATATTTCATATTTTGAAAAATCTAAAGAGTATATATATATATATATATATATATATATATATATATATATATATATACATATACATATATATATACACACACACGCAAAAGCACAGATATTAAAAAGTAGCAATACAGGAGATCCATTATGAAGGCAGGCATGGAGAAATCAAGTCTCTGATCTCTTCAGCTGCGCGGGCATAGGGAGTCGTAAACTGTCTAAATGCTGTTTGCTCAGAATCACTAGGCAATATTGACCTGTTGTGAATCTGGGGTGAACAGTCTGGGCCCCTCAGAACACACACAAAGCCCGGATTGGCTGCATTCAAGCTTAGATTCGTCTGGTTTTTGTGACTCAGCACTAACATTCCCGCTGAAATAACTGGTGGGGCTTTCTGAATTGAGAGTTAAAAGCCAACTGAGCCTTCATAGGCAGTGGCCACAGGATTGAAATGGGGCTTGGGAGAGATAGTCAGGACCCACCTGTTGCATTGGTCACCCAGCAAAGGGAACGAACGGTCACCATTTGAATGGGATACCACCATGGCAGAGAACTGACGTCACAGGCGGAGGAGATAACTTCATTGAAACCACCGCGACAAGTGTGTAATCCCATTGCCATATCTCTCAACAACGCAGGGAAACCTCAAGGGCCCTTCCCACCTCTGCCGTAATGGCCCCTCCCAGCTCTCCAAGGGGCGCGATACCCAGACCTAGGGAATCAAGATTGGCTCGGGACTCGCGGCGTGGAATTCCCTGCTACCGCTCCCACCAGTGCTGACAATTGAGGTCTCTTACACCACCTACCGGGGCCATGGCTCCTGAAGGGCAAGCAAATTCGCTGGAGGTTCTCAGCCCCAAGCTCTACAAACTTATTGTCTGAGGAAGGCAAACAAGGAGAGTGTGCCCAGGCCTTCATGGAAACAGGGCTACCAGGAGCAGAGGCCTGGTTTGTAACCAGTATTGTGGTGAGCATCACAGGTGAGTGGGGCCTGGCTTGAGGAAGCACAAGAGAAAGCCCTAGGCACTCAGAATTGGAGACCCGCCCAGTCTGGGAGGAAGAGCTGCTGCACAGTGATTGGTTCTCACTTTTTGAGAGGAGAAGCTTGGCCCAGTGCGCACAGCTCCACCTACTGGAAGAGAAGTTATTTGAACTCTAGGACTGCATGTATTATTATTATTTTTTTATTTGTTTTTTTTTCTTTCATTTTCATTTTTGTTATTGTTGTTCTTTAACTTTTTTAAATGTTTTTATTTTTTAATTTTTTTATTTTATTATTATTATTATTATTTTAAATTTTAATTTTCAATTTTTTAATCATCATCATTACTTAAAACTTTCTTTCTTTATTTTCTATTTTTTTCTTTTGTCTTTTCATTTCTTTTCATTTTTCTTATTCCCCCTTCCTTGAATTCTACCGGCCTACTCTCATTCTCTTTAGTGACTTCTCCCTTCCCTTCTAATATCTTTCCTCCCAAGCATCAAATAAATTTATAAGAGTAAGCAGTAACTCAGTAGTCAAACAGAAGAAGAAGTAACATGAGCAGCATATAAAAACAAAGAAGAAAAGGATTACGAACAATGAAGGACAGCCTAAATATTCAAGAGCACCTAGAGTCATCAGAAAAATGGTCATATAAAGAACTCAAGTAATACCTTAGACAGATGGAATGGAACCTTAAAGAGGATACGAGACAGCAAAAACAAACAGTGATAAAACGCATTGAAAATGAATTACATAAACAGATAAAATGAGAAATTAAGCATCTTTATCAGGAGATAGAGATTATTAGAAAAATCAAACAATAATTCTAGAAATCAAGGAAATGATAAACCAAATTAAAAACTCAATTGAGAGTATCACTAACAGAGTAGAGCAAGTAGAAGACAGAATGTCAGATAATGAAGACAAAATATATCATTTTGAAAAAAGTCTAGCCAACAAAGAAATGCTGTAAAAAATTATGAGAAAACATTCAAGAGATATGGGATAACATAAAAAAAACAAACTAATGAGTCATATGGATAGAGGAAGGTACAGAGATTAAAACCAAGGGAATGAGAAACCTGGTGAATGAAATAATTACAGAAAACTTTCCAGAAATAAAAATGGAAACGGATAAACAAATTGTAGATGCTTACAGGACACCGAGCACACAAAATCACAGTAGACCAATGCCAAGACACATTGTTATAAAGATATCCAATATACAGAACAAAGAGAAAATATTAAAAGCTACCAGAGAAAGGAGGCAGATTACAATCATTACAATCAGGGGTAAACCAAAAAGTTTAACAATGGATTTTTCATCATAGACGCTGGAAGTGAGAAGATCCTGGAACAACGTACTTCAAACACTGAAAGACAATGGATGCCAACCAAGAATTATGTATCCAGCAAAATTAAGCTTAAGATAAGACAATGAGATAAAAATATTTCATGATAAACAAAAGCTAAAAGAATTTCAGCCAGATAACCAGCATTGCAAAGCATCTTGAGCAAAACACTACACGAGGAAGAAATGAAAATCAACAATGAAAACCATCAGTGAGAAGTGCCTCAGTAATGACAGAGGGAAGGGGAAAAGCAAATCATGGAGAATCAAACTAATTAAAAAATATATATATAAAAACATGGGTGGCAGTACAAACCATATATCAATAGTAACTCTAAATGATAATGGCTTAAACTCTCGAATAAAGTGACATTGGCTTGTAACTTGAAATAAAAAAAAAAATCCAACAATATGTTGCCTCCAAGGGACACATCTGAATGGAAAAGACATACACAGGCTGAAGGTGAAAGATTGGGAAAATTTATACCATGCACACGGTCCTCGAAAGCAAGCAGGGGTGGCCATCCTCCTATCGAATAAAATCGACCTCAAGACTAATTTAATCAAAGGGATAAGGAAGGACTTTATATACTGTTAAAAGAAACCATTCACCGACAAGACATAACAATTATCAATATTCACGCAGCAAATAATGGTGCTGCGACGTTCATAAAACAATTTATCCTCAAGTTCAAGAATCAAATAGACCACAATACAATAATTATGGGTGACTTCAACTCACCTCTCTCACCATTGGACAGATCCTCCAAACAAAAGTTGAATAAAGAAACTATAGAACTCAATATCACAATCAATACCCTATACTTAACTGACATATATAGAATATATCAACCATCATCAAGTGGATATACTTTTTTCTCACCAGCACATGGATCCTTCTCAAAAATAGACCATATGTTATGCCATAGGGCAACCCTCAGTAAATATAAAGGGGTGGAGATAATACCATGAATTTTTTGTGATCATAATGGAATGAACCTGGAAACCAATGATAAAGAAGGAAGAAAAAATCATACATCACATGCAAAATGAAGAATATGTTACTGAATGATCAATGGGTTACAGAAGACATAAAGGAGGAAATCAAAAAATTCTTAGAGATAAATGAAAATACAGACACAACATATCAGATTCTATAGGACACAATGAAAAGAAGTTTTAAGAGGTAAATTCATCGCCTGGAGGTCATTCCTCAAAATAGAAAAACAAACAAACAAACAAATGAGCTCACACTTCATCTCAAAGCCCTAGAAGAAGAAGAGCAAAACAACAGAAAATGTAGCAGAAGGAAAGAAATAATTAAAATCATAGCGAAATTGAAACAAAAGAAACTATTGAAAAAATTAACAAAACTAAAAGGTGCTTCTTCAAAAAGATAAATAAGATCGACAGACCCTTAGCCATGCTAACGAAGAGAAGAAGAGAGAGAACTCAAATTACTAACATACGGGATGAAAAAGGCAATATCACAACAGATGCTACATAAATACAGAAGAAAATTAGAAATTATTTTGAAAAACTGTATTCCAATAAAATAGAAAATAGTGAAGACATCGATAAATTTCTTAAGTCATATGATTTGACCAGACTGAGTCAGGAGGAAACACACAATTTACACTGACCAATATCAATGGATGAAGTAGAAGAAGCAATCAAAAGACTACCAACCAAGAAAAGCCCAGGAACGGATGGGTATACAGCAGAGTTTTACAAAACCTTTAAAGAAGAATTAATTCCAATACTTTTCAAGTTATTCAGGAAATAGAAAAACTGGAAGCTCTGCCAAATTCATTCTATGAGGCCAACATCACCCAGATTCTGAAACCAGACAAAGACACCTCAAAGAAAGAAAACTACAGACCAATATCTCTGATGAACCTAGATGCAAAAATCCTCATTAAAATTCTGGCGAATTGGATACAAAGGCACATCAAAAAAATTGTGCACCATGATCAACTTGAATTCATCCCTGGGATGCAAGGAGGCTTCAATATATGGAAATCAATAAATGTTATTCACAACATCAATAGACTTAAAGATAAGAACCATATGATCATCTTGATAGATGCAGAAAAACTATTCAACAAAGTAGAGCATTCCTTTATGTTCAAAACATTTTAAAAACTAGGGATAACAGGAACTTACCTCGACATTGTAAAAGATAACTATGTTAAGCCTCAGGCTAGCATCATTCTGAATGGAGAAAAATTGAAGGCATTCACTTTAAAATCTGGAACAAGGCAGAGATATCCTCTATCACCACTTCTATTCAATATAGTTCTCGAAAAACTGGCCAGAGCAATTAGAGAGATGAAAGACATTAAAAGCATAAAAATAGGAAAAGAAGAACTTAAATTATCACTATTTGTAGATGACATGATTCTATACATAGAAGACCCAAAAGGGTCTACAGAAAAAACTACTAGAACTAATAAATGAATGCAGCAATGTGGCAGGATATAAAATCAACATGCATAAATCAAAGGCATTTCTGTATATCAGCGACAAAACTTCTGAAACAAAAATGAGTCAAAACACTGCATTCCCAATTTCCTCAAAATAATTAAATACTTGGGAATCAACCTAACAAAAGAGGTGAAAGATTTATATAATGCAAACTACAGAACCGTAAAAAGAGAAATAAAATAAGATCTTAGCAGATGGAAAAATATACCCTGTTCATGGATAGGCAGAACTAACATCATCAAAATTGCTATATTACCAAAAGTTCTCTATAGGTTTAATACAATGCCAATCAAAATCCCAAAGGATTTTTTTTTTGTAGAAATAGATAAAGCAATCATGAAATTCAAATGGAAAAATAAAAGACCCAGAATAGCAAAAGCAATTCTAAGCAGGAAGTGTGAATCAGGCAGTATAGTGATACCAGATTTCAAACTATATTACAGAGCATTCATAACAAAAACAGCATGGTACTGGTACCAAAACAGGCGGGTGGACCAATGGTACAGAATGGAGGACACAGAGACTAATCCAAAAATCTACAACTGTCTTATATTTGATAAAGGAGCTAATGGCCTGCAATGGAGGAAGGATAGCATCTTCATCAAATAGAGTTGGGTAAACTGGAAATCCATATGCAACAAAATGAAACTGAATCCCCTCCTCTCGCCATGCACAAAAGTTAACTCAATGTGGATCAAGGAGCTAGATTCAAATCAGAGTCTCTGCGTCTGATAGAATAAAAAGTTGGCTCCTATCTACATATTGTGTGGTCAGGCTCCAAATTCCTTAATAGGACACCCATAGAATAAGAGTTAATAATAAGAATCAACAAATGGGACTTACTTAAACTGATTTTTTTTTCTTAAAGAGAGAAACAATAAGAGAGGTAAATATGGAGCCTACATCATGGGAACAAATTTTTAGTCCTCACCCTTCACATGGAGCCCTAATATCCAGAGTATACAAAGTATACAAAGAACTCAGAAAATTAGACAATAAGATAACCAATAACCCAATGGGCCAAGGACCTGAACAGAAACTTCTCAGAGGAGGACATAGAATCAATTAACAAGTACATGAAAAAATGCTCTCCATTTCTAGCAGTAAGAGAAATGCAAATAAAAACCACCCTAAAATACCATCTCAATCCAGTGAGATTGGCAGCCATAATGAAGTCAAACAACAACAAGTGCTGGCGAGGATGTGGGGAAAAGGGTACTCTTGTACATTGCTGGTGGGACTGAAAACTGGTGCGGCCAATTTGGAAAGCAGTATGGAGATTCCTGGGAAATCTGGGAATGGAAGCACCATTTGATCCAGCTATTGCCCTTCTCGGACTATTCCCTGAAGACCTTAAAAGAGCGTACTACATGGATACTGCCACATCGATTTTCATAGCAGCACAATTCACAATTGCTACACTGTGGAACCAACCCAGATGCCCTTCAATAGATGAATGGATAAAAAAAATATGACTTTTATATACTATGGAGAATTACGCAGCACTAAAAAATGACCAAATCTTGGAATTTGCAGGGAAATGCATGGCACTGAGCAGATTATGGTTAGTGAAGCTAGCCAATCCCTAAAAAACAAATGCCAAATGTCCTGTTTGATATAATGAGAGCACCTAAGAACAGAGCAGGGAGGAAGAGCATGAAGAAAAGATTAACATTAAGCAGAAACATGAGGTGGGAGGGAAAGAGAGAGAAGAGGGAAATTGCATGGTAATGGAGAGAGACACTTATTGTTACACAAAATTACATATAAGAGGTTGTGGGAAAATAAACAAGGAGAGAAATGATTTAGAGTAGGTATGGTAGAGAGAGAAGATGGGAAGATAGGGGAGTGGGGATAGTAGAGTATAGGAAAGGTAGCAGAATACAACAGTAACTAATAGGGCATTATGTAAAAATATGGATGTGTAACTAATGTGATTCTGCAATCTGTATTTGGAGTAAAAATGGGAGTTCATAACCCACTTGAATCTAATGTATGAAATATGATATGTCAAGAGCTTTGTAATGTTTTGAGCAACCAATAAAAGAAAAAAAAAGTAGCAATATATATGCCAATAGAAATTCATCATGAAATGTATATAATCCACAGATCGAAAAATATTCATTTTACTGAACATGGATTCATGTATAATGTTTTTCAACTAGGAAGCTCACCCATAGGTTGAATTTTCAGTTCCAACAGCGTTTAGGAGGAGTGATCTCTTCTCTCAATTTGCATCTACCAATTCAGCCACCTCACAAGTGTATACGAGTGATATCAGATAGAATTCTATATGTGCATATAAACATACATGTGCTGAATAGGCTACAGAGAAAGGGAGATAGGGATTCACATATTTGCTAATTTTAAAAACACATGTAGAACTATTTCAACAAAAAATTGACTAGACTTATAACTCCTACATTATATAATGCAAAAGGCAATTCCAACTATACACCATGCGTCCTTTGAACTGCTTGTGTTTCTTCTCTTTTTGGCTTATTTTTCACCATCATATTAGGATTATTAGTCAGAGACTAGTAGGGTATGGGTTATAGTGTCAGGGATTCAGTATTTCAAATGGAAATTGAAAAATGAATCCAATGTGTATGTAAATATGTGCTACACAAAAATCTTCCCACTCACATCCAGAACAATGCCTTGACATTACCTACGCCCCAAGTAAAACACAATTAGAGTAGAAAAGTGTGAAAATCTATGAATACAAATATGGAATGGAATATGCTCGGGAGTTCACAACCTTGGAGGTGGTAGAGGAGTTTCCAAAAGTAAAGGACAGGGTAAACACTCCACAAACAAGGAACTCTGCTGGCCTAAGAATTCTTGGGAAACGGCTTCTGAGGTTGGGCACTTGAAATATATGTTGTTGTCATGAGCTTTAGCTTCCTTTGTAGTGAGACCATCAAAGCTGGGTCTGCATCTATGTGACCGAAAGACATGGTTTCTTATATTCCAATGAACATGAGGCAGCAGTGCTCAATTCTCTCTTTGTAGCTAAACTGTGTCCATTGGAAGCTAAGTGTCTCCCGGTAGGGACTGTGAAGACATTTGGTCATCCTCCACTTTTCGTGGTATTTCTTGCTTCTGCACTGGGAATTTGGTATTTGCTTCACAAAACATAAAAAGTTCATCTGGGATACAGTGCTGGAGGGAGTTCTGTCACATGTGGTGGGTCAGGGTCTGCAGGAGAATGCACCAACCAGGCTTCTATCCCACATAGCTTGCACCAATAACCATAGCAACCTGATTCTGAATATTGCCCTGAAAACTCTCCATTTAACAAGATGCCTTTACATATAAGGGTCTGATGTCTGCACTATATCAGTCACAAAAAATTTGGAAGCCAATGGCAGATTCACATGGCCCCAACATGATGTTTTATCACACACCTGCCCACCACTGCTCTAGCCCCCCTACTCAGCAGGCTCCAAATTACTGGCTTCTCTTGTTCTACACCATTTTAATGAAACCCAGTCAAAAACAAGGCACTGTCTGGTATACACATGATCAGCAACAGGACATCAAAAGTTTCTGCAGTGCCACCTGGTCATGGGAATTTCAAAAATTTCATGGTATTTATCTAGCAATTTTTCAAGGGTGAAGTTAGAGGCACTGTGGGTTTCAATTCATTCAGGAACCATTAAGAGTTGAGAAAGTTCATTTTAATGAAAGCTCTGGAGAACTCTCACAGTCAATGCTTCTCAAACAGTTGCCAAAAGGTCTCCTAAAGCCAGGCCAATTGACATCTACAATGTGAGGTCCATGTGTGTTTTGACTCTCAAATATGGCTGCTAAGTCTTTCAGAATAAAATCATGTGATATCCTGGCTGAGATTCTCAGGCCTCTGTGGAAACCACCCTGGGCCTAGATCTCAGTTTCCAAGAGTGAGTCTCATGGGTGGCCTCCTAAAATCCCAACACAATTCATGGCAATACTTCTCTGAGGTCAGTTTCAGAACTCAGTCTCTAAGGGGAATCACACCAGAGTTCAAGCCCAGGTGGCCCCATCATCCCTTCCATCCGCCAAAAAATGACCACAATTAAAATCAAAACACTACCACAGGGCCATCATCTTCTTCCATGTAGACACTCATCATAACCTCTAGCTGGAGGTTTCTATGAGCCCAAGGTAGTGTCCGAATAAGCTCACTTGCCCCTCATTTGCCTAAAATCATGATGGCCTGGACACTCTTCCTGTGAACCAGGAATGATCAAATATTCCTGCTGTTAAAGTGTTCCACTTCTCCAATTTGAGGCCTACTGGCTGTAGGGTATAGATTCTTTATGTGATTTGGAGTCATGAGAAAACCCAAGCAAATATGGGCTAGCCTCTGCAGGGATTTCAAGAACTCATTTGACCCAAAGGATCCCTATTCTCACTTGATGGAGGTCAGGAACCTAAAACAAGAGGGCAAAAATATTCACCCACAATGACTGCTCTTTTGGCCATTTTAGTTTTGGAAACACATGGGATCTTTCTTTAGATCCATCAGGTGCTGAGAATCTAAGCCACAACCTCATACAAGGACAAGAGGCTGATTCAGACACATCCCAATCCAAATCAATTAAGCAAAGAGCCACTGGTGATGTCCATACATTTCCATATGAAAACAGTTTTCTTCAGGCTACACAAAGGGGTGGCCTGAGGCAAAGACCTTCCTGACATTCAGGGTAATAGAAATAGAAGTAAGCAAATGGCCCAAAGAAGGGTTTCTCCACTGAGACTTTACTGGTCACACTGAAATCTGAGTTTTCTTAGATGCTCCCATTCCCTTCAGCTGTCCAGTACATGGCCATGTCACAGAACCTTGTGGTGTTACATATTTGGGAAACAAAACCATGAGTCTATTCTGGAGAGTGGCCAGAATTCACGAAGAAAACAGGAACTTTAGAAGATAATAGATGTTGCCCATCCATAAGGCAAGCTGCAGTCCATTCATTAATTGGGCAGTATGAATGCGGGGAAGCTTTCAACTAGAGACAACACATCCATTGATGCATTCTCTTTTCTAATGTCTACAACCACGGATACAGTGGGATACACAGACTTAGAAACACTCATCATGTCAAACGACTTACTAGAAACAGTCCACTCCAAACCAAACAAACCACCTTTCCTACCTATTCTCAGAACATGAGAAAAAACCACAAACTCACACCTACAACGGCAAAGGCACTTCCTTCCCCCAAATAGGTCTGTGACTATCCGGAGTGTCTTCTGACTGGTGGGCCATATTATGTTCCCCCAAAATGGCCTGTCCTGTTTCAGATCTGGTCTCCTTGGCCAACTCTGTGAAGTTGTCAGGAGCCAAAGGTGAGCCACTACCTGCTTACTCAGGAAAGGCCCCTCTTCAGAGCTCTGCTGGCATTTGGCCATCCTCACATCAGTGGGTACCAAGAAAGACTGACTATGTCTTTGGGAAAAGCAAACAAGTTAGCCCACTGGAACTGGGAGTGGGACTGGCTCTGCGTGCCTTCCTTCCTGGATCCCAGGTTCAGAGAATTCCATCACCAAGGAAGTGAAGTGAGGTCACTTCTTTCAGGAACAGAATATGCTCACTGCCTTGGTAACCACTTTGTGCTAACAGTTGCTTCCAGGGTTCCCATGAGATGGAGGCTGCCCCAACATCCTGTGACACATTCAGAAGTTAGAATAGTATATCAACCATAGGCACCAGGGAACAGCTCTCCACAGAGGCCTGGTTCAGTCCATCTTCTCTTTATTAAGAAGAGAGAGGCTGATTCAGACCATCAATTAATCCTGACCAGGTTGTTTGCCATGGAAGATGACTATTGCTCTCTCAGGTCCTACATAGCTGCCTATATCTTCTGCAAGGATCATTTCTCCATGGATCTTTGATGTTCTCAGCAGGTGGAAGATCATCTACATTCCTATATTGTAAGACCCACACTGTCCCAGCTCTTAAGTAAGTTATACTGAGGTAACAGTGTATGGTTAGGGTTAATAACTTGTTCAATTTGGGTTACAAATAATTCTGCGGGATGAATAATGGTATTGGCAAAACATCGCATATATACACACACACACACACACAAACACAGACATTAAAAAGTAGCAATATATATGCCAATCAAAATTCATCATGAAATATATATCATAAAGATGCAAAAACATTCATTTTAGTGAACATGGGTTTATGTATAATGTTGTTCCACTGGGAAGCTCACCCATAGGTTGAATTTTCAGTTCCAACAGCGTTTAGGAGGAGTGATCACTTCTCACAGTTTGTATCTGCTAAGTCATATATCTTACAAGGATGTACGTGTGATACCTTGTAGGATTCTATTTGTGCATATAAAAATACATGTGCTGAATAGGCTCCAGAGAATGGGAGACCGTAATTCACATATTTGTTAACTTTAAAACACATTGAGAACTATTTCAATTAAATATTGAATAGATTTATAACACCTACCCTTTATCATGCAAAAGGCAAGTCCAACTCTGAACTACAAGTATTTATGTACTGTTTGGGTTACTTTCTTCCATCATATTAGGATTAGTAGTCAGAGTCTAGTAGAATATGGGTTAGTGTCAGGGATTCAGAATTTCAAATGGAAAAAAGGAAAATTAATCTTCCAACTCTCATCCAGAACAATGCCTTGTCATTACCTTCGCCCCAAGGAAGACACAATTAGAGTAGAAGAGTTACAAAATCTGTGATTACATTTCTGGAATCGAAAATGCTCAGGAGTGCACAAACTTGGAGGTGGTATAGGAGTTTCCAAAAGTAAGGACAGGGTACACACTCCACAAACATGAAGCT
Source organism: Callospermophilus lateralis (assembly GCF_048772815.1). NCBI lineage: Eukaryota > Metazoa > Chordata > Mammalia > Rodentia > Sciuridae > Callospermophilus > Callospermophilus lateralis. The sequence goes on along the minus strand of NW_027514349.1, from coordinate 775,694 downwards.
CTGCTTGCCTAAAACTTTTTGAGAAACTGCCAGTGAAGTTGGGCACTGAAATATAGGTTGTTGTCAGGAGTTAAGCTTCCTTTGTAGTGAGACCCTCAAAGCTGGGTCTTCATCTATGTGACCTGGAGGACATCGTTTCCTATTTTCCAATGAACACGAGGCAGCAGTGCTCAATTCTCTCTTTGTAGGTAAACTGTGTCTCCCTGTGTGGACTGTGAAACAATTTGGTCATCCTCCACTTTTCGTGGTGTTTCTTGCTGCTGCACTTGGAGTTTGGTTCATGCTTCACAAAATACAAGGAGTTCAACTGGGAAACAGTGCTTGAGGTATTTCTGTCACGTGTGGTGGGTCAGGGTCTGCAAGAAAATTCACCAACCAGGCTTCTATCTCTCAAAGATTGCCCCCTTGTCCATAGCAACCTGATTCTGAACATTGCCCTGAAACTACGCCATATAACAAGATGCCTTTACATATAAGGGTCTGATGTCTGCACTCTGTCAGTTACAAGCCATTTGGAAGCCAATGGCAGATCCAAATGGCCCCACCATGATGTTTTATCACACACCTGTCCACCACTGCTCTAGGCCCACTACTCAGCAGGCTCCAAAATACTGGCATCTCTGTTCTAAACAATTTTCATGAAACCCTGTCAATCAAGGCACTGTCTGGTACACTCATGGTAAGCAACAGGACATCGAAAGTTTCTGCAGTTCCACCTGGTCATGGAAAATTCAAAAATTTCGTGGTATTTATCTACCATTTTTCAAGGATGACTTTGGATGCACAATTATTCAGGAACCATTAAATGTTGAGAAAGTTCATTTCAAAGAAAATTCTAGAGAACTCTCACAGGCAAGGCTTTCCAAAGAGTGGACAAAAGGTCACTTGAAGCCAGGACCATTGAGATCTACAATGTGAGGTCCTATGTCTTTTGACTCTCAACTATGGCTGCCAAGTCTTTCAGAATAAAATCATGTGATATCCAGGCTGAGATTCCCAGTTCTTTGTGGAAAGCCACCCTGGTCCTAGGTCTCAGGTTCCAAGGGCGACTCTCATGTGTGGCCTCCTAAAATCCCAACACAATTCATGGCAATTCTTCTCTGAGATCAGTTTCAGATCTCAGTCTCTAAGTGGAAACACACCAGAGTTCAAGCCCAGTTGACCCAGTCATCTCTTCCAACCGCCACACCAATGACCAGAATTAAAACCAAAACACTCCCACATGGCCCTCATTTTCTTCCATATAGACACTCATCATAACCTTGGCTGGAAGTTTTTATGAGGCACACAGCCCAAGACAAAGTCAAAATAAGTTCCCTTGCCCTTCATTTGTCTAAAGTCAGTGTTTCCTGGACAACGTTCCTGTGAACCAGGACTGATCAAAGAGGTCTGCCATTAATACTGTTCTGCTTTTCCAATTTGAGGCATACAGACTGTCGGGTATAGTTTCTTTATGTGATTTGCAGTCATGAGAAAACCCAAGCACCTATGGGCTAGCCTCTGCATGGCTTGAAGAACTCAGTTGACGCAAAGATTTCTGTTATCACTTGATGGAGATCAGGAACCTTACAGAGGAAGGCAAGAGACTTCATCACAATGACTTCTCTTTTGGCCATTTTGGATTTGGATGCACACATGGGATCTTTCTTTAGATCCATCAGGTGCTGAGAATCTAAGCGATAATCTCACACTGCACTAAGAGGCTGATTCAGACATATCCCTTTGCAAAGCAATTAAGCCAGGAGCCACAGGTGATGCCCATTTATTTCCATTTGAAAACTGTTTTTTTCAGGCTTTGGAAATGTGTGGCTTTAGGCAAAGTCCTTCCTTTCATTCAGGGCAACAGAACAATAGGTAAGCAAAATACCAAAGCAGATTTTCTCCACTGAGACTTTCCTGGTCACACTGATATCTGAGTTTTCTGAGATATTCACCATTCTCTTCAGCTATCCAGTACATGGCCATGTCCCAGATTGTGGAGGAGATACATATCTTGAACACAAAACCATGAGCCTATGGGAGAGTGACCAGATTCAGGAAGATATCAGGAATGTAGGAAGGTAATAGGTGTTGCCCATCCATAAGGTAACCTGCAGTCCATTCATAAATTGGACAGGATGAATTCTGCGAAGAATTCTACTAGACAGGACACATCTATTGATGCATTCTCTTTTCTATTGTCTACAACCACAAATACAGTGGGATACCCAGACATAGAAACACTCACCTTCTCAAAGGACTTACTAGAAACAGTTGACTCCAAGCCAAACAAACCGACTTTCCTACATTTTCTCAAAACTTGAGACAAAAATCACAAACACACAAACACACACACACACACCCACAAAGGCACCTTCTTTCCCCAAATAGGTCTGTGACTATCCGGAGCGTCCTCTGACTGGTGGGCCATACTATGTTTACCCGAAATGGGCTGTCCTATGTCAGATCTGGTCTTCTTGGCCAAAACTGTGAAGTTATCAGGAGCCAGCGGTGAGCCACTGCCTGTTTTCTCAGGTAAAGCCCCTATTCAGAGCTTTCCTGGCATTTGTCCATCTTCAATTTAGTAGTTGCCAAGAAAGACTTACTCTATCCTTCTTAAATCCAAAAATTTGAGACCACTGGGACTTAGACTGGGACTGCTTCAGGGTGCCTGGCTTCCTGGATTCCAAGTTCAGAGTGTTCCATCAACAAGAAAGTGACATGGGTCACTTCGTCTAGAACTGAATGAGGTCACTGCCTTGGCAACCACTTTGTCCTAACAGTTGCTTCCAAGGGTCCATGAGATGGATCCTGCCCCTACTTCCTATGACACTTTCACAAGTTAGAATGGAATATCAACCATAGGCACCCAGGAACAGCTCTCCACACAAGCCTGGTTTGGTCCATCTTCTCTACATTAACAAGAGAGAGACTGCTTCAGACACACCCCTTCATCCTGACCTGTTTGGTTTTTTTTTGTCATGAAAGATGACTTTCGCACTCTCAGGTCCATCATAGCTGCCTACATCTTCTTTAGGGATCATTTCTGCATGGACCTTTGAAGTTCTCCGGAAGTTGAAGATCTCCTACATTCCTGTATTGTAAGACCAACTCTGTCCCTGCTCTTCTGTAAAGTTAGATTAAGGGAACAGTGTTTGGTTACAGTTAATAACATGTTTGATTTGTGTTAGGATCATTCTGCTGGATGAATAATGGTATTGGGAACCTGCAATATTTATAAGATTATATAGGTGAAATATATGAATGAAAACAGAAATCTCGGTAACATTTGAAGCCCAGAAGGGCATTGGGTCCTTGATTGGGATACTTAGCTTTTAATTATGTTCTGCACAGATGTCTCAGATAAATCTATACACAATGGCATAAGATCTGATACCTTGGATGATTGAATGTTGAGGAGAACAACCATTCAAAGAGGGAGAGTCGGTAGGATTAGGAAGATAGTTGGTAGGATTATAAAAAAGTGTGAGTATAGCATTTGGACAAATAGTTCTTTAGCAATAGGTTTTCAGGTAGACAGAAAATGTAAATGTCAGCATATGTGAAGAGTCAGTCACAGTGATGAACTGGGGAAAATATGTAGGAAAGCAGATATCAATAGAGACATTAGAAAATCAGGCAAAGTATAAAGTGAGTGATAGCAAAAGACATTTTCAACAGGCTTGAGATTGAATATATAATCTTAGGAAGTAACAAATATGTAGTCACCAATAGGATTGACATTTGAGAGCATTAGGCAACCTGGACATGGGTTATTTTCATAATCCATAGTCACATTCCATTTAGGCTTTGGTACAATCGTAAGTGTGACTTTGCATTTTGTGGCCAGAATATTACTGTGATAAAACGTATATGTAGATCAGGTGACATGAGTATTTCTTGCACCATTTCTTGGAGCAACATTTTGAAGGGGTATAAATTAGTATTGGGGGTACATATAGGTGTACCATGTATGTATGAATATAGAGATAATGCATGAATAGACCATACTGCGAATAAATAATATAACTTGTTCCAACTTTAAATAATGGATTGAATTGATATCTGAAAATACACAGGAATCATATATTGATATACATACATTCATTCCAACCAGTAATACATCTAATGGTAATATTACGGTTGTGGTTTATCACCAAGAGTGTGTGAATTTTGCTTCAAATTTGATTATGGAAATCGAAAATAATGTGTTTGGAAAGAAATCTCATGAAATGACCACTCAAAAACAAGGAGGAATACATATGTTCTGAAGCAGGAAGTGATTGAATATGTTACAAATTTCTTTAAATTTGTGAACTTGTGGATGAAATGTATATTCTATAATGTATAAAAACTGCAGAAATAGTAATGTACCAGTGTTTAATAAAAATGAACGTCAAAATACACATTATGTTCCATAGGAATCTACTTGCATTGATGTTAAAGTGGGTCAGCTACTGTAAAAATATAAGGATTTGTTTGCACCATTCAGTGAAGTAACTTTTTAGTACTAGAAAACAAATATGTATTTCAGGTGGATGAATATTTTTAAAATAATCTTATGAAAAGTTTAATATAAAACCACATACATGAACAAGAATGAATTTAGGGAGTGTATAATAGGACACATATATTTTATATTTTGAAAAATCTAGAGAGTATATATATATATATATATATATATATATATATATATATATACACACACACACACACACAAAACACACACAGAGACATTAAATAGTAGCAATATATATGCCAATTAAAATTCATTGTGAAATATATATCATCCACAGATCCAAAATATTAATTTTACTGAACATGGATTTATGTATAATGTTTTTCAACTAAGAAGCTCACTCATAGTCTGAATTTTCAGTTCCAAAAGCATTAATGAGGAGTGATCTCTTCTCACACTTTGTATCTGCCAAGTTAGCCACCTCTCAAGAATATACGTGTGATACCAGGTAGGATTCTATATGTGCATATAAAAATACATGTGCTGAATAGGCTACAGAAAAATGGAGACAGGAATTCACATATGTGTTAACTTTAAAAACACATGCAGAACTATTTCAACAAAAAATTGACAGGATTTATAACTCCTACCCTATATCATGCAAAAGGCAAACCAACTATCCACCATGCCTCCTCTGAAGTGCTAGTATTTCTATTCTGTTTGGGTTACTTTTCTCCATCATATTAGAATTAGTAGTCAGAGTCTAGTAGGGTATGGGTTAGTGTCAAAGATTCAGCATTTCGAATGGAAAATTGAACAATGAATCCAATGTGTATGTAAATATGTGCTACACAAAATTATTCCCACTCTCATCCAGAACAATGCCTTGACAATTCCTTCACCCCAAGTAAGACACAATTAGAGGAGAAGATTTAGAAAATCTGTGAATAAATTTGTGGAATGCAATATGCTCAGGAGCTCACAACCTTTGAAGTGGTAGAGTAGTTTCCAAAAGTATGGAACAGGGTAAAAACTCCACAAACATGGAGGTCTGCTTGCCTAGAGATTTCTAGAGAAACTGCCTGTGAGTTTGGGCACTTGAAAAATATGTTGTTGTCAGGAGCTTTAGCTTCCTTTCTAGGGAGACCATAAAAGCTTGGTCTGGATCTATGAGACCTGGAGGACATGGTTTCTTATTTCCCAATGTACATGAGGCAGCAGTGCTGAATTCTCTTTTTAGGTAAACTGTGGCCACTGGGGAATAAATGTGTGCCAGTGTGCACTGTGAAGCCATATGGTCATCTTCCATTTTCGTGGTGTTTCTTCCTGCTGCACTGGGTGTTTGGTATTTGCTTCACGAAATACAAAGAGTTCAACTGGGTCACAGTGCAAGAGGAAGTTCTGTCATGTATGGTTGGTCAGGTTTTGCATTAGGATCCAAGAACTAGGATCCTATCCTACATATCTTGCCCCCTTGACCATAGCACCCTGATTCTGAACAATGTCCTGAAACCTCTCCAAATAACAACTTGCCTTTACATGGAAGGTTCTGCTGGCTGCACCATGTCAGTCACAAGGCATTTGAAACCAATGGAAGATACACATGGCCCCACCACAGATGTTTTATCACATACCTGCCCACCACTGCTCTAACCTACTACTCAACAGAGTCCAACTTACTGGCATCTCTGTTCTACACCATTTACATGAAACCCAGTCAATCAAGGCACTGTCTGGTATATTCATGATCAGCAACAGGACATCAAAAGGTTTTCCAGTGCCACCTGGTGATGGGAAATTCAAAAATTTCATGGTATTTATCTAGCCATTTTTCAAGGATGAAGTTGGAGGCACTGTGAGTTTCAATTCTTTCAGGAACCATTAAATGGTTAGGAAGCTCATTTCAATGAAATCTCTGGAGAACACTCACAGGTAAGGCTTCCCAAAGAGTGGCCAAAAGATCATATGATGTTATGCCCATTTAGGTCTACAATGTGAGGTCCATATGAGTTTTGACTCTCAACTATGGGTGCCAAGTCTTTCAGAATAAAATTTGTGGTATCCTGGCTGAGAGGCTGAGTGCTCTGTGGAAAGCCACCCTGGGTCTAGAACTCAGTTTCCAAGGGCAACGCTCATGCCTGGCTTCCTAAAATCTCAACACTATTTATGGCAATACTTCTCTGAGGTCAGTTCCAGAATTCAGACTCTAAGAGAATCACACCAGAGTTCAAGAACATGTGGACCAAGTCATCTCTTCCAACCGCCACCCAAATGACCACAATTTAAACCAAAACACTCCAACGTGGCGCTCATCTTCTTCGATATAGACACTCACAATAACCTATGGCTGGAGTTTTCCATGAGGGGCACACCCCAAGACCGTGTCCAAAATAAGCTCTCTTACACCTAATTTGCCTAAATTCAGGGTGGCCTGGACACCCTTCTTGTGAACCAGGAGAGATTAAGTAGGCCTCCCGTTAATACTGCTCCGCTTCTTCAATTTGAGGCCAAATGACTGTGGGGTTTGGATTCTTTATGTGAATTGGAGTCTTGAGAAAACCCAAGCAAATATGGGCTAGCCTCTGCAGGGCTTTGAAGAACTCATTTGACCCAAAGGATCCCTAATCTGACTTGATGGAGGTCAGGAAAGTTACAGAGGAAGGCGAGAGACTTCATCCACAAGGACTGCTCTTTTGGCCATTTTGTTTTTGGATGTAAACATGGGATCTTTCTTTAGATCCATCAGGAGCTGAGAATCTAAGTCACAGCCTCACACAGGGTAAATAGGCTGATTCAGACACATCCTTTCCAAAGCAATTAAGCAAAGAGCCACAGGTAATGCCCATTCATTTCCATTTGAAAACTGTTTTCTTCAGGCTTCAAAAAGTGGTGGACTGAGGAAAAGACCTTCCTGACATTCAGGGCAACAGAAGAATAGGTAAACAAAAGGCCCCAAGCAGGGTTTCTCCACTGAGACTTTCCTGGTCACACTGATATCTGAGTTTTCTGAGATGCTCACCATTCCCTTCAGTACATGGTCATGTCACAGAGCTTCGAGGTTGTACATATCTTAAACAGAAAACCATGAACCTATTCTGGAGAGTGGCCAGAATTCAGGAATAAAACAGGAACTAAGGAAGATAGCAGGTGTTGCACATCAATAAGGCAAGCTGCAGTCCATTCATAAATAGGGCAGGATGAATGCTGTGAAGCTTTCTACTAGACAGGACATATTCATTGATGCATTCTCTTTTCTAATGTCTACAACCACGGACACAGTGGGATACACAGACATAGAAATTCTCACCTTGTCAAACGACTTACAAGAAACAGTTCACTCCAAACAAAACAAACTGCCTTTCATACCTATTCTCAGAACATGAGACAAAACCACAAACCCACACCCACACAACAAAGGCAGCTCCTTTCCCCAAGTAGGTCTGTGACTATCCGGAGTGTCCTCTGACTGGTGGGCCTTACTATGTTCCCTGGAAATAGCCTGTTCTGTCTCAGATCTGGTCTTTTTGGCCAACTCTGTGAAGTTGTCAGGAGCCAGCGGTGAGCCACTGCCTGCTTTCTCAGGAAAGGCCCCTCTTCATAGCTTTCCTTGCATTTGGCCATCCTTACATCAGTAGGTCCCAAGAAAGACTGAGTCTGTCCTTGGTAAATCAAAATAAGTTTGACCACTGGGACTGGGACTGGGACTGGCTCTGGGTGCCTGGCTTCCTGGATTCCAAGTTCAGAGAGTTCCATCACCAAGGAAGTTAGGTGTGGTCACTTCCTTTTGGAACTGAATGAGGTCACTGCCTTGGCAACAACTTTGTCTTAACAGTTGCTTCCAAGGTCACCATGAGAAGGATGCTGCTCCTACTTCCTGTGACACTTTCACAGGTCAGAGTGGTATGTCAACCATAGGCATGCAGGAGCAGCTCTCAACACATGCCTGCTTTGGTACACCTTCTCTACATTAAGAAGAGAGTGGCTGATTCAGACACATCCCTTCATCCTGAGCAGGTTGTTTGCCATGGAAGACTTTTGCTCTCTCAGGTCCTTCGTACTTGCCTACATCTTCTCCAGGGATCATTTCTGCGTGGACCTTTGAGGTTTTCAGCAGGTGGAAGATCCTCTATAATTCTGTATTTTAATACCAATTCTGTCCCTGCTCTTCTGTAAAATTAGATTGAGAGAACAGTGTATGGTTAGGATTAATAACAGGTTCGATTTGGTTTAGAAAGGAAACTACACGGTTGAGCAAACAGGGTCCTAACGTTAGCAATAATATGAGGATTTTTAATGGACCGGCCATGGCAGATAAAAGCGTAGTTAATCAGGTCACTATGTGAACCAAGACTCAAAGCTCCCTTTTGGGGCCTCTGTCTCTCTTTGACGCTCTTCAAGTCGTTTTCTTAATTTACTCATAGATTCTTTTACAACTCCAGTATTGTCAGCATAAAAACAACATTCTTCCCTCAATGCAAGCAAAAAGGCACCTTTCTCTCATGAAGAGGAGGTCCAACACTCGCCTGCTTTGTAAAACAACTTCAGAAAGAGAGAGGTTAAAATTCCTGTAAAGCTGTGATGTCGGTTTTTAATGTCTTTAAACTTTGGCATATTTCTGCTTCTAATTGTGTCTTTGTTGTGTCTCATGGACTACCCCACCCCTTCAGCAACTATTATTTCTAATAGGATGGCTAAAGTGAGGGATACAGGTTCCCAGTGGAACCGGGTTGTATGCCCCCCTAGTTGATCTTTAAATGAACCTAAGTCATGATAGAGAACTCTGGAAAACATCTGCATCATTACATAATTAATCACATATATTGACCATTTTATGAAAACATAAATAATGTTAAAGTGTATAGAATTATACTGTTGTAGGGACGGACAAGGAAAAGGACCTAAGATAGCACCAAACACAGGAAAACAGTCTTATTTGGTTGCATCCGGATTTAGAGGGCATTGCTTCTGTTGTAATCAATTAATCCCCTGAAGCCCAAGTTTCGGTAGTTTTAGAATTTGTACCCAACATGTAAGGGAAGTGGCTCAGAAGTTCACAGTCTGTAGAAATTCACAGAAATCAGTTTTTTTTTTTGTTTTTGTTCCTCTGTTCTGGGCAAGTTAACTTTTCAAAGACACCTTGGAAAGGGAGAGCTTTTTTGTCTCTTTTTTTCTCCCTGCCAGCTGTCACCATGAAGCCCAATTGGTAACTTTTTTATCTTAGAAATCTAGCCATCTCTGTGAATCCCCAGCTCAAGGCCAGAGGCCTTGTTCACATATTTTGTGAAAATCTAGTAAGGCGGTGTCAAGCTTAGGGGTGGTGATTTTTTCAGCGAGTGGCCAAGTAGAACAGGGCAACACGAAAAGTGGAAGTTCATCTACATTGAACTCTTTCAGAGGGACTCTTTTGCTGAAAGACCTAATGTAAGCCTCGGTGAAGACTTCTGGAGAAGGTTATTTAAGACATATCTATGGACCTGGTACAGAGGGGGAAGACGGGGAAGGCGAGGCTGAGAGCAGCTCCGTGGATCTGAGAATGAGGAAGATGAGATTTAAAAGAATAATGGAAAAGGGGTTTGGGATTTTCCTAGAACAAAACTTGAGCAGTAGAACAGGTAGAGCAGAGGTGAAGATGGGAGTGAGTATTCCAAAAAGCCTGTGAGGGACTTTAAATTCTTAGTAACCTGTTTTCAGTGATGACAAAGCAACTTTAAAGGCTATTTTTATTACATCTTGGATAGGGGTCTGAGGGCTCTTCTCAGCTGGTTTGAGCTTTGGTTTAGCTTCTTAGAGGACTTGGTGGGACCTAGTGCAGGCACAGACAGAAAAAGAGAGGAGTGAGTGAGTGGAGGGGTACCTCGGTACCTGCTACCTCAGCAAGGGGGCAATGGTCTGAGAACTGGCGGAGGTTTGGGTTTTTGATGTAGTAATTGGAGGGAAGAAATCAGGTTGCTGAGGTGGGAGTGACAGCAGAGAGTCTAGAGCAGAAGGCTGAGGGTGAGGAACTATTGGAGAAGCATAGTACAGGATGTGAGTGAAGGAGGGAAAAGGATTCCACATAGGGGAATTTTCCCCTTTTGAGCACTTGCCGAAGTTAAAAATGTCACGCAGAATTTGAGGATCTAGAGAACCCTCTGGGGGCCATAGTTTTTGGTTGTCTAATTGGTTATATGGCCAATGCTGTGTACTGAATTTGATGAGGAGTTTGGGTTCCACCAGGCAGCCCCAGTATGCTCACATCCCCATGAATTACACAAGAAGTTGGCTTTCCCCCCACACAGCCATGGCTGTTTGTGGCTTTGATAGTCCGTCGGGCATATATAGTAATCTAGGCTAACCAACCTTAATCTGGCTCGCGTTTCCGTGCATCCATAATGTTTGTTTCAATTATCTATGGTATGGAAGGGATTTAATGGAACTTTAGTGGGATCCTCTTCATTGGGGTTATCTCAATAGGAAAGACCTATACCAAGCTGAAAAATGTCTGGGTGGAGAGATAGCCACCAGGTCCCTAAGGGGGCTGTATGCGAGATAGACCATACTTCTTGTCTAGTAGGATTTCAGATCAGCCTTCACTGCTGAACAGGCTGATGAGGGTTAGGAGTACTGGTGGCCAAGGGGAGAGTCTATAGTCTTGTCCACATAGCGAATACGCAATTTGAAATGGTTACCAGTTTTTTCCAGTTTCCAACCAGAGTCTGGACACAGCGAAGGCTTGAGATGAGAGGCATGGATCCAAAAAGTGATTCTGTCTACTTTTATGCCTGTAGGTGTTATAAGTAGCACCTGGTATGTTCCTTTCCAGCGGGGTTCTAGGGATAACACCTGATGTTGTCTTATGTTGATGAAGTCTCTTACTTGATATTGATGTGGAATCCCCTCGTCCCCAGGTTGGTAGGCAGTGGCCAGCTGTTTTCACAGTTATCACTGAGTTCTTTCAATGGCTTTAAGTCTGTCAAGCAAGGGGTGTGGAAGGGATTGTTAGGCCTTAGAGTTGGGGATTAGGTCCCTTACTGGATGATGGGCATCATAGAGAATTTCATAGGGGGTGAGGTTACACAAAGAAACTGAGGGAGTATATCTCGCATGAAACAGTGCATAAGGCAGGAGCATAGTCCAATCTTTTATGCCGGTCTCTAAGCTTAATTTTGTTAAGGTCTGTTTAATGGTTCTATTTATTTTTTCTACCTCTCCTGAGCTCTGGGGTATATAAGCATAATGTAACTTACAATTAATCCACACCTGACTTACCTGGGCCATGAACACAAGTCCATTATTAGACCCTATTATCTTAGACAGACCGTATCTTGGAAAAATATCTTCCAGGATCTTCTTGAGAACCATTTGCGCCGTTTTTTTTTTTTCTGTGTGTGTGTGTGTGTGTGTGTGTGTGTGTGTGTGTGTGTGTGTGTAAGGCTTCAATCCATCCTGAGAATGTATCCACAAAGACTAGGAGATATTTAAGTCCATACCTTGCTGGCTTAATTTCAGTAATGTCCACTTCCCAGAATTGTCCTGGTCTGGTTCCTCGTAGGTGCTTTCGTCTAAGAAACTTGGAAGGGTAAGCATTAAACAATTGACTGACCCGACAGGCTTTTGTTACCAGTTCAATTATTTCCTTTCGCTGTGCGTCCGTTAGTGGAAAACTCTGTTCTTAATCCTACAGGAATGCCTGCAGTTTCTTTGAACCAAGGTGAGTGAGTTGATGTACATTTTTAACGTAGTGTAGGGCTTTCTGTAATTGCAGGCTGAGCTCAGTAAAGTTGAGGCGTTCAATGTCAGTGTCCTTAGATGTTATCTAAAACTTCCTGGTACTTAGGGGTCCATTGGAATTGGGCATCTCCCTTTAACAGCGGGTATAAAGGAGCAGCTAAGGACTCAAACCCATTTATCCATAACCTGCAAAACCCAGCAATCCCAAGAAACTCTTAGTTGTCTGCTGTAAGATGGGCTTGGTATCTGCTCAATGGTTTGTTTTCTGGGCTCAGTGAGCCATCGTTTACCGCCCCTAAGGAAATAGTCGAGGAAGATTACTTCTTGCTGGCAAATTGGGCAATTTTGGCCGAAGCTCTATACCCGAGTTGAGCAAGCTCGGATAATAGTGCTTGGGTCCCAGTTCAGTTTTCCTTGGTGTTGGATGCCAGTAGCAGGTGATCCACATATTGAAGCTGGGTGAATTCGGGGTGTGTAGTTCTGAAATTGTTGAGATCTCTGTGAAGGGCTTCATCAAAGAGAGTGGGGGAGTTTTTGAACCCCTCTGCGAGTCTAGTCCAAGTTAGTTGACTAGACTTTCCGGTTTCTGGGTCTACCCACCCAAAAGCAAACAGCAACTGACTATCTTTATGCAGAGGCAAGCAAAAAAAAGCTTGTTTTAAGTCCAGAACAGTATACCATTTCTGCTCAGGGTTCAGAGTGCAAAGCAGATTGAACAGATTAGGTACCGTGGGGTAAATGTCCTGCACTCTGTTGTTGATCTCTCTTAGGTCTTTAACAGGGTGATAGTCCCTGGTTCCTGGCTTTTTCTTCTAATAGCAGGGGAGTGTTCCAGGCCAATTGACAGGGCCTTAGGACCCCTAAGGCCAGATATTCCTGAATATAGGGCCTTATCCCATCTTTAGCTTTTTATGCTTAGAAGATATTATTTGACATTGATTGGGGAGGCTGAGGTTTTTAAATCCACTGTTATTGGAGGTTGTTTCACGGCCAGGCCTAACACAGCAGTTTTTGCCCATGCATCTCGGTAATCTGTTATCCATTTCTGGGGTAGCTTGCCTGTTTGATCAGCCTTGGGGGGTGTGAAGAGTGGACGTTCATCTTCTACTAATATAGTGAAAGCCGTGACTATAGGAGTTTTTACTGAAGGATTTAGAAATTTCATTTGGGGGCCTTCAGGGTTAAAAGTTATTTTGGCCCAGAGCTTGGTGAGCAGATCTCTGCCCATCAATGGGTGCGGGCATTCTGGGATTACTAGGAAGGAGTGATGGATTTTTCCTTTCCCCAGGTCCATGGTCCTCTTAGAAATCTAAGCCCGATATTTACTGCCGTTAGCCCATTGAACTACAGACCTTTTATTTGATAGACGGCCCAATGGGGCCTTAAGGGCTGAGTATACTGCTCCTGTATTCACTTCAAAGTTTACTGGGGTCCCCTACACTTCAAATCTTACCCTGAGCTAGGGGAAAGAATCTGAGCCCCAACTTTCTTAGTCATCCCCCAGAGTCAGAATGGCTGGCTGGCATGTCTGTCTCTTTATAGGGCACTATTTGGCCCAGTGTCCTTTTTTTTTACAGTAGGCACATTGATCTGAGGCCAGGGTGGCCTGTGGCACGGGCCCAGGTATCGCTTCCTGTCACCTTATGTCTTAATTTCTGGCCTCTTTCTTGTTGTGACCAGGATCTTAGTCAATGCCTTAGTCTTTCTTTTGCTTCTCTCATCCTCCCTCTGCTCCCTTTCTTTTTCCCTGTTTCTCTCTTATAGTATACTTTTTCGGCTTCTCTGACTAAATCTCTCTTTTAACTTTTTTTTTTTTTTAATATCCATGGCAGCTTCAACAATTAAGGCCATCATGACAGATGCCTTTTGATCTGCTGCCTGAGGATCGAAAGGAGTATATCTCTTATATGCCTCCATAATTCTCTCTAGAAACATAGAGGAAGATCCATCAGGCCTTTAAATAATTTCTCTTACCATGGCCAAATTAGTTGGTCACCTAGCGGCCCCTTGGATACCCGCAATTAGAGCCTGGCAATAATTGGACAGATGCTCCCTATCTTCAAAGGTGTTGGGGTCCCAGTTGGGTTGGTTAAAGCGGAAGGCAGCTTTTATTATGTTGGGAAGTTGTGTTGGTCGCCCATCAGGTCCGAGGATATTTTTTTCTAGCTTCCAGGAGGTTTTTCTCTCATTCCTCTGTCATGAAGAGAGTCCCTAGGAGTTGTTGGCAGTCATTCCAAGTAGGCAGGTGTGAAAACGTTGGCGAGTTCTCTGAGTTTTTTTAGCTGGGCCAGCTTCCTCCAGGGAAGGAGGCGCTGTGTGTGTCATGGGACAGTCATCTGGAGGGCGCTGGGCCATTCTGGCTTCCTCGAATGGTGGAGAGGCTGAGTCAGCAGCAGGGGAATTACTTACAGGGTTTTGGGGGTTGGGGGACAAGAGTAGAGGATAAGGACGAGTAGAGTCTTGAGACTCAGGGAGAACAGAGGGTGGAGATTGAGGAATAGAGAGTTTGAGAGATAGAATCATAGGGGAAGGAGTAGGAGTGGGTGCAGGGACAAGGAAAGGCTTCACCCATGGAGGAGGAGATTTGCAGAGGTCCTGACAAGTTAAGATATATGGCTATTGATCTGGATGTCTATGTGGCCCCGGCTGAAAGACAATATCTCAGACTTTTCAAATTAGTGCGAAGTAGAAACATCCTTCTAGAGGCCATCCGACTACAAAGGTGGGTTATTCTGAGACACAGAATCTGCCAGGTCTGGTGTTTTAATGAAAAAGAAAGATTGTGAGCCCTTAAGCAGACTTTGGTCCAGTGATTAAGGGTCAGGGACAGAGGCATTGAAGTGCTCTGTCCCATAATGAAATATACACAGACAGTGAAAGCAACAACACATGACACAGACAAGACAAGACAATAAAGACAGGCAATGGACGTCCAATACTGAGACCAGGACTGAGTAGCCGGCAAAACCTGATGGGCTGGCAATTCCGAATCTGAAAGAAAATATCACTGAGTCGAGGAGACTATGGTTCCTTGATTTCCCGAGTCCATCCCCCAGGGACATGGCCTGTGGCTCTGTGACATGTGTGTCAGCCACCGTGGGAGAGAGCTCACGCTCTTTACCAATAGCCATTTTGTCAAACCCTAACCTGAATCCTGAAACCAGAAAGAGGGGCCTTATTTACCCCCAGAGCATCCCGTTGGGGGTCTTTCATCTGCAGCTGCCGGATCTCGCTGGGGCCACCAGAAGTAAAGGTCGGGTGAGCATCGATGAAAGAGACCACCAAGAGACTGTCTAATGCAACAGCAAAGGGTTTATTGGGAGTCCGGCATGCAAGGGCTCAGAGCTCGCTTGAACAGAGCAGAGAGCCCTGAGAACAGCTTAAGAAGTGCTTATATATTTTCCTTGGAGAGGGCAGGGAGGGAAGTTTATTGATGGGTAAGGGCGAGTGGGCGGTTTGCGTGCAAATGGTTGATGGAGTACATTCTGCAGTTTGGCAGTTGGGGGCAGCACATTCTGGGAACAAGAAGAGCAAACAGTTCTCAAGATTTCAACAGTGTTTTATTAAGCATACAGAAAAACAGGAAGTGACAAGTACCTATTTTATTAACCTTTCAATATAAGTATGAAAACAGAAATCTAGGTTAGATTTGAAGCCCAGAAGTTCATTTGGCCCTTGATTGGTATACTTAGCTTTGAATTACGTTCCGTAGAGATGTCCCAGAAATATGGATATACAATGACACAGGACCTTGTACCTTCTCAGAGGTCAGTTCCAAAACACAGTCTCTAAGGGGAATCACACCAAAGTTCAAGACAAGATGGACTCAATTATCTCTACCAACCACCACACAAATGACCACAATTAAAACCAAAACACTCCCAAATGGCACTCATCTTCTTCCAAATAGACACTCTTCATAACTTCTGGCAGGAGGATTCCATGAGAGGCACAGCACAAGACAGTGTCCCAAATAATCTCCCTTTCCCCTCATTTGCCAAAAGTCAGAGTGGCCTGGACACCCTTCCTGTGAACCAGGAGTGATCAAATATGCCTGCCATTAATACAGCTCTGTTCTTCAATTTGAGGCCTACTGACGGTGGGGTTTAGATTCTTTATTTGAATTGGATTCATAAGAAAACCCAAGAACGTATGGGCTAGCATCTGCAAGGCTTTGAAGAACTCAATTGACCCAATGGATCCCTTTTCTCACTTGATTGAGGTCAGGAACCTTACAGAGGAATGCGAGAGACTTCATCAACAATGACTGATTTTTTGGCCATTTTGATTTTGGATCCACACATGTGATCTTTCTTTAGATCCATCAGGTGCTGATAATCTAAGCCACAGGCTCACACAGAGCCAAGAGGCTGATTCAGACACATCCCTTTACAATGCATTTAAGCAAAGAACCACAGGTGATGCCCATTCATTTCCGTTTGAAAACTGTTTTCTTCAGGCTTCACAAAAGCGTGGCCTGAGGCAAAGACCTTCCTGACATTCAGGGCAACAGAACAATAGGTAATCAAAAGGCCCTTCGCAGGGTTTCTCTACTGAGACTTTCTGGGTCACAGTGATATCTGACTTTTCTGAGATGCTTGCCATTCTCTTCAGCTGTCCAGTACATGTCCATGTCACAGTGCTTGGAGGTGGTACATATCGTGGATGCCAATGCATGAACCTATTCTGGAGAGTGGCTAGATTTCAGGAAGAAAACAGGAACTTAGGAAAATAGCAGGTGTTGCCCATCGATAAGGCAAGCCCTAGTGCATTCATAAATTGGGCAGGATGAATGCTGGGAAGCTTTCTACTTGACAGGAAACATCCATTGATGCATTCTTTTTTCTAATGTCTACAAGCACGGACACAGTGGGATACACAGACATAGAAACACTCGCCTTGTGAAACAACTTACTAGAAACAGTTCACTCCCAAACCAAACAAACCGACTTTCCTGCCTATTCTCAGAACATGAGACAAAACCACAAACACACATCCACACCCACAAAGGCACCTCCTTCCCCAAGTAGGTCTCTCACTCTCCAGAGTATCCTCTGACTGCTGGGCCATACTATGTTCCCCCGATATGGCGTTTCCTGTCTCAGATCTGGTCTCCTTGTCCAACTCTGTGAAGTGGTCAGGAGCCAGCTGTGAGCCACTACCTACTTTTTCAGGAAAGGCCCCTCTTCAGAGAACTCCTGGCATTTGGCCATCCTCACATCAGTAGGTACCAAGAAAGACTGACTCTGTCCTTGCTAAATCGAAGCAAGTGAGACACTGGGACTGGGACTGAGACTGACTCTGTGTGCCTGGCTTCCTGGATCCCAAGTTCAGAGAGTTCCATTACCAAGGGATTGAAGTGAGGTCACATCCTTCAGGAACTGAATGAGGTCACTGCCTTGGCAACCACTTTGTCCAAACAGTTGCTTTCAAGCGTACCATGAGAAGGAGGCTTACCCTATTTTCTGTAGCACTTTCACAAATTAGAATGGTATATCAACCATAGGCACCAAGGAACCGCTCTCCACACAGGCCTGATTTGGTCCATCTTCTTTATATTTGGAAGAGAGCCTTTAGTCCAGGGAGCACTGCAGTGAACCTCTGCACTAAAACTATTAGCAAGCACCTGATGGAGGACGCCTCCATAGGTAAGTGGCTCCTTTATAACATCTGATATCTGGTTAAGGGAGATCTCTTCTGATGACAGAGATGTGGCACGGGGAGGCTCACATATACTTCTGTCCAGGACAGTAACGAGAATCTTTCTGTCCTCTGTTCTGTTCTGTAGGGAATTCCTCTGGAACTGTAGAGAGGTGCCGACGGGCACGCATGCGCTCCTACCCTGGAGCTTTAGCAAGATGTTGCACTCTTGCCCTGTTTCTGTGTTTAGGCGCTGGGTTTCTGTTTTTTTGTGTTCTGTGTTCTATTTTTTGGTTTTTTGTTTGTTTGTTTTTGTTCGTTTTGTTGTGTGATATTGGTGGTAAAAACTTAAGTATATTGGACATGAAAATCAGAAATAAAGAGATTAAGCCTGACACCCCTTTGGACTGTGTTTTAAGAAACTGCAATGAACTTTATCCCCCATTGTAAAGCAGGATGATAGAAGCCCCTAGCTGGCTGCCTGGAGCACACCCATTGCAGACGGCTATGCCTGCTGGGGACCTAAGAACTGAGTATCTCCCAGGTTAACAAGTGAAACTCCTTTAAAACCCCTTGTCCCTCCAGATAAAGAGAGTCACAACTTTGGCAGAGTCCCCTGTGTTTCTCCTTTGTTAGCCAAGCAATAAAACTCCTTTTTTCTTTTTCTCAAAACCCAGTCCTCATTATTAAATTTGTATTAATTGGCTTCAAGGTCAGGAACCAAACTTTAAGTTACAAATCTTGTACCCCCCCTCCGCCCCAGAACTTTGTGAGAGCTATCTACTGAAATGTTAGGAGATAGAGCATGCTTGATGTGGAACTGAATCAGAGGAGCTAATCCTGTATGTAAAAGGGGAAACTGAGGGACTCCCAGCAGATGCCAAAGCCCTGTTGATTCAGGGAATTACCTCCTTCCTTCCCTGCACTGTAAGGATTATGCCACCTCTGTCTTGTTAAAAAAAGAGAAAAAGAAAAAGGTGACACTAAATGCAGTAAAGTCACCATGGAGACACTTTATTTTACATTTCAGGTTGCCCTTCTGTGAAAACATCTGGTCCCCTCGTGGGGACATCTATGGTGCCACTGCTGTAGGAGATTTTTCTCTTATCTGCTCTGGTTTAAAAGGTTCTGTCTGACAGCCATAGTCTGAACCTCCTTTCTGTCTGTATTGTGTCTTAGTTTCTGGCCCTTTAAGACATCTGCAATAATGTGTTGATATTATAAATTGTTTTTGGGGAATGATCTTAGCTGAATGTGTGTCTAAATGATGATGTTTTATTTGAACAATCTGGTAACTGAATGGGTTTTTGAAGCATTGCACAATCTTGGAGTAAAAAGTCGGGTTTAGGTAATTGTTTAGTTTATGATTTCAGATAATTCATGCCAGAGAACTTAAATACTTAGGATGGATAACTGAAGAACTCTACTTCCAAGTTGGCAAGAAACTTCCCAATCATACGGTCTTTTTTTTTTTTTTTTCACCAATTTTGAATTGGGTAGCCTGGGAAAATGTCACTGTGTGTACCAGTGCATTAATTTGGACATAAATAGTAAATCATAGTATGGTGTCTGTTGACAAAACAAGATGTAAAGATATAAAATTTTGTGAATTGTATCTTAAACTTGTATCATAATTTTCAACATCTGAACCTGAAAATTATGGTTAAAATGCCTTAGTCCTGAGATGTCTGTTCAGAATAGCAGTTTTTTTGCTGCTCCTTCCAGACCTCAGCCATGACTTATGTTGAAATGCAAATGAAAGAAGCCTGCAAGCTTTGTAGGAGAGTGATTTGAGGTCTAAGGGAAAAAAAGGTTAATTGTATGTTATTTACTAATTACTGGCAAGTCATTTTTTCTAGGACTCTTATTTTTTTTCTTAGATACTTTATGTTTTTTGACCTCATGATTTTGAGCATACAGACCTAGGTTAATGTTTTTCTGATCAGTTCTATCTTTGACCAACTGTGGACTTTTTGAAACATTGCAATAAAGATTTCAACTACGAAAAGCTACAAGGCCTTTACTATTATTATGTGTGCACAAATTGTTATGTGTTGTATGTCTATATATACATATATCCGTATATCATATATATGATACACAAATTAACATATATAAGGAGCGCTCATAAAAAAATAGCGCTCGTAAAAACAAATTTTAAAAAAGTGGATCCAAAGATCTTTAATTCACGTGATTTAAATGTTTCAATTTAAATTGGATAAAGAGATAAAAACAAATGTCTTTAAATTTAAGCTTACAAAGTTTTCTAGGTGTTCAAACATCTAACAAAATATTAACATCTACAAAATGTCTAATATGCCTTGGCTCTAGTACCTTTCCTTCAACATAAAAATGGTTTACACTGTTCAATACATTTCTCTAACTTTTTGATAAATAAGTAAAGTAAATTTGATATGGGATTACTCATTCATGAGTACTTTTGTTAGATATCTGATTGATTTACTAAGATCTGTATTTTTTTTAGTAAACTCTGTATAAGATTGTAAAAATCAGTCATGTGTTAATGAGACAAAAATTTCTTAAAACATAAGTTTACCCATAACATTGAGTTTATTAAGATTTATGTTTTCTAGAGCAAGCAACCATAAAAATTAAACAACTGATTAAATAAAAACTGTTATTTTAGAGCACTGTACTGCCATTTCTTTAAAAGCCAAACTTGATTAATGTAGAAACATAAATGTAATTGTTATGCTATTAATGTTTTCATATCTTACAGGTATGGAAGTCTGTAAGGTAGAAACGTTTAAAGAGTATTATATCAAGCTGGTGCTCTGAAGTTGTGTGGTAAAAAATATATTGTGGATTTATTTACCTGTTATCAATAAGATATGTAAATTTTTATGTTAATTTTACATTGGGGAACAATTTAAATGTATTTTTAAGTTAATTAGAGCCTAATCTTTGTAAAGGTTAAAAACTTTCAGCCTTTCTTTAATTCATGTTTTAAATGTGATATCATATGGTGTTAGCTAATGTTCATGTGACCTCAAACAATTTATTTAAACATTGTCAAATGATATTTAAAAATAAAGATCAGCTTTAGAACTAAAATAGTTAAGATTTATAAAGAGCCCTGCCTTTCCTGAGATAAGGCTGTGTGTCCCATCTTACTACATGTGAGAATGACTATGAAACGATTAGGTCAGATAATATTTCTTTAAAGTTATGTTAAAAAGTTTTTTTTATTGTCAATATTCCTAGGATCTCAAACAGGGGATATAATGTATAACTCAGCCAAAAAATTCAGGGAAGATATTACACGAACTAAGTATTTTTACTTTTGTTAATTTTAGTTTGAAATTTTCTTATAAGTGATCTAAAGATTCCCTGTTAGTGTTTTACAAATGCGTTGCTATAAGAACACAACATGGGTTTATTCAAGATAATAAGTCATCAACTACAATACAGACAGAATAATACAGATCCCAATTAATAAAAAGGTAATTATAAAGTTATAGACATTAAAGCCCAGTACTCTTAATGTAAGGCTGTTAAAATTTATTTGCTGGATTTTTAAGATTAGGATTTAAAATGAATATTAAATGAAAAGGGCCAAGAAAACCAATATTTGGCTCTTGCCCTCTGAGTCCAGTCTGAATCCAGGGAACAGGGGACTTCTCTAAAGAGCTTTGCAACTCTGGGCCACATAACCTCCTGATCAGGGAGATTAATGAGACCACTGGAGAACAGAAAGCCAATCAGTGCATTTGTTACAAAGAGGAGAGTCATCAGAGAAAGGAGACATCCCTGATGCTTCTGAGGGAAGCCAAATGGTCAAGCAAGACCTGGACCCACCTAGCGCAAATGGCACTAGCAGAACTGAGAATCTCCTCTCAAGTTTCCCCAGAATTGATTCCCACAAAAGCTCAGCTGACTGTTAACAATAGATAGAAACAAAAGTCAGTTTGACTGCTTCATCTTAAACACTTAGCAAAGACAGTTAAGACCAAAATACAGCCACTCCTGGGCATTTTAAATAATAATAATAATAATAATAATAATAATAATAATAATAAAATTTTAAGGTATGCACTTTATCTTATCCTCCCAAAATAAGTAAGACTGGAGGCTACAAAGAAGGATTCTCACACAGGAATGCCTAATACTTATAAAAAGAGACTATCAAGAAGAGCTGCCACAGGCAGAAGTTTTCAGTTTAAGACCTACAGATATTCCTAACCTACACAGGTAGGCTTGGTGTTTGCTAGTACGATTATCCAGCCCTGAGTAACAGAATTAAAGGTTTCTCTATTAGACGCAGAGGTCATACTAGTAAAAGGATTTTTACAAGATCAGATGACATTAAATTATTAAACTGTGTCTTATTGGGAGGGCCAACTGTAACACTTAAAGTTAAATATTAAGTTGACAGTCCTGATAATTGGGGATATTAAAGACTGGTGAGGGAATTTCTATACAGTGACATGTTCCAGCTGCTGCAACATTTATTCAGTACTCATGGTTTTTGTTTCACTCATAGAAGAATCCATTCACAGATGACTTTACAACCTGTTCTTCCCCAACCTGACTTCAAACCGAACTGACTTCTAAAGGGCAACTCATGTCTCTCAACTGACTTCTAATAGTCAACTCATGTCCCTCACGACGAGCCCACTCACGTCACCCTGTCTCAGGAGAGAAGAAGAAAAAATTAGTGATGCCACTCTTTTTACAACAATGGAGAGAAAGATAAATAGACTATCAATATAAGTAATTAATTAAGTCTGGTAAAATCAGGGAGATCGGTTTTGGGTGAGTTGTAAAATTTTGGAGACTCTTATCTGAGGGATAAAAATTTCCTCAGTGTTCTTCCCATAATGTATCATAGATTTGAAAGGGACACAGAGAAAAGGGGGAAATTGTAGACCCAACCTGATCTTTTATTAAAATTGGGAGCCATCATGCCACAAAGCCATGAAAAGATAATTTTGGCTTTAGCATTAATTACTTCAAATTCTGAACCTGCGTGGAATGCCTGCCCAAGTCTTGAACTCACGCATGCCCAGCTCTCTGACCAGATAGCAGCCCTCTCTGAAACTTTAGTGACACATCATAAATATTTGCCTTCTCTGGCCAGACAACAACCCTCTCTGAGGCTCTAATGGTCCTCATGAATTCTGATGTAGGGACAGCAAAAAAATTGTAAACTACCTTTAATGTGATGTTTATCAGAGTTCTGTTATCTGTAACCCCCCTTTTGTGTAACTTTCTGGGCTATAAAACTGGGCTGTAGGAAAGCTGGGGATGCTGTCTTGTTCCCACCATTTTGGGAGGGAGAGGCAGCACGGCCGGTGGAAATAATAAGCTTAATTTTATTTGATTTTAATTTGAGTCAGTGGTCTTTTCTAGCGTCCTGGTCTAACAGGTAAACACTCCAAAGACGTGGAGCTCTGCCGGCCTAAAGACTTCTTGAGAAACTTCCTCTGAGGTTGGGCACTTGAAATATATGTTGTTGTAAGGAGATTTAGCTTCCTTTCTAGTGACACCATAAAAGCTGGGTCTGCATCTACGTGACCTGGAGGACATGGTTTTTTGTATTCTAATGAACATGAGGCAGCAGTGCTGAATTTTGTATTTATAGGTAAACTGTGGCCACTTGGTGCTCAGTGTCTCCCCGTGTGAACTGTGAAGCCATTTGGTCATCCTCCACTTTTCGTGGTGTTTCTTGCTGCTGCACTGGGAGTTTGGTATTTGCTTCATGAAATACAACGAGTTCAACTGGGACCCAGTATTGGAGGGAGTTCTGTCACTTGTGGTGACAGAGAATGCACCAACCAGGCTTCTATCTCACAAAGCTTGCCCATTTGTCCATAGAAATCTGACTCTGAACTTTGCCCAGAAACCTCTCCATGTAACAAGAAGGGTCTGCTGGCTGCACCATATCAGTCACAAGCCATTTTGAAGGCAATGGAAAATCCTCCTGGCCACACCACAGATGTATTATCACACACCTGCCCACCACTGCAATAGGCCCACTACTCAGCAGGGTCCAACTTACTGGCATCTTTGTTCTACACCATTTTCATGAAACCCCGTCAATCATGGCATTCTCTTGTACACTCATGATCAGGAAAAAGACATCCAAAGGTTCTCCAGTGCCACCTGGTTAAGGGAATTTCAAAAATTTTATTGTATTTATTTAGCCATTTTTCATGGATGAAGTTGGAGGCATTGTGGGTTTCAGTTCATTCAGGAACCATTAAATGGTGAGGAAACTCATTTCAATGAAATCTCTGGAGAAATCTCACAGGCAAGTCATCCCATAGAGTGGTCAAAAGGTCACATGAAGCCAGGCCCATTGAGGTCTTCAATGTGATGTCCATGGGTGTTCTGACTGTCAACTATGGCTGCCACATCTTTCAGAATAAAATCATGTGATATCTTAGCTGAGATTCCAAGGCTCTGTGGAAAGTCACCCTTCTTTTTTGATCTCAGTTTCCAAGGGGAAATCCAATGTGTGGCCTCCTAAAATCTGAACACAGTTCATGGCAATATTTCTCTGAGATCAGTTCCAGAACTCAGACTCTAAGGGGAATCACACCAGAGTTCAAGCCCAGGTAGACCCTGTCATCACTTCCAAGCACTACACAAATGACCACAATTAAAACCAAAACACTCCCACAAGGCCCTCATCTTCTTCCATATAGACACTCATCATAACCTGTGGCTGGAGGTTTCCATGAGGGGCTCAGCCCAAGACAGTGTACAAAATAAACTCCCTTGCCCATAATTTGCCTAAAGTCAGGGTTGCCTGGATACCCTTCCTGAGAACCAGGAGTGATCAAATAAGCCTGCCATAAATACTGCTCTGCTTCTCCAATTTGAGGCCTACTGACTCTCGGGTATAGACTCTTTATGGGAATTGGAATCATGAGAAAACCCAAGCACATATGGGCTATCATCTGCAGTGTTTTGAGAACTCATTTGACACAAAGGATCCCTATTTTCACTTGATGGAGGTTAGGAACGTTACAGAGGAAGGCGAGAGACTTCGTCCACAATGACTGCTTTTTTGGCCATTTTGGTTTTGGAAGCACACGTGGGAACTTTCTTTAGATCCATCAGGTGCTGAGAATCTATGCAACAGCCTCACACATGGCCAAGAGTCTGATGCAGACACATTCCTTTCCAAAGCAATTAAGCAAAGAGCAACAGATGATGCCCATTAATTCCCCTTGAAAACCGTTTCCTTCAGGCTTCACAAAGGAGTGGCCTGAGGCAAAGACCTTTCTGACATTCAGGGCAACAGAACAATAGATAAGCAAATGGCCCATTGCAGGGTTTCTGGAATGATATCTGAGTTTTCTGAGATGATCCCATTCCCTTCAGCTATCCAGTACATGGCCATGTCACAGAGCTTGGAGGTGGTACATATCGTGGACACAAAACCCTGAACCTATTCTGGAGAGTGGCCAGAATTCAAGAAGACATACAGGAACTTAGGAAGATAGTAGTTGTTGCCCATCCATTAGGAAAGCCACAGTCCATTCATAAATTGGGCAGGATGAATGCTGTGAAGTTTTCTACTAGACAGGACACATCCATTGATGCATTCTCTTTTCTAATGTCTACAACCACGGACACAGTGGGATAAACAGACATAGAAACACTCGCATTGTCAAAAGACTTACTAGAAACAGTCCACTCCAAATCAAACAAACCGACTTTCCTATATATTCTAAGATCATGAGACAAAACCACAAACTCACACGCACACCCACAAAGTCAACTCCTTCCCCCAGGTAGGTCTGTGACTATCCGGAGTGTCCTCTGACTGATGGGACATACTACGTTTCCCCGAAATGGGCTGTCCTATGTCACATCTGGTCTCCTTGGCCAACACTGTGAAGTTGTCAGGTGCCAGTAGTGAGACACTACCTGCTTTCTCAGGAAAGGCCCCTCTTCAGAGCTCTCCTGGAATTTGGCTATCCTCACATCAGTAGTTACACAGAAAGACCGATTCTGTCCTTGGTAAATCCAAACATGTGTGGCCACTGGGACTGGGACTGGGAATGACTCTGGGTACCTGGCTTCCTGGATCCCAAGTTCAGAGAGTTCCATCACCAAGAAAGTTATATAGGTCACTTCCTTCAGGAACTGAATGAGGTCACTGCCTTGGCAACATCTTTGTCCTAACAGTTGCTTCCAAGTGTCCCAATAGATGGAGGCTGCCCCTACTTCCTGTGACACTTTCACAAGTAAGAATGGTATATCAAACACAGGCACCCGTAAACAGCTCTCCACACAAGCCTGGTTTGGTCCATCTTCTCTACATTAAGAAGAGAGAGACTGCTTCAGACACACCCCTTCATCCTGACCTGTTTTTTTTTTTTTTTTTTTTTTTGTCATGAAAGATGACTTTCGCTCTCTCAGGTCCTTCATAGCTTTCTATATCTTCCCCAGGGTTCATTTCTGCATGGACCTTTGAGGTTCTCAGCAGGTGGAAGATCTCTTACATTTCTATATAAGAACAACTTTGTCCTTGCTTTTCTGTAAAGTTAGGTTGAGGAAACAAAGTATGGTTAGGATTAATAACATGATTGATTTGGGTTAGGAATCATTCTGCTGCATGAATAATGGTATTGGGAACCTGCAATATTTATAAGGATATATAGAGGTGAAATATATGTATGAAAACACAAATCTAGGTAAGATTTGAAGCCCAAAAGGGCATTGGATCCTTGATTGGGATACTTTACTCTGAATTATGTTGTGCACATGTGTCTCAGATAAATCTATACATAATGGCATAGGACCTTGTACCTTGGATAATTGAATGTTGAAGAGAACATCCAGTCAAAAAAGGATAGTTGGTAGGATTAGGAAGATACTTGATAGGATTAGAAAAAAGAGTCAGTATAGGATTTGGACAAAAACTTCCTTAGCAATAGGGTTTCAGGTAGACAGAAAATGTAAATGTCAGCACATTTGAAGAGTCAGTCACAATGATGAACTGGGGAAAATATGTAGGAAAGCAGATATCATTAGAGACATTAGGAAATCAGGCAAATGATGAAGTGATTGATAGGATTAGACATTTTCAACAGGCTTGAGGTTGAATACATAATCTTAGGAAGAAACAAATATGTAGTCACCAATAGGATTGACATTTGAGAGCATTAGGCAACATGGACATGGGTGATTTTCATAATCCATACTCACATTCCATTTAGGCTTTGGTACAATTGTAAGTGTGACTTTGCATTTTGTGGCCAGAATATTACTGTGATAAAATGTATATGTAGATCAGGTGACATGAGTCTTTCTTGCACCATTTCTGGGAGCAATATTTAGAAGAGATATAAATTAGTATTGGGGGCACAAATAGGTGTACCATGTGTGAATATATAATGTAACTGATTCCAACTTTAGAAATTGGAATAAATTGATATCTGAAAATACACAAGAAATGTCATATTGACATACATACATTCATTCCAACCAGTTATACATCTAATGGTAATATTAGGGTTGTGGTTTATCATAAAGTGTGTGTGAGTTTTGCTTCAAAATTGATTATGGAAATCGAAAATAATGTGTTTGGAAAGAAGTCTCAATAAATAACCAGTCAAAAGCAAGGAGGAATACATGTGTACTGAAGCAGGAAGTGATTGAATGTGTTTCAAATGTCTTTAAATTTGTGAACTTGTGGATGAAATGTATATACTATGATGTACAAAAACTGAAGAAATAGTAATGTACCAGTGTTAAATAAAAATGAACATCAAAATACACATCATGCCCCTTTGGAATCTACTTGCATTGATGTTAAATTGGGTCAGTTACAGTAGAAATATAAGGATTTGTTTGCACCATTCAGTGAAGTGAGTTTTCAGTACTAGAAAACAAATATGTATTTCAGGTGGATGAATATTTCTGAAAATAATCGTATGAAAATTTGATTATAAAACCACATACATGAGCATGAGTGAATTATTTAGGGAGTGTATAATAGGACACATATATTTTATATTTGGAAAAATCTAGACAATATATATATATATATATATATATCTCACAGAGAAACATTAGAAAGTAGCAATATATATGCCAATCAAAATTCATCGTGAAATATATATCATCCACCGATCCAAAAATATTAATTTTACTGAACATGGATTTATGTATAATGTTGTTCAACTAAAAATCTCACTCATAGTTTGAATTTTCAGTTCCAAAAGTGTTTAGGAGGGGTGATCTCTTCTCATACTTTGTTTCTGCCAAGTTAGCCACCTCACAAAAATGTACGTGTGATACCAGGTATGATTTTTTATGTGCATATAAAAATACATGTGCTGAATTGGCTACAGAAAAAAGGAGACAGAAATTCACATATGTGTTAACTTTAAAAACACATGGAGTACTATTTCAACAAACAATTGACAAGATTTATAACTCCTACACTATATCATGCAAAAGGCAAGACCAACTATACACCATGCCTCCTCTGAACTGCTTGTATTAATATTATGTTTGGGTTATTTGTGTCCATCATATTAGGATTAGTAGTCAGAGTCTATTAGGGTATGGGTTACTGACAGGGATTCAGTATTTCGAATGGAAAATTGGAAAATGAATCCAATGTGTATGTAAATATGTGCTACACAAAAATCTTCCCACTCTCATCCAGAACAATACCTTGACAACACCTTCACCCCATGTAAGACACAATTAGAGGAGAAGAGTTAGAAAATCCATGAATACATATCTGGAATGGAATGCGATCAGAAGTTCACAACCTTGGAAGTGTTAGAGGAGTTTCCAAAAGTAAGGGACAGGGTAAACACTTCAAAAACATAGAGGTCTGTTGTCCTAGAGACTTCTTGAGATACTGCCTGTGAGGTTGGGCACTTGAAATATATGTTGTTGTCACGTGCTTTAGCTTCCTTTCTAGTGAAATCATCAACCTGGGTCTGCATCTATGTGACCTGGAGGACATGGTTTCTTATTTTCCATCCGTGGGTGGGCCCCTTGCTTAAGAGCTCTGGCTACTGGACAAATTTTACACAAAGAAGCCTCTAATCTGACTTTTGGGGCCCCTTGAACTATCTACTCCCCACATCACTTGAAAGATCTTTTACCTTAAAAGGGTCTTCAAACCCTCCCTACATCCAGAGTTCTGTCGCTCCTCACTTCCTTTCTGGAAAACCCTAATATTATTTTCCTCCCCTGCTCTGCACTGAACCCTGCCTCACTGCTCCCAATAACTCCCATGTCTCACACACCAACTCAAAATTGCTTGGAAAACTTAGATGATTTCCTCCCCTGTCATTCTTCCATTTTTGAGAGACCACTCACCAAGCCTGACCTCATCTGGTTTACTGACAGCAGTTCCTTTAGGCAGAATGGAACTCATTACTCTGGATACGCTGTATTTTCAGCCACTGAGATTATAGAGGCCAAAGTTTTGCCTTCAGGAACTACAGACCAGCAGGCTGATTTTATAGCATCCACTCGTGCCTGCCTTCTAGCACAAGGCAAATCCCTCACCCTCTAAAATGATTCAAAATATGTCTTCCATATCTTATTATCCCATGCTGCAATTTGAAAGAAGCGAGGCCTACTTACCACCAAAGGTAATGCGATCACTAATTCAGCTCTTATAACCAATCTGATAGAGGCCTCCCACTTACCCACCCAGTTGGGAGATGTCCATTGTAGGTCCCATCAGAAGGACGGCTCTCTTATCACTGAGGGCAATGCCAAAGCTGACCAGGTGGCACGAATGGCTGCTACCACTTCCAATCATGGCCCCCATGGTGGACATATAATGGCCACTTTAGACAGCTCATCTGAAGCCCCTACTTCTTTCAGTAAGAACAAGCATCTTTTCAAGTTCCTTCATACACTATTCCTTTCCAATTCTCAGTCTTTGACCCTCTTTTTACAGAGTTTCTTCTTCCTCACTCCCTCTGACAAGCCATGCTACAGAATATAGCCTCTAATTGTCAGATCTGTCAGCGGACCAACCCTCATACTCCTTTAAGGCCCAAACGTTTCCCTTCCCAACAAGCCCGGGGACACATTCCCTCTGCTGACTGGCAGGTAGACTTCACCAACATGCCCACAGTATGGCACACTAAATACCTCCTTGTCTTTGTGGACACTTTCTCTGGTTTGGTTGAGGCATTTCCCACTTCCAATAAAAAGGCTTCCACTTTAGCTTCAATCTTACTGACAGACATCATCCCCAGGTTTGGTATGCCCACTTCCCTACAATATGACAATGGCCCTGAGTTTACTTCTAGGATCACACAAAAGGTCTCTCAAGCCCTCTCCTTCAAGTGGCATTTCAACTGTCCATATTTCCCCCAGGCTTCAGGGAATGTGGAAAGGGTAAATCGTACTCTAAAGGAAGTCCTTACCAAATTGACAATGGAATTAAACATAGACTGGGTCAAACTCCTTCCCTTGGCTTTGCTTCGAATCAGAGCTCTCCCTAAGAAACCATCTTTACTGTCTCCTTTTGAGATAATGTATGAAAGACATCTTATAACCCCTGCGTTGGTCATTTCACAAGGACCTCTCACCCGAGATTTGTCTTTGCCTCTCTTGCTTCATCTCCGCTCGGAACTCTGGAAATATCAGGACTGGCTTCTTCCGGACCCAGTCTCCTCTCCAAACACTCCTCCCTTAACACCTGTTAGTCTAGTCAATTATAATACCCCAGAGGAGAAAGGGACTCTTGCCCCAAAATGGGAAGGCCCCTATCCTGTCATTCTCTGTACCCCCACAGCCGCCAAACTCTCCTTACCAGACAACCGTCTCACTCCCTGGAATCACATGTCTAGGTTGAAGCCACATCACCAGGAGGCCCCACATGCTGACGACAGGGCCACCCCAGAGGAACTCCAAGAATCACCTCCTGAACCTCCCCTTTACTCCTGCTCTCCACACCCATCTCACCCATTTAAGTTGCGGCTCACACGGTTTTCCTTGCAGCCCAATTCCTCTTAAAGAAGGCACAATGAGCTCTCCCAACACCCTAGTCTTCTCTAACTGCTTGTTTTTTGTGCTCTGCTTATTTTCTGTGCTCTGTCAGGACTGGTCTTTACCCTCCTCACCTACCATGCATTTATTCACTCTTCGGGAACGATACTCAGAACATGGCATGCAGACGGTCCGCGGAGTGGATGCAACTACTTGCTTCATCCACAACTGCACCTCTATTTCCCTAAAATTGTCACCTTCAAGGACCTTCGTCCCTGGTAGCTGGAACTGGCCTTTCATTTGCTTCCTTTTTGATCAAACAAAAGATTATTGTCATTGGTGGCCTGAGATATATAATGGGTGCCCCTATTGGTCATGCAGGTTCCATGATGAACGTGGTAGCTATTCTTACCACTCACTCGGTTACCCTGAAGGGTGGACTTCTAGTTACATAAAGTGGCATAAAGGCTCTTCATCCAATAACAATGCATGGTATACTTTAGATAAACCTGACCCCAAGGCCAAACGTTGGGGCTATGTTGAGTTTGCTGTCTATGCTCAGACAACCTCAGTCAGACCCACAGGGTGGATGACTATTGGCTGCACCCTGATTACGCCACCTAAGGCAACCATCCAGGTAGTCGAACACATTAAGGACTCAGAATCAAAACTTCGAGATCATATCCATAGCTCATCCAAAGAGGATTCAGAGCCTTCAACCCCCTCAGGTCCCTCTCCCACATGGCTCAATTTGCTACACCAAACGTTTTGATTATTAAACTCCACCCGTCTTTCTTTGCCTACTTCTCAGTGCTTTCTCTGTGCTTCACTTAGTCGTCCACTTCTAGCAGCAGTCCCATTAGCGGCAGAAAATATTCCAGCAAAACCCTACAATTTCTCTAAAAAGGACAAACCCTACATGTGACACGTAACCCACTGTGGGAAAGTTATTCCACCAATACTTTATTTCCTTTCATCTGTTTCCACCTGCCAATAATGAATCCTTTACCCGTTTGTTCCTTGAGCTACAACACCCCATAGAGCCCTGTGTTTAGGCAACCTGAACATTTCCTCTGGTGTAATGGGTCTTTAAGTACCTCAACCATCAATGTCTCTGGCACCTGTTTCTTGGTTACTGTAGTTCCTCAGCTATCTTTGTATACTCCCACCGAATTCCGACAGTTGGCCCTACCTTCCCGCACCCGTAAGGTAGTCTTTCTGCCGGTTCTGGTAGGCCTCATTTTAACAACCTCAGTGACGAGTCTCGGACTCTCTGGTGGAGCTATAGGTCATGCTCTATGGGCATCAAATGACCTTCAACAAAAACTGCAGGAAACACTCAATACCATGGCTGAGTCTCTGGGTTCCTTGCAGCGGCAGGTTACATCATTGGCACAAGTGGCTTTACAGAACCAAAGGGCAATTGATCTTCTCACTGCAGAAAAAGGGGTTACATGCCTATTCCTCAGAGAGGAATTTTGCTATTATGTTAATGAATCTGGGCTAATAAAAAAAAAAATGTTGTTAAATTGCAGGAATTATCGACCGAATTTCTCAAACATACCTCCTCCAATCCCATCATAGGGTTCTTCCAATCCTATCTTGCCATGTACTTACTACATATCTTGGGGCCCCTTATTGGGATGCTCCTTTTTGTGCTCTCTTGCCCTGCAAAATGAAGTGCCTTCAAACCCAACTGCAAAAAATTCCTAATCAAACTTTCAACCAGCTTTTGCTTAGGCACTACCAGCCTCTGATGACCGATGAACCCCCAACATCTCCAAGAGAACAGTAACTCAGTGATGAAGCTCACTACCAGGCATGATGGAATGCAATGGGTATCAGACAGCGGGAGACAACGAGCTCTGAGAACCTCTTAATCTGCCATCCTGGATTCATGAGTCTTTACCACCTTCTAAGATTTCTCATGGCCCTTGGCCTCTTCTATGTCAGTCCCCCAACATGGAACTTCTGCCAAAAAATGACATTTCCTTTAATTTTTATCTTCATTCTGTTTTTATTTGCTCTGATCTTCTTCAGGTGCTGGTGACGCCATGTCCAGGCAACGCTTCCAGTATTTCCTAGAGTCTCTGTTACAGGACCAGTGGCTGATACCAACAATCTCTTCCATCCAGGACTAGTTCCATGCCATCGACAACTTTGGCTTCAGGGAACATTCATTGACTTCACCCCTACGAAAGTAGCTGTCTATAGCCACTGTGTTTTATTTCTGGCTGCCATGATAATCCCAAACCTGCTCCATGAGCATTCCTCCACTTCTCTTTCTAGGCCCCACACCACCCGCACACAGCAGGAAGCAGCCGGATCTGACAAATGACGCCCCACTTCCTAAGAAAACAAAAAGGGTGGAATGTTGGGAAAAGAATAAATGGCAGCCATACCCCAGAGAAAAACCTCAACATGGCGCCTAAGGACTTCTTCTTCCTACCTTCTTCATTTCTGCAGTGGCGCAAAAAGTTCCCACCCTTGTGAACTCTCACGTCAGCGCCAATTTCAAATCTCACTTGTGGGGAACCTTAGCCCCAATGAGAACTAATTCCTGGGCTCTGGAGCTGATATCTGAAAGAACTTGCCAATAAACGGGTTGCTGCCATTTATCTAAGCCCTACCATCTCCCCCTTAGTTCTATATAAGCACACAGCTTTGAGCAATAAAATTGGAATTCTCCCGGTGAAGTGTCATTGCGTGGGGAATTATTTCACTCATGATCAGCAACAGGATATCCAAAGGTTCTCCAGTGCCACCTGGTCATGGGAATTTCAGAAATTTGATGGTATTTATTTAGCCATTTTTGAAGGATGAAGTTGGAGTCACTGTACGTTTCAATTAATGCAGGAACCATTATGTGGTGAGGAAGCTCATTTAAATTAAAACTCTGGAGAAATCTCACAGGCAAGGCTTCCCAAAGAGTGGCCAAAAGGTCACATGAAGCCAGGATCATTGAGGTCTACAATATGAGTTCCATATGTGTTTAGATTCTCAACTATGGCTGCCAAGTCTTTCAGAATAAAATCATGTGATATCCTGGCTGAGATTCTCCCTGCACTGTGGAAAGACACCCTGGCACTCGATCTCAGTTTTCAAGGGAGGCTTCTCATGCGTGGCCTCCTAAAATCCCAACACATTTCATGGCAATACTTCTTTGAGGTAAATTCCAGAACTCAGTCTCTAAGAGGAATCATGCCAGAGTTCAAGCCCAGGTGGATCCAGTTATCTCTTCCAACCGCCAAACAAATGACCACAATTAAAACCAAACACTCCCACATGGCCCTCATCTTCTTCCATATAGACACTAATCATAACCTCTGGCTGGAGTTTTTCATGAGGGGTGCAGCCCAAGACAGTGTCAAAAATAAGCTCCCTTGCCCCTCATTTGCCTAAAGTCAAGGTGGCCTGGACACTCATCCGGTGAACCAGGAGTGATCAGATAGGCTAGCTGTTAATACTGCTCTGCATCTCCAATTTGAGGCCTACTGACTGTCAGGTATAGATTCTTTATATGATTTGGAGCCATGAGAAAACCCAAAAACCTATGGGCTAGCCTCTGCAGGGCTGTGCATAACTCATTTGACCCAAAGGATCCGTATTCTCACTTGATGGTGGTCAGGAACCTTACAAATGAATGCGAGAGACTTCATTCACAATAATTGCTCTTTTGGCCATTTTGGTTTTGGATGCACACATGGGATCTCTCTTTATATCCATCAGGTGCTGAGAATCTAAGCCACAACCTCACACAGGGCCAAGAGGCTGATTTAGACACATCCCTTTCCAAAGCAATTAAGCAAAAAGCCACAGGTGGTGCCCATTCATTTTCATTTGAAAACTGTTTTCTTCAGGCTTCACAAAGGGGTGGCCTGAGGCAAAGACCTTCCTGACATTCAGGGAAACAGAACAATTGATAAGCAAAAGGCCGAAAGCATGGTTTCTCAACTGAGACTTTCTTGGTCACACTGATATCTGTGTTTTCTGAGATGCTCGCCATTCCCTTCAGCTATCCAGGACATGGCAATGTCACAGAGCTTGGAGGTGGTACATATTTTGGACACAAAACCATGAGAATATTCTGGAGAGTGGTGAGAATTCTGGAAGAAACAGGAACTTAGGAAGGTAGCAGGTGTTGCCCATGGATAAGGCAAGCTGCAGTCCATTCATAAATTGGGCAGGATGAATGCCGGGAATCTTTCTACTATACAGGACATATCAATTGTTGCATTCTATTTTCTAATATCTACAACCACGGACACAGTGGGATACACAGACATAGAAACACTTGCCTTGTCCAACGACTTACTAGAAGAAGACCACTCCAAATCAAACAAACCGTCTTTCCTACCTATTCTCAGATCATGAGACAAAACCACAAAATCACACCCACACCCACAAAGACACCTCCTTCCCCCATGTAACTCTGTGACTATCCGGAGTTTTCTCTGAGTGGTGGGCCATACTATGTTCCCCCAAAATGGCCTGTCCTATCTCAGATCTGGTCTCCTTGGCCAACTCTGTGAAGTTGTCAGGAGCCTGCGGTGAACCACTACCTACTTTCTCAGGAAAGGCCCCTATGCAGAGCTCTCCTGGTATTTGGCCATCCTCACATCTGTAGGTACCAAGAAAGACTGACACTCTCCTTGGTAAATTCAAACAAGTGAGCCTACTGGGTCTGGGACTGGACTGGCTCCGGGTGCCTGGCTTCCTGGATCCCAAGTTAAGAGAGTTCCATCACCAAGGAAGTGAGGTAGATCACTTCTTCAGGAACTGAATGATGTCATTGCCTTGACAACCACTTTGTCCTAACAGTTGCTTTCAAGAGTCCCATGAGATGGAGGCTGCCCCTACTTCCTGTGACACTTTCACAAGTTAGAATGGTATATAAACCATGGGCACCCGGGAACAGCTCTCCACCTAGCACTGTTTTGGTCCATCTTCTCTACATTAAGAAGAGAGAGGCTGATTCATACACATCCCTTCATGCTGACAAGGTTGTTTGCCATAGAAGATGACTTTTCTCTCTCAGGTCTTTCGTAGCTGCCTACATCTTCTCAAGGGATCATTTCTGCATGGACCTTTGATGTTCTCAACAGCTGGAACATGCCCTACATTCCTGTATTTTAAGAGCAACCCTGTCCCTGCTGTTCTGTAAAGTTCGATTGAGAGAACAATGTATGGTTTTGGGTTAGTAACATGTTCAATTTGGGGTTAGGAATCCTTCTGCATGACGAATAATGGTATTGGGAAACTATGATATTTACAAGAATATATAGGTGAAATATAAGTATAAAAACAGAAATCTATGGAAGATATGAAGTCCAGAAGGGCATTGGGCCCTTAATTGGTACACTTAGCTTTGAATTATTTAAGGGAAATTGCTTGGAAATGAAAGGAGACCCTCAGATAAATCTATATACAATGGCATAGGAGCTTGTACCTTGGATGATTGAATGTCGAAGAGAACATCCACTCAAAAAGGGATAGTCGGTAGGATTAGGAAGATAGTCAGTAGGTTTACAAAGAACAGTGAGAATAGGATTTAGACCAAAAGTTCTTAAGCAATAGGGTTTCAGGTAGACAGTGAATGTAAATGTCAGCACAAGTGAAGAGTCAGTCACAATGATGAACAGGGGAAAATATGTAGGAAAATAGATATAAATAGAGACATTACTAAATCAGGCAAAGTATAAAGTGAGTGATAGGATTAGACATTTTCAACAGGCTTGAGGTTGAATATATAATCTTAGGAAGAAACAAAAATGTAGTCACCAATAAGATTGACATTTGAGAGCATTAGGCCACCTGGACATGGAAGGTTTTAGTAATCCATGCTCACTTTCCATTTAGGCTTTGGTACAAACTTAAGGGTGACCTTTGATTTTTTTGTACAGAATATTACTGTGATAAAATGTATATATAGATCAGGTGACATGAGTATTTCTTCCACCATTTTTTGAGGAATATTTTGAAAACGTATAAATTAGTATTGAGGGTAAAAATAGGTGTACCCTGTGTCTATGAATATAGAGATAATGCATGAATAGATCATACAGTTAATAAATAATATAACTGGTTCCCCTTTAAATAATGTATTGAATTGATATCTGAAAATATATAAGAAATCATATTTTTTTTAATTAATTTTTATTGTAGGTTGTTCAAAACATTACATAGTTCTTGATATATCATATTTCACACTTTGATTCAAGTGGGATATGAGCTCCCATTTTTACCCCATATACAGATTGCAGAATCACATCAGTTGCAGAACCATTGATTTACATATTGCCATTCTGGTGTCTGTTGTATTCTGCTGCCTTTTCTATCCTCTACTATCCCCCCTCCCCCCTCCCCTCCCCTCTTCTCTCTCTACCCCCTCTACTGTAGTTCATTTCTCCCCCTTATATTTTCCTCCTTTCCCCTCACATCCTCTTGTATGTAATTTTGTATACCCCTAAGGGTCTCCTTCCATTTACATGCAATTTCCCTTCTCTCTCCCTTTCCCTCCCACCTCTCATCCCTCTTTAATGTTAATCTTCTTCTCATGCTCTTCGTCCCTACTCTGTTCTTAGTTACTCTCCTTATATCAAAGAAGACATTTGGCATTTGTTTTTAAGGGATTGGCTAGCTTCACTTAGCATAATCTGCTCTAATGCCATCCATTTCCCTCCAAATTCTATGATTTTGTCATTTCTTAATGCAGAGTAATACTCCATTGTGTATAAATGCCACATTTTTTTTATCCATTCGTCTATTGAAGGGCATCTAGGTTGGTTCCACAGTCTTGCTATTGTGAATTGTGCTGCTATGAACATGGATGTAGCAGTGTCCCTATAGTGTGCTCTTTTTAGGTCTTTAGGGAATAGACCGAGTAGGGGAATAGCTGGATCAAATGGTGGTTCCATTCCGAGCTTTCCAAGAAATCTCCATACTGCTTTCCAAATTGGCCGCACCAATTTGCAGTCCCACCAGCAATGTACAAGAGTACCCTTTTCCCCACATCCTCGCCAGCACTTGATGCTGTTTGACTTCCTAATGGCTGCCAATCTTACTGGAGTGAGATGGTATCTTAGGGTGGTTTTGATTTGCATTTCTCTGACTGCTAGAGATGGTGAGCATTTTTTCATATACTTGTTGATTGATTGTATGTCCTCCTCTGAGAAATTTCTGTTCAGGTCCTAGGCCCATTTGTTGATTGGGTTATTCGTTATCTCATTGTCTAATTTTTTTAGTTCTTTGTATATTCTGGATATTATGGCTCTGTCTGAAGTGTGAGGAGTAAAGATTTGTTCCCAGGACGTAGGCTCCCTATTTACCTCTCTTATTGTTTCTTTTGCTGAGAAAAAACTTTTTAGTTTGAGTAAGTCCCATTTGTTGATTCTAGTTATTAACTGTTGTGCTATGGGTGTCCTATTGAGGAATTTGGAGCCCGACCCCACAGTATGTAGATCATAGCCAACTTTTTCTTCTATCAAATGCCATGTCTCTGATTTGATATCAAGTTCCTTGATCCACTTTGAGTTAATTTTTTGCATGGCGAGAGAAAGGGATTCAGTTTCATTTTGTTGCAAATGGATTTCCAGTTTTCCCAACACCATTTGTTGAAGATGCTATCCTTCTTCCATTGCAT
This sequence comes from Callospermophilus lateralis, assembly GCF_048772815.1. Taxonomy (NCBI): domain Eukaryota; kingdom Metazoa; phylum Chordata; class Mammalia; order Rodentia; family Sciuridae; genus Callospermophilus; species Callospermophilus lateralis. The sequence continues at coordinate 737,310 of NW_027514349.1, read as the reverse complement.
GCTTTTAGCCCCTTTATCGAATATAAGATAGTTGTAGTTTTGTGGATTGGCTTCTGTGTCCTCTATTCTGTACCATTGGTCCACCCGCCGGTTTTGTTACCAGTACCATGGTGTTTTTGTTACTATTGCTCTGTAGTATAGTTTGAAGTCTGGTATAGCTATCCCGCCTGATTCACACTTCCTGCTTAGCATTGTTTTTGCTATTCTGGGTCTTTTATTTTTCCATATGAATTTCATGATTGCTTTCTCTATTTCTACAAGAAATGCCGTTGGGATTTTGATTGGCATTGGATTAAACCTATAGAGAACTTTTGGTATTATCGCCATTTTGATGTTGTTACTTCTACCTATCCATGAACAGGGTATATTTTTCCATCTTCTAAGATCTTCTTCTATTTCTTTCTTTAGGGTTCTGTAGTTTTCATTGTATAAGTCTTTCACCTCTTTTGTTAGGTTGATTCCCAAGTATTTTACTTTTATTGAGGATATTGTGAATGGTTGTCCTCATTTCCATTTCAGAGGATTTGTCGCTGATATACAGGAATGCCTTTGATTTATGCATGTTGATTTTATAGCCTGCCACTTTGCTGAATTCATTTATTAGCTCTAATAATTTCTTTGTAGACCCTTTTGGGTCTGCTAGGTATCGAATCATGTCATCTGCAAATAGTGATAATTTGAGTTCTTCTTTTCTATTTTTATGCCTTTATTTTTTTCGTCTGTCTAATTGCTCTGGCCAGTGATTCGAGAACTATGTTGAACAGAAGTGGTGAGAGAGGGCATCCCTGTCTTGTTCCAGATTTTAGAGGGAATGCCTTCAGTTTTTCTCCATTCAGAATGATGCTAGCCTGAGGCTTAGCATAGATTGCTTTTACAATATTGAGGTATGTTCCTGTTATCCCTAGTTTTTCTAGAGTTTTGAATATAAAGGGATGCTCTACTTTGTCGAATGCTATTTCCACATCTATTGAGATGATCATATGGTTCTTATTTTTAAGCCTATTGATGTGGTGAATAACATTTATTGATTTCCGTATATTGAACCAACCTTGCATCCCAGGGATAAATCCTACCAGATCATGTTGCACAATATTTTTGATATGTTTTTGTATCCGGTTCGCCAGAAGTTTATTGAGGATTTTTGCATCTAGGTTCATTAGAGATATTGGTCTGTAGTTTTCTTTCTTTGAAGTGTCTTTGTCTGATTTAGGAATCAGGGTGATGTTGGCCTCATAGAATGAATTTGGAAGTTCTCCCTCTTTTTCTATTTTCTGAAATAGCTTGAAAAGTATTGGTATTAGTTCCTCTTTAAAGGTTTTGTAAAACTCTGCTGTATACCCATCCGGTCCTGGGCTTTTCTTAGTTGGTAGTCTTTTGATGGTATCTTCTATTTCCTCAATTGATATTGGTCTGTTAAGGTTGTCAATATCCTCCTGACTCAATCTGGGCAAATCATATAACTTAAGAAATTTATCGATGCCTTCACTATCTTCTATTTTGTTGGAGTATAAGGATTCAAAATAATTTCTGATAATCTTCTGTATTTCTGAAGTGTCTGTTGTGATATTGCCTTTTTCATCCCGTATGCTGGTAATATGAGTTCTCTCTCTTCTTCTCTTCGTTAGCGTGGCTAAGGGTCTGTCGATTTTTTTTATTTTTTCAAAGAACCAACTTTTAGTTTTGTCAATTTTTTCTATTGTTTCTTTCGTTTCGATTTCATTAATTTCAGCTCTGATTTTAATTATTTCTTGTCTTCTACTTCTTTTGCTGTTGTTTTTCTCTTCTTTTTCTAGGATTTTGAGTTGAAGTATTAGATCATTTATTTGTTGGTTTTTTCTTTTTTTAAGGAATGAACTCCAAGCAATAAATTTTCCTCTTAGAACTGCTTTCAATGTGTCCCATAGATTCCAATATGTTGTGTCTGTGTTTTCATTTATCTTTAAGAATTTTTTAATTTCCTCCTTGATGTCTTCTATAACCCATTGATCATTCAGTAACCTATTGTTCATTCTCCAAGTGATGCATGATTTTTCCTTATTTCTTTTATCATTAATTTTCAATTTCATTCCATTATGATCAGTTAAGATGCATAGTATTATCTCTACTCCTTTATATTGTCTAAGAGTTGCCCTGTGACATAATATATGATCTATTTTTGAGAAGGATCCATGTGCTGCTGAGAAAAAAGTGTAACTGCTTGATGTTGGGTGGTATATTCTATATATGTCAATTAAGTCTAGGTTATTAATTGTGTTATTGAGCTCTATAGTTTCCTTATTCAACTTTTGTTTGGAAGATCTGTCCAGTGGTGAGAGAGGTGTGTTGAAGTCTCCCATGATTATTGTATGGTGGTCTATTAGACTCTTGAACTTGAGAAGTGTTTGTTTGATGAACATAGCTGCACCATTGTTTGGGGCATATATATTTATGATTGTTATGTCTTGTTGGTGTATGGTTCCCTTGAGAAGTATGTAGTGTCCATCTTCATCCCTTTTGATTAACTTTGGCTTGAAATCTATTTTATTTGATATGAATATGGACACTCCTGCTTGTTTCCGAAGTCCATATGAGTGATATGATTTTTCCCAACCTTTCACCTTCAGTCTAAGTATGTCTTTTCCTATCAAATGCGTCTCCTGAAGGCAGCATATTGTTGGGTCTTGTTTTGTGATCCATTCTACTAGCCTGTGTCTCTTAATTGGTGAGTTTAAGCCATTAACATTTAGGGTTATTATTGAGATATGGGTGTTCTTCCAGCCATATTGGTTTATTTATGTTACTAAACATGGTTTGTTTTCCTCTTTGATTATCCCCCCCCCCTTCACTGTACTACCTCCCGCTGTTGGTTTTCATTGACATTTTCCATTTCCTCTTCCTGTAATATTTTGCCGAGGATGTTTTGAAGAGATGGTTTTCTAGCTGCAAATTCTTTTAACTTTTGTTTATCATGAAAGGTTTTAATTTCATCTTCCATCCTGAAGCTTAATTTCACGGGATACACAATTCTTGGTTGTAACCCATTTTCTTTTAGTGTATGAAATATGTTATTCCAGGATCTTCTAGCTTTCAGAGTCTGTGTTAAAAGATCAGCTGTTATCCTGATTGGTTTACCCCTAAATGTAATCTGCTTCCTTTCTCTTGTAGCTTTTAAAATTCTCTTTTTATTCTGTATGTTGGGCATCTTCATTATAATGTGTCTAGGTGTGGATCTCTTATGATTTTGCACATTCGGCGTCCTGTAGGCTTCTAGGATTTGGGATTCTGTCTCATTCTTCAAGTCTGGGAAGTTTTCTCGTATTATTTCGTTGAATAGATTGCTCATTCCTTTGGTTTGGACCTCAATACCTTCCTGTATCCCAATGACTCTTAAGTTTGGTCTCTTTATGTTATCCCATATTTCTTGAATGTTCTGCTCATGGTTTCTTAACAGCTTTGCTGAGCTGTCTATGTTCTTCTCCAGTTGAAATACTTTGTCTTCATTGTCTGATGTTCTATCTTCTAAGTGTTCTACTCTGCTGGTAGTATTCTCAATTGAGTTTTTATGTTGGTTTATTGTTTCCTGAATTTCCAGGATTTCTGTTTGTTTGTTTCTTATAACCTCTATCTCCCTGAATAATTGATCTTTTGCTTCTTGGATTTGTTTATGTAATTCATTGTCGAAGTGGTCGAAGTGGTCTTTCATTGTCTGATTTTGCTGTCTAATGTCTTCCTTGAGACTCCAGATCATCTGAAGCATGTATATCCTGAATTCTTTATCTGACATTCCATCTGCTGCAGATATTACCTCTTCTAAAGTTGAATTGACCTGCATTGCTTGTGGTCCTTTTTTTTCCTTGTCTTTTCATACTGATCGCGTTTCTTTCTGCTTGGTGAAACTATTGTGTTATTGATTTTTCCCCCTATATATTTATATTGCTTTTGTATAGCTGCATCGTCTCCCTTGCAGGCTTTGGCGGTGGTTCTGCCCCTCCTTCATTTGAGGCAATGTGCCTACCACGCCGGGAGGCCGCTGTGCCTCTACTTTCGATGGGCCTTTTCTTTCGGTGGTCACAGGTCCGCCTACCTTGCAGGAGTGAGCAGCGGTTTTGCCCCTCCGCTGGCCACTAGGCCTGTTCTGTCTGTCGGTTGCAGGTATGTCTACCTAAAAGGCGCTGGTGGCGGCTCTGCCCCTCCCCCAACCGGGGTGATGTATCTGGCGGGCCACTGGGCCTGTTTTGTCGGTGGTCACGGTTCCGCCTACATTGCACGTGCGTGGAGCAGCTGTGTCCCTCTGAGAGTTGCTGAGCCTGACCTGCCGGTGGATGGCAAGTCTGCCTACCTTGCAGGCGCAGGGGTGGCTCTGCCGCTCCGCGGGTCACTGGGCCTGATCTGCTGGTGAGTTGCAGGTCTGCCTAACTTGCAGGCGCCCGGCGGCTCTGCCCCTCCCCCAACCGGGGCGGGGCGTTGTGTCTGGCCGGCCGCTGGGCCTGTTCCGTTGGTGGTCATGGTTCAGCCTACCTAGCAGGCACGTGGGGCAGCTGTGTCCCTCCGCAGTTTTTTGGGCCTGACCTGTCGGTGGGTCACAGGTCTGCCTACCTTGTAGGCTCGGGGGGTGGCTCTGCCGCTCTGTGGATTGCTGTGCCTGTTCTGCTCTTGGGTCGCGGGTCCGCCTACCTTGCAGGCACCCGGCGCCTCTGCCCCTCCCCCAACCGGAGCTATGTGTCTGGCGGTCCACTGGGCCTCTTTTGTCGGTGGTCACGGTTCCGCCTACCCTGCACGCGCGTGGAGCAGCTGGGTCTCTCTGAGAGTTGCTGGGCCTGACCTGTCGGTGGGTGGCAAGTGCGCCTACCTTGCAGGCCCGGGGGTGGCTCTGCCGCTCCGCGGGTTGTTGGGCCTGATATGCTGGTGAGATGCAGGTCTGCCTAACTTGTAGGCGCCCGGCGGCTCTGCCCCTCCCCCAACCGGGGTGGGGCAATGTGTCTGGCCGGCCTCTGAGCCTGTTCTGTTGGTGGTCAGCGTTCTGCCTACCTAGCAGGCTCGTGGGGCAGCTGTGCCCCTCCGCAGTTTCTTGGGCCTGACCTGCCGGTGGGTGGCAAGTGCGCCTATCTTGCAGGCCCGGGGGTGGCTCTGCCGCTCCACAGTTGCTGGGCCTGATCTGCTGGTGAGTCGCAGGTCTGCCTACCTTGCAGGCGCCCAGCTGCTCTGCCCCTCCCCCAACCGGGGCGGGGCGATGTATCTGGCCGGCCTCTGGGCCTGTTCTGTCGGTGGTCAGGGTTCTGCCTACCTAGCAGGCTCGTGGGGCAGCTGTGCCCCTCCACAGTTTGTTGGGCCTGACCTGCCGGTGGGTGGCAAGTGTGCCTACCTTGCAGGCCCGGGTGTGGCTCTGCCGCTCCGCGGTTGCTGGGCCTGATCTGCTGGTGATTCGCAGGTATGCCTAACTTGCAGGCACCCGGCGGCTCTGCCCCTCCCCCAACCTGGGCGGGGCGATGTGTCTGGCCGGCCGCTGGGCCTGTTCTGTTGGTGGTCACGGTTCAGCCTACCTAGCAGGCACGTGGGGCAGATGTGCCCCTCCGCAGGTTTTTGGGCATGACCTGCCGGTAGGTCACAGGTCTGTCTACCTTGTAGGCTCGGGGGGTGGCTATGCCGCTTTGTGGATTGCTGTGCATTTTCTGCTGGTGGATCGCGGGTCCGCCTACCTTGCAGGCGCCCGGTGGCTCTGCCCCTCCCCCAACCGGAGGGATGTGTCTGGCGGTTCACTGGGCCTGTTTTGTCGGTGTTCACAGTTCCGCCTACCTTGCACACGCGTGGAGCAGCTGTTTCATTAGTGCCTGGGCACACTCTTCTTGTTGGCCTCCCTCAGTCCCTAAGTTTGTAGAGCTTGGGGCTGAGAAACCCCAGCCAATTTGCTTACCTTCTGGTAGCCACGCCCCCTTATCTGGTGCAAGAGACCTCAGTTGTCAGCACTGGTGGGAGCGGTAGCCGTGAGTCCCACGCCGAGGCGAGTCGGTGCAAGAGACCTCAGTTGTCAGCACTGGTGGGAGCGGTAGCTGGGAGACCCGCACCGCGCAGCTACCGCCGGCTCCTGTGCCAGTGCTGCCTCCGGGTTTTCTTGACTACCACGCCGGCAGGTCGCTGGACCTGTTACGGGCCCGGGCGGCGGCTCTGTTCGGCCCCTCTGGCCTCCACAGTATTCAGCAGGACCCGGACCGAGAAACAGTTTCCGCGGGTTCTTTATCACCGGGCCAAAACAGTTCTGGGAGCCAGAATTCGGCCTCTCCGGACTTGGTGCATGCTCCAACAGGAGCAGGCTCCAAGAAGCAGTTTCAGCGGGTTCTATAGCCCTGGGCCAGAGCAGCTCCGGGAGCCGGAACTCCGACACTCCGGGCTCGGTGCGTGTTCTGATAGGAGCAGGCTCCAAGAAGCAGTTTCCGCGGGTTATTTAGCACTAAGTCTGAGCAATTTGTCTGCGAGATGCAGACAATTGTCAGCCTGAAATTACCTGTTCTATAGCTGAAAGAGCTGCAATCAGTCGAAAACAAGGATGGTGACGTCAGCTCTCCAAGATGGTGGCCGCTGGCTTCCTCCGTGGTCTGACCGGTGTGGAGAACCAACCTGGACCGTTTCCTTTCCCTGTCTCCAACCCAGAATTCAGCTCCGAGCTCAGCAAATGCCTAGCTGGCAGGAGCCCACAGAATCAGCATTGCTGTATCTCTGCGCCACCAGCCTGTCATTTCCCAGCGCGCGCCGCAGACTCCAGCCATGGGGTGATCTGCCGAACAAGCAGCGCTCCATACAGACGGACAGATCGCTCGCATTTGAGCCCCTGAAGCTGATCCTCGTGCGATGAAAATCCTTCCACTAGGTTTTGGAGCACCCCAATTTTGCTGGAAATTCCTAACAAGATAGCTTTTAGCCGTTCTAACTCGTCATTTTCCCTCACAGTGACGCAGTACACGGAGTTACTGCACTCCCTTTGCGGCCATCTTGCCTCTCAAGAAATCATATATTGATATAGAATCATTCATAACAACTAGTTATACATCTAATTGTAATCCTAGGCTTATGGTTTATCATGAAGAGTGTGTGAGTTTTGCTTCAAAAGTGATTATGGAAATCAAAAATAATGTGTTTTGAAAGAAGTCTCATGAAAAGACCAGTTTGAAACATGGCAGAACACGTGTTTTCTGAAGCAGAAAGTGATTGAAAGTGAAATATATGCCTATAAATTTGTGAACTTGTGGATGAAATATATATCCTATAATGTGCATAAACTGAAGAAATAGTAATGTACCAGTGTTGAAATAAAAATGACCTTCAAAATACTTATCATGTCCCATAGGAATCTACTTGCATTGATGTGAAACTGGATCAGTTACTGTAGAAATATTAGGATTCATATGCACCATTCACTGAAGTTAGTTTTCAATACTAGGAAAAAAATACGTATATCAGGTGAATGAATATTTCTGAGAATAATCTTGTGAAAAGTTTTTTATAAATCCACATACATATTCATGAATGAATTTAAGGAGTGTATAATAAGACACATATATTAAATATTTTGAAATATCTGGAGAGAATATATATATATATATATATATATATATATATATATATATAACCACACACAGATTTTAAAAATTAGCAATATATATGCCAATCAAATTACACCGTGAAATACATATCATCCACAGATCCAAAAATATTCATTTTACTGGATATGGATTTATGTATAACTTTTTTCAACTAGGAAGCTCACCCATATTTTGAATTTTCAGTTCAAACAGCGTTTAGGAGGAGTGATCTCTTCTCACACTTTGTATCTGCCAAGTTATGTAACTCACAAGAATGTACGTGTGATACCAGGTAGGATTCTAAATGTGCATATAAAAATACATGTGCTGAATAGAATACAGAGAAAGGGAGACAGGAATTCACATATTTGTTAACTGTAAAAGCACATGGAAAACTATTTCAACAAAAAATTTACTAGATTTATAACTCCTACCCTATATAATGCAAAAGGCAAGTCCAAGTATACAACGTGCCTCCTCTGAACTGCTTGTATTTCTATTCTGTTTCGGTTATTTTTCTCCATCATATTAGGATTAGTATTCAGAATCTAGTAGGGTATGTGTTAGTGTCAGGGATTCAGTATATCAAATGTAAAATAGAAAAATGAAACCAATGTGTATGCAAATATGTGCTAAACAAAATCTTCCCACTCTCATCCAGAACAATTCCTTGACATTTCCTTCCCCCAAAGTAAGACACAATTAGAGGAGTAGAGTAATAAAATCTGTGAATAATATGCTCAGGAGTTTACAACCTTGGAAGTGGTAGAGGAGTTTTCCTAGTATGGGACAGGATAAAAACTCCATATATATGGAGCTCTGCTGGCCTAAATACTTCTTGAGAAACTGCCTCTGAGTTTGGGCACTTGAAATATATGTTTTTGTCAGGAGCTTTAGCTTCTTTCTAGTGAGACCATCAAAGCTGTGTCTGCATCTATGTGACCTGGAGGACATGATTTCTTATTTTCCAATGAACATGAGGCAGCAGTGCTGAATTCTCTCTTTGTAAGTAAACTGTGGCCACTGGGGGCTAAGGGTATTCCCATGTGGACTGGGAAGCCATTTGGTCATCCTCCACTTTTCGTGGTGTTTCTTGCTGCTGCACTGGGACTTTGGCATTTGCTTCATGAAATAAAAGAAGTTCAACTGGGACACAGTTCTGGAGGCAATTCTTTCATGTGTGGTTGGTCAGGGTCTGCAGGAGAATGCACCAACCAGGCTTCTATCCCACATAGCTTGGCCACATGTCTATAGCAACCTGATTCTGAACATTGCCCGGAAACATCTCCAATAAGAAGCCTTTACATGGAAGGGTCTGCTGGCTGCACCATGTCAGTCACAAGCCATTTGGAAGCCAATGGCAGATCCACATGGCCCCACCACAAATTTTTTATCACACATCTGCCTACCACTGCTCTAGGCCCACTACTCAGCAGGTTCCAACATACTGGCATCTCTGTTCTACACCGTTTTCATGAAACCCACTCAATCAAGGCACTGTCTTGCATATTTACGATCAGCAACAGGACATCCAAAGTTTCTCCAGTGCCACCTGGTCATGGGAATTTCAAAAATTTCATGGTATTTATCTAGGCATTTTTCAAGGATGACGTTGCAGGCACTGTGGGTTTCAATTCATTCAGGAACCATTAAATGGTGAGGAAGCTCATTTCAATGAATGCTCTGTAGAACTCTCACAGGCAAGGCCTCCCAAAGAGTGGCCAAAATGTCACATGAAGCCAGGCCCATTGAGGTCTACAATGTGACGTCCATGGGTGTTGTGACTCTCAACTATGGCTGCCAATTCTTTCAGAATTAAATCATGTGATATCCTGGCTGAGATACCCAGGGCTCTGTGGAAAGCCAACCTGGGCCTAGATCTCAGTTTCCAAGGGTGATTCTCATGGGTGGACTTCTAAAATCCCAACGAAATTCATGGCAATACTTCTCTGAATTCAGTCTCTAAGGGGAATTACACCAGAGTTCAAGCCCAGGTGGTCCAGGTCATGTCTTCATACTGGACACAAATGACCAAATTTAAAACCAAAACCCTCCCATATGGCCCTCATCTTCTTCCATATAGACACTAATCACAACCTCTGGCGCAAGGTTTCCATGAGTGGCGGAGTCCAAGAGAGTGTCCAAAATAAATCCCTTGCCCCTCATTGGCGTAAATTCAGGGTGGTCTGGACACCCTTCATGTGAAACAGGAGTGATCAAATATGCTAGACGTTAATACTTCTATGCTTCTCCAATTTGTGGAAAACTGAGTGTCAGGTATATATTTTTATGTGATTTGCAGTCATGAGAAATCACAAGCACCTCTGCAGGTCTTTGAAGAACCCATTTGACCCAAAGGATCCCTATTCTCACTTGATGGAGTTCAAGAACTTTAAAGAGGAAGGCGACAGACTTCATCCACAAGGACTGCTTTTTGGCCGTTTTGGTTTTGGATGCACACATGGGATCTCTCTTTACATCCACCAGGTGCTGAGAATCTAAGCCACAACCTCACACAGGGCCAAGAGGCTGATTCAGACACATCCCTTTCCAAAGCATTTAAGCAAAGAGCCACAGGTGATGCCCATTCATTTCCATTTGAAAACTGTTTTCTTTAGGCTTCACAAAGGGGTGGCCTGAGGCAAAGACCTTCCTGACATTCAGGGGAACAGAACAATAGGTTAGCAAATGGCCCAAAGCAGTGTTTCTCCACTGAGACTTTCCTGGTCACACTGATATCTGAATTTTCTGAGATGCTCACCATTCCCTTCAGCTATCCAGTACATGACCATGTCACAGAGCTTAGAGGCGGTACTTATCTTGGTCACAAAATCATGAGCCTATTCTGGAGAGTGGCCAGAATTCAGGAAGAAAACAGGAACTTAGGAAGATAGCAGGTGTTACCCATCCATAAGGCAAGCCGCATTCCTTTCATACATTGGGCAGAAAGAATTCTGGTAAGCTTTCTACTAGCCTGGACACATCCTTTGATGCATTCTCTTTTCTAATGTCTACAACCATGGACACAGTGGGATACACAGACTTAAAAACACTCGCCTTGTCAAATCACTTGTTAGAAATCGTCCACTCCAAACCAAACAAACTGCCTTTCCTACCTATTCTCAAAACATGAGACAAAATCACAAACACACACTCACACCCACAAAGTCACCTCCTTTCCCAAAGTAGGTCTCTGACTATCGGGTGTGACCTCTGACTGGTGGGCCGTACTATGTTCCCATCAAATGGCCTGTTCTGTCTCAGATCTGGTTTCCTTGGCCAACTCTGTGAAGTTGTCAGGAGACAGCGGTGAGCCACTTCCTGCTTACTCAGGAAAGGCCACTCTTCAGAGCTTTCCTGGCATTTGGCCATCCTCACATCAGTAGATACCAAGAAAGACTGACTCTGTCCTTGGTAAATCAAAAGAAGGGAGACCACTGGGACTGGGCCTGGGACTAGATTTGTGTGCCTGGATGCCTGGATCCCAAGTTCAGAGAGTTCCATCACCAAGAATGTGAGGTGAGGTCACTTCCTTCAGGAACTGAATGAGGTCAATGCCTTGGCAAGCACATTGTCCTAACATTTGCTTCCAAAGGTCCCATGAAATGGAGGCTGTCCCTAATTTTTTTGACACTTTCACAAGTTAGAATGGTATATCAAATATTGGTAACCAGGAACAGCTCTCCACAGAGGCCTCGTTTTGTCCTTCTTCTCTACATAAAGAAGAGAGAGGCTGATTCAGACACATCCCTTCATGCTGACCAGGTTGTTTGCAATGAAAGATGACTTTTGCTCTCTCAGTTCCTTCATAGGTGCCTACAACTTCTCTAGGGATCATTTGCGCATAGACCTTTGAGTTTCTCAGCAGTTGGAAGATCCCCTACATTCCTGTATTTTAAGACCAACTCTGTCCTTGCTCTTCTCTAAAGTTAGATTGAAGGAACAGTGTATGGTTAGGGTTAATAACAGGTTTGATTTGGAATAGAAATCATTCTGCTGGATGAATAATGGTATTGGGAATCTGCGATATTTTCAAGAATATATAGGTAAAATATAGGAATCTGAAAACAGAAATCTAGGTAAGATTTGAAGCCCAGAAGGGCATTGGGCCCTTGATTGCGGTATTAAGCATAGGACCTTGTAACTTGGATGATTGATTTTCAAAGAGAACTTCCAGTCAAAATGGATAGTCAGGAGTATTAGGAAGATAGTCGGTATGTTTATAAAGGAGAGTGAGTATAGGATTTGGACCAAAAGTTCTTTAGCTATAGGGTTTCGGGTATTGAGTGAATGTAAATGTCAGCACATGTGAAGAATTAATCACAATGATGAACTGGGGAAAATATGTAGGAATGCAGATATCAATAGAGACTTTAGGAAATCTGGCAAAGTATAGTCGGTAGTGAAATGTTAATAAAATAGATTCTTGTCACTTTCTGTTTTTCTGTATGCTTAATAAAACACTGTTGAAATCTTGAGAAGTGTTTTCTAAACTTTTTCCCAGAATGTGCTGTCCCCAACAGCCAAACTTCAGAATGTACTCCCTCACCCAGTTGCACGCAAACTGCTCACCCGCCCAGGCCCATCAATAAACTTTCCTCCCTGCCCTCTTCAAGGAAAGTATATAAGCTCTGCTTAAGCTGTTCTCAGGGTTCTCTGCTCTATTCAAATGAGCTCTGAGCCCCAGCATGCTGGACCCCCAATTAACCCTTTGTTTTTGCATGAGAGAGTCTTAGTGGTCTCTTCCCCCAATGCTCTTCCGATCTTTATATATGGAGGTTCCACCGAAATCCAGCAGCGGTGAACAAGAGACCCCAATGGGCTACTCTCAGGGTAAGTAAGGCGCCTCTTTCTGGTTTCAGGTTTCAGGTTAGGGCTTGGCAAAATGGCTGTCGATGAAGTGTGTGATCTCTCTTTGATGGTGGCTGGCAGACGTGTCACAGAGCCACAAGCCAAGTCCCTGGGGGAGGCCACAGAGGACTCGGGAATCGAGGAATAATAGTCCCCTTGACTCAGTGATACTTTGTTTCAGATTCGGTATTGCCAGCCCATCGGGTTTTGCCGCCTGCTCAGTCTTGGTCTCAGTGTTGGACGTCCATTGCCTGTCTTTATTGTTTTCTCTTGTCTGTGTCCTGTGTCGTTGCTTTTACTGTTTGTGTATCTTTCATTATGGGACAGATCACTTCAATGCCTCTGTCCCTGACCCTTGATCTATGGACCAAAGTCCGCTTAAGGGCTCAGAATGTTTCTTTTTCAGTAAAACGCTGGACCTGACAGACTCTGTGTGCCTCAGAATGGCCCACCTTTGGATTCGGATGGCCCCTAGAAGGATCTTTCTACTTACCACTAATTTAAAAAGACAGAGATATTGTCTTACAGCCAGGGCCACATAGCCATACTGATAAACAGGAATATACCTTAACTTGGCAGGACCTCTGCAAATCTCCTCTTCCGTGGTGAAGCCTTTCCTTGCTGTGTCCCCGTTCCTACTCCTTCCCCCACGATCTCTCAACCCCTCTGCTCCTCCTCCTCCTCCACCCTCTGTTCTCCCTGAGTCACAAGATTTGACTCTACTGGACTCTCCTCCCCTTCCTTATCTTCTACCCTTGTCCCACAACCCCCAACACCCTCTAAGTGATTCTCCAGCTGCTGACTCAGCCTCTCCGCAATTGGATTACGCTAAGCCAGCCCAGGGCCCTCCAGATAACTCCCCTGCGTCACACACAGCCCCTCCTCCCCTGGAGGAAGCAGGACTTGCTAAAGGAACTCGCTGGTGGCAAATGATTGAAAACCCTGGAACTCCCGTGTTGCTTCCCTCCATCCCTAAGGGCCAATGATTGACGATGGCCATGGGGAAAAAAATGGAAGCCTACCAGTATTGGCCTTCTCCTCTTCAGACCTATATAAATGGAAAAATAACAATCCCCCTTTTACCGAGGACCCAACCTGGCTCTCAGGTCTGGTGAAGTCATTGATGTTTTCACACCAACCTACTTGGGATGACTGCCAACAACTCCTAGGCACTCTCTTCATGACAGAGGAACAAAAGAGAATCCTCCTGGAGGCTAGAAAAAAGTATCCTCGGACCAAATGCGTGAGCGACACAACTTCCCAACATATTCAAAGCCAGCTTTCTCTTGAAACGACCCAACTGGGACCCCAACACCTTTGAAGGTAGGGAGCATCTGTCCACTTATCGCCGGGCTCTAATAGTTGGTATCTTAGTGGCCGCTAGGTGACCAACTAATTTGGCCAAGGTAAGAGAGATTATTTAAGGGCCTGATGAATCTCCCTGTATGTTCCTAGAGATAATTATGTAGGCATATAAGAGACATACTCCTTTCGATCCTCAGGCAGAGGATCAAAAGGCATCTGTCACAATGGCCTTTATTGGGAAAGCTGCCCTGGATATTAAAAGAAAGTTACAATGCTTAGATGGATTACAAGATATGACTTTGAGGGATTTAGTCAGAGAACCCGAGAAGGTATACTTTAAGAGAGAAACTGAGGAAGAGAAGGGAGCTGAGTGAGGATAAAAGAAACAAAAGACAGACTAAGGCATTGACTAAGGTCCTGGTCACAACAACAAATAGGCCAGAAACTAAGAAACAGAGAGACAGGAAGGGATACCTGGGCACACACTAGAGGCCACCCCTGGCCTCAGATCAATGTGCCTACTCTAAAGAAAAAGGACACTGGGCCAAAGAGTGCCCTAGAAAGAGACAGCCATGCCAGCCAGATATTCTGACTCTGGAGGAATACTAAGAAAGTCCGGGCTCAGATCCTCTCCCTGACCTCAGGGTAACTTTTGAAATGGAGGGGAACACAATAAACTTTGAAGTAGATACAGGGGCAATATACTCAGCCCATAAGGCCCATTGGGCCCTCTACCGAATAAAAGGTCTCTAATTCAAGAGTCTAACAGAAGTAAATATCGGGCTTTGACAACTAAGAGGACCATGGACCAGGGAAAAGGAAAAATCCATCACTCCTTCCTAGTAATCCCAGAATGCCTGGCCCCATTGATGGGCAGAGTTCTGCTCACCAAGCTCTGGGCCAAAATAACTTTTAACCCTGAAGGCCCCCAAGTGGAATTTTTTAATCCTTCAGTAACTACTCCTATAATCATGGCTCTAACTATGTCAGTAGCAAATGTTCATCAACTCACTCACCTTTGTTCAAAGAAACTGCATTCATTCGTGAAGGATCAAGAACACAGTTTTCCACTAACCTACTCACAGCAAAAGGAAATAACTGAATGGGTAACAAAAGCCTGTCAGGTCCATTAATTGGTTAAAGCTTACACTTCCAAGCTTCCTGCAGGAAAGCACCTATGAGGAACCAGACGAGGACAATTCTGGGAAGTGGACTTTACTGAAATTAAGCCAGTAAGGTATGGACTTAAATAACTTCTAGTCTTTGAACATACATTTTCAGGATGTATTGAAGCCTTCCCCACACACAAAAAAAAAAGAAATAAAAAAGAAGAAAAAAGAAACATCGCAAATGGTTGTAAAGAAGATCCTGGAAGATATTTATTCTCCCCTTGACGACCAGTAGTCTTAACCCTCATCAGCCCCTTAAGCTGCGATGGCTGATCACAAATCCTACTGGACACAAAGTATGGCCTATCTCGAATACAGCCCCCTTACGAACCTGGTGGCCATCTCTCCACCCAGTCATTTGTCAGCTGGCTATAGGTCTTTCCTATTGGGATATCTCTGATTAACAGGATTCCACTAAAATTCCATTAAATCCCTTCCGTACCATAGATAATGGAAACAAACATTATAGATGTAGGGACACGTGAGCCAGATGCAGGTTGGCTAGCCTAGATTACTATGTTTGCCCGGCAGACTATCAAAGCCACAAACAGTCACGGCTGTGGGGGGGGAGAGCAGACTTCTATTGTAAGTCATGGGGATGTGAGCATACAGGGACTGTCAGATGGAACCCAAACTCCTCATCAAATTCTGTACACAGCATTGGCCATATTACGAATTAGATAACCAAAACCGATGGCCCCCAGAGGGGTCTCTAGATCCTCAAATTCTGTGTGACCTTTTTAACTTCTGCAAGTGCTCAAAAGGGTGAAAGGAGATTCCGCTATGTGGAGGCCTTCTCTCTCCTTTGCTCACATCCTGAACTATGCTTCTCCAATAGATGCTCACCCTCAGCCTTGTGCTCTAGACTCTCTGCTGTCACTCCCACCTCAGCAACTTGATTTCTCCCCTCCAATATCTAGATCAAAAACCCAAATCTCGACTGGTTCTCAGACCATTGCTCCCTTGCTGAGGTTGCAGGTACTGAGGTACCACTCCATTCACTCACTCCTCTCCTCTCCTGTCAGTGCCCGCACCGGGTCCCACCCAGTCCTCTTACCACCTAATGCAAAGCTCAAACCCGCTGAGAAGAATCCTCAGACCCTAATACAAGATGTAATGAAAATGGCCTTTAATGTTGCTTTGTCATCACTAAAAACAGGTTACTAAGAATTTAAAGTCCCTCACAGGCTTTTTGGAATCTCACTCCCGTCTCCCCCTCTGTTCTATCTGTTCTACTGCTCAAGTTTTTGTTGCTATTAAGATCCCAAAGCCCTCTCCCAATATTCTTTTACATCTCTCCTTCCTCATTCTCAGATCCACAGAGCTGCTCTTATTTCTGCCTTCCAAATTGTCCCCCTCTGTACCAGGCCCACAGAAAAGTCTTAACTGACCTTCTCCAGAAGTCTTCACCATGGCTGATTTAGGACTTTCAGCAAAAGAGTCCCTATAAAAGAGTTCACTGTAGATAAACTTCCTATTTTTGTGTTGCCCTGGTCTCCTTGGCAACTGGCTAAAAAATTAAGCACTCCTGATCTAGACACACCCTTACTAGTTTTTCACAAAATATTTGGAAAAAAGTCCTCTGGCCTTGAGCTGGGGCTTCACAGAGATGGCTACATTTCTAAGATAAAGAAGTTACAAACTGGGCTGTATGGAAACAGCTGGAAGGGGGAAAAAAAGAAAGGGAAGACACCCACACCCAGGTGTCCTTGAAAAGTTAACTTGCCCAAACTGAGGAAAAAAGAGAAACAAAAACTGCTTTTTGTGAACTTCTGCAGACTGTGAACTTCTGAGCCCCTTCCCTTACGTGTTGGGTACAAAATTCTGAAACTACGTAACGTGGGTTTCAGGGGATTAATTGATTACAACAGAAGCAATGCCCTCTGAATCTGGTTGAAACCAAAAAAGACTGTTTCCGTGTCTTTGGTGCTATCTTAGGTGCCTTGCCTTGTCCGTCCCTACAACAGTATAATTCTATATACTTAAACATTGTTTATGTTTTCATGAAATGGTCAACAGATGTGATTAATTGTGAAATGGTGCAGATGTTTCCCAGAGTGCTCTATCATGACGCAGGTTCATCTGAAGATCAAAGAGGGGGACATACAACCCGGTTCCGCTGGGAACATATGTCCCTCACCTTAGCCATTCTATTACGAATAGGAGTTGCTGCAGGGTTGGGCACAAGAACCACTGCTCTGGTCCATGGGACACAACAAGTGACCCAATTAGAAGAAGCAATAGATCAAAACTTAAAGATTTTAGAAACCTCCATCACAGCTTTGCAGGAATCTTTAACCTCTCTCTCTGAAGTTGTTTTACAGAAAAGGCGAGGGTTGGACCTCCTTTTCATGACAGAAGGGGGCCTTTGTGCTTCATTGAGGGAAGAATGTTGTTTTTATGTCGACAATACTGGAGTTGTAAAAAAATCTATGAGTAAATTAAAAAGATGCCTTGAAGAGCAACAACGAGAGAGAGAGGCACAAAAACGGTAGTTTGAGTCTTTTTTTACACAGTCCCCCTGGTTAATTACGTTTTTATCAACCCTGGCTGGTCCAATAATAATCCTCATAGTATTACTAACTATAAAACCCTGTTTCCTCAATCATGTAATTTCTTTTCTCCAAGCTCAAATTGGACAAATTAAAATTATGGTAATACCCCACTAGCAGACATAGAATGTGACACCCCACAATGATCACTTTTATGATTAAAAGTAGCCAGAAAAAGAAGTGGGGAATGAAAGGTTAATAAAATATGTACTTGTCACTTCCTGTTTTTCTGTACGCTTAACAAAACACTGTTGAAATCTTGAGAACTCTTTGCTAATCTTGTTGCCAGAATGTGCTGTCCCCAATTGCCAAACTGCAGAATCTACTCCCTCACCCGTTTGAATAGAAACCTGAACTGTACTTGGATCATTGAATGTAGAAGAGAACATCCATTCAAAAAGTTATAGTCAGTTGGATTAGAAAGATAGTCGGTAAGTTTAGGAAGAAAAGTGAGTATAGGATTTGGAACAAAAGTTCTTTAGCAATAGGGTTTTGGTTAGAGAGTCAATGTAAATGTCAACACAAGTGAAGAGTCAGTCACAATGATGCACAGGGCAAAATATGTAGGAAAGCAGATATCAATAGAGACATTAGGAAATCAGGAAAAGAATAAAGTGAGTGATGGGATTAGATATTTTCAACAGGGTTGAGGATGAATATGTGAGCTTAGGATAAAACAAATATGAAGTCAACAATAGGATTGACATTTGATAGCATTAGCGTAGCCCAAGACAGTGTCCAAAATAAGCTCTGTTGCCCCTCATTTGCCTAAATTCCCAGTGGCCTGTACACCCTTCCTGTGTACCAGGAGTGATCAAATAGGCCTGCCCTTAATACTGCTCTGCTTCTCCAATTTGAGTCCTACTGAGTGTCGGGTACAGATTCTTTATGTGAATTGGAAAGATGAGAAAACTCAAGCACCTATTGGATAGCCTCTGAATAGATTTGAAGAACTCATTTGACCCAAAAGATCCCTATTCTCACTTGATGGAATTCAGGAACCTTACAGAGGAAGGCAAAATACTTCATCAACAATGACTGCTCTTTTTGCCATTTTGGATTTTATGCACCCATGGGATCTTTCTTTAGATCCATCAGGTGCTGAGAATCTAAGTCAAAGAATCACACTGGGCCAAGAGGCTGATTCACACACATCTCTTTCCAAATCAATTAAGGAAAGAGCCAAAGGTAAAGCATATTCATTTCCATTTGAAAAATCTTTCCTTCAGGATTCACAAAGGGTTGGCCTGAGACAAAGACCTTCCTGACTCTCAGGGCAACAGAACAATAGGTAAGCAAATGGCCCAAAGCAGGGATTCTCCACTGAGACTTTACTGGTCACACTGATATCTGAGTTTTCTGAGATGCTCGACATTCCATTCATCTATCCAGTACATGGCCATGTCACAGAGCTTGGAGGTAGTACATATCTTGGACACAAAACCATGAGCCTATTCTGGAGATTGGCCATAATTCAGGAAGAAAACAGCAACTTAGGAAGGTAGCAGGTATCGCCCATCAATAAGGCAAGCCACAGTCAATTCATAAATTTGCTGGATGAATGCTGGGAAGCTTTCTATGAGACAGGACACATCCATTGATGCATTCTCTTTTCTAATGTCTACAAGCACGGACACAGTGGGATACACAGACATAGAAACACTTGCATTGTCAAACGACTTACTAGAAACAGTTCACTCCAAACCAAACAAACTGCCTTTTCTTTCATGTTCTTGAACTCTGGTGTGATTCCCTTAGAATCTGAGTTCTCAAACTGACCTCAGAGAAGTATTGCTATGAATAGCGTTGAGATTTAAGGAAGCCAGGCATGAGTGTCGCCCTTGGAAACTAAGTTCTAGGCCCAGGATGGCTTTCCACAGAGCACTAGGCCTCTCAGCCAGGATACCACATGATTTTATTCTGAAAGATTTGGCACCCAGAGTTGAGAGTCAAAACTCATATGGACCTCACATTGTAGACCTCAATGGGAATAACATCATGTGATCTTTTGGCCACTCTTTGGGAAGCCTTACCTGTGAGTGTTCTCCAGAGCTTTCATTGAAATTAGCTTCCTAAAAATTTAATGGTTCCTGAAAGAATTGAAACTCACAGTGCCTCCAACTTCATCCTTGAAAAATGGCTAGAAAAATACCATAAAATTTTTGAAATTCCCATCACCAGGTGGCACTGGAGAACATTTGGATGTCCTGTTACTGATCATGAATATACCAGACAGTGCCTTGATTGACTGGGTTTCATGTAAATGGTGTAGAACAGAGATGCCAGTAAGTTGGACTCTGTTGAGTAGTTGGCCTAGAGCAGTGGTGGGCAGGTATGTGATAAAACATCTGTGGTGGGGCCATGTGGATCTTTCATTGGCATCCAAATGGCTTGTGACTGACATGGTGCAGCCAGCAGAACCTTCCATGTAAAGGCAACTTGTTATATGGAGAGTTTTCAGGACATTGTTCAGAATCAGGTTGCTATGGTCAAGGGGGCAAGCTATGTGGGATAGAATCCTGGTTCTTGTATCCTCCTGCAGAACCTGACCCACCACACATGACAGAACTCCCTCTTGCACTGTGACCCAATTGAACTCCTTTTATTTCGTGAAGCAAATACCAAACTCCCAGTGCAGCAGGAAGAAACACCATGAAAATGGAGGATGACCATATGGCTTCACAGTGCACATGGGGAGACCTTTAGCCCCCAGTGGCCACAGTTTACCTAAAAAGAGAATTTAGCACTGCTGCCTCATGTTCATTGGGAAATAAGAAAGCATGTCCTCCAGGTCTCATAGATGCAGACCAAGCTTTTATGGTCTCACTAGAAAGGAAGCTAAAGCTCCTGACAACAACATATTTTTCAAGTGCCCAATCTCACAGGCAGTTTCTCAAGAAGTCTCTATGCCAGCAGACCTCCATGTTTGTGGAGTGTTTACCCTTTCCCTTACCTTTGGAAACTCCTCTGCCACTTCCAAGGTTGTGGGCTCCTGAGCATATTCCATTCCAGATATTTGTTCACAGGTTTTCTAAATCTTCTCCTCTAATTGTGTCTTACTTGGGGCGAAGGTATTGTCAAGGCATTGTTCTGAATGAGAGTGGGAAGATTTTTGTGTAGCACATATTTACATACACATTGGATTCATTTTTCAATTTTCCATTCGAAATACTGAATCCTTGACACTAACCCATACCCTACTAGATTCTGACTACTAATTCTAATATAATGGAGAAAAATAACCCAAACAGAATAGAAATACTAGCACTTCATAGGAGGCATGGTGTATAGTTGGTCTTCCTATTTGCATGATATAGGGTTGGAGTTGTAAATCTTGTCAATTTTTTGTTGAAAGAGTTCTGCATGTGTTTTTAAAGTTAACACATATGTGAATTCCTGTCTCCCTTTTTCTGTAGCCAATTCAGCACATGTATTTTTATATGAACATATAGAATCCTACCTGGTATCACACCTGTATTCTTGAGAGGTGGCTAACTTGGCAGATACAAAGTGTGAGAAGAAATCACTCCTCCTAAACGCTTTTGGAACTGATAATTCAAATTATGAGTGAGCTTCTTAGTTAAAAAACATTATACATAAATCCATGTTCAGTAAAATTAATATTTTTGGATCTGTGGATGATATATATTTCACGATGAATTTTAATTGGCATATATATTGCTACTTTTTAATGTCTCTGTGTGTATTTTGTATATATATATATATATATATATATATATATATATATATATACACTCTAGATTTGTCAAAATATGAAATATATGTATCTTATTATACACTCCCTAAATTCATTCATGTTCATGTATGTGGTTTTATATTCAACTTTTCATAAGATTATTTTCAGAAATATTCATCCATCTGAAATACATATTTGTTTTATAGTATTGAAAACTCACTTCAGTAAATGGTGCAAACAAATCCTTATATTTTTACAGTAACTGACCCACTTTAACATCAATGCAAGTAGATTCCTATGGGACATGATGTGTATTTTGGCGTTCATTTTTATACAACACTGGTACATTACTATTTCTTCAGTTTTTGTACATCATAGAATATACATTTCAGCCACAACTTCATAAATTTAAAGAAATTTGTAACACATTCTATCACTTCCTGCTTCAGAACATATGTATTCCTCTTTGTTTTTGACTGGTCATTTCATGAGACTTCTTTCCACACACATTACTGTCGATTTCCATTATCAATTTTGAAGCAAAATTCACACACTCTTTATGATGAACCACAACCGTAATATTACCATTGGATGTATAAATGGTTGGAATGAATGTATGTATATCAATATATGATTCCCTGTGTATTTTCAGATATCAATTTATTCCAATTTCTAAAGTTTGAACCAGTTGTATTATTTATTCGCAGTATGGACTATTCATGAATTATGTCTATATTCATACACACATGGTACACCTCTATGTATCCCCAATACTAATTTACACCTCTTCAAAATATTGCTCCAAGAAATGGTGGTAGAAATACTCATGTCACCTGATCTACATATACATTTTATCACAGTAATATTCTGGCCACAAAATGCAAAGTCACACTTACGATTGTACCAAAGCCTAAATGGAATGTGAGTATGGATTATGAAAATCACCCATGTCCAGGTTGCCTAATGCTCTCAAATGTCAATCCTATTGGTGACTACATATTTGTTTCTTCCTAAGATTATATATTCAATCTCAAGCCTGTTGAAAATGTCTATTGGTATCACTCATTTTATACTTTGCCTGATTTCCTTATGTCTCTATTGATATCTGCTTTCCTACATATTTTCCCCAGTTCATCATTGTGACTGACTCTTCACATGTGCTGACATTTACATTTTCTCTCTACCCAAAACCCTATTGCTAAAGAACTTTTTGTCCAAATCCTATACTCACACTTTTTTCTAATCTTACCAACTCTCTTCGTAATCTTACCAACTCTCCCTTTTTGAATGAATGTTCTCCTCAACATTCAATCATCTAAGGTACAAGATCCTATGCCATTGTGTATAGATTTATCTGAGACATCTGCACAGAACATAATTCAAAGCTAACTATCCCAATCAAGGACCCAATGACTTTCTGGGCTTTAAATCTTACTGAGATTTCTGTTTTCATACATATATTCCACCTCTATAATCTTATAAATATCGCAGGTTTCCAATACCATTATTCATCCAGCAGAATGATCCTAACCCAAATCAAACATGTTATTAACCCTAAACATACACGATTCCCTCAATCTACCTTTATAGAAGAGCAGGGACAGAGTTGGTCTTACAATACTGGAATGTAGGAGATCTTCAACCTGCAGAGAACCTCAAAGGTCCATGCAGAAATTATCCCTGGAGAAGATATAGGCAGATATGAAGGACCTCAGAGAGCAAAAGTCATCTTCCATGACAAACAACCAGGTAAAAATGAAGGGATGTGTCTGAAGCAGTCTCTCTCTTCTTAATGTAGAGAAGATGGACCAAACCAGGCCTGTGTGGAGAGCTGTTCCCGGGTGCCTATGGTTGATATTCCATTTTAACTTGTGAAAGTGTCAAAGGAAGTAGGGGCAGCCTCCATCTCATGGACCCTTCGAAGCAACTGTTAGGACAAAGTGGTTGCCAAGGCAGTGACCTCATTCAGTTCTAGAGGAAGTGACCTACGTCACTTTCTTGTTGATGTAACACTCTGAACTTTGGATCCAGGAAGCCAGGCACTCTGAGGCAGGCCCAGTCCCAGTTGCAGTGGTCTCACATATTTGGATTAACCAAGGACAGAGTCAGTCTTTCTTGGCAACTACTGAATTGAAGATGGACAAATGCCAGGAAAGCTCTGAAGAGGGGCTTTTTTTTTTGATAAAGCAGGCAGTGGCTCACCGCTGGCTCCTGACAACTTCACAGTTTTGGCCAAGGAGACCAGATCTGACATACGACAGCCCATTTCAGGGGAACATAGTATGGTCCACCAGTCAGAGGATGCTCCGGATAGTCACAGACCTACTTGGGGAAAGAAGGTGCCTTTTTGGGTGTGTTTGTGTGTTAGTGATTTTGTCTCATCTTCTAAGAATATGTAGGAAAGTCGGTTTGTTTAATTTGGAGTGGCCTGTTTCTAGTAAGTGCTTTGAGAAGGTGAGTGATTCTGTGTATCCCACTGTGTCCGTGGTTGTAGACAATAGAAAAGAGAATGCATCAAAGGATGTGTCCTGTCTAGTAGAAATCTTCACAGCATTCATCTTGTCCAATTTATGAATGGACTGCAGCTTACCTTATAGATGGGCAACACCTACTACCTTTCTACATTCCTGATTTCTTCCTGAATTCTGGCCACTCTCCCATAGGCTCATGGTTTTGTGTTCAAGATATGTATCTCCTCCACAATCTGGGACATGGCCATGTACTGGATAGCTGAAGGGAATGGTGAGTATCACAGAAAACTCAGATATCAGTGTGACCAGGAAAGTCTCAGTGGAGAAACTCTGCTTTGGGAATTTGCTTTTCTATTGTTCTGTTGCCCTGAATGTAAGGAAGGTCTTTGCCTAAGGCCACACCTTTCCAAAGCCTGAAAATATCAGTTTTCAAATGGAAATAAATGGGCATCACCTGTGGATCTTTGCTTAATTGCTTTGCAAAGGGATATGTCTGAATCCACCTCTTAGTGCAGTGTGAGTCCATGGCTCAGATTCTCAGCCCTGATGGATCTAAAGAAAGATCCCATGTGTGCATCCAATTCCAAAATGGCCAAAAGAGCAATCATTGTGGATGAAGTCTCTTGTTTTCCTCTGTAAGGTTCCTGATCTCCATCAAGTGAGAAGAGGGATCCTTTGGGTCAACTGAGTCCTTCAAGCCCTGCAGAGGCTAGCCCATAGGTGCTTGGGTTTTCTCATGACTCCAAATCACATAAAGAAACTATACCTGACAGTCACTATGCCTCAAATTGGAGAAGTGGAACAGTATTAATGGCAGGCATCTTTGATCAGCCCTGGTTCACAGGAACAGTGTCCAGAAACACTGACTTTAGACAAATGAAGGGCAAGGGAGTTTATTTTGACATTGTCTTGTGCTGTGTGCCTCATGGAAACTTCCAGCCAAGGTTATGATTAGTGTCTATATGGAAGAAGATGAGGGGCATGTGTGAGTGTTTTGGTTTTAATTCTGGTCATTTGTGTGGCGGTTGGAAGAGATGACTGGGTCACCAGGGATTGAACCCTGGTGTGTTTCCCCTTAGAGACTGAGTTCTGAAACTGACCTCAGAGAAGTATTGCCATCAATTGTGTTGGGATTTTAGGAGGCCACGCATGAGAGTCGCCCTTGGAACCTGAGATCTAGGACCAGGGTGGCTTTCCACAAAGAACTGGGAATCTCAGCCTGGATATCACATGATTTTATTCTGAAAGACTTGGCAGCCATAGTTGAGAGTCAAAACACATAGGACCTCACATTGTAGACCTCAATGGTCCTGGCTTCAAGTGACCTTTTGTCCACTCTTTGGAAAGCCTTGCCTGTGAGAGTTCTCCAGAATTTTCTTTGAATTGAGCTTTCTCAACATTTAATGGTTCCTGAATAATTGAAATTCACAGTGCATCCAATGTCATCCTTGAAAAATGGCTAGATAAATACCATGAAATTTTTGAAATTCCCATGACCAGGTGGCACTCCAGAAACATTCGATGTCCTATTGCTTATTATGAGTGTACCAGACAGTTCCTTGATTGACAGGGTTTTCTGAAAATTGTTTAGAACAGAGATGCCAGTAATTTGTAGCCTGATGAGTAGTGGGCGTAGAGCAGTGGTGGGCAGGTGTGTGATAAAATATCATGGTGGGTCCATGTGGATCTGCCATTGGCTTCCAAATGGCTTGTGACTGACATAGTGCAGACTTCAGACCCTTATATGTAAAGGCATCTTGTTCTATGGCGAGGTTTCAGGGCAATGTTCAGAATCAGGTTGCTATGGACAAGGGAGCAATCTTTGAGAGATAGAAGTCTGGTTTGTGCATTTTCTTGCAGACCATAACCCACCACATGTGACAGAACTCTCTCCTGCACTGTTTCCCAGTTGAACTCCTTGTATTTCGTGAAGCATGTACCAAACTCCAAGTGCAGCAGCAAGAAACACCACGAAAAGTGGAGGATGACCAAATTGTTTCACAGTCCACACGGGGAGAAAATAAACCCCCAGGGGCTACAGTTTATCTACAAAGAGAGAATTCAGCAGTGCTGCCTTGTGTTCATTGGAAAATAAGAAACTTTGTCCTCCAGGTCACATAGATGCAGACCCAGCTTTGAGGGTATCACTACAAAGGAAGCTTAACTCCTGACAAAAACCTATATATCATTGCCCAACCTCAGTGGCAGTTTCTCTAAAAGTTTTAGGCATGCAGAGCTCCGTGTTTGTGGAGTGTGTACCGTGTTCTTACTTTTGGAAACTCTTATACCACCTCCAAGTTTGTGCACTCCTGAGCATTTTCCATTCCAGAAATGTAATCACAGATTTTGCAACTTTTCTTCTCTAATTGTGTCTTACTTGGGGCGAAGATAATTTCAAGGCATTGTTTTGGATGAGAGTCAGAAGATTTGTTTTAGCACATATTTGCATACACATTGGATTAATTTTCCTATTTTTCCATTCGAAATTCTGAATCCCTGACACTAACCCATATTCTAATAGACTCTGACTACTAATTCTAATATGATGGAGAAAAATAACCCAAACAGTACATAAATACATGCAGTTCAGGGTTGGACTTGCCTTTTGCATGATAAAGGGTAGGTATTATGAATCTAGTCAATTTTTAATTGAAATAGTTCTCCATGTGTTTTGAAAGTTAACAAATATGTGAATTACTGTCTCCCATTTTCTGGAGCCTATTCAGCACATGTATTTTTATATGCACAAATAGAATCCTACACGGTATCACACGTACATTCTTTTGAGTTACATGACTTGGCAGATACAAATTGTGAGAAGTGATCACTCGTCCTAAACGCTGTTAGAACTGAAAATTCAACCTATGGGTGAGCTTCCCAGTGGAACAACATTATACATAAACCCATGTTCAGTAAAATGAATGTTTTTGCATCTTTATGATATATATTTCATGATGAATTTCAATTGGCATATATATTGCTATTTTTTAATTTCTGTGTTTGTGTGTGTGTGTGTGTGTATATACTCTCCAGATTTTTAAAAATATGAAAATTATGTGTCTTATATACACTCCCTAAATTCATTCATGTTCATGTATGTGGATTAATAATCAACTTTTCACAAGATTATTCTTAGAAATACTCAAACACCTGAAATACATATTTGTTTCCTAGTACTGAGAACTAACTTCAGTGAAAGGTGCATACAAATTCTAATATGTCTACATTAACTGACCCAGTTGAACATCAATGCATGTTGGTTCCTATGGGACACGATGTGTATTTTGACGTTAATTTTTATTCCACACTGGTACATTACTATTTCTTCAGTTTATGCACATCTTAGCATATATATTTCATTCACTAGTTAGCAAATTTATAGGCATTTGTTTCACTTTCAGTCACTTCCTGCTCCAGAACACATGTATTTCTCTATGTTTCTTGACTGGTCTATTCATGAGACTTTTTTTCCAAATATATTGTTTTCGATTTCCATAATCAATTTTGAAGAAAAACTCACACACCCTTCATGATTAACCATAACCATAAGATAATCATTAGATATATAACTGGTTGGAATTAATGATTGTATATCAATATAACATTTCTTATATATTTTCAGATATCCATTCAATCCATTATTTAAAGTGGATCTAGTTATATTATTTATTCACAGTATTGTCTATTCATGCATTATGTCTATATTAATAGAAACAGGGTACACCTATTTGTACCCCCATACGAATTTATAAATCTTCAAAATATTGCTCTCAGAAATGGTGGAAGAAATACTCATGTCACCTGATCTACATACACATTTTATCACAGAAATATTCCGGACACAAAAAGCAAAAGTCACACTTACAATTGTACCAAAGCCTAAATGAAAAGATAGCATCCATTACTAAAATCATCCATGTCCAGGTTGCCTAATGCTCTCAAATATCAATCCTATTGGTGACTACATATTTGTTTCTTCCTAAGATTATATATTCAACTTCAAACCTGTTGAAAATGTCTAACCCTATCACACACTTTATACTTTGCTTGATTTCCTAATGTCTCTATTGATATCTGCTTTCCTACATGTTTTCCCCAGTTCATCATTGTGACTGACTCTTCACATGTGCTGACATTTACATACACTCTCTACCCGAAACCCTATTGCTGAAGAACTTTTGGTCCAAATCCTATGCTCACTCTTCTTTCTAAATCTACCAACTACCTTCCTAATCCTACCGACTATCGGTTTTTGACTGGATGCTCTCTTCAACATTCAATCATCCAAGGTACAAGGTCCGATGCCAGTGTATATTGATTTATCTGAGACATCTGTGCAGCACATAACTCAAAGTTAAGTATCCCACTCAAGTCCCCAATGCCCTTCTGGGCTTCAAATCTTACCTAGATTTCTGCTTTCATACTTATATTTCACATGTATACTCTTGTAAATATCGTAGGTTGCCAATACCATTATTCATCCCGCAGAATGATTCGTAACCCAAATCGAACTTGTTATTAACCCTAACCATACACTGTTCCCTCAATATAACTAACTTAAGAGCAGCGACAGAGTGGGTCTTACAATATAGAAATGTAGAAGATCTTCCACCTGCTTAGAACCTCAAAGATCCATGAAGAAATGATCCTTGGAGAAGATGTAGGCAGCTATGTAGGACCTGAGAGAGCAATAGTCATCTTCCATGCAAACAACCTGGTCAGGATGAATTGATGTGTCTGAATCAGCCTCTCTCTTCTTAATGTAGAGAAGATGGACCAAACCAGGCCTCTGTGGAGAGCTGTTCCAGGGTGCCTATAGTTGATATACCATTATAACTTCTGAATGTGTCACAGGATGTTGGGGCAGCCTCTATCTAATGGGAACCTTGGAAGCAACTGTTAGGACAAAGTGGTTACCAAGGCAGTGACCATATTCAGTTCCTGAAAGAAGTGACCTCACTTCACTTCCTTGGTGATGGAATTCTCTGAACTTGGGATCCAGGAAGCCAGGCACCCAGAGCCAGTCCCACTCCAGACCCAGTGGGCTAACTTGTTTGCTTTCCCCAAAGACATAGTCAGTCTTTCTTGGTACCTGCTGATGTGAGGATGGCCAAATGCCAGCAGAGCTCTGAAGAGGGGCCTTTCCTGAGAAAGCAGGCAGTGGCTCACTGCTGGCTCCTTACAACTTCACGGAGTTGGACATTGAGACCAGATGTGAAACAGGACAAGCCATTTTGGGGGAACATAATATGGCCCACCAGTCAGAAGACACTCCGGATAGTCACAGACCTATTTGGGGGAAGGAAGTGCCTTTGCCGTTGTAGGTGTGAGTTTGTGGTTTTTTCTCATGTTCTGAGAATAGGTAGGAAAGGTGGTTTGTTTGGTTTGGAGTGGACTGTTTCTAGTAAGTCGTTTTACATTGTGAGTGTTTCTATGTCTGTGTATCCCACTGTATCCATGGTTGTAGACATTAGAAAAGAGAATGCACCAATGGATGTGTTGTCTCTAGTTGAAAGCTTCCGCAATTCATACTGCGCAATTGATGAATGCACTGCAGCTTGCCTTATGGATGGGCAACATCTACTATCTTCTAAAGTTCCTGTTTTCTACGTGAATTCTGGCCACTCTCCAGAATAGACTCATGGTTTTGTTTCCCAGATATGTAACACCACAAGGCTCTGTGACATGGCCATGTTCTGGAGAGCTGAAGGGAATGAGATCATCTCAGAAAACTCAGATATCAGTGTGTGCAGTAAAGTCTCAGTGGAGAAACCCTTCTTTGGGCCATTTGCTTAATTCTATTTCTATTACCCTAAATGTCAGAAAGGTCTTTGCCTCAGGCCACCCCTTTGTGTAGCCTGAAAAACACTGTTTTCATATGGAAATGAATGGACCCCACCTGTGGCTCTTTGCTTAATTTCTTTAGAATGGGATGTGTCTGAATCAGCCTCTTGTCCTTGTATGAGGTTGTGGCTTAGATTCTCAGCACCTGATGGATCTAAAGAAAGATCCCATGTTCTTCCAAAACTAAAATGTCCAAAAAAGCAGTCATTGTGGATGAATATTTTTGCCTTCTTGTTTTAGGTTCCTGAACTCCATCAAGTGAGAATAGGGATCCTTTGGGTCAAATGAGTTCTTGAAATCCCTGCAGAGGCTAGCCCATATGTGCTTGGATTTTCTCATGAATCCAAATCACATAAAGAATCTATACCCTACAGCCAGTAGGCTGAAATTGGAGAAGTGGAACACTTTAACAGCAGGAATATTTGATCACTCCTGGTTCACAGGAAGAGTGTCCAGGCCACCATGATTTTAGGCAAATAAGGGGCAAGTGAGCTTATTTTGGACACTACCTTGGGCTCATAGAAACCTCCAGCTAGAGGTTATGATGAGTGTCTACGTGGAAGAAGATGATGGCCCTGTGGGAGTGTTTTGATTTTAATTGTGGTAATTTTTGTGGTGGTTGGAAGGGATGACTGGGTCCACCTGGGCTTGAACTCTGGTGTGATTCCCCTTAGAGACTGCATTCTGGAATTGACCTCAGAGAAGTATTGCCATGAATTGTGTTGGGATTTTAGGAGGACACACATAAGACTCACTCTTGGAAACTGAGATCTATGCCCAGTGTGGCTTTCCACAGAGGCCTGGGAATCTCAGCCAGGATATCACATGATTTTATTCTGAAAGACTTGGCAGCCATAGATGAGAGTCAAAACATACATGGACCTCACATTGTAGACGTGAATTGGCCTGGCTTTATGTGACCATTTGGTAACTCTTTGAGAAGCCTTGACTTTGAGAGTTCTCCAGAGCTTTCATTGAAATGAACTTTCTCACACTTAATGGTTCCTGAATGAATTGAGACCCACAGTGCCTCTAACTTCATTTTTGAAAAATTGCTAAATAAATACCATGAAATTTTTTAAATTCCCATGACCAGGTGGAACTGCAGAAAATTTGATGTCCTGTTGCTTATCATGTGTATACCAGACAGTGCCTTGTTTAACTGGGTTTCATGAAAATGATGTAGAACACGAGATGCCAGTAATTTGGAGCCTGCTGAGTAGTGGGCCTAGAGCAGTGGTGGGAAGGTGTGTGAAAAAACATCATGGAGGGGCTATGTGGATCTGCCATTGGCTTCCAAATGGCTTGTGACTGATATAGTGCAGACATGAGACCCTTATATGTAAAGGCATCCTGTTATATGGAGAGTTTTAAGGGCAATGTTCAGAATAAGTTTACTATGGTTACTGGGGCAAGCTCTGTGGGATAGAAGCCTGGTTGGTGCATTCTCCTGCAGACCCTGACCCACCACAAGTGACAGAACTCCCTCCAGCACTGTATCCCAAATGAACTTCTTATATTTTGTGAAGCAAATACCAAATTCCCAGTGCAGCAGCAAAAAACACCATGAAAAGTGGAGGATGACCAAATGTCTTCACAGTCCCCACTGGGAGACACTTAGAATCCAGTGGCCACAGTTTACCTACAAAGAGAGAATTGAGCACTGCTGCCTCATGTTCATTGGAATATAAGAAACCATCTCTTCCCGGTCACATAGATGCAGACCCAGCTTTGATGGTCTCACTACGAAGGAAGCTAAAGCTCATGACAGCAACATATATTTCAGGATCCCAACCTCAGAGGCCATTTCCCAAGAATTCTTAGGCCAGCAGAGCTCCTTGTTTGTGGAGTGTTTACCCTGTCCTTTACTTTTGGAAACTCCTCTACCACCTCAAAAGTTGTGAACTCCCGAGCATATTCCATTCCATGTATGTATTCCTAGATTTTTACACTTTTCAACTCTAATTGTGTCTTACTTGGGGCGAAGGTAATGTCAAGGCATTGTTCTGGATGTGAGTGGGAAGATTTTTGTGTAGCACATATTTACATACACATTGGATTCATTTTCCAATTTTCCATTTGAAATACTTAATCCCTGACACTAACCTGTACCCTACTAGTCTCTGACTAATAATCCTAAAATGATGGTGAAAAATAACCCAAAAAGAATTGAAATACAAGCAGTTCAGAGGAGGCATGGTGTATAGTTGGAATTGCTTTTTGCATTATATAATGTAGGAGTTTTAAATCTAGTCAATTTTCTCTTGAAATAGTTCTAGATGTGTTTTTAAAATTAACAAATATGTGAATCCCTGTCTCCCTTTCTCTGTAGCCTATTCAGCACATGTATTTTTATATGCACATATAGAATCCTACCTGATATCACTTGTACACACATGTGAGGTGGCTGAATTGGCAGATGCAAATTGTGAGAAGAGATCACTCCTCCTAAACGCTGTTGGAACTGAAAATTCAACCTACGGGTGAGCTTCCTAGTTGAATAACATTATACATAAATCCATTTCAGTAAAATGAATATTTTTCGATCTTTGGATTATATATATTTGATGAAGATTTTCGATTGGCATATATATTGCTACCTTTTTTTTCTTTTATTGGTTGCTCAAAACATTACAAAGCTCTTGACATATCATATTTCATACATTAGATTCAAGTGGGTTATGAACTCCCATTTTTACTCCAAATATAGAATGCAGAATCACATCAGTTACACATCCATATTTTTACATAATGTCTTATTTGTTACTGTTGTATTCTGCTACCTTTCCTATGCCCTACTATCCCCCCTCCGCTCTCTTCCCATCTTCTCTCTCTACGCTACCTACTGTAATTCATTTCACTTATTGTTTATTTTTCCATTACACTCACAACCTCTTATATGTATTTTTTTTGTAACTATAAGGGTCTCCCTCCATTACCATGCAATTTCTCTTTTCTTTACCTTTCCCTCCCACCTCATGTCTCTGCTTAATGTTAATCTTTTCTTCATGCTCTTCCTCTCTGCTCTGTTCTTAGTTGCTCTCATTATATCAAAGAAGTCATTTGGTATTTGTTTTTTTGGGATTGGCTAGCTTCACTAAGCATAATCTGCTCTAGTGCCATGCATTTCCCTGCAAATTCCATTATTTTGTCATTTTTTAGTGCTGTGTAATCCTCCATAGTATATAAAAAAAAAACATTTTTTTTTATCCATTCATCTATTGAAGGTAATCTGGGTTGGTTCCACAGTGTAGCAATTGTGAATTGTGCTGCTATGAACATCGATTGGCAGTATCCCTGTAGTACGCTCTTTTAAGGTCTTCAGGGAATAGTGCGAGAAGGGCAATAGCTGGGTCAAATGGTGCTTCCATTCCCGGCCTTCCCAGGAATCTCCATACTGCTTTCCAAATTGGCTGCACCAGTTTCAGTCCCATCAGCAATGTACAAGAGTACCCTTTTCCCCACATCGTTGCCAGCACTTGTTGTTGTTTGACTTCATAATGGCTGCCAATCTCACTGGATTGAGATGGTATTTTAGGGTGGTTTTGATTTGCATTTCTCTGACTGCAAGAAATGGAGAGCATTTTTTCATGTACTTGTTGATTGATTCTATGTCCTCCTCTGAGAAGTGTCTGTTCAGGTCCTTGGCCCATTAGGTTATTTGTTATCTTATTGTCTAATTATTTGAGTTCTTTGTATACTTTGTATACTCTGGATATTAGGGCTCCATCTGAAGGGTGAGGAGTAAAAATTTGTTCCCATGATCTAGGCTCCATATTTACCTCTCTTATTGTTTCTCTTTCTGAGAAAAAAATTTTCAGTTTAAGTAACTCCCATTTGTTGATTCTTGTTATTAACTCTTGTGCTATGGGTGTCCTATTAAGGAATTTGGAGCCTGACCATACAATATGTAGATCGGAACCAACTTTTTCTTCTATCAGATGCAGAGTCTCTGATTTGAATCTAGCTCCTTGATCCACTTTGAGTTAACTTTTGTGCATGGCGAGAGAAAGGGATTCAGTTTCATTTTGTTGCATATGGATTTTCAGTTTTCCCAACACGATTGGTTGAAGATGCTATCCTTCCTCCATTGCAAGCTTTTAGCTCCTTTATCAAATATAAGATAGTTGTAGCTTTTTGGATTAGTCTCTGTGTCCTCCATTCTGTACCATTCGTCCACCCACCTGTTTTGGTACCAGTACCATGCTGTTTTTGTTATTATTGCTCTGTAATATAGTTTGAAATCTGGTATCGCTATACCGCCTGATTCACACTTCCTGCTTAGAATTGCTTTTGCTATTCTGGGTCGTTTATTTTTCCATATGAATTTCATGATTGGTTTATCTATTTCTACAAAAAATTCATTTGGGATTTAGATTGGCATTTCATTAAACCTACAGACAACTTTTTAGTAATATCGCCATTTTGATGATGTTAGTTCTGCCTATCCATGAACAGGGTATATTTTTCAATCTTCTAAGATCTTATTCTACTTCTCTTTTTAGGGTTCTGTAGTTTGCATTGTATAAATCTTTCACCTCTTTTGTTAGGTTGATTCCCAAGTATTTAATTTTTTATGAGGATATTGTGAATGCAGTGTTTTTCCTCATTTTCATTTCAGAAGTTTTGTCGCTGATATACAGAAATGCCTTTGATTTATGCATGTTGATTTCATTTCCAGCCACATTGCTGAATTCATTTATTAGTTCTAGTAGTTTTTTTCTGTAGACCCTATTGGGTCTTCTATGTATAGAATCATGTCATCTTCAAATAGTGATAATTTAAGTTCTTTTTTTCCTATTTTTATGTCTTTAATGTCTTTCAACTTTCTAATTGCTCTGGCCAGTTTTTCGAGAACTATATTGAATAGAAGTGGTGATAGAGGACATCCCTGTCTTGTTCCAAATTTTAGAAAGAATGCCTTCAATTTTTCTCCATTCAGAATGATGCTAGCCTGAGGCTTAACATAGATAGTTTTTACAATGTCGAGGTATGTTCCTTTTATCCCTAGTTTTTCTAATGTTTTGAACGTAAAGGAATTCTCTACTTTTTCTAATGGTTTTTCTGCATCTATCAAGATCATCTTATGGTTCTTATTTTTAAGTCTATTGATGTTGTGAATAACATTTATTGATTTCCATATATTGAACCCTCCTTGCATCTCAGGGATGAATCCTAGTTGATCATGGTGCACAATTTTTTTGATGTGCCTTTGTATCCAAATCACCAGAATTTTAATGAAAATTTTTGCATCTAGGTTCATCAGAGATATTGGTCTGTTGTTTTCTTTCATTGAGGTGTCTTAGTCTGGTTTCAGAATCAGGGTGATGTTGGCCTCATAGAATGAATTTGGCAGAGCTCCCTGTTTTTCTATTTTCTGAATAACTTGAAAAGTATTGGTATTAATTCTTCTTTAAAGGTTTTGTAAAACTCCGCTGTATACCCATCCGATCCTGGGCTTTTCTTGGTTGGTAGTAGTTTGATTGCCTCTTCTATTTCATCGATTGATATTGGTCTGTTCAAATTGTGTGTATCCTCCTGACTCAGTCTAGGCAAATCATATGACTTAACAAATGTATCAATGTCTTCACTATTTTCTATTTTATTGGAATATAGGTTTTCAAAATAATTTCTAATTGTCTTCTGTATTTATGTAGCATCTGTTGTGATATTGCCTTTTTCATCCCGTATGTTAGTAATTTGAGTTCTCTCTCTTCTTCTCCTCGTTAGCATGGCTAAGGGTCTGTCAATCTTATTTATTTTTTCGAAGAACCAACTATTAGTTTTGTTAATTTTTTAATAGTTTCTTTTGTTTCAATTTCGTGATTTACTCTCTGATTTTAATAATTTCTTGCCTTCTGCTACATTTGCTGTTGTTTTGCTCTTCCTTTTCTAGGGCTTTGAGATTAAGTGAGAGCTCATTTATTTGTTGTTTTTGTTTTTTTCTTTTTTTGAGGAATGACCTCCAGGCGATGAATTTGCCTCTTGAATCTTGTTTCATTGTGTCCCATTGAATCTGATATGTTGTGTCTGTATTTTCATTTATCTCTAAGAATTTTTTGATTTCCTCCTTTATGTCTTCTGTAACCCATTGATCATTCAGTAACATATTGTTCATTTTCCATGTGATGTAGGATTTTTCCTTCCTTCTTTTACCGTTGGTTTCCAGTTTCATTCCATTGTGATTAGAAAAAAATTCATGGTATTATCTCCACCCCTTTATATTTACTGAGTGTTGCCCTATGGCATAATATATGGTCTATTTTTGAGAAGGATCCATGTGCTGGTGAGAAAAAAGTATATCCACTTGATGATGGTTGATATATTCTATATATGTCAGTTAAGTCTAGGGTATTGATTGTGATATTGAATTCTATATTTTCTTTATTCAACTTTTGTTTGGAGGATCTGTCCAATGGTGAGAGAGGTGAGTTGAAGTCTCCCATAATTATTGTGTTGTGGTCTATTTGATTCTTGAACTTGAGGAGAATTTGTTTTATAAATGTTGCAGCACCATTATTTGCTGCGTAAATATTGATAATTGTTATGTCTTGTTGGTGAATGGTTCCTTTCAACAGTATATAATGTCCTTCCTTATCCCTTTTGATTAAATTAGTCTTGAAGTCGATTTTATTCCATATGAGGATGGCCACCCCTGCTTGCTTACAAGGACCGTGTGCATGGTATAAATTTTCCCAACCTTTCACCTTCAGCCTGTGTATGTCTTTTCCATTCAGATGTGTCTCCTGGAAGCAACATATTGTTGGATTTGTTTTTTTTAATCCACGTTACAAGTCTATGTCACTTTATTGGAGAGTTTAAGCCATTAAAGTTTAGAGTTAGTATTGATATATGGTTTGTATTGCCACCCGTCTTTGATTATTTATCTTTTTTTTTTTAATTTAGTTTGTTTATCCATGATTAACTTTTCCCCCGCCCTCTGTCATTAATGAGGCACTTCCCACTGATGGTTTTCTTTGTTGATATTCATTTTTTCCTCGTGTAGTGTTTTCCTTAAGATGCTTTGCAATGCTGGTTTTCTGGCTGCAAGTTCTTTTAGCTTTTGTTTATCACGAAATGTTTTTATTTCGTTGTCTTACCTGAAGCTTAATTTTGCTGAATACAGATTTCTTGGTTGGCATCCATTGTTTTTAAGTGTTTGAAATACGTTGTTCCAGGATCTTCTCACTTTCAGCGTCTGTGATGAAAAATCTGTTGTTAACATTTTTGGTTTACCCCTGATTTTAATCTGCCTCCTTTCTCTTGTAGCTTTTAATATTTTCTCTTTGTTCTGTATATTGGATATCTTAATAACAATGTGTCTTGGCATTGGTCTACTGTGATTTTGTGTGCTCGGTGTCCTGTAAGCATCTACAATTTTTTTTATCCCTTTCCATTTTTATTTCTGGAAAGTTTTCTGTAATTATTTCATACAGCAGGTTACTCATTCCCTTGGTTTGAATCTCTGTACCTTCCTCTATCCAGATGACTCATTAGTTTTTTTTTTTTTCTTATGTTATCCCATATCTCTTGGATGTTTTTCTCATGACTTTTTACCAGCATTTCTTTGTTGGCTAGACTTTTTTCAAGATGATATATTTTGTCTTCATTATCTGACATTCTGTCTTCTACTTGCTCCACTCTGTTAGTGATACTCTCAATTGAGTTTTTAATTTGTTTTATCATTTCCTTCATTTCTAGAATTATTGTTTGATTTTTTTTATAATCTCTATCTCCTAATTAAGATGCTTAATTTCTTTTTATATCTGTTTATGTAATTCATTTTCAATGTGTTCTTTCACTGTTTGGTTTTGATGTCTCGTATCCTCTTTAAGGTTCCATTCCATCTGTCTAAGGTATTTCTTGAGTTCTTTATATGACCATTTTTCTGATGACTCTAGGTCCTTCTGAATATTTAGGCTGTCCATCATTGTTTGTACTCCTTTTCTTCCTTGCTTTTTTATGCTGCTCATGTTACTTCTTGTTTTGTTTGACTGCTGAGTTACTGCTTACTCTTATAAATTTATTTGATGCTTGGGAGGAAAGATATTAGAAGGGAAGGGAAGAAGTCACTAAAGAGAATGAGAGTAGACAGGTAGAATTCAAGGAAGGGAGAATAAGAAAATTGAAAAGAAATGAAAAGACAAAAGAAAAAAATAGAAAATAAAGAAAGAAAAAAAATTTAAATAATAATTATAATTAAAAAATGAAAATTAAAATTTAAAATAATATTAATAATAATAATGATAAAATAATAAATAAAAAAATAAAAACATTAAAAAAGTTAAAGAACAACAACAACAAAAATGAAAATGAAAGAAATATAAAAAATATAAATTAAAAAAATAATAATAATACATGCAGTCATAGAGTTCAATTAACTTCTCTTTCAGTATGTGGAGCTGTGTGCACTGGGCCAAGCTCCTCCTCTGAATAAGTGGGAACCAATCACTGTGCAGCAGCTCTTCCTCCCAAACTTGGCGGATCTCCAATCCTGAGTGCCTAGGGCCTTCTCTTGTGCTTCCTCAAGCCATGCCCTGATCACCTGTGACGCTCACCACAATAGTGGTTACAAGCCAGAACTCTACTCCTGGCAGCCCTGTTTTCATGAACGCCTGTGCACACTCTACCTGTTTGCCTCCCTCAGACCCTAAGTTTGTAGAGCTTGGGCTGAGGACCCCCAGCGAATTTTCTTGCCCTCTGGGAGCCACACCACCGGTACGTGGTGTAAGAGACCTCAATTGTCAGCACTTGTGGGATCAGGAGCCCGGAATTCCACGCCGCTAGTCCCGAGCCAATCCAGATTCCCTAGGTCTGGCTATCGCGCTCACGGGAGAGCTGGAAGAGGCCCTTACGGCAGAGCTGGGAGGGGCCCTTAAGGTTTCCCCGCTGTGTTGAGAGAGATGGCTAGGGGATTACACACCTGTCACGCTGGTTTCAATGAAGTTATCTCCTCTGAGCGTGACATCATTTCTATGCTATGGTGGTATCCCATGCAAATGGTGACCGTTTGTTCCCTTTGCAAGGTAACCAACGCAACGGGTGGGTCCTGAGTGTCTCTCCCAAGCGCCGTTTCAATCCTGTGGCCACTGCCTTTGAAGGCTTGGTTGGCTTTTACCTCTGAAAGTTCAGAAGGGCCGAACACTTATTTCAGAGGGATCTTAGTGCTGAGTCACGAGAACCAGGCAAACCGGAGGTTGAATGCAGCCGATCCAGTCTCGGTGTGTGTTCTGAGGGGCCCAGAATGTTCGCACCAGATCCACATTAGGTCAACATTGCCTAGTGATTCTGAGCAAACAGCATTTAGACAGTTTACGACTCCCGATGCCCGCGCAGCTGAAGAGGTCAGAGACTTGATTTTTCCATGCCTGCCTTCATGATGGATTTCCTGTATTGCTACTTTTTTATATCTGTGCATGTGAGTGTGTATGTATGAGAGTGTATATATATATATATACACTCTCCAGATTTTTTAAAATATGAAATATATGTGTCTTATTATACACTCCCTAAATTCATTCATATTCATATATGTGTATTTATAATCAACTTTCCACAAGATTATTCTCAGAAATAATCATCCACCTGAAATACATATTTGTTTTCTAGTACTGAAAACTAAATTCAGTGAAAGGTGCAAACAAAACCTAATATTTCTACAGTTACTGAGCTAGTTTAACATCAATGCAAGTATATTCTTAGGGGACATGATGTGTATTTTGATTTTCATTTTTATTCAACACTTATACGTTACGATGTCTTCAGTTTATGCACATCATAGGATATATATTTCATTCAAAAGTTAGAAAATTTATAGGCATTTGTTTCACGATCAATCACTTTCTGATTCAGAACACATGATTCTTCTATGTTTCATGACTGGTCTTTTCATGAGACTTCTTTCCAAACACATTATTTTCGTTTAACATCATCACTTATAAAGCAAAACTCAAACACCCTTCATGATAAACCATAATCCTAATATTACCATTAGATATATAACTGGTTGAAATGAATGATTATATATCAATATAAGATTTCTTATATATTTTCAGATTTCAATTCAATCCATTATTTAAAGTGGAACCAGATACATTATTTATTCATATTATCGTCTATTCATGCATTATCTCTATATTCATAGACACAGGGTACACCTCTTTGTACCCCTAATACTAATGTATATGTCTTCAAAATATTGCTCCCAGACATGGTGAAAGAAATACTCATGTTACCTGATCTACATATACATTTTACCACCGAAATATTCTGAACAAAAAAAAATGTAAAGGTCACACTTATGATTGTACCAAAGCCTAAAAGGAAAGTGAACATGGATAAGTAATAACATCCGTGTCCAGGTTGCCTAATGCTCTCAAATGTCAATCCCATTGGTGACAACATATTTGTTTTTTCCTATGATTATATATTCAAACTCAACCCTGTTGAAAATGTCTAATCCTATCACTCATTTATACTTTGCCTGATTTCGTTATGTCTCTATTGATACCTGCTTTTCTACATAATTTCCCCAGTTCATCATTGTGAAAGACTCTTCACATGTA
This sequence comes from Callospermophilus lateralis, assembly GCF_048772815.1. Taxonomy (NCBI): domain Eukaryota; kingdom Metazoa; phylum Chordata; class Mammalia; order Rodentia; family Sciuridae; genus Callospermophilus; species Callospermophilus lateralis. The sequence goes on along the minus strand of NW_027514349.1, from coordinate 697,303 downwards.
CTGACATTTACATTCACTCTCTAAACGAAACCCTATTGCTAAAGAAGCTTTTTATTCCAAATCATATTCTCACTCTTCTTCCTAAACCTACCGACTATCTTTCTAATCCTACCGACTATCCCTTTTTAACTGGATGTTCTCTTCTACATTCAATCATCCAAGGTACAAGGTCCTATGCCATTGTATATCGATTTAACTGAGACAATTGTACAGAACGTAATTCAACACTATGCATCCCAATCAAGGGCCCAATGCCCTTCTGGGCTTCAAATATTTTTTAGATTTCCGTTTTCATACATATATTTCACTTATATATTCTTATAAATATCGCAGGTACCCAATCCCTTTATTCATCCTGCAGAATGATTCCTAACCCAAATCAAACATATAATGAACCCTAACCATACACTAACTTTACCGAAGAGCAGGGACAGAGTTGGTTTTAAAATACAGGAATGTAGGGTATCTTCACCTGCTGAGAACCTCAAATGTTCATGCAGAAATGATCCCTGGTGAAGATGAAGGCAGCTATGAAATACCTCAGAAAGCAAAAGTCATCTTTCATGGCAGTCATCCTGGTCGGGTTGAAGGGTTGTGTCTGAATCACTCTCTCTTCTTAATGTATACAAGATGGACCAAACCAGTTCTGTGTGGAGAGCTGTTCCGAGGTGCTTATGATTGATATAACATTCTAACTTGTGAAAGTGTTACAGGAAAACAGGGGCAGCCTCCACCTAATGGGACTTTTGGAAGCAACTGTTAGGGCAAAGTGGTTGCCAAGGCAGTGATGTAATTCAGATCCTGAAGGAAGTGACCTCACCTCACTTCCTTGGTGATGAAACTCTCTGAACTTGGGATCCAGGAAGCCAGGAACCCAGACACAGTCCCTGTCCCAGTCCCAGTGGTCTCATATGTTTGGATTTACCAAGGACAGAGTCAGTCTTTCTTTGAACCTACAGATGTGAGGATGGCCAAATGCCAGGAAACCTTTGAAGACGGGCTTTTCCTCAAAAAGCAGGTAGTGTCTCACCACTGGCTCTTGACAACTTCACAGAGTTGGCCAAGCAGACCAGAACTGAGACAGGAGAGGTCATTTTGGGGAAACATAGTATGGCCCACCAGTCAGAGGACACTCCGGAGAGTCACAGACCTACTTGGGGGAAGGAGGTGCCTTTGTGGGTGTGGGTGTGATTTTGTGGTTTTGTCTCAAGTTCTCAGAATAGGTGGGAAAGGCAGTTTGTTTGGTTTGGAGTGGACTACTTTTAGTAAGTCCTTTGACAAGGCGAGTGTCTGTGTATCCCACTGTGTTCATGATTGTAGACATTAGAAGAGAGAAGGCATCAATGGATGTTTCCTGTCTACTAGAAAGCTTGCCAGCATTCATTGTGCCCAATATATGAGTGGAATCAGGCTTGCCTTATGGATGGGCAACACCTACTAGCTTCATAATTTCCTGTTTTCTCCTTCAATTCTGGCAACACTCCAGAATAGTATCATGGTTTTGTGTCCAAGATATGTACCACCTCCAATATCTGTGACATGGCCATGTACTAGATAGTTGAAGGGAATGGCTAGCATCTCAGAAATCTCAGATATCAGTTGACCAGGAAAGTCTCAGTGGAGAAACCCTGCTTTGGTCCTTTTGCTTACCTATTGTTCTGTTGCCCTGAATGTCAGGAAGAACTTTGCCTCAAGCCACCACTTTGTGAAGCCTGAAGAAAACAGTTTTCAAATGCAAATGAATGGGCATCACGTGTGGATCCATGCTTAATTGCTTTGAAAAGGGATATGTCTGAATCAGTCTCTTGGCCATGTGTGAGGCTGAGGCTTAGATTCTCAGCACCTGATGGATCTAAAGATACATCCCATGCATGCATCGAAAACCAAAATGGCAAAAAGATCAGATATTGTTGATTAACTCTCTTGCCTTCCTCTGGTAGGTTCCTGACATCCATCAAGTGAGAACAGGGATCCTTTGGGTCAAATGAGTTCTTCAAAACCCAGCACAGGCTAGCCCATAGGTGCTTGTTTTTCTCATGACTCCAATTCACTTAAAGAATCTAAACCTCAAAGTCAGTAGGCCTCAAGTTGGAGAAGCTAAGCAGTATTAAAGGAAGGCCTATTTGATCACTCCTGGTTTACAGGAAGGGTGTCCATGCCACCCTGACTTTAGGCAAATGAGGTGCAGGAAGCTTATTTTGGACACTGACGTGGGCTGCTCCCCTCATGGAAACCTCCAGCCACAGGTTATGATGAGTGTATATATGGAAGAAGATTTGGGCCATATGGGAGTCTTTGGGATTTAATTGTGGACATTTGAATGGTGGTTTGAAGAGATGACTGGGTCCACGTGGGCTTGCACCCTGGTGTGATTCCCCTTAGAGACTGAGTTGTGGTACTGATCTCAGAGAAGTATTGCCATGAATTGTGTTGGGATTTTAGATGGCCATGCATGAGAGTTGCCCTTGGAAAGACATCTAGGCCCAAGTTGACTTTCCACAGATCACAGGGAATCTCAGCCAGGATATCACATGATTTTATTCTTAAAGACTTGGCAGCCATTTTTGAGAGTCAAAACACACATGGACCTCACATTGTAGACCTCAATGGGCCTGGCTTAATCTGACATTTTGGCCACTCTTTGGGAAGCCTTGCCTGTGAGAATTCTCCAGAGTTTTCATTGAAATGAACTTACTCACCATTTAATGGTTCCTGAATAAATTGAAACCCACAGTGCCTCCAACTTCTTCCTTGAAAATTGGCTAGATAAATACCATAAAAATTTTTGAAATTCCCATGACTGGGTGGCACTGGAGAACATTTGGATGTCCTGTTGCTGATCATGAGTATGTAAGACAGTGCCTTGATTGACTTGGTTTTATGAAAATGGTGTAGAACAGAGATGCCAGTGAGTTGGATCCTGTTGAGTAGTTGTCCTAGAGCAGTGGTTGGCAGGTGTGTGATAAAACATCTGTGTTGGGCCATGTGGATCTGCCATTGTCTTGCAAATGGATTGTGACTGACATTTTGAAGCCAGTAGACTCTTATATGTAAAAGCATATTGTTATATGGAGAGGTTTCAGGGCAATGTTCAGAATCAGGTTGTTGTGGTCAATGGGGCAAGCAATGTGAAATAGAAGCCTGGTTGGTGCATTCTCCTGCAGAACCCGACCCACCACAATTGACAGAACTCACTTCAGCACTGTGTCCCTGTTGAACTCCTTGTATTTCATGAAGCAAATTCCAAACTCCCAGTGCAGCAGCAAGAAACACCACGAATAGTGGAGGATGACCAAATGGATTTACAGTCCACACGGGGAGACACTTAGACCCCAGTGGCCACAAGTTACATACAAATAGAAAATTCAGCACTGATGCCTCATGTTCATTGGAAAATAAGAAACAATGTCATTCATGTCACATAGATGAAGACCCAGCTTTGATGGTCTCACTCCAAATGAAGCTAATGCTCCTGACAACAGCATATATTTCATTGCCCAACCTTAGAGGCAGTTTCTCCAGATGTCAGGCTGGCAGAACTTCATGTTTGTGGAGTGTTTACCCTGTCCCTTACTTTTGGAAACTCCTCTACCACCTCCAAATTGTGAACTCCTGAGCATTTTCCATTCCACATATGTATTCACAGATTTTCTAACTCCTCTCCTCTAATTGTGTCTTATGTGGGGCGAAGGTAATGTCAAGGCATTGTTATGAATGAGAGTGGGAAGTTTTTTGTGTAGCACATATTTGCATATACATTGGATACATTTTCAAATTTTCCTATCGAAATACTGAATCCCTGACACTAACACATACCCTAATAGACTTTGACTTCTAATCCTAATATTATGGAGAAAAATAACCCAAACAGAATAGAAATACAAGAGGTTCACAGGAGGCATGGTGTATAGTTGGACTTGCCTTTCGTATGATAAATGGTAGGTGTTATAAATCTAGCGAATTTTAATTGAAATAGTCCTCCATGTGTTTTAAAAGTTAACAAATATGTGAATAACTGTCTCCCTTTCTCTGTAGCCTATTCATCACATGTATTTTTATATGCACATATCGAATTCTACCTGGTATAACTCGTACATTTTGTGAGGTGGCTGGCTTGGCAGATACAAATTGTGAGAAGAGATCACTCCTACTAAATGCTGTTGGAACCGAAAATTCAAGATACGGGTGAGCTTCTTAGTTGAACGACATAAATCCATGTTCATTAAAATGAATATTTTTGGATCTGTGGATGATATATATTTCATGGTGAATTTGATTGGCATACATAATGCTACTTTTTTAATGTCTCTGTGTGTATGTATATATATACATATATATATATATATTTTTTTCACTCTGCAGATTTTTCAAAATATGAAGTATATTTTTCTTATTATACACTCCCTAAATTCATTCATATTCATGTATGTGGATTTATAATCAACTTTTCAAAAGATTTTTCTCAGAAATATTCATCCACCTGAAATACTTATTTGTTTCCTAGTCTGAAAACTAACTTCAGGGGATCATATGATGGCTGCGAAGGGAGTGCATCATCCTCATATACCGCATCACTGTGCGGGAGAATGACGAGTTAGAATGGCTAAAACCTATCTTGTTAGGAATTTCCAGCAAAATTGTGGTTCTCCAAAACCTAGTGTACTAATTTCCATCTCACGAGGATCAGCTACGGGAACTCAAACGAGAGTGATTTGTCCTCACAGAAGGTCATGTGGCTTATTCAGGAAATCGCTCCGTGGCTAGAGTCTGTGGTGCGTGCTGGGAAACGACGAGATAGCAACGCAAATATACAGTGGTGCAGATACTGTGGGCTCCTGCCAGGTATGCAATCACTGTGCTCAGTGCTGAATTCTGGGTTTGAGACGGGGAAGCATGCAGTCCAACTCGTTTCTCCGCACCAGTCAGACCACAGAGGAACCCAGCGGCCACCATCTTGGAGAGGTGACGTCACCATCCCTGTTTTCGACTGATCGCAGCTTATTCAGCTATAGAACCGGTAATTTCAGGATGCCATTCACCTTTGTCTTGCAGACAAATTACTCAGGCTCAGTGCTAGAGAACCCGCAGAAACTGCGTCTTGGAGCCTGCTTCTATTAGAACATACACCGAGCCCAGAGCGGCCGAATTCCGCCTCCCGGAACTGATCTGGCCCTGGGCTAAAGAACCTGCGGAAACTGCTTCTCGGTCCGGGTCTTGCTGAATACTGTGGAGGTAAATATCAACCGAGCCTTCATAGGGAGTGCAACAGGATTGAGACGGGGCTTGTGAGTGCAGGTCAGAACTCACCCATTGCTTTAGTCACCCAGCAAAGGGAACAAAATGCTGCCTTTTGCATGGGATACCAACATGGCAGAGATCTGATGTCATCAGAAAGCAGCAGAGGAGATAACTTCATTGATACCATCGGTGACAGAAACAGTTGGTCTCCTGGTAAAGAAAGTGAGTCACAAACACCCGGGTCTCTCTCACTTTGTCATCAAGCCAGAGGGGCAGAGCAGAGCCGCCGCCCACGCCCGGAACAGGCCCAGCGACACACCTGCATGGTAGTCACGTCACCCCAATTGGAATAGAGGCAGAGCAGAGCCGCCGCCCTTGCCCAGAACAGGCCCAGTGACCCGCAGGCATGGTAGTCAAATCACCCGAATTGGAATAGTTGCAGAGCAGAGCCTTCTCCCTCACCTAGTACAATCCCAGTGGCCCACCGGCATGGTAGTCAGGTCACCCCAATATTAGTAGGGACAGAGCAGAGCCTTCGCCCGCACCCAGAACAGGCCCAACAACCTGCCGGCATGGTAGTCACGACCCCCCAAATGGAGTAGTGGCAGAGCAGAGCCATCACCCGCACCCGCAAGGTAGGCACACCTGCACCTGACTGGCAGAAGAGGCCCATCGCCCTGCCGGAGCGGCAGACACTTCACCCCATTTGGAATAGGAGCAGAGCAGATCCGTTGCCCGTGCCCGCAAGGTAGGCAGACCTGCGACAAACTGGCGGAACAGGCCCAGCAACACACCTGCATGGTAGTCACGTCACCCCAATTGGAGTAGGGGCAGAGCAGAGCCGCCGCCAGCACCTACAAGGTAGGCAGACCTGCGACTGATCGGCAGAACACCCCAGGGGTCCACGGGCCTGGTAGACACGTGACACCAATTGGAGGAGGGGCAGAGCAGAGCCGCCTCCGGCGCCTGCATGGTAGGCAGACCTGCAACCGATCAGGAAAACAAGCCCAGCGGCCCGTCAGCAAGGTAGTTAGATCACCCTAATTGGAGGAGCAGCACAGGCCCCCTGCGCCCATGCAAGGGAGACTTTGCAACTATACAAGAGCAATATAAATATATAGGAGGAAAATTTCAAAATCACAACAGTTTCACCAAGCAGAAAGAAAAGCGAGCAGTATGATAAGACAAGGAAAAAAGGACCACAAGCAATGCAGGTCAGCAGTAAATGGAATGTCAGATAAAGAACTCAGGATATACATGCTTCAGATGATCTGGAGTCTCAAGGAAGACATTAGACAGCAAAATCAGACAATGAAAAATCACTTCGACAATGAATTACATAAACAAATCCAAGAAGCAAAAGATCAGCTATACAGGGAGATAGAGGTTGTAAAAAATAACAAACAGAAATCCTAGAAATGCAGAAAGCAATAAACCAACTTAAAAACTCAATTGAGAATACTACCAGCAGAGTAGAACACTTAGAAGATAGAACATCAGACAATGAAGACAAAGTATTCCAACTTGAAAAGAACATAGACAGCTCAGCAAGACTGTTAAGAAACCATCAACAGAATATCCAAGAAATACGGGATAACATAAAGAGACCAAACTTAAGAGTCATTGGAATACAGGAAGGTATAGAGGTCCAAACCAAAGCAATGAGCAATGTATTCAATGAAATAATACGAGAAAACTTCCCAGACTTGAAGAATCAGACTGACTCCCAAGTCCTAGAAGCCTACAGGACGCCGAATGTGCAAAATCATAAGAGATCCACACCTAGACACATTATAATGAAGATGCCCAACGTACACAATAAGGAGAGAATTTTAAATGCTACAAGAGAAAAAAAAAGCAGATTACATTTAGGGGTAAACCAATCAGGATAACAGCTGATCTTTCAACACAGACTCTGAAAGCTAGAAGATCCTGGATTAACATTTTTCAAACACTGAAAGAAAATGGATTCCAACCAAGAATTGTGTATCCAGTAAAATTAAGCATCAGGATGGAAGATAAAATCATAACCTTCTATGTTAAAAAAAAAGTTAAAATAAATTGTAGCTAGAAAACCATCTCTTCAAAACATCATTGGCAAAATATTACAGGAAGAGGAAATGGAAAATAACAATAAAAACCAACAGTGGGAGGTAGTACAGTAAAAGGGGGAAATAATCAATGTAGAAAACAATCCATGTTTAATAACATAAATAAACAAATAGGGCTGGAAGAACAACCATTATCTCAATAATAACCGTAAATGTTAATGGCTTAAACTCACCAATTAAGAGACACAGGCTAGTAGAATGGATCACAACACAAGACCCAATAATACGCTGCCTACAGGAGACGCATTTGATAGGAAAAGACATACATAGACTGAAGGTGAAAGGTTGGGAAAAATCATATCACTTATATGGACTTCGGAAACAAGCAGGAGTGTCCATACTCATATCAAATAAAATAGATTTCAAGCCAAAGTTAATCAAAAGGGATAAAGAGGGACACTACATACTGCTCAAGAGAACCATACATCAACAAGACATAACCATTATAAATATATATATGCCCCAAACAATGGTGCAGCTATGTCCATCAAACAAACTTTTCTCAAGATCAAGAGTCTAATAGACCACCATACAATAATCATGGGAGACTTCAACACACCTCTCTCACCACTGGACAGGTCTTCCAAACAAAAGTTGAAATAGAAAACTATAGAACTCAATAACACAATTAATAACCTAGACTTAATTGACATATATCGAATATACTCCTCAACATCAAGCAGTTACATTTTTCCTCAGCAGCACATGGATCCTTCTCAAAAATAGATCATATATTATGTCACAGGGCAATTCTTAGACAATATAAAGAAGTAGAGATAATACCATGCATCTTATCTGATCATAATCTAATATAAACTAAAAATCAATGATAAACGAAGGAAGGAAAAATCATGCATCACTTGGAGAATGAACAATAGGTTACTGAATGATCAATGGGTTATAGAAGACATCAAGGAGGAAATTAAAAAATTCTTAGAGATAAATGAAAACACAGGCACAACATATCAGAATCTATGGGACACACTGAAATCCGTTCTAAGAGGAAAATTCATTGCTTGGATTTCATTCCTTAAAAAAAGAAAAAAAAAAAACAAAACAAATAAATGATGTCATACTTCATCTCAGAATCCTAGAAAAAGAAGAGGAAAACAACAGCAAAATAAGTAGAAGGTAAGATTTAATTAAAATCAAAGCTGAAATTAATGAAATCGAAACAAAAGAAACAATTGAAAAAATTGAGAAAACTAAAAGTTGGTTCTTTGAAAAAATAAATAAAATCGACAGACCCTTAGCCATGCTAATGAAGAGAAGAAGAGAGAAAACTCAAATTACTAGCATACGGGATGAAAAGGGCAACATCACATGTTAAGGTATATAAACAAGTCAGGATGGCACCTGGTATTTTGCCAGAGAAATGTTAGGGTCTGTAAACAAGTCTGGATGGCGCCTGGAAAAATGCCATAGAGAGTGGTTTGTGAAGTAACAAAAGCAAGCCATTAAGTGTGGAGATTCCTTATTGGTTCACTGCTGGATCTATTTTATGCTAATTAGATAAGCTATATAAAATGTATAAATATCACTCAGATGCTACAATAAACGGCTTCCATTCCTGCTGTATCAATCTACACAAGTTATTTGTCACCCCCTGGCAATCACAGCAGATATTTCTGAAATACAGAAGATAATCAGAAATTAATTTGATTCGTTATACTCCAATATAATAGAAGATAGTGAAAGCATCGAAAAATTTCTTAAGTCATATGATCTGTCCAGATTGAGTCAGGAGGATATAGACAACCTAAACAGACCAGTATCAATTGAGGAAATAGAAGAAACCATCCAAAGATTACCAACTAAGGAAAGACCAGGACAGTATGGGTATACAGCAGAGTTTTACAAACCCTTTAAATATGAACTAATACCAATACTTTTCAAGCTATTTCAGGAAATTGAAAAAGAGGGAGATCTTCCAAATTCATTCTACCAGGCCAATATCACCCTGATTTCTACACCAGACATAAACACTTCAAACAAAGAAAACTACAGACCAATATCCCTAAGGAATCTAAATGCAAAAATCCCTAATTAAATTCTGGTGAATCAGATACAAAAACATATTAAAAAAATTGTGCACCATGATCAAGTAGGATTCATCCATGGAATGCAAGGCTTGTTCAATATACGAAAATCAATAAATGTTATTCACCACATCAATAGACTTAAAAATAAGAACCATATGATCATCTCCATAGATGCACAAAAAGCATTCGACAAAGTACAGCATCCCTTTATCTTCAAAACTCTAGAAAAACTAGGAATAACAGGATCATACCTCAATATTGTAAAAGCAATCTATGCTAATCCTCAAGCTAGCATCATTCTGAATCTAGAAAAATTGAAGGCATTCCCTCTAAAATCTGGAACAAGAATGGGATGCCCTCTCTCACTACTTCTGTTCAATACAGTTCTCGAAACACTGGCCAGAGCAATTAGACAGACGGAAGAAATTAAAGGCATAAAAATAGGAAAAGAACAACTTAAATTATTACTATTGCAGATGACATGATTCTATACCTAGCAGACCCAAAAGGGTCTACAAAGAAACTAATAGAGCTAATAAATGAATGCAGCAAAGTGGCAGGATATAAAATCAACACGCATAAATGAAAGGCATTCCTCTATATCAGGGACAAATCCTCTGAAATGGAAATGAGAACAACCACTCCATTCACAATATCCTAAAAAAAAAAAAAAGATGGGAATCAACCTAACAAAAGAGGGGAAAGTCTCATACAATGAAAACTACACAACCCTAAAGAGAGAAATATAAGAAGATCTTAGAAGATGTAAAAATATACCCTGTTCATGGAAAGCCAGAACTAACATCATCAAAATGGTGATATTACCAAAATTTCTCTATAGGTTTAATGCAATGCCAATCAAATCCCAAAGGCATTTCTTGTAGAAATAAAGAAAGCAATCATGAAATACATATGGAAAAATAAAAGTTCCAGAATAGCAAAAACAATGCTAGGCAGGAAGTGTGAATCCGGCGGTAGAGCGATACCAGACTTCACACTATACTACAGAGCAATAGTAACAACAATAGCATGGTACTGGTACCAAAACAGGCTTGTGGACCAATGGTACTGAATAGGGGACACAGAAACCAATCCACAAAACTACAACTATCTTATATTTGATAAAGGGGCTAAAAGCATGCAATGGAGGAAGGATAGCATCTTCAACAAATGGTGTTGGGAAAACTGGAAATCCATATGTAACAAATTGAAACTGAATCCCTTTCTCTTGCCATGCACAAAAGTTAACTCAAAATGGATCAAGGAGCTTGATATCAAATCAGAGACACAGTGCCTGATAGAAGAAAAATTTGCTTACGATGTACATACTGTGGGGTCGGGCTCCAAATTCCACAATAGGACACCCATAGCACAAGAGTTAATAACTAGAATCAACAAATGGGACTTACTCAAACTAAAAAGTTTTTTCTAAGCAAAAGAAACAATAAGAGAGGTAAATAGGGAGCCTACATCCTGGGAAGAAATCTTTACTCCTCACACTTCAGATAGAGCCCTAATATCCAGAGTATACAAAAAACTCAAAAAATTAGACAATAAGATAACAAAGAACCCAATCAACAAATGGGCTGAGGACCTCAACAGACACTTATCAGATGAGGACTTACAATCAATCAACAAGTACATGAAAAAATGCTCACCATCTCCAGCAGTCAGAGAAATGCAAATCGAAACCACCCTAAGATACCATCTCACTCCAGTAAGATTGGCAGCCATTATGAAGTCAAACAACAAGTTCTGGCAATGATGTGGGGAAACAGGTACACTTCTACATTGCTGGTGGGACTGCAAATTGGTGCAGCCAATTTGGAAAGCAGTATGAAAATTTCTTGGAAAGCTGGGAATGGAACCACCATTTGACCCAGCTATTCCCCTACTCAGTCTATTCACTAAAGACCTAAAAACAGCATGCTACAGGGACACTGCTACATCGATGTTCATAGCAGAACAATTCACAACAGCAAGACTGTGAAACCAACTTAGATAACCTTCAATGAAAGAATGGATAAAATACTGTGGCATTTATACACAATGGAGTATTACTCTGCATTGAAAAATAAAAAAAATCATAGAATTTGGAGGGAAATGGATGGCATTAGAGCAGATTATGCTAAGTGAAGCTAACCAATCCTTAAAAAACAAATGCCAAATGTCATCTTTGATATAAGGAGAGTAACTAAGAACAGAGGAGAGACGAAGAGCATGACAAGATGATTAACATTAAAGCGGGATGAGAGGTGGAAAGGAAAGGGAGAGAGAAGGAAAATTGCATGGAATTGGAAGGAGACCCTCAGGGTTATACAAAATTACATACAAGAGAAAGTGAGGGGAAAGAGAAAAATAATACAAGGGGGACAAATTTATTACAGTAGAGGGGGTAGAGAGAGAAGAGGGGAGGGGCGGGGAGGGGAGGGGGGATAGTAGAGGATAGGAAAGGCAGCAGAATTCAATAGACACTAGTATGGCAATATGTGAATCAATAGATGTGTAACTGATGTGATTCTGTAATCTGTACACGGGGTAAAAATGGGAGTTTATAGCGCACTTGAATCAAAGTGTGAAATATGTTATAACAACAACTATGTAATGTTTTGAACAACCATAAATAAAAATGAAATAAAACTAACTACGGTGAATAATGCATGCAATCCTAATATTTCTACAGTAACTGACCCAGTTTAACATCAATGCAAGTAGATTCCTATGGGACATGATGTGTACTTTGACCTTCATTTTTATTCAACACTGGTACATTACTATTTCATCAGTTTATGCACATCACAGGATATATATTTCATCCACAATTTAGGAAAGTTATAGGCATTTGTTTCACTTTCAATCAATTCCAGCTTCAGAACACATGGATTCCTCCATATTTCTTGACTGGTCTTTTCATGAGACTTCATTCCAAACACATTATTTTCGATTTCCATAAACACTTTTGAAACAAAACTCACACACACTTCATGATAAACAATAACCCTAAGATTACCATTATATATGTAACTGGTTGGAGTGAATGATTGTATGTCAATATATGATTTCCTATATATTTTAAGATATCAATTCAATCCATTATTTAAAGAGAAAAAAGTTATATTATTTATTCACACTATGGTCTATTCATGCATTATCTCTATATTCATTGACACAGGGTACACCACTTGGTACCCACAATACTAATTTATGTGTCCTCAAATATTGCTCCCAGAAATGGTGGAAGAAATACACACATCATATGATCTACATATATATTTGATCACAATAATTTTCTGGGCACAAAATGCAAAGGTCACACTTATGATTGTACCAAATCCTAAATTGAAAGTGAACATGGCTTACTAAAAACATCCATGTCCAGGTTGCCTAATGCTTTCAAATGTCATTCCTATTGGTGACTACATATTTGTTTCTTCCTAAGATTATGTATTCAATCTCAACCCTGTTGAAAATGTCTAATCCTATCACTCACTATATAATTGCCTCATTTCGTAATGTCTCTATTGATATTTTCCTTCCTACATATTTTCCCCAGTTAATCATTGTGACTGACTCTTCACATGTGCTGACATTTATATTCACTCTATAACCGAAACCCTAATGCTACAGAACTTTTTGTCCAATTTTTATACTCACTCATTTTTTATAAACCTACCGACTATCTTCCTAATCCCACCGACTATCTCAATTTGAGTGGATGTTCTCTTCTAAAATCAAACATCCAAGGTATAAGGTCCTATGCCATTGATTATCAATTTATCTGAGACATCTGTGTAGAACGTAATTAAAAGCTAAGTATCCCAATCAAGGGCCTAATGCCCTTCTGGGCTTCAAATCTTACCAACATTTCTGTTTTCATACTTATATTTCACCTCTATAATCTTATAAATATCACAGGTTCCCAATACTATTAATCATCCTGCAGAAGGATTCGTAATCCAAATCAAACATGTTAATAACCCTAACCATACACTCTTCCCTCAACCTAACTTTACAGAAGAGCAGGGACAGAGTTCGTCTTACAATACAGGAATGTAGGGGATCTGCCTCCTGCTGAGAACCTCAAAGGTCCATGCAGGTTTGATCCCTGGAGAAGATTAGGCAGCTATGAAGGACCTGAGAGAGAAAAAGTTATCTTCCATCTCAAACAACCTTTCCAAGATGAAGGGTTTTGTCTGAATAAGCCTCTCTCTTCTTAATGTAGAGAAGATGGACCATACAAGGCATGTGTGGAGAGCTGTTCCTGGGTGCCTATGGTTGATATACCATTCTAACTTTTGAAAGTGTCACAGGAAGTAAGGGCTGCCTCCATCTCATAGTACTATTGGAAGCAACTGTTAGGACAAAGTGGTTGCCAAGGCAGTGACCTCATTAAATTCCTGAAGAGATTAATCTCACCTCACTTCCTTGGTGATGAAACTCTCTGAACTTGGGATCCGGGAAGCCAGGCACGCAGAGCCAGTCCCATTCCCAGTCCCAGTGGTCTCATTTGTTTGGATTTAACAAGGACAGAGTCAGTCTTTCTGAGTACCTACTGATGTGAGGATGGACAAATGTCAGGAAAGCTCTGAAGAGAGGCCTTTCCTGAGAAAGCAGGTAGTGGCTCACAGCTGGCTAGTGACAACTTCACAGATTGGGCCAATGAGACCATATCTGACACAGGACAGGCGATTTCATCAGAACATAGTATGGCCCACCAGTCAGAGGACACTCCTGATAGTCACAGACCTACTTGGGGGAAGGAGCTGCCTTTGTGTGTGTGGGTGTAGGTTTGAGGTTTTGTCTCATGTTCTGAGAATAGGTAGGAAAGGCAGTTTATTTGTTTTGGAGTGAACTGTTTCTGGTAAGTCGTTTGACAAGGCCAGTGTCTCTATGTCTGTGTATCCCACTGTGTCCGGGGTTTTAGACATTAGAAAAGAGAATGAATCATTGTATGTGTCCTGACTAGTAGAAAGCTTCCCAAGATTCATCTTGCCCAATTTATGAATGGACTGTGGCTTGACTTATGCGTGGGCAACTCCTACAATCTTGCTAAGTTCCTGTTTTCTTCCTGAATCCTGGCCAATTTCCCAGAATAGGCTCATTTTTTTGCGTCCAAAATATGTACCACCTCCAAGCTCTGAGACTTGGCCATGTACTGGATAGCTGAAGGGAATGGGAGCATCTCAGAAAACTGAGATATGAGTGTGACCAGAAAATTCTAATGGAGAAACCCTGCTTTGGGCCTTTTGCTTACCAATTGTTCTGTTGCCCTGAATGTCCGGAACATCTTTGCCTCAGGCCACACCTTTGTAGAGCCAAAAGAAATAGTTTTCAAACAGAAATGAAAGGGCATCACCTCTGGCTCTTTGCTTAATTGCTTTGGAAAAGGATGTGTCTGAATCAGCTTTTTGGCCCTGTGTGAGGCTGCGGCTTAGATTTTTATCACCTGATGGATCTAAAGAAAGATCCCATGTGTGCATCCAAAACCAAAATGGACAAAAGAGCATTCATTTTGGATGAAGTCTCTCACATTCCTCTGTAAGGTTCCTGACCTTCATCAAGTGAGAATAGTGATCATTTGGTTCAAATGTGTTCCTCAAAACCCTGCAGAGGATAGCCCATAAGTGCTTGATTTTTCTCATGACTCCAAATCACATAAAGACTCTAAGCCCCACAGTCAGTAGGCTTCAAATTGGAGAAGCAGTGCCATCTTAATGGCCGGCTAATTTGATCACTCCTGGTTCACTGGAAGGATGTCCAGGCCACCCTGATTTTAGGCAAATGAGGGGCAAGGGTGGTTATTTTGGACACTGTCTTGGGCTGCACCCCTCATGGAAACCTCCAGCCAGAGGTTATGATGAGTGTGTATTTAGAAAAGATGAGTGACATGTGGGAGTGTTTTGGATTTAATTGTGGATATTTGTGTGGCAGTTGGAAGACATAACTGGGTCTACCTGGGCTTGATCTTTGGTGTGATTCCCCTTAGAGACTGAGTTCAGAATCTGACCTCAGAAAAGTATTGCCATGTATTGTGTTGGGATTAAAGAGGCCATGTATGAGAGTCACCCTTGGAAACTGAGAACTAGCGCCAGAGTGGCTTTGCACAGAGAACTGGGAATCTCAGCCAAGGTATCACATGATTTCATTCGAAAGACTTGGCAGCCATATTTGAGAGTCAAAACACACATGGACCTCACATTGTAGACCTCAATGGGCCTGGCTAAATGTGACCTTTTGTCCACTCTTTGAGAAGCCTTGCCTGTGAGGGTTCTCCAGAGCTTTCATTGAAATAATCTTCCTCTCCATTTAATGGTTCCTGAATAAATTGAAACCCACAGTGCCTCCAACTTCATCCTTGAAAAATTTCTAAATAAATACCGTGAATTTTTTGAAATTCCCACGACTAGGTTGCACTAGAGAACCTTTGGATGTCCTGCTGCTGATCATGGATGTACCTGACAGTGCCTTGCTTGACTGGGTTTTATGAAAATGGTGTAGAACAGAGGTCCCAGTAAGTTGCAGCCTCCTGAGAAGTGGGCCTAGAGTTGTGGTGGGCAGGAGTGTGATAAAACTTCTGTGTTGGAGCAATTTGGATCTTCCATTGGCTTACAAATGGCTTGTGGCTTACATGGTGCAGCCAGCAGACCCTTATAAGTAAAGGCATCTTGTTATATGGAGAGGATTCAGGGCAATGTTCAGAATCAGGTTGCTATGGACAAGGATGCAATGGGGCAAGCTTTGAGGGATAGAAGATTGGTTGGTGCATTTTTCTGCTGTCCCTGACCCACCACACGTGATAGAACTCCCTCCTGCACTGTGTCCCAGTTGAACTCCTTCTATTTTATGAAGCAAATACCAAACTACCAGTGCAGCAGGAAAAACCCCACAAAAAGTGTAGGAGGGCCAAATGGCTTCACAGTTCAACGGGGAGACACTTAGACCCCAGAGGCCACAGTTTACTTAAAAAGAAAAATATCAGCACTGCTGCCTCATGTTCATTGAAATATCAGAAACAATGTCTTCCAGGTCTCATAGATGCAGACCCAGCTTTGATGGTCTCACTACAAAGAAAGCCAAATCTCCTGAAAACAACATATATTTCAAGTGCCCTATCTCAGAGGCAGTTTCTCAAAAAGCTTTTAGGCCAGCAGAGCTCCATGTTTGTGGAGTGTTTACCCTATCCCTTGCTTTTGGAAACTCCTCTACAACCTCCAAGGTTGTGAACTCCTGAGCATTTTCCATTCCAGATATGTGTTCACTGATTTTCTAACTCTTCTCCTCTAATTTTGTCTTACTTGGGGTGAAGGTAATGTCAAGGCATTGTTCTGGATGAGAGTGGGAGGATATTTGTGCAGCATATATATGCATACAAATTGGATTCATTTTCCAATTTTCATTTTGAAATATTGAATCCCTGACACTAACCCATACCTACTAGACTCAGACAACTCATCCTAATATGATAGAGAAAAATAAGCCAAACCTATAGAAATACAAGCAGTTCATTGGAGGCATGTTGTATAGTTGGACTTGAGTTTTGCATTATATAAGGTAAAAGTTATAAATCTAGTCAATTTTTAATCGAAGAAGTTCTCCCTGAGTTTTTAAACTTAAAAAATACGAGAATTCTTGTTTCCCTTTCTCTTTAGCCTATTCACACTTGTATATTTATATGCACATATAGAATCCTACCAGGTATCACACGTACATTTTTGAGGTGGCTGATTGGCATATACAAACTGTGAGAAGAGTTCACTCCTCCTAAACGCTGTTGGAACTGAAAATTCAACCTATAGGGGAGCTTCCTAGTAGAAGAACATTATGCATAAATTCATGTTCAGTAAAATAAATATTTTTGCATCTGTGGATGATATATATTTACTGATGAATTTCGATTCGCATATATATTGCTACTATTAAATGTATGTGAGTGTTTTTTTTTGTGTGTGTGTGTATAATATATCTGTACACTCTGCAGATATTTCAAAATATAAAATATATGTGTCTAATGTAAACCCTCTAAATTCATTCATGTTCATGTATGTGGATTTATAATCAACTTTTCACAAGATTATAATCAGAAATATTCATCCACCTGAAATACATAATTGTTTCCTAGTACTGAAAACTAACTTCAGTGAATGGGGCATACAAATCCTCATTATTCTACAGAAACGCACCCAGTCTAACATCAATGCAAGTAGACTCCTATGGGACATGATATGTAATTTGACGTTCATATGTATTCAACAATGGTACATTATTATTTCTTCAGTTTTTGCACATTTTAAGTTATACACTTCATCCACAAGTTCACAAATTTATAGGCATTTGTTTCAACTTTAATCACTTCTTGCTTCAGAACACAAGTATTGTCAGGGTTTCTTGACAGGTCTTTTCATGAGACTTCTTTCCAAACACATTATTTTAGATTTCCATAATCACTTTTGAAGCAAAGCTCACACACTCTTCATGATAAACCAAAACACTAATATTTCCATGAGATATATAACTGGTTGGAATGAATGATTGTGTATCAATATATGATTTCCTTTAATTTTTCAGATATCAATTCAATTCATTATTTAAAGTTCAAAAAAGTTGTATTATTTAGTCACAGTATGTTCTATTCATGCTTTATCTATATGTTCATAGACACAGGGTACACCTCTTTGTACCCCCAATTCTAATTTTAAATATTCAATATATTGCTCCCAGAAATGGTGAAAGAAATACTCATGTCACCTCATTATCACAGTAATATTCTGGACAAAAAATGGAAAGGTCACTCTTATGATTGTACCAAAGCCTAAATGGAAAGTGAACATAGATTACTAAAAACATCCATGTCCAGGTTGCCTAATGCTATCAATTGTCAATCCTGTTGGTGACTACATATTTGTTTCCATCTAATTTGTATATTCAAACTCAACCCTGTTGAAAATGACTAATTCTATCACTCACTTTATACTTTGCCTGATTTTGTAATGATTTTATTGATATCTGCTTTTCTACATATTTTCCCCAGTTCACCATAGTGACTGACTCTTCATATGTACTGACATCTACATTCATGCCATTACCGAAACCCTACTGGTAAAGAACATTTGGTCCAAATCCTATACTCACTCTTCTTCCTAAAGCTATCGACTATCTTCCTAATCCTAACGATTATCACTTTTTGCCTGGATGTTCTCTTCTAAATTCAATCATCATAGGTACAAGGTCCTACTCCCTTGTATATCGAATTATCTGAGACATCTTTGCAGAACATAATTCAAAGCTAAGTATCCCAATCAAGGGGAAAACCCTTCTGGGCTTCAAATCATACCTAGATTTTTGTTTTCATACTTTTATTTCACATCTATATTCTTGTAAATATCACAGGTTCCCAATACCATTATTCATCACACAGAATGATTCATAACCCAAATCAAACCTGTTATTAACCCTAAGCGCACACTGTTCCCTCAATCTCATTTTACAGAAAAGCAGGGACAGAGTGGTTCTTACAATACAGGAAATTATGGGATCTTCCACCTGCTGAGAACCTCAAAGGTCCATGCAGAAATGATACCTGCAGAATTTGTAGGCAGGTATGAAGGACCTGAGTGAGCAAAAGTCATCTTCCATGGCAAATAACCTGGTCAGGATGAAGGGATGAGTCTGAATCAGCCTCTCTCTTTTTATTGTAGAGAAGATGGACCAAACCAGGCCTGTGTGGAGAGCTGTTCCTGGGTGCCTAGGGTTGATATACCATTCTACCTTGTGAAAGTGTCACAGGAAGTAGGGGAAGCCTCCATCTCATGGGACCCTTGGAAGCAACAGTTAGGAGAAAGTGGTTGCCAAGGCAGTGACCTCATTCAGTTCCAAAGAATGTGACATACCTCATTTCCTTGGTGATGGAACTCTCTGAAATTTGTATCCAAGCATTGGATTCCAAATGGCTTGTAACTGACATGGTGCTGCCAGCAGACCCTTATATGTAAAGGCATCTTGTTATATGGAGAGTTTTAAGAGGAAAATTAAGAATCAGGTTGATATGGACAAGGGGGCAATGGGGCAAGCTGTGAGAGATAGAAGCCTAGTTGGTGCATTCTCTTGCAGACCCTGACCCACCACACGTGACAGAACTCCCTCCAGCACTGTGTCCCAGTTTAGCTGCTAGTATTTCGTGAAACAAATACCAAACTCACAGTGCAGCAGCCTAAAAACCACAAAAAGTGGAGGAGGACCAAATGGCTTCACAGTCCACACGGGGAGACGGGGAGACACTTAGTCCCCAGTGGCCTCAGTTTACCTATAAAGAGAGGATTCAGCACTGCTTCATCTTGTTCATTGGAAAATAAGAAACCATGTCCTCCAGGTCACATAGATGCAGACCCAGCTTTGATGGTCTCACTACAAAGGAAGCCAAATCTCATGAAAACAACATATATTTAAAGTGCGGAAGCTCAGAGGCATTTTCTCAAAGTTTTTAGGGCAGCAGAGTTACATGTTTGTGGAGTGTTTACCATGTCCCTTACTTTTGGAAACTCCTAAACCACCTCCAAGGTTGTGAACTCCTGAGCATTTTCCATTCCAGATATGTATTCACTGATTGTGTAACTCTTCTCCTCTAATTGTGTCTTACTTGGGGTGAAGGTAATGTCAAGGCATTGTTTTGGATGAGAGCGGGAGGATATTTGTGCAGCATATATTTACATACACATTGGATTCATTTTCCAATTTTTCATTCGAAGTACTGAATCCCTGACACTAACCCATACCTAGTAGACTCAGACTATTCATCCTTATATAATGGGGAAAATTAACCCAACACAATAGAAATACAAGCACTTCAGAGGAGACATGTTCTATAGTTGGACTTGACATTTGCATTATATAAGGTAGGAGTTATACATCTAGTCAAATTTTAATTGAAATATTCTCCATGTGTTTTTAAACTTAACAAATATGTGAATACTTGTTTCCAATTTCTGTAGCCTATTCACACATGTATATTTATATGCATATATAGAATCCTACCAGGTATCACACGTACATTTTTGTAAGGTGGATGTCTTGGCATATACAAATTGTGAGAAGTGTTCACTCCTCCTAAATGCTGTTGGAAATGAAAATTCAACCTATAAGAGAGCGTCCTAGAAGAACAACATTATACATAAACTCATGTTCAGAAACATAAATATTTTTGCATCTGTGGATGATATATATTTACTGATGAATTTCGATTGGCATTTATATTGGTACTTTTTAATGTCTGTGAGTGTTGTGTGTGTGTGTGTGTGTGTGTGTGTGTGTGTGTGTGTGTGTATAGATATAGATATAGATATACTCTCCAAAGTTTTCCAAATATGAAATATATGTGTCTAGTATACACTCTCTAAATTCATTCATGTTCATGTATGTGGATTTATAATCAACTTTTCACAAGATTATAATCAGAAATATTCATCCACCTGAAATACATATTTGTTTCCTATTACTGACTACTAACTTCAGTGAAGGGTGCATACAAATCCTAATTATTCTACAGTATCTGACCCAGTATAACATCAATGCAAGTAGACTCCTATGGGACATGATATGTAATTTGTCATTCATTTGTATTCGACACTGGTACATTATTGTTTCTTCAGTTTTTGCACATCATAGGATATACATTTCATCCACAAGTTCACAAATTCATAGGCATTTGTTTCAACATTAATCACTTCTTGCTTCAGAACACATGTATTGTCAAGGTTTCTTGACTGGTCTTTTCATGAGACTTCTTTCCAAACACATTATTTTGAATTTCCATAATCATTTTGAAGCAAAACTCACACACTCTTCATGATAAACCAAAACACTAATATTTCCATTAGATATATAACTGGTTGGAATGAATGATTGTATATCAATATACAATTTCCTTTTATTTTTCAGATATCAGTTCAATTCATTATTTAAAGTTCAAAAAAGTTATATTATTTATTCACAGTATGGTCTATTTGTGGTTTTTCTCTATGTTCATAGAAACAGGGTACACCTATTTGTACCCCCAATTCTAATTTTACATCTTCAATACATTGCTCCCAGAAATGGTGAAAGAAATACTCATGTCACCTCATTATCACAGTAATATTCTGGACAAAAAATGGAAAGGTCACACTTATGATTGTACCAAAGCCTAAATGGAAAGTGAACATGGATTTCTAAAAACATCCATGTCCAGGTTGCCTAATGCTGTCAATTGTCACTCATATTGGTGACTACATATTTGTTTTTTCCTAATATATATTGAAACTCAACCCTGTTGAAAATGTCTAATTCTATCCCTCACTTTATACTTTGCCTGATTTCGTAATGTTTCCATTGATATCTGCTTTTCTACATATTTTCCCCAGTTCAACATAGTGTCTGACTCTTCATATGTGCTGACATTTACATTCACTCTATAACCAAAAGTCTATTGCTAAAGAACTTTTGGTCCAAATCCTATACTCACTCGTCTTCCTAAACCTACCGACTATCTTCCTAAACCTACTGAATATCCCTTTTTGACTGGATGTTCTCTTCTAAATTCAATCATCCAATGTACAAGGTCCTATGCCATTGTATATCAAATTATCTGAGACATCTTTGCAGAACATAATTCAAAGCTAAGTATCCCAATCAAGGGCAAAACCCTTCTGGGCTTCAAAGCATACCTAGATTTCTTTTTTCATACTTATATTTCACCTCTATATTCTTGTAAATATTGCAGGTTCCCAATCCCATTATTCATCGCACAGAATCATTCGTCACCAAATCAAACCTGTTTTTAACCCCAAGTATACACTGTTCCCTCAATCATTTTACAGAAGAGCAGGGACAGAGGGGTTCTTACAATACAGGAAAGTTGGGGATCTTCCACCAGATGAGAACCTCAAATGTCCATGCACAAAAGATACCTGGAGAAGTTGTAGGCAGGTATGAAGCACCTGAGAGAGCAAAAGTCATCTTCCATGGCAAACAACCATGGGATGTGTCTGAATCTGCCTCTCTCTTCTTATTGTAGACAAGGTGGAACAATCCAGGCCTGAGTGGAGAGCTGTTCCCGGGTGCCAATGGTTGATATACATTCTACCTTATGAAAGTGTCACAGGAAGTAGGGGAAACCTCCATCTTATGTAACCCTTGGAAGCAACTGTTAGGACAAAGTGGTTGCCAAGGCAGTGACCTCATTCAGTTCCAAAGAATGTGACATACCTCATTTCCTTGGTGATGGAACTCTCTGAACTTGGTATCCAAGAAGCCAGGCACCCAGAGGCAGTCCCAGTCCCAGTCCCAGTGGGCTCACTTGTTTGGATTTACCAAGGACAGAGTCAGTTTTCTTGGTACCTACTGATGTGAGGATGGCCTAATGCCAGGAGAACTCTAAAGAGGGACCTTTCCTGAGAAAGCAGGTAGTGGCTAACCACATTTTCCTGACAACTACACAGAGTTGAACAAGGAAACAAGATCTGAGAGAAGACAGGCCATTTCAGGGGAACATAGTATGGCCCGCAGTCAGAGGAAACTCCGGATAGTCACAGACCTACTTGGGGTAAGGAGGTGCCTTTGTGGGAGTGGGTGTGGGTTTGTTGTTTTGTCTCATGTTCTGAGAATAGGTAGGAAAGGCGGTTTGTTTGGTTTGTAGTGGACAGTTTCTAGTAAGTTGTTTGACAAGGCGAGTGTTTCTGTTTCGGTGTATCCCAATGTGTCCGTTGTTGTAGACATTAAAAAGAGAATGCATTAATTGATGTGTCCTGTCTAGTATAAGTCTTCCCATAATTCATCCTGCCCAATATATGAATGAACTGCAGCTTGTCTTATCGATGTGCAACACCTACTATCTTTCTAAGATGCTGTTTTCTTCCTGAATTCTGGCCACTCTCCAGAATAGGCTCATGGTTTTGTGTCCAAAATATGTACCACCTCCAAGCTCTGTGACATGTCCATGTAATGGATAGCTGAAGAGAATGGCGAGCATTTCAGAAAACTCAGATATCAGTGTGACCAGGAAAGTCTCAGTGCAGAAACCCTGCTTTGGGCAATTTGCTTACTAATTGTTGTGTTGCACTGAATGTCAGGAAGGTCTTTGCCTCAGGCCACCCCTTTGTGAAGACTGAAGAAAACAGTTTTCAAATACAAATGAATGGGCATCACCTGTGGCTTCTGGCTTCATTGCTTTGAGAATGGATGTGTCTGAATCAGCCTCTTGGCCATGTGTTTGGCTGTGACTTAGATTCTCAGCACCTGATGAATCTAAAGAATGATCCCATGCGTGCATCCAAAACCATAAGGGCAAAAAATCATTCATTGTGGATGAAGTCTCTTGCCTTCCTCTGTTAGGTTCCTGAACTCCATCTAGTGAGAATAGGGATTCTTTGAGTCAAATGAGTTCTTCAAATCTCTGCAGAGGTGCTTGGGTTTTCGAATAACTTTAAATCACATAAAGAATCTATTCCTGAAATCAGTAGGCCTCAAATTGGAGAAACACAGAAGAATTAACGGCAGGCTTCTTTGATCATTCCTGGTTCACAGAAACGGTGTCCAGGCCACCCTGACTTTAGGCAAATGAGGGGAAAACGAGCTGATTTTGGACACTGTCTTGGGCTGCGCCCCTCATGGAAACCTCCAGCCAGAGGTTAAGATGAGTTACTATATGGAATAAGATGAGGGCCATGTGGGAGTGTTTCGGTTTTAATTTTGGTCATTTGTGTGGCATTGGAAAAAATGACTGGGTCCACGTGGGCTTGAACTCTGGTGTGATTCCCCTTAGAGACTGGGTTTTAGAACTGAACTCAGAGAAGCATTGCCATGAATTTTGTTAGAATTTGAAGAGGCCACGCATGAAAGTCGCTCTTGGAAATTGAGACCTAGGCCCCGGGTGGATTTCCAAAGAGGCCTGGGAATCTCAGCAAGGATATCAAATGATTTTATTCTTAAAGACATGGCAGCCATAGTTGAGAGTCAAAACACACATGGACCTCACATTGTAGACCTCAATGGGCCTGGCCTAATGTGACCTTTTGACCACTCTTTGGAAAGCCTTGCCTGTGAGAGTTTTCCAGAGATTTCATTGAAATGAGCTTCCTCACCATTTAATGTTTGCTGAATGAATTGAAACCCACAGTGCCTCCAACTTCATGCTTGAAAAATGGCTAGATAAATACCATGAAATTTTTGAAATTTCTATGACCAGGTGGCACTGGAGAAACATTGGATGTCCTGTTGCTGATCATGAGTATACCAGACAGTGCCTTGATTTACGGAGTTTCATGAAAATGGTGTAGAATAGGATGCCAGTAAGTTGGAGCCTGCTGAGTAGTGGGTCTAGAGCAGTGGTGGGAAGGTGTTTGATAAAACATCCGTGGTAGGGCCATGTGGATCTACCATTGGATTCCAAATGGCTTGTAACTGGCGTGGTACAGCCAGCAGACCCTTATATGTAAAACCATCTTGTTATATGCAGAGTTTTCAGAGGAAAATGAAGAATCAGGTTGATATGGACAAGGGGGAAATGGGGCAAGCTGTGAGAGATCGAAGCTTATTTGGTGCATTCTCTAGCAGACCCTGACCCACCACACGTGACAGAACTCCCTCCAGCACTCTGTCCCAGATTAGCTCCTAGTATTTCGTGAAACAAATACCAAACTCACAGTGCAGCAGCAAAAAAACCACAAAAAGTGGAGGAGGACCAAATGGCTTTACAGTGCACACGGGGAGAAACTTAGTCCTCAGTGGCCTCAGTTTACCTACAAAGAGTGGATTCAGCACTGCTTCATCTTGTTCATTGGAAAATAAGAAACCATGTCCTCCAGGTCACATAGATGCAGACCCAGCTTTGATGGTCTCCCTACAAAGGAAGACAAATCTCCTGAAAACAACATATATTTCAAGGGCGGAAGCTCAGAGGCAGTTTCTCAAAAAGTTTTTAGGCCAGCAGAGCTCCATATTTGTGGAGTGTTTACCCTGTCCCTTAGTTTTGCAAACTCCTCTACCACCTCCAAGGTTGTGAACTCCTGAGCATTTTACATTCCAGATATCTATTCACTGATTTTGTAACTCTTTTCCTCTAATTGTGTCTTACTTGGGGTGAAGGTAATGTCAAGGCATTCTTCTTAATGAGAGCGGGAGGATATTTGTGCAGCATATATTTACATACACATTGGATTCATTTTCCAATTTTCCATTCGAAATGCTGAATTCCTGACACTAAGCCATACCTAGTAGACTCAGACTATTCATCCTAATATAATGGGGAAAATTAACCCAACACAATAGAAATACAAGCACTTCAGAGGAGACATGTTGTATAGTTGGACTTGACATTTGCATTATATAAGGTAGGAGTTATAAATGTATTCAAATTTTAATGGACATATTCTCCATGTGTTTTTAAACTTAACAAATATGTGAATTCTTGTTTCCCTTTTCTTTAGCCTATTCACACATGTATATATATATGCATATATAGAATCCTAGCAGGTATCACATGTACATTTTGTGAGGTGGCTTTCTTAGCAGATACAAATTGTGAGAAGAGTTCACTCCTCCTAAATGCTGTTGGAAATAAAAATTCAACGTATAGGAGACCGTCCTAGTCGAACAACGTTATACATAAAGTCATATTCAGTAAAATAAATATTTTTGCATTTCTGGATGACATATATTTACTGATGAATTTCGATTGGCATTTATATTGGTACTTTTTAATGTCTGTGAGTGTTGTGTGTGTGTGTGTGTGTGTGTGTGTGTATAGATATAGATATAGATATACTCTCCAAATTTTTCAAAATATGAAATATATGTGTCTAATATACACTCTCTAAATTCATTCTTGTTCATGTATGTGGATTTATAATCAACTTTTCACAAGATTATAATCAGTAATATTCATGCACCTGAAATACATATTTGTTTCCTAGTACTGAAAACTAACTTCAGTGAATGGTGCATACATATCCTAATTATTCTACAGTAACTGACCCAGTCTAACATCAATGCAAGTAGACTCCTATGGGACATGATATGTAATTTGTCATTGATTTGTATTCGACACTGCTACATTATTGTTTCTTCAGTTTTTGCACATCATAGGATATACATTTCACCCACAAGTTCACAAATTAATAGGCATTTGTTTCAACTTTAATTACTTCTTGCTTCAGAACACATGTATTGTCAGGGTTTCTTGACTGGTCTTTTCATGAGACTTCTTACCAAACACATTATTTTGAATTTCCATAATCATTTTGAAGCAAAACTCACAAACTCTTCATGATAAAAGAAAGCAATAATATTTCCATTAGATAAATAACTGGTTGGAATTAATGATTGTATATCAATATACGATTTCCTTTAATTTTTCAGATATCAGTTCAATTCATTATTTAAATTTCAAAAAAGTTATATTATTTATTCACAGTATGGTCTATTCATGCTTTTTCTCTATGTTCATACAAACAGGGTACACCTCTTTGTACAACCAAATCTAATTTTACATATTCAATATATTGCTCCCAGAAATGGTTAAAGAAATACTCATGTCACCTCATTATCACAGTAATATTCTGGACAAAAAATGGAAAGGTCACACTTATGATTGTACCAAAGCCTAAATTGAAAGTGAACATGGATTTCTAAAAACATCTATGTCCAGGTTGCCTAATGCTGTCAATTGTCAATTCTATTGGTGACTACATATTTGTTTTTTCCTAATTTATATATTCAAACTCAACCCTGTTGAAAATGTCTAATTCTATCACTCACTTTATACTTTGCCTCATTTCGTAATGTTTCTATTGATATCGGCTTTTCTACATATTTTCCCCAGTTCAACATACTGACTGACTCTTCATATGTGTTGACATTTACATTCACTCTATAACCGAAAGTCTATTGCTAAAGAACTTTTGGTCCAAATCCTATACTCACTCTTCTTCCTAAACCTACCGACTATCTTCCTAATCCTACTGAATATCCCTTTTTGACTGGATGTTCTCTTCTAAATTCAATCATCCAATTTACAAGGTCCTATGCCATTGTATATCGAATTATCTGAGACAACTTTGCAGAACATAATTCAAAGCTAAGTATCCCAATCAAGGGCAACACTATTATAGGCTTCAAATCATACCTTGATTTCTGTTTTCATACTTATATTTCAACTCTATATTCTTGTAAATATTGCATGTTTCCAATACCATTATTCATCGCACAGAATCATTCCTAACCCAAATGAAACCTGTTTTTAACCCCAAGTATACACTGTTCCCTCAATTAATTTACAGAAGAGCAGGGACAGAGTGGTTCTTACAATACAGGAAAGTTGGGGGCCTTCCACCTGATGAGAACCTCAAATGTCCATGCACAAATGATACCTGGAGAAGTTGTAGGCAGGTATGAAGCACCAGAGAGAGCAAAAGTCCTCTTCCATGGAAAAGAACCTGGTCAGGATGAAGGGATGTGTCTGAATCTGCCTCTCTCTTCTTATTTTAGAGATGATGGACCAAACCAGGCATGAGTGGAGAGCTGTTCCCGGGTGCCAATGGTTGATATACATTCTACCTTATGAAAGTGTCACAGGAAGTAGGGCAACCTCCATCTTATGTTACCCTTGGAAGCAACTGTTTTGACAAAGTGGGTGCCAAGGCAGGGACCTCATTCAGTTCCAAAGAATGTGACATACCTCATTTCCTTGGTGATGGAACTCTCTGAACTTGGTATCCAAGAAGCCAGGCACCCAGAGGCAGTCCAAGTCTCAGTCCCAGTGGGCTCACTTGTTTGGATTTACCAAGGACAGTCAGTTTTCTTGGTATCTAATGATGTGAGAATGGCCAAATGCCAGGAGAGCTGTGAAGATGGATTTTTCCTGAGAAAACAGGTAGTGTCTAACCACTTTTTCCTGACATCTTCACAGAGTTGGTCAATGAAACAAGATCTGAGAGAAGACAGTCCATTTTGGGGGAACATAGTATGGCCCACTGGTCAGAGGACACTCCGGATAGTCACAGACCTACTTGGGGGAAGGAGGTGCCTTTGTGGGAGTGGGTGTGGGTTTGTTGTTTTGTCTCATGTTCTGAGAATAGATAGGAAAGTAGGTTTGTTTGGTTTGGAATGGACAGTTTCTTGTAACTCATTTGACACGGCGAGTTTTTCTGTTTCTGTGTATCCCCTGTGTTCGTTATTGTAGACATTAGAAAAGAGAATGCTTTAATGGTGTTTCCTGTCTAGTATAAATCTTCCCATAATTCATCCTGCCCAATATATGAAAGGACTGCAGCTTGTCTTATCGATGTGCAACACCTGCTATCTTTCTAAGTTGTTGTTTTCTTTCTGAATTCTGGACACTTTCCAGAATAGGCTCATGGATTTGTGTCCAAAATATGTACCACCTCCAAGCTCTGTGACATGGCCATGTACTGGATAGCTGAAGAGAATGGCGAGAATCTCAGACAACTCAGATATCAGCGTGACCAGGAAAGTCTCAGTGCAGAAACCCTGCTTGGGGCCTTTTGCTTACTTATTGTTTTGTTGCACTCAATGTCAGGAAGGTCTTTGCCTCAGGCCACTCCTTTGTGAAGCCTGAAGAAAACAGTTTTCAAATGGAAATGAATGGGCTTCACCTGTGGCTCTTTGCTTAATTGCTTTGGAAAGGGATGTGTCTTTATCAGCCTCTTGGACCTGTGTGTGGCTGTGACTTAGATTCACAGAACCTGATGGATCTTAAGAATGATCCCATGTGAGCTTCCAAAACCAAAATGGCAAAAATATCATTCATTGTGGATGAAGTCTCTTTCCTTCCTCTGTTAGGTTCCTGCACTCCATCAAATGAGAATAGGGATTCTTTGGGTCAAATGAGTTCTTCAAAGCCCTGCAGAGGTGCTTGTGTTTTCGCATGACTCTAAATCACCTAAAGAATCGATACATAAAATCAGTAGGCATCAAATTGGGGAAACACAGAAGTATTAACGGCAGGCTTATTTGTTCAATCCTGGTTCACAGAAACGGTGTCCAGGCCACCCTGACTTTAGGAAAAAGAGGGGCAAACGAGCTGATTTTGGACACTGTCTTTGGCTGCGCCCCTCATGGAAACCTCCACCCAGAGGTTAAGATGATTGACTATATGGAATAAGATGAGGGCCATGTGGGAGTGTTTTGATTTTAATTTTGATCATTTGTGTGGCATTTAAAAAAAATGACTGGGTCCACGTGGGCTTGAACTCTGGTGTGATTCCCCTTAGAGACTGGGATTTGAAACTGAACTCAGAGAAGCATTGGCATGAATTTTGTTGGGATTTTAAGAGGCCACGCATGAAAGTCGCTCTTGGAAACTGAGACCTAGGCCCCGGTGGATTTCCACAGAGGCCTGGGAATCTCAGCAAGGATATCACATTATATAATTCTTAAAGAAATGGCAGCCATAGTTTAGAGTCAAAACACACATGGACCTCACATTGTAGACCTCAATGGGCCTGGCCTAATGTGACCTTTTGTTCACTCTTTGGGAAGCCTTGCCTGTGAGGGTTCTCCAGAGATTTCATTGAAATGAGCTTCCTCACCATTTAATGTTTGCTGAATGAATTGAAACCCACAGTGCCTCCAACTTCATGCTTGAAAAATGGCTAAATAAATACCATGAAATTTTTGAAATTCCAATGACCAGGTGGCACTGGAGAAACATTGGATGTCCTGTTGCCGATCATGAGTATACCAGACAGTGCCTTGATTTACTGAGTTTCATAAAAATGGTGTAGAACAGAGATGCCAGTAAGTTGGAGTCTGCTGAGTAGTGGGTCTAGAGCAGTGGTGGAGAGGTGTTTGATAAAACATCCATGGTAGTGCCATGTGGATCTACCATTGGATTCCAAATGGCTTGTAACTGATATGGTGCAGCCAGCAGACCCTTATATGTAAAGGCATCTTGTTATATGGAGAGTTTTCAGAGGAAAATGAAGAATCAGGTTGATATGGACATGGAGTCAATTGGGCAAGCTGTGAGAGATAGAAGCCTAGTTGGTGCATTCTCTTGCAGACCCTGACCCACCACACGTGACAGAACTCCCTCCAGCACTGTGTCCCAGTTTAGTTCCTAGTATTTCGGGAAACAAATACCAAACTCACAGTGCAGCAGCAAAAACACCACAAAAAGTGGAGGAGGACCAAATGGCTTCAGTGTCCACACGGGGAGACACTTAGTACCCAGTGGTCTCAGTTTACCTACAAAGAGAGGATTCAGCACTGCTTCATCTTGTTCATTGGAAAATAAGAAACCATGTCCTCCAGGTCACATAGATGCAGACCCAGCTTTGATGGTCTCACTACAAAGGAAGCCAAATCTCATGAAAACAACATATATTTCAAGTACAGAAGCTCAGAGGCAGTTTCTCAAAAAGTTTTTAGGCCAGCAGAGCTCCATGTTTGTGGAGTGTTTACCCTGTCCCTTAGTTTTGGAAACTCCTCTACCACCTCCAAGGTTGTGAACTCCTGATCATTTTCCATTCCAGGTATGTATTCACTGATTTTGTAACTCTTCTCCTCTAATTGTGTCTTACTTGGGGTGAAGGTAATGTCAAAGCATTGTTCTGGATGAGAACGGGAGGATATTTGTGCAGCATATATTTACATACACATTGGATTCATTTTCCAATTTTCCATTCGAAATGCTGAATTCCTGACACTAAGCCATACCTAGTAGACTCAGACTATTCATCCTAATATAATGGGGAAAATTAACCCAACACAATAGAAATACAAGCACTTCAGAGGAGACATGTTGTATAGTTGGACTTGACATTTGAATTATTTAAGGTAGGAGTTATAAATGTATTCAAATTTTAATGGACATATTCTCCATGTGTTTTTAAACTTAACAAATATGTGAATTCTTGTTTCCCTTTTCTTTAGCCTATTCACACATGTATATATATATGCATATATAGAATCCTAGCAGGTATCACACGTACATTTCTGTGAGGTGGCTGTCTTGGCAGATACAAATTGTGAGAAGAGTTCACTCCTCCTAAATGCTGTTGGAAATGAAAATTCAACCTATAGGAGAGCGTCCTAGTAAAACAACATTATACATAAACTCATGTTCAGCAAAATAAATATTTTTGCATCTGTGGATCATATATATTTACTGATCAATTTCGATTGGCATTTATATTGGTATTTTTTAATGTCTGTGAGTGTTGTGTGTGTGTGTGTGTGTGTGTGTGTGTGGATATAGATATAGATATAGATATAGATATACTCCCCAAATTTTTCAAAATATGAAATATATATGTCTAATATACACTCTCTAAATTCATTCATGTTCATGTATGTGGATTTATAATCAACTTTTCACAAGATAATAAACAGAAATATTCATCCACCTGAAATATATATTTGTTTCCTAGTACTGAAAACTAACTTCAGTGAATGGTGCATACATATCCTAATTATTCTACAGTAACCGACCCAGTATAACATCAATGCAAGTAGACTCCTATGGGACATGATATGTAATTTGTCATTCATTTGTATTCGACACTGCTACATTATTGTTTCTTCAGTTTTTGCAAATCATAGGATATACATTTCATCCATAAGTTCACAAATTAATAGGCATTTGTTTCAACTTTAATCACTTCTTGCTTCAGAACACATGTATTGTCAGGGTTTCTTGAATGGTCTTTTCATGAGACTTCTTTCCAAACACATTATTTTGAATTTCCATAGTCATTTTGAAGCAAAACTCACACACTCTTCATGATAAACCAAAACACTAATATTTCGTTTAGATATATAACTGGTTGGAATGAATGATTGTATATCAATATACGATTTCCTTTAATTTTTCAGATATCAGTTCAATTCATTATTTCAAGTTCAAAAAAGTTATATTATTTATTCACAGTATGGTCTATTCATGCTTTTTCTCTATGTTCATAGAAACAGGGTACACCTCTTTGTACCCCCGATTCTGATTTTACATCTTCAATATATTGCTCCCAGAAATGGTGAAAGAATTACTCATGTCACCTCATTATCACAGTAATATTCTGGACAAAAAATGGAAAGGTCACACCTATGATTGTACCAAATCCTAAATGGAAAGTGAACATGGATTTCTAAAAACATCCATGTCCAGGTTGCCTAATGCTGTCAATTGTCAATCCTATTGGTGACTACATTTTTGTTTTTTTCTAATTTATATATTCAAACTCAATCCTGTTGAAAATGTCTAATTCTATCACTCACTTTATACTTTGCCTCAGTTCGTAATGTTTCTATTGATCTCTGCTTTTCTACATATTTTCCCCAGTTCAACATAGTGACTGACTCTTCATATGTGCTGACATTTACATTCACTCTATAACCGAAAGTCTATTGCTAAAGAACTTTTGGTCCAAATCCTATACTCACTCTTCTTCCTAAACCTACCGACTATCTTCCTAATCCTACTGAATATCCCTTTTTGACTGGGTGCTCTCTTTTAAATTCAATCATCCAATTTACAAGGTCCTATGCCATTGTATATCCAATTATCTGAGACATCTTTGCAGAACATAATTCAAAGCTAAGTATCCCAATCAAGGGCAGAACCCTTATGGGCTTCAAATCATACCT
Source organism: Callospermophilus lateralis (assembly GCF_048772815.1). NCBI lineage: Eukaryota > Metazoa > Chordata > Mammalia > Rodentia > Sciuridae > Callospermophilus > Callospermophilus lateralis. Next base: position 664,281 of record NW_027514349.1, on the reverse strand, counting down.
AGATTTCTGTTTTCATACTTATATTTCACATCTATATTTTGTAAGCATTGCAGGTTCCCAATACCATTATTCATCGCACAGAATCATCCGTAACCCATATCAAACCTGTTTTTAACCCCAATTATACACTGGTCCCTCAATCATCTTACAGAAGAGCAGGGACAGAGTGGTTCTTACAATACAGGAAAGTTGGGGATATTCCACCTGATGAGAACCTCAAAGGTCCATGCAGAAATGATACCTGGAGAAGTTGTAGGCAGGTATGAAGGACCTGAGAGAGCAAAAGTCATCTTCCATGGCAAATATCTTGGTCAGAAAGAAGGGATGTGTCTGAATCAGCCTCTCTCTTCTTATTGTAGAGAAGATGGACCAAACCAGGCCTGTGTGGAGAGCTGTTCCTGGGTGCCTATGGTTGATATACCATTCTCCCTTGTGAAAGTGTCACAGGAAGTAGGGGAAGCCTCCATCTCATGGGACCCTTGGAAGCAACAGTTAGGACAATGTGGTTGCCAAGGAAGTGACTCATTCAGTTCCAAAGAAAGTGACATACCTCATTTCCTTGGTGATGGAACTCTCTGAAATTTGTATCCAAGAGGCCAGGCACCCAGAGGCAGTCCCAGTCCCAGTCCCAGTGGGCTCACTTGTTTGGATTTACCAAGGACAGAGTCAGTTTTCTTGGTACCTACTGATGTGAGGATGGCCTAATGCCAAGAGAACTCTGAAGATGGACCTTTCCTGAGAAAGCAGGTAGTGGCTCACCACTTTTTCCTGAAAACTACAAAGAGTTGAACAAGGAAACAAGATCTGAGAGAAGACAGGACATTTCGGGGGAACATAGTATGGCCCGCAGTCAGAGGAAACTCCGGATAGTCACAGACCTACTTGGGGGAAGGAGGTGCCTTTGTGGGAGTGGGTGTGGGTTTGTTCTTTTGTCTCATGTTCTGAGAATAGGTAGGAAAGGCTGTTTGTTTGGTTTGGAGTGGACAGTTTCTAGTAAGTTGTTTGATCAGGCGAGTGTTTCTGTTTCGGTGTATCCCAATGTGTCCGTTGTTGTAAACATTAAAAAGAGAATGCATTAATGGAGGTGTCCTGTCTAGTATAAATCTTCCCATAATTCATCCTGCCCAATATATGAATGGACTGCAGCTTGTCTTATCGATGTGCAACACCTGCTATCTTTCTACGTTGCTGTTTTCTTCCTGAATTCTAGCCACTCTCCAGAATAGGCTCATGGTTTTGTGTCCAAAATATGTACCACCTCCAAGCTCTGTGACATGGCCATGTACTGGATAGCTGAAGAGAATGGCGAGCATCTCAGAAAACTCAGATATCAGTGTGACCAGGAAAGTCTCAGTGCAGAAACCCTGCTTTGGGCCTTTTGCTGACTTATTGTTGTGTTGCACTGAATGTCAGGAAGGTCTTTGCCTCAGGCCACCCCTTTGTGAAGCCTGAAGAAAACAGTTTTCAAATGGAAATGAATGGGCATCTCCTGTGGCTTCTGGCTTCATTGCTTTGGGAAAGGATGTGTCTGAATCAGCCTCTTGGCCATGTGTGTGGCTGTGACTTAGATTCTCAGCACCTGATGAATCTAAAAATGATCCCCTGTGTGCATCCAAAACCATAAGGGCAAAAAATCTTTCATTGTGGATGAATTCTCTTGCCTTCCTCTGTTAAAATCCTGAACTCCATAAGTGAGAATAGGGATTCTTTGGGTCAAATGAGTTCTTCAAATCTCTGCAGAGGTGCTTGGGTTTTCGAATAACTTTAAATCACATAAAGAATGTATTCCTGAAATCAGAAGGCCTCAAATTGGAGAAACACAGAAGAATTAACGGCAGGCTTCTTTGATCATTCCTGGTTCACAGAAACGGTGTCCAGGCCACCCTGACTTTAGGCAAATGAGGGGCAAACGAGCTGATTTTGGACACTGTCTTGGGCTGCGCCCCTCATGGAAACCTCCAGCCAGAGGTTAAGATGAGTTACTATATGGAATAAGATGAGGGCCATGTGGGAGTGTTTCGGTTTTAATTTTGGTCATTTGTGTGACATTTGGAAGAAATGACTGTGTCCACGTGGGCTTGAACTCTGGTGTGATTCCCCTTAGAGACTGGGTTTTGGAACTGAACTCAGAGAAGCATTGCCATGAATTTTGTTGGTATTTTAAGAGGCCACGCATGAAAGTCGCTCTTGGAAACTGAGACCTAGGCCCCGGGTGGATTTCCACAGAGGCCTGGGAAACTCAGCAAGGATATCAAATGATTTTATTCTCAAAGAAATGGCAGCCATAGTTGAGAGTCAAAACACACATGGACCTCACATTGTAGACCTCAATGGGCCTGGCCTAATGTGACCTTTTGTCCACTCTTTGGGAAGCCTTGCCTTTTAGAGATCTCCAGAGATTTCATTGAAATGAGCTTCCTCACCATTTAATGTTTGCTGCATGAATTGAAACCCACAGTGCCTCCAACTTCATGCTTGAAAAATGGCTAGATAAATACCATGAAATTTTTGAAATTCCTATGACCAGGTGGCACTGGAGAAACATTGGATGTCCTGTTGCTGATTATGAGTATACCAGACAGTGCCTTGATTTACTGAGTTTCATGAAAATGGTGTAGAACAGAGATGCCAGTAAGTTGGAGCCTGCTGAGTAGTGGGTCTAGAGCAGTGGTGGGGAGGTGTTTGATAAAACATCCGTGGTAGGGCCATGTGGATCTACCATTGGATTCCAAAGGGCTTGTAACTGACATGGTGCAGCCAGCAGACCCTTATATGTAAAGGCATCTTGTTATATGGAGAGTCTTCAGAGGAAAATGAAGAATCAGGTTGATATGGACAAGGGGGCAATGGGCCAAGCTGTGAGAGATAGAAGCCTAGTTGGTGCATTCCCTTGCAGACCCTGACCAACCACACGTGACACAACTCCCTCCAGCACTGTATCCCAGTTTAGCTCCTAGTATTTCGTGAAACAAATACCAAACTCACAGTGCAGCAGGAAAAACACCACAAAAAGTGGAGGAGGACCAAATGGCTTCACAGTCCACACGGGGAGACACTTAGTCTCCAGTGGCATCAGTTAACCTACAAAGAGAGGATTCAGCACTGCTTCATCTAGTTCTTTGGAAAATAAGAAACCATGTCCTCCAGGTCACATAGATGCAGACCCAGCTCTCATAGTCTCACTACAAAGGAAGCCAAATCTCCTGAAAACAACATATATTTCAAGTGCAGAATCTCAGAGGAGTTTCTCAAAAAGTTTTTAGGCCAGCAGAGCTCCATGTTTGTGGAGTGTTTACCCTGTCCCTTAGTTTTGGAAACTTTTCTACCACCTCCAAGGTTGTGAACTGCTGAGCATTTTCCATTCCAGATATGTATTCACTGATTTTGTAACTCCTCTCCTCTAATTGTGTCTTACTTGGGGTGAAGGTGATGTCAAGGCATTCTTCTGGATGAGAGCGGGAGGAAATTGTGCAGCATATATTTACATACGCATTGGATTCATTTTCAAATTTTCCATTCGAAGTACTGAATCCCTGACATTAACCCATACCTGGTAGACTTAGACAGTTCATCCTAATATAATGGGGAAAATTAACCCAACACAATAGAAATACAAGCACTTCAGAGGAGACATGTTGTATAGGTGGACTTGACATTTGTATTATATAAGGTAGGAGTTATAAATCTAGTCAAATTTTAATTGAAATATTCTCCATGTGTTTTTAAACTTAACAAATATGTGAATTCTTGTTTCCCTTTTCTGTAGCCTATTCACACATGTATATTTATATGCATATATAGAATCCTACCAGGTATCACATGTACATTTTTGTGAGGTGGCTGTCTTGGCAGATACAAATTGTGAGAAGAGTTCACTCCTCCTAAATGCTGTTGGAAATGAAAATTCAACCTATAGGAGAGCGTCCTAGTACAACAACATTATACATAAACTCATGTTCAGTAAAATAAATATGTTTGCATCTGTGGATGATATATATTTACTGATGAATTTCGATTGGCATTTATATTGGTACTTTTTAATGTCTGTGAGTGTTGTGTGTGTGTGTGTGTGTGTGTGCGTGTGTGTGTGTGTGTGTGTGTGTGTGTATATGTATATATATATATATATATATATATATATATATATAATAGATAGATATATATAGATATATATATAGATGTAGATATAGATATAGATATACTCTCCAAATTTTTCAAAATATGGAATATATGTGTCTAATATACACTCTCTAAATTCATTCATGTTTATGTATGTGGATTTGTAATCAACTTTTCACAAGATTATAATCATAAATATTCATCCACTTGAAATACATATTTGTTTCCTAGTACTGAAAACTAACTTCAGTGAATTGTGCATACAAATCCTAATTATTCTACAGTAACTGACCCAGTCTAACATCAATGCAAGTAGACTCCTATGGGACATGATATGTAATTTGTCATTCATTTGTATTCGACACTGCTACATTATTGTTTCCTCAGTTTTTGCACATCATAGGATATACATTTCATCCACAAGTTCACAAATTAACAGGCATTTGTTTCAACTTTAATCACTTCTTGCTTCAGAACACATGTATTGTCAGGGTTTCTTGAATGGTCTTTTCATGAGACTTCTTTCCAAACACATTATTTTGAATTTCCATAATCATTTTGAAGCAAAACTCACACACTCTTTATGATAAACCAAAACATTAATATTTCCATTAGATATATATCTGGTTGGAATGAATGATTGTATATCAATATACGACTTCCTTTAATTTTTCAGATATCAGTTCAATTCATTATTTAAAGTTCAAAAAAGTTATATTATTTATTCACAGTATGGTCTATTCATGCTTTTTCTCTATGTTCATAGAAACAGGGTACACCTCTTTCTACCCCCGATTCTATTTTACATCTTCAATATATTGCTCCCAGAAATGGTGAAAGAATTACTCATGTCACCTCATTATCACAGTAATATTCTGGACAAAAAATGGAAAGGTCACACTTATGATTGTACCAAAGCCTAAATGGAAAGTGAACATGGATTTCTAAAAACATCCATTTCCAGGTTGCCTAATGCTGTCAATTGTCAATCCTATTGTTGACTACATTTTTGTTTTTTCCTAGTTTATATATTCAAACTCAACCCTGTTGAAAATGTCTAATTCTATCACTCACTTTATACTTTGCCTGATTTCGTAATGTTTCTATTGATATCTGCTTTTCTACATATTTTCCCCAGTTCAACATAGTGACTGACTCTTCATATGTGCTGAAATATACTTTCACTCTATAACTGAAAGTCTATTGCTAAAGAACTTTTGGTCCAAATCCTATACTCACTCTTCTTCCGAAACCTACTGACTATCTTCCTAATCCTACTGAATATCCCTTTTTGACTAGATGTTCTCTTCTAAATTCAATCATCCAATGTACAAGGTCCTATGCCATTGTATATCAAATTATCTGAGACAAATTTGCAGAACATAATTCAAAGTCCAGTATCCCAATCAAGGGCAGAACCCTTCTGGGCTTCAAATCATACCTAGATTTCTGTTTTCATACTTATATTTCACCTCAATATTCTTGTAAATATTTCAGGTTCCCAATACCATTATTCATCGCACAGAGTCATACATAACCAAAATCAAACCTGTTTTTAACCCCCAGTATACACTGTTCCCTCAATCATTTTACAGAAGAGCAGGGACAGAGTGGTTCTTACAATACAGGAGAGTTGGGGACCTTCCACATTAAGAGAACCTCAAATGTCCATGCACAAATCATACCTGGAGAAGTTGTAAGCAGGTATGAAGCACCTGAGAGAGCAAAAGTCATCTTCCATGGCAAACAACCTGGTCAGGATGAAGGGATGTGTCTGAATCGGCCTCTCTCTTCTTATTGTAGAGAACATGGACCAAACCAGGCCTGGTTGGAGAGCTGTTCCAGGGTGCCAATGGTTGATATACATTCTACCTTATGAAAGTGTCAGAGGAAGTAGGGGCAAACTCCATCTTATGTTACCCTTGGAAGCAACTGTTAGGACAAAGTGGTTGCCAAGGCAGTGACCTCATTCAGTTCCAAAGAATGTAACATACCTCAGTTCCTTGGTGATGGAACTCTCTTAACTTGGTATCCAAGAAGCCAGGCAGCCAGAGGCAGTCCCAGTCCCAGTCCCAGTGGGCTCACTTGTTTGGATTTACCAAGGACAGAGTCAGTTTTCTTGGTACCTAATGATGTGAGGAAGGCCAAATGCCAGGAGAGCTCTGAAGATGGACCTTTCCTGAGAAAACAGGTAGTGGCTAACCACTTTTTCCTGACTTCTTCACAGAGTTGTTCAAGGAAACAAGATCGGAGAGAAGACAGGACATTTCGGGAAAACATAGTATGGCCCACCAGTCAGAGGACACCCCAGATAGTCACAGACCTACTTGGGGGAAGGAGGTGCCTTTGTGGGAGTGCGTGTGGGTTTGTTGTTTTGTCTCATGTTCTGAGAATAGATAGGAAAGTAGGTTTGTTTGGTTTGGAGTGGACAGTTTCTAGTAAGTCATTTGACACGGCGAGTGTTTCTGTTTCTGTGTATTCCACTGTGTCCATTGTTGTAGACATTAGAAAAGAGAATGCATTAATGGATGTGTCCTGTCTAGTATAAATCTTCCCATAATTCATCCTGCCAATATATAAATGGACTGCAGCTTGTCTTATCGATGTGCAACATCTGCTATCTTTCTAAGTTGTTGTTTTCTTCCCGAATTCTGGCCACTCTCCAGAATAGGCTCATGGATTTGTGTCCAAAATGGTACCACCTCCAAGCTCTGTGACATGGCCACGTACTGGATAGCTGAAGAGAATGGCGAGCATCTCAGAAAACTCAGATGTCAGTGTGACCAGGAAAGTCTCAGTGCAGAAACCCTGCTTTGGGCCTTTTGCTGACTTATTGTTGTGTTGCACTGAATGTCAGGAAGGTCTTTGCCTCAGGCCACCCCTTTGTGAAGCCTGAAGAAAACAGTTTTCAAATGGAAATGAATGGGCCTCCCCTGTGGCTCTTTGCTTAATTGCTTTGGAAAGGGATCTGTCTTTATCAGACTCTTGGACCTGTGTGTGGCTGTGACTTAGATTCTCAGCACCTGATGGATCTTAAGAATGATCCCATGTGAGCTTCCAAACCCAAAATGGCAAAAAATATCATTCATTGTGAATGAAGTCTCTTGCTTTCCTCTAGGTTCCTGCACTCCATCAAATGAGAATAGGGATTCTTTGGGTCAAATGAGTTCTTCAAAGCCCTGAAGAGGTGCTTGTGTTTTCGCATGACTCGAAATCACCTAAAGAATCGATACCTAAATTCAGTTGGCCTCAAATTGGAGAAACACAGAAGTATTAACGGCAGGCTTATTTGTTCACTCCTCATTCACAGAAACGGTTTCCAGGCTACCCTGACTTTAGGCAAATGAGGGGCAAACGAGCTGATTTTGGACACTATCTTGGGCTGCGCCCCTCATGGAAACCTCCAGCCAGAGGTTAAGATGATTGACTATATGGAATAAGATGAGGGCCATGTGGGAGTGTTTTGGTTTTTGTTTTGGTTTTAATTTTGTTCATTTGTGTGGCATTGGAAAAAATGACTGGGTGTACGTGGGCTTGAAATCTGGTGTCATTCCCCTTAGAGACTGGGTTTTGGAACTGAACTCAGAGAAGCATTGCCATGAATTTTGTTGGCATTTTAAGAGGCCACGCATGAAAGTCACTCTTGGAAACTGAGACCTAGGCCCCGGGTGGATTTCCACAGAGGCCTGGGAATTTCAGCAAGGATATCACATGATTTTATTCTTAAAGAAATGGCAGCCATAGTTGAGAGTCAAAACACACATGGACCTCACATTGTAGACCTCAATGGGCCTGGCCTAATGTGACCTTTTTCCACTCTTTGGGAAGCCTTGCCTGTGAGAGTTCTCCAGAGAATTCATTGAAATGAGCTTCCTCACCATTTAATGTTTTCTGAATGAATGGAAACCCCCATTGCCTCCAACTTCATGCTTGAAAAATGGCTAGATAAATACCATGAAATTTTTGAAATTCCTATGACCAGGTGGCACTGGAGAAACATTGGATGTCCTGTTGCTGATTATGAGTATACCAGACAGTGCCTTGATTTACTGAGTTTCATGAAAATGGTGTAGAACACAGATGCCAGTAAGTTGGAGCCTGCTGAGTAGTGGGTCTAAAGCAGTGGTGGGGAGGTGTTTGATAAAACATCCGTGGTAGGGCCATGTGGATCTACCATTGGATTCCAAAGGGCTTGTAACTGACATGGTGCAGCCAGCAGACCCTTATATGTAAAGGCATCTTGTTATATGGAGAGTTTTCAGAGGAAAATGAAGAATCAGGTTGATATGGACATGGGGGCAATGGGGCAAGCAGTGAGAGATAGAAGCCTAGTTGGTGCATTCTCTTGTAGACCCTGACCCACCACACGTGACAGAACTCCCTCCAGCACTGTGTCCCAGTTTAGCTCCTAGTATTTCGGGAAACAAATACCAAACTCACAGTGCAGCAGAAAAATAACCACAAAATGTGGAGGAGGACCAAATGGCTTCGGTGTCCACACGGGGACACAATTTGTCTTCAGTGGCCTCAGTTTACCTACAAAGAGAGGATTCAGCACTGCTTAATCTTGTTCATTGGAAAATAAGAAACCATGTCCTCCAGGTCACATAGATGTAGACCCAGCTTTGATGGTCTCACTACATAGGAAGCCAAATCTCTTGAAAACAATATATAATTCAAGTGCGGAAGCTCAGAGGCAGTTTATCAAAAAGTTTTTAGGCCAGCAGAGCTCCATGTTTGTGGAGTGTTTACCCTGTCCCTTAGTTTTGGAAACTCCTCTACCACCTCCAAGGTTGTGAGCTCCTGAGCATTTTACATTCCAGATATGTATTCACTGATTTTGTAACTCTTCTCCTCTAATTGTGTCTTACTTGGGGTGAAGGTAATGTCAAGGCATTCTTCTGGATGAGAGCGGGAGGATATTTGTGCAGCATATATTTACATACACATTGGATTCATTTTCCAATTTTCCATTCGAAGTACTGAATCCCTGACACTAACCCATACCAAGTAGACTCAGACTATTCATCCTAATATAATGGGGAAAATTAACCCAACACAATAGAAATACAAGCACTTCAGAGGAGACATGTTGTATAGTTGGACGTGACATTTGCATTATATTAGTTAGGAGATATAAATCTAGTCAAATTTTAATGGAAATATTCTCCATGTGTTTTTAAACTTAACAAATATGTGAATGCTTGTTTCCCTTTTCTGTAGCCTATTCACACAAGTATATTTATATGCATATATAGAATCCTACCAGGTATCACACGTACATTTTTGTGAGGTGGCTGTCTTGGCAGATACAAATTGTGAGAAGAGTTCACTCCTCCTAAATGCTGTTGGAAATGAAAATTCAACCTATAGGAGAGCGTCCGAGTAGAACAACATTATACATAAACTCATGTTCAGTAAAATAAATATGTTTGCATCTGTGGATGATATATATTTACTGATGAATTTCGATTCGCATGTATATTGGCACTTTTTAATGTCTGTGAGTGTTGTGTGTGTTTGTGTGTGTGTGTGTGTGTGTGTGTGTAGATATAGATATAGATATACTCTCCAAATTTTTCAAAATATGAAATATATATGTCTAATATACACTCTCTAAATTCATTAATGTTCATGTATGTGGATTTATAATCCACTTTTCACAAGATTATAATCAGAAATATTCATCCACCTGAAATACATATTAGTTTCCTAGTACTGAAAACTAACTTCAGTGAATGGTGCATACAAATCCTAATTATTCTACAGTAACTGACCCAGTCTAACATCAATGCAAGTAGACTCCTATGGGACATGATATGTAATTTGTCATTCATTTGTATTCGACACTGGTACATTATTGTTTCTTCAGTTTTTGCACATCATAGGATATACATTTCATCCACAAGTTCACAAATTAATAGGCATTTGTTTCAACTTTAATCACTTCTTGCTTCTGAACACATGTATTCTCAGGGTTTCTTGACTGGTCTTTTCATGAGACTTCTTTCCATACACATTATTTTGAATTTCCATAATCATTTTTAAGCAAACCTCACACACTCTTCATGATAAACCAAAACACTAATATTTCCATTAGATATATCACTGGTTGGAATGAATGATTGTATATCAATATACGATTTCCTTTAATTTTTCAGATATCAGTTCAATTCATTATTTCAAGTTCAAAAAATTTATATTATTTATTCACAGTATGGTCTATTCATGCTTTTTCTCTATGTTCATAGAAACAGGGTACACCTCTTTGTACCCCGATTCTTATTTTACATCTTCAATATATTGCTCCCAGAAATGGTGAAAGAATTACTCATGTCACCTCATTATCACAGTAATATTCTGGACAAAAATGGAAAGGTCACACTTATGATTGTACCAAATCCTAAATGGAAGGTGAACATGGATTTCTAAAAACATCCGTGTCCAGGTTGCCTAATGCTGTCAATTGTCAATCCTATTGGTGACTACATTTTTGTTTTTTCCTAATTTATATATTCAAACCCAACCCTTTTGAAAATGTCCAATTCTATCACTCACTTTATACTTTGCCTCATTTCGTAATGTTTCTATTGATATCTGCTTTTCTACATATTTTCCCCAGTTCAACATAGTGACTGACTCTTCATATGAGCTGACATTTACATTCACTCTATAACCAAAAGTGTATTGCTAAAGAACTTTTGGTCCAAATCCTATACTCACTCTTCTTCCTAAACCTACCGACTATCTTCCTAATCGTACTGATTATCCCTTTTTGACTGGATGTTCTCTTCTAAATTAAATCATCCAATGTACAAAGTCCTATGCCATTGTATATCGAATTATCTGAGACATTTTTGCAGAACATAATTCAAAGCTAAGTATCCCAATCAAGGGCAAAACCCTTCTGGGCTTCAAATCATACCTAGATTTCTCTTTTCATACTTATATATCACCTCTATATTCTTGTAAATATTGCAGGTTACCAATACCATTATTCATCGCACAGAATCGTTCGTAACCCAAATCAAACCTGTTTTTAACCCCAAGTATACACTGTTCCCTCAATCATTTTACAGAAGAGCAGGGACAGAGTGGTTCTTACAATACAGGAAAGTTGGGGACCTTCCACCTAATGAGAACCTCAAATGTCCATGTAAAAATGTTACCTGGAGAAGTTGTACACAGGTATGAAGCAACTGAGAGAGCAAAAGTCATCTTCCATGGCAAACAACCTGGTCAGAATGAAGGGATGTTTCTGAATCTGCATCTCTCTTCTTATTGTAGAGAAGAGGGACCAAACCAGGCCTTAGTGGAGAGATGTTCCCGGGTGCCAATGGTTGATATACATTCTACCTTATGAAAGTGTCACAGGAAGTAGGGGCAACCTCCATCTTATGTTACCCTTGGAAGCAACTGTTAGGACAAAGTGGGTGCCAAGGCAGTGACCTCATTCAGTTCCAAAGAATGTGACATACCTCATTTCCTTGGTGATGGAACTCTCTGAACTTGGTATCCAAGAAGCCAGGCACCCAGATGCAGTCCCAGTCCCAGTCCCAGTGGGCTCACTTGTTTGGATTTACCAAGGACAGAGTCAATTTTCTTGGTACCTAATGATGTGAGAATGGCCAAATGTCAGGAGAGCTCTGAAGGTGGACCATTTCTGAGAAAACAGGTATTGGATAACCACTTTTTCCTGACATCTTCACAGAGTTGGTCAAGGAAACACAATCTGAGAGAAGACAGGCCATTTCGGGGGAACATTGTATGGCCCACTGGTCAGAGGACACTCCGGATAGTCACAGACCTACTTGGGGGAAGGAGGTGCCTTTGTGGGAGTGGGTGTGGGTTTGTTGTTTTGTCTCATGTTCTGAGAATAGATAGGAAAGGCGGTTTGTTTGGATTGGACTGGACAGTTTCTAGTAAGTCATTTGACACGGCGAGTGTTTCTGTTTCTGTGTATCCCACTGTGTCCGTTGTTGTACACATTAGAAAAGAGAATGCATTAATGGATGTGTCCTGTCTAGTATAAATCTTGCCATAATTCATCCTGCCCAATATATGAATGGACTGCAGCTTGTCTTATCGATGTGCAACACCTGCTATCTTTCTAAGTTGTTGTTTTCTTCCTGAATTCTGGCCACTCTCCAGAATAGGCTCATGGATTTGTGTCCTAAATATGTACCACCTCCAAGCTCTGTGACATGACCATGTACTGGATAGCTGAAGAGAATGGCGAGCATCTCAGAAAACTCAGATATCAGTGTGACCAGGATAGTCTCAGTGCAGAAACCCTGCTTTGGGCCTTTTGCTGACTTATTGTTGTGTTGCACTGAATGTCAGGAAGGTCTTTGCTCAGGCCACCCCTTTGTGAAGCCTGAAGAAAACAGTTTTCAAATGGAAATGAATGGGCCTCACCTGTGGCTCTTGCTTAATTGCTTTCGAAAGGGATGTGTCTTTATCAGCCTCTTGGACCTGTGTGTGGCTGTGACTTAGATTCTCAGCACCTGATGGATCTTAAGAATGATCCCATGTGAGCTTCCAAATCCAAAATGGCAAAAAATTTCATTCATTGTGGATGAAGTCTCTTGCCTTCCTCTGTTAGGTTCCTGCACTCCATCAAATGAGAATAGGGATTCTTTGGGTCAAATGAGTTTTTCAAAGCCCTGCAGAGGTGCTTGTGTTTTTGCATGACTCTAAATCACCTAAAGAATCGATATCTAAAATCAGTAGGCGTCAAATTGGAGGAACACAGAAGTATTAACGGCAGGCTTATTTGTTCACTCCTGGTTCACAGAGACTGTGTCCAGGCTACCCTGACGTTAGGCAAATGAGGGGCAAACGAGCTGATTTTGGACACTGTCTTGGGCTGCGCCCCTCATGGAAACCTCCAGCCAGAGGTTAAGATGATTCCCTATATGGAATAAGATGAGGGCCATGTGGGAGTGTTTTGGTTTTAATTTTGGTCATTTGTGTGGCATTGGAAAAAATGACTGGGTACACGTAGGCTTGAACTCTAGTGTGATACCCCTTAGAGACTGGGTTTTGGAACTGAACTCAGAGAAACATTGTCATGAATTTTGTTGGGATTTTAATAGGCCAAGCATGAAAGTCGCTCTTGGAAACTGAGACCTAGGCCCCAGGTGGATTTCCACAGAGGCCTGCAAATCTCAGCAAGGATATCACATGATTTTATTGTTAAAGAAATGGCAGCCATAGTTGAGAGTCAAAACACACATGGACCTCACATTGTAGACCTCAATGGGCCTGGCCTAATGTGACCTTTTGTCCACTCTTTGGGAAGCCTTGCCTGTGAGAGTTCTCCAGAGAATTCATTGAAATGAGCTTCCTCACCATTTAATGTTTGCTGCATGAATTGAAATCCACAGTGCCTCCAACTTCATGCTCGAGAAATGGATAGATAAATACCATGAAATATTTAAAATTCCTATGACCAGGTGGCACTGGAGAAATATTGGATGTCCTGTTACTGTTCATGAGTATACCAGACTGTGCCTTGATTTACTGAGTTTCATGAAAATGATGTAGAACAGAGATGCCAGTAAGTTGGAGCCTGTTGAGTAGTGGGTCTAGAGCAGTGGTGGGGAGGTGTTTGATACAACATCCGTGGTAGGGCCATGTGGATCTACCATTGGATTCCAAATGGCTTGTAACTGACATGGTGCAGCCAGCAGACCCTTATATGTAAAGGCATCTTGTTATATGGAGAGTTTTCAGAGGAAAATGAGGAATCAGGTTGATATGGACAAGGGGGCAATGGGGCAAGCTGTGAGAGATAGAAGCCTAGTTTGTGAATTCTCTTGCAGACCCTGACCCACCACTCGTGACACAACTCCCTCCAGCACTGTGTCTCAGTTTAGCTCCTAGTATTTCGTGAAACAAATACCAAACTCACAATGCAGCAGGAAAAACACCACAAAAAGTGGTGGAGGACCTAATGGCTTCACAGTCCACACGGGGAGACACTTAGTCCCCAGTGGCCTCAGATTACCTACAAAGAGAGGATTCAGCACTGCTTCATCTTGTTCATTGGAAAATAAGAAACCATGTCCTCCAGGTCACATAGATGCAGACCCAGCTTTGATGGTCTCACTACAAAGGAAGCCAAATCATCTGAAAACAACATATATTTCAATTGCGGAAGCTCAGACGCAGTTTCTCAAAAAGTTTTTAGGCCAGCAGAGCTCCATGTTTGTGGAGTGTTTACCCTGTCCCTTAATTTTGGAAACTCCTCTACCACCTCAAAGGTTGTGAACTCCTGAGCATTTTCCATTCCAGATATGTATTCACTGATTTTGTAACTCTTCTCCTCTAATTGCGTCTTACTTGGGGTGAAGGTAATATCAAGGCATTGTTCTGGATGAGAGCGGGAGGATATTTGTGCAGCATATATTTACATACACATTGGATTCATTTTCCAATTTTCCATTCAAATACTGAATCCCTGAAACTAACCCATACCTAGTAGACTCAGACTATTCATCCTATTATAATGGGAAAAATTAACCCAACACAATAGAAATACAAGCACTTCAGAGGAGACATGTTGTATAGTTGGACTTGACATTTGCATTATATAAGGTAGGTGTTATAAATCTAGTCAAATTTTAATGGAAATATTCTCCATGTGTTTTTAAATTTAACAAATATGTGAATTCTTGTTTCCCTTTTCTGTAGCCTATTCACATATGTATATTTATATGCACATATAGAATCCTACCAGGTATCACACGTACATTTTTGTGAGGTGGCTGTCTTGGCAGATACAAATTGTGAGAAGAGTTCACTCCTCCTAAAACTGTTTTAAATGAAAATTCAACCTATAGGAGAGCGTCCTAGTAGAACAACATTATACATAAACTCATGTTCAGTAAAATAAATATTTTTGCATCTGTGGATGATATATATTTACTGATGAATTTCTATTGGCATTTATATTGGTACTTTTTAATGTCTGTGAGTGTTGTGTGTGTGTGTGTGTGTATAGATATAGATATAGATATAGATAGATATAGATATACTCTCCAAATTTTTCAAAATATGGAATATTTTTGTCTTATTTTGCACTTCCTAAATTTTTCATATTCATGAATGTGTATTTATAATCATCTTTTCTCAAGATTATTCTCAGAAACATTCATATACCCTACTAGACTCTGACTACTAATACTAATATAATGGAGAAAAATATCCCAAACAGAATAGAAATACAAGCATTTCAGAAGGGACATGGTGTATAGTTGGACTTGCCTTTTGCATGATATAAGGTAGGAGTTATAAATCTATTCAATTTGCTGAAATACTTTTCCATATGTTATTTTTTTTTGACACAAAACAAAATTTAATCTTCGAAAACTAAATAAAATTGACACATCCTTAACCAAGCTAATGAAGAAAAAAAACCTCAAATTACTAAAATTAAGGATCGTAAAAGAACTTTTACAGAGTACACAACTAAAATACAGAGAATAATTAAAAACTAATTTGAAAATTTATACTCTAATAAATTAAAATACCATGATGACATCAATAAAATTTTAGAGATATACCCAAACTGAATTAGTAGGACATGAACAATTTAAACAAATCAATTTCAAGCAATGAAATAGAAGTTGCTGTCAACAGCCTACCAATCAAGCAACGCCCAGGTACAGACAGATTCTCAGTCAAGTTCTACAAGACCTTCAAAGAAGCATTCATCACATTACTCCTCAAATTATTCCATAAAATAAAAGCATGGAACTCCTCCAAACTCATTTCATGAGGATAGTATCACTCACATACCAAAATCAGACAAAGACACATCAAGGAAAGAAAACTTCAGAGCAATATTCCTGACAAACATATATACAAAAATTCTCAATAAAATTCTTTTTTTTAAGCCAAAGTTAATCAAAAGGGATAAAGAGGGACACTACACACTATTCCATGTGTTTTTAAAGTTAAGAAATATATGAATTCCTGTCTCCCTTTCTCTGTAGCCTATTAAGCACATGTATTTTTATATGCACAAATAGAATCCTACCTGGTTTCACACGTACATTCTTGTGAGGTGGCTGACTTGGCAGATACTATTTGTGAGAAGAGATCACTCCTCCTAAATGCTGTTGGTACAGAAAATTCAACCCATGGGTGAGCTTCCTAGATGAACAACATTCTACATACATCCATGTTCAGTAAAATGAATATTTTGGGATATGCGGATAAGTTATTTTTCATGATGAATTTCGATTGACATATATATTGTGACATTATAATGTGTGTGTGTTTGTGTGTCTATATATATATATATATATATATATATATATATATATATAGTCTCCAGATTTTCCAAAATATGAAATATATGTCTTCTTATACACCGCCTGAATTCATTCATATTCATATATGTGGATTTATAATTAACTTTTAACAAGTTTATTCTCAGAAATATACATCCACTGACATACATATTTGTTTCCTAGTACTGAAAACTAACTTCAGGGAAGGGTTCTTACAAATCCTAATATTTCTAGAGTAACTGACCAAGTTTAACATCAATGCAAATACATTCCTATTTGATATGATGTGTTTGTTAAAGTTCATTTTTATTCAAACTTGGTACGTTATTATTTATTCAGTTTATGGACATCATAAAATATATCCTTTCATTCACAAGTTCACAAATTTATAAATATTTGGTTCACTTTCAATCACTTCCTCCTTCGGAACACATATATTCCTTCATGTTTCTTGACGGGTCTTTTCACTGGACTTCTTTCTAAACACGTTATTTTCGATTGAATAATCATTTTTGAAGCAAAACTCACACACTATTCATGATAAACGGTAACCCTAATAATACCATTAGATATATAACTGGTTGGAATTAATGTACGTATATCAATATATGATTTCCTCTATATTTTCAGATATTAAAACAATCCATTATTTAAATTTGGAACCAGTCATATAATTTTTTCACAGTATGGTCTATTAATGCATCATCTCTATATTCATCAACACAGGGTAAACCTATTAGTATCCCCAGTACTAATTCATATGTTTTCAAAATATTGCTCCCAGAAAAGGTGGAAGAAATACTCATGTCACCTGATCTACATATACATATTATCACAGTAATATTCTGGACACAAAATGCAAAGGTCACCGTTATGATTGCAATAAAGCCTCAATGGAATGTGAACATGGATTACTAAAAACATCCATGCCCAGTTTGCCTAATGCTCTCAAATGTCAATCCAATTGGTGACTACATTTTTGTTTCTTTTTAAGATTATGTATTCAACCTCAACCCTGTTGAAAATGTCTAATCCTATCACTCACGTTATACTTTGCCTGATTTCCTAATGTCTCTATTGATGTCTGCTTTCCTACATATTTTTTCCCAGTTCATCATTGTGCCCGACTTTTCACATATGGTGCCATTAATATTCACTCTCTAACCGAAACCTATTGCTAAAGAACTTTTGGTCCAAATCCTAGACTCACTCTTCCTTCTAAACCTACGGACTATCTTTCTAATCCTACACACTATCCCTTTTTCACTGGATGTTCTCTTCTACATTCAATCATCTGAGGTACAGGGTCTTATGCCATTGTATATCGATTTAACTGAGACCTCGGTGCAAAACATTACTCAAGCTAAGGATCCCAATCAAGGGCCCAAATCCTTCTGGGCTTAAAATATTACCTAGATTTCTGTTTTCATACTTATATTTTACCTCTATATTCTTTTAAATATCGCTGGTTCCCAATACCATTATTCATCCAGCAGAATGATTCCTAAGCCAAATGGAACATGCTATTGACCCTAACCATACAATGTTCCCTCAATCTCACTTTACAGAAGAGGAGGGATAAAGTTGATATTACAATACAGGAAGTTAGGAGATCTTCCACCTGCTGAGTACCTCAAAATCCATGCAGAAATAATCCCTGGAGAAGATGTTGGCAGCTATGAAAGACCTGAGAGAACAAAAGTCATATTCCATGGCAAACAACATGGTCAGGATGAAAGGATGTGTCTGAGTCATCCTCTCTATTTTTAATGCAGGGAAGATGGACCAAAGCAGGCCTGTGTGGAGAGCTGTTCCCAGGTGACTATGGTTTCTATACCATTCTAACATGTGAATGTATCACAGGAAGTAGGGCAGCCTCCATGTCAGGAGACACTAGGACGCAACTGTTAGGACAAAGTGGTGGCCAGGACAGGGACCTCATTTATTTCCTGAAGGTAGTGACCTCACCTCATTTCCTTGGTGATGGAACTCTCTGAATTTTGTGATCCAGGAAGCCAGGCACCCAGAGCCAGTCCCAGTCCCAGTTGCAGTGGGCTCACTTGTTTGGATTCACTAAGGACAGAGTCAGTCTTTCTTGGTACCTACTGATGTAAGGGTTGCCAAATACCAAGAAAGCTCTGAAGAGGGGTCTTTCCTGAGAGGACAGGAATTGGCTCACCACTGCCTCCTGACAACTTCACAGAGTTGACCAAGGAGACCAGATGTGAGACAGAAAGGCCATTTCTGGGGAACATCATATGGCCTACCAGTCAGAGGACACTCCAGATAGTGACAGACCTACTTGTGGGAAAAAGTTGCATTTGTGGGTGTTGGTTTGTGTTTGTGGTTTTTTTCTCATGTTCTGAGAATAGGTAAAAAAGGAGGTTTGTTTGGTTTGGAGTGGACTGTTTCCAGTAAGTCATTTGACAAGGAGACTGTTTCTATGTCTGTGTATCCCACTGTATTTTTCTTTGTAGATATTAGAAAAAAAATAGCTCATTGGTTGTGTCCTGTCTAGTAGAAAGCTTCCCAGCATGCATCCTTTCCAATTAATGAATGGACTGAGGCTTGCCTTATCCATGGGCAACACCGGCTATCTACCTAATTTTCCATTTTTTCATGAATTCTGGCCACTCTCAAGATTAGTATCATGTATTTTTGTACAAGATATGTACCACCTCCAAGCTCTGTGACATGGCCATGTACTGGATAGCTGAAGGGAATGGCGAGCATCTCAGAAAACTCATATATCAGAGTAACCAGGAAAGTCTCCGTGGAGAAACCCTGCTTGGGGCCTTTTGATTACCTATTGTTCTGTTGCTCTGAATGTCAGAAAGGTCTTTGCCTCAGGCCACCCCTTTGTGAAGCCTGAAGAAAACAGTTTTAAAATGGAAATGAATGGGCATCACCTGTGGCTCTTTGCTTCATAGCTTTGGAAATGGATGTGTCTGAATCAGCCTCTTGACCCTGTGTGAGCCTGTGGTTTAGATTTTCAGCACCTGATGAATCTAAAGAAAGATCCCATGTGGGCATCCAAAACCTAAATGGAAAAAAGATCAGTGATTGTGGATGATGCCTCTCGCCTTCCTCTGTAAGATTCCTGACCTCCATCAAGTGAGAATAGGGATCATTTGTGTCAAATAAGTTCTTCAAAGGGCTGCAGAGGGGAGACAATAGGTGCTTGGGTTTTCTTATAACTCCAATTCACACTAAAAATCTATACCCCACAGTCAGTATGCCTCAAATTTGAGAAGTGGAGTAGTATTAACGGCAGGCCTATTTGATCACTTCTGTTTCACACTAACGTTGTCCAGGCCACCCTGACTTTAGGCAAATGAGGGGCAAGGGAGTTTATTTTTGACACTGTCTTGGGCTGTGCCCCTCATGGAAACCTCCAGCTAGAGGTTATGATTAGTGTCTATATAAAAGATGAAGAGGGCCATGTGAGAGTGTTTTGGTTTTAATTGTCATCATTTGTGTAGCAATTGGAAGAGATGCCTGGGTCCACCTGGGCTTGAACTCTGTTGTGATTCCCCTTAGAGACTGAGTTGTGTAACTGACCTCAGAGAAGTATTGCCATGAATTGTGTTGGGATTTCAGGAGGCCACACATGAGATTCACCATTGGAATCTGAGATCTTGGCCCAGGGTGACTTTACACAGAGCACTGGGAATCTAAGCCAGGATATCACAAGATTTTATTCTGAAAGATTCCAGCCATAGTTGAGAGTCAAAACACACATGCAACTCACATTGTAGACCTCAATGGGCCTGGCTTCATGAGACCTTTTGCCCACTCTTTGGGAAGCCTTGCCTGTGAGAGTTCACCAGAGCTTTCATTGAAATGAGATTCCTAACCATTTATTGGTTCCTGTATAAATTGAATCCCACAGTGCCTCCAACTTCATTATTGAAAAATATCTAGATATATACCATGAATTTTTTGAAATTACCATGACCAGGTGGCACTGGAGAACATTTGGATGTCCTGTTGCTAATCATGATTGTACCAGACAGTGCCTTAATTGACTGTGTTTCATGAAAATGCTGTAGAACATAGATGCCAGTAAGTTGGAGCCTGCAGACTAGTGGGCATAAAGCAGTGGAGTGTAGGTGTGTGAAAAAACATCAGTTGTGGGTCCACGTGGATCTGGCATTGGCTTAGAAATGACTTGTCACTGACATGGTACATCCAGCAGACCCTTCTATGTAAAGGCATCTTGTTATATGGAGAGGATTCCTGCCAATGATCAGAATAAGGGGGCTATTGTCGAGTTGAAAAGCTATGTGGGATTTAAGCCTCATTGGTGCATTTTACTGCAGACCCTCACCCACCACATATGAGAGTACATCCTCCAGCACTGTGTCCCAGTGGAGCTCCTTGTATTTCGTGAAGCCAATACAAAACTCACAGTGCAGCAGTAAGAAACACCACGAAAGTGGAGCATGAACAAATGGCTTTACAGACAACACGGTTAGATACTTAGACCCCAGTGGCCAAAGTTTCCCTACAAATAGAGAATTCAGCACTGCTGCCTCATGTCCACTAGAAAATAAGGAACCATGTCATCCAGGTCACATAGATGGAGACCCAGCATTGATGGTCTCACTACAAAGGAAGCAAAAGCTCCTGACAAAAACATATTTCAACTGCCCAACCTCAGAGGCAGTTTCTCAAAAAGTCATTAGGCCAGCAGAGCTCCATGTTTGTGAAGTGTTTACCCTCTCCCTTTTTGTAAACTGTTCTACCTCCTACAAGTTTGTGAAGTTCTGAGCATTTTCCTTTCCACATATGTATTCACAGATTTTCTAACTCTTCTCCACTAATTGGGTCTTATTTGGGGCGAAGATAATGTCAAAGCATTGTTCTGGCTGAGAATGGGAAGATTTTTGTGTAGCACATATTTGCATACATATTAGATTCATTTTCCTATTTTCCATTTGAAATACTGAATCCCTGACACTAACCCATACCCTACTAGACTCTGACTACTAAACCTAATATGATGGAGAAAAAGAAACCTAACAGAATAGAAATACAGGCCTTTCATAGGAGGCATGGTGTATACTTGGACTTGCCTTCTGCTTTATCAATGGTATGTGTTATAAATCTAGTCAACTTTTCATTGTAATACTTCTCCATGAGTTTTTAAAGTTAACACATATGTAAATTTCTGTCTCCCTTTCTCTGTAGCCTATTCATCAAATGTATTTTTTTATGCATTTTTAGAATTCTACCTGGTATCACATGTACATTCTTGTGAGATCGCTTATTTTGGAAGATACAAATTGTGAGAAGAGATCGCTCCCTCTAAATACAGATGGAACTGGAATTTCCACCTATGGGTGAATTTCCTAGATGAACAATATTATGTATAAATAAATGTTCAGTAAAATGAATATTTTTGGATACGTGGATGATATATATTTCATGATGAATTTCGAATGGCATATATATTGCTACATTTTAATGTCTGTGTATGTGTGTATCTATCTATTTATCTATCTATCTATATAGATATAGATATCTACTCTTAAGATTTTCAAAATATGAAATATATGTGTCTTATTATACACTCCCTAAGTAAACTCATGTGTGTGTATGTAGATTTATAATCAACTTTTCACAAAATTATTCTTAGAAATATTCATCCACCTTAAATACATATTTTTTCCTAGTACTGAAAAGTAAATTAAGTGAATGGTGTATACAATTCGTAATATTTCTACAGTGACTGAACCAGTTTCACATCAATGTAAGTAGACACCTATGGGACCATGATGTGTATTTTGAAGTTCATTTTTATTCAGACACTGGTACATTACTATTTCTGCAGTTTATGGACATTATAGGATATATCCTTTCATCCACAATTTCACAAATTTATAGGCATTTGGTTCACTTTCAATCACTTCCTACTTCAGAACACATGTATTCCTCCATGTTTCTTGACTGTTCTTTTCATGAGATTCTTTCCAAACACAGTATTATTGATTTCCATAATCACTTTTGAAGCCAAACTCACACACTCTTCATGATAAACCATAACGCTAATATTACCATTAGATGTATAACTGGTTGGAATGAATGTATGTATATCAATATAAGATTTCCTATATATTTTCAGATATCAATTCAATCCATTATTTAACGTTTGAACCAGTTATATTATTTATTCACAGTATGGTCTATTAAGGCATCATCTCTATATTCGTAGACCGATGGTATACCTGTTTGTATCCCCAATACTAATTTTTAAGTCTTTAAAATATTGCTTTCAGAAATGGTGGAAGAAATACTGTAGTCACCTGATATACATATACATTTCATCACGGTAATATTCCTGAAACAAAATGCAAGGGTCACACTTATGATTGTATCAAAGCCTATATTGAAAGTGAGCATGTACTACTAACAACATCCATGCCCTGATTAACTAATGATCTCAAATATCATTCCTATTGGTGACTACATATTTGTTTCTTCCTAAGATTATATATTGAAACTGAACCCTGTTAAAAATGTCTTATCCTATCACCCACTTTGTACTTTGCCTTATTTCCTAATGTCTCTATTGATATCTGCTTTCCTACACATTTTCCCCAGTTTATCACTGTGACTGACTGTTCACATATGCTGACATTTACACTCACTCTCTAATCAAAACTCTATATCTAAAGAACATTTGGTCCAACTCCTCGACTCACTCAAATGGATTCTTCAAAGCCCTGCAGAGGGTAGCCCATAGTTGCTTGAGTTTTCTCATGACCCCAATTCACATAAAGAATCTATACCCCACAGAGAATAGGCCTCAAATTGGAGAAGTAGAGCAGTATTATTGGCAGGCCTATTTGATCACTCCTGCTTCACAGGAAGAGTTTCCATGCCACCCTGACTTTAGGCAAATGAGAGGCATGTGAGCTTATATTGGACACTGTCTTAAGCTGCGCCCTTCATGGAAACCTCCAGCCAGAGGTTATGATGAGTCTCTAAATTGAAGAAGATGAGGGCCATGTGGGAATGTTTTGGTTTAATTGTGGTCATTTGTGTGGTGGTTGGAAGAGATGACTGGGTCCACCTGTGCTTGAACTCTGGAGTGATTCCCCTTAGAGACTGAGTTCTGGAACAGATCTCAGAGAAGTATTGGCATGAATTGTGTTGGGATTTTAGGAGGCCACGCATGAGAGTTGCCCTTGGAGACTGAGATCTAGGCCCAGGATAGCTTTCAAAGAGCACTGGGAATCTCAGCCAGGATATCACATGACTTTATTCAGAAAGACTTGGAAGCCATAGTTGAGAGTCAAAAAAAACATGGCCCTCAATTGTAGACCTCAATGGGCCTGGCTTAATGTGACCTTTTGGCCACTCTTTGGGAAGCCTTGCCTCTGAGAGTTCTCCCGAGCTTTAATTGAAATGAGCTTCCTCACCATTTCATGGTTCCTGAATGAATTGAATGCCACAGTGCCTCCAAATTTATCTTTGAAAATTGGCTAGATAAATACCATGAAATTTTTTAAATTCTTATGAACAGGTGGCACTGGAGAACCTTTGGATGTCTATTGCTGATCACGAGTGTACCAGACATTGCATTGATTGACTGGGTTTCATGAAAACGGTGAGAACAGAGATGCCAGAATGTTGAGGCCTGCTGACTAGTTGGCCTAGAGCAGTGGTGGGCAGGTGTATGATAAAACATCTGTCGTGGGGCCATGTGGATCTGCCATTGGCTTCCAAATGCCTTGTGACTGACATGGTGCAGCCAGCAGAACCATACAAGTTAACGGACCTTATTATATGGAGAGGTTTCAGGGCAATATTCAGAATCAGGTTGATATGGACATGGGTGCAAGCTTTGGGGGATAGAAGCCTGGTTGGTGCATTCTCCTGCAGACCCTCACCCACTACACGTGAGAGTACTCTCTATAGCACTGTGTCCCAGTTTTTCTTTTTGCATTTTGTGAAGCCAATACCAAAATCCCAGTGCAGCAGTAAGAAACACCACGAAAAGTGAAGTATGACCAAATGGCTTCACAGACCACATGGTTAGACACTTAGACCCCAGTGGCCTCAGTTTACCTACAAAGAGAGAATTCAGAACTGCTGCCTCATGTTCTATTGCAAATAAGGAACCATGTCATCCAGGTCACATAGATGCTGACACAGCTTTGATGGTCTCACTACAAAGGAAGCGAAAGCTCCTGACAACAACAAACATTTCAAGGGCCCAAACTCAGAGGCAGTTTCTCAGAAATTAATTAGGCCACCAGAGCTCCATGTTTGTGAAGTGTTTACCCTTTACCTTACTTTTGGAAATTCCTCTACCACCTCCAAGGTTGTGAACTCCTGAGCATTTTCTTTTCCAGATATATATTCACAGATTTTCAAACTCTTCTCCACTAATTGTGTATTACTTGTGGTGAAGGAACTATCAAGGCATTTTTTTGGATGACAGTAGGAAGATTTTTGTCTAACAAATATTCGCATACACATTAGATTCATTTCCCTATTTTCCATTTGAAATACTGAATCCCTGACACTAACCCATACCCTACTAGACTCTGACTACTAATCCTAATATGATGGATAAAAAGAAACCGAACAGAATAGAAATACAGGCCATTCATAGGTGGCATGGTGTATACTAGGACTTGCCTTCTGCTTTATCAAGTGTATGTGTTATAAATCTAGTCAACTTTTCATTGTAGTACTTCTCCATGAGTTTTTAAAGTTAACACATATGTAAATTTCTGTCTCCTTTTCTCTGTAGCCTATTCATCTCATGTATTTTATTATGCATATTTAGAATCCTACCTGGTATCACACATACATTCTTGTGAGGTCACTGTTTTTGGATGATACAAATTGTGAAAAGAGATCACTCCCCCTAAATACTGATGAAACTGAAAATTCAACAAATTGGTGAATTTCCTAGATGAACAACATTATACATAAATCCATGCTCAGTAAAAAGAATATTTTTGGATATGAGGATGATATATATTTCATGATGAATTTTGATTGGCATATATATTGCTACATTTTAATGTCTGTGTTTTTATCTTTATAAATATATATATATATATATATATATATATATATATATATATACTCTCCAGATTTTTCACAATATTAAATATATGTGTCTTATTATTCACTCCCTAAATACATTCATATTCATGTATGTGGATTTGTAATCAAATTTGCACAAGATTATTCTCAGAAAAATTCATCCACATAAAATACATATTTATTTTCCAGTACTGAAAACAAACTTCGGTGAATTGTGCTTACAAATCCTAATATTTGCATGGTAACTGACCCAGTTTAACATTAATGCAAGTATAATCCTATGGGACATGATGTGTATTTTGAAGTTCATTTTTATTCAACAGTGGTACATTACTATTTCTTCAGTTGATGGATATCATAGGATATAACTTTTCATCCACAAGTTCACAAATCTGCAGGCATTTGGTTCACTTTCAATTACTTCTTGCTTCAGAACATATGTATTCCTCCATGTTTCTTGACTGTTCTTTTCATGAGATTCTTTCCAAACACATTATTTTCGATTTCCATAATCATTTTTGAAGGAAAGAGGCGCCTTACTTACCCCCAGAAAGGTTCGTTGAGGTCTCCTTGTCCTGCGCTGCGTGATTCCCGGCCAATGCACCAAATGTAAGGTTCCGGCGAATGTTGGAGGAAGAGATCATCAAGAAACTGCGGCTCATGCAACAGTAAAAGCCGTTTATTGAGAATCCAATCCAGCATGCTGGGGCTACGTGCTCACTCAAGATGGGAGAGCATCCCAGAGCCCCGAGCAGGGGTTGAGCAGTGCTTAAGTACACTTTTGGGCAGGGCGGGACTTTACATATATTACAGTCTCCTTTCAGAAATCATCATACACCACGGGAAAATCAAACAATAATTCCTAAACATGATTAGTTCATTTATTGGTGGGAACATGTAAGGCGGGAGTGATAGGTCAGTTCTAAAGCGGGGTACACATTCAAAATGATTGGTTTAGGCCCTGCAATGCCTATGTGCCAGGCCTCACAGGGTCCTAGGTTATTAAAAAACCAGGCGGTCAGGGGGAATATTTACTGGGTAGTCCGGGAATTGTCCTACAAGCTACAGGAATTTCAGGTTTTGCGTGTAGCATAGGAACTTAACAATACCTGGTCCTTTACATTTTAACTCAAGCCTTGCTGCTTAAAAACTTTACAACACCCGGTCTTTTACACTTTAACTTTTACACTTTAATTTCAATTTCTTTTACGCTTACAGATCACTCCTGGTGCACAAGAAGGGTGTCCAAGCCACCATGACTTTAGGCAAATGAGGGCCAAGGGAGCTTATTTTGGACACTGTCTTGGGCTGTGCCCCTCATGGAAACCTCCAGCCAGATGTTATGATGAGTGCCTTTATGGAAGAAGAGGAGGGCAATGTGGGATTGTTTTGGTATTAATTGTGGTCATTTGTGTGACGGTTGGAAGAGATGACAGGGTCCACCTGGGCTTGAAGTCTGGTGTGAATCCCCTTAGAGACTGAGTTCTGGAACTGACCTCAGAGAAGTATTGCATGAATTGTGTTGAAATTTTAGGAGGCCACGCATGAGAGTCGCTCTTATAAACTGAGATCAAGGCCCAGGGTGGCTTTCCACAGAGCACTGGGAATATCAGCCAAGATATCCCATGATTTTATTCTTAAAGACTTGGTAGCCATAGTTGAGAGTCAAAAACACATGGAACTCACAACGTATACCTCAATGGGCCTGGCTATATTTGACCTTTTAGCCACTCTTTGGGAAGCCTTGCCTATGAGAGTTCTCCAGAGTTTCATTGAAATGAGCTTCCTCAACATTTAGTGGTTCTTGAAACCCACAGTGCCTCCAACTTCATCCTTGAAAAATGGCTAGATAAATACCATGAAATTTTTGAAAATCCCATGACCAGGTGGAACTGGAGAATCTTTGGGTGTCCTGTTGCTGATCATGAGTATACTAGAGGGTGCCTTGATTGACTGGGTTTCATAAAAATAATGTAGAAAAAAGATGCCAGTAAGTTGGAGCCTACTGAGTAGTGGGCCTAGAGCAGCGGTGGGCAGGTGTGCAGGTGTGTGATAAAACATCTGTGGTAGGTCCATGTGGTTTGGCCATTGGCTACCAAATGCCTTGTGAAGGACATGGTGCAGCCAGCAGACCCTTATTTGTAAAGGCATTTTGATATATGGAGAGGTTTCAGGGCAATTTTCATAATCAGGTTGACATGGTCAATGGTGCAAGCTATGTGGGAAAGAAGCCTGGTTGGTGCATTCTCCTGCAGACCGTGACCCACCACAGTGACAGAACTCTCTCCAGCACTGTGTCCCAGTTGAAATTGTTGTATTTCGTGAAGCAAATACCAAAGTCCCAGTGTAGCAGCAAGAACCACAACAGAAAGTGGAAGAGGACCAAATGGCTTCACAGTCCACACGGGGTGACACTTAGCCCCCAGTGGCCACAGTTTACCTACAAAGAGAGAATTCAGCACTGCTGCCTCAGGTTCATTGGATAATAAGAAACCATGTCCTCCAGGTCACATAGATGCAGACCCAGCTTTGATGGGCTCACTATAAAGGAAGCTAAAGCTCCTGACAACAACATATATTTCAAGTGCCCAACCTCAGAGGCAGTTTCTCAAGAAGTATTTAGGCCAGCAGAGCTCCATGTTTGTGGAGTGTTTACCATGTCCCTTACTTATGGAAACTGCTCTATCACCTCCAAGGTTGGGAAATCCTGAGCATATTCCATTCCAGATATGTATTCACGTATTTTCTAACTCTTCTCCTCTAATTGTGTCTTACTTGTGGCAAAGGTAATGTCAAGGCATTGTTGTGGATGAAAGTGGGAAGATTTTTGTGTAGCACATATTTGCATACACATTGGATTCATTTTCCAATTTTCCATTCAAAATACTGAATCCCTGACACGAAACTATACCCTACTAGACTCTGACTACTATTCCTAATATGATGGAGAAAAATAACTCAAACAGAATAGAAATACAAGCAGTTCAGAAGAGGCATGGTGTATAGTTGGACTTGCCGTTTGCATTATGTAGGTTAGGTGTTATAAATCTAGTTAATTTTTAATTGAAATAGTTCTCCATGTGTTTTTAAAGTTAATGAATATGTGAATTCCTGTATCCCTTTCTCTGTAGCCTATTCAGCACATGTATTTTTATATGCACATATAGAATCCTACCTGGTATCACATATACATTCTTGTGAGGTGGCTGACTTGGCAGATACAAATTATGAGAAGAGATCACTCCTGCTAAATGCTGTTGGATCTTAAAATTCAACCTATGGGTGACCTTCCTAGTTGAACAACATTATTCATAAATCCATGTTCATTAAAATTAATATTTCGGGATCTATGAATGATATATATTTCACCATGAATTTCGATTGGCATATATATTGCCACTTTATAATGTCTGTGTGTGTTTTGTATATATATACTCTCCAGATTTTTCACAATATGAAATATGTGTCTTATTATTCACTCCCTAAATACATTCATATTCATGTATGTGGATTTGTAATCAACTTTGCACAAGATTATTCTCAGAAATATTCATCCACCTGAAATACTTATTTGTTTCCTAGTACTGAAAACAAACTTCAGTGAAAGGTGCATACAAATCCTAATATTTCTACCGTAACTTACCAAGTTTAACATCAATGCAAGTAGATTCCTATGGGACATGATGTGTATTTTGACGTTCATTTTTATTTAAAACTGGTACAGTACTATTTCTTCAGTTTATGCACATCCATGGATAAATTTTTCACCCAAAATTTCAAAATTAAAGACATTTGTTTCACTTTCAATCACTTCCTGCTTCCGAACACATGTAGTCCTCCAGGTTTTTCGACTGGTCGTTTCATGAGACTTCTTAACAAACACATTATTTTCGATTTCCATAATCACTTTTGAAGGAAAACTCACACACCCTCTTCATGATAAACCGTAACCCTAATATTACCATTAGACTTATAATTGGTTGTAATGAATGTATGTATACCAATATCAATATAAGATTTCCTGTATATTTTCAGATATCAATTTATTCTAACTCCAATTTCTAAAGTTGGAACCAGTTATATTATTTATTCACAGTACGATCTATTCATGCATCATCTCTATATTCATTGACACAGGGTACACCTATTTGTATACCCAATACTAATTTATGGGTTTTAAAAATATTGCTTCCCATAATGGTGGAAGAAATACTCATGTCACCTGATCTACATATACATTTTATCACAGTAATATTCTGGACAAAAATGCAAAGGTCACACTTATGATTGTACCAAACCCTAAATTGAAAGTGAGTATATATTACTAAAAACATCCTTGTCCAGGATGCCTAATTCTCCCAAGTGTCAATATTGTTGGGGACTATATATTTGTTTCTTCCTATGATTATATATTCAACCTCAACCCTGTTGAAAATGTCTAATCCTATCACGCATTTTATAATTTGTCTGATTTCCTAATGTCTCTATTGAGACCTGCTTTCCTACATATTTTCCCCAGTTCATCATTGTGACTGACTCTTCACATGTGCTGACATTTACATTCACTCTCTAAACGAAACCCTATTGCTAAAAAACTATTGGTCCTACTCGAAGACTCACTCTTCTTCCTAAACCTACTATCTTCCAAATCCTACCGACTATCCATTTTTGACTGGATGTTCTCTTCGACATTCAGGCATCTGAGGTGCAAGGTTTTATTCCATTGTGTATAGATTTATCTGAGACTAAAATGCAGAATGTAATTCAAAGCTAAATATCCCAAAGAAGGGCCCAATGCCCTTTCTGGCTTCAAATCGTAACTAGATTTGTGTTTTCATACTTATATTTCAAATATATATTCTTATAAATTTTGCAGGTTCCCAATACCATTATTCATCCAGCAGAATGATTCCTAACACAAGTCAAATATGTTATTGACCCTAACCCTACACTGTTCCCTCATTCTAAATTTACAGAGAGGAGGGACAGAGTTGGTCTTACAATACAGGAAAGTAGGGGATCTTCCACCTGCTGAGAACCTCAAAGTTCCATGCAGAAATGTTGACTGAAGAAGATGTAGGCAGCTATGAAGAACCTGAGAGAACAAAAGTCATGTTCAATGGCAAACAACCTGTTCAGGATGAAGGGTTCTGTCTGAATCAGCCTCTCACATCTTAATTTAGAGAAGATGGACCAAACCAGGCCTGTGTGGGTAGCTGTTTCTGGGTGCCTATGGTTGTATACCATTCTAAATTGTGAAAGTGTCACAGGAAGTAGGGGCAGCCTCCTTCTCATGTGACACTTGGAAGCCACTGGTAGGACAAACTGGTTGCCAAGGCAGTGACCTCATTCAGTTCCTAAAGGAAGTGACCTCACCTCACTTCCTTGGTGATGGAAATCTCTGAACTTGGGATTCATGAAGCCAGGCACCCAGAGCCAGTCCCAGTCCCAGTCCCAGTGGTCTCACTTGTTTGGATTTACCAAGGACAGTGTCAGTCTTTCTTGGTACCTACTAATGTGAGGATGGCCAAATGCCAGGAAAGCTCTAAAGAGGGGTCATTCCTGAGAAAGCAGGTAGTTTCTCACCTCTGGGTCCTGACACCTGCACAGAGTTGGCCAAGGAGACCAGATCTGAGACAGATCAGGCCATTCCGTGGGAATATAGTATGGCTCACCAGTCAGAGGACAGTCCGGATAGTCACAGAACTTCTTGGGGGAAGGAGGTGCCTTTGTGGGTGTGGGGGTGGGTTTCTGGTTTTGTCTCATGTTCAGAGAATAGGTAGGCAAGGCGCTTTTTTTGGTGTGGAATGAACTGTTTCTAGTAAGTCATTTGACAAGGCGAGTGTTTCTATGTCTGTCTATCACACTGTGTCCGTGGTTGCAGATATTAGAAAAGAAAATGCATCAATGGATGTGTCCTGTCTAGTAGAATGCTTCCCAGCATTCATCCTGTCCAATTTATGAATGGATTTCAGATTGCCTTTTCGATGGGTAACACCTGCAATCTTCCTATGTTTCAGTTTTCTTCTGGACTTCTGCCCCTCTCCAGAATAGGCTCATGGTTTTATGTCTAAGGTATGTACCACTTCCAAGCTGTGTGCCATGACCATGTACTGGATAGCTCAAAGGAATGGCGAGCATCTCTGAAAAATCAGATATTAGTGTGACCATTAAATCCCAGTGGAGAAACCCTGCTTTGGGCCTTTTGCTTACCTATTGTTCTGTTGCCCTGAATGTCAGGAAGTTCTTTGCCTCAGGCCACCCCTTTGTGAAGCCTGAAGAAAACAGTTTTCAAATGGAAATGAATGGGCAACACCTGTGGCTCTTTGCTTAATTGCTTTGGAAAGGGATGTGTCTGAATCAGCCTCTTGGCCCTGTGTTAGGCTGTAGCTCAGATTCTCAGCACCTGATGGATCTAAAGAAAGATCCCATGGGTGCATTAAAAACCAAAATGGCCAAAAGAGCAGTCATTGTTTATGAAGACTCTCGCCTTCCTCTCTAAGGTTCCTGACATCAATCAAGTGAGAATAGGGATCCTTTGTTTCAAAAGAGTTCTTCAAAGCCCTGCAGAGGCTATCCCATAGGTGCTTGGGTTTTCTCATGACCCCAATTTACATGAAGAATCTAAACCCTACAGTCAGTAGGCCTCAAATTGGAGAAGCCAAGCTGTATTAACGGCAGGCCGATTTGATCACTCCTGTTTCACAGTCAGGATTTCCAGGCCACACTGACTTTAGGCAAATGAGGGGCAAGGGAGGTTATTTTGGACACTTTCCTGTCCTGCGCCCCTCATGGAAACCTCCATCCAGAGGTTAGGATGAGTGTCTATATGGAAGAAGAAAAGGGTTATGTGGGAGCATTTTGTTTGGAATTGTGGTAATTTGTGTGGCACTTAGAAGAAAAGACTGGGTCCACCTGGGCTTGAACTCTGTTGTGATTCCTCTTAGAGAATGAATTCTGGAACTGACCTCAGAGAAGTATTTTCATGAATTGTGTTTGGTTTTTACTAGGCCATGCATGAGAGTCGCCCTTGGAACCTGAGATCTAGGTGCAGGGTGGCTTTCCCCAGAGCACTGGGAATCTCAGCCAGGATATCACATGATTTTATTCTGAAAGACTTTGCAGCCACAGTTGAGAGTCAAAACACACATGGACCTCACATTGTAGACCTCAATGGGCCTGGCTTCATGTGACCTTTTTAGCCACACTTTGGGAAGTCTTGCCTGTGAGTGTTCTCTAGAGCTTTCATTGAAATGAGCTTCCTCAACATTTAATGGTTCCTGAATAAATTGAAACCCAAAGAGCCTCCAACTTCATCCTCGACAAATGGCTTGATAAATACCATAAAATTTTTGAAATTCCCATGACCAGGTGGCACTGGAGAACTTTTGGATATCCTGTTGCTGACCATCAGTGTACCAGACAGTGCCTTGACTGACTTTGTTTCATGAAAATTGTGTAGAACAGTGATGCCAGTAAGTTGGAGCCTGCTCATTAGTGGGCCTAGAGCAGTGGTGTGAAGGTGTGTGATAAAACATGTGTGGTGGGGCCATGTTTATCTGCCATTGGCTTCCAAATGCCTTGTGACTGACAGGGTACAGCAAGCAGACCCTTATATGTAAAGGCATCTTGTTATATGGATAGGTTTATGGGCAATGTTCAGAATCAGGTTGGCTACCTGGTACCACACGTACATTCTTGTGAGGTGGCTGACTTGGCAGATACAAATTGAGAGAAAAGATCACTCCTACTAAACCCCATTGAAACTGAATATTCAACATATGGGTGAGCTTTCTAGTTGAACAACATTATACATAAATCCATGTTCAGTAAAATGAATATTTTTAGATCTGTGGATAATATATATTATATGATGAATTTTGATTGACATATATATTGCTACTTTTTTGTCTGTGTGTGTTTTGTGTTTGTGTGTGTATATATATATATATATATATATATATATATATATATATATATACACACTCTCCAGATATTTCAAAAAATGAAATATATGTGTCTCATATACACTCCCTAAATTCATTCATGTTCATGTATCTGGATTTATAATCAACTATTCACAAGATTATTCTCAGAAATATTCATGCACCTGAAATTTGCCTAATGCTCTCAAATATCAATCCTATTGGTGTCTACATATTTGTTTTTTCCTAAGATTATATATTCAAACTCAATCCTTTTCAAAATATCTAGTCCTGTCACTCACTTTGTAATTTCCCTGATTTCATAATGTCTCTATTGATATCTGCTTTCCTACATATTTTCCCCAGTTCATCATTGTGACTGACTCTTCAACTGTGCTCACATTTACATTCACTCTCTAACTGAAACCGTATTGCTAAAGAACTTTTGTTCTAAATTCTATACTCACTCTTCTTCCTAAACCTACTGACTATCTTCCTAATCCTACCAACTATACCTTTTTCACTGGATGTTCTCTTCTACATTCAATCATCCAAGTAAATGTCGGGGAAGCTTCGGAGAAGGAGACGACCAACAGAGTACTCATGATACAGCAAAAGGTTTATTGGGTTTCCAGCATGCTGGGGCTCAGAGCTCACTTTAATAGAGCAGATAGCCCTGAGAATAGCTTAAGTAGAGTTTGTATACTTTCCCTGGAGAAGGCAGGGAGGGAAGTTTATTGATGGGTCACTACGAGTGGGCAGTTTGCATGCAACTGGGTGAGGGAGTACATTCTGTAGTTTGGCAGTTGGGGACAGCACATTTTGGGAACAAGTTTTGCAAGCATTTCTCAAGATTTCAACAGTTTTTTGTTAAGCATAGGGAAATACAGGAAGTGACAAGTACTTATTTTATTAACCTTTCATTCCTCACTTCTTTTTCTGGCTACTTTTAATCATAAAAATTATCATTGGGGGGTTTCACATTCTATGTCTCCTAGTGGGGTATTACCATAAGTTTAACTCGTCCAATTTGAGCCTGGAGAAAAGAAATTACACGGTTGAGAAAACAGGGTTTTATAGTTAGCAATAATATGAGGATTATTATTGGACCGGCCAGGGTTGATAAAAACGTAGTTAACCAGGGGCACTGTGTGAACCAAGACTCAAACAACCCTTTTTTGGGTCTCTCTCTCTCTCTTGTTGATGCTCTTTAATGTGTCTTTTTAATTTACTCATAGATTTTATTACAACTCCAGTATGTTCGGCATAAAAACAACATTCTTCCCTCAATGCAGCACAAAGGCCCCCTTCTTTAATGAAGAGGAGGTCCAAACCTCAACTGTTCTGTAAAACAACTTCAGAGAGAGAGGTTAAAGTTTCATGCAAAGCTCTGATGGTGGTTTCTAATATCTTAGTTTTGGTCTATTGCTGCTTCTAATTGGGTAATTTATTGTGTCACATGGACAAGGGCAGTGGTTCCTGGGCCCACCCGTGCAGCAAATCCTATTCCTAATATGATGGCTAAAGTGAGGGATATATGCTCCCAGTGGAACCTGGTTGTATGTCCCCCTATTTGATCTTCAAATGAACCTGCTTCATAATAGAGCACTCTGGGAAACATCTGCACCATTACACCATTAATCACATCTGTTGACCATTTCATGAAAACATAAACAAGGTTTAAGTATATAGAATTATTCTGTTGTAAGGAGGACAAGGCAAGGCACCTAAGATAGCACTAAAGACAGGGAAACAGTCCTATTTGGTTGCAACCGGATTCAGAGGGCATTGCTTCTGTTGTAATCAATTAATCCCCTGAAACTCAAGTTTAGGTAGTTTCAGAATTTTGTACCCAACATGTAAGGGAAGGTGCTCAGAAGCTCACAGTCTGCAGAAGTTCAAAAACGCAGTATTTGTTCCTGTTTTTCCCCTGTTCTGGGCAAGTTAACTTTTAAAGGACACCTGGGAGGGGGAGAGCTTTTTCTTCCCTTTCTTATTTTACCCCTGCCAGCTGTTACCATGGAGACCAGTTGGTAACTTCTTTATCTTAGAAATGTAGCCATCTCTGTGAATCCCCAGCTCAAGGACAGAGGCCTTGTTCACATATTTTGTGAAAAACTAGAAAAAGGGTGTCTACCTGAGAAGTGCTGATTTTTTTAGCCACTGGCCAAGTAGAACAGGGCAACACGAAAAGAGGAAGTTTATCTACATTGAACTCTTTTATAGGGACTCTTTTGCTGAAAGTCCTAAAGTCAGCCATGGTGAAGACTTCTGGAGAAGGTCAGTTAAGACTTTTCTGTGGGCCTAGTGCAGAGGGGGAAGACGGGGAAGGTGGGCTGTGATCAGCTCCGTGGATCTGAGAATGAGGAAGGAGAGATGTAAAAGAATAATGGGAAACGGGTTTGAGATTTTCCTATCAACAAAAACTTGAGCAGTAGAACAGGTAGAGCAGAGAGGATGATGGGAGTGAGTATCTCAAAACGCATATGAGGGACGTTTAATTATTAGTAAACTGTTTTCAGTGACGACAAACCAACTTTAAAGGCCATTTTTATTACATCTTAGATACGGGACTGAGGGCTCTCCTCAGCTGGTTTGAGCTTTGGTTTAGCTGGTAAGAAGACCTGGCGGGACCCGGTGCGGGCACTGACAGGACAAGAGAGGAGTGAGTGGGTGGAGGGGTACTTCAGTAACTGCTGCCTCAGCAAGGAGGCAATGGTCTGAGAACCGGCAGAGGTTTGGGTTTTTGATCTAGTAATTGGAGGGGAGAAATCAGGTTGGTGAGGTGGGAGTGACAGCAGAATGTCTGGAGCAGAAGGCTGAGGGTGAGGATCTATTGGAGAAGCATAGTTCAGGATGTGAGTGAAGGAGGGAAAAGGTCACGCAGAATTTGAGGATCTAGAGACCCCTCTGGGGGCCATCGGTTCTTCTTATCTAATTGGTAATATGGCCAATGATGTGTACTGAATTTGATGAGGAGTTTGGGTTCCATCAGGCAGCCCCTGTTTGCTCAAATCCCCATGACTTACAGAAGAAGTCGGCTTTCCCCCCACACAGCCGTGACTGTGGCTTTGAGAGTCTGCCCGGCAAACATAGTAATCTAGGCTAGCCAACCTGCATCTGGCTTGCATGTCCCTTCATCCATAATGTTTGTTTCCATTATCTATGCTACAGAAGTAATTTAATGGAATTTTAGTGGTATCCTCTTCATCAGGGATATCCCAATAGGTAAGACCTATAGCCAGCTGACAAATGTCTGGGAGGAATGATGGCCACCAGGTCCCTCAGGGGGCTGTATGCGAGATAGATTATACTTCTTTTCCAGTAGGAATTGTGATCAGCCATCACTGCTGAATGGGCTGATGTGGCTTAGGACTACTTGTGGCCAAGGAGAGAGTCCACAGACTTATCCACATGGCGAATACGCAATTTGAAGGTTTTACCAGTCTTTTCCAGTTTCCAGCCAGAGTCTGGACAGGGCGCAGGCTTGAGATGAGAGGCATGGATCCAGAAATTGATTCCATCTACCTTTACCACTGGAGGTGTTATAAGTAGCACCGGCTATGGTCCTTTCCAGCGGGGTTTCAAGCATGATACCTGATGTCGTCTTACGTAGATGAAGTCTCTTACTTGATATCGATGTGGAGTCCCTTTGTCCCCAGTTTGGTAGGCAGTGGCCAGCTGTTTACACAGGTATCACTGAGTTCTTTTCAGAGCTTTAAGTCTGTCAAGCAAGGGGGTGTGGATGGAATGGTTAGGTCTTTGAGTCGGGCTTAGGTCCCTTACTGCAGGAGGGCAACAATAGAGAATTTCACAGGGGCTAAGGTTACTCAAAGAAACAGAGGGAGTATTTCTTGCATGAAACATTGCATAAGGCAGGAGCATAGTCCAATCTTTTATGCTGTTCTCTAAGTTTAATTTTCTTAAGGTCTCTTTAATGGTTCAATTTATTCTATCTGCCTGTCCTGAACTCGGGTATCTATAAGCACAATATAACTTCCAATTAATTCCCTGGTTCCTGGCTAACCCCTGACTTACCTGGGCCATGAACACCGGTCCATTATCAGACCCTATTACCGGCTTAGCTTCCTCCAATGGTAAAGAGGCTGAGTCAGCAGCAGGGAAATCCATTTGAGGGTGTTGTGGGTTAGGGGACAAGGGCAGGGGATTAGTAAGGGAAGAAGAGTCCAGTAGAGTCAAATCTGTGACTCGGGGAGAACAGGGGGTGGAGGAGGAGGAGGTTGAGAGCGTTTGAGAGATCATGGGGGAAGGAGTAGGAGCAGAGGCAGGGGCAAGGAAAGGCTTCACCCATGGAGGAGGAGATTTGCAGATGTTCTGCCAAGTTAAGATATATGGCTGTTGATCCAGATGGCTATGTGTCCCCGGCTGAGATAATATCTCTGAATTTTTAAATTAGTGCGAAGTAGAAAGATCCTTCTAGGGGCCATCCGAATTCAAAGGTGGGCCATTCTGAGGCACAGAGATTCTGCCAGGTCCAGCATTTTACTAAAACAAGAAAGATTCTGAGCTCTTAAGCGGACTTTGTTCCAGTGATCAAGGGTCAGGGACAGAGGCATTGAACTGCTCTGTCCCATAATGAAAGGTACACAAACAGCAAAAGTAAGGACACATGACACAGATAAGACAAGACCATAAACACAGGCAATGGACGTCAAACACTGAAACCAGGAATGAGTAGCCGGCAAAACCCGATGGGATGACAATACCGAATCTGAAACAAAATATCACTGAGTTGAGGAGACTATTGTTCCTTAATTTCCCGAGTTTTCTGCGGCGTCCCCCAGGGAGGTGCCCTGTGTCTCCGTGACACGTCTCTCAGCCACCTTCGGAGGGAGCTCAGGCTCTTCATCGCCAGAGATTTTGCCAAGCCCTAACATGAAACCTGAAACCAGAAAGAGGTGCCTTACTTGCTCCGAGAGGAGCCCATTGGGGTCTCTCGTCTGCCACTGCCAGAACTCTGTGGAACCTCAATATGTAAAGGTCGGGCGAGTGTCGAAGGAAGAGACCACCAAGAGTCTGTCTCATGCAACAGCAATGGGTTTATTTGGGGTTCAGCATGCTGTGGCTCAGAACTCACTTAAATAGAGCAGAGAGCCCTGAGAACACCTTAAGCACAGCTTATATACTTTCCTTGGAGAGGGAAGAGAGGGAAGTTTACTAATGGGTGAGGGCATGTGGGCGGTTTGCATGACACTGAGTGAGGGAGTACATTCTGCAGTTTGGCAGTTGGGAACAGAACATTCTGGAAACAAGATTAGCAAACATTTCTCAAGATTTCAACAGTGTTTTGTTAAGCATACAGAAAAACAGGAAGTGACAAGTACCTATTTTATTAACCTTTCACTACGGACTATCCCTTTTCGACTAGATGTTCCTTCTACATTAATTCATCCAAGGTACAAGGTCCTATGGCATTGTATATCGATTTAATTGAGACACCTCTGCAGAACGTAATTCAAAGCTGCATATCCCAATCAAGAGCCCAATGCCCTTCTGGACTTCAAATCATACTTAGATTTCTGTTTTCATACATATATTTCACCTATATATTCTTATACACATAGCAAGTTCCCAATACCATTATTCATCCAGCAGAATGATTTCTAACCCAAACCGAACATGTTATTAACCATAACCATACACTGTTCCCTCAATCTAACTTTACAGAAGAGCAGGGAAAGAGTTGATCTTAAAATACTGAAATGTAGGGAATCTTCCACCTCCTGAGAACCTCAAAGGTACATGCAGAAATGATCCCTGGAGAAGAGGTAGGCAGCTATGAAGGACCTGAGAGACCAAAAGTCATCTTCCATGGCAAACAACCTGGTCAGGATAAAAGGTTGTGTATGAATCAGCTTCTCTTCTTAACGTAGAGAAGTTGGACCAAACTAGGCCTGTGTGGAGATCTATTCCTGGGTGCCTATTGTTGATATACCATTCTAACTTGTGAAAGTGTCACAGAAAGTAGGGGCAGCCTCCGTATCATGGGACCCTTGAAAGCAACAGTTAGGACAAAGTGGTTGCCAAGACAGTGACCTCATTCAATTTCTGAAGGAAGGGACCTCACTTAACTTCCTTGGTGATGGAACTCTCTGAATTTGGGATCCAGGAAGCCAGGCACCCAGAGCCAGTCCCTGTTCCAGTCCCAGTGGTCTCACTTGTTTGGATTCAGCAAGGACAGAGTCAGTCTTTGTTGGTACCTACAGATGTGAGGAAGGCCAAATGAGAGGAAATCTCTGAAGCGGGGCTTTTCCTGAGAAAGCAGGTAGTGGCTCACCGCTGGCTACTGAGAACTTCACAGAGTTGGCCAAGAAGACCAGATCTGAGACAGGACAGGCCAATTTGGGGGAACATATTTTGGCCCACAAGTCAGAGGACACTCTGGATAGTCACAGACCTACTTGGGGGAAGGAGGTGCCTTTGTGGGTGTTGTTGTGGGTTTGTGGTTTTGTCTCATTTTCCTAGAATAGGTATTAAAGTCGGTTTGTTTGGATTGAAGTTTAGTATTTCTAGTAAGTCTTTTGACATGGCGAGTGATTCTATGTCTCAGTATTTCACTGTGTCCGTGGTTGTATGCATTAGAAAAAAGAATGCATCAATGGATGTGTCCTGTCTAGTAGAAAGCTTCTCAGCATTCAAATTGCCCCATTTATGAATGGACTGTAGCTTGCCCTATTGATGCGCAATACCTGCTATATTCCTAAGTTCCTGTTTTCTTTCTGAATTCTGGCCACTCTACAGAATAGGACCATGGTTTTTTGTTCACGATATGTACCACCTTCAAGCTCTGTGACTGGCCATGTACTGGATAGCTGAAAGAAATGGCAAGCATCTCAGAAAACTCAAGTATCAGTGTGACCAGGAAATTCTCAGTGGAGCAACCCTGCTTTGGACCATTTGCTTACCTATTGTTCTGTTTTCCTGAATTTCAGTAAGGTCTTTGACTCAGGCCACCCTTTTGTGAAGCCTGAAGAAAACAGTTTTCAAATGGAAATTATTGGGCATACATGTGGCTCTTTCTTTAACTGCTTTGAAAAGGGATGTGTCTGAATCAGCCCCTTGGCTCTGTATGAGGCAGTGGCTTAGATTCTCAGCACCTGAGGGATCTAAAGAAATTTCCCATGCGTGCATTCAAAACCAAAATGGCCAAAAGAGCAGTCATTGGCATGAAGTCTCTAGCCTTCCTCTGTAAGGTTCCTGACCTCCATCAAGTGAGAATAGGAATCCTTTGGGTCAAACGAGTTCTTCAAAACCTGCAGAGGCTAGCCCATAGGTGCTTGGGTTTTCTCATGACTCCAATTCACATAAAGAATCAATATCTGACAGTCAGTAGGCCTCAAATTGGACAAGCAGAACAGTATTAACACCAGGCCTATTTGATCACTCCTGGTTAACAGGAAGCGTGTCCAGGCCACCCTGACTTTAGGCAAATGAGGGGCAAGGTAGATTATTGTGGATACTGTCTTGGTCTGCGCCCCTCATGGAAACCTCCAGCCAGAGGTTATGATGAGTGTCTATATGGAAGGAGATGAGGTCCATATGGGAGTGTTTTGGTTTTAATTGTGGTCAATTGTGTGGTAGTTGGAAGAGATGACTGTGTCCACCGGAGCTTGAACTCTGGTGTGATTACCCTTAGAGACTGAGTTCTGGAACTGACCTCAGAGAAGTATTGCAAAAAATAGTGTTGGGATTTTAGGAGGTCACGCATGAGAATCACCCTTGTAATCTGAGATCTAGGCCCAGGATGGCTTTCCACAGTGCTCGGGGATTCTGAGCCAGGATATCACATGATTTAATTCTTAAAGACTTGGGACGCTTAGTTGAGAATACAAACACACATGGATCTCACTTTGTATACCTCAATGGGCCTGGATTCATGTGACCTTTTGGCCACTCTTTGGGAAGCCTTCCCCGTGAGTGATCTCCAGAGCTTTCATTGAAATGAGCTTCCTCACCATTTAATGGTTCCTGAATTAATTGAAACCCACAGTGCCTCCAACTTCATCCTTGAAAAATGGCTAGATAAATACCATGAAATTTGAAATTTCCATGACCAGGTGGCACTGGATAAACTTTGAATGTCCTGTTGCTGATCATGATGGTTCCAAACTGTGCCTTGATTGACTGGGTTTCGTGAAAATGTTGTAGAACAGAGATGCCAGTAAGTTGGAGCCTGCTGAGTAGTGGGCATAGAGCAGTGGACTGTAGGTGTGTAAATAAATATTTTTGGTAGGATCACCTGGATCTTCCATTGGCTTCCAAAAGACTTGCGACTGACATGGTGCAGGCAGCCGACCCTTATATGTAAAGGCATCTTTTTATATGGAGAGGTTTCAGGGCAATGTTCAGAATCAGGTTGCTATAGTCAAGTGGGAAAGCTATGTGGGATTAAAGCCTGGTTCGTACATTCTCTTGTCGACCATGACAAACCACACGTGACAGAACTCCCTCTATCATTGTGTCGCAGTTGAACTCCTTGTATTTCATGAATCTAATACGAAACTCCCAGTTCAGGAGTAAGAAACACCCTGAAAATTGGAGCATGACCAAATGGCTTCACAGACCACACGGGAAGACACTTAGCTCCCAGTGGCCACAGTTTACCTACAAAGAGAGAATTCAGAACTGCTGCCTCATTTTCATTAGAAAATAAGGAACCATGTCCTCCAGGTCACATAGATGCAGACCCAGATTTCATGGTGTCACTACAAACGAAACTAAATTTCCTGACAATTACAAATATTTCATTTGCCCAACCACAGAGGAAGTTTCTCAAGAAGTCTTTAGGCCAGCAGAGCTCCATGTTTGTGAAGTGTTTACCCTCTCCCTTACTTTTGGAAACTGTTCTTCTACTTCCAGTGTTGTGAACTTCTGAGCATTTTACATTTCTCATATGTATTCACAGATTTTCTAACTCCTCTCCTCTAATTGTGTCTTACTTGGAGTGATGGTTATGTCAAGCCATTGTTCTGGAAGAGAGTGGGAAATTGTTCCTGTAGTACATGTTTGCATACACATTAGATTAATTTTTCTATTTTCCATTTGAAATACTGAATCCCTGACACCAACCCATACCCTACTAGAATCTGACTACTAATCCTAATATGATGGAGAAAAAGAAACCTAACTGAATAGAAATACAGTCCTTTCATAGGAAGCATGGTGTATACTTGTATTTGCCTTCTCCTTTATCAAGAGTATGTGTTTTAAATCTAGTCAACTTTTTATTATAATATTTCTTCATGAGTTTTTAAAGTTATCACATATGTAAATTCCTGTCTCCCTTTCTCTGTATCCTATTCAGCACATGTATTTTTTATGCACATATACTATCCTACCTGGTATCCCACGTACATTCTTGTGAGCTCACTGACATTGGAATATAAAAATTGTGAAAAGAGATGACTCCCCCTAAATACTGATTGAACTGAAAATTCAACCTATGGGTGAGCTTCCTAGTAAAAAACATTATACATAAATCCATGTTAAGTAAAATGAATATTTTTGGATATGTGGATGAATTATATTTTATGATGAATTTCAATTGGCATATATATTTCTACATATTAATTTGTGTGTGTGTGTTTGTGTGTGTATTTGTGTGTGTATATATATATATATATATATATATATATATATATATATATTCTCCAGAATTTCCAAAATATGAAATATATGTATCTTATGATACACTCCCTAAATTCATTCGTATTCATGTATTTGGGTGTATAATCAACTTTACACAAGATTATTCTAAGAAATACTCAACCACCTGAAATACATATTGGTTTCCTACTACTGAAAACTAAGTTCAGTGAATGGTGCTTACAAATCCTAATATTTCTACTGTAACTGACCCAGTTTAACATCAATGGAAATAGATTTCTATGGGACATGATGTGTATTTTGAAGTTCATTTTTATTAAACACTGGTACATTAAAATTTCTTCAGTTTATGTACAACATAGGATATATTTTTTTCATTCACAACTTCACAAAT
Source organism: Callospermophilus lateralis (assembly GCF_048772815.1). NCBI lineage: Eukaryota > Metazoa > Chordata > Mammalia > Rodentia > Sciuridae > Callospermophilus > Callospermophilus lateralis. Next base: position 620,845 of record NW_027514349.1, on the reverse strand, counting down.
TTATAGGCATTTGGTTCACTTTCAATTACTTACTATTTCAGAACACATGTATTCCTCCATATTTCTCTACTGTTCTTTTCACTTGACTTCATTCTAAACACATTATTTTCGATTCCATTATCACTGTTCAAGCAAAACTCACTCTTCATGATAAACTGTAACCCTAATATTACCATTAGATATATAACAGGTTGGAATGAATTTATGTATATCAATATAAGATTTCATATATTTTTTTCAGATGCAAATTCAATCCATTATTTAAAGTTGGAACCAGTTATATACTTTATTCACAATATGGTCTATTCATGCATCATCTGAATAATCATCAACACAGGGTACACCTTTTCGTATCCCCATTACTAATTTATAAGTTTTCAGGATATTGCTCCCCATAATGGTGGAAGAAAGACTCATGTCACCTGATCTACATATACATTTATCACAGTAGTATTCTGGACACAAAATGCAAAGGTCACACTTATGATTGTACCAAAGCCTAAATGGAAAGTGAGCATGGATTATTAAAAACATCTGTCCAGGTTCAGTAATGCTCTCAAATGTCAATCCTCTTTGTTACTACATATTTGTTTTTTTCCTAAGATTATATATTCAACCTCAAGCCTTTTGAAAATATCTAATCCTATCACTCACTTTATACTATGCCTGATTTCTTAATGTCCCTATTGATATCTGCTTTTCTACATATTGTCCCCAGTTCATCATTGTGACTGTAACTTCAAATGTGCTGACATTTACATTCACTCTCTATCTGAAACCCTATTGCTAAAGAACTTTTGGTCCAACTCCTATACTCACTATTCTTCCTAAACCTACTGACTATCTTCCTAATCCTACAGACTATCCCTTTTTGACTGCATGTTCTCTTCTACATTCAAACATCCGAGGTACACGGTCCTATGCCATTGTATATCAATTTATCTGAGACCTCGGTGCAGAACATAATTCAAGCTAAGTATACCAATCGTGGTTTCAATTCCTATCTGGGCTTCAAATCTTTCCTAGATCTCTGTTCTCATACATATATTTCACGTCTATATTCTTATAAATATCACAGGTTCCCAATACCATTATTCATCCAGCATAATTATTCCTAACCCAAATCGAACATGCTATTAACCCTAACCATACACTGTTCCCTCAATCTCATTTACAGAAGAGCAGGAACAGAGTTGGTCTTACAATACAGGAAGGTAGGGGATCTTCCACCAGCTGACAACATCAAAAGTCCATGCAGAAATAATCCCTGGAGAAGATGTAGGCAGCTATGAGGGACCTGAGAGAGCAAAAGTCATCTTACATGGAAAACATCCTGGTCATGATGAAAGGATGTGTCTGAATCAGCCTCTCTTTTCTTAATGTAGTGAAGATGGACCAAACCAGGCCTGTGTGGAGAGTTGATCCCGGGTGCCTACGGTTGATATACCATTCTAACTTGTGAAAATGTCAGAGCAAGTAGGTGCAGCCTCCATCTGATGGGACCCTCGGAAGGAACTGTTAGGAAAATGTGGTTGCCAGGGTAGTGACCTCATTCAGTTCCTGAAGGAAATGAACTCAACTTACTTCCTTGGTGATGAAACTCTCTGAACATGGGATCCAGGAAGCCAGGCACCCAAAGCCAGTCCCAGTGCAAGTCCCAGTGGTCAAACTTGTTTGGATTTACCAAGGACAGAGTCAGTCTTTCTTGGTACATACTGATGTGAGGTTGGCCAAATGCCAGGAAGATCTGAAGAGGGGCCTTTCCTGAGAAAGCAGGTAGTGGCTCATCGCTGGCTTCTGACAGCATCACAGAGTTGGCCACGGAGACCATATCAGAGACAGGACACCCCAATATGGGGGAATATATCATGGCCCACCAGTCAGAGGACACTCTGGATAGTCAGAGACCTACTGGGGGAAGGAGGTGTCTTTGTGGGTGTGGTTGTGGGTTTGTTGTTTTGTCTCCTGTTCTCAGAATAGGTAGGAAAGGTGGTTTGTTAGTTTTGGAGTGGACTGTTTCTAGTAAGTCATTTGACAAGGCGAGTGTTTCTGTGTCTATATATCCCATTGTGTCCGTGGTTGTAGACATTAGAAAAGAAAATGCATCAAGGGATTTGTCCAGTCTACTAGAAAGCTTCCCAGCATTCATCCTGTGCAATTTATGAATGAACTGCAGCTTGCCTTATAAATGGGCAACACTCGCCATCTTCCTAAGTTCCTGTTTTCTTCCTGAATTCTGGCCACTCTCTAGAATACGCTCATGGTTTTGTGTCCAAGATATGTACCACCCCAAGCACTGTGACATGGCAATGTACTGTATAGCTGAAGGGAATGGCGAGTATCTCAGAAAACTCAGATATCAGTGTGACCAAGAAAGTCTCAGTGGAGAAACCCTGCTTTGGGCCTTTTGCTTCCCTGTCTGTTGCCCTGAATGTCAGGAAGGTCTTTGCCTCCGGCAACCCCTTTGTGAAGACTGAAGAAAACAGTTTTCAAATGGAAATAAATGTGCATCACCTGTGGCTCTTTGCTTAATTGCTTTGGAAAGGGATGTTTCTGAATCTGCATCTTGGCCCTGTGTGAGCCTGTGGCTTAGATTCTCAGCACCTGATGGATCTAAAGAAAGATCCCATGTGTGCTTCCAAAACTAAAATGGCAAAAAGGGCAGTCATAGTGGATGAAGTCTCTTGCCTTCCTCCAGACAAAAGCTGAATAAAGATACTATAGAACTCAATAGCACAATCAATAACCTAGACGTAACCAACATATATAAAATATATCAACCATCATCAAGTGGATACACGTTCTTCTCAGCAGCACATTGATCCTACTCCAATATAGACCATATATTATGCAATAGGGAAACTCTTAGTAAATATAAAGGTATGGAGATAATACCATGCACCATATCTGATCATAATGGATTGAAACTTTAAATCAATGAAAAAAAAAAGGAAGGAAAAATTCTACATCACATGGAAAATGCACAATATGTTACTGAATGATCAGTGGGTTACAGAAGACATAAAGGAGGAGATAAAAAAATTCTTAGAGACAAATGACAATAGAGACACAACATACCGGTTTGTATGGGACACAATGAAAGCCGTTTTAAGAGGGAAATTCATTTCTTGTAATTCTTTCCTCAAAAAAAGAAAAAAACAACAACAAATAAATGAACTCACACTACACCTCAAAAACCTAGAAAAGGAAGAGCAAAAGAACATCAAATGTAGTAGAAGACAAGAAATAATTGAAATTAGAGGAGAAATCAATGAAATTGAAACAAAAAATCTACATTGTAAAAATTGAAATAAATAAGAGTTGGTTCTTTGAAAAAATAAATATGTTCGACAGGCCCTTAGCCATGCTAACGAAGAGAAGAAGAGAGAGAACTCAAATTACTAACATATGGAATAAAGATGGAAATATCACAACACACACTACAGAAACACAGAAGATAATTAGAAAGTATTTTGAAACCCTATATTCCAATAAAATAGAAGATAAAGAAGATATCGATAAATTTCTTAAGTCATATGATCTGCCCAGATTGAGTCAGGAAGACACCCACAATTTAAATAGACCAATAACAAAGGAAGAAAAATAAGAAACCATCAAAAGACAACCAACCAAAAAGAGCCCTGGACCGGATAGGTATACAGTGGAGTTCTACAAAACCCTCAAAGAAGAATTAATACCAATACTTTTCAAGCAATTTCAAAAAATAGAAAAATAAGGAGTTCCTCCAAATTCATTCTATGAGGCCAACATCACCCTGATTCCAAAACCAGACAAAGACACCTCAAAGAAAGAAAACTACAGACCAATACCTCTAATAAACTTGGATGCAAAAATTCTCAATAAAATCATGGTGAATTGAATACAAAAGCATATCAAAATAATTGTGCTTCATGATCAAGTAGGATTCATCCCTGGGATGCAAGCCTGGATCAATTTATGGAAATCAATAAATGAAATCCACCACATCAATAGACTTAAAGACAAAAACCATATGATCATCTCGATAGATGTAGATAAAGCGTTTGACAAAGTACAGCATTCCTTTATGTTCAAAACACTATAAAAATTAGGGATAACAAGAACTTACCTCAACATGGTAAAAGCTATATATGCTAAACCTCAGGCTAGCATCATCCTAAATGGAGAAAAACTGAAGGCATTCCCTCTAAAATCTGGAACAAGACAGAGATGCCCTCTATCACCACTTCTATTCAGTTTAGTTCTTGAAATACTAGCCAGAGCAATTAGACAGACAAAAGAAATTAAAGGCATAAAAATAGAAAAAGAAGAACTTAAATATTCGCTATTTGAGGATGACATGATAATATATTTAACAAACCCTAAAGGGTATGCAAAGAAACTGCTAGAGTTAATAAATGAATTCAGCAAAGTGCCAGTATATAAAATCAACAAGAAAAAATCAAAGGCATTCCTGTATATCAGCAACAAAACTTCTGAAATTGAAATGAGGAAAACCACTCCATTCACAATATCCTCATAGAAAATAAGATACTTGGGAATCAACCTAAAAAAAGAGGTGAAAGATTTATACAATGAAAGTTACATAACTCTAAAGAAAGAGATAGAAGAAGATGTTAGAAGATGGAAAAATGTACCCTGTTCATGTATAGGCAGAACTAACATCATCAAAATTGCGATATTACCCAAAGTTCTCTACAGGTTTAATGCAATGCCAATCAAAATCCCAATGGAATTTCTTGTAGAAATATATAAAGCAATCATGAATTTCATATGGAAAAACAATAGACACAGAATAGCAATAGCAATTCTAAGCAGGAAGTGTGAATCAGGATGTATAGCGATAACAGAGTTCAAACTGTACTACAAAGCAATAGTAACAAAAACAGCGTGGTACTGGTATCACAAAAGTCAGCTGGACCAATGGTACAGAATAGAGGACACAGAAACCAATCCACAAAAGTACAACTTTCTTATATTTGAAAAAGGGCCTAAAAGCATGCAATGGAGGAAGGATAGCATCTTCAACAAGTGGTCCAGGGAAAATTGGAAATCCATATGCAACAAAATGAAAATGAATCCCTTTCTCTCGCCATGCACAAAAGTTAACTCTAAATGGATCAAGGAGCAAGATATAAAATCAGAGACAATGCATCTAATAGAAGAAAAATTTGGCTACGATGTACATACTGTGGGGTTGGGCTCCAAATTCCTTAATAGGACAGCCATAGCACAAGAGTTAATAACAAGAATCAACAAATGGGACTTATTTAAACTAAAAAGTTTTTTTCGAAACAAGAGAAACAATAAGAGAGGTAAATAGAGAGCCTACATCTTGGGAACAAATTTTTACCCCTCACACTTCAGATAGAGCCCTAATATCTAGAATATACAAAGAACTCAAAAATTAAACAATAAGATAACAAATAAATCAATCCACAAATGGGCCAAGGACCTGAACAGAAACTTCACAGAGGAGGACATACAATCCATCAACAAGAACATGAAAAAATGCCCACCATCTCTAGCAGTTAGGGAAATTCAAGTCAAAACCACCCTAAGATACCATCTCACTCCAGTAAGATTGGCAGCCATTATGAAATCAAACAACAATAAGTGTTGGCGAGGATGTGGGGAAAAGGGTACACTTGTACACTGCTGGTGGGACTGGAAAATGTTGAGGCCAATTTGGAAAGCAGTATGGAGATACCTGGGAAAGCAGGGAAAGGATCCACCATTTGACCCAGCTATCTCACTTCTCGGACTATTCCCTGAGGATCTTAAAAGAGCGCACTATAGGGATACTGCCATATCACTGATCATAGCGGCACAATTCATAATAGCTAAACTGTGGAACCAAACTAGATGACCTTCCATAGGCGAATGGATAAAAAAGGGGCATCTATACACAATGGAGTATTATGCAGCATTAAAAAATGACAAAAATCATTGAATTTGAAGGGAAATGGATGGCATTAGAACATATAATGCTAAGCAAAGCTAGCCAATCCTTAAAAAACAAATGCCAAATGTTTTCTTTGATATAAAGAGAGCAAATAAGAACAGAACAGGGAAGAAGAGCATGAGGAAAATATTAACACTAAATGGAGATGAGTGGGGGGAGAGAAAGGGAGAGAGAATGGAAAGCATATGGAAATGGTAGGAGACACTTAATGTTACACAAAATTCCATATAAGAGGTTGTGAGGGGAAAGGGGGGGAACAAGGGAGAGAATTGAACAATAGCAGATGAGGTATAGAGGGTAGATGGTTGGGGAGGGGAGGGGGATAGTAGGGGATAGGAAAGGTAGAAGAATACAACAATCACTAATATGCCATTATGTAAAAACGTGAGTGTGTAACTGATGTGATTCTACGATTTGTATTGGGGTAAAAATGGGAGTTCATAACCCAAATGAGTCAAATGTATGAAAGATGATATAGCACGAGCTTTTGAACAACCAAAAAAAAGAAAAAAAAAGGAATTTAATATCCAATATTTGAGACATTTTACAACTTTATTTTTTAATAAAATTGGCTTTTATTTGTTATCTTACTTGCTGTTATCTGCCTTTCAGTTTGAAAAAACGATGTGCTGTAGCCATTCATCCATGTAGTATGTAACAGAAAATTTTCAGTGTCTCCATATAACCAGATTGGCAAGGCATCAAGGTTTCCCTCACAAACAAGATAAAGGCTTTTGCATAAGAAATTTAATATTCTGCAATACAATTTTTTTAACTTTCCAATTAAATTTCAATTTTTTTTAAAAAAAAGAAGAAACTAAACCCCACAGTAAGAAGGCCTCAAAGTGGAGAAGTGGAGCAGTATTAATGGCAGGCCTATTTAATCACTCCTGGTTCACAGGAAGGGTGTCCAGGGGACCCTGACTTTAGGCAAATGAGGGGCAAGAAAGCTTATTTGGGCCACTGTCTTGGGCTGTGCCCCTCATGAAAAACTCCAGCCAGAGGTTATGAGGAGTGTCTATGTGGAAGAAGATGAGGACAATGTGGGAGTGTTTTGGTTTTAATTGTGGTCATTTGTGTGGCAGATGGAAGAGATGACTGGGTCCAACTGGGCTTGAACACTGGTGTGATTCCCCTTAGAGAATGAGTTCTGGAACTGACCTCAGATAAGTATTGCCATGAATTGTGTTGCGATTTCAGGAGGCCACACATGAGAGTCGCCCTTTGAAACTGAGATCTAGGCCCAGGGTGGCTTTCCCAAGAGTACTGAGAATCTCAGCTAGGATATCACATGATTTTATTCTGAAAGACTTGGCACCCATAGTTGAGAGTCAAAACACACAAGGACCTCACATTGTAGACCTCAATGGGCCTGGCTTCATGTGACCTTTTGGCCACTCTTTGGGAAGCCTTGCCTGTGAGTGTTCTCCAGATCTTTCATTGAAATGAGCTTCCTCAACATTTAATGGTCCCTGAATGAATTGAAACCCACAGTGCCTCCACCTTCATCCTTGAAATTTGTCTAGATCAATACCATGAATGTTTAGAAATTTTCATGACCAGATGGCACTGGAGAACATTTTGATGTACTTTTGCTGATCATGAGTATACCAGACAGTGCCTTGATTGACTGGGCTTCATGAAAATGTTTAGAACAGAGATGCCAGAAAGTTGGAGACTGCAGAGTAGTGGGCCTAGAGCAGTGGTGGGAAGGTGTGTGATAAAACATCTGTGGTGGGGCCATGTGGATCTGCGATTGACTTTCAATTGTCTTGAGACAGACATGGTGCAGCCATCAGACCATTGTATATAAAGGCATCTTGTTATATGGAGAAGTTTCAGAGTAATGTTTAGAATCAGGTTGCTATGATCAAGGGGGCAAGCTATGTGGGATAGAAGCCTGGTTGGTGCATTCTACTGTAGACCAGGGTACACGTACCACACGTGACAGAACTCCCTCCAGCACTGTGTCCCAGTTGAACTCCTTGTATTTCGTGATGCCAATACCAAACTACCAGTGCAGCAGCAAGAAACACCACGAAAAGTGGAAGATGACCAAATGGTTTCACAGTCCACACGGGGAGACACTTAGCCCCCAGTGGCAATAGTTTACCTACAACGAGAGAATTCAGCATTGCTGCCTCATGTTCATTGGAAAATAAGATGCCATGTCCTCCAGGTCACATAGATGCAGACCCAGCTTAGATGGTCTCACTATAAAGGAAGCGAAAGCTCCTGAAAACAACATATATTTCAAGTGCCCAACCTCAAAGGCAGTTTCTCAAGAAGTGTTTAGGCCAGCAGATCTTCATGTCTGTGGAGTATTTCCCATGTCACTTACTTTTGGAAACTCCTCTACCACCTCCAAGGTTGTGCACTCCTGAGCATTTTCGTTGCAGATATATATTTACAGATTTTCTAACTCTTCTCCTCTAATTGTGACTTACTTGGGGCAATGGTAATGTCAAGTCATTCTTCTATATGAGAGAAGGAAGATTTTTTTGTAGCACATATTTGCATACACATTGGATTCATTTTTCAATTTTTCATTCGAAATACTGAATCCTTGACACTAGCCCATACCCTTATAGACTCTGACTACTAATACTAATATGATGAGAAAAATAACCAAAACAGAATAGAAATACAAGCAGTTCAGAAGAGGCATGGTGTGTAGTTGTACTTGCCTTTTGCATGATATAAGGTAGGAGTTATAAATCTAGTCAATTATTTGTTGAAATAATTCTCCATGTGTTTTTAAAGTTAAGAAATATGTGAATTTCTGTCTCTCTTTCTCTTTAGCCTATTAAGCACATGTATTTTTATATGCAAAAATAGAATCCTACCTGGTTTCACACGTACATTCTTGTGAGGTGGCTGACTTGGCAGATACAAATTGTGAGAAGAGATCACTTCTCCTAAAGGCTGTTGGAACTAAAATTCAACCCATGGGTGACCTTCCTAGATGAACAACATTATACATAATCCATGTTCAGTATAATGAATATTTTTTGATATGCAGATGAGTTATTTTTCATGATGAATTTCAATTGGCATATATATTGCTACATTATAATGTGTGTGTGTTTGTGTCTATATATATATATAGTCTCCAGATTTTCAAAATATGAAATATAAGTGTCTTACTATACACTGCCTAAATTCATTCATGTTCCTGTATGGGGATATATAATCAATTTTTCACAAGATTATTCTTAGAAATATACATCCACTGAAATACATATTTGTTTCCTAGTACTGAAAACTAACTTCAGGGAATGGTGCTAAGAAATCCTAATATTTCTACAGTGACTCACCCAGTTTAACATCAATGCAAGTAGACACCTATGGGACATGATGTGTATTTTGAAGTTTATTTTTATTCAACACTGGTACATTACTATTTCTGCAGTTTATGGGCAATATAGGATATATCATTTCATCCACAATTTTACAAATTTATAGGCATTTGGTTCAATTTCAATCACTTCCTACTTGAGAAGACATGTATTCCTCCATGTTTCTTGACTGTTCTTTTCATGAGATTCTTTCCAAACACATTATTGTCGATTTCCATAATCACTTTTGAAACAAAACTCACACACTCTTCATAATAAACCGTAACACTAATATTATCATTAGATGTATAACTGTTCGGAATGAATGTATGTACATCAATGTAAGATTTCTTGTATATTTTCAGATATCAATTCAATCCATTATTTAAATTTTGAACCAGTTATATTATTTATTCACAGTATGGTCTATTAAAGAATCATCTCTATATTCATAGACCCAGGGTATACCTCTTTGTATCCCCAATACTAATTTATAAGCCTTTAAAATATTGCTTTCAAAAATGGTGGAAGAAATATTCTAGTCACCTGATATACATATGCATTTCATCACAGTAATATTCCTGACAAAAAATGCAAGTGTCACACTTATGATTGTACCAAAGCCTATATTGAAAGTGAGCATGTATTACTAACAACATCCATGTCCTGATTCACTAATGATCTCGAATATCATTCCTATTGGTGACTACATATTTGTTTCTTCCTAAGATTGTATATTCAAACTCAACCCTGTTAAAAATGTCTTATCCTATCACTCTCTTTGTACTTTGCCTGATTTCCTAATATCTCTATTGATATCTGCTTTCCTACACATTTTCCCCAGTTCATCACTGTGGCTGACTCTTCACATATGCTGAAATTTACATTCACTCTCTAACCAAAACCCTATATCTAAAGTCTTTTGTTCCAACTCCTTGGTTCACTCAAATGGGTTCTTCAAATCCCTTCAGAGGGTAGCCCATAGGTGCTTGGGTTTTCTCATGACCCCAATTCTCATAAAGAATCTATACCCCACAGAGAGTAGGCCTCAAATTGGAGAAGTAGAGCACTATTAATGGCAGGCCTATTTGATCACCCCTCGTTCACAGGAAGGGTTTCCATGTCACCCTGACTTTAGGCAAATGAGTGGCAAGTGAGCTTATTTTGAACACTGTCTTGGGCTGCGCCCCTCATGGAAACCTCCAACCAGAGTTTATTATGACTGTCTATATGGAAGAAGATGAGGGCCATGTTGGAGTGTTTTGGTTTAATTGTGGTCATTTGTGTTACGGTTGGAAAAGATTCCAGGGTCAACCTGGGCTTTAACTCTTGTGTGATTCCCTTTAGAGACTGAGTTCTGGAACAGATCTCAGCGATGTATTGGCATGAATTGTGTTTGGAATTTAGGAGGCCACACATGAGAGTTGCCCTTGGAGACTGAGATCTAGGCCCAGGTTGGCTTTCCAAAGAGCACTGGGATTCTCAGCCAGGATATCACATGACTTTATTCAGAAAGACTTAGCAGTCATAGTTGAGAGTCAAAACACACATGGACCTCAATTGTAAACCTCAATGGGCCTGGCTTCATGTGACATTTTGGCCACTCCTTGGGAAGCCTTGCCTGTGAGAGTTGTCCCGAGCTTTCATTGAAATGAGCTTCCTCACTATTTCATGGTTCCTGAATGAATTGAAACCCACAGTGCCTCCAACTTCATCCTTGAAAATTGGCTAGATAAACACCATAAAATTTTTGATATTCCTATGAACAGGTGGCACTAGAAAATCTTTGGATGTCTGTTGCTGATCACGAGTATACCAGACAGTGCCCTGATTGACTGGGTTTCATGAAAATGTTGTAGAACAGAGATGCCAGAAAGTTGGAACCTGCTGAGTAGTGGGCCTAGAGCAGTGGTTGGCAGGTGTATGATAAAACATCTGTCGTGGGGCCACATGGATCTTCCCTTGGCTTCCAAATGGATTGTGACTGACATGGTGCAGCCAGCAGACCCTTACAAATAAAGGGATCTTGTTATATGGAGAGGTTTCATGGCAATGTTCAGAATCAGGTTGCTATGGACATGGGTGCAAGCTTTTTGGGATAGAAGCCTGGTTGGTGCATTCTCCTGCAGACCCTCACTCACCACACATGAGAGTACTCCCTCTAGGACTGTGTCCCAGTTTATCTCCTTGTACTTCATGAAGCCAATACCAAACTCAGAGTACTGCAGTAAATAACACCACAAAAATTCGAGTATGACCAAATGGCTTCACAGACCACATGGTTAGACACTTAGACCCCAGTGGCCTCAGTTTACCTACAAAGAGAGAATTCAGAACTGCTGCCTCATGTTCAATAGAAAATAAGGAACCATGTCATCCAGGTCACATAGATGCTGACCCAGATTTGATGGTCTCACTACAAAGGAAGCTAAAGCTCCTGACAACAACAAATATTTCAAGGGCCCAAACTCAGAGGCAGTTTCTCAAAAATTTATTAGGCCACCAGAGCTCCATGTTTGTGGAGTGGTTATCCTTTCTTTTACATTTGGAAATTCCTCTACCACCTCCAAGGTTGTGAACTCCATTCATTTTTTTTCCAGATATATATTCACAGATTTTCAAACTCTTCTCCACTGATTGTGTCTTACTTGTGGTGAAGGAAATATCAAGGCATTGTTGTGGAGGACAGTGGGAAGATTTTTGTCTAGCATATATTTGTATACACATTAGATTCATTTTCCTATTTTCTATTTGAAATACTGAATTCCTGACAGTAAGCCATACCCTAGTAGACTCTGACTGTTCCCGGGTGCCTATGGTTGGTATACCATTCTAACTTGTGAATGTGACACAGGAAGTAGGGGCAGCCTCCTTGTCATGGAGCCATTGGAAGCAAATGTTAGAACAAAGTGGTTGCCAAGGCAGTGACCTCATTCAGTTCCTGAAGGAAGTGACCTACCTCACTTCCTTGGTGATGGAACCCTCTGAACTTGGGATCCAGGAAGCCAGGCACCAAGAGCCAGTCCCAGTCCCTTTCCCAGTGGGTTCACTTGTTTGGATTTACCAAGGACAGAGTCAGTCTTTCTTGTGGATCACTAAATGCCAGGAAACCTCTGAAGAGGGGCCTTTCCTGAGAAAGCAGGTAGTGACTCACCGATGGCTCCTGAAAACTTTAGAGAGTTGGTAAAGGAGACCAGATCTGAGACAGGACAGGCCATTTCGGGGGAACATAGTATGGCCTATCAGTCTGAGGACACTCTGGTTACTCACAGACCTATGTGGGTAAACGATATGCCTTTGAGGGTGTAGATGTGAGTTTATGGTTTTGTCTCATGTTCTGAGAATAGGTAGGAAAGGCAGTTTGTTTGGTTTGGAGTGGACTGTTTTTAATAAGTCATTTGACATGGTGAGTGATTCTATGTCTGTGTATCCCACTTTGTCGGTGGTTGAAGATATGAGAAAAGTGAATGCATCAATGCATGTGTCCTGACAAGTAGAAAGCATTCCAGGACACATCCTGCCCAATTTATGAATGGAATGTTGCTTGCCTTATCGATGGGCAACACCTACTATTTTCCTTAGTTCCTGTTTTCTTCCTGAATTCTGGCCATTCTCCAGAATAGGCTCATTTTTTTTGTCCAAGATATGTACCACCTCCGAGCTCTGTGACATGGCCATTTACTGGATACCTGAAATGAATGGGGAGGATCTCAGAAAACTCAGATATCAGTGTGACCAGTAAAGTCTCAGTAGAGAAACCCTGCTTTGTGCCTTTTGCTTACCTACTGTTCTGTTGACCTGAATGTCAGGTAGGTCTTTGCCTCAGACCACCAGTTTGTGAAGCCTGAAGAAACTGCTTTCAAATGGAAATGAATGAGCATCACCCGTGGCTCTTAGATTAATTGCTTTAGAAAAGGATGTGTCTAAATCATCCTCTCGGCTCTGTGTGAGGCTGTGGCTTACAATCTCAGCACCTGATGGATCTAAAGAAAGATCCCATGTGTGCATCCAAAACCTAAATGGCAAAAAGATCAGACATTGTGGATGAAGTCTCTTGCTTCCTCTGTTAGGCTCCTCACCTCCATCAAGTACGAATAGGGATCCTTTGGGTCTAATGAGTTCTTCAAAGACGAGAAAAGGTGCTTGGGTTTCACATGACTCCAAATCACATAAAGAATCTATAACTCACGTTCAGTAGGCCTCAAAAATAAGAAAAAGAGCATTATTAATGGCAGGCCTATTTGATCAATCCTGGTTCACAGGAAGGGTGTCCAGGAAACCCAGACTTTAGGCAAATGAGGGGCAAGGGAACTTATTTTGGACACTGTCTTGGGCTTCGCCCCTTGTGGAAACCTCCAGCCAGACGTAATGATGAGTGTCTATATGGAAGAATATAAGGGCCATGTGGTAGTGTTTTGGTTTTAATTGAACATGTTAATAACACTAACCATACATTGTTCCATCAATTTAAGTATTCAGAAGAGCAGGGACAGATTTGTTCTTACAATACAGGAATGTAGGGGATCTTCAACCTGCTGAAAACCTCAAAGGTCAATGCAGAAATTATCCCTGGAGAAGATGTAGGCAGCTATGAAGGACCGGAGAGAGCAAAAGTAATCTTCCATGGAAAACAACCTGGTCAGGATGAAGGGTTGAGTCTGAATCAACTCTCTATCCTTAACGTAGAGGAGATGGAGCAAACCGGGCCTGTGTGGAGAGCTGTTCCTGGGTACCTATGGTTGGTATACCATTCTAACTTTTGAAAGTGTCTCAGGAATTAGGGGCAGCCTCCATCTCATGGGACCCTTGGAAGCAAGTGTTAGGACAAAGTGGTTGCCACCGCAGTGACCTCATTCAGTTCCCGAAGAAATGACCTTCCTAACTTCCTTGGTGATGGAACTCTCTGAACTTGTGACCCAAGTAGCCAGGCACCCAGAGCCAGTCCCAGTCACAGTTCCAGTGGGCTCACTTGTTGGATTTACCAAGGACAGCGTCAGTCATTCTTGGTACATACTGATGTGAGGATGGCCAAATGCCAGGAGTGCTCTGAAGAGGGGCCTTTCCTGAGAAAGCAGGTAGTGGCTCAACACTGGCTCCTGACAACTTTACAGAGTTGGCCAAGGTTACCAGATCTGAGGCAGGACAGGCCATTTCGGGAGAACACAGTATGGCCCACAAGTCAGAGGACATTCCGGATAGTCACAGACCTACTTGGGGGAAGAAGTTGAATTTGTGAGTTCGGGTGGGGTTTGTGGTTTTGTCTCATGTTCTCAGAATAGGTAGGAAAGGAGGTTTGTTTGGTTTGGAATTATCTGATTCTTCTAAGTCCTTTGACAATGCGAGTTTTTCTATGTCTGTGTATCCCACTGTGTTAGTGGTTGTAGACATTAGAAAAGAGAATGCATCAATGGATGTGTCCTGTCTAGTAGAAAGCTTCCCAGCATTCATCCTGCCCAATTTATGAATGGACTGCGGCTTGCCTTATGGATGGGCAACACCTGCAATCTTCCTAAGTTCCTGATTTCTTACTCAATTCTGGTCACTCTCAAGAATAGACTCATGGTTGTGTGTCCAAGATATGTACCACCTCCAAGGTCTGTGAAATGGCCATGTACTGGATAGCTGAATGGAATGGCCGAGCATCTCAGAAAACTCAGATAGCAGTGTGACCAGGAATATCTCAGTGGAGAAACCCTGCTTTGGGCCTTATGCATACATATTTTTCTGTTGCCCTGAATGTCAGGAAGGTGTTTTCCTCAGGCCAAAACTTTTGGAAGCCTTAACAAAAGACTTTTCAATTGGAAATAAATGTGCATCTCCTGTGGCTCTTTGCTTAATTGCTTTGGAAAGGGATGTGTCTGAATCAGCCTCTTGGCCCTGTGTGAGGCTGTGGCTTAGATTCTATGCACCTTATGGATCTAAAGAAAGATTCCATATGTGCATCCAAAACCAAAATGGCTAAAAGTAGAGTCATTGTGGATGAAGTCTCTTGCCTTCCTCTGGTAGGGCACTTACTTCCATCAAGGAAGAATAGGGATCCTTTGTGTCAAATGGGTTCTTCAAAGCTCTGCAGTGGCTTGCCCATAGTTCTTGTGGTTTCTCATGCGTCCAATTCCCAAAAAGAATTTAAACCCCTCAGTCAGTAGGCCTCAAATTGGAGAAGTGGAGCAGTATAAATGTCAGGCCTATTTGATCACTCCTGGTTCATAGGAAGGGTGTCCAGGCAAACGTGACTTTAGGCAAATGAGGGACAAGGAAGCTTATTTTGGACACTGTCTTGGGCTGTGCCCTCATGGAAACCTCCAGCCAGAGGTTATGATGAGTGTCTATATGGAAGAAGATGAGGGTCATGTGGGAGTGTTTAGGTTTTAATTGTGAGAGATTACTGGTTCAACCTGGTTTGAATTCTGGTGTGATTCCCCTTAGAGACTCAGTTCTTGAACTGACCTCAGAGAAGAATTGCCATGAATTGTGTTAAGATTTTCGGAGGCAACGCATGAGAGTCGCCATTGGAAGCTGTGATCTAGTCCCAGGGGGACTTTCCACAGTTCACTGGGACTCTCAGCCAGAGAATCACATAATTTTATTCTGAAAGACATGGCAGCCACAATTGAGAGTCAAAACACACATGGACCTCACATTTTAGACCTCAATGGGCCTGGCTTCAAGTGACGTTTTGGCCACTATTTGGGAAGCCTTGCCTGTGAGAGTTCTCCAGAGCTTTCATTAAAATGAGATTCTTCACCATTTAATGGTTTCTGAATAATTGAAACCCACAATGCCTCCAACTTCATCCTTGAAAATGGTTACATAAATATCATGAAATTTTTAAAATTACCATGACCAGGTGGCACTGGAGAACCTTTGGATGTCCTGTTGCTGATCATGAGTATACCAGAGAGTGCCTAGATTGACTGGGTTTCTTTAACATGGTGTAGAACACAGATGCCAGTAAGTTGGAGTCTGCTGAGAAGTGGACCTAGAGCAGTGGTGGGCAGGTGTGTGATAAAACATCAGTGGTACGGCCATGAGGATCTAGCATTGGATTCCAAATGCCTTGTGACTGACATGGTGCAGGCAGCAGACCCTTCTATGTAAAGGCATCTTGTTATATGCAGAGGTTTCAGGGCAATATTCAGAATCAGGTTGCTATGGTCAAGGGGAAAAGCTATCTGGATAGAAGCCTGGTTGGTGCATTCTCCTGCAGACACTGACCCACCACACGTGACAGAACTCCCTCCAGCACTGTGTCCCAGATAAACTCGTTGTATTTCATGAAGCAAACACCAAACTCCCAGTGCAGCAGCAAGAAACACAACGAAAAGTGGATCATGACCAAATTGCTTCACAGTCCAAACGGGGAGACACTTAGCCCCCAGTGGCCACAGTTTACCTGCAAAGAGAGAAACCAGCACTGCTGCCTCATGTTCATTGAAAAATAAGATGCCATGTCCTCCAGGTCACATAGATGCAGACCCAGCTTTGATGGTCTCACTAGAAAGAAGCTAAAGCTCCTGAAAACAACATATATTTCAAGTGCCCAAACTCAGAGGCATTTCTCAAGAAGTCTTTAGGCCAGCAGAGCTCCATGTTTGTGGAGTGTTTATCCTGTCCCTTACTTTTGGAAACTCCTCTACCACCTCCAAGGTTGTGAATTTCTGAGGATTTTTCATTGAATATATGTATTCACACATTTTCTAATTCTTCTCCTCTAATTGTGTCTTTCTTGGTGCGAAGGTAATGTCAAGGCATTTTTCTGGATGAGAGTGGGAAGATTTTTGTGTAGCATATATTTACATACACATTGGATTCATTTTCCAAATTTCCATTAGAAATACTGAATCCATGACACTAACCACTACATTACTAGACTCTGACTACTAATCCTAATATGATGGAGAATAAAAACCCAAACAGAATAGAAATATAAGCAGTTCAGAGGATGCATGTTGTATACTGGGACTTGCCTTTTGCATTATATAGGGTAGGAGTTATAAATCTAGTCAATTTTCTGTTGAAATATTTCTCCATGTATTTCTAAAGTTAACAAATATGTGAATACCTGACTCCCTTTCTCTGCAGCCTATTCAGCACATGTAATTTTATATGCACATATAGAATCCTACCTGGAATCACACGTACATTCTTGTGAGATGGCTCACTTGGCAGATACAAATTGTTAGAATAGTTCACTCTTCCTAAATGATGCTGGAACTGAAAATTCAACCAATGGGTGAGCTTCCTGGTTGAACAACTTTACACAAAAACCCATGTTCAGTAAAATAAATATTTCTGATCTGTGGATGATATATATTTCATGGTGAATTTCAATTGGCATATATATTCCTACTTTTTAAAGTCTGTTTGTGTGTGTGTGTGTATACATACTCTCCAGATTTTTCAAAATATGAAATATGTGTCTTATTATACACTCCCTAAAATAATTCATATTCATGTATGTGGATTTTTAATCAACTTTTCACTAGATTATTCCCAGGAATATTCACACACCTGAAAAACATATTTGTTTCCTCGTACTGAGAACTATCTTCAGTGAATGGTGCATACAAATCCTTGTATTTCTGCAGTAACTTACCCAGTTTAACATCAATGCAAATAGATTTCTATGGGACATGATGTGTATTTTGAAATTCATTTTTATTCAACACTGGTACATTGCAATTTCTTCCGTTTATGCACATCATAAAATATATATTTCATCTAGAAATTCGAAAATTAATAGGCATTTGTTTCATTTTCAATCACTTCCTGCTTCAGAACACATGTATAACTCCATATTTCTTGACTGATCTTTTCATGAGGTTTCTTTTTCGATTTCCTTAATCATTTTTGAAGCAAAACTCACACACTCTTCATGATGAACCATAACCCTAATATTACCATTAGATGTATATTTGGTTTTAATGAATGTATATATATCAATATAAGATTTCCTCTATGTTTTCATTTATCAATTCAATCCATTATTCAAAGTTGGAACCAGTAATACTATTTATTCACAGTATGGTCTATTCATGCATTATCTCTATATTCATAGACACAGGGTACACCTATTTGTACCCCCAGTACTAACTTATACGTCTTCACAATATTGCTCCCAGAAATGGTGGAAGAAATACTCATGTCACCTGATCTACATGTACATGTTATCACAGTAATATTCTGGAACAAAATGCAAAGGTCACAGTTATGATTGTACCAAAACCTAAATGAAAAGTGAGCATGGATTACTAAAAATATTCCTGTCCAGGTTGCTACCGCTCTCAAATGTCATTCCTATTGGTGACTATATATTTGTTTCCTCCTAAGATTATATATTCAACCTCAAGCCTGTTGAAAATGTGTAATCCTATCACTCACTTTATACTTTGCCTGATATCCTAATGTCTCTATTGATTTCTGCTTTCCTAAATATTTTCCCAGTTTATCATTTTGACTGACTCTTCACATGTGCTGACATTTAAATTCACTTTCTAACCGAAACCCAATTGCTAAAAACATTTCCTCCAAAACCTATAATCACTATTCTTTCTAAACCTACCGACACTTTTCCTAATCCTACCGACTATAGCTTTTTGACTGGATATTCTCGTGACATTCAATCATCCAAGGTACAAGGTCCTATGACATTGTATATGGATTTATTTAAGACATCTGTGCAGAACGTAAGTCAAAGCTAAGTATCCCAATTAAAGGCCCAATGCCCTTCTGGGCTTCAAATTTTACCTAGATTTCTGTTTTCATACTTATATTTCACCTAAATATTCTTGTAAATATCGCACATTCCCAATACCATTATTCATCGCTCAGAATGATTCTTAATCCAAATCGAACCTGTTATTAAGCCTAACCAAACACTGTTCCCTCAATCTAACTTTACAGAAGAGCAGCGACAGAGTTGGTCTTACAATACAGGAATGTAGGGGATCTTCCAGATTCTGAGATCCTCAAAGTTTTAAGCAGAAACGATCCCTGGAGAAGACATAGGCAGCTATGAAGGACCTGAGAGAGCAAAAGTCATCTTCCATGGCAAACAACGTACTCAGGATGAAGCATTGTGTCTGAATCAGCCTCTCTTTTCTTAATGTAGAGAAGAGGGACCAAACCAGGCCTGTGTGGAGAGCTGTTCCCGGATTCCTATGGTTGATATACCATTCTAACTGTTGAAACTGTCTCGGGAAGTAGGGGCAGCCTCCACCTCATGGGAACCTTGCAATCACCTGTTAGGACAAAGTGGTTGCAAAGGCAGTAAAGTCACTCAGTTCCTGAATGAAGCGACCTACCTCACTTCCTTGGTGAAGAAACTCCCTGACCTTGGGCTCCAGGAAGACAGAGAATACCAAGACCTTGTCACAGTTCCAGTGCCAGTGGGCTCCATTGTTTGGAAAAACCAAGGATAGACTAAGTATTCCTTGGTACCTACTGATATGAGGATTTCAAATGCCAGGAGAGCTCTGAAGAGGGGCCTTTCCTGAGAAAGCAGGTAGTGGTTCACCGCGACCAGATCTGAGACAGGACAGGCCTTTTGGGGGAACATAGTATGGCCCACCAGTCAGAGGACACTCCAGATAGTCACAGACCTACTTGAATGAAGGAGGTGCGTTTGCGCGTGTGTGTGTGATTTTGTGGTTTAGTCTCTTCTTATGAGAATAGGTAGGAAAGGCGGTTTGTTTGGTTTGGAGTGGACTGCTTCTAGTAAGTCGTTTGACAAGGCGATTTTTTGCATGTCTTTGTAACCCACTGTGTCCGTGGTTGTAGACCTTAGAAAAAAGAATGCATCAATGTGTCCTGTCTAGTAGAAATCTTCCCAGCATTCATCCTGCCCAATTTAGGAGTGGACTGCCCCTTGCCTTATGGATGGGCAACACCTGCAATCTTCCTAAGTTCCTGATTTCTTCCTCAATTCTGGTCACTCTCAAGAATAGGCTCATTGTTTTGTGTCCAAGATATGTACCACCTCCAATCTGAGTGACATGGCCATGTACAAGATAGATGAAGGGAATGGCGAGCATCTCAGAAAACTCTAATATCAGTGTGTCCAGGAAAGTCTCAGTGGATAAACCCTGCTTTGGGCCTTTTGCTATTGTTCTGTTGCCCTGAATGTCAGGAAAGTCTTTGCCTCAGGCCATCCCTTTGTGAATCCTGAAGAAAACAGCTTTCAAATGGAAATAAATGGACATCAACTGTGGCTCTGTGCTTAATTGCTTTGGAAAGGGATGCGTCTGAATCAGCCTCTTGGTCCTATGTGAGGCTATAGCTTAGATTCTCAGCACCTGATGGATCTAAAGAAAGATCCCATGTGTGCATTCAAAACCAAAATGGCAAAAAGATCAGTAATTGTGGATGAAGTCTCTTGCCTTCCTCTGTAAGGTTCCTGACCTCCATCAAGTGAGATTAGGCATTCTTTGGGTCAAATGAGTTCTTCAAAGCCCTGTGGAGGCCATTAACAGGTGGCACTGGAGAACTCTTAAATGGTCTGTTGCTGATCATGAGTATACTAGCCAGGGCCTTTATTGACTGAGTTTCATAAAAATTATCTAGAACAGCAATGCCAATAAGTTGGAGCCTGCTGAGTAGTGGACCTAGAGCAGTAGTGTGTGATAAAATATCTGTGGTGGGACCATGTGGATCTGCTATTGACTTCCAAATGGCTTGTGACTGACATGGTGCAGCCAGCAGACCCTTCTATGTAAAGGCATCTTGTATATGGAGAGGTTTCAGGGTAATGTTAAGAATCAGGTTGCTGAGGTTAAGGGGACAAGCTATCTGGTATTGAAGCCTGGTTGGTACATTCTCCTGCAGAACGTGACCCACAACATGTGACAGAACTTCCTCCAGCACTGTGTTCCAGTTGAACTCATTGTATTTCGTGAAGCAAATACCAATGTCCCAGTTCAGCAGCAAGAAACACCACAAAAGTTGGAGGATGAACAAATGGCTTCAGAGTCCACATGGGGTGACACTTAGCCCCCAGTGGCCACAGTTTACATACAAAGAGAGAAATCAGCACTGCTGCCTCAGGATCATTGGAAAATAAGAAACCAAGATCTTCATGTCACATAGATACAGACCCAGCTTTGATGGTCTCACTAGAAAGGAAGCTAAAGCTTCTGACAAACACATATATTTCAAGTGCCCACCCTCAGAGGCAGTTTCTCAAGAAATCTTTTGGCCAACAGAGCTCCATGTTTGTGGAGTGTTTACCCTGTCCCTTACTTTTGGAAACTGCTCTACAACCTCCAAAATTGTGAACTTTTGAGCATATTCCACTACAGATATATATTCACAGATTTTCTACCTCTTCTCTTCTAATTGTGTCTTATTTGGGGTGAAGGTAATTTCAAGGCATTGTTGTGGATGAGAGTTGGAAGATTTTTTTGTAGCACATATTTGCATACACATTGGATTCATTTTCCAATTTTCCATTCGAAATACTGAATTCCTGACACTAACCCATAACCTACTAGAATCTGACTACTAATCCTAATATGATGGAGAACAATAACCCAAACAGAATAGAAATCCAAGAAGTTCAGAGGAGGCATGGTGTATAGTTGAACTTGCCTTTTGCATTATATAGTGTAGGAGTTATAAATCTAATCAATATTTTGTTGACATAGTTGTCCATGTGTTTTTAAATTTAACAAGTATTTGAATTCCTGTCTCCGTTTGTCTGTAGCCTATTCAGCACATGCATTTTTATATGCACATATAGAATCCTACCTGGTATCAAATGTACATTCTTGTGAGGTGGCTGACTTGGCAGATACAAATTATGAGAAGAGATCACTCCTCCTAAACGCTGTTGGAACTGAAAATTTAACCTAAGGGGGAGCTTCCTAGTTGAACAACATTATACACAAATCCATGTTCAGTAAATTAAATATTTTTGGATCTTTGGACGATATGTATTTCTACATCAATTTCAATTGGCATATATATTGCTACATTTCAATGTCTCTGTGTGTATATGTGTTTGTTTGTGTGTGTGTGTATATATATATATATATATATATATATATATATATATATATATATATATATACTCTCCAAATTTTTAAAAATATGAAATACTTCTGTCTTCTTTTACACACCCTAAATTCATTCATATTCATGTATGTGGATTTATAATAAACTTTTCACAAGATTATTCTCAGAATTATTCATCCACCTGAAATACATATTTGTTTTCTAGTACTGACAAGTAACATCAGTGAATGGTGCATACAAATCCTAATATTTCTACAGTAACTGACCCAGTTTAACATCAATCCAAGTAGATTACTATGGGACATGATGTACATTTTGACGTTCATTTTTATTCAACACTGGTACTTTACTATTTCTTCAGTTTATTCACATCATAGGATATGTATTTCATCCACAAGTTAGCAAAATTATTTGCATTTGTGTCACTTTCAATCACTTTCTACTTCAGAACACATGCATTCCTCTATGTTTCTTGACTGGTCTTTTCATGAGACTTCTTTCCAAACACATTATTTTCCTTTTCCATTCTCACTTTTGAAGCAGATCTCACACACCTTTCATGATAGAATATAACCCTAATATTACCATTAGATGTATAACTCATTGGAATGAATGATTCTATATCAATATAAGATTTCTTATATATTTTCAGATATCAATTCTAGCAATCCATTATTTGAAGTGGAATCAGTTATATTATTTATTCACAGTATTGTCAATTCATGAATTACTTCTATATTCATAGACACAGGGTACACCTCTTTGTACCCCCAATACTAATTTATTTTTTTTTATTTTGCATTCTTTCTTAAAGTATTTTTATATTATTTTCAACAACATTTGAAACAACAGGATTTTCTAAATAGACTTGTCTTTAGCATACCCAGATGAAAAAATATAATTCTATTTCATATCCCTTTGTGGGATAATGTGGGTTTTTTGTACTGAAAAAATGCTAGGAATATTAGAATATATGATCCGTTAGCCAACTTTGTTTGTTTGTTTGTTTGCTTTTGCAAAGCTAGGAATTGAACCCTAGTAGTAACTAGTAATTCTACTCATTCAGAAAAGTTAGTGTGTCATTTTATTGAAATAACCATACTGGATATAAAATAGATACACATGTGATACAATAGATTGAAT
The DNA here is from genome assembly GCF_048772815.1 of Callospermophilus lateralis. Classification (NCBI taxonomy): domain Eukaryota; kingdom Metazoa; phylum Chordata; class Mammalia; order Rodentia; family Sciuridae; genus Callospermophilus; species Callospermophilus lateralis. The sequence continues at coordinate 597,388 of NW_027514349.1, read as the reverse complement.
GGTATATAAATTTGTATCTCAGTAAAGCTGTAATTAAAATAAAATTTAAAGTATTGAAATTCAGGCAAAGAATAGGAAAGATATTTGTGTCTGTTTTTCAGAAGTTTATTGTCATCCATTTAAAAAATCTTTTAAAAGAGATTGCATTTGAACAAAAGGTATTGTTTAGTGTGCTTTCTCTGTATTCTTAGTGGTTCTTCACTATTACTATTTTATTCACACTCTCTTAATTTCTTATTGTTGAGCCAATTCTGCATCTAAATGTAGTGGCAAGATATATTCAGGAGTCTGGTGCAATAGTGCATGCCTGAAATCCCAGCTACTAAGACCCTTTCTCAAAACAACAAAAAAGTAGTGGGGGTGGGGAGCATGGATGTAGTTTAGCAGTCAAGTGCTTTCCGAAGCATGTGGAGGCCCTGGGTTCTATCTGCAGCACCGCAAAAGCAAAACAAACAAAAGACGTATTCCAGAGATTTTGATTATTTCTGCAGGAGACATGCAGTCAAGACTAAGTAATTTGAAACAGGAGTGGCACAAGAAGTGGAAGATAAAGTATCAATTTTTTTTTCTTTTTTTTTTTGGTTAGAATTAGTTCACTTTGCATTCCTTGCGTATGCGCCTCTACCTTTGGAACCACATTGGTAAAAGTTTGTGTAAGAATTGTTTGTTGGCATATCCTAGAGTGCTCAATTTATACGTCTTCAAAATATTGCTCCCAGAAATTGTGGAAGAAATACTCATGTCACCTGATCTACATATACATTTTATCACAGTAATATTCGGAACACAAAATGCAAAAGTCACACTTATGATTGTACCAAAGGCTAAATAGAAAGTGAACCTGTATTATTAAAAACATTCATGTCCAGGTTGCCTAATAGTCTCAAATGTCAATCCTAATGGTGACTACATATTTGTTTCTTCCTAAGATTATATATTGAAACTCAACCCTATTGATAATGTCTAATCCTATCACTCACTTTATACTTTGCCTGATTTCCTAATGTCTCTATTGATATCTGCTTTCCTACATATTTTCCCCAGTTCATCATTGTGACTCATTCTTCACATGTGCTGACATTTACATTCATTCTCTAACCGAAACCCTATTACTAAAGAACTTTTGGTCCAAATCCTATACTCACTCTTCTTCCTAAACCTACGGACTATATTCCTAATCCTACTGACTATCCCTTTTTGACTGGATGTTCTCTTCTACATTCAATCATCCAAGTAAAGGTCGGTCGAGTGTCGGAAGAGGAGACCACCAAGAATCTATCTCATGTAACAGCAAAGGGTTTATTGGGGGTCCAGCATGCTGGGACTCAGAGTTCACTTGAAAAGAGTAGAGAGCCCTGAGAACAGCTTAAGCAGAGGTTAAATACTTTCCCTTGCGAGTGCTGGGAGGGAAGTTTATTGATGTGTCAGGGCGAGTGGTCAATTTGCATGCAACCTGGTGAAGGAGTACATTCTGCAGTTTGACAGTTGGGGACAGCACATTCTGGGAACAAGATTGGCAAACATTTCTCAAGATTTCAACAGTGTTTTGTTAAGCGTACAGAAAAACAGGAAGTGACAACTACATATTTTATTAACCTTTCATTCGACACTCCTTTTTCTGGCTACTTTTAATCATAAAAATGATCATTGGGGGGTGTCACATTCTATGTCTGCTAGTGGGGTATTACCATTAGTTTAACTTGTCCAATTTGAGCTTGGAGAAAATAAATTACATGGTTGAGCAAGCAGGGTTTAATAGTTAGCAATAATATGAGGATTATTATTGGACCGGCCAGCCGACAAGACAAGACAAGACAATAAAGACAAGACAAGACAATAAAGACAGGATATGGAAGTCCAACACTGAGACCAGGACTTAGTAGTTGGCAGAACCCGATCGGTTGGCAATAACGAATCTGAAACAAAATATCACTGAGTCATGGAGACTATTGTTCCTCAATTTTCTGAGTCCTCTATGACGTCACCCAGGGACTTGGCCTGTGGCTCTGTGACATGACTGTCAGCCATCGTTGGAGAGAGCTCACGCTCTTCATTGACATCCATTTTGCCAAGCCCTGACCTGAAACCTGACCAGAAAGAGGCACCTTACTTACCCTGAGAGGAGTTTGTTGGGGTCTCTTGTCCACCGCTGCCGGATCTCAGTGGAACCTCCATATGTAAAGGTCCGGTGACAATCGGGGGAAGAGACCACCAAGAGACTGTCTCATGCAAAAGCAAAGGGTTTATTGGGGGTCCAGCATGCTGGGGCTCAGAGCTCACTTGAATAGAGCAGAGAGCCCAGAGAACAGCTTAAGCAGAGCTTATATATTTCCCTTGGACAGGGCAGGGGGGTAAGTTTATTGATGGGTCCGGGCGAGTGAGAGGTTTGCATGCAACCGGTTGAGGGAGTACATTCTGCAGTTTGGCAATTGGGGACAGCACATTCTGGGAATAAGATTAGCAAACAGTTCTCAATATTTCAAAAGTGTTTTGTTAAGCATACAGAAAAACAGGAAGTGACAAGTACTTATTTTATTAACCTTTCACTGCGAACTATACTTTGCCAGAATTCCTAATGTCTCTATTGTGTTTGTTAAAGTTCATTTTTATTCAAACCTGGTACGTTATTATTTCTTCAGTTCATGGACATCATAAGATATTTCCTTTCATTCACAAGTTCACAAATTTATAAACATTTGGTTCACTTTCAATCACTTCCTCCTTCGGAAGACATATGTTCCTCCATGTTTCTTGACTGGTCTTTTTACTAGACTTCTTTCTAAACATATTATTTTCGATTCCATAATCATTTTTGAGGCAAAACTCACACACTATTCATGATAAATGATAACCCTAACATTACAATTAGATATATAACTGGTTGGAATGAATGTATGTATATCAATATAAGATTTTCTATATATTTTCAGATATCAATACAATCCATTATTTAAATATGGAACCAGTTATATAATTTATTCACAGTATGGTCTATTAATGCATCATCTCTATATTCATCAAAACAGGGTAAACCTAATAGTATCCCCAGTACTAATTTATAAGTTTTCAAAATATTGCTCACAGAAATGGTGAAAGAAATACTCATGTCACCTTAGCTACATATACATATTATCACACTAATATTCTGGACACAAAATGCAAAGGTCACACAGAACATAATTTAAGCTAAGTATCCCAATCAAGGGCCCAAAGTCCTTCTGGGCTTCAAATATTACCTAGATTTCTGTTTTCATACTTATATTTCACCTCCATGTTCTTGTAAATATCACAGGTTCCCAATTTCATTATTCATCCAGCAAAATGATTCATAACCCAAATCGAACATGCTATTAACCCTAACCATTCTGTAAACTGAGATTGTTCACTCAATCTCACTTTACAGAAGAGCAGGGACAAAGTTAGTATTACAATACAGGAAGTTTGGAGATCTTCCACCTGCTGAGTACCTCAAAATCCATGCAGAAATGATCCCTGGAGAAGACGTAGGCAGCTATGAAGGACCTGAGACAGCAAAAGTCATCTTCCTTTGCAAACAACCCGATCAGGATGAAAGGATGTGTCTGAATCATCCTATCTCTTCTTAATGTAGGGAAGATGTATGAAACCAGGCATGTGTAGAGAGCTGTTCCCAGGTGCCTATGTTTCTATACCATTCTAACTTGTGAAAGTGTCACAGGAAATAGAGGCAGCCTCCTTTTCCTGAGACACTAGGAAGCAACTGTTAGGACAAAGTGGTGGCCAAGACAGTGGCCTCATTCATTTTCTGAAGAAAGTGACCTCACCTCACTTTTTTCATGATGGAACTCTCTGAATTTTGTGATCCAGGAAGCCAGGCACCAAGAGCCAGTACCAGTCCCAGTCCAAGTGGGATCACTTGTTTGGATTTACCAAGTAAAGAGTCAGTCTTTCTTGGTACCTACTGATGTGAGGGTGGCCAAATGCCAAGAAAGCTTTGAAGAGGGTCCTTTCCTGAGAGGGCAGGAAATGGCTCACCACTGCCTCCTGAAAACTTCACAGAATTGGCCAAGGAGACCAGATCTGAGACAGGACCGGCCATTTCTGGGGAACATTCTATGGCCTACTCGTCAGAGGACACTCCAGATAGTCACAGACATACTTGGGGAAGGAGGTGACTTTGTGTGTGTGGATGTCAGTTTGTGGATTTGTCTCATATTCTGAGAATAGGTAAAAAAGGAGGTTTGTTTGGTTTGGAGTGGACTGTTTCTAGTAAGTCATCTGACAAGGAGACTGTTTCTATGTCTGTGTATCCCACTGTGTCCTTAGTTGTAGATATTAGAAAAGAAAATGGCTCACTGGGTGTGTCCTGTCTAGTAGAAAGCTTCACAGCATTCATCCTGCCCAATTAATGAATGGACTGAGGCTTGACTTATCCATGGGCAACACCTAGTATCATCCTAAGTTCTTGAATTCTTCCTGAATTCTGGCAACTCTCCAGAAAGGCTCATGGTTTTTTGTCCAAGATATGTACCACCTCCAAGCTCTGTGACATGGCCATGTACTAGTTAGCTGAAAGGAATGGCGAGCACACCAGAAAACTCAGATATTGGTGTGACCAGGAAAGTCTCTATGGTGAAACCTGGCTTAGGGCCTTTTGCTTAACTATTGTTCTGTTGCCCTGAATGTCAGGAACCTCTTTGCCTCAGGCCACCCCTTTATAAAGCCAGAAGAAAACAATTTTCAAATGGAAATGAATGGGCATCACCTGTGCCTCTTTGATGAATTGTTTTGGAAATGGTTATGTCTGAATCAGACTCTGGGCCCTGTGTGAGGCTGTGGCTTAAATTGTCAGCACCTCTTGCTGATCATGAGTGTACCAGACAGTGCCTTGATTGACTGGGATTTATGAAAATGGTGTAGAACAGAGATGCCATTAAGTTGGACCCTCCTGAGTAGTGAGCCCTGAGCTGTGGTGTGCAGGTGTGTGATAAATCTTCTGTGGTTGCGCCATGTGGTTTTGCCATTGAATTCCAAATGGTTTGTCACTGACACGGTGCAGTGACCAGACACTTATATGTAAAGGTGTCTTGTTAAATGGATAGTTTTCAGGGCAATGTGCAGAATCAGGTTGCTATGGAGAAGGGGGCAAGTTATGTGGGAATGAAGCCTGGTTGGTGCATTCTCTTGTAGACCCTGAAAAACCACAAATGACAGAACTCCCTCCAGGACTGTGTTCCAGTTGAACTCCTTGTATTTTGTGAGGCAAATACCAAACTCTCAGTGCTGCAGCAGGAAACTCTACGAAAATGGAGGATGAACAAAAGGCTTCACAGTCCACACAGGGAGACACTTAGACCCCAGTGGCCACAGTTTACATATGAAGAGAGAATTCAGCACTGCTGCCTCATGTGTATTGGAAAGCAAGAAAGAATGTCCTCCAGGTCACATAGATGCAGACCCAGCTTTGATGATCTCACTACAAAGGAAGCTAAAGCTACTGACAACATATATTTCAAGTGCCCATCCTCAGAGGCAGTTTCTCTAGAAGTCTTTAGGCCAGCAGACCTCCATGTTTGTGGAGTGTTTACCCTGTCCCTTACTTTGGGATACTCCTCTACCACCTCCAAGTTTGTGAACTCCTGAATATTTTCCATTCCAGATATGTATTTACAGATTTTCTAACTCTTCTCCTCTAATTGTTTCTTATTTGGCGTGAAGGTAACGTCAAGGCATTGTTCTGGATGAGAGTGGGAAGATTTTTGTGTAGCACATATTTGCATACACATTGGATTCATTTTCCAATTTTCCATTCCAAAGACTGAATCCCTGACACTAACGCATACCCTACCAAACTCTGACTACTAATCCTAATATGATGAAGAAAAATAACCCAAACAGAATAGAAATACAAGCACTTCTGAAGAGGCATGGTGTATAGTTGGACTTGCCTTTTGCATGATAAAGTGTAGGTGTTATAAACCTAGTCAATTTTTCATTGAAATAGTTCTCCATGTGTTTTTTTTTCCTTTAATATTTATTGTTGGTTCTACAAAACATTACATAGTTCTTGACATGTCATATTTCACACTTTGATTCAAGTAGGTTATGAACTTCCATTTTTCTTCGTATACAGATTGCAGTATCTCATCAGTTACACATCCACTATTTTACATATTGCTATACTAGTGTCTGTTGTATTCTGCTGCCTTTCCTGTCCTCTACTATCTCCCATCCCCTCCCCTCCAATCCTCTCTCTCTACCCCATCTATTGTAATTCATTTCTTCCACTTGTTTTTGTCCCCTTTCACCTCACTTCATCTTGTATTTAATTTTGTATAACCATGAGGGTTTCCTTCCATTTCTATGTAATTTTCCTTCTCTTTCCTTTTCCCTCCCACCTCTCACCCCTGTTTAATATTAATCATCTTCTCATGCTCTTCCTCCCAACTCTGTTCTTAGTTACTCTCTTTATATCAAAGAAAACATTTGGCATTTGTTTTTTAGTGATTGGCTATCTTCACGTAGCATAATACGTTCTAATGCCATCGATTTCTCTGCAAATTGTATGATTTTGTCATTTTTTAATGCAGATTAATACTCCATTGTGTATAAATGCCACATTTTTTTTAATCCATTCATCTATTGAAGGGCATCTAGGTTGGTTCCACAGTCTTCCTATTGTGAATTGTGCTGCTATGAACATAGATTTATCAGTGTCCCTGTAGCATGCACTTTTTGGGTCTATAGGGATTAGACCGAGAAGGGGAATTGCTGGGTCAAATGGCGGTTCCATTCCCAAGTTTCCAAGAAATCTCCATACTGCTTTCCAAATTTGCTGCACCAATTTGCAGTCCCACCAGCAATGTACAGGTGTACCCTTTTTCCCACATTCTCGCCAGCACTTGTTGTCGTTTGACTTCATAATGGCTGCCAAGCGTACTGCAGTGAGATGGTATCTTAGGGTGGGTTAGTTTAGCATTTCTCTGAATGCTCGAGATGGTGAGAATTTTTTGATGTACTTATTGATTGATTGTATGTCCTCCTCTGAGAAGTGTCTGTTCAGGTCCTTGGCCCATTTGTTGATTGGGTAATTCATTTGCTTATTGTTTAATTTTTTGAGTTCTTTGTATAACTCTGGATATTAGGGCTCTATCTGAAGTGTGAGGAGTAAAGATTTGTTCCCAGGATGTAGGCTCCTTTTTTACCTCTCTTATTGTTTCTTTTTCTGAGAAAAATCTATTTAGTTTGAGTAAGTCCTGTTTGTAGATTCTAATTATTAACTCTTATGCTATGGGTGTCCTATTGAGGAATTTGGAGCCCGACCCCACAGTATGTAGATCATAGCCAAAGTTTTCTTCTATCAGATGCCGTGTCGCTGATTTGATATCAAGCTCCTTGATCCATTTTGAGTTAACTTTTGTGCATGGCGAGAGAAAGGGATTCAGTTTCATTTTCTTACATATGTAATTCCAGTTTTTCCAGCACCATTTGTTGAAGATGCTATCCTTCCTTCAGTTTATGCTTTTAGCTCCTTTATCAAATATAAGATTGCTGTAATTTTGTGGATTGATTTCTGTGTCCTCTATTCTGTACCATTGGTCCACCCGCCAGTTTTGGTACCAGTACCATGCTCTTTTTGTTACTATTGCTCCGTAGTATAGTTTGAGGACATGTATCGCTATACCGCCTGATTCACACTTCCTGCTTAGAGTTGTCTTTGCTATACTGGGTCTTGTATTATTCCATATGAATTTCATAATTGTTTTATCTATTTCTACAGGAAATGCCGTTGGGATTTTGATTGGCATTGCATTAAACCTATAGAGAACTTTTGGTAATATCGCCATTTTGATGATGTTAATTCTGCCTATCCATGAACGGGGTATATTTTTCCATCTTGTAAGATCTTCTTCTATTTCTCTCTTTAGGCTTCTGTAGTTTTCATTGTGTAAGTCTTTCACATCTTTTGTTACGTTGATAACCAAATATTTTATTTTATTTTTTTTGAGGATACTCTCAATGGAGTGGTTGTCCTCATTTCCGTTTCAGAGGATTTGTTGCTGATATTCAGGAATGCTTTTGATTTATGATTGTTGATTTTATATCATGCCACTTTGCTGAATTCATTTATTATCTCTAAAAGTTTCTTGTAGACCCTTTTGGGTCTACCAGGTATAGAATCATGTCATCTGCAAATAGTGATAATTTAAGTTCTTCTTTTCCTATTTTTATGCCTTTAATTTCTTTCATTTGTCTAATTGCTCTGGCCAGTGTTCGAGAACTATGTTGAACAGAAATCGTGAGAGAGGGCATCCCTGTCTTGTTCCAGATTTTAGAGGGAATGCCTTCAATTTTTTCTCAATTCAGAATGATACTAGCCTGAGGCTTAGCATAGATTGCTTTTACAATATTGAGGTATGTTCCTGTTATCCCAGTTTTTCTAGAGTTTTAAACATAAAGGGATGCTGTACTTTATTGAATGCTTTTTCTGCATCTATTGGGGTGATCATATGGTTCTTATTTTTAAGTCTATTGATGTGGTGAATAACATTTATTGATTTCCGTATATTGAACCAGCCTTGTATCCCAGGAATGAATCCTACTTGATCATGTTGCACAATTTTTTAAATATGTTTTTGTATCTGATTCGCCAGAATTTTATTGAGGATTTTTGCATCTAGGTTCATTAGAGAGATTGGTCTGTATATTTGTTTCTTTGAAGGGTCTTTGTCTGGTTTAGGAATCAGGGTGATATTGGCCTCCTCTGCTGTATACCCATTCGGTCCTGGGCTTTTCTTAGTTGGTAGTCTTTGGATGGTTTCTTCTATTTTCTCAATTGATATTGGTCTGCTTAGGTTGTCTATATCCTCCTGACTCAATCTGGGCAGATCATATGACTTAAGAAATTTATTGATGCCTTCACTATCTTCTAATATAATTTCTGATTATCTTCTGTATTTCAGAAGTGTCTGTTGTGATATTGCCTTTTTCATCCCTTATGATAGTAATTTGAGTTCCCTCTCTTCTTCTCTTCATTAACATGGCTAAGAGTCTGTCGATTTTATTAATTTTTCAACTTTTAGTATTTTCAATTTTTTCAATTGTTACTTTTGTTTCGATTTCATTAATTTCAGCTCTGATTTTAATTATTTCTTGCCTTCTACTTCTTTTTCTGTTGTTTTGCTCTTCTTTTTCTAGGATTTTGAAATGAACTATGAGATCATTTATTTGTTGTTGTTTTTTTTTTTCTTTTTTTAAGGAAAGAACTCCAAGCAATGAATTTTCCACTTAGAACTGCTTTCAATGTGTCCCATAGATTCTGATATGTTCTGTCTGTCTTTTTCATTTATGTCTAAGAATTTTTTTTATTTTTCTCCTTGATGTCTTCAATAACCCATTGATCATTCAGTACGTATTGTTCATTCTCCAAGTGATGCATGAATTTTCCTTCCTTCTTTTATTGTTGATTTTCAGTTTCATTCCATTACGATCAGATAAGATGCCTGGTATTATCTATACTCCTTTATATTGTCTAAGAGTTGTTCTGTGACATAATATATGATCTATTTTTGAGAGGAATCCATGTGCTGCTGAGAAAACAGTGTAACTGCTTGATGTTGGGGGCTATATTCTATATATGTTAATTAAGTCTAGGTTATTATTTGTGTTATTGAGTTCTATAGTTTCCTAATTCAACTTTTGTTTGGAATATCTGTCCAGTAGTGAGAGAGGTGTGTTGAAATCTCCCATGATTATTGTATGGTGGTCTACCAGACTCTTGAACTTGAGAAGAGTTTGTTTGATTAACATAGCTGAACCATTGTTTGGGGGCACATATATTTATGATTGTTATGTCTTGTTGGTGTATGGTTCCCTTGAGCAATATGTAGTGTCCCTCTTTATCCCTTTTGATTAACTTTGTCTTCAAATCTATTTTATTTGATATGAGTATGGACACTTCTGCTTGTTTCTGAAGTCAATATGAGTGATATGATTTCTCCCAACCTTTCACCTTTAGTCTATATATGTCTTTTCCTATCAAATGTGTCTCCTGTAGGCAGAAAATTTTTGGGTCTTCTTTCGTGATCCATTCTACTAGCCTGTGTCTCTTAATTGGTGAGTTTAAGGCATTAACATTTAGGGTTATTTTTGAAATATGGGTTGTTCTTCCAGCCATATTTGTTTATTTATGTTACTAAACATGGTTTGTTTTTCTCTTTGATTATTTTTCGCCCCTTTACTGTACTAACTCCCACTGTTGGTTTTTATTGTTATTTTCCATTTCGTCTTCCTATAATGTTTTGCCAAGGATCTTTTGAGGAGATGGTTTTCTAGCTGCAAATTCTTTTAACTTTTGTTTATCATGGAAGGTTTTAATTTCATCTTCCATCCTGAAGCTTAAAATCACTGGATACACAATTCTTGGTTGGAACCCAATTTCTTTCAGTGATTGAAAAATGTTATTCCAGGATCTTCTAGCTTTCAGAGTCTGTGTTGAAAGATCAGCTGTTATCCTGATTGGTTTACCCCTAAATGTAATCTGCTTCCTTTCTCTTGTAGCTTTTAAAATTCTCTCTTTATTCTGTATGTTTGGCATCTTCATTATAATATGTCTCGGTGTTTATCTCTTATGATTTTGCACATTTGGCGTCCTGTAGGCTTCTAGGATTTGGGATTCTGTCTCATTCTTCATGTCTGGAAAGTTTTCTCATATTATTTCATTGAATAGATTGCTCAATCCTGTGGTTTGGACCTGTATACCTTCCTGTATCCCAATTACTCTTTAGTTTGGTCTCTTCATGTTATCCCATATTTCTTGGATGTTCTGCTCATGGTTTCTTAACAGTCTTGCTGAGCTTTCTATGTTCTTTTCAAGTTGAAATACTTTGTCTTCATTGTTCTAAGTGATCTATTCTGCTGGTAGTATTCTCAATTGAGTTTTTAAGTTGGTTTATTGCTTCCTGCATTTCTATGATTTCTGTTTGTGTGTTTTTTATAACCTCTATCTCCCTGTATAGTTGATCTTTTGCTTCTTGGATTTGTTTTTGTAATTCATTGTCAAAGTGATCTTTCATTGTCTGATTTTGCTGTCTAATGTCTCCCTGGAGACTTCAGATCATCTGAAGCAAGTATATCCTGATTCTTTATCTGACATTCCATATGCTGCAGATATTACCTCTTCTAATGTTGAGTTGACCTGCGTTGCTTGTGGTCCTTTCTTTCCTTGTCTTTCCCTACTGTTCACGTTTTTTTCGGCTTGGTGAAACTTTTGTGTTATTGAATTTTACCCCTAAATGTTTATATTGCTATTGTATTCTTGAAAAGTCTCCCTCACAGGCGTAAGCAGCGGCTCTGCCCCTCCTCCAATTGGGGCAATGTGCCTACCACACCAGCACGCCGCTGGGCCTGTTCTGCCTCTTGGTAGCTGGTCTGCCTACCTTGCAGGAGCGGGCAGTTGATCTACCCCTCTGCGGGTGCTGGTCCTGTTCAGCCAGTGGGTAACAGGTCCAGCTACCTTGCAGGCACAGGCGTCGGCTCTGCCCCTCCGCGCTCCGCTGGGCCTCTTCTGTCTGTGGGTTGCAGGGCTGTCTACATTGCAGGCGTGAGTGGCATCTCTGCCCCCCCCCCCAAACCGGGGCGATGTGTCTACCACGCTGGTAGGTCGCTGGGTCTGTTCTGCCTCTGGGTGAGAGGTCTACCTGCTTTGCAGGCACGGGCAGTGGCTCGGCCCCTCCCCAAACCTGGTTATGTGTCTAGCACCCTGGCGGGGCCTAGCACCTGGTCTGTCGGTGTTCGCAGGTCCACCTACTTCGCAGGCGCGGGGGCCGGCTCTGCCCCTCTGAAGGCAGCTGGGCCGCTTCAGCTGGTGGGTCGCAGGTTCACCTATCTTGAAGTCACAAGGGGTGTCTCTGCCCCTCCGCGGGTGTCTGGGCCTGTTCTGCCTGTGGGTTGCATGTCCGCGTTCCTTGCACGCGTGCAGTGGCTCTGCCCAACCCCCAACCAGGGTGATGTGTCTTTCACGATGGCGGGCCGCTAGGCCTGTTCTACGGGTGGCTCGCAGGTCCGCCTACCTTACAGGCGCGGTTGGCGGCTCTGCCCCTCCCTTCTCCATGTGTTTCTAAAGTTAACAAATATGAGAATTCCTGTCTCCATTTCTCTGTACCCTATTCAGCACATGCATTTTTATATTCACATATAGAATCCTACCTGGTATCACATGTACATACTTGTGAGGTTGCTGACTTTGCAAATACAAATTGTGAGAAGGGATCACTCCTCCTAAATGCTGTTGGAACTTACAATTCAAACTATGGGTGAGCTCCCTAGTTGAACAACATTATACATAAATCGATGCTCAGAAAAATGAAGATTTTTGGATTTGTGGATGATATATAATTCATGATGTATTTCGATTGGCATATATATTGCTACTTTTTAATGTATACGTGTGTGTGTGTGTGTGTGTGTGTGTGCATATATATATGTATAAACTCTCCAGATTTTTCAAAATATGAAATGTATGTGTCTTATTATATACTCCCTAAATTCATTGATGTTCATGAATGTGGATTTATATTCAACTTTTCATAAGAATGTTCTCAGAAATATTAATCCACCTGAAATACATATTTGTTTCCTAATACTGAAAACTAACTTCAGTGAATGGTGCATACAAATCCTAATATTGCTATAGTAAATGACTCAGTTTAACGTCAATGCAAGTAGATTCCTATGGGACATGATATGTATTTTGACGTTCATTTTTATTCAAAACTGGCACATTAATATTTCTTCAGTTTTTGCACATAATAGAATACATATTTCATTCACAAATTCACAAATTTATAGGCATTTTTTTCACTTTCAATTACTTCCTGCTTCAGAACATATGTATTCCCCCAGGTTTTTTGACTGCTCTTTTAATGAGACTTCTTTCCAAGCACATTATTTTCAATTTCCATAATCATTTTAGAAGCAAAGCTCACACACACTTCATGATAAACCATAACAGTGATATTACCATTAGATGTATAACTGGTTGGAATGATTGTATGAATATCAATATATGATTTCCAATATATATTCAGATATCAATTCAATCCATTATTTAAATTTGGAACCAGTTATATTATTTATTCACAGTATGGTCTATTCATGCATTATCTTTATATTCATATAACACAGAGTATACCTATTTGTACCCACAATACTAAATTATATGTCTTCAAAATATTGCTCCCAGAAATGGTGGAAGAAATACTCATGTCACCTGATCTATATATACATTAATCACAGTAATATTGTGGAAACAAAAAGCAAGGTCACACTTATGATTGTACCAAATCCTAAATGGAAAGTGAGCATGGATTAAAAAAAAATCCATGTCCAGGTTGCCTAATGCTCTCAAAAGTGAATCCTATTGGTGACTACATATTTGTTTCTTCCTGAAATTACATATTCAACCTCAACCCTTTTGAAAATGTCTAATCCTATCACTCACTTTATACTTTGCCTGATTTCCTAATGTCTCTATTGAAATCTGATTTCCTGTATTTTTTTTCCCATTTCATCATTATGACTGACTCTTCACATGTGCTGACATTTACTTTCACTCTCTACCCAAAACCCTATTGCTAAAGATCTTTTGGTCCAAATGCTATACACACTCTTCATTCTAAATCTACCGAATATCTTCCTAATCCACCAACTATCCCTTTTGGACTGGATTTTCTCTTCGACATTCAATCATCCAAAAGACAAGGTCCTATGCCATTGTATATCAATTAATCTGAGACACCTGTGCAGAACATAATTCAAAGCTAAGAATCCCAATAGTGGCGCCATTTCCCTTCTGTGCTTCAAAAATTACCTAGATTTCTTTTTTCATACTTATATTTCACCTATATATTCTTGAAAATATAGCAAAATTCCAATACCATTATTCATCCAAGAGAATGATTCCTAACCCAAATGGAAGCTGTTATTAACCTTAACCATACAATGTTTCCTCAATCTAACTTTACAGAAGAGGAGGGACAGAATTAGTCTTCCAATACAGGAGTGTAGGGGATCTTCCACCTGCTGAGAACCTCAAAGTTTCATGCAGAAATGATCCCTGGAGAAGATGTAGGCAGCTATGAAGGACCTGAGAGAGCAAAAGTCATCTTCCATGGCAAACAACCCAGTCAGGATGAAGGGATGTGTCAGAATAAGCCTCACTCTTCTTAATGTAGAGAAGATGGACCAAACCAGTCCAGTGTAGACAGCTGTTCCTGGCTGCCTATGGTTGATATACAATCCTCAGTAGTGAACGTATCACAGGAAATAGGGGCAGCCTCCATCTCATGGGAACCTTGGAAGCAAATTTTAGGACAAAGTGGTTTCCAAAGCAGTGACCTCATTCAGTTCACAAAGGAGATGACCTTCCTCACTTCTTTGGTGATAGAACTCTCTGAACTTGGGATCCAGGAAGCCAGGCTACCAGAGGCAGTCCCAGTACCATTCCCAGTGGGCTCACTTATTTGGATTTACCAAGAACAGAGTCAGTCTTTCTTGGTACATACTGATGTGAGAATGGCCAAATTTCAGGAGAGCTCAGAAGAGGGGCCTTTCCTGAGAAAGCAGGAAGTTGCTCACAGCTGGCTCCTGACCACTTCACAGATTTGGCCAAAAAGACCAGATCTGAGACAGGACAGAACATTTCAGGGAACATAATAAGGCTCACAAGTCAGAGGACACTCCGGATAGTCACAGACCTCTTTGGGGGAAGGAGGTGCCTTTGTGGGTGTGGGTGTGAGTTTGTGGTTTTGTCTCATTTTCTGAGAATAGGTAAAAAAGGCGGTTTGTTTGGTTTGGAGTGGACTGTTCCTAGTAAGTCGTTTCACAAAGTGAGTGTTTCTATGTCTGTGTATCCCACTGTGTCTGTGGTTGTAGACATTTGAAAAGAGAATTCATCAATGGATGTGTCCTGTTTAGTAGAAACCTACCCAGCATTCATTCTGCCCAATTGATGAATGGACTGTGGCTTCCCTTATGGATGGGCAACACCTACTAATTTCCTAAGTTCCTGTTTTCTTCCTGATTCTGGCCACTCTCCAGAATAGGCACATGGTTTTGTGTCCAAGATATGTACCACCTCCAAGCTCTGTGACAAGGCCATGTAATGGATAGCTAAAGGGAATGGCTAGCATCTCAAAAAACTCAGATATCAGTGTGACCAGGAAAGCCTCAGTGGAGAAACTCTGCTTTGGGTTTTTTGCTAACCAATTCTTCTCTTCCCCTGAATGTGAGGAAGGTCTTGGCCTCAAGACACCGCTTTGTGAAGCCTGAAGAAAACAGTTTTAAAATGGAAATAAATGGGCATCACCTGTGGCTCTTTGTTAATTTCTTTGGAAATGGATGTGTCGGAATCAGTCTCTTGGCCCTGTGTGAGGCTGTGGCTTAGGTTCTCAGCACCTGATGCATCTAAAGAATGATCCCATGTGTGCATCCAAAACCAAAATGGGAAAGAGATCAGTAATTGTTGATGAAGTCTCTCGCCTTCCTCTCTTAGGTTCCTGACCACCATCAAGTGAGAATAGAGATCCTTTGAATCAAATGAGTTCTTCTAAGCCCTGCAAAGGCTATCCCATACATGCTTGTGTTTTCTCATGACTCCAAATCACATAAAGAATCTATACCTGACAGTCAGTAGGCCTCAAATTGGAGAAGCAGAGCAGTATTAAAGGA
Source organism: Callospermophilus lateralis (assembly GCF_048772815.1). Lineage (NCBI taxonomy): Eukaryota > Metazoa > Chordata > Mammalia > Rodentia > Sciuridae > Callospermophilus > Callospermophilus lateralis. The sequence continues at coordinate 581,680 of NW_027514349.1, read as the reverse complement.
AGGCATTTTTGATCCCTTGTGGTTCACAGGAAGGGTGTACAGGCCACCCTGCCTTTAGGAAAATGACGGGCAAGCGAGGTTATTTGGACTCTGTGTTGGGCTGCGCCCCTCATGGAAACATCCAGCCAGAGGTTATGAGGAGTGTCTATATGGAAGAAGATGAGGGCCATGTGGGAGTGTTTTGGTTTTAATTGTGGTTATTTGTGTGGAAGTTGGAAGCGATGACTGGGTCCACCTGGGCTTGAACTCTGGTGTGATACCCTATAGAGACTGAGTCCTGGAACTGACCTCAGAGAAGTATTGCCATGAATTGTGTTGGGATATTAGGAGGCCACACATGAGAGTCACCATTGGAAACTGAGATCTATTCCCAGTGTGGCTTTCCACAGAGCACTGGGAATCTCAGCCAAGGTATCACATAATTTTATTCTGAAACACTTGGCAGCAATAGTTGAGAGTCAAAACACAAATGCACTTCACATTGTAGACCTCAATGGGCCTGGCTTCATCTGGCCTTTTGGCCACTCTTTGGGAAATCTTGGCAGTGAGAGTTCTCCAGATCTTTCTTTGAAATGAGCTTCTTCACCATTTAATGGTTACCGAATTAAATGAAACACTCAGTGCCTCCAACTTCAACCTTGAAAGATGGGCTCGATAAATACCATGAAATTTTTGAAATTCCCATATCCAGGAGGCACTGGAGAACCATTGGATATCCTGTTGGTGATCATGAGTGTACCAGACAGTGCCTTGATTGGCTGGGTTTCACGAAAATGGTGTAGAACAGAGATTCCAGTAAGTTGGAGCCTGCTGAATAGTGGGCCTAGAGCAAAGGTGGGCATGTGTGAGATAAAACATCTGTGGTGCTTCCATGTGGATTTCCCAATGGCTTCCAAATGGCTTGTGACTGACATGGTGCAGCCAGCAGACCCTTATATGTAAATGAATCTTGTTATATGGGTAAGTTTCAGGGCAATGTTCAGAATCAGGTTCCTATGGTCAAGGGGTCAAGCTATGTTGGACAGAAGCCTGGTTTGTGCATTCTCCTGCAGACCCTGTCCCACCACACGTGACAGAACTCCCTCCAGCACTGTGTCCCAGGTGAACTCCTTGTATTTCGTGAAGGAAATACTGAACTCCCAGTGTAGCAGCAAAAAATATCACAAAAATTGGAGGATGATCAAATGGCTTCACAGTCCACATGAGGAGACACTTAGGCCCAAGTGGCCACAGTTGACCCCGAAAGAGAGAATTCAGCAATGCTGCCTCATGATCATTGGTAAATAAGAAAGCATCTCCTCCAGGTCACATAGATGCAGACCCAGCTTTTATGGTCTCACTACAAAAAAAGCTAAAGCTCCTGACAACAACATATATTTCAAGAGCCCAACATCAGAGCCAGTTTTTCAAGAAGCCTTTAGGCTAGCAGAGCTCCATGTTTTTGGAGTGTTCACATTGTCCCTTACTATTGGAATCTCGCCTTCTACCTGCAAGTTTGTGAACTCCTGAGCATATTAAATTCCAGATATGTATTCACAGATTTTCTTACTCATCTCCTCTACATGTGTTACTTGGGACGAAGTTAAGGTCAAGGCATTGTTGTGGATGAGAGTCGGAAGATTTTTGTGTAGCACATATTTGCATACACATTGGATTCATTTTCCAATTTTCCTTTCGAAATACTGAATCCCTGAAACTAACCCATACCCTACAAGACTCTGACAACTAATCCTAACGTAATGGAGAAAAATAAGCCAAATAGAACAGAAATACAAACATATCAGAGGAGGCATGGTTTACCATTGAATTAACTTTTCCATTATATAGGGAAGGAGTTTTAAATCTAGTCAATTTTTTGTTGAAAGAGTTGTCCATGTATTTTTAAACTTATCAAATATGTGAATTCCTGTCTCCCCCATTTCTTTGTATCCTATTCAGCACATGTATTTTTATATGCACATATAGAATTGTACCTTGTATCACACATATATTCTTGTGAGGTGGCTGACTTGGCAGATACAAATTGTGAGAAAAGTTCACTCCTCCTAAACGCTGTTGGAACTGAAAATTCAACCTATGGGTGAGCTTCCTAGTTGAACAACATTATACATAAATCCATGTTCAGTAAAATGAATATTTTCGGATACGTGGATGATATATATTTCATGATGAATTTCGATTGGCATATATATTGCTAGTTTTTAATGTCTGTGTGTGTTTGTATATATATATATATATATATATATATATATATATATATATATATATATACTGTCAAGATTTTTCAAAATATGAAATATATGTGTATTTTGGCCACTCTTTGGGAAGCCTTACCTGTGAGAGTTCTCGAGAGCTTTCATTGAAATGATTTTCCTCAACATTTAATGGTTCCTGAATGAATTGAAACCCACAGTGCCTCCAACTTCATCCTTGAAAAATGGCTCTATAAATACCATAAAATTCCCCTGACCAGGTGGCACTGGAGAACCTTTGGATGTCTTGTTGCTGATCATGAGTGTACCAGACAGTGCCTTGACTGACTCGATTTCATGAAAATTGTGCAGAACAGAGATGCCAGTAAGTTGGAGAGTGCTGAGAAGTGGGCCCAGGGCTGTGGTGTGCAGGTGTATGATAAAACATCTGTGGTGGGGCCATTTGGGTCTGCCATTGACTTCCAAATGGCTTGTGGCTTACATGGTACAGCTAGCCGACCCTTATCTGTAAAGGCATCTTGTTATATGTAAAGGTTTCAGGACAATGTTCAGAATCAGTTTGCTATGGATAATGTTTCAAGTTATGTGGGATAGAAGTCTGGTTGGTGAATTCTCCTGTAGACCCTGACCCTCCACACGTGACAGAACTCGCTCCAGCACTGTGTCCCAGTTGAACTCCTTGTATTTCATGAAGGAAAAACCAAAAGCCCAGTGCAGCAGCAAGAAACACCACGAAAATTGTAGGATGGCCAATTGGCTTCACAGTCAAGACGGGGAGACACTTACCCCTCCGTGGCCACAGTTTACCGTCAAAGGAAGAATTGAGCACTGCTGCCTCATGTTCTTTTGGAAAATAAGAAACCATGTCCTCCAGGTCATATAAATGAAGACCCATCTTTGATGGTATCACTACAAAGGAAGCTAAAGCTCCTGACAACAACATATATTTCAAGTGCCCAACCTCAGAGGCAGTTTCTCAAGAAGTCTTTAGGCCAGCAGAGTTCCATGAATTTGGACTGTTTATCCTGTCCCTTAAGTTTGAAAACTCCTCTAAAATGCCCAAGCTTGTGAACTCCTGAGCATTTTCCGTTCCAGATATGTATTCACAGATTTTCTAACTCTTGTCCTCTAATTGTGTCTTACTTGGGTGAAGGTAATGTCAAGGCATTGCTCTGAATGAGAGTGGAAAGTTTTTTTGTAGTGCATATTTGCATAAACAATGGATTCATTTTCCTTTATTTCCATTTGAATTACTGAATCCATGACACTAACGCATACCCTACTAGACTCTGACTACTAATGCTAATATGATGGAGAAAAATAACCCAAACAGAATAGAAATACAAGCAGTTCAGAAGAGGCATGGTGTATAGTTGGACTTGCCTTTTGCATGATAAAGGGTAGTTGTTAAAAATCTGGTTAATTTTTAATTGATATAGTTCTCCATGTGTTTTGAAAGGTATCAAATATGTGAATTCCTGTCTCCCTTTCTCTGTTGCCTATTCAGCACATGTATTTTTATATGCACAAATAGAATCCTACCTGGTACCACACGTACATTATTGTGAGGTGGCCTACTTGGCAGATACAAATTGTGAGAAGAGATCACTCCTCCTAAACGCTGTAGGAACTGAAAATTCAACCTATGCGTGAGCTTCCTAGTTGAACAACATTACACATAAATCCATGTTAAGTAAAATAAATATTTTTGGATCTGTGTATGATATGTATTTCATGATGAATTTTGATTGGCATATATATTGCTACTTTTTAATATCTCTGTATGTGTTTTGTGAAAAATCTGCACTCTATAGATTATTCAAAATATGAAATATATGTGTCTTATTATACACTCCTTAAATTCATTCATGTTCATGTATGAGACCACGGCTCATGCAACAGCAAAAGACATTTATTGAGGATCCAATCCAGTATGCTAGGGCTCCGTGGTCACTCAATAAGGGAGAGCAGCCCAGATCTCCGAGCTGAGGTTGAGCAGTGCTTAAGTACACTTTTTGGGGAGGGCGAGACTTTACATATATCACAGTATCTTTTAAAAAATCATCATACACTGCGGGAAAATCAAACAACAAATCCTAAACATGATTAGTTCATTCATTGGTGGGAACATGTCAGGCAGGAGGGATAGGTCAGTTCTACAGCGAGGTACAGATTCAAATTGATTAGATTAGGCCCTGCGATGCATATGTGCCAAGCCACACAGGGTCCTAGGTTATTAAACAACCAGGCGATCAGGGGGAATATTTACTGGGCAGTCCAGAAATTGTCCTACAAGTAACAGGAATTTCAGATTTTTCATGTAGCATAGGAACTTAACAATACCTGGTCCTTTACATTTTAAATCAGGCCTTGAATCTTAGAAACTTTACAAACCCGGTCTTTTACACTTTAACTTTTACACTTTAATTTCAATTTCTTTTACCCTTAAAGATCACTCCTGGTTCACAAGATGGGTGTCCAAGCCACCCTGACTTTAGGCAAATGAGGGGCAAGGGAGCTTATTTTGGACACTGTCTTGGGCTGTGCCCCTCATGGAAACCTCCAGCCATATGTTATGATGAGTGTCTTTATGGAAGAAGATGAGGGTCATGTAGGAGTGTTTTGGTTTTAATTGTGGTCATTTGTGTGGCGGTTGGAAGAGATGACTTGGTCCACCAGGGCTTGAACTCTGCTCTGATACTCCTTAGAGACTGAGTTCTGGAACTGACTTGAGAGAAGTATTGCCATGAATTGTTTTGGGATTATATTAGGCCACACATGAGATTAGCCCTTGGAAACTGAGATCTAGGCCCAGGGTGGCTTTCCACCGAGCACTGGGAATCTCAGCCAGGGTAACACATGATTTTTTTATTGAAAGACTTGGAAGTCATAGTTGAGACTCAAAACACACATGTACCTCATATTGTAGACCTCAATGAGCCTGGCTTCATGTGAACTTTTGGGCACTCATTGGGAAGCCTTGCCTGTGAGAGTTCTTCAGAGCTTTCATTGAAATGAGCTTACTCACCATTTAATGGTTCCTGAATGAATTGAAACCCACAGTGCCTCCAACATCATCCTTGAAAAATGGCTATACAAATACCATGAAATTTTTGAAATCTCCATGACCAGGTGGCACTGGAGAAACTTTGGATGTCCTGTTGCTGATCATGTGTGTACCAGACAGTTCCTTGATTGACTGGTTGTCATGAAAATGGTACAGAACCGAGATGTCAGTAAGTTGGAGCCTGCTGAGTATTGGGGCTAGAGCAGTGGACTATACATTTGTGAATAAATATCTGTGGTGGGACCACGTGGATCTCCCTTTGGCTTCCAAAATACTTGTGACTGATATGGTGCAGGCAGCAGACCCTTATATGTAAAGGCATCTTGTTTTATTGAGAGGTTTCAGGGCAATGTTCAGAATCTGGTTGTTATAGTCAAGGGGAAAGCTATGTGGGATAGACCCATGTTTCGAACATTCTCCTGAAGACCCTGAGCAATCACACGTGTCAGAGCTCCCTCCAGAATTGTGTCCCAGTTGAACTCCTTGTATTTCATTAAGCCAATTCCAAACTCCCAGTGCAGCAGTAAGAAACACCACAAAAATGGAGGATGACCAAATGGCTTCACAGACCACACGGGGAGACACTTAACTCCCAGTGGCCACAGTTTACCAAGAAAGAATTCAGAACTGCTGCCTCATGTTCATTAGAAAATAAGGAACCATTTCCTCCAGGTCACATAGATGCAGACCCACATTTGATGGTGTCACAATGAGGAAGCTAAATCTCCTGACAACTTCATATATTTCATGTTCCCAACCTGAGAGGCATTTTCTCAAGAAGTCTTAAGGCCAGCAGAGCTCCAAGTTTGTGGAGTGTTTAACCTCTCCCTTACTTTTGGAAACTGCTCTACCACATCCAATGTTGTGAACTCCTGAACATTTTCAGTTCCACATATGTAATCACAGGTTTTCGAACTCCTCTCCACTAATTGTGTCTTACTTGGAGTGAAGTTAATGTAAAGGAATTGTTCTGGATGAGAGTGGCAAGATTTTTGTGTAGCACATATTTGCATACACATTAGATTTATTTTCCTATTTTCATTTGAAATACTGATCCCCGACACTAACACATACCCTAATAGACTCTGACTACTAATGCTAATATGATGGATAAAAAGAAAACTAACAGAATAGAAATACAGGCCTTTAATAGGAGGCATGGTATATACTTGGAATTTCCTTCTGCTTTATCAAGGGTACGTGTTATAAATCTTGTCAAATTTTCATTGTAATATTTCTCCATGAGTTTTATATATATATCTAGATTTTTCAAAATATGAAAAACATGTGTCTATTAAACACTATCTAAATTCATTCATATTCATGTATGTGGATATAAAATCAACTTTTCATAAGATTATTCTCAGAAACATTCAACCACCTGAAATACATATTTGTTTCCTCGTCCTGAGAACTAACTTCAGTGAATCGTGCTTACAAACCCTAATATTTTTACAGTAACTGACACAGTTTATCATCAAAGCAAGTAGATTCCTATAGGACATGATGTGTATATTGATGTTCATTTTTATTCAACAATGGGACATTAAAATTTCTTCATTTTATGCACGTCATAGGATATATATTTCCTCCACAGGTTAGCAAATATATAGGCATTTGTTTCACTTTCAATCACTTCCTGCTTCAGAACACATGTATTCCTCCATGTTTCTTGACTGGTCTGTTCATGAGACTTCTATCCAAACACATTATTTTCGATTTCCTTTATCACTTTAGAAGCAAAACGGACACACACTTCATGATAAACCATCACTGTAATATCACCATTAGATGTATTACTGGTTGGAATGAATGATTATATATCAATAAAAGATTTTTTATATATTTTCTGATATCAATTCAATACATTGTTTAAAGTGTAACAAGTTATATTATTTATTCACAGTATGGTCTATTCATGCATTATCTCTATATTCATAGACACAGGGTACACCTGGTTGTACCCCCAATACTAATCTATACATATTTGAAATATTGCTCCCAGAAATGGTGGAGGAAATACTCATGTCACCTGATCTACATATGCATGTTATCACTGTAATATTCTGGACACAAAATGCAAAAGCCACACGTATGATTGTACCAAAGCCTAAAGGTAAACTGAACATGGATTACTAAAAACATCCCTGACCAGGTTGCCTAATGCTCTCAAATGTCAATACTATTGCTGGCTACATATTTGTTTCTTCCTAAGATTATATATTCAACCTCAAAACTGTTGAAAATGTTTAATTTTTTCACTCACTTGATACTTTTGCCTGATTTCCTAATGTCTCTATTGATATCTACTTTCCTACATATTTTCTGCAGTTCAACATTGTGACTGACACTTCACATGTGCTGACATTGACATTCACTCTGTAACGGAAACACTATTGCTAAAGATCTTTGGTCCAAATCCTATACTCGCTCTTCTTCCGAAACATACTGACTATCTTTCTGATCCTATCGACTATCCCTTTTTGAGTAGATGTTCTCTACTACATTCAATCATCCAAGGTACAAGATCCTATGCCATTGTATATCGATTTTTCTGAAACATGTATCTAGAACGTAATTCAAAGCTACGTATCGCAATCAGTTGCCCAATGCATTTCTGAGCTTCAAATCTTACCTAGATTTCTGTTTTCATACTTATATTTTATCTCTATATTCCTATAAATATTGCAGGTTCCCAATACCATTATTCATCCCGCATAATGATTCCTTACCCAAATCGAACTTGTTATTAACCCTAACCATACACTGTTGCTTCAATTTAAAATTACAAAAGAGCAGGGACAGAGTTCGCCTTACAATACAGGAATGTAGGGTATCTGCCAACTGCTGAGAACCTCAAAGTTCGATGCAGAAATAATCCCTGGAGAAGATGTCAGCAGCTATGAAGGACCTGTGAGAGCAAAAGCCATCTTCAATGGCAAACAATCTAGACAGGAAAAAGGGATGTGTATGCATCAGCCTCTCTCTTTTTAATGTAGAGAAGATTGACCTAACCAGACCTGCATGGAGAGCTGTTCCCAGGTGCCTATTTTGATATACAATTGAAACTAGTCAAATTTTCAAAGGAAGTAGGGGCAGCCTCTATCTAATGGAACCCTTGGAAGCAACGGTTAGGGCAAAGTTGTTGCCAAGGCAGTGACCTCTTTCAGTTCCTGAAGGAAGTGACCTACCTAACTTCCTTGGTGATGGAACATTCGGAAATTTTGATGCAAGAAGCCAGGCACCGAGAGCCAGTCCCAGTCCCTGTCCCAGTGGGCTCACTTGTTTGGATTTACCAAGTACAGATCAGACCTTCTTGGTACCTACTGATGTGAGGATGGCCAAATGTCAGTAGAGCTCTGAAGAGAAGCTTTTCCTGAGATAGCAGGTAGTGGCTAACGGTTGGCTCCTCAAAGCATCACAGAGTTGGCCAAGGAGACAAGATCTGAGAGAGGAGAGGCCATTTTGTGGGGAAGATAGTATGGCCCACCAGTCAGAAGACATTCCGGATAGTTACAGACCTACTTTTGGGAAGGAGGTGCCTTTGTGTGTGGGTGTGAGTTTGCGGTTTTGTCTCATGTTCTGAGAATAGGTAGGAAAGGTGGATGGTTTGGTTTGGAGTCGACTGTTTCTAGTAAGTCTTTTGACAAGGCGACTTTCTATGTCTGTGTATCCACTGTGTCCGTGGTTTTAGACATTAGAAAAGAGAATGCATCAATGGAGGTGTCCTGTCTAGTAGAAAGCTTCCCAGCATTCATCCTGCTCAATTGATGAATGGACTGTGGTTTGCCTTATGGATCTTAAACACCTACTAACATCCTAAGTTCCTGTTTTCTTCCTGAATTCTGGCCACTCTCCAGAATAGGCTCATGATTTATTGTGCAAGATATGTACCACCTCCAAGCTCTGTGACATGTCCATGTTCTTGATAGCTGAAGGGAATGGGAACATCTTGGAAAACTCAGACATCAGTGTGAGCAGTAAAGTCTCAGTCGAGAAACCCTGCTTTGGTCCATTTGCTTAACTATGGTTCTATTGCCTTGAATGTCAGGAAGGTCTTTGCCTCAGGCCACCCTTTTGTGAAGCCTGAAGAAACAGTTTTCAAATGAAAATGAATGGGCATCTCCTGTGCCTCTTTGCTTAATTGCTTTGAAAAGGATGGTGTCTTAATCAGACACTAGGCCCTGTTTGAGGCTGTGGCTAAGATTCTCAGCTCCTGATAGATGTAAAGAAGATCCCATGTGTGCATCCAAAACCAAAATGGCAAAAAAATCAGTCATTGTAGATGAAGTCTCTTGCCTTCCTCTGATAGGTTCCAGAAATCCATCAAGTGAGAATAGGATTCCTATGGGTCAAATGAGTTATTCAAATCCTGCAGAAGTACTTGGGTTCTCTCATGATGCCAAATCACATAATGAATCTATACCTGACTGTCAGTAGGCCTCAAATTGGAGAAGCAGAGCAGCATTAACAGCAGGCCTATTTGATCACTCCTGGTTCAAAGGAAGGGTGTCCAGGCCACACTGAATTTAGACACATGGGGGGCAAGGGTGCATATTTTGGACATTGTCTTTGGCAGCGCCCCTCATGGAAACCTCCAGCTAGAGTTTATGATGAGTGTCTATACGGCTGAAGATGAGGGCCATGTGGGAATGTTTTGGTTTTAATTGTGGTCATTTGTGTGGCGGTTGGAAGAGTTGACAGGTTCCACATTGTCTTGAACTCAGGTGTGATTCCTCTTAGAGACTGAGTTCTGGAACTGACCTCAGAGAAGTATTGCCATTAATTGTTTTGGCATTGTAGGAGGCCACACATGAGAGTTGCCTTTGAAACCTGAGATCTAGGCCCAGGATGGCTTTCCTCAGAGAACTGAAAATCTCAGCAAGGATATCGCATAATTTTATTCTGAAAAACTTGGCAGCCATAGTTAAGAGTCAAAAGACACATGGACCTCCCGTTGCAGACCTCCATAGGCCTTGCTTCATGTGACCTTTTGGCCAGTGTTTGGGAAGCCTTGCCTGTTAGAGTTCCTCAGAGCTTTCATTGAAATGAGCTTCCTCCCCATGTAATGGTTCCTTGAAGAATGGAAACCCCAAAGTGCCTCCAACTTCATTCTTGAAAAATGGATAGATAAATACCATGATATTTTTGAAATTCCCAATGACCAAGTGGCACTGGAGAACCATTGGATGTTCTGTTGCAGACAGTGGCTTGATTGTTGTGTTACAGACAGTGCCTTGATTGACTGGGTTTCATGAAAATGGTGCAGAACAGAGATGCCAGTAAGTTGGAGCCTGCTGAGTAGTGGGCCTAGAGCAGTGGTGGGCAGGTGTGTGATAATACAACTGTGGTGTCGCCATGTGGATCTGCCATTGGCTTCCAAATAGCTTGTGACTGACTTGGTACAGCCAGCAGACCATTATATGAAAAGGCATCTTGTTATATGGAGAGGTTTCAGGGCAATGTTCACAATCAAGTTGCTATGGTCAAGGGGGCAAGTTATGTGGGATAGAACCCTGGTTGGTGAATTCTCCTGCACACCCTGACCCAACACACGTGACAGAACTCCCTCCAGCCCTATATCCTAGTTGAACTCCTTGTATTTCATGAAGCAAATACCAACCTCCCATTGCAGCATCAAGAAACACCACAACCTCGCCAGCACTTGTTGTTGTTTGATTTCATAATGGCTGCCAATCTTACTGGAGTGAGAAAAGGGTTATCTTGTACATTGCTGGTGGGGCTGCAAATTGGTGCGGCCAATTTGGAAAGCAGTATGGAGATTCCTGGGAAAGCTGGGAATGGAACCACCATTTGACCCAGCTATTGCCCTTCTCGGACTATTCCCTGAAGACCTTAAAAGAGCGTATTACAGGGATACTGCCACATCGATGTTCATAGCAGCACAATTTACAATAGCTAGATTGTGGAACCAACCCAGATGCCCTTCAATGGATGAATGGATTAAAAAAATGTGGCATCTATACACCATGGAGTATTACGCAGCACTAAAAAATGACAAAATCTTGGAATTTGCAGGGAAATGGATGGCACTAGAGCAGATTATGCTTAGTGAAGCTAGCCAATCCCTAAAAAACAAATACCAAATGTCATCTTTGATATAATGAGAGCAACTAAGAATAAAGCAGGGAGGAAGAGCAGGAAGAAAAGATTAACATTAAACAGAGACATGAGGTGGGAGGGAAAGGGAGAGAAAAGGGGAATTGCATGGAAACGGAGGGAGACCCTCATTGTTATACTAAATTACATATAAGAGGTTGTAAGTGGAATGGGAAAATAAACAAGGTGAGAAATGAATTACAGTAGAAGGGGTAGAGAGAGAAGATGGGAGGGGAGGGGAGGGGGGATAGTAGAGGATAGGAAAGGTAGCAGAATACAACAGTTACTATTATGGTATTATGTAAAAATGTGGATGTGTAACCCATGTGATCCTGCAATCTGTACTTGGGGCAAAAAAGGGAGTTCATAACTCACTTGAAGCTAATGTATGCTAATGTATGAAATATGATATGTCAAGAGCTTTGTAGGGTTTTGAACAACCAATAAAAAAATAAAATTAAAAAAAAAGAAAGAAACACCACAAAAAGGGCAGGATGACCAAATGGCTTCACAGTCCACTCAGGGAGACAATAAGCTTCCAGTGGCCACAGTTTACCAACAAAGAGAGAAATCAACACTGGTACCACATGTTCAATGGAAAATAAGAAACGATGTCCTCCAGGTCACATAGATGCAGATCCAGGTTTGATGGTCTCACCAGAAATGAAGCTAAAGCTCCAGACAACAAGATATATTTCAAGTGCCCAAACTCAGAGGCAGTTTTACAAGAAGGCTATTGGCCAGCAGAGTTCCATGTTTGTGGAGTGTTTACACAGTCACTTACTTTTGGAAACTCCTCTACCACCTCCAAGGTTGTGAACTCCTGTGCATTTTCCATTCCCGATATGTATTCACAGATTTTCTAACTCTTCTCTTCGAATTGCATCTTACATGGGGTGAAGGTAATGTCAAAGGATTTATCTGGATGAGAGTGGGAAGACTTTTGTGTAGGACATATTTGCATACATATTGGATTCATTTTCCAATTTTCCATTTCAAATACTTTATCTCTGACACTAAACCACACCCTACTAGTCTCTGACTACTAATCCTAATATGAGGCAGAAAAATAACCCAAACATAATAGAAATACAAGCAGTTCAGAGGAGGCATGGTGTATAGTTGGACTTGCCTTTTGCATTTTAAAGGTTAGGGGTTATAAATCTAGACAATTTTTTGTTGCAATAGTTGTCCATGTGGTTTTAAAGATAACAAATATGTGAATTCTTGTCTCTCTTTCTCTGTAGCCTACTCAGCAAATATATTTTTATATACACATAGAGAATCTTACCTGGTACTACACGTACATTCTTGTGAGGAGGCTAACTTGGCAGATACAAATTGAGAGAAAAGATCACTCCTTCTAAATGTCGTTGGAACTGAAAATTCAACCTATGGGTGAGCTTCCTAGTTGAACAAAATTATACACAAATCCATGTTCAGTACAATGAATATTTTTGGATCTGTGGATGATATATATTTCATGGTGAATTTTGATTGGCATATATTGCTATTTTTAATGTCTCTGGGTGTGTATGTGTGTGTGTCTGTGTGTGTATATATATATATATATATATATATATATATATATATATATATATACACTCTCTCCTTCTATTTTTCAAAATATGAAATATATGTGTCTTATATACACTCCCTAATTTTATTCATGTTCATGAATGTGGATTTATAATCAACTTTTCACAAGATTATTCTCAAAAAATTTCATCCACCTGAAATACATATTTGCTTCCTAGTACTGAAAACTAACTTCAGTGAATGGTGCATACAAATCCTAATATTTCTATAGTAACTGACACAGTTTATCATCAATGCAAATAGATGCCTATGGGACATGATGTGTTTATCGATGTTCATTTTTATTCAACACTGGGACATTAGAATTTCTTCAGTTTATGCACATCATAGGATATATATTTCCTCCACAGGTTAGCAAATTTATAGGCATTTGTTTCACTTTCAATCACTTCCTGCTTTAGAACACATGGATTCCTCCATGTTTCTTGACTGATCTTTTCATGAGATTTCTTTCCAAACACATTATTTTCGAATTCCTTTATCACTTTTGAAGCAAAACGGACACACACTGCATGATAAATCATAACTAAAATATGACTATTAGATGTATAACTGGTTGGAATGAATGATTTTATATTAATATAAGATTTCTTATATATTTTCAGATATCAATTCAATACATTTTGTAAAGTGGAACCAGTTATATTATCTATTCACAGTATGGTCTATTCATGCATTATCTCTATATTCATAGACACAGGTTACACCTCTTTGTACCCCCAATACTAATTTATACATCTTCAAAATATTGCTCCCAGAAATGGTGGAAGAAATACTCATGTCACCTGATCTACATAGGCATGTTATCACAGTAGTATTCTGGACACAAAATGCAAAAGTCACACGAATGACTGTAACAAAGCCTAAACGGAAACTGAACATGGATTACTAAAAACATCCATGTCCAGGTTGCCTAATGCTCTCAAATGATCATCCTGTTGGTGACTACATATTTGTTTCTTCCTAAGATTATATATTCAACCTCAATACCATTGAAAATGTCTAATTTTTTCACTCACTTTGTACTTTGCCTGATTTCCTAATGTCTCTATTGATATCTACTTTCCTACATATTTTCTCCAGTTCAACATTGTGACTGACCCTTCACATGTGCTGACATTGACATTCACTCTCTAACCGAAACCCTATTGCTTATGTACTTTGGTCCAAATCCTATACTCACTCTTCTTCCGAAACATACTGATTATGTTCCTGATCCTATCGACTATCCCTTTTTGAGTAGATGTTCTCTACTACATTCAATCATCCAAGGTACAAGATCCTATGCCATTGTATAAAGATTTTTCTGAAACATGTATCTAGAACGTAATTCAAAGCTACGTATCGCAATCAGTTGTCCAATGCATTTCTGAGCTTCAAATCTTACCTAGATTTCTGTTTTCATACTTATATTTCATCTCTATATTCCTATAAATATTGCAGGTTCCCAATACCATTATTCATCCCGCATAATGATTCCTTGCCCAAATCGAACCTGTTATTAACCCTAACCATACACTGTTGCTTCAATCTAAAATTACAAAAGAGCAGGGACAGAGTTCGCCTTACAATACAGGAATGTAGGGTATCTTCCAACTGCTGAGAACCTCAAAGTTCGATGCAGAAATGATCCCTGGAGAAGATGTAGGCAGCTATGAAGGATCTGAGAGAGCAAAATCCATCTTCATGGAAAACAACCTGAACAGGACGAAGGGATGTGTATGCATCAGCCTTTCTCTTCTTAATGTAGAGAAGATGGACCTAAGCAGGCCTGCGTGGAGAGCTGTTCCCAGGTGCCTATTTTGATATACCATTGTAACAAGTCAAATTGTCACACAAAGTAGGAGCATCCTCCATCTCATGGAACCCTTGAAAGCAACGGTTAGGACAATGTTGTTGCCAAGGCAGTGACCTCATTCAGTTCCTGAAGGAAGTGTCCTAGCTAACTTCCTTGGTGATGGAACTCTCTGAAATTGTGATGCAAGAAGCCAGGCACCAAGAGCCAGTCCCAGTCCCAGTCCCAGTGGGCTCACTTGTTTGTATTTACCAAGTACAGATTCAGACCTTCTTGGTACCTACTGATTTGAGGATGGCCAAATGCCAATTGAGCTCTGAAGAGAGGCCTTTCCTGAGATAGCAGGTAGTGGCTAACTGCAGGCTCCTCAAAGCATCACAGAGTTGGCCAAGGAGACAAAATCTGAGAGAGGAAAGGCCATTTCGAGAGGAACATAGTATGGCCCACCAGTCAGAGGACACTCCAGATAGTCACAGATCCACTTTTGGGAATGAGGTGACTTTATGTGTGTGGGTGTGAGTTTGTGGTTTTGTCTCATATTCTGCGAATAGGTAATAAAGGTGGTTCGTTTGCTTTGGAGTCTACTGTTGATAGTAACTCTTTTGACAAGGCGAGTGTTTCTATGTCTGTGTATCCACTGTGTCCGTGGTTTTAGACATTAGAAAAGAGAATGCATCAATGGAGGTGTCCTGTCTAGTAGAAAGCTTCCCAGCATTCATCGTTCATAAGTGATGAATAGACTGTGGCTTGTCTTATGGATAGGAAACAACTACTAACTTCCTAAGTTCCGGTTTTCTTCCTGAATTCTGGCCACTCTCCAGAATGAGCTCATGATTTATTGTCCAAGATATGTATAACCTCCATGCTCTGTGACATGGCCATGTTCTTGATAGCTGAAGGGAATGGGAACATCTCAGATATTAGTGTGACCAGTAAAGTCTCATTGGAGAAACCCTGCTTTGGGCCATTTGCTTACCTATGGTTCTGTTGCCTTGAATGTCAGGAAGGTCTTTGTTTCAGGCCACCCCTTTTTGAAGCCTGAAGAAACAGTTTTCAAATGGAAATGAATGGGCATCACCTGTGGCTCATTGCTTAATTTCTTTGGAAAGGGATGTGTCTTAATCAGACACTAGGCCTTGGTTGAGGCTGTGGCTAAGATTCTCAGCTCCTGATAAATCTAAAGAAGATCCCATGTGTGCATCCAAAACCAAAATGGCAAAAGGATCAGTCATTGTGGATGAAGTCTCTTGCCTTTCTCTGTTAGATTCCTGACGTCCATCAAGTGAGAATAGGATTCCTATAGGTCAAATGAGTTATTCAAAGTCCTGCATAAGTGCTTGGTTTCTCTCATGATGCCAAATCACATAAGCAATCTATACCTGACAGTCAGTAGGCCTCAAATTGGAGAAGCAGAGCAGTATTAACGGCACGCCTATTTGATCACTCTTGGTTCACAGAAAGGGTTTCCAGACCACCCTAAATTTAGACAAATGAGGGGCAATGGTGGATATTTTGGACACTGTCTTGGGCTGCATCCCTCATGGAAACCTCCAGCCAGAGTTTATGATGAGTGCCTATATGGATGAAGATGAGGGCCATGTGGGAATGTTTTGGTTTTAATTGTGGTCATTTGTGTGGCGTTTGGAAGAGATGACAGGGTCCACATGGGCTTGAACTCTGCTGTGATTCTCCTTGGAGACTGAGTTCTGGAACTGACCTCAGAGAAGTATTGCCATTAATTGTGTTGGCATTGTAGGAGGCCACACATGAGAGTTGCCCTTGAAACCTGAGATCTAGGCCCAGGATGGCTTTCCACAGAGAGCTGAAAATCTCAGCAAGGATATCACATGATTTTATTCTGAAAAACTTGGCAGCCATAGTTAGAGTCAAAAGACACATGGACCTCACGTTGTAGACCTCAATGGGCCTGGCTTCATGTGACCTTTTGGCCAGTGTTTGGGAAGCCTTGCCTGTTAGAGTTCCTCAGAGCTTTCATTGAAATGAGCTTCCTCCCCATGTAATGGTTCCTGGATGAATGGAAACCCCAAAGTGCCTCCAACTTCATTCTTGAAAAATGGAAAGAAAAACACCATGAAATTTTTGAAATTCCCAATGACCAGATGGCACTGGAGAACCATTGGATGTCCTGTTGCTGATCATGAGTGTAACAGACAGTGCCTTGATTGACTGGGTTTCATGAAAATGGTGTAGAACAGAGATGCCAGTAAGTTGGAGCCTGCTGAGTAGTGGGCCTAGAGCAGTGGTAGGCAGGTGTGTGATAATACATCTGTGATGTGGCCATGTGGATCTGCCATTGGCGTCCAAATGGCTTGTGACTGACTTGATGCAGCCAGGAGACCATTATATGAAAAGGCATCTTGTTATATGCAGAGTTTTCAGGGCAATGTTCAGAATTAGGTTGCTATGGTCAAGGCGGCAAGCAATGTGGAATAGAAGCCCAGTTGGTGCATTCTCCTGCAGAGCCTGACCCACCACACGTTACAAGACTCCCTCATGCACTGTGTCCCAGTTGAACTCCTTGTATGTCATGAATCAAATACCAAACTCCCAGTGCAGCAGCAAAAAAACACCACGAAAAGTGGAGGATGACCAAATGGCTTCAAAGTCCACACGGGGTGTCACTTTGCCCGAAGAGGCCACAGTTTACCTACAAAGAGACTTCAGCACTGCTGCCTCATGTTCATCGGAAAATAAGAAACCATGTCCTCCAGGTCACATAGATACTGACCCAGGTTTGATGGTCTCACTTCAAAGGAAGCTAAAGCTCCTGACAACAACATATATTTCAAATGCCCAAACTCAGAGGCAGTTTCTCAAGAAGTCTTTAGGCCAGCATAGCTCCATGATTGTGGAGTGTTTACACTGTCCCTTACTTTTGGAAACTCCTCTACCACCTCCAAGGTTGTGAACTCCTGAGCATTTTCCATTCCACATATGTATTCACAGATTTTCTAACTCTTCTTTTCTAATTGTGTTTTACCTGGGGCGAAGATAATTTCAAGGCATTTTTCTGGATGAGAGTGGGAATATTTTTTGTGGCACATATTTGCATACACATTGGATTTATTTTCCTATTTTCCATTTGAAATACTGAATCCGTGACACTAACCCATACCCTACTTGTCTCTGACTACTAATCCTAATAAGATGGAGAAAAATAACCCAAACAGAATATAAATACAAGCAGTTCAGAGGAGGCATGGTGTATAGTTGGACATGGCTTTTGCATGACAAAATGTAGGTGCTATAAATCTAGTCGATTTAAATTGAAATAGTTCTCCATGTATTTTTAAATTTAACAAATATGTGAATTCCTCTCTCCCATTTTATGTAACCTATTGAGCACATCTATTTTTATATGCACATATAGAATACTACCTGGTATCACACATACGTTCTTGTGAGGTGTCTGACTTGACAGATACAAATGATGAGAAGTGATCACTCCACCTAAACGCTATGGGATTTGAAAATTCATCCTATGTGTGAGCCTCCTAGTTGAACAATATTATACATAAATCCATGTTCAGTAAATTGAATATTTTTCTATCTGTGTAAGATATATATATCACGGTGAATTTCGATTGGCATATATATTGCTACTTTTTAATGTCTCTCTCTCTCTCTGTGTGTATATATACACACTCCAGATTTTTTTAAAATATAAAATATATATGCCTTATTATACACTCCCTAAATTTTTTCATATTCATGTATGTGGATTTATAGTCAACATTTCAAAAGGTTATTCTCTGAAATATTCATCCACCTGAAATACATATTTGCTTCCTAGTAATGAAAACTAACTTCAGTGAATGGTGCATACATATCCTAATATTTCTACAATAATTGACCCAGTTTCTCATTAATACAAGTAGATTCATATGGGACATGATGTGTATTTTCATGTTCATTCTTATTCGCCACTGGTACATTACTATTTCTTCAGGTAATGCACATAATAGAGTATATATTTCATCCACAAGTTAGCAAAATTATGGGTATGTGTTTCACTTTCAATAATTTTCTGTTTCAGAACACATGTATTCCTCCATGTTTCTTGACTGGTCTTTTCATGAGACTTCTTACCAAACCCATTATTTTCGATTTCCATAATCCCTTTTGAAGCAAAACTCACACACCGTTCATGATAAACCATAACCCTAATATTACCATTAGATGTATAACTGGATGGAATGAATGATTGTATATCAATATAAGATTTCTTATATATTTTCAGATATCAAATCAATCCATTATTTAAAGTGGAACCAGTTATATTATTTATTCACAGTATAGTCTATTCATGCATTGTCTCTATATTCATAGACACAGGGTACACCTCATTGTAAACTCAATACTAATTTATACGTATTCAAATTATGGCTCCCAGAAGTGGTGGAAGAAATATTCATGTCACCTGATCTACATATACAATTTAACCCAGTAATATTCTGGACACAAAAAGAAAAGGTCACACTTATGTTTCTACCAAAGCCTAAATGTAAAGTTAACATGGATTACTAAAAACATCCATGTCCAGGTTGCCTAATGCTCTCAAAAGTCAATCCTATTTGTGACAATATATTCGTTTCTTCCTAAGATAATATATCCAAAATCAACCCTGTTGAAAATGCCTAATTCTATCACACACTTTATACTTTGCCTGATTTCGTAATGTCTCTATTGATATCTTCTTTCCTACATATTTTCCCCAGTTCATCATTGTGATGGTTCATATGTGCTCACATTTACATTCACTCTCTAACCAAAACCCTATTGCTAAAAAACTTTTGTTCCAAATCCTATACTCACTCTCCTTCCTAAACATACCGACTATCTTCCTAATCCTACCGACTATCCCTTTTTGACTGGATGTTCTCTTCTACATTCAATCATCCAAGTAATGTTCAGGTGAGCGTCGGAGGAAGAGACCACCAAGAGACTGTCTCATGGAACAGCAAAGGGTTTATTGGGGGTCCAGCATGCTGGGGCTCAGAGCTCCCTTGAATCGAGCAGAGAGCCCTGAGGACATCTTAAGCAGAGCTTATGTGTTTTCCTTGTAGAGGGCAGGGAGGGAAGTTTATTGATGGGTCAGGGCGAGTGGGCAGTTTGCATGCAACCGGGAGAGGGAGTACATTATATATTTTGGAAGTTGGAGACAGCACATTCTGGGAACAAGATTAGCAAACAGTTCTCAAGATTTCAACAGTGTTTTGTTAAGCATACAGAAAAAGAGGAAGTGACAAGTTCCATTTTATTAACCTTTCATTCCCCACGTCTTCTTCTGGCTACTTTTAATCATAAAAGTGATCATTGGACTGGTGTCACATTCTATGTCTGCTAGTGGGGTATTACCATAAGTTTAACTTGTCTAATTTGAGGTTGGAGAAATGAAAATACATGGTTGAGCAAACAGGGTTTTATAGTTAGCAAGAATGTGAGTATTATTATTGGACTGGCCAAGGTTGATAAACGTATAGTTAACCAGGGGGACTGTGTGAACCAAGACTCAAACCACCCTTTTTGGGCCTCTCTCTTTCGTTGACACTCTTCAAGGCATCCTTTTATTTTACTCATAAATTTTTTACAACTCCAGTATTGTTGCCATAAAAATAACATTCTTCCCTCAATGCAGCACAAAGGCACCATTCTCTCATGAAGAGGAGGTCCAACCCTAGATTGTTGTATGAAACAACATCAGAGAGAGAGGTTAAAGATTCCCACAAAGCTGTGATGGAGGTTTCTAATATCTTTAAGTTTTGGTCTATTGCTGCTTCTAATTGGGTATTTTGCTTTGTACCATGGACCAAGGCAGTGGTTCCTGTGACCTCCCCTGCAGCAACTCGTATTCCTAATAGGATGGCTGAAGTGAGGGATATATGTTCCCTGTGGAACCGGGTTGTATGCCCCCCTGTTTGATCTTCAAATGAACCTGCATCATGATAGAGCACTCTGGGTAACCTCTGCTCCATTACACATTTAATCACCACTGTTGACCATTTAATGAAAACATAAAAATGTTTAAGTATATAGAATTATACTCTTGTAGGAACAGTCAAGACAAGGCACCTAAGATAGCACCAAAGCTAGGGAAACAGTCCTATTTGGTTGCAAACGGATTCAGAGGGCATTGCTTCTGTTGTAATCAATTAATCCCATGAACCCCAAGTTTAGGAAGTTTCAGAATTTTGTGCCCAACATGTAAGGGAATGTACTCAGAAGTTCACAGTCAGCAGAAATTCACAAAAAGCAGTTTTTTTATGTTTTTTTCCTCTGTTCTGAGCAAATTAACTTTTCAAGGACACCTGGGAGGGGGAGAGATATTTCATCCCTTTCTTTTTTCCGCTTGCCAGCTGTTACCATGGAGCCAGTTGGTAACTTCTTTATCATAGAAATGTAGCCATCTCTTTGAAGCCCCAGCTCAAAGTCAGAGGCCTTGTTCACATATTTTGTGAAAAACTAGTAAGGGGGTGTCTAGCTTACAAGTACTGATTGTTTTAGCCAGTGGCCAAGTAGAACAGGGCCACATGAAAACAGGAAGTTTGTCTACACTGAACTCTTTTATAGGGACTCTTTTGCTGAACGTCCTAAAGTCAGCCATGGTGAAGACATCTGGAGAAGATCAGTTAAGACTTTTCTGTGGGTGTGGAACAGAGGGGAAAGAGAGGGAAGGCGGGACTTAGAGCAGTTCCTAGTATCTGAGAATGAGTACGGAGAGATGTAAAAGAATAATGGGAAAGGGGTTTGGGATTTTCTAGCAACAAAAACTTGAGCAGTAGAACATGTAGAAAAGAGGGGAAGATGGGAGTGTGTATCCAAAAAGCCTGTGAGGGACTTTAAATTCTTAGTAACCTGTTTTCAGTGATGACAAAGCAACTTTAAAGACCATTTTTATTACATCTTGGATAGGGGTCTTCTCAGCTATTTTGAGCTTTAGGTTAGCTGGTAAAAGGACCTGGTGAAACCCCGTATGGGTGCTGACAGGAGAAGAGAGGAGTGAGTGGGTAGAGTGGTAACTAAGTACCTGCTACCTCAGCAAGGGGGCAATGGTCTGAGAACCGGCGGATGTTTGGGTTGTTGATCTAGTAACGGGATGGGAGAAATCAGGTTGTTGAGGTGGGAGTGACAGCAGAGAGACTAGAGCAGAAGGCTGAGGGTGAGGATCTATTGGAGAAGCATAGTTCAGGATGTGAGCGAAGGACGGAAAAGGCCTCCACATAGGGGAATCTCTTTTCACGCCTTTGAGCCCTTCCCAAAGTTAAAAAGGTTCCACAGAATTTGAGGATCTAGAGACCCCTCTGGGTGCCATCGATTTAGGTTATCTTATTGGTAATATGGACAATGCTGTGTACTGAATTTGATTAGGAGTTTGGGTTCCATCGTGCAGCCCCTGTATGCTCACATCCCCTTGATTACAGAAGAAGTCGGCTTTTCCCACACACAGCCATGGCTGTTTGTGGCTTTGATAGTTCACCGGGCAAACATAGTAATCTAGGCTAGCCGACCTGCATCTGGCTCACGTGTCCCTACATCCATAATGTTTGTTTCCATTACATATGATACGGAAGGGATTTAATGGAATTTTAGTGGGATCCTCTTCTTCAGGGATATCTGAATAGGAAAGACATATAGCCAGCTGACAAATGTCTGGGTGGAGAGATGGCCACCAGGTCCCTAAGGGGGCTGTATGCAAGATTGATTAAACTTCTTGTCCAGTAGGATTTGTGATCAGCCATCGCTGCTGAAAGGGGTGATGAGGGTTAGAAATACTGGTGGTCAAGGGGAGAGTCTATAACCTTATCCACACGGCGAATGTGCAATTTGAAAGGGTTACCAGTCTTTTCCAGTTTCCAGCCAATTCCAGTTTCCAGTCAATGTCTGGACAGGGCGCAGGCTTGAGATGAGAGGCATGCATCCAGGAAGTGATTCCATCTACCTTTACCACTGTAGGTGTTATAAGTAGCACCTGGAATAGTCCTTTCCAGCGGGGTTCCAGCGATGTCACCTGATGTCGTCTTACGAAGACAAAGTCTCTTACTTGATATCGATGTGGAGTCCCCTCGTCCCCAGTTTGGTAGGCAGTGGCCAGCTGTTTACACAGGTGTCACTGAATTCTTTCAAGAGCTTTAAGTCTGTCAAGCAAGCTGGTGTGGAAGGGATTGTAAGGTCTTAGAGTTGGTGTTAGGTCCCTTACTGGAGGAGGGGCACCATAGAGAATTTCATAGGGGGTGAGGTTACACTAAAATCAGAGTGAGTATTTTCTTCATTTAACAGTGCATAAGGCAGGAGCATAGTACAATCTTTTATTCCGGTCTCTAAGCTTAATTTTTTTAAGGTCTGTTTAATGGTTTGGTTCATTCTTTCTACCTGTCCTAAACTCTGGGGTCTATAAGCACAATGTAACTTCCAATTAATCCCCAGGGTCCTGACTAACCCCTGACTTACCTGGGCCATGAACGCCGGTCCATTATCAGACCCTATTAACTTAGGCAGGCTGTATCTTGGAAAAATATCTTCTAGGATATTCTTGACCAAAATTTGCGCTATTTCTTTTCTTTTTTTTTTCTTTTTTTTGTGGGGAAGGCTTAAATGCATCCTGAAAATGTATCTACAAAGAATAGGAGATATTTAAGTCCATACCTTGCTGGCTTTATTTCAGTAATGTCCACTTCCCAGTATTGTCCTGGTTTGGTTCCTCGTATGTGCTTTCATACAGGAAGCTTGGAAGGGTAAGCATTTACCAATTGATGAACCCAACAGGCTTTTGTTACCCATTCAGTTATTTTCTTCACTGTGAGTCTGTTAGTGGAAAACTCTGTTCTTGATCCTTCAGGAATGCCTGCAGTTTCTTTGAACCAAGGTGAGTGAGTTGATGTACATTTTCTACTGACATAGTTAGAGCCGTGGCTCTTGGAGTTTTTACTGAAAGATTTAGAAATTCCACTTAAGGGCCTTCAGGGTTAAAATTTATTTTGGCCCAGAGCTTGGTGAGCAGATCTCCGCCGATCAATGGGGTCAGGCATTCTGGGACTACTAGGAAGGAGTGATGGATTTTTCCTTTTCCCAGGTCCATGGTCCTCTTAGTTGTCCAAGCCCGATATTTACTGCCATTAGCCCCTTGAAATAGAGATTTTTTATTTGATAGAGGGCCCAATGTGGCCTTATGGGCTCAGTATATTGCCCCTGTATCCACTTCAAAGTTTACTGGGGTCCCCTCCACTTCAAAAGTTACTCTGAGCTCGGGGAGGGGATCTGAGCCCCGACTTTCTTAGTCATCCTCCAGAGTCAGAATGGCTGGCTGGCGTGGCTGTCGCTTTCTATGTCAATTTTGGCCCAGTGTCCTTTTTGTTTGAGTAGGCACATTGATCTGAGGCCAAGGGTGGCCTCTGTCGTGGGCCAATGTATACCTTCTTGTCTCCCTGTTTCTTAATTTTTGGCCTATTTGTTGTTGTGACCTGGACCTTAGTCAACGCCTTACTCTGCCTTTTGTTTCTTTTATCCTCCATTTGCTCCCTTCTCTTCCTCAGTTTCTCTCTTATAGTATACCTTCTCAGCTTCTCTGACTAAATCTCTCAAAGTCATATCTTGTAATCAATCTAAGCTTTGTAACTTTGTTTTAATATCCAGGGCAGTTTGCCCAATAAGGCCATCGTGACAGATGCCTTTTGAGTCTCTGCCTGACGATAAAAAGGATTATAGCTCCTATATGCCTCCATAATTCTCTCTAGAAACATAGAAGGAGATTCATCAGGCCCCTGATAATCTCTCTTACCTTGGCCAAATGAGTTGGTCACTAGCGGCTGCTCGGAGACCCACTATTAGAGCCCGGCGATAAGTGGACAGATGCTCCCTACCTTCAAAGGTGTTGGGGTCCCAGTTGGGTCGGTTCAAGGGAAAGCCGGCTTTGATTATGTTGGTAAGTTGTGTCGGATGCAAACCTGGTCCAAGGATTTTTTTTTAGCTTCCTGGAGAATTCCCTTTTTTTCCTCTGTCATGAAGAAAGTCCCTAGCAGTTGTTGGCTGTCATCCGAAGTAGGCTGGTGTGAAAACATCAATGACTCAACCACACCTGAGAGCCGGGTGGGGTCCTCGGTAAAATGGGGATTGCTATTTTTTAAGTTACATAGGTCTGAAGAGAAGAACGGCCAATACTGGTAGGCTTGAATTTTCCCCCAATGGCCATTGTCAATCATTGGTCTATAGGGTCGAAGGGGAGGCATCCCAAGAGTTCCAGGGTTTTCAATCATTCACCGCCAGCGAGTTCCTTTAGCAGGGCCAGCTTCCTCCATGGGAGGAGGTGCTGTGTGTGCTGCAGGGGAATTACCTGGAGGGCGCTGGGCCGGCTTAGCTTCCTTCAATGGAGGAGAGGCTCAGTCAGCAGCAGGGGTATCACTTAGAGGGTGTTGGGGGTTAGAGGATGAGGGCAGGGGATAAGGAGGGGGAGGAGAGTCCAGTAGACTCAAATCTGGTGACACAGGGAAAACAGAGTGTGGAGGAGGAGGAGGAGCAGAGTGTTTGTGAGTTCCTGGGGGAAGGAGTCATTGCGGGGGCAGGGGCAAGGAAAGGCTTGACCCATTGAGGAGGAAATTTGCAGAGGTCCTGCTGAATTAAAATATATGGCTGTTGATCCAGATGACTATCTGGCCACGGCTGAAAGACAATATCTCTGAATTATAAATTAGTGGGAAGTAGAAAGATCCTTCTAGGGGCCATCCGACTCCAAAGGTGGGCCATTCTGAGGTACAGAGAGTCTACCACATCCGGGGCTTTACTGAAATAAAGAGATTCTGAGCCCTTAAACGGACTTTGGTATAGTGATCAAGGGTCAGGGACAGAGGCATTGAAGTGCTCTGTTCCATAATGAGAGATACACAAACAGTGAAAGCAAGACACATGACACAGGCAAGACAAGACAATAAAGACAGGCAATGGACGTTCAACACTGAGACCATGACTGAGTAGCCGGCAAAATCCGATGGACTGGCAATACTGAATCCGAAACAAAATATCACTGAGTCAAGGAGACTATTGTTCCTCAATTTCCCGAGTCCTCTCAGGCGTCCTCCAGGGACGTGGCCTGTGGTTCTGTAACACGACTGTCAGCCACCATCAGAGAGAGGTCACACTCTTCATTGACAGCCATTTTGCCAAACCCTAACATGAAACCTGAAACCAGAAAGAGGCGCCTTACTTATCTGAGGGGGGTCCATTGGGGTCTCTCGTCCACCGCTGCTTGATCTCTGTGGAACCTCCATATGTAAAGGTCGGGCTAGTGTCAGAGGAAGGGACAACCAAGAGACTTTAACATGCAACAGCAAAGGATTTACTGGGGGTCCAGCATGCTGGGGCTCAGAGTTCACTTGAATAGAGCAGAGAGTCCTGAGAACAGCTTCAGCAGAGCTTATATACTTTTCTTGGAGAGGGCAGGGAGGGAAGTTTATTGATGGGTAAGGGTCAGTGGGCAGTTAGCGCTTAACCGGGTGAGGGAGTACAATCTGCAGTTTGGCAGATGGGGACAGCACATTCTGGGAACAAGATTAGCAAACAATTCTCAAGATTTCAACAGTGTTTTATTAAGCATACAGAAACACAGGAAGTGACAAGTACCTATTTTATTAAACTTTCACTACCAACTATCCCTTTTTGACTGGATGTTCGCTTCTACATTCAATCATCCAAGGTACAAGGTCCTATGTCATTGTATATGGATTTATCTGAGACAACTTTGCAGAAAGTAATTCAAAGCTAAGTAGTCCCAATCAAGGGACCAATGCCCTTCTGGGCTTCAAATCTTACTTAGATTTCTGTTTTCATACATATATTTTACCTATGTATTCTACATATATTCAAATATATATATATATATATATATATATATATATATATATATATATATATATATCATAGTATATATATTTCATCCAGAGTTTCACAAATTTATAAGAATTTTTTTTCATGTTTAATCAATTCCTTCTTCAGAACACATTTATTCCTCCAGGTCTCTTGACTGGTCTTTTCATGAGACTTCTTGCCAAACACATTATTTTTGACTTCCACAATCACTTTTGAAGCAAAACTCACACACTCTTCATGATAAACCATAACACTCATATTACCATTAGAATGTAACAGGATGGAATGAATGATTGTATAGCAATATAAGATTTTCTGTATATTTTCAGATATCAATTCAAAAAATTATTTAAAGTTGGAACCAGTTATATTATTTATTCTCAGGATAGTCTATTCATGCATTATCTCTATATCCAAAGACTCCAGGTACACCTAATTTTACACCCAACACTTATTTATACGTCTTCAAAATATTGCTCACAGAATTGGTGGAAGAAATACTCATGTCACCTGATGTCCATATACATTTTATCACAGTAATATTCTCGACAAAAAAGCAAAGGTCACACTTTGATTGTATGAAAGCCTAAATGGAAAGTGAGCATGGATTACTAAAAACATCTATGTGCAGGTTGCCTAATGCTCTCAAATGTCAATCCTGTTGTTGAGTACATATTTGTTTCTTCCTTAGATTATATATTCAACAACAACCCTGTTAAAAATGCCTAATCCTATCACTGACTTTATACTTTGCCTGATTTCATAATGTCTGTATTCATATCTGCTTTCCTATATATTTTCCCCAGTTCATCATTGTGACTGACTCTTCACATATACTAACTTTTACATTCACTCTCTATCTGAAACCCAATTGCTGAAGAACTTTTGCTGCCAATCCTATACTCACCCTTCTTCCTAAACCTACCAACTATCTTTCTAATAATACCGACTATCCCTGTTTGACTGGATGTTCTCTTCAACATTCAATCATCCAAGGTACAAGGTCCTATGCCATGGTATATCGATTTATCTGACACATCTGTGCAGAACAAAATTCAAAGCTAAGTATCCCAATCAAGAGCCTAATGCTCTTCTGGGCTTCATATCTTACCTAGATTTCTGTTTTCATACTTATATTTCACTTGTATATTCTTGTAAATATCACAGGTACCCAATACCATTATTCATCAATCAGAATGATTCCTAAGCCAAATCGAACCTGTTATTAAGCCTTACCATACACTTTTCCCTCAATCTAACTATACAGAAGAGCAGGGACAGAGTTTGTCTTACAATACAGAAATAGAGGGGATCTTCCACCGGCAGAGAACCTCAAGGTCCATGCAGAAATGATCCCTGGAGAAGATGTATGCAGCTATTTAGGACCTGAGAGAGCAAAAGTCATCTTCCATGGCAAACAACCTGCTCAGAATGAAGGGATTTGTCTGAATCAGCCACTTTCTTCTTTATGTAGAGAAGACGGACCAAACGAGGCTTGTATGGTGAGCTGTTCCCAGGTGCCTATGGTTGATATACCATTTTAACTTGTGAAACTGTCACAGGAAGTAGAGGCAGCCTCCATCACATGAGACCCTTCGAAGCTACTGTTAAAACAAAGTGGTTGCCAAGGTAGTGTCATAATTCAGTTCCTGAAGGAAGTGAACTAACTAATTTATTGGTGATGGAGCTCTCTGAACTTGGGATCCAAGAAGCCTGGCATCCAGAGACAGTCCCAGTCACAGTCCCAGTGGGCTAACTTATTTGGATTTACCAAGAACAGAGTAAGTCTTTTTTGGTACCTACTGATATGATGATGGCCAAATGCCAGGAAAGCTCTGAAGAGGGGTCTTTCATGAAAAAGCAGGTAGTGGCTCACCCTTGGCTCCTGACAACTTCACAGTGTTGGCCAAGGAGACCAGATCTGAGACAGGACAGGCCATTTTGGGGGAACAAATAATGGCAAACCAGTCAGAGGACACTCCGGATATTCACAGACCTTCTTGGGTAAAGAAGTTGCCTTTGTGGGTGTGGGTGTGTGTTTGTGGCTTTGTCACATGTTCTGAGAATTGATAGGAAAAGCAGTTTGTTTGGTTTGAAGTGGACTATTTCTAGTAAGTCATTTGACAAGGCGAGTGTTTCTAGGTCTGTGTATCCCACTGTGTCCGTGGTTGTCGACATTAGAAAAGAGAATGTATCAATGGATGTGTCCTGTCGAGTAGAAAGCTTCCCAGCATTCATTCTGCCCAATTTGTGAATGGACTGCGGTTTGACTTTTCGATTGGCAACACCTCCTATCTCCTTAAGTTTCTGTTTTCTTCCTGAATTGTGGGCACTGTCCAGAATGGGCAAATGGTTTTGTGTTCAAGATATGTACCACCACCAAACTCTGTGACATGGCCATGTACTGGATAGCTGAAGGAAATGGCGAGCATCTCAGAAAACTCAGATACCAGCGTGACCAGAAGAGTCTCAGTGGGAAACCCTGCTTTGGGCCTTTTGCTTACCTATTGTTCTGTTGCCCTGAATGTCAGGAAGGTCTTTGCCTCAGGCCACCCCTTGGTGAAGGCTGAAGCAAACAGTTTTCAAATTGTAATGAATGGGCATCACCTGTGGCTCTTTGCTTAATTGCTTTGAAATGGGATGGGTCTGAATAAGCCTCTTTGCCCTCTGTGATGCTGTGGTTAGATTTTCAGCACCTGAGGGATCTAAAGAAAAATCTCTTCTGTATCCAAAACCAAAATAGCCAAAAGAACAGTCATTGTGGATGAAGTCTCTCGCCTTCCTCTAAGGATCCTGACCTTTATCAATTGTGAATCGGGATCTTTCGGTCAAATGAGTTCTTCAAAGCCCTGCAGAGGCTAGCCCAGAGATGCGTGGGTTTTCTCATAACTCCAATTCACATAAAGAATCTAAACCCCAGAGCCAGTAGGCCTCAAATTGGGGAATTGGAACAGTATTAACAGCAGTCCTATTTGATCACTCATGGTTAACAGGAAGGGTGTCCAGGACACCCTGACTTTAGGCAAATGAGGGGCAAGGAAGTTTATTTTGGACACTGTCTTGCACAGCGCCCCTCATGAAAACCCCCAGCCAATGGATATTATGTGTGTCTATTGGAAGAAGATAAGGGCCATGTGGGAGTGTTTTGGTTTTAATTGTGGTCATTTGTTTGGCGTTTGGAAGAGATGACTGGGTCCACCTAGGATTGAACTCAGGTGTGATTCCCCTTAGAGACTGTGTTCTGTAACTGACCTCAGAGAAGTATTGCCATGTATTGTGTTTGGATTTTAGGAGTCCACCCATGAGAGTCGTCCTTGGAAACTGAGATCTACGCCCAGAGGGGCTTTCCACAGAGCACTGGGAATCTCATCCAAGATATGCCATGATTTTATTCTGAAAGATTGGCAGCCGTAGTTGAGAGTAAAAACACACATGGACCTCACATTGTAGACCACAATGTGACCTTTTGCCTACTCTTTGGGAAGCCTTGTCTCTGAGAGTTCTCCAGAGCTTTCATTGAAATGAGCTTCCTCATCATTTAATGGTTCCTGAATGAATTGAAACCCACAGTGCCTTCAACTTCATTTATGAAATTTCAAAAACTTCATTTTTGAAATTTCCATGACCAGGTGGCACTGGAGAACCTTAGGAAGTCCTGTTGCTGATCATGAGGGTACCAGACAGTGCCTTGATTGACTGTGTTTCATGAAAATGGTGTAGAACTGAGATGTCAGTAAGTTGGAGCTTTCTGAGTAGTAGGCCTAGAGCAGTGGTGTGCAGGTGTGTGATAAAACATCTGTGGTGGGGTCATGTGGATCTTACACTGGCTCCAAATGGCTTGTGAATGACATGGTGCAGCCAGCACACCCTTGTATATAAAGGCATATTGTTACATAGAGAGTTTTCAGGGCAATGTTCACAATCTGGTTGCTATGATCAAGGGGGCAAGCAATGTTGGATAGAAGCCTGGTTGTTGCATTCTCCTGCAGACCCTGACCCCCCACATATTACAGGACACCCTCCAGGACTGTGTCTCAGTTGAACTCCTTATATGCCTTGAAGCAAATACAAAACACCCAGTGCAGGAGCAAGAAATAACACGAACACTGGAGGATGACCAAATGGCTTTCAAGTCCACATGGGGAGACACTTAGCCCTAAGTGGTCACAGTTTAGCTACAAAGAGAAAATTCAACACTGCTGCCTCATGTTCATTGAAAAATAGGAAACCATGTCCTCCAGGTCACATAGATGCAGACTCAGCTTTGATGTTCTCACTAAAAAGAAGCTAAAGCTCCTGACAACAATGTATATTTCAAGTGCCCAACCTCATTGTCAGTATCTCCAGAAGTCTTTAGGCCAGTAGAGTTCCATGTTTGTGGAGTTTTACCCTGTCCCTAAGTTTTGGAAGCTCCTCTAAAGCCTCAAAAGTTTTAAACTTCTGAGAATTTTCCATTCCATATATGTATTTACAGATTTTCTGACTCTTCTCCTCTAATTTTGTCTTTCTTTGGGCGAAGGTTATGTCAAGCCATTTTCTGAATTAGAGTGGGAAGTTATTTGTGTAACACATATTGCATACACATTGGATTCATTTTCCAATTTTCCATTTGAAATACTGAATCCCTGACACTAACTTATACCCTACTACACTCTGACTACTAATTCTAATATGATGCAGAAAAGTAACCAAATCAGAATTGAAATACAAGCAGTTCAGAAGAGGCATGGTGTATTCTTGAACTTGCCTTTTGCATGATAAAGGTTAGGTGTTATAAATCCAGTCTATTTTTAATTGAATTAGATATCCATGTGTTTTTAAAGTTAACAAATATGTGAATTCCTGTCTCCCTTTGTGTGTAGCCTATTCAGCACATGTATTTTTATATGCACATATCGAATCCCAGCTGGTATCACACCTACATTCTTGTGAGGTGGCTGACTTCGCAGATACAAATTTTGAGAAGGGATCACTCCTCGTAAACGCTGTTGGAACTGAAATTCAAACTATGGGAGAGCCTCCTAGTAGAACAACATTATACATAAATCCCTGTAAAGTAAATTGAATATGTTTGAATCAGTGAATGATGTGTATTTCATGGTGAATTTCGATTGGCATATATGTTGCTACATTTTAATATCTGTGTGTGTGTGTGTGTGTGTGTATACACACACACTCTACAGATTTTTCAAAATATGGAATATATATGTCTTATTTGCACTCCCTAAATTCATTCATGTTCAAGTATGTGGATTTATAATCAACTTTTCACCAGATTATTGTCAGAAATATTCATCCACCTGAAATACATATTTGTTTCCTAGTACTGAAAACTACCTTCAGTGAATGGTGCATACAACTCCTGTTCATAGCTGCAGCCTAAGGGGCCCAGCAAACTTCCAGCTGCCTGCAAACTTTCAGCTGCCGGCTGATGATTGGCTCACAGTGGCCCCAGCAACATCTAGCTGATTGGCTCCTCTGCGGTGATGCTCATTGGAGATGCTCATTGAGCTGTTTCCCCACCCTTTCAGACTGCCAGCTGATATTTGGCTCACAGCGGCCCCAGCAACATCTAGCTGATTGGCTCCTCTGCGGTGATGCTCATTGGGCTGCTTCCCTGCCTTTTCAGATCACAGAGCTGCTCATTGGGGGACTTTTTTGACTCCACACGTGACCCAGCCAATCGGTCTCAAGAGCAGGAGGATTGTGGGAAGAGGAGAGAGGCTTGTGTGGGAGGGAAAGGCTTGTGGGAAGCCGGTGGTGACAGTTGGGGCTCTGAGGGTTTTTCCTGAGAGGCTCTTTTGCTTGGCGTGTGTGGTTCTAAAAATAAAGTTGCTTTCTTTTGAAAAGTGGCTCCTGATTGTGCCCAGCCAGACTGCAGCATTTGGTGGCTCGCATGGGGAGCGACTGAGGGTAACTGATAAGGTAAACTGCTTGCCCCTGAGGGCAGGACAAGAGGATGGGTAGCCATTTTAAGATTCCTCTTTTGTTTTGCTTCACATTTGCTTTAAATTGCCTGTCCCTGGAGACGAGTGAGATGGAAGAAAAACCGCTCACATCTGAGGAAAAACTATTTGTGTCTGAGGAACAGATAGAGAGAAAGGCTATAATGATATTTTGTTTTTCCATTTTTATTTCATTCTATCTCTGTTTTGTTTGGTGTTATCTTGTTGGGTTGTATTGTAGTAGAAATATGGCATCAGAAATTAGAAAAAAAAAAACAAACTGAAAAAGTGTTAAGTAAATTGTTAGAGGAAGGAGGCATCCCAGTAAAATTAAGAGCAGTCAGGGCATACGTTGATACAATACAAAAATGTAGCCCATGGCTTTTTAAGGAGGAGTTCTTAAATATATCACAATGGAACCATCATGGTGAAGATTTAAAAAGAATAGAAAAGAAAAGCCCAGGGACTCTGCCAGTTGGCACATTGCCATTGTGGACTTTCGTATCTTGTTTGTTTAGTCAAAAGCCTTCAGTTCAGACAATGGTAGAGGAAGGAGAAGACATATTGATTCAAGTAAAAGAGAAGGTCTCTCAAGTTAGTAAGACAGAGGAAAAAATTCAAGTAAAAGAGAAGGTCTCTCGAACCAGTCAGACAGAGGAAAAAAATCATGTAAAAGAGAAGGCCTCTCAAGCTAGTCAGACAGAGAAAGAAAGTGTAAAACAGTAAAAGCCATCAGGGGGAAATTTACAACAGGAGACTACTACTAACACCTTTCTATCACCAGAGGGTGTAAGTGTCCAACCAACAGAACCACCTCTACAGGAGACTGCTACTAATACTTTTCTATCACCAGAGGACGTAAGTGTCCAACTAACAAGGCCACCTCCATATGCTGGGAAGCCCCCAACCCCCACAGTTGATAGTTGGGATCCTGAGACAAGATCTCAAATATTAACATGCTCTATATTTGAGGTAGGAGGGCAGCGAGTTTACCATGCTTTAAATTTCAAAACAGTGAAG
Source organism: Callospermophilus lateralis (assembly GCF_048772815.1). Lineage (NCBI taxonomy): Eukaryota > Metazoa > Chordata > Mammalia > Rodentia > Sciuridae > Callospermophilus > Callospermophilus lateralis. Next base: position 548,044 of record NW_027514349.1, on the reverse strand, counting down.
CAGATAAAAGAGGCTGTAACAACCTATGGTCCTCAAGCACCCTTCACTGTAAGCATGGTCGAAACCATTAACAACTTGAACATGAAGCCAGCGGATTGCGCTAATATGTGTAAAGTTGTGCTAAATGGAGGACAATACCTGTTATGGAAGCTTGACAATGAGGAATTTTGCAAGGAGACGGCTATGCGAAATGCAGCAGCTGGTTATCCTCAGAGAAATCTAGATATGTTGTTAGGAAAGGGACCTTATGAGGATCAGCAGCAACAAATTGCATATGATTCTGGTGTATGTGCATAAATTGCTGTAGATGCAATTAAGTCATGGAAGACTTTACAAGGACTTGGAGGTTTACAAGGTCAATTATCTAAAGTAATACAAGGAACTAATTAACTTTATGCTGAATTTGTCGATAGGCTTATTCAAACAGGTACCAGAGGTTCTGGGAAAACAGAACAAGCAATGCTATTACTTAAAAAACTGGCTTATGAGCAAGCGAATAGTTGGTGCAGAGATATAATTAGACCATGGAAACATGAAGATTTAAACACATATATTAAATTATGTAGAGACATTAATGAACAAGAGCAAGTCGTGGCAACTGCAGTAAAACAGGCTTTAGATGCCAGAGACATTAATGAAGAAGGGCAAATTGTGGCAGCTGCACTAAAACAGGCATTAGATGCCAGGCCAAGAACATGCTACAATTGTGAACAAACAGGACATTTTAAAAGGAATTGCCCATAGGAGGAGGGTTTAACAAAATTACTTATAGATATTAAAGGTTTTTTTTTTCAATTCCAATTCATCCTGAGGATATTCCACGTTTTGCATTTACTATCCCTGCACTGAATCATGAAGGTTCTGATCAGAGATATGAATGGAAAGTACTGCCTCAAGGGATGGCTAAAAGCCCAACAATGTGTCAAATTTATTTTAACAAAGTAATCAAGCCACTTAGAAATCAAAATCCTGAACTACAAATATTTCACTATATGGATGATGTATTATTAGCACACAAAGCTAAAAACACATTGCTAGAATGTTATGCCACACTTACAAACTTATTAAAAAATAATCTAGATATAGCAATAGATAAAGTACAATTAAATTTTCCAATTAATTATTTAGGTGTTCTATTATCCTCAACCATGTACCGCCACCAAAAATTCAAATACAAGTAGATCAACTCAAATCACATAACGACTTTCAAAAGTTATTAGGAGACATAAATTGGATAAGGCCTTATCTAGGTATACCAACAGGAGAGTTGGGATATTTATTTGATATCCTAAAAGGTTCATCATATCCCAATTCACGGTACATGTTAACGCCTGAAGCAAGAAAGGCATTAAAAATCATTGAAACATATATGGAAAATATGCAATTGGATAGAATTGATATAAGTTTGCCTTTATTATTTATTGTCTACCAACAAAAAATATTCCTACAGGAGTATTTTTGCAAGAAGGTCCATTATTATAGATACATTTATCTTATTCTCCTAACACTATTCTTACTAGGTACCCTGAGGCTATAGGACAATTAATACCCAAAGGAATAAAAGCCGCAAAGTGAGTGCTTGGGATTGCTCCCAATAAAATTATTACTCCACATACTCTGAATCAAATTGATGAGTTAGTTAATGAGTTAAATACTTGGGCAATAATCATGTGCAAATCTAATGTTTCATTTCATAATCACTTACCATCTAATCCTTTATTGTCTTTTTGGTCATCGCATCCTGTAATTTTTCCAAAATTGACAAGAAAAACACCTATCATGAATGCTCCAAATATATTTACTGATGGATCAAATAATGGTACAGCAGCAATAGTTACACCTGATCAAACTTTTACATTTCTAGTACCCAAACAATCAGCTCAAAATGTAGAGCTTAATGCAGTATTACAAGCTTTTGTGATGTTTAAAGATTCTGTATTTAATTTATTTTTGATAGTCAGCATATAGTTAATGCTATAGTATGCCTTGAAGATGCTGGTAGGATTTCCCATTCCTCTACTGTTTTCTCCTTGCTTTCCACTATACAAAGTATAATCTGGGACAGAAAAGATCAATTCTTTATAGGACATATCAGGGCACATACAGGATTGCCTGGAGCCATCAGTTTGGGCAATGATTTAGCAAATAAAAGTACACATGACATACATATTTTCTCTACACTAGAAGAAGCTATAAATTTTCGTAAAAAGTTCCATGTCAAAGCTAATACCTTACAAAAGCCTTCTAAAATAACTAAGGAAAAAGCTAGACAAATAATAAAACAATGTCAAAATTGTGTGACCTTTTTACCACAAGTTAATCTTGGAGTCAATCCTAGAGGATTGATACCTAATCATATTTGACCGATGGACATCACACACTTGCCAGGATTTGGAAAATTAAAATATTTGTATGTTACAGTTGATACTTCTTCTGGATTTTTGATGGGCACCCTTCATGCCAGAGAAAAAACTAAAGATATTATCACTCATTGCTTACAAAATTTTGCCACTGTGGGCGTTCCCAAACAGTTAAAAACAGATAATGCCCCTGGTTATACTTCTACCTCTTTTAAACAATTTTGGTCATCATTTGGCATTACTCATATAACATTAATCCCATACAATCCACAGGGACAAGGCATAGTTGAAAAAGCTCATCAAACTATTAAAAAGTACTTATTAAAGCAAAAAAGACACAATTGGGAAAGGGTATATATTCCCCAAAGACAAACTTAAAATAACCCTTTTTATTCTAAACTTTTAAAATTTGGATTCATCAGGACTTAGTGCTGGGGAAAGGCATATGTGTCCAAAAAATGTGCATAAGCCCAAGGTTCTTTGGAAAGATATTCTAACAGGACAATGGAAAGGTCCTGACCCAGTAATTGTCTGGAGTCGGGGGTCTGTTTGTCTGTTTCCACAGGAAAAACAGTAGCCGATTTGGATTCCAGAGAGATTAACCAAGGTCCTGACCCAATGATTGTCTGGAGCCAGGGGCCTGTTTGTGTGTTTCCACAGAGAGAACAACAGCCGATTTGGATTCCAGAGAGATTAACTGAAGCGATTTCTACAGAACAAAAAGAAGATGATTTGACTCAAGTCCATATCAGCTGATATCCAAAATTCCAGTTTGGCTACCCTTACATCTAAGATAGAACCAGGATGCTTTTTTCAATATCTATTTTATTATTGCCTTTTCCCACATTTTATTTTGTTTTTTTGAGCTCATACATACCTAGTTTAATGTTTTGGTGATCAGTTCTATTTTTTGACAATAGAGTTTTTAAACATTGCAATGGAGATTTCACATGTAAAAAGTTATAAGGCCTTTACTATTAGGTTATGTGTTGTATGTATTATATTATGTGTGCACACTTGTGTTTTGTGTTATATGTTTGAATGTTCATATGTCCATATATCATATATGATGAGGGCTCATGAAAAAATTGATCCAAATATTTTTTTATTCACATTATTTAAATGGTTTAATTTAAATTGGGTAAACAGCTGTTGAGGATTGTTTTAAAATGTGAACAAAAAAGGAGGTTAACAGATCTGTTTGTTTTCTTTCACATTTCCTTTTCATTATATTTAATAATTCTCTCCAAGACAATGTAAATTGTTAAGAAAATTGTTTTCTTTCAGTGTTTTCTGGAATGTTACATAATTTTTTCTTTAGCCATTATTGCCAGAATTTCTATCTTCGTCACAGTGCTGGTGAAATCAAAGATAAAACCAATCTACAGCTTCTGCAATAGCCATCACTGAACTGCTTGCAGAACTTGCCTGGACACATTGTGAACTCACATGTATGCATTGTAAACTATCTGTTTGTGCAGCAACTTGTGGTAGTGTTGGGTTATATTTGCTGATGATGTCATTGGTGGTACAATTTTTTCAAAAGGAGCCGTCAATTGGCTTGGTGTATCTTCCTCCCTTCTGAGATTCCAAAAGTAAGGGACAGGGTAAACACTCCACAACCATGGAGCTCTGCTGGCCTAAAGACTTCTTGAGAATCTGCCTCTGACGTTGGGCACTTGAAATATATGTTGTTGTTGGGAATTTTAGCTTTCTTTGTAGTGAGACCATCAAATCTGGGTCTGCATCTATGTGACTTGGAGGTCATGGTTTCTTATTTTCCAATGAACATGAGGCAGCAATGTTGAATTCTCTCTTTTAGGGTAAACTGTGGCCACGGGGGGCTAAGTGTATCCACATGTGGACTGTGAAGCCATTTGGGCATCCTTCACTTTTTGTGGTGTTTCTTGCTGCTGAAATGGAATTTTTGTATTTGCTTCACGAAATACAAAGAATTCAACTGTTACCCAGTGCGTGAGGGAGATCTGTCACCTGTGGTAGGTCAGGGTCTGCAGAAGAATGCATCAACCAGGCTTATATTCCACATAGCTTGCCCCCATGACCATGGCAACCCGATTCTAAACATTGCCCTGAAACCTCTCCATATAACAAGATGCCTTTACATAGAAGGGACTGCTGGCTGCACCATGTCTGTCACAAGGCATTTGGAAGCCAATGGGAGATCCACATGGCCCCACCACAGATGTTTTATCACACACCTGCCCACCACTGCTCTATGCCCACTCCTCAGCAGGCTTCAACTTCTTGGCATCTCTGTTCGGCACCATCTTCATAAAAACCAGTCAATCAAGGCACTGACTGGTATACTCATGATCATCCTCAGGATATCCAAAGATTCTCCAGTGCCACCTGGTCATGGGAATTTTAAAAATTTCATGGTATTTATCTAGCCACTTTTCAAGGAGGAAGTTGGAGGCACTGTGGGTTTCAATTTATTCTGGAACCATTAAATGGTGAGGAAGCTCATTTCAATGAAATCTCTGGAGAACCCTCACAGGAAGGTTCCCAAACAGTGGCCAAAATGTCACATGAATCCAGGCCTATTGAGGTGATGTCCATGTGTGTTTTGACTCTCAATTATGGCTGCCAAGTTTTTCAGAATAAAATCATGTGACATCCTGGCTGAGATTCCAAGTGCTCTGGGAAAAGCCTCCCTGGGCCAAGATCTCAGTTTCCAAGGGTGACTCTCATGCGTGGCCTCATAAAATCCCAACACAATTTATGCCAGTACTTCTCTGAGGTCTGTTCCAGAACTCATTCTCTAAGGGGAATCACACCAGAGTTCAAGTCCAGGTGGACCCAGGCATCTGTTCCAACTGCCACACAAATGACCACAATTTAAACCAAAACACTCCCACATGGCCCTCATCTTCGTCCATACAGACACTCATCATAACCTCTGGCTGGAGTTTTCCATGAGGGGTGCACCACAAGACAGTGTCCAAAATAACCTCCCTTGCCCCTCATTTGCATAAAGACATGTTGGCCTGGACACCCATCTTGGGAACCAGGAATGATCAAATAGGCCTGCTGTTAATACTGCTCTGCTTCTCCAATATGAGGCCTACTGACTGTCAGGTATAGATTCTTTTTTTTTTTTTTTTTTTTTTTTTAGAAAGAGTGAGAGAGTGAAAAGACGGGGAGAGAGAGAGAATTTTAATACTTTTCTTTTTTAGTATTTGGCGAACACAACATCTTTGTCTGTATGTGGTGCTGAGGATCGAACCCGGGCCGCACGCATGCCAGGCGAGCACGCTAGGGCGTGAGCCACATCCCCAGCACCAGGTATAGATTCTTCATGTGATTTGGATTCAGTTGAAACCCAAGCACCTATGGGCTAGTTTCTGCAGGGCTTTGAAGATCTTATTTGAACCAAAGGTTCGTATTCTTACTTGATGGAGGTCAGGAACCTTACAGAGAAACGCGAGAGAATTCTTCCACAATGAATGCTCTTTTAGCCAATGTAGTTTATGATGCACACATGGGATCTTTCTTTAGATGCATCAGGTGCTGAGAATCTAAGCCACAGCCTCACAGAGGACCTATAGCCTGATTCAGACACATTCCTTTCCAAAGCAATTAAGCAAAGAGCCACATGTGATGCCCATTCATTTGCATTTGAAAACTGTTTTCTTTATGCTTCCCAATGGGTGGCCTGAGGCAAAGATCATCCTGACATTCAGGGCAACAGAAAAATAGGTAAGCAAAAGGCCCAAAGCAGTGTTTCTCCACTGAGACTTTTCCTGATCACAGATATCTGAGTTTTCTGGGACGCTCGCCATTCCCTTCAGCTATCAAGTACATGGCCATGTCACTGAGTTTAGAGGTGGTACATATCTTGGAAACAATATCATGAGCCTATTCTGGAGAGTGGCCAGGATTCAGAAAAAAAACCAGAAACTTAGTAAGATATCAGGGGTTGCTCATTGATAAGGCAAGCCGCAGTCCATTCATAAATTGGGAAGTATGAATGATGGGAAGCTTTCTACTACACAGGACACATCAATTGAAGCTTTCTGTTTTCTAAAGTCTACAACCACGTACACGGTGGGATACACAGACCTAGAAACACTCACCGTGTCAAAGGACTTACTAGAATCAGTTCACTCCAAAGTAAACAAACCGCCTTTCTTACCTATTCTCAGAACATTAGACAAAACCACAAACCCACACCCACACCCACAAAGGCACCTCCTTCCCCCAAGTAGGTCTGTGACTGTCCGGAGTGTCCTCTGACTTTTGGGCCATACTATGTTCCCCCAAAATGGCCTGTCCTGTCTCAGATCTGGTCTCCTTGGCCAACTCTGTGAAGTTGTCAGGAGCCAGCGGTGAGCCACTACCTGCTTTCCCAGGAATAGCCCCGCTTCAGAGCTTTCTTGCATTTGGCCTTCCTCACATCTGTAGGTACCAAGAAAGACTGACTCATACAGGAACATGAATGAATTTAGGGAATGTATAATAAGACACACTTATTTCATATTTTGGAAAATCTGGAGAGTATATATATATAAATATATATATATATATATATATATATATATATATATATACACACACACACACACACACACACACACACACACATTAATATTTAGCAATATATATGCCAATTGAAATTCATCACGAAATATAATACATCCACATGTCCAAAAATATTCATTTTACTGAACATGGATTTATGTATAATGTTTTTCACTAGGAAGCTCACCCATAGGTTGAATTTTCAGTTCCATCAGTATTTAGGGGAAGTAATCTCTTCTCACAATTTTTATATCCAAAGTCAGTGAGCTCACAAGAATATACGTGTGTTACCAGGTAGGATACTATATATGCTTAAAAAAATACATGTACTCAATAGGCTACAGAAAAAGAGAGACAGGAATTTACATATATGTTAACTTTAAAAGCTTAGGGAAAAATACTACAATGAAAACTTGACTAGATTTATAACACATACTCTTGATAAAGCAGAAGGCAAATCCAAGCATACACCATGCTTCCTATGAAAGGCCTGTATTTCTATTTAGTTAGGTTTCTTTTTCTCCATTATATTAAGATTAGTAGTCAGAGTCTAGTAGGGTATGGGTTAGTGTCAGGGATTCAGTATTTCAAATGGAAAATAGGAAAATGAATCTAATGTGTATGCAAATATGTGCTACACAAAAATCTTCCCACTCTCATCCAGAACGAAGCCTTGACATAACCATTGCTCCAAGTAAGACACAATTAGTTGAGAGGAGTTAGAAAATATGTGAATACATATGTGGAATGGAAAATGCTCAGGAGTTCACAACACTGGAGGTGGTAGAACAGTTTCCAAAAGTAAGGGAGAGAGTAAATACTCCACAAACATGGAGCTGTGCTGGCCTAAAGACTTCTTGAGAAACTTCCTCTGAGGTTGGGCACATGAAATATATGTAATTGTTAGGAGAATTAGCTTCATTTGTAGTGACCCCATCAAATCTGGGTCTGCATTTATGTGACCTGGATGACATGGTTACTTATTTTCTAATGAACATGAGACAGGAGTTATGAATTCTCTCTTTGTCGGTAAACTGTGGCCACTGGGAGCTAAGTGTCTCCCCGTGTTGTGTGTGAAGTCAGTTGGTCATCCTCCACTTTTAGTGGTGTTTCTTACTGCTGCACTGGGAGTTTGACATTGGCTTCACGAAATACAAGGAGTTGAACTGGGACAAAATGCTGGAGGGAGTTGTGTCACGTGTGGTTTGTCAAGGTCTCCAAGAGAATGTACAAACCATGCTTCTATTCCAAATAGTTTTCCCCTTGACTATAGCAACCTGATTCTGAACATTGCCCTGAAACCTCTCCATATAACAAGATGCCTTTACATATAAGGATCTGCTGCCTGCACCATGCAAGTCACATGTCTTTGGAAGTCAATGGCAGATCCAGGTGGTCCTACCAAAAATATTTATTCACACACCTACAGTCCACTGCTCTACACTCACTACTCAGCAGGTTCCAACTTATTGGCATCTCTGTTCTACACCATTATCACGAAACCCAGTCAATCAAGGCCCTGTCTGGTACACTCATGATCAGCAACCGGACATCCACAGGTTCTCCAGTGCCACCTGGTCATGGGAATTTCAAAAGTTTCATGGTATTTATATCACCATTTTTCAAAGATGAAGTTTGAGGCACTGTGGGTTTCAATTCATTCAGGAACCATTAAATGGTGAGGAAGCTCATTTAAATGAAAGCTCTGGAGAACTCTCACAGGCAAGCCTTTCCAAAGAGTGGCCAAAAGGTCACATGAATCCAGGACCATTGAGGTCTAAAATGTGAGGTCCATGAGTGTTTGGAATCTCAACTATGGCTGCAAAGTCTTTAAGAATAAAATATTGGGATATCGTGGCTTAGATTTCCCAAGCTCTGTGGAAAGCCATCCTGGGAATAGATCTCATTTTCCAAGGGCGATTCTCATGCATGGCCTCCTAAAATTGCAACACTATTTATTGCAATACTTCTCTGAGGTCAGTTCTAAAACTCAGTCTCTAAGGGGAATCATACCAGAGTTCAAGCCCAGGTGGACAAAGTCATCTCTTCCAACCACCACACAAATGACCACAGTTAAAACCAAAACACTCCCATATGGCCCTCATCTTCTTTTATATAGACACTCATCATAACCACTGGCTGGAGGTTTCCATGAGGTGCGCAGACCAAGACAGTGTCCAAAATATGTTCCCTTTCCTCTCATTTGCCTAAAGTCAGGGTGGCCTGGACACTTGCTGTGAACCTGGAGTAATCAAATACTCCTGTCATTAATTCAGGTCCACTTCTCCAATTTGAGGCCAACTGACCGTGGGGTTTAGAATCTTTATTTGAATTGGAGTCATGGAAAACCCAAGCACCTATAGCCTAGCCTCTGTAAGTTGGAAAAATTCATTTCACTCAAAGAATCCCTATTCTCACTTGATGGAGGTCAGGACCCTTACAGAGGAAGGCGACAGACTTCATCCCAAAGACTGCTCTTTTGGCCATTTTGGTTTGGGATGCACACATGGGAAATTTCTTTATATCCATCAGGTGTTGAGAATCTAAGCCACAGCCTCACTCAGGGCCAAGGGGCTGATTCAGACAATCCCTTTCCAAAGCAATTAAGCAAAGAGCCACAGGTATACCCATTCATTTCCATTTGAAAACTGTTTTCTTCAGGCTTCACAAAGGGATGGCCTGAGTCAAAGACCTTCCTGACATTCAGTGCAACAGAACAATAGGTAAGCAAAAGGCCCAAAGCAGGGTTTCTCCACTGAGACTTTCCTGGTCACACTGATATCTGAGTTTTCTGAGATGCTCGCCATTCACTTCAGCTATCCAGTTCATGGCCATGTTACAGAGTTTGGAGGGGGTACATATCTTGGACACAAAACCATGGGCTTATTCTGGAGAGTGGCCAGAATTCAGGAAGAAAACAGGAAATTAGAAAGATAGTAGGTGTTGCCCATCCATAAGGCAAGCTACAGTCCATTCATCAATTTGGCTGGATAAATGCTGTGAAGCTTTCTACTAGATAGGACACATCCATTGATGCATTTTTTTTAATGTCTACAACCCCGGACACAATGTGATACACAGACATAGAAACACTCGCCTTGTCAAACGACTTACTAGAAACAGTCCACTCCAAACTAAACAAACCTACTTTTCTACCTATTCTAAGAACATGACACAAGACCACAAACTCATAACCACACAAAAAAGGCACCTCCTTCGCCCAGGTAGGTCTGTGACTATCCAGAGTGTCCTCTGACTTGTGGGCCAATAATGTTCCCCCAAAATGGCCTGTCCTGTCTTAGATCTGGTCTCCTTGGCCAACTCCGTGAAGTTGTCAGGAGCCAGCGGTGAGCCTCTACTTGCTTTCTCAGGAAAAGCTCTGCTTCAGAGCTTTCTTGCATTTGGCCTTCCTCACATCTGTAGGTACCAAGAAAGACTGACTCTGTCTTTGTAAATCCAAACAAGTGAGACCACTGGGGCTGGGACTGGGACTGGCTATGGGTGCCTGGCATCCTGGATCCCAAGTTCAGAGAGTTCCATCTCCACTGAAGTGTGATGGAACTGTTTTTAGTTCCTCCTTCAGGAACTGAATGAGGTCACTCTCTTGGCAACCACTTTGTCCAAACGTTGCTTCCAAGGTTCCCATGAGATGGAGGCTGGCCCTAATTCCTGTGACACTTTAACAAGTTTGAATTGTATATCAACCATAATCTCCTAGGAACAGATCTACACACAGGCCTGGGTTGGCTCATGTTCTCTGCTTTAAGAATAGAAGATGATTCAGACACAACCCTTTATCCTGACCAAGCCGTTTGCCATGGAAGATGCCTTTTGCTCTCTCAGGTCCTTCATAGCTGCCTACATATTCTCCAGGGATCATTTCGCCATGGACATTTGAGGTTATCACCAGGTGGAAGATCCATTACACTCCAGTATTATAAGACCAACTCTTTCCCTGCTTTTCTGTAAAGTAAGATTGAGGGAATACTGTATGTTTAGGGTTAATAACAGGTTCGATTTGGGTTAGGAATCATTTTGCTGGGTGAATAATGGTATTGGGAACCTGCGATATTTATAACAATATAGAGGTGAAATGTATGCATGAAAACAGAAATCTAAGTATGATTTGAAGCCCAGAAGGGCATTGGGCCCTTGCTTGGGATACTTAGCATTGAATTAACTTCTGAACAGATGTCTCAGATAAATCGATATACAATGGCATATGACCTTGTACCTTGGATGATTGAATGTAGAAAAGAACATCCAGTCAAAAAGGGATAGTCAGTAGGATTAGAAAGATAGTAGTTAGGATTAGGAAGGAGAGTGCATGTAGAATTTGCAACAAAAGTTCTTTAGCAATAGGTTTTCGGTTAGAGAATGAATTTAAATGTCAGCAAATGTGAAGAGTCAGTCACAATGATGAAATTGGGAAAATATGTAGGAAAGCAGATATAAATAGAGACATTAGGTAATCAGGCAAAGTATATAGTGAGTGATAGGATTAGACATTTTCAACAGGGTTGAGGTTGAATATATTATCTTAGGAAGAAACAAATATGTAGTCACCAATAGGATTTACATTTGAGAGCATTAGGCAACCTGGACATGATATTTTTAGTAATCCATGTTCACTTTCCATTTAGGCTTTGGTACAATCATAAATGTGAACTTTGAATTCTGTGCCCAGAATATTTCTGTGATTAAATATATATATATATATATGTAGATCATTTGACATGAGTATTTCTCCACCATTTTTAGGAGCAATATTGACTGACTACTACTGACTGATAGGTATAGATTCTTTATGTGATTTGGCGTCATGAGAAAACCCAAGCACCTCTTCATGGCTTGAAGAACTCATTTGACCCAAAGAGCCACAAGTGATGCTCATTCATTTCCGTTTGAAAACAGCTTTCTTCAGGCTTCACAAAGGGGTGACCTGAGGCAAAGAACTTCCTGATATTCTGGGCAACAGAACAATAGGTAAGCAAATGGCCCAAAGCAGGGTTTCTCCACTGAGACTTTCCTGATCACACTCTCCCAGCTCACGTGTAAAGTTAGATTGAGGGAAAAGTCTATGGTTAGGGTTAATAACATATTCGATTTTGGTTAGGAATCATTCTGAAGGATGAATAATGGTATTGGGAGACTGGGATATTTACAAGAATATATAGGTGAAATACAAGTATGAAAACAGAAATCTAGGTACAATTTGAAGCCCAGAAGGGCATTGGGCCCTTGAGTGGGTTACTTAGCTTTGAGTTATGTCCTGCCCAGATGTCTCAGATAAATCGATATTCAATGGCATAGGACCTTGTACCTTGGATGATTGAATGTTGAAGAGAACATCCAATTAAAAAAAGAAAGTCCGTAGGATTAGGAAGATAGTTGCTAGGTTTAGAAACAAGAGTGAGTATAGGATTTGGACAAAAAGTTCTCTAGCAATAGGTTTTCAAGTAGAGAGTGAATGTAAATATCAGCACATGTGAAGAGTCAGTCACAATGAGAAGTGGGGAAAATATGTAGGAAAGCAGATGTCAATAGAGACTTTAAGAAATCAGGCAAAGTTTAAAGTGAGGGATAGGATGAGATATTTTCAACAGGCTTGAGATTGAATATATAATCTTAGGAAGAAACAAATATATAGTCAACAATAGGATTTACATTTGAGAGCATTAGGCAACCTGGACATGGATGTTTTTAGTAATGCATGCTCACTTTCCTTTTAGGCTTTGGTACAATCATAAGAGTGACCTTTGTTTTCTGTGTCCAGAATGTTACTGTGATAAAATGTATATGTAGATTAGGTGACATGAGTATTTCTTCCACCATTAGTGGGAGCAATATTTTGAAGATGTATAAATTCGTATTGGAGGAACAAAGAGGTGTACCATGTGTCTATGAATATAGAAATAATGCATGAATAGACCATACTGTGAACAAATAATGTAACTGGTTCCAACTTTAAATAATTGATTTAATTAATATCTGAAAATGTAAAGGAAATCTTAAATTGATATACATACATTCATTATAACCAGTCATAAATCTAACGGTAATATTAGGGTTATGGTTTATCAAGAAGAATGTGTGAGTTTTGCTTCAAAAGTGATTATGGAAATCGAAAATAATGTGTTTGAAAAGAAGTCTCATGAAAAGACCAGTCAAAAAATCTGGAGGAATATATGTGTTCTGAAGCAGGAAGTGATTGAAATTGAAACAAATGCCTATAAATTTGTGAACTTGTGGATGAAATATATATCCTATGATGTGCATAAACTGAGAAAATAGTAATGTACCACTGTTGAATAAAAATGAACCGGAAAATACACATCATGTCCCATAGGAAACTACTTGCATTGATATTAAACTGGGTATTACTGTAGAAATATTAGGATTTGTATGCACTATCCACTGAAGTTATCTTTCAGTACTAGGTAACAAATATGTATTTCAGGTTGATGAATACTTCTGAGAATTATCTTGTGAAAAGTTGATCATAAATCCACATACATGAATATGAATGATTTTAAGGAGTGTATAATAAGACTCATATATTTCATATTTTGAAAAATTTGTAGAGTGTGTATTAGAATCAAAATTCATCATGAAATATATATGTCATCCACAGATGCAAAAATATTTATTTCACTTGAAAATGGATTTATGTATAATGTTATTCTACTAGGAAGCTCACCCATATTTTGAATTTTCAGTTCCAACAATGTTTAGGAGGAGTGATCTCTTCTCATAATTTGTATCTGCCAAGTCAGCCACCTCACAAAAATGTACATGTGATAACAGATAGGATACTATATGTGCATATAAAAATACATGTGCTGAATAGGCTACAGAGAAATGAGACAGGAATTTGTTGAGAGCCACAGCTGAAGGGGCCCCAGCAAACTTCCAGCTGCCAGCAAATTTCCAGCTGCCGGCTGATTATTGGCTCACAGCGACCTCAGCATCATCTAGCTGATTGGCTCCTCTGTGGTGATGCTCATTGGGCTGTTTCCCTGCCCTTTCAGACCATGGAGCTGCTCCTTGGGGAACTTTTTTGGCTCCACCCAGCCAATCGGCCTCAAGAGCAGTAGGATTGTGGCAGGTGGAGAGGCTTGTGTGTGTGAGAGAGACTTTACAAGGAAGCCAGTAGTGGCAGTTGGGCTCTGAGGGTTTTTCCTGAGGAGTTGTTTTGTTTGCCGTGTGTGGTTCTAAAAATAAAGTTAGTTTTTTTTTTTTTTTTTTTGACAAGTGGCTCCTGAATCATGCCCAGCCAGACTGCAGCATTTTGTGGCTCACATGGGGAACGACTGAGGGTAAGTGATAAGGTAAACTGCTTGCCCCTGTGGGCAAGGTGAAAGGATGGGTAGCCATTTTAAGATGACTCCTTTGTTTTGCTTCACTTTTGTTTTAAGTTGCCTGTTCCTGGAGATGAGTGGGATGGAAGAAAAACCACTCACATCTGAGAAAAAACTATTTACATCTGAGGAACAGATAGGTATAAAGGACGGATGCACATGTCAGGAGGATAGAAAGGCTATAATGACTTTTTGTTGTTCCCTTTTTAATTCATTCTGTCTCAGTTTTGTTTGGCGTCATCTTGTTGGGTTGTATTATAATAGAAATACGGTATCAGAAATTAGTAAAAAAACAAACTGAAAGAGTGTTAAATAAATTGTTAGAGAAAGGAGGCATCTCAGAAATATCAAGGAGAGTCAGGGCATTTGTTGATACAATACAAAAATGTAGCCCATGGCTTTTGAAGGAGGAGTCATTAAATATATCACAATGGAACCATCATGGTGAAGATTTAAAAGGATTAGAAAAGAGCAGCCGAGGGACTATGCCAGTTGGCACATTGCCATTGTGGACGTTCATATCTGGTTTGCTTAGTCCAAAGCCTTAAGTTCAGACAAAGATAGAGGAACCAAGTTTAGAGCATAAAAAGCAATCAGGGGCAAAGTTAAAAAAGGAGACTGCTACTAACACCTTTCTGTCACCAGAGGATGTAAATGTCCAACTAACAAGGCCACCTCCATGTGCTGGGAGGCCCCCAACCCCAACAGTTGATAGTTCGGATCCTGAGACAGGATCTCAAGTATTAACATGCCCTGTATTTGAGGTAGGAGGGCAGCGAATTCACCATGCTTTAAATTTCAAAATAGTGAAGCAGCTAAAAGAGGCTGTAACAACATATGGTCCTCAAGCACACTTCATTGTAAGCTTGGTCGAATCCATTAACACCTTGAACATGACGCCAGCAGACTGGGCTAATATGTGTAAAGCTGTGCTAAATGGACGTCAATACCTATTATGAAAGGTTGCCAGTGAGGAATTTTGCAAAGAGATGTCTAGGCGAAATGCAGCAACTGGTTATCCTCAGAGAAATCTAGATTTGTTGTTAGAAAAGAGACCTTATGAGGATCAGCAACAACAAATTCCATATGATCCTGGCATATACGCACAAATTGCTGTAGAGAAAGTTAGGGCATGGAAGACTTTACAAGGACATGGAGGTTTACAAGGTCAATTATCTAAGGTAATACAAGGAGCTAATGAATCTTACGCTGGATTTGTAGATAGGCTTATTGAAACAGCTACAGAGTTTTTGGAAATACAGAACAAGCAATGCCATTATTAAAACAACTGGCTTATGACCAAGCGAATCATTGCTGCAGAGGTATCATTAGACCATGGAAACATGAAGATTTAAACACATTTATTAAATTTGGTAGAGACATTAATGAACAAGAGCAAGTCGTGGCAGCTGCAATAAAACAGGCTTTAGATGCCAGAGACATTAATTAAAAAGGGCAAATTGTGGCAGCTTTAGTAAAACAGGCTTTAGAAGACAGGCCAAGAACATGCTACAATTGTGAACAAACAGGACTTTTTAAAAGGAATTGCCCCATAGGAGGAGGGTTTAACAAAACTAGGTATCAAAGGACTAGAATACCGGGTATTTGGCCACAATGACGTAGAGGGAGACATTGGGCTAATGAATACCATTCTCAAACCACCATAGAGGGTACTTCATTATCAAAAAACAAACAAGCACCAGGTGTTTATCCACGATATCATGAAGAAAGGCATCCGGCTCCATTGCCAAAAAATGGACAGGGGGGCCCAATGCTCTGGGGCCCGAAACCGCAAATATATGGAGCACTGGAGGAAACCAGCAACCCCATCAGTGTAGTGCCCACGACACATTGTTCATCAGATCCCTCATCAGACAAACCAGAGGGAGCGCAGGGTTGGACATCTGTGCCTCCGCCAGATCAATACTAACTCCAGAGATGGGAGTTCAAATCATTCCCACAGGGGTGAAACGACCTCTTCCCAAAAGAACAGTAGGCTTATTATTGGGATGCAGCTCTTCTACTCTAAAAGGACTTATGATGAGTCCTGGGGTAATTGATCCCGATTATGAAGGTGAAATAAAAATTATAGCCAGTTTTTCAAAGGGTATATCAGTAATTTCTCCAGGAGATAGAATAGCACAATTAATAATAATACCCAGCCCACATGATAAATTTTACAGTTATGCTGTAGAAAGGGGTTCCAAAGGATTAGGCTCCACAGGTGTAGATTGGGCTATGCTTTCTTTAAATTTATATTCTCGCCCCATGCTAAAACTAAATATTCAAGGACATGAATTCAATGGGCTACTGGATACAGGTGCAGACCTTAGCATCATCTGTCGTCAAGAATGGCCAAAACATTGGCCATTACAACAAGCCACTCAAACGCTTCGAGGCCTAGGAGTGGCGACTAATCCCCATAAAAGTGCAACGGTATTAGATTGGAAGAATCCTGAAGGATGTGAAGGAACTATACAGCCATATGTATTGGAACATCTTCCCGTAAATTTATAAGGATGAGATGTCCTAGATCAATTAGGTTTGACATTAACAAATAACATCAATCAAAATTCACCCACTATTATGGCTAGACAAGATTTTAGGAAAGGAAAAATATTAGAAAAGCAAGAACAAGGTATAGCAACACCAATACAAAAAGATCAAGGAACAGATAGATATGGGTTGGATTTTCAGAAAGGGCCACTGAGACAATAAATATTACTTGGAAATCAGAAAGACCAGTATGGGTTCCTCAGTGGCCCCTGACTAAAGAAAAGATACAAGTAGCCCATGACCTGGTCAAACAACAATTAGCGGAAGGACATATACAACCTTCTGTGTCTCCCCATAATACTCTCATTTTTGTCCTTAAAAAGAAATCTGGTAAATGGAGATTATTGCAAGATTTAAGAGCCATTAATAATGGGATGGTTTTTATGGGACCTGCTCAATCAGAGATTCCTCAATTGTGTGCTTTGCCAAAAACTTGGTATGTTTTCGTTGTAGATATTAAAGATCGTTTTATTTTCAATTCCAATTCATCCTGAGGATATTCCAAGTTTTGCATTTACTATACCTGCACTGAATCATGAAGGTCCTGACAAGAGATATGAGTGGAAAGTACTCCCTCAAGGGATGGCTAACAGCCCAACTATGCGTCAAATTTATGTTAACAAAGTAATCCAGCCACTTAGAAATCAAATTCCTGAAATACAAATTTTTCACTATATGGATGATGTATTATTAGCACACAAAGTTAAAAACCCATTGCTAGAATGGTATGCCACACTTACAAACGTATTAAAAAATTATAACCTAGAGATAGCAATAGGTAAAATACAATTAAATTTTCCAATTAATTATTTAGTAGCTCTATTATCCTCAACCATGGTCAGTCAACCAAAAATTCAAATACGAGTAGATCAACTCAAATCAATTAATGACTTTCAAGAGTTATTAGGAGACTTAAATTGGATAAGGCCTCATCTAGGTATACCAACAGGAGAGTTGGGACCTTTATTTGATATCCTAAAAGGACCATGAGATCCAAATTCACTCAGAATGTTAACGCCTGAAGCAAGAAAAGCAATAAAAATCATTGAAACATATATGGGAAATATGCTTTTGGATAGAGTTGATATAATTTTGCATTTATTATTTATTGTACTAACAACAAAAAAAATATTTCTACAGGAGTATTTTGGGAAGAAGGTCCATTATTATGGATACATTTATCTTATTCTTCTAACACTATTATTACTTGCTATCCTGAGGCTGAGGGAGAATTAATACTCATAGGAATAAAAGCAGCAAAAAGAGTGTGTGTGGAATTTCACCCAATAAAATTATTACTCCATATACTATGAATCAAATTGATGAATTAGCTAATTAGTTAAATACTTGGGCAATAATCGTGTGTAAATCTAATGTTTCATTTGATAACCACTTACCAACTTATCTTTTATTGTCTTTTTGGTCATCGCATCCTGTAATTTTTCCAAAAATGACAAGAAAACACCTATCATGAATGCTCCATATATATTCACCGATGGGTTAAATAATGGTACAACAGCAATAGTTACACCTGATCCAACTTTTATATTTTTAGTACCAAAACAATCAGCTCACAAGGCAGAGCTTAGTACAGTATTACAAGCTTTTGTGATTTTTAAAGATTCTGTAATTAATTTATTTTCCGATAGTCAGTATATAGTTAATGCTATAGTATCCCTTGAAGATGCTGGTAGGATTTCCCCTTTCTCTACTGTTTTCTCTTTGCTTTCCACTATACAAAGTCTAATCTGGGACAGAAAAGATCCATTCTTTATAGGACATATCAGGGCACATACAGGATTGCCTAAAGCCCTTAGTTTGGGCAATGATTTAGCAGATAAAACTACAATTGACATACATACATATTTTCTTTACACTAGAAGAAGCAATAAATTTTCTTAAAAAGTTCCATGTCAATGCTTATACTTTACAAAAGCATTTCAAAAAAACTAAGGAACATCTAGACAAATTATAAAAAAATGTCAAAATTGTGTGACCTTTTTACCACAAGTTAATCTTGGAGTCAATTCTAGAGGATTGATACCTAACCATATTTGGCAGATGGACGTCACACACTTGCCAGAATTTGGAAAATTAAAATATTTGCATGTTACAGTTGATATTTGTTCTGGATTTTTAATGGGCTCCCTTCATGCTGGAGAAAAAAACTAAAGATGTTATAGCTCATTGCTTACAAAATTTTGCCACTGTGGGCATTCCAAAACAGTTAAAAACAGATAATGCCCCCGGTTACACTTCTAACTCTTTTAAATAATTTTGCTCATCATTTGGCATTACTCATATAACAGGAATCCCATACAATCCACAGGGACAAGGCATAGTTGAAAGAGCACATCAAACAATAAAAATGTACTTATTAAAGCACAAAGACGGAATTGAGAAGGGGTATATATTCCCCAAAGATAAACTTAAATTAATGCTTTTTACTCTAAACTTTTTAAACTTGGATTCATCAGGACTTAGTGCTGTGGAAAGGCATATGTTTCCAAAAAATGTGCATAAGCCCAAGGTCCTTTGGAAGGATATTCTAATAGGACAATGGAAAAGTGTTGACCCAGTAATTGTCTGGAGACGGGTGTCTGTTTGTGTGTTTCCACAGGAAGAACAGCAGCTGATTTGGATTTTGGAGAGATTAACTAAAGTCCTGACCCAGTGATTGTCTTTAGTCAGGGGTCTGTTTGTGTGTTTCCACAGGAAGAACAGCAGGCAATATGGATTCCAGAGAAATTAACTAAAGTGATTTCTATAGACCAAAAAGAAGATGATTTGGCTCAAATTCATAACAGCTGATATCCAAAACTCCAGTTTGGCTATCCTTACATCTGCGACAGAACCAGGATGCTTTTTTCAATATCTATTTTATTATTGCCCTTTCCCACATCATGAAGTTCTATTTTCTATTTTTTTTTTTTGAGCTCATACAGACCTAGGTTAATGTTTTGCTGATCAGTTCTATTTTTTGACTATAGAGTTTTTAGACATTCCAATGGTGATTTCACCTGTAAAAAGTTATAAGGCCTTTACTATTATGTTATGTGTTGTATATATTATATTATTTGTGCACACTTGTGTTTTGTGTTTTATGTTTGAATGTACATATATCCATATATCATATATGATGTGCGCTCATGAAAAAATGGATCCAATTTTTTTTTATTCACGTGATTTAAATAGTTTAATTTAAATTGGGTAAACAACTGTTGAGGATTGTTTTAATATGTGAACAAAAAAAGGAGTTTAGCAGAACTGTTTGTTGACTTTCACCTTTCCTTTTCATTATATTTAATAATTCTCTTCAAGATAATGTAAATTGTTAAGATAATTGGGTTTTTTAGTGCCTTCTGGAATGGTAAGTAATTTTTTCTTTAGCCATTATTGCCAGAATTCCAATCTTCAACCCAGTGCTGGTGAAGACAAAGATAAAACCAATCTACAGCTTCTGCAATAGCCATCACTGAACTGCTTGCAGAACTTCCCTGGAATATATATCACTTGTATGCATTGTGAACTAACATGTATGCATTGTGAACTATCTGTTGGTGCAGCGACTTGTGGTAGTGTTGGGGTAATTTTGCTGATGCTCTCATTGGTGGTACAATTTTTCCAAAAGGAGACATCAATTGGCTTGGTCTATCTTCCCTATTCTCACTTTATAGAGGTCAGGAACCTTACAGAGGAAGGCGAAAGACTTCATCTGCAATGACTGTACTTTCGGCCATTTTGGTTTTGGATGCACACATGGGATCTTTCTTTAGATCCATAAGGGGCTGAGAATTTAATCAACAGCCTCACACAGAGCTAAGAGGCTGATTCAGACACATCCCTTTCCAAAGCAATTAAGCAAAGAGCCACAGGTGATTTCCATTCATTTCCATTTGAAAACTGTTTTCTTCAGGTTTCACAAAGGGGTGGCCTGAGGCAAAGAACTACCTGACATTCAGGGTAACAGAACAATATGTAAGCAAAAGTCCCAAAGCAGGGTTTATCCACTGAGACTTTTCTGGTCACAGTGATCTGAGTTTTCTGAGATTCTCGCCATTCACTTCAGCTATCCAGAACATAGCCATGTCACAGACCTTGGAAGTGATTCATATCTTGGACACAAAACCATGAGCCTCTTCTGGAGAGTGGCCAGAATTCAGGAAGAAAACAGCAACTTAGGAAATTAGCAGGTGTTGCCCATCGATAAGGCAAGCCAAAGTCCATACATAAATCGGGCAGGATGAATACTGGGAAGCTTTCTACCAGACAGGACACATCCATTGAATCATTCTCTTTTCTAATGTCTACAACCACGGACACAGTGCGATACACAGACATAGAAACAGTCGCCTTGTCAAATGACTTATTAAAAACAGTTCACTACAAACCAAACAAACCACCTTTCCTACATATTCTCAGAATATGAGACAAACCAAAAAACCACACCCACATAACAAAGGAACCTCCTTCCCTCAAATGGGTCTGTGACTATCCGGAGTGTCCTCTGACTGGTGGGCCACAATATGTTCCCCTGAGATGGCCTGTCCTGTATGAGATTAGGTCTCCTTGGTCAACTCTGTGAACTTGTCAGAAGCCAGGGGTGAGCCTCTACCTGCTTGCTCAGAAAAGGCCCCTCTTGAGAGCTTTCCTGTTATTTGGCCATTCCCACATCGGTAGGTATCAAGAAAGATTGACTCTATCCTTGGAAAATCAAAACAAGTGAGACCACTAAGACTGGGACTTGGACTGGCTCTGGGTGCCTGACTTACTGGATCTAAGTTCAGAGAGTTTGATCACCACGGAAGTGACGTAAGTCACTTCCTTCAGGAATTGAATGAGTTCACTGCCTTGGCAACCACTTTGTCCTAAGAGTTGACTCCAAGGGTCCCATGAGATGGAGGCTGCCCCTGCTTCCTGTGACACTTTCACAAGTTAGAATGGTATATCAACCATAGGCACACAGGAACAGCTCTCCACACAGGCCTGGTTTGGTCCATCTTCTCTACATTAATAAGTGAGAGGCTGATTCATACATATCCCTACATCCTGACCAAGTTGTTTTCCATGGAAGATGACTTTTGCTCTCTCAGGTCTTTCATAGCTGCCTACAACTTATCCAGGTGTCATTTATGTAGGACATTTGAGGTTCTCAATAGGTGGAAGATCGCCTACATTCCTGTATTGAAATACCAACTCCTTCCCTGCTCTTCTGTAAAGTTAGATTGAGGGAAGAATGTATGATTAGGGTGAATAACAGGTTCGATTTGGGTGAGGAATCATTCTGAGGGTTGAATAACAGTATCGGGAACCCGCGATATTTACAAGAATATATAGGTGAAATATAAGTATGAAAACAGAAATCTAGTTAAGATTTGAAGCCGAGAAGGGCATGGGAACTTGATTGGGATACTTAGCGTTGAATTACGTTCTGAACAGATGTCTCAGATAAATCGATATACAATGGCATAGGACCATGTACCTTGAATGATTGAATGTAGAAGAGAACATCAAGTCAAAAAGGAATACTCGGTAGGAACAGGAGATAGTAGTTTTAGGAAGAAGAGTGAGTATAGGATCTGGACCAAAAGTTCTTTAGCAATATGGTTTCAGTTGAGAGTGAATGTAAATGTTAGCACATGTGAAGAGTCAGTCACGATGATGAACTGGGGAAAATATGGAGGAAAGCAGATATTAATAGAGACATTAGGAAATCAGGCAAAGTATAAACTGAGTCATAGGACTAGACATTTTCAACAGGGTTGAGTTTGGATATATAATGTTAGAAAGAAACAAATATGTAGTCACCAATAGGATTGACATTTGAGAGCATTAGGCAACCTGGACATGGGTGCATTTAGTAATCCATGCTCATTTTCCATTTAGGCTTTGGTACAATCATAGGAGTGACCTTTGTTTTATGTGTCCAGAATATTACTGTGATAAAATGTATATGTAGATCAGGTGACATGGGTATTTCTTCCACCATTTCTGGGAGCACTATTTTGAAGAAATATAAATTAGTATTGGGGGTAAAAAGGGTATACCCTGTGTCATAGAATATATTGATAATGCATCAATTGACCATCATGTGAATAAATAATATAACTGGTTCCACTTTAAATAATGGATTGAATTGATATCTGAAAATATATAAGAAATCTAATATTGATATACAGTCATTCATTCCAACGAGTTATACATCTAATGGTAATATTAGGGTTATGGGTTATCATGAAAGGTGTGTGGGTTTTGCTTCAAAAGTGATTACGGAAATCGAAAATAATGTGTTTGGAAAGAAGTCTCATGAAAATATAAGTCAAGAAACATGGAGAAATACATGTGTTCTGAAGCAGGAAGTGACTGAAAGTGAAACAAATGCCTATCAATTTGCTAACTTGTGGATGAAATATGTATCCTATGATGTGCATAAACTGAAGAAATAGCAATGTACCAGTGTTGAATAAAAATGAACTTCAAAATACACATCATGTCCCATAGTAATCTACTTGAATTGATGTTAAACAGGGTCAGTTACTGTAGAAATGTTAGGATATGTATGCACCATTCAACGAAGTTAGTTTTCAGTACTAGGAAACAAGTATGTATTTTAGGTGGATGAGTATTTCTGAGAATAATCTTGTGAAAAGTTGATTATAAATCCACATACATGAATATAAATGAATTTAGGGAGTCTACAATAAGACACATGTTTCATATTTTGAAAAATCTAGACAGAGTGCATATATATATATATATATGTATATATATATATATATATATATATATATATATATATATATATATATATATATATACTTATATATATATATACACACAGAGAGAGAGAGAGACATTAAAAATTGCAATATATATGCCAATCGAAATTTATCGTGAAATATATATCATCATCAGATCCAAAAATATTAATTTCACTGAACATGGATTTTTGTATAAGGTTGTTCAAATAGGAAGCTCACCCATGGGTTGTATTTTCAGTTCCAACAGCGTTTACGAGGAGTGGTCATTTCTCACAATTTGTATCTGCCAATCAGCCTCCTCATGAGACTGTATGTGTGATAACCAGGTAGGATTCTATATGTGCATATAAAAACACATGTTCTGAATAAGCTAGAGAGAATGGGAGACAGTAATTTACATATTTGTTAACTTTAAAAACACATGGAAAACTATTTCAATTAAAAATTGACTAGATTTATTACTCCTACCCTATATAATGCAAAAGGCAAGTCCAACTATACACCATGCCTCCTATGAAATGCTTGTATTTCTATTTTGTTTGAGTTATTTTTCTCCATCATATTAGGATTAGTAGTCAGAGTCTATTAGGATATGGGTTAATGTCAGGGATTCAGTATTTCAAATAAATGCTGCACACAAATTTTTGCACTCTCATACAGAAAAATGCCTTGACATTACCCTCGCCTGAAAAAGACACAATTAGAGGAGAAGAGTTAAAAATTCTGTGAATACATATCTGGAATGGAATATGCTCAGGAGTTCACAACCTTGGAGGTGGTAGAGGAGTTTCCAAAAGTAAGGGACAGGGTAAACACTCAACAAACATGGAGCTCTGCTGGCCTAAAGACTTCTTGAGAAACTGCCTCTGAGGTTGCGCACTTGAAATATAAGTATTTGTCAGGAGCTTCCTTTGTAGTGAGACCATCAAAGCTGGGTGTTCATGTATGTGACCTGGAGGACATAGTTTCTTATTTTCCACTGAAAATGAGGCAGCAGTGCTGATTTCTCTCTATGTAGGTTAACAGTGTCCACTGGGGGCTAAGTTTCTCTCTGTGTGGACTGTGAAGCCATTTGGTCATCCTCCACTTTTCGTGGTATTTCTTACTGCTGCACTGGGAGTTTGTTATTTGCTTCACGAAATATAAGTAGTTCACCTGGTACAGTGCTGGAGGGAGTTCTGTCACCTGTGGTGGGTAAGGGTCTGCAAGAGAATGCACCAACCTTGCTTCTATCCCACATAGCTTTTCCCTTGACCATAACATCCTGATTCTGAACATTGCCCTGAAACCTCTCCAAATAACAAGATGCCTTTACATGTAAGGGTCTGCTGGCTGCATCATGTCAGTCACAAGCCATTTGGAAGACAATGGAAGATCCCCATGACCCCACCACAGATGTTTTATCACACACCTGCCCTCCACTGCTCTAGGCCCACTACTCAGAAGGCTCCAACTTACTGGCATCTCTGTTCTACACCATTTGCATGAAACCCAGTGAATGAAGGCACTGTCTGTTATACTCATGATCAGAAACCGGACATCCAAACTTTCTCCAGTGGTACCTGGTCCTGGGAATTTCAAAAATTTCATGGTATTTATCTAGCCATTTTTCAAGGATGAAGTTGGAGGCACTGTGGGTTTCAATTCATTCAGGAACCTTTAAATTTTGAGAAAGCTGATTTCAATGAAATCTCTATAGAACTCTCACAGACAAGGCTTCTCAAAGAGTGGCCAAAAGGTCACATGAAACCAGGCCCATTGAGGTCTACAGTGTGAGTTTCATGTGTGTTTTGACTCTCAACTATGGCTGCCAAGTCATTCAGAATAAAATCATGTGATATCCTGGCTGAAATTTCCAATGCTCTGTGGAAAGCCACCCTGGGCCTAGATCTCAGTTTCCAAGGGCAACTCTCATGTGTGGCCTCTTATAATCCCAACACAATTCATGACACCTCTTCTCTGAGTTCAGTTTCAGAACTCAGTGTCTAAGGGGAATCACACCAGAGTTCACACCCAGGTGGACCCAGTCTGTTAGGGTAAAAGAAATTGAAGTTAAAGTGTAAAATAGCGGGTGTTGTAAAGTTTCTAAGCTGCAAAGCCTGAGTTAAAATGTAAAGGACCAGGTATTGTTAAGTTCCCATGCTAAACCTAAAACCTGAAATTCCTGTAGCTGTTAGGACAATCCTTTCACTGCCCATTAAATATTCCCCCTGACCATCCAGTTTTTTAATAATCTAGGACCCTGTGCAGCTTGGCACCTAAGCATATCAGGGCCCAAACCAATCAGTTTGAATGTACCCCCCTCCTTAGGATCGACCTATCACCCCCGCCCGACCTGATTCCACCAATGAATGTGCTAATCAAGTTGGAGAGTTGTTGTTCGATTTTCCGGCTGATCAAGATGATTTCCTCTGATATATATAAAGCCTCTGCCTACCCAAAAAGTGTACTGAAGCACTGCTTAACCTCTTCTCGGGGATCTGGGCCGCTGTTGCTTGTTGAGTGAGCACAGAGCCCCAGCGAACTGAATTGGATCCTCAATAAATCCCCATTGCTGTTGCATGAGCCAGTCTCTTGGTAGTCTCTTCCTCCGACGTCTGCTGGAATCTTACAAGTAATCTCTTCCAACTGCCACACAAATGACCACAATTAAAACCAAAACACTCCCACATGGCCCTCATATTCTTCCATATAGACACTCATCATATCCTCTGGCTAAAGGTTTCCATGAGGGGCGCAGCCCAAGACAGTGTCCAAAATAAGCTCCCTTGCCTCTGGTTTGCCTAAAGTCAGGGTGGCCTGTACAACCTTCCTGTGAACCAGGAGTGGTCAAATAGGCCTGCCATTAATACTACTTCGGTTCACCAATTTGAGGCCTACTGACTGTGGGGTTTAGATTCTTTATGTGAATTGGAGTAATCAGAAAACCCAAGCACCTATGGGCTAGCCTCTGCAGGGCTTTTAAGAACTCAATTGACCCAAAGGATCCCTATTCTCACTTGATGGAGGTCAGGAACCTTACAAAGGAAGGTGAGAGACTTTATCCATAATGACTGCTCTTTTGGCCAGTTTGGTTTGAATGCACACATGGGATCATTCTTTAGATCCATTAGGTGCTGATAATCTAAGCCACAGACTCACAAAGGGCCAAAAGGCTGAATCAGACACATCTCCTTCCAAAGAAATTAAGAAAAGAGCCACAGGGGATGTCCATTCATTTCCATTTGAAAACTGTTTTCTTCAGGTTTCAAAAAGAGATGGCCTGAGGCAAAGACCTTGCTGACATTCAGGTCAACAGAACAATAGGTAAGCAAAAGGCCCAAAGCAGGGTTTCTCCAATGAGACTTAAATGGTCACTCTGATATCTGAGTATTCTGAGATGCTCTCCATTCCCTTCAGCTATCCAGTACATGGCCATGTCACAGAGCTTTTAGGTGGTACATATCTTGGAGAGAAAACCATGAGCCTATTCTGGATATTGGCCAGAATTCAGGAAGAAAACAGGAACTTAGAAAGATAGCAGGTGTTGCCCATCGATAAGGAAAGCCTCAGACCATTAATAAATTTGGCAGGATACATGCTGGGATGCGTTCTACTAGACAACACAAATCCATTGATCCATTCTCTTTTCAACTGTCTACAACCACGGACACAGTGGGATTCAGAGACATAGAAACAGTCGCCTTGTCAAATGACTTACTAGAAACAGTTCACTCGAAACCAAACAAACCGCCGCTACTACCTATTCTCAGAACATTAGACAAAACCACAAACACACACACACATACAAAGGCACCTCCTTCCCCCAAGTAGGACTGTGACTATCCAGAGTGTCCTATGACTGGTGGGTCATACTATGTTCCACTGAAATGGCCTGTCCTTTCTCAGATCTGGTCTCCTTGTCCAACTCTGTGAAGTTGTCAGGAGCCAGTGGTGAGCCACTACCTGCTTTCTCAGAAAAGGCCCCTCTTCAGAGCTTTCCTGGCATTTGGCCATCCACACATCAGTAGTTACCAAGAAACTCTGACTCTCTCCTTGGTAAATCAAAAAAATTGAGACCCCTGGGACTCGGACTGTGACTGGCTCTGAGTGCCTGGCTTCCTGGATACCAAGTTCAGACAGTTCCATCACCAAAGAAGTGTGATGAGGTCACTTCCTTCAGGAACTGAATGAGGTCACTATCTTGACAACCTCTTTGCCTTCACAGTTGCTTCCAAAGGTCCCATGATATGGAGGCTGCCCCTACTTCCTGTGATACTTTCACAGGTTATAATGGTATATCAACCATAGGCACCTAGGGACAGCTCTCCACATAGGCCTGTTTTGGTCCATCTTATCTATATGAAAAAAAGAGAGGCTCATTCAGACACAACCCTTTATCCTGACCAGGTTATTCACCATGGAAGATGTCTTTTGCTCTCTCAGGTCCTTCATAGCTGCCTAAATCTTCTCCATGGATCATTTCTGCATGGGCCTTTTAGGTTCTCAGCAGGTGGAGAATCCCCTACATGCCTGTATTTTGAGACCAACTCTGTCCCTGCTCTTCTGAAAAGTTAGATTGAGGGATCAGTGTATGGTTAAGGTTAATAACATGTTTGATTTGGGTTAGGAATCATTCCGCTCAATTAATAATGGTATTGGGAACCTGTGACATTTTTAAGAATATATAGGTGAAATATAAGTATGAAAACAGAAATCTAGGTAAGATTTGAAGCCCAGAAGGGCATTGGGCCTTTGATTGGGATACTTAGCATTGAATTATGTTATGCACAGATGTCTCAGATAAATCGATATACAATGAAATAGGACCTTGTACCTTGGATGATTGAATGTAGAAGAGAACATCCAATCAAACAGGGATAGTCTGTAGGATCAGGAAGATAGTCGGTAGGTGTTGAAATGAGGGCGAGTATAGACTTTGGACCAAAAGTTCTTTAACAATAGGGTTTCGGTTAGAGAGTGAATGTCAATATCAGCACATGTTTAGGGTCACTCACAATGATGAACTGGGGAAAATATGTAGCAAAGCAGATATCAATAGAGATATTAGGAAATCAGGTATAGTACAAAGTGAGTGATAATATTAGACATTTTCAACAGGGTTGAACTTGACTGTATAATCTTAGGGAAAAATAAATATGGAGTCACAAATAGATTGACATTTGAGAGCATTAGGCAATTTAGACATAGATGTTTTAGTAATCCATGGTCAATTTCCATTTAGGCTTTGGTACAATCATAAAGGTGAACTTTGCATTTTGTGTCCAGATTATTACAGTGATAAAATGTATATGTAGATCAGGTGGAGTATTTCTTCCACTGTTTCTGGGAGCAATAATTTGAAGATGCATAAATTAGTATTGGGAGTACAAATGGGTGTACCATGTGTTTATGAATATTGAGATAATGCATGAAGAGACCATACTGAGAATTAAAAATATAACTGGTTCCAACTTTAAATAATGGAATGAATTGATATCTGAAAATATACATGAAATCTTATATTGATACACATACATTCATTACAACCATTTATACATCTAATGGAAATATTAGGGTTATGGATAATCATGAAAATTGTGTATATTTTGCTTCAAAAATCATTATGAAAATCAAAAATAATGTGTTTGGAAAGAAGTTTCATGATAAGACCAGTCAAGTAACCTGCAGGAATACGTGTGTTCTGAAGCAGAAAGTGATTGAAAGTGAAACAAATACCTGTAAATTTGATAACTTTTGGATTAAATATATATCCTATGATGTGCAAAAAAAGAAGAAATAGTAATTTACCAGTGTTGAATAGGAATAAACGTCAAAATACATAAAATGTCCCATAGGAATCAACTTGCTTTGATATTAAACTGGGTCAGTTACTATAAAAATATTAGGATTTGTGTGCACCGTTCACTGAAGTTAGCTTTCAGTACTAGGTAACAAATATGAATTTCAGGTGGATGAATATTTCTGGAATAATCTTCTGAAAAGTTGATTATAAATCCAAGTACATGAACATGAATAAATTTATGGAGTGTATAAAAGACACATATATTTCATGTTTTGAAGAACCTGGAGAATATATATATATATACAAAAAACACACACAGAGACATTAAAAACTGGCAATATATATGCCAATAGAAATTCATCATGAAATATATATCATCCATTGAAGCAAAAATATTTATTTTACTAAACATGGATTTAAGTAAAATGTTGTTAAACTAGGAAGCTCACCCATAGGTTGAATTTTCAGTTCCAACAGTGTTTAGGAGGAGTGATCTCTTCTCACAATTTGTATCTGCCATGTCATCCACCTCACAAAAATATAAGTGTGATACCAGGTAGGATTCAATATGTGCATTAAAAATACATGTTCTGAATAGGCTTCAGAGAAAGGGAAACAAGAATTCACATATTTGTTAACTTTAAATCACATGGAGAACTTTTTCATTTAAAAATTGACTAGATTTGTAACACCTACCCTTTATCATGCAAAAGGCAAGTCCAACTATACAACAGGCCTCCTCTGAACTGGTTGTATTTCTATTTTGTTTGGGTTATTTTTCTCCATCATATTAGGATTAGTAGTGAGAGTCTAGTAGGGTATGGGTAAGTGTCAGGGATTCAGAATTTCGAATGGAAAATAGGAAAATTAATCTCATGTGTATTCAAATATGTGCTACACAAAAATCTCCCCACTCTGATCCAGAACAATGCCTTGACATTTCCTTCACCACAAGTAAGACACAATTAGAGGAGAAGAGTTAGAAAATTTGTGAATACATATCCGGAATGGAAAATGCTCAGGAGTTCACAACCTTGGAGTTGGGAGAGGAGTATCCAAAAGTAAGGGATAGGGTAAACACTCCACAAACATGAAGTTCTTTTGGCCTAAAGACTTTTTGACAAACTGCCTCTGAGTTTGGGCACTTAAAGTATATGTTGTTGTCAGGAGATTTAGCTTCCTTTGTAGTGAGACCATCAAATCTGGAATGGCATCTATGTGACCTGGAGGACATGGTTTCTTGTTTTCCAATGAACATTAGGCAGCAGTGATGAATTCTATCTTTGTCGGCAATTTTTGGCCACCTGGGTCTAAGTGTCTGCCCGCGTGGACTGTGAAGTCATTTGGTCATCCTCCACTTTTCGTGGTGTTTCTGGCTGCTGCACTCGTAGTTTGGTGTTGCTTCAAAAAATACAAGGAGTTCATCAGGGACACAGTGCTGGAGGGAGTTCTGTCAGGTGTGGTGGGTCAGGGTTTACAAGAGAATGCACCAACCAGGCTTCTATCCCACATAGCTTGCCCCCTTGACAAGAGCAACCTGATTCTGAACATTGCCCTGAAACCCCTCTATATAATAAGATGCCTTTACATATAAGGGTCTGCTGGCAGCAGCATGTAAGTCACAAGCCATTTGGAAGTCAAAGACATATTCACATGGCCCCACCACAGATGTTTATCACACACCTTCACACCACAGCTCTAGGCCCACTACTCAGCAGGCTCCAACTTACAGGCATCTCTGTTCTACTCCATTTTCATGAAACCCAGTCAATCAAGGCATTGTCTGGTACACTCATGATCAGGAACCAGATATCCAAAGGTTCTCCAGTGCCACCTGGTCATGGGAATTTCAAACCTTGCATGGTATTTATCTAGCCATTTTTCAAAAATGAATTTGAGACACTCTGGGTTTCAATTAATTCAGGAACCATTAAATGGTGAGGAAGCTCATTTCAATGAAAGCTCTAGAGAACTCTCATAGGCAAGGCTACAGAAACAGAGGCCAAATGGTAACATAAGCAAGGCCCATTGAGGTCTACAATGTTAGGTCCATGTGTGTTTTGACTCTCATTGATGGCTGCCAAGTCTTTCAGAATAAAATCATGTGATATCCTTGCAAAGATTCCCAGTTTTCTGTGCAAAGCCACCCTGGGCCTAGATCACAGATACCAAGAGCGAATCTCATGCGTGGCCTCCTAAAATCTCGAAACAATTCATGGCAATACTTCACTGAGGTCAGTTCCAGAGAGCAGTCTCTAAGGGGAATCACACAACAGTTCAAGCCCAGGTGAACACAGTTATCTCTTCCAACTGACACACAAATGACCACAATTAAAACCAAAACACTTCGACATGGCCCTCATTTTCTTCCATATAGACAGTCATCATAACCTCTGGCTGGAGGTTTTCATGAGGAGCGCAGTCCAAGACAGTGTCCAAAATAAGCTCCCTTGCCACTCATTTGCTAAAGTCAGGGTGGCCTGGACATACTTTCTGTGAACCAGGCGTGATGAAATAGGCATGCTGTGAAGACTACACCGCTTCTCTACTTTGAGGCCAACTGACTCAGAGGTTAAGATTCTTTATGTGAATTGGAGTCATGAGAAAACCCAAGCACCTCTGCAGGGCTTTGGAGAACTCCTCTGACCCAAAGGATCCCTATTGATGGAAGTCAGGAACCTCACAGAGGAAGGCAAGACGTCATCCACAAGAACTGCTCTTTTGGCCATTTTGGTTTTGGATGCACACATGGGATCTTTCTTTAGATCCATCAGGTGCTGAGAATCTAAGCCACAGCCTCACACAGGGCCAAGAGGCTAAATCACACACATCCCTTTCCAAAGCAATAAAGCAAAGGGCCACAGGTGATGCCCATTCGTTTCCATTTGAAAACTGTTTTCCTCAGGCTTCACAAAGGGGTGGCCTGAGGCAAAGAACTTCTTGAAATTAAGGGCAACAGAACATTATGTAAGCAAAAGGCCCAAAGCAGGGTTTCTCCACTGATACTTTACTGGTCACACTGATATCTGAGTTTTCTGAGATGCTCGCCATTCCCTGCAGATATCCAGTACATGGCCATGTCACAGAGCTTGGAGGTGGTACATATCTTGGACAAAAAAACATGAGCCAATTCTGGAGATTGGAAAGAATTCAGGAAGAAAATTGGTAATTAGGAAGATAGTAGGTGTTGCCCATCCTTAAGGAAAGCCGCAACCCATTCATAAATTGGGCAGGTTGAATGCTGGGAAGCTTTCTACTAGACAGGACAAATACATTGATGCATTCTCGTTTCTAATGTATACAACCACGGACACAGTGGAATACACAGACATAGAAACACTCGCCTTGTCAAACGACTTACTAGAAACAGTACACTCCAAAAAAAAAAAAAAAAAAAACTAACCGCCTTTCCTACCTATTCTCAGAAGATGAGACAAAATCATAAACCCACAACCACACCCACAAAGTCACCTCCTTCCCCCAAGTAGGTCTGTGACTCTACGGAGTGTCCTCTGACTGGTGGGCCATACAATGTTTCCCCGAAATGTCCTGTCCTGTCTCAGATCTGGTCTACTTGGCCAACTCTTTTAAGTTGTCAGAAGGGAATTTTGAGCCACTACCTCCTTTCTCAGGAAAGGCCCCTCTTCAGAGCTCTCCTTGCTTTTGGCATCATAATATCAGTAGGAACAAAGAAAGACTGACTCTGTCTTTGGTAAATCCAAGCAAGTGAGCCCACTGGGACTGTGACTGGGACTGGCTCTGTGTGCCTGGCTTCCAGGATCCCAAGTTCAGAGAGATCCATCACGAAGGAAGTGAGGTGAGGTCACTTCCTTCAGGAACTGAATGAATTCACTGTCTTGTAAACCATTTTGTCCTAATAGTTGCTTCCAAGGGTCCCATTAGATGGAGGGTTCCCCTACTTCCTCTGAAATGTTCACAAGTTAGAATGGTATGTCAACCTTAGGAACCCGGGAATAGCTATCCACACAGGCCTGGTTTGGTCCTTCTCCTCTACATTAAGAAGAGAGAGGCTGATTCAGACACATCCCTTCATCCTGACCAGGGTGTTTGACATGGAAGATGACTTTTGCTCTCTCAGGTCCTTCATAGATGACTATATCTTCTCCAGGGTTCATTTCTACATGGATCTTTGAAGTTCTCAGCAGGTGGAAGATCCCCTACATTCCTGTATTGTAAGACCAACTCTGTCCCTGCTTTTCATTAAATTTAGATTGAGGGAACAGTGTATTCTTAGGGTTAATAAAATGTTTGAATTGGGTTAGGAATCATTCTGCGGGATGAATAATGGTATTGGGAACCTGCGATATTTATAAAAATATAGAGGTTAAATATATGAATAAAAACAGAAATCTAGGTAATTTTGAAGCCTAGAGGGCATTGGGCCCTTGATTGGGATACTTAACTTTGATTTACATTGTGCACAGATGTCTCAGAAAAATAGATATATAATGGCATAGAACCTTGTACCTTGGATGATTGAATGTCGAAGAGAACATCCAGTCAAAAACGGATAGTCGGTAGGATTAGGTAGATAGTAGGTTTAGGAAGAAGTGTCAATATAGGATTTGGAATATATGTTCTATCGCAATAGTGTTTTGGTTAGAGAGTGAAAGTAAACATAACTTCATGTGAAGGGTCAGTCACAATGATGAACTGGGGAAAATATGTAGGAAACCACATATCAATAGAGACATAATGAAATCAGGCAAAGTATAAAGTGAGTGATATGATTAGGCATTTTCAACAGGGTAGAGTTTGAATATATAATCTCTGGAAGAAACAAATATGTAGTCACCAACAGGATTGATAATTGAGAGGATTAGGCAACATGGACAGGAATGTTTTTAGTAATCCATGTTCACTTTCCATTCAGACTCCGGTACAATCATAAGTGTGACATTTACTTTTTGTGTCCCGAATATTACTGTGATAAAATGTGTATGTAGATCTGGTGACATGAGTATTTCTTACACCATTTCTGGCAGTAATATTTAGAAGACATATACATAAGTATTGGTTGTACAAAGAGGTGTGCCCTGTGTCTATGAATATAGAGATAATGCATGAATTGACCACACTGTGAATAAATAATATAGCTGATTCCACTTTAAATAATGGATGGAATTGATATCTGAAAATATTTAAGATATCTTATATTGATATAAAATCATTCATTCCAACCAGTTATACATCTATTGTTAATATTAGTGTTATTGTTTATCATGAACGGTGTCTGAGTTTCGCTTCAAAAATGATTATGAAAATTGAAAATAATGTGTTTTGTAAAGAAGTCTCATGAAAAGACCAGTCAAGAAACATGGATGAATACATGTGTTCTGAAGAAGGAATTGATTGAAAGTGAAACAAATGCCTATAAATTTGCGAAACTGTGGATGAAAAATATATCCTATGATGTGCATAAACTGAAGAAATCATAATGTACCAGTGTTGAATAAAAATGAACGTCAAAACACACAGCATGTCCCATTGGAATCTACTCGCATTGATGTTAAACTGGGTCAGTTACTGTAGAAATATTAGGATTTGTATGCAACATTCACTGAAGTTAGTTTTCACTAGTAGGAAAAAATATGTATTTCAGGTGGATGAATATTTCTGAGAATAATCATGTGAAAATTTGATTATAAATCCACATACATGAATATGAATGAATTTAGGAAGTGTGTAATAAGACACATATATTTCATATTTTGAAAAATCTGGAGACTGTATATATATATATATATATATATATATATATATATATATATATATATATATATATACACACACACAGACATTAAAAAGTAGCAATATATATGCCAATCGAAATTCACCATGAAATATAAATCATCCACAGATGCAAAAATATTCATTTTACTGAACATGGATTTATGTATAATGTTGTTCATCTAGGAAGCTCACCCATAGGTTTAATTTTCTGTTCCAACAGTGTTTAGGAGCTGTGATGTCTTCTCGCAATTTGTATCTGCCAAGTAAGCCACCTCACAAGATTGTACGAGTGGTACCAGGTAGGATTCTGTATGTGCATATAAAAATACATGTGCTGAATATGCTACGGAGAAAGGGAGACACGAATTCATACATTTGTTTACTTTAAAAACACATGGAGAACTCTTTCAATAAAAAAATTAACTAGTTTATACCTTCTACCCAATATAATGCAAAACACAATTCCAACTACACACCATGCCTTCTCTGAACTGCTTGTATTTCTATTCCGTTTGGGTTATTTTACTCCACCATATTAGGATTAGTAGTCAGAGTCTAATAGGGTATATGTTAGTGTCAGGGATTTAGTATTCTGAATGGAAAATTGGAAAATGAATCCAATGTGTATGCAAATATGTGCTACACAAAATTTTTCCCACTCTCATCCAGAACAATGCCTTGACAATACTTTCACCCCAAGTAAGACACAATTAGGGAAAAAGAGTTAGGAATTCTGAGAATACAAATCTGGAATGGAATATGATCAGTAGTTCACAAACTTGGAGGTGGTAGAGGAGTTTCCAAAAGTAAGGGACAGGGTCAAAACTCTCCATATAACAAGATGCCTTTACAAATAAGGGTCTGCTGGCTGCATCCTGTCAGTCACAAGGCATTTGGAAGCCAATGGCAGATCGAAATGGCCCCAGCGCATATTTTGTGTCACACACCTGCCCAACATTGCTCTAGGCCCACTGCTCAGCAGGCTCCAACTTACTGGCATATCTGATCTACACCATTTTCATGAAACCCAGTCAATCAAGGCACCGTCTGGTATACTCATGATCAGCAACAGGACATCCAAAGTTTCTCCAGTGCCACCTGGTCATGGGAATTTCAAAAATTTCATGGTATTTATCTAGCCATTTTTCAAGGATGAAGTTGGAGGCACTATGGGTTTCAATTAATTCAGGAACCATTAAATGGTGAGGAAGCTCATTTCAATGAATGCTCTGAAGAACTCTCACAGGCAAGTCTTCCTAAAGAGTGGCCAAAAGGTCACATGAAGCCAGACCCATTGAGGTCTACAATGTGAGTTCCATGTGTGTTTTGACTCTCAACTATGGCTGCCAAGTCTTTAAAAATAAAATCATGTTATATCCTGGCTGAGATTCCAAGTGCTCTGTGGAAATCCACACTGGCCTTAGATCTCAGTTTCCAAGGGTCACTCTCATGCGTGGCCTAATAAAATCCCGACAAAATTTATGGCAATACTGCTCTGAGGTCAGTTCCAGAACTCAGTCTCTAATGGGAGTCACACCAGAGTTCAAGCCCAGGTGGACCCAGTCATCTCTTCCAACCACGATACAAATGTCCACAATTAAAACCAAAACACTCCCACATGGCCCTCATCTTCTTCCATATAGACACTAATCATTACCTCTGGTAGCAGGTTTCCATGAGGGGCGCAGCCCACAACAGTGTCCAAAATAAGCTCCCTTTTTCCCTCATTTTTCTAAAGTCTGTGTGGCCTAGACACCCTTCCTGTTAACCAAGAGTGATCAAATAGGCATGCCGTTAATGCTGCTTTGCTTCTCCAATTTGAGGCCAAATTACTGTGCGGTTTAGATTCTTTATGTGAACTGGAATCATGAGAAAACCCATGCACCTATAGGCTAGCCTCTACAGGGCTTTAAATATCTCATTTGACCCAAAGTATCACTATTCTCACTTAATGGAGGTCAGGAACTTTACATAGGAAGGCGAGAGACTTCATCTACAATATCTGCTCTTTTAGCCATTTTTGTATTGGATGCACACATGAGATATTTCTTTGGATCCATCTAGTGCTGAGAATCTAAGCCACAGCCTCACACAGTGCCAAGAGGCTGATTCAGACACATCCCTTTCCAAAGCAATTAAGCACAGAGCCACAGGTGATGCCCATTCATTTCAATTTGAGAACTCTTTTCTTCAGGCTTCACAAAGGGGAGGCCTGAGGCAGAGACCTTCCTGACATTCAGGGCAATAAAACAATAGGTAAG
Source organism: Callospermophilus lateralis (assembly GCF_048772815.1). Classification (NCBI taxonomy): domain Eukaryota; kingdom Metazoa; phylum Chordata; class Mammalia; order Rodentia; family Sciuridae; genus Callospermophilus; species Callospermophilus lateralis. The sequence continues at coordinate 510,664 of NW_027514349.1, read as the reverse complement.
CAAAAGGCACAAAGCAGGCTTTCTCCACTGAGACTTTACTGGTCATACTGATATCTGAGTTTTCTAAGAAGCTCGTCATTCCCTTCAGGTATCCAGTACATGTCCATGTCACAGAGCTTGGAGGTGGTACATATCTTGGGCACAAAAGCATGAGCCTATTCTTTAGAGAGGCCAGAATTCAGGAAGAAAACAGGAACTTTGGAGGATAGCAGATGTTGCCCATCCATAAGTCAAGTAGCAGTCCATTCAAAAATTGGGCAGCATGAAGGCTGGCAAGCTTTCTACTAGACAGGACACATCCATTGATGCATTCTCTCTTCTTATGTCTACAACCACGAACACCGTTTTATATACAGACATAAAAACACTCGCCTTGTCAAAGTACTTACCAGAAAGAGTTCACTCAATCCAAACAAACCGCCTTTGATACCTATTCTCAGAACAAGTGAAAACCACAAACCTACACCTACACCCATAAAGGCACCTCCTTTCCCTAAGTAATTCTGAGACTATTTGGAGTGTCCTCTGACTAGTGGGCCACAGTATGTTCCCTTTAAATGGCATGTTCTCTCTCAGATCTGTCCTCCTTAGCCAACTCTGTAAAGTTGTCAGGAGCCAGCATTGAGCAACTACCTTTTTCTCAGGAAAGGCCCCTCTTCAGAGCTCTCTTGGCATTTTGCCATCCTCACATCAGTAGGTACCAAGAAAGACTGACTCTGTCTTTGGTAAATCCAAACAAGTGAGACCACTGGGACTGGGACTGGGACTGGCTCTGTGTGCCTGGCTTCCTGGATCCCAAGTTCAGATAGTTCCATCAACAAGGAAGTGAGGTGAGGTCAATTCCTTCAGGAACTGAATGAGGTCACTGCCTTGGCAACCACTTTGTCCTAACATTTGCTTCCAAGGGTCCCATGAGATGCAGGCTGCCCCTACTACCTGTGACAGTTTCACAAGTTAGAATGGTATATCAACCATAGGCACCCGGGAACAACTCTCTAAACAGGCCTGGTTTGGTCCATCTTCTCTACATTAAAATTTGAGAGCCTGATTCAGACACAACCCTTCATACTGACCAGGTTGTTTTCCATGGAAGATGACTTTTGCTCTCTCAGGTCCTTCATAGCTGCCTACATCTTCTCCAGTGATCATATCTGCATGGATCTTTGAGGTTCTCAGCAGATGAACAATCCCCTACATTCCTGTATTGTAATACCAACTCTGTGCCTGCTCTTCTGTAAAGTTAGATTGAGGGAAGAGTGTATGGTTATGTTTAATAACATGTTTGATATGGGTTAGGAATTATTCTGCTGGATGAATAATGGTATTGGGAACCTGAGATATTTATAAGAATATAGAGTTGGAATATTGTAATGGTCGGGCAGGCATAGGAGGAAGAGACCACCAAGAGACTGTCTCATGCAACAACAAAGGGTTTATTGAGGGTCCAGCATGCTGGGGCTCAGAGCTCACTTGAATAGAGCAGAGAGTCCTGAGAACAGCTTAAACAGAGCTTATATACTTTCCTTGGAGAGGGCAGGGAGGGAAATTTATTGATGCGTCAGGGAGAGTGGGCAGTTTGCTTTCAACGGGATGATGGAGTACATTCTGCAGTTTGGCAGTTGGGGACAGCACATTCTGGGAACAAGATTAGCAAACAGTTCTCAAGATTTCAACAGTGTTTTATTAAGCATACAGAAAAATAGGAAGTGACAAGTACCTATTTTATTAACTTTTTATTCCCCAATTCTTCTTCTGGTTACTTTTAATCATGAAAGTGATCATTGAAGGGTGTCACATTTTATGTCTCCTAGTGGGGTATATTGTTGTCTGATTACCATAAGTTTAAATTGTCCAATTTGAGCTTCGAGAAAGGAAACTACATGGTTGAGCCAACAGGGTCCTACAGTTAGCAATAATATGAGGATTATTAATGGACAGGCCTGGGCTTATGAAAGCATAGTTAACCAGAGGGACTGTGTGAACCAAGACTCAAACCACCCTTTTTGGGCCTCTCTCTCTCGTTGACACTCTTAAAGGCATTTTCTTAATATACTCATAGGTTCTTATACAACTCCAGTATGGTCGGCATAAAAACAACCTTCTTCCCTCAATGCAGCACAAAGTCCCCCTTCTCTCATGAAGAGAAGGTTTAACCCTCGCCTGTTCTGTAAAACAACTTCAGAGAGAGAGGTTAAACATTCCTGTAAAGCTGTGATGGAGGTTTTATTATCTTTAATTTTTGGTCTATTGCTGCTTCTAATTGGGTCATTTGTTGTGTCCCATGGACTAGGGTTCCTGTGTTCACTCCTGCAGCAACTCCTATTCCTAATAGGATGGCTAAAGTGAGAGATACAGGTTCCCGGTGGAAACAGGTTGTATGCCCTCCGATTTGATCTTTAAATGAACATGCATCATCCTAGAACACTCTGGGAAACATCTGCACCATTACATAATTAATCACATCTGTTGACCATTTCATGAAAACATAAACAATGTTTAAATATATAGAATTATACTGTTGTTGGTACGGAAAAGGAAAGAAATCTAAGATAGCACCAAAGACAGGGAAACAGCCCTATTTGGTTGCAAACGGATTTAGAGGGTATTGCTTCTGTTGTAATCAATTAATCTTCTGAACCCCAAGTTTAGGTAGTTTCAGAATTTGTACCCAACATGTAAGGGAAGGGGCTCAGAAGTTCACAGTCTGCAGAAGTTCACAAAAAGCAGTTTTTGTTTCTGTTATTTTTTCCTCTGTTCTCGGCAAGTTAACTTTTCAAGGACACTTGGGACAGGGAGAGCTTTTTTTTTTCTCTTTTTTTTTCTCCCTGCCAGCTGTTACCATGGAGCCTAGTTGGTAACTTCTTTACTTAGAATTGTAGCCATCTCTGAGAATCCCCAGCTCAAGGCCAGAGGCCTTGTTCACTTATTTTGTGAAAAACTCGTAAGGGGGTGTCTAGCTTAGGAGTGCTGATTTTTCCAGCCACTGGCCAAGTAGAACAGGGCGACATGAAAACACGGAGTTTATCTACATTGAATTCTTTTATAGGGACTCTTTTGCTGAAAGTCCTAAAGTCAGCAATGGTGAAGACTTCTGGAGAAGGTCATATAAGACTTTTCTGTGGGCCTGGTGAAGAGGGGCAAGACGTGGAAAGCAAGGCTGAGAGCAGCTCCGTTTATCTGAGAATTAGGAAGGAGAGATGTAAAAGAATATTGGGAAAAGGGTTTGTGATTTTCCTGGCAACAAAAACTTGAGCAGTAGAACAGGTAGAGCAGAGGGGACGACAGGAGTGAGTATCCCAAAAAGCCTGTGAGGGACTTTAAATTCTTAGTCACCTGTTTTCAGTGATGACAAGGCAACTTTAAAGGTCACTTTCATTACATCTTGGATAGTGGTCTGAGGGATCTCCTCAGCTGGTTTGAGCTTTGGGTTAGCTGGTAAGAGGACCTGATGGGACCTGCTCTGGGCACTTACTGGAGAAAAGAGGACTGAGTGGGTGGAGGGGTACCTCAGTACCTGATACCTCAGCAAGGGCGCAATTGTCTGAGAACCGGCCGAGGTTTGGTTTTTTGATCTAGTAAATGGAGGGGAGAAATCAGGTTGCTCAGGTGGGAGTGAAAGCAGAGAGTCTGGAGCAGAAGGCTGAGGGTTAGGATCTATTGGAGAAGCATAGTTCAGGACGTGAGTGAAGGAGGGAAAAGGTCTTCACATAGGGGAATCTCCTTCCACCCTTTTGATCACTTGTAGAAGTTAAAAATGTCATGCATAATTTGAGGATCTAGAGAGCCTTCTGGGGTCCATCGGTTTTGGTTGTCTAATTGGTAATATGGCCAATGCTGTGTACTGAATTTGATGGGGAGTTTGGGTTCCACCAGGCAGTCCCTGTATGCTAACATCCCCATGACTTACAGAAGAAGTTGGCTTTTTCCCCTCACAGCCGTGGCTCTTTGTGGCTTTGATAGTCTGCCATGCAAACATAGTAATCTGGGCTAGCCAACCTGCATCTTGCTCGCGTGTCCCTACATCCATAATGTTTGTTTCCATTATCGATGATACAGAAGGTATTTAATAGAATTTTAGTGGGATCCACTTTATCAGATATATCCCAATAGGAAAAACCTATAGCCAGCTGACAAATGTCTGGGTGGAGAGATGGCCACCAGGTCCCTATAGGGGCTGTAAGCGAGATAGACCATACTTCTTCTCTAGTAGGATTTGTGATCAGCCATTGCTGATGAACCACCTGATGAGGTTTAGGACTACTGGTGGCCAAGGGGAGAGTCTATAGCCTTATTCATATGGTGAATACACAATTTGAAAGGGTTACTAGTCATTTCCAGTTTCCAGCAAGAGTCTGGACAGAGCGCAGGCTTGAGATGAGAGGCATGGATCCAGGAATTGATTCCGTATACATTTACTGATGTAGGTGTTATAAGTAGTACCTGGTATGTTCCTTTCCATCGGGGTTCCAGGAATGAAACCTGATGTCTTCTTATGTAGATGAAGTCTCTTACATTATATTGAAGTGGAGTCCCCTTGTCCCCAGTTTGGTAGGCCGTGGCCAGCTGTTTGAACAGATATCAATGAGTTCTTTCAAGAGCTTTAAGTCTGTCAAGCTAGGGGGTGTGGAAGGGATCCTTAGGTCTTAGAGTTGGGGTTAGGTCCCTTACTGGAGGAAGGGCACCATAGAGAATTTCACAGGTGGTGAGGTTACACAAAGAAACAGAGGGAGTATTTCTTGCATGAAACAGTGGATAAGGCAGGAGCATAGTCCAATCTTTTATGCAGGTCTCTAAGAGTAATTTCGTAAAGGTCTATTTAATGGTTCTATTTATTTTTTCTACCTGTCCTGAGTTCTGGGGTCTATAAGCATAATGTAACTACCAATTAATAACCAGGGTACTGGTTAACCTATTCTCAGAACATGAGACAAAAAAAGAATCCCACACCAACACCCACAAAGGCACCTGCTTCCCCCAAGTACATCTGTGACTATCTGGAGTATTCTCTGACTGGTGGGTCATACTATGTTCCCCAAAAATAGCCTGTCTTGTCTCAGATCTGGTCTTCGTGGCCAATTCTGCGAAGATTTCAGGAGCCAGCTTGAGCCACTACCTGCTTTCTCAGGAAAGGCCCCTCTTCAGAGCTCTTCTGGCATTTGGCCATCCCCACATCAGTAGGTACCATGAAAGACTGACTCTGTCCCTGGTAAATCCAAAGAAGTGAGCCCACTAGGAGTAGGACTGGGACTGGCAATGGGTGCCTGGCTTCCTGGATCCCAAGTTCAGAGAGTTCCAACACCAAGGAAATGACGTGAGGTCACTTCCTTCAGAAACTGAAAGAGGTCACTCCCTTGGCAACCACTTTGTCCTAACAGTTGCTTCCTATGGTCTCTTGAGATGGAGGATGCCCCTACTTCCTGTGACACTTTCACAAGTTAGAATGGTATATAAACCATAGGCACTCAGGAATAGCTCTCCACACAGGCCTGGTTTGATCCATCTTCTCTACATTAATAAGAGAGAGGCTGATTCAGATACACTCCTTTATCCTGACCAGGTTGTTTGCCATGGAAGATGACTTTTGCTCTCTCAAGTCCTTCATAGCTGCCTACATCTTCTCCAGGAATGATTTCTGCATGGACCTTTGAGTTTCTAAGCAGGTGGAAGATCCCCTACATTCCTGTATTGTAAGACCAACACTGTCCCCGCTCTTCTGTAAAGTTAGATTGAGGGAACAGTGTATGTTAGGTTTAATAACATGTTCAATTTGGGTTAGGAATCATTCTTCGGGATGAATAATAGTATTGGGAAACTCTCTCAGATCTGGTCTCCTTGGCCAACTCAGTGAAGTTTTCAGGAACCAGTGGTGAGACACTGCCTGCTTTCTCATGAACTGGCCCTCTTCAGAGCTCTCCTGGCATTTGGCCATCCTCACATCAGTAGGTACCAAGAAAGTCTGACTCTGTCCTTGGTAAATACAAACATGTGAGCCCACTGGGATTGGGACTGGGACTGACTCTGGGTGCCTGGCTTCTTGGATCCCCAGTTCAGAGAGTTCCATCACCAAAGAAGTGAGGTAGGTCACTTCATTCAGAAACTGAATGAGGTCACTGCCTTGGCAAACACTTTGTCCTAAAAGTTGTTTCCTAGGTTCCCATGAGATGGAGCCTGCCCCTACTTACTGTGACACTTCAAGCTAAGAATTGTATATCAAAAATCGGCACCCGGGAACAGCTCTCCACACATGCCTGATTTGGTCCAACTACTCTACATTAAGAAGAGAGAGGCTGATTCAGACACATCCCTTCATTTTGACCTGGTTGTTTTCCATGGAAAATGAATTTTTCTCTCTCAGGTCCTCCATAGCTGTCAACATCTTCTCCAGGGATCATTTCTGTAAGGACCTTTGAGGTTCTCAGCAGGTGGAAGATCCCCTACATTCCTGTATTGTAAGACAAACTGTGTCCTTACTCTTTTGTAAAGTTAGATTGATGGAAGAGTGTATGGTTACGATTAATAACATATTCGATTTGAGTTAGGAATCATTCTACAGGATGAATAATGGTATTGGGAATCTGCGATATTTACAAGAATAAATAGGTGAAATGTAAGTATGAAAACAGAAATCTAGGTAAGATTTGAAGCCCAGAAGGGAATTGGGCCTTTGATTGTGACACTTAGCTTTGAATTATGTTCTGCACAGATGTCTCAGATAAATCGATATAAAATGGCATAGGACCTTGTACCTTGGATGATTGAATGTCGAAGAGAATATCCAGTCAAAAGGGGACAGTAGGTGGATTAGGAAGATAGTAAGTAAGTTTAGAAAAAAGAATGAGTATAGGAATTGGACCAAAAGTTCTTTAGCAACAGGGTTTCAGTTAGTGAGTGAATGTCAATGTCAGCACATGTGAAGAATGAGTCACAATGATGAACTGGGGAAAATATGTAGGAAAGCAGATATCTATAGAGACATTATGAAATCAGACAAAGTATAAAGTGAGTGATAGTATTAGATATTTTCAACAGGGTTGAATATGAATATATAATCTTAGGAAGAAACAAATATGTAATCATTAATAGGATTGACATTTGAGAGCATTAGCCAAATTGGACATGGATTTTTTTAGTAATCCATGTTTACATTCCATTTAGTCTTTGGTACAATCATAAGTGTGAACTTTGCATTTTGTGTCCAGAATATTACTGTGATAAAATGTTTATGTACATCAGTTGACAGAGTATTTTTTTCCACCATTTCTGGGAGCAATATTTTGAAGACATATAAATTAATATTGGGGGTACAAAGAGGTGTACCCTGTGTCTATGTATGTAGAGATAATGCATGAAGAGACCATACTGTGAATAAATAATATAACTGATTACACTTTAAATAATCGATTGAATTTATATCTGAAAATATGCAGAAAATCTTATATTGATATACAATCATTAATTCCAACCAATTATACATATAATGGTAATATTACTTTAATGGTTTATCAAGACGGGTGTGTGAGATTTGCTTCAAAGTGATAATGGAAATTGAAAATAATGTGTTTGGAAAGAAGTCTCATGAAACGAGCAGTCAAGAAACATTAAGGAATACATGTGTTCTGAATCAGGAAGTGATTGAAAGTGAAACAAATGCCTATCAATTTGATAAATTGTGGATGAAATATTTATCCTATGATGTGCATTAACTGAAGAAATAGTAATGTACCAGAGTTGAATAAAAATGAACGTCAAAATACACTTCATGTCCCATAGGAACATATACCCATTGATGTTAAACTGGGTGAGTTACTGTAGAAATATTAGGAGTTGTGTGCACCATTCACTGAAGTTTGTTTTCAGTACTAGGAAACAAATATGTATTTCAGGTGGATGAATATTTCTGATAATAATCTTGTGAAAAGTTGATCATAAATCCACATATATGAATATGAATGAATTTAGGGAGTGTATAATAAGACACATATATTTCATATTTTGAAAAATCTGGAGAGTATATATATATATATATATATATATATATATATATATATATATATATAAAACACACACACACACAGACATTAAAAAGTAGCAATATATATGGCAATCTAAATTAATCATGAAATATATATCATCCACAGATCCAAAAATATTAATTTTACTGAACATGGGTTTATGTATAATGTTGTTCAACTAGGAAGCTCACCCATAGGTTGAATTTTCAGTTCCAACAGTGTTTAGAATGAGTGATCTATTCTCACAAATTGTATCTGCCAATTCATCCACCTCACAAGAATGTACGTGTGGTACCAGGTAGGATTTGATATGTGCATATAAAAATACATGTGCTGAATAGGCTACAGAGAAAGGGAGACAGGAATTCAAATATTTGTTAACTTTCAAACACATGGAGAACTATTTAAATTGAAAATTTGCTAGATTTATAACTCCTACACTACATAATGCAAAAGGCAAGTCCAACTATGCACCATGCCTCCTCTGAACTGCTTGTATTTCTATTTTGTTGGGGTAATTTATCTCCATCATATTTGCATTAGTAGTCAGAGTCCAGTAGGGTAGGTTTTAGTGTCAGGGATTAAGTATTTCGAATGAAAAATTAGATAATGAATCCAATGTGTATGCAAAAAATCTTCCCATTCTCATCCAGAACAATGCCTTGACATTACATTCGCCCCAAGTAATACACAATTAGAGGAGAAGAGTTAGAAAATCTGTGAATACATATCTGGAATGGAAAATGCTCAGGAGTTCACAAGCTTGGATGTGGAAGGGGAGTTTCCAAAAGTAAGGGACAGGGTTGATAGACCCAACCTGATCATTTATTAAAATTGGGAGCCCACTTGCCAGAAAGCCATGAAAAGATAATTTTGGATTTATTATAAATTACTGCAAATTCTGAACCTGCTTGAATGTTTGCCCATGCCTTAAACTCACCCATGCCTGGCTCTCTGACCAGATTGCAGCCCTCTCTGAAACTTTAGTGACACCTCATAAATATTTTCTTTCCCTGGCCAGACAACGAGTCTCTGAGGCTCTAATGGTCCTCATAATTTCTGATGTTGGGGTGAGCTTAAAAAAAAAATGTAAACTACCGTTAGTGTGATGCTTGTTAAAGTTCTGTTATCTGTAACCCCCTTTTTGTGCATCTTTCTGGGCTATATAGCTGGGCTATAGGAAAGGTGGGTTTGCTGTCTTGCTCCCGCCATTTTGGGAGGGAGAGGTAGCCTTTCCCTTTGAAATAATTAGCTTGCCTTAATTTGATTTTACTAGGAGTCAGTGGTCTTTACATGCGTTCCTGGTCTAATATTTTGGAGTTCCCCAGTGAGATGACCCTGCCGGACAAGATCACAAGACCAGACTGCTGTAAATTCTGAAGTTGGCCTTCCTTCCAGGGCTCCAAGCTTGAGAGCAACTCTAGGGTTTGTGCAACTTGAGATGGTCCAAGGCCTTGGAGTTAGCCTTCAGTTCAGGGAGCACTGCAGTGAACCACCGCATTAAAACTATTAGCAAGCACCTGGTGGAGGAGGCATCCATAGGTAATTGGTGCCTTTATAACATCTGATATCCGGTTAAGGGAGATCTCTTCTGATGACAGAGAGGTGGACTGAGGAGGCTCACATATACTCCTGTCTGGGACAGTAACAAGAATCATTCTGTCATCTGTTCTGTTCTCTAGGGAATTCATCTGGAAGGGTAGAGAGGTGCCAACGGGCACGCATGCGCTCCTACGGGGAGCTTTAGGAAGACATTGCATTGCTCCTCTGTTTTCCTGTTTCGGCGCCGGATTTCTGTTTTTTTTTTTTTTTTTGTTGTTGTTGTTGTTTTGTTCTGTGTTCTATATGTTTTTTGTTTGTTTGTTTTTGTGCATTTTGTTGTGTGATTTCTGTGGTGAAAACTTAAGGATATCGGACATGAAAATAAAGCAAGTAAGCCTGACACCCTTTGGACTGAGTTTAAAGGAACTGCATTGAACTTTACACCCGTTTGTTAAGCAGTATGATAGAAGCCCCTAGCTGGCTGCCTGGAGCACACTCACTGCAGAGGGCAGTGCCTGCGGGGGACCTAAGAACTGAGTATCTCCCAGGTTAATAAGTGAAACTCCTTTAAAATCCCTTGTCCCTCCAGATAAAGAGAGTCACAACCTTTTGGCAGAGTCCCTGTGTTTATCTTTGTTAGCAAAGCAATAAACCTTCGTTTTTCTTTTTCTCAAAACCCTGTCCTCATTTTTAAATTGGCATTAATTGGCTTCAAGTTCAGGAACCCAACTTTAAGTTACAAATTTTGATAACCCACCCGCACCCTGGAACTTTTTGAGAGCTGACTACAGAAATGTTAGGAGATGGAGCATGCTTGTGGTGGAACTGAAACAGAGGAGCAAATCCTGTAAGTAAAAGGAGGGACTGAGGGACTCCCAGCAGCTGCTGAAGCCTTATTTTTTCAGAGAATTCCCTAGGTCTTTCCCTGCAATTTAACGATAATGCCACCTCTGTCATCTTAAAAAAAGAGGGAAAAAAAGGGGACACTAAATGCAGGAAAGTCACTATGGAGACCCTTGATTTTACATTTCAGGATGCTCCTCTGTGAAAACATCTGGACCCCTTGTGGGGACATCTGTGGTGCAACTGGTGTAGGAGATTTTTCTCTTATCTGCTCTGTTTTAAAGGCTTCTGTCTGTCAGTCATAGTCTGGAGCTCCTTTCTGTCTGTCGTGTGTCTTTGTTTCTGGCACTTTAAGACATGTGCAATAATGTGTTGATATTATATATTGTTTCTTGGGAATGATTTTACCTGAATGTGTGTCTAAATGATGATGTTTTATTGTAACAATCTGGTAGCTTATTGGGTTTTTGAAGCATTGCAGAATCTTGCCGTTAAAAGTCAGATTGAGATAATTGTTTAGTTTATGATTTCAGATAATTCATGCCAGAGAACTTAAATACTTAGGATGGAAAACTAAAGAACTCTACTTCCAAGTTGGCAAGAAATTTTCCAATCATTCAGTCTTTTTTTTTTCACCAATTTTTAATTGGGTAGCCTGGGAAAATGTCACTGTGTGTACCAGTGCATTAATTTGGACAAGGATAGTAAATCATAGTATGGTATCTGTTGACAACACAAGATGTAAAGATATAAAATTTTGTAAATTTTGTCTTAAGCTTGTATCAAAATTTTCAACATCCTATCTGGAAAATTATGGTTAAAATGCGTTAGACCTGAGGTGTCTGCTCAGAATAGCAGTTTTTTCCTGCTCCTTCCAGACCTCAGCCAGGACTTAGATTGAAATGCAAATGAAAGAAGCCTGCAAGATCAGTAGGAGACTGATATGAGGCTTAAGGAAAAAAAAAAGTAAATAGTATGGTATTTACTAATTACTGGTCAGTTATTTTTTCTAGGACTCTTATTTTTTTCCTTAGATCCTTTAATTTTTCTAACTCATAATTTTGATCCTACAGACCTAGGTTAATGTTTTTCTGATCAGTTCTATCTTTGACCAACTGTGGAGTTTTTAAAACATGGCAATGGAGATTTCACCTGCTAAAAGCTACAAGGCCTTTACTATTATTATGTGTGCACACTTTTGTTATTTGTTGTATGTCTATATATATATATATATTCTTAATCATATATATGATACAGAAATTAACATATATAAGGAGCGCTCATAATAAAAAAGCACTCATAAAAACAAATTTTAAGGGATGCCCTCTCTCACCACTTCGGTTCAACATAGTTCTCAAATCACTGGCCAGAGCAATTAGACAGACGAAAAAAATTAAAGGCATAAAAATAGGAAAAGAACTCAAATTATCACTATTTGCAGATGACATGATTCTATACCTAGCAGACCCAAAAGGGTCTACAAAGAAACTACTAGAGCTAATAAATGAATTCAGCAAAGTGGCAGGATATAATATCAACACACATAAATCAAAGACATTCCTGTATATGAGCCACAAATCCTCTGAAATGGAAATGAGGACAACCACCCCATTCACAATATCCTCAAATAAAATAAAATACTTGGGAATTAACCTAACAAAAGAGGTGAAAGACTTATACAATGAAAACTACAGAAACCTAAAGAGAGAAATATAAGAAGATCTTAGAAGATGGAAAAATATACCCTGTTCATGGATAGGTAGAACTAACATCATCAAAATGGCGATATTACCAAAAGTTCTCTATAGGTTTAATGCAATGCCAATCAAAATCCCAACGGCATTTCTTGTAGAAATAGAGAAAGCAATCATGAAATTCATATGGAAAAATAAAAGACCCAGAATAGCAAAAACAATGCTAAGCAGGAAGTGTGAATCAGGCGGGATAGCTATACCAGACTTCAAACTATACTATAGAGCAATAGTAACAAAAACAGCAGGGTACTGGTACCAAAACAGGTGGGTGGACCAATGGTACAGAATAGAGGACACAGAAACCAATCCACAAAACTACAACTATCTTATATTCGATAAAGGGGCTAAAAGCATGCAATTGAAGAAGGATAGCATCTTCAACAAATGGTGTTGGGAAAACTGGAAATCCATATGCAACAAAATGAAACTGAATCCCTTTCTCTTGCCATGCACAAAAGTTAACTCAAAGTGGATCAAGGAACTTGATATCAAATCAGAGACATGGCGTCTGATAGAAGAAAAAGTTGGCTATGATCTACATACTGTGGGGTTGGGCTCCAAATTCCTCAATAGGACACCCATAGCACAAGTGTTAATAACTAGAATCAACAAATGGGACTTACTCAAACTAAAAAGTTTTTTCTCAGCAAAAGAAAGAATAAGAGAGGTAAATAGGGATCCTACGTCCTGGGAACAAATCTTTACTCCTCACACTTCACACAGAGCCCTAATATCGAGAATATACAAAGAACTCAAAAAATTAGACAATAAGATAACAAATAACCCAATCAACAAATGGGCCAAGGGCCTGAATAGAAATTTCTCAGAGGAGGACATACAATCAATCAACAAGTATATGAAAAAATGCTCACCATCTCTAGCAGTCAGAGAAATGCAAATCAAAACCACCCTAAGATAACATCTCACTCCAGTAAGATTAGCAGCCATTAGGAAGTCAAACAACAACAAGTGCTGGCGAGGATGTTGGGAAAAGGGTACTCTTGTACATTGCTGGTGGGACTGCAAATTGGTGCGGCCAATTTGGAAAGCAGTATGGAGATTTCTTGGAAAGCTGGGAATAAAACCACCATTTGATCCAGCTATTCCCCTACTCGGTCTATTCCCTAAAGACCTAAAAAGAGCACACTATAGGGACACTGCTACATCCATGTTCATAGCAGCACAATTCACAATAGCAAGACTGTGGAAGCAAAACCTAGATGCCATTCAATAGACGAATGGATAAAAAATATGTGGCATTTTTACACAATGGAGTATTACTCTGCATTAAGAAATGACAAAATCATAGAATTTGGAGAGAAATGGATGGCATTAGAGCAGATTATGCTAAGTGAAGCTAGCCAATCCCTCAAAAACAAATGGCAAATGTCTTCTTTGATATAAGGAGAGTAACTAAGAACAGAGTAGGGACGAAGAGCATGAGAAGAAGATTAACATTAAACAGGGATGAGAGGTGGGTGGGAAAGGGAGAGAGAAGGGAAATTTCCTGTAAATGGAAGGAGACCCTCAGGGGTATACAAAATTACATACAAGAGGAAGTGAGGGGAAAGGAGGAAAAATATGAGGGGGGAGAAATGAATTACAGTAGAGGGGGTAGAGAGAGAAGAGGGGAGGGGATGGGGGAGTGGGGATAGTAGAGGATAGGAAAGGCAGCAGAATACAACAGACACCAGAATGGCAATATGTAAATCAATGGTTGTGCAACTGATGTGATTCTGCAATCTGTATATGGGGTAAAAACGGGAGTTCATATCCCACTTGAATCAAGTGTGAAATATAATATATCAAGAACTATGTAATGTTTTGAACAACCTACAATAAAAATTAATTTAAAAAAAGTGGATCCAAAGATCTTTAATTCACGTGATTAAAATTGTTCAATTTAAATTGGATAAACAGATAAAAATAAATGTTTTTAAATTTAAGCTTACAAGTTTTTATAGGTGTTCAAAAATCTAATAAAATATTAATATCTACAAAATGTCTAAAATGCCTTGATTCTAGGACTTATCCTTCAACAAAAAAATGGTTTACACTCTTCAATACATTTGTCTAATATTTTAATAAATAAGTAAAGTAAATTTGATGTGGAATTTCTCATTCTTGAGTACATTTGTTAGATACCCGATTGATTTACTAAGGTCTGTATCAGATTGTAAAAATCAGTCATGTGTTAAAGAGACAAAAATTTCTGAAAACATAAGTTTACCCATAACATTGTGTTTATTAAGTTTTATTTTTTCTAGAGCAAGCAACCATAAAAATTAAACAACTGATTAAATAAGAACTGTTATTTTAGAGCACTCTACTGCCATTTCTTTAAAAGCTAAACTTGGTTAATCTAGAAATATCAATGTAATTTTGATGCTATTAATGTGCTCATATCTTCCAGGTATACAAGTCTGTAAGTTAGAAACATTTAAAGAGCATTATATCAAGCTGGTATTCTGAAGTTGTATGGTAAAAAAAATGTACTGGGGATTTATTTACCTGTTATCAATAAGATATGTAAAGTTTTATGTTACTTTTTTCATTGGGGAACAATTTAAATGTATTTTTAAGTTAATCAGAGCCTAATATATGTAAAGGTTAAAATCTTTCAGCCTTTCTTTAATCCATGTTTTAAATGTGATGTCATATGATGTTAGATAATGTTCATGTGACCTCAAACAATTTATGTAAACTTTGTAAAATGATATTTAAAAAACAATGATCAGCTTTAGAACTAAAACACTTAATATTTATAAAGAGGCCTGCCTTACCTGAGATAAGGCTCTGTGTCCCATCTTACTACATGTGAGAATGACTACAAAAGGAGTAGGTCAGATTTTATTTCATTTAAAGTTATGTTCAAAAGTTCTTTTGTTTTTCTGTGAAGATTACTAGGATCTCAAACAGGGCATATAATGTATAACTCAGCCAAAAAATTCAGGGTAGCTATTACAGAAACTAAGTATTTTTACTCTTGTTAAAAAATTTTATTTTTAATTTGCTTATAAGTGATCTAAAGATTCCCTGATAGTCTTTTACCGAAGTGTTGCTTTAATAACACAACATGGGTTAATTTAAGATAATAAGTCATCACCTACAAGACAGACAGAATAATACATATCCCAATTAATGAAAAGATAAATAATAATTAAGTTATAGATATTAAAGCCCAGTACTCTCAATATAAGGCTGTTAAAATTTATTTGCTGGATGTTTAAGATTAGGATTTAAAATTAAAGTTAAATGAATCGGCCAAGAAAACAAATATTAATATTTTAAGGTATACACTTTATGTTAGCCTCCCAAAATAAGTAAGACTGGAGGTTACAAAGAAGGATTCTCAGACAGGAATGCCTGATAACTATAAAAAGAGACTATTAAGAGGAGCTGCCAGAGGCAGAAAATTTAGTTTAGGGCCTACAGATATTCCTAACCTACAGAGGTAGGCTTGGTGTTTGCTAGTACGATTATCCAGCCCTGAGTAACAGAATTAAAGGTTTCTCTATTAGACACAGAGGTCATACTAGAAAAAGGATTTTGCAAGATCAGATGACATTAAATTAATAAACTGTATCTTATGGGGAGGGACAACTGTAAAACAAAAAATTAAATATTAAGTTGACAGTCCTGATAACTGAGGATATTAAAGAATGGTGAGGGAACTTCTATAAGGTGACATGTTCCAGCTGCTGCAACATTTATTCATTACTCATGGTTTTTGTTACTCTCATAGAAGAACCCATTCCCAGATGACTTTACAACCTGTTCTTCCCCAACCAGACTTCAAACCAAGCTGAAATCTAAAAGGCAACTCATGTCCCTCAACTAAATTCTAAAAGGCAACTCATGTCCCTCATGCCATGACCCTTACGTCACCCTCTCTCAGCGCAGAAGAATCCAAAATGCGTGAGGCCTCCCTTCTTACAACAATGGAGCCAAAAATAAATAGACTATCAATATACGTAATTAATTAAGTCAGGTAAAATCAGGGAGACCCGTTTTGGGTGAGTTCTAGAAATTTGGAGACTGTTACCTGAGGGATTTGAATTTCCTCAGTGCACTTCCCTTAATCTATCAAAGATTTGAAAGGAACACATAAGAAAAGGGGGGAATGATAGGCCCAACCTGATCTTTTATTAAAATTGGGAGCCATCTTGCCACAAAGCCATGATAAGATAATTTTGGCTTTACTATAAATTACTGCAAATTCTGAACCTGCATGGAATGCCTGCCCATGCCTTGAACTCACCCATGTCTGGCTCTCTGACCAGATAGCAGCACTCTGTGAAACATTAGCGACACATCATAAATATTGGCCTTCCCTGGACAGACAATGACCATCTCTGAGGGTCTAATGGTCCTCACAAATTCTGATGTTGGGGCCAGCAAAAAAAAAAAAAAAAATATATATATATATATATATATATATATATATATATATATATATATATATATATATATATATATATATATATATATATATATATAAACTACCATTAGTGTGATGCTTGTCCGAGTTCTGTTATCTCTAACCCCCCTTTTGTGTAACTTTCTGGGCTTTAAAGCTGGGCTGTAGGTAAGTTGGGGTTGCTGTCTTGTTCCGGTTGTTTTGGGAGGGAGAGTTAGCCTGGCTGGTGAAAATAATAAGCTTAGTTTAATTTGATTTTAATTGGAGTCAGTGGTCTTTTCTTGCATCCTTGTCTAACAGGTAAACACTCCACAAACATGGAGCTCTGCTGGCCTAACGACTTTTTGAGAAACTGCCTCTGAGGTTGGGCACTTGAAATATATGTTGTTTTCAGGAGCTTTAGCTTCCTTTGTGGTGAGACCATCAAAGCTGGCTCTGCATCTATGTGACCTAAAGAAATTGGTTTCTTATTTTCCAATGAAAATGAGGCAAAGTGCTGAATTCTCTCTTTGTAGGTAAACTGTGGCCACTGAAGGCTAAGTGTCTCCCTGTGTGGACTGTGTACCCATTTAGTCATCCTCCACTATTCATGGTGTTTCTTGCTGCTGCACTGGGAGTTTGGTATTTGCTCTACGAAATACAAGAAGTTCAACTGGGACACAGTGCTGAAGGTAGTTCTGTCACGTGTGGTTGGTCAGAGTCTGCAAGAGAATGCACCAACCAGGATTCTATCCCACATAGCTTGCCCACTTGAAGATAGCAACCTGATTCGTAACATTGCCCTGAAACCTCTCCATATAACAAGATGCCTTTACATATAAGGGTCTGCTGGCTGCACCATGTCAGTCACAAGCCATTTGGAAGTCAATGGTAGATCCAAATGGCCCCAACACAAATGTTTTATCCCACACCTGCACACCACAGTTCTGGGCCCAATACTCAGCAGGCTCCAACATACTGGCATTTCAGTTCTACACCATTTTCATGAAACCCAGTCAATCAAACCACTGTCTGGAACACTCCTGATCAGCAACAGGACATCCAAATGTTCTCCTCTGACACCTGGTTATGGGAATTTCAAAAATTTCTTGGTATTTATCTAGCATTTTTCACGGATGAAGTTGGAGGCACTGTAGGTTTCAATTCTTTCAAGAACCATTAAATGGTATGGAAGCTCATTTCAATGAAAGCTCTGGAGAATTCTCACAGTCAAGGCTTCCCAAAGAGTGGCCAAAAGATCACATGAACCCAGGCCCATTGAGGTCTAGAGTGTGAGGTCCATGTTTGTTTTGAATCTCATCTATGGCTGCCAAGTCTTTCATAATAAAATCATGTGATATCCTGGCTGAGATTCCTGATGCTCTGTGGAAAGCCACCCTGGGACTTGATCTCAGTTTCCAAGGGCGACTCTAATGCGTGGCCTCCTAAAATCCCAAGAGAACTCATGGCAATATTTCTCTGAGGTCAGTTTCAGAACTCAGTCTGTAAGGGGAATCACACCAGACTTCAAGCCCAGGTGGACCCAGTCATCTATTTCAACCACCACACAAATGACCACAATTAAAACCAAAACACTCCCACATGGCCCTCATCTTCTTCCATATAGACACTCATCATAACCTCTGGCTGGGGTTTTCCATGAGGGGCAAAGCTCACGACAGTGTCCAAAATAAGCTCCCTTACCCCTCATTTGCCTAAAATCAGGGTGGCCTGGACACCCTTCCTGTGAACCAGTAGTGATCAAATATGCCTGCCATTTGTACTGCCCAGCTTCTCCAATATGAGGCCTACTGACTGTTTGGTATAGATTTTTTATGTGAATTGGAGTCATGAGAAAACCCAAGCAATTACGGGCTAGCCTCTGCAGGGTTTTGAAGAACTCATTTGACCCAATGGATCCCTCTTCTCACTTGATGTAGGTCAGAAACCTTACAGAGGAAGGCGAGGGACTTCAACCACAATGACTGCCCTTTTGGCCATTTTGGTTTTGGAAGCACAAAAGGAATGTTTCTTTAGATCCATCAGGTGCTGAGAATCTAAGCCACAGCCTCACACAGGGCCAAGAGGCTGATTCAGACACATCCCTTTTGGAAGAAATTAAGCAAAGAGCCACAGGTGATGCCCATTCATTTCCATTTGAAAACTGTTTTCTTCAGGCTTCACAAAGGGTTGGCCTGAGGCAAAGACCTTCCTGACATTCAGGGCAACAGAACATTATGTAAGAAAAGGCCCAAAGCAGGGTTTCTCCACTGAGATTTTACTGGTCACACTGTTATCTGAGTTTTCTGAGATGCTCGCCATTCCCTTCAGCTATCCAGTACATGGCCATGTCACAGAGCTTGGAGGTGGTACATATCTTGGACTCAAAACCATGAGCCTGTTGTGGAGAGTGGCCAGAATTCAGGAAGAGTACAGGAACTTAGGAATATTGTAGGTGTTGCCCATCCATAAGGCAAGCCACAGTCCTTTCATAAATTGGGCAGGATGAATGCTGTTAAACTTTCTCCTGGAGAGGACAAATCCATTGATGCATTATCTTTTCTAATGTCTACAACCAGAGATACAGTGGGATACACAGATATAGAAACACTTGCCTTGTCAAACAACTTACTAGAAACAGTCCACTCAATACCAAACAAATAGCCTTTCCTACCTATCACGCCTTTCCTACTGTATCAACATACACTAGTTATTCATCACCCCCTGCCCCGGTTATTTTGCTGCAGTGGGACTGCTGCAGATGGTGGCCCATACAGGGAGCCCTGGGACACTTGGGGGTAAGTGACGAATAAAAGCTGCCCATCCATAGATAGGATGGGAGCAAATCTGCTCATCCCTAGGCAGATAGGGGGAGAGGAAAAACGGTCATTTCAAAAAATGGAGAAGATTGATACAGTATGATTGTGTCTTGTTTTATCTCAGTGTATTGTATTGTCTTTGTGATGAAAATAAGGAAGGGGTGAGAAGTAAATTGATAATGGAAAGAGGCACCCCAGTGGAAACAAGTGCAATTAGGGCATGTGTTGATGGAAGCCCAGGAAGTCTAATCAGAAAGAAAAAGAAAGTTAAGAAGAAGAAGGATTATCAGGAAAAAAGTTTCAGCAAAAGGCTGTTACTGAATACTTTTCGTTTCCGGAGTGTGTGTGAATAGGCGCCTCTGCTGCCACATGCTCAAGCCAGTCACTGTGCAGCAAGGGCTTTTCAAGCAGTGGCAGCCGGCAATTCCCCGCCCCCAGCCTGGGGAGCGGGGCCCCGTGGCAGTTTGAGTCCTGGACACTCCCCAGGGCCATCTGTGGCTGCCCAGGATGCTACAGCCAGCCATAGATGCTACTGGCTCCCTGATGTTTGGTCATTTTCAATGCCAATAACTAAGCTACAATGGTTCTCCCACACCCAGAAGATAATAAATAATAAGCACTATTAAGGCTTTTTTCAAATGTAAAAAACCTTGAGATAATGTACTAAATTTTTCAGAAGGTTGTTTTCTTAGCACCTGGTGGAATACTATAGGATTTTCTTTAGCCAGTGGTAGGAGTTCCTGCCTTCATCCCAGTGCCGGTGAGGACAAGGGTGGAAGAATTTCCAGTGTTGCTGAAAACCGGAGGAGACTTCGGCTGAGAAACGGAGGAGACTTTGGATCAAGCTAGCTGCCTTCAGAACTTTCCTGGGCTGTGATTTAAGCTAGCTGCCTGCAGAATTTACATGGACTATGATTTAAGCTAGCTGCCTGCAGAACTTACCAGGACTGTGATTTAAGCTAGCTGCCTGCAGAACATACCTGGACTGTGGTTTACCTGAACTGTGAGTTAATCTATTGAGACACTGCTTTACCTGGACTGAGACAACAAACTGTAATCTATAACAAATTTTAACTCGGTGTCTTTGCTAACAGTGTCATTGCTGGTATTATTTCTCCAAGTGCTTCATCAATTGGCTTGTATTGTGACATTTTGTATCCTCCCTTTCTGTTTGTAGCAGGTTATTTATGGTGTTTCTGTAAAAACCACTGTGGTCTTTATTTAAATTAAATAAAAGGGGGAAATGTTAGAGTCTGTAAACATGTCAAAATAACACCTGGCATTTGCCAGGGGAATGTTAGAGTGTGTAAACAAGTCTGGATGATGCCTAGCAAAATGCCAGAGGGAGTGGTTTGAGATGTAACAAAAGCGAGCCATTAAGTGTGGAGATTCCTGATTGGTTGACTGCAGTATCTAGTTTATGTTAATTAGATAACCTGGGTGGAATGTATAAATACCTCTATTGTCCTACAATAAATGGCTTCCACTCCTGCTATATCAACATACACATGTTATTCATAACCCCCACCCCCCGGTTATTTTGCTCCAACCGGACCGCGGCAGTATCTGCCAAGTCAGAAACCTCTCAAGTATGAACATGTGATACCAGGTAGGATTCTATATGTGCATATAAAAATACATGTGCTGAATAGGCTACACAAAAAGGGAGAGAGGAATTCACATATTTGTTAACTTTAAAAACACATGGAGAACTATTTTAATTAAAAATTGACTAGATTTATAACTCCTACCCTATATAATGCAAAAGGCAAGTCCAACTATACAACATGACTCCTCTGAACTGCTTGTATTTCTATTTTGTTTGGGTTATTAATCTCCATCATATTAGGATTAGTAGTCAGAGTCTAGTAGGGTATGGGTTAGTGTCCAAAATAAGCTCCCTTGCCCCTCATTTGCCTAAAGTCATGGTGGCCTGGACACCCTGCATGTGAACCAGGAGTGATAAAATAGGACTGCAGTTAATACAGCTCTGCTTCTCCAATTTGAGGCCTACTGAGTGTCAGGTAACAATTCTTTATGTGATTTGGAGTCATGAGAAAACACAACCACTTCTTCAGGGCATTGAAGAATTCATTTGAACCAAAGGATTCCTATTCTCACTTGATGTAGGTCAGAAACCTAACAAAGGAACGCAAGAGACTTCATTCACCATAACAGATGTTTTTGCCATTTTGGTTATGGATGCACACATGGGATCTTTCTTTAGATCCATGAGGTGCTGAGAATCTAAGCCACAACCGCACACAGGGCCAAGAGGCTGATTCAGACACATCCCTTTACAAAGAAATTAAGCAAAGAGCCACAGGTGATGCCCTTTCATTTCCATTTGAAAACTGTTTTCTTCAGGCTTAACAAAGGGGTGGGCTGAGGGAAAGAACTTCCTGACATTCAGGGCAACAGAAATATAGGTAAGAGAATGGCCAAAGCAGGATTTCTCCACTGAGGCTTTCCTGGTCACACTGATATCTGAGTTTTCTGTGATTCTCCCATTCCTTTCAGCTGTCCAGTACATGGCCATGGCACAGAGCTTGGAGGTGGTATATATCTTGGACACAAAACCATGAGCCTATTCTGGAGAGTGGCCAGAATTCAGGAAGAAAACAGGAACTTAGGAAGATAGTAGGTGTTCCCCATCCATAAGACACACCGCAGTCCATCCATCAGTTGAGCAGGATGAATGCTGGGAAGCTTTCTACTAGACAGGATGCATCCATTGGTGCATTCTGTTTTTTAATGTCCAAAACCACGTACACAGTGGGATACACCGAACTAGAATCACTCACCTTGTCAAACGATTTACTAGAAACAGTCCATTCCAAACCAAACAAACCACCTTTCCTACCTATTTTCAGAACATGAGACAAAACCACAAACTCACACCCACACCCACAAAGGCATCTCCTTCCCACAAGTAAGTCTCTGACTCTCCAGTGTGTCCTCTGTCTGTTGAGCCAAACTATGTTCCCCGAAATGGCCAGTCCTGTCTCAGTTCTGGTTGCCTTGGCCAACTCTGTGAAGTTGTCAGGATCCAGTGGTGAGCCACTACCTGCTTTCTCAGGAAAGACCCTCTTCATATCTGTCCTGGCATTTGGCCATTCTCTCAGCAGTAGGTACCAAGAAAGACTGACTCTGTCCTTGGTAAATCCAAACAACTGAGCCCAGTGGGAGTGGGACTGGGACTGGCTCTGGGTGTCTGGCATCTTGGATCCCAATTTCAGAGAGTTCCAATACCAAGGAAGTGAGGTAGGACACTTCCTTCAAGAACTGAATGAGTTCACTCCCTTGGCAACCACTTTGTCCTAACAGTTGGTTCCAAGGGTCCCATGAGATAGAGGCTGCCCCTACTTCCTGTGACACTTTCGCAAGTTAGAATGGTATATCAACCATAGGCACCCGGGAACATCTCTCAACAAAGGCCTGGTTTGGTCCACCTTCTCTACATTTAGAATAGAGAGACTGATTCAGACACGACCCTTCATCCTGACCAGGTGGTTTGCCATGCAAGGTGACTTTTGCTCTCTCAACTCCTTCATAGCTGCCTACATCTTCTCCAGGTATCATTTCTGTATGGACCTTTGAGGTTCTCAGCAGGTTTAAGATGACCTACATTCCTGTATTGTAAAAACAACTCTGTCCCTGCTCTTCTGTAAACTTAGATTGAGGGAAGAGTGTATGGTTAGGGTTAATAAAAGGTTCGATTTGGGTTAAGAATCATTCTGCAGGATGAATAATTGTATTGGGAACCTGTAATATTTACAAGAATGTAAAAGTGAAATATTAGAATGAAAACAGAAATCTAGGTAAGATTTGAAGCCCAGAAGGGTATTGGGCCCTTGATTGGGATACTTAGCTTTGAATTATGTTCTGCAGAGATGTCTCAGATAAATCGATGTACAATGGCATAGGACCTTGTACCTTGGATGATGGAATGTCGAAGAGAACTTCTAGTCAAAAAGGGATACTCGGTATTATTTGAAAGATAGTCAGTAGGTTTAGAAAGCAGAGAGAGTGTAGGATTTAAACCAAAAGTTCTTTAGCAATAGGGTTTCGGGTAGAGAGTGAATGAAAATGTGAGCACATGTGAAGAGTCAGTCACAATGATAAACTGTGGAAAATATGTAGGAAAGCAGATATTAATAGAGACATTAGTAAATCAGGCAAATGATAAAGTGATTGATAGGATTAGACATTTTCAACAGGCTTGAGGTAAAATATATAATCTTAGGAAGAAACAAATATGTAGTGACCAATAGGATTCACATTTGAGAGCGTTAGGCAACCTGGACATGGATGTTTTTAGTAATGCATACTCACTTTCCATTAAGCCTTTGGTAAAATCATAAGTGTGAACTTTGCTTTTTGTGTCCAGAAAATTACTGTGATAAAATGTATATGTAGATCAGATGACATAAGTATTTATTCCACCGTTTCTGGGAGCAATATTTTGAAGATATATAAATTAGTACTGGCGTTACAAATGGGTGTACCCTGTGTCTAGGAATATAGAGATAATGCATGAATAGACAAAACTTTGATTAAACAATGTAACAAGTTCTAAATTTAAATAATGGATTGAATTGATATCTGAAAATATACAGGAAATCTTATATTGATATGCAATCATTCAATCCAACCAGGTATCCATCTTATTTTAATATTAGGCTTATGGATTATCATAAAGAGTGTGTGAATTTTGTTTCAAAGGTGATTATGGATTTCAGAAATAATGAGTTTGGAAAGAAGTCTCATGAAGAGACCAGACAAGAAACCTGGAGGAATACAAGAGTTTTGAATAAGGAAGTTATTGAAAGCGAAACAAATGCCTATAAATTTGTGAACTTGTTAATGAAATATATATCCTATGATGTGCATAAACTGAAGAAATAATAATGTACCAGTTTTGTTAAAAAATGAACGTCAAAATACACATCATGTCCCATAGGAATCTACAAGCATTGATGTTAAACTGGGACAGTTACTGTAGAAATATTTGGATTTGTATGCACCATTCACTGAAGTTTGTTTTTAGTACTAGGAAACAAATATGTATTTCAGGTGGATGAATATTTTTGAAAATAATCTTGTGAAAAGTTGATTATAAATCCACATACATGTACATGAATGAATTTAGGGAGTATATAATAAGACACATATGTTTCATATTTTCAAAAATCTGGAGAGTGTATATCTATCTATCTATCTATCTATCTATACACACACACACACACACACTCAAACAGACATTAAAATGTAGCAATATATATATATATATATATATATATATATATATATATATATATATATATATATATATATATATATATATATATCATGAAATATATATAATCCACAGAGCCAAAAATATTAATTTTACTAAACGTGGATTTATGTATAATGTTGTTCAACTAGGAAGTCACCCATAGTTTGAATTTTCACTTCCAACAGCATTCAGAGGAGTGATCTCTTCTGACAATTTGTATCTGCTAAGTCAGCAACCTCTCAAGAATGTACATGTGATACCAGGTAGGATTCTAAATGTGCATATAAAAATACATGTTCTGAATAGGCTACAGAGAAAGGGAGAGAGGAATTCACATGGTTGTGAACTTTAAAAACACATGGAGAACTGTTTCAATTAAAAATTGACTAAATTTATAACTCCTACCCTATATAATGCAAAAGGCAAGTACAACTATACAACATGAATCCTCAAAACTTCTTGTATTTCTATTCTGTTGGGGTTATTATTCTCCATCATGTTAGGATTACTAGTCAGAGTCTAGTAGGGTATGGGTTAGTGTCCAAAATAAGCTCCCTTGCCGCTCATTTGCCTAAAGTCATGGTGGCCTGGACACCCTGCATGTGAACCAGGAGTGATAAAATAAGACCGCAGTTAATACTGATCTGCTTCTCCAATTTGAGGCCTACTGACTGTCAGGTATAGATTCTTTATGTGAATTGGAGTCATAAGAAAACCCAAGCACTTCTTCAGGGCTTTCAAAAATTTATTTGAACCAAAGGATCCCTATTCTCACTTGATGTAGTTCAGGAACCTAACAAAGAAAGGCAAGAGACTTCATCCATCATAACTGATCTTTTTGAAATTTTGGTTTTGGATGCACACATCGGATCTTTCTTTAGATCCATCAGGGGCTGAGAATCTAAGCCACAACCGCACACAGGGCCAAAGGGTGATTCAGACACATCCCTTTGCAAAGAAATTAAGCAAAGAGCCACAGGTGATGCCCATTCATTTTCATTTGAAAACTCTTTTTTTCAGGCTTCACATGAGGGTGGCCTGAGGCAAAGAACTTCCTGACATTCAGGGAAACAGATACATAGTAAGAGAATGGCCCATAGCAGGGTTTCTCCACTGAGACTTTCCTGGTCACACTGATATCTGAGTTTTCTGATATTCTCCCATTCCCTTCAGCTGTCCAGTACATGGCCATTTAACAGAGCTTGAGGTGGTACATATCTTAAACACAAAACTATGTGCCTATTCGGGAGAGTGGCCAGAATTCAGGAAGAAAACAGGAACTTAGGCAGATAGTAGGTGTTGCCCATCCATGAGGCAAGCCGCAGTCCATTCATCAATTGGGCAGGATGAATGCTGCGAAGCTTTCTACTAGACAGAACACATCAACTGATGCATTCTCTTTTCTAATGTCGACAACCACGGACACAGTGGGATACACAGACATAGAAAGACTCGCCTTGTCAAACGACTTACTAGAAACAGTTCACTACAATCCAATCAAACCGCCTTTCTTTCGTATTCTCAGAACATGAGACAAAACCACAAACCCACACCCACACCCGCAAAGGCACCTCCTTCCCCCAAGTAGGTCTGTCATATCCGGAGTGTCCTCTGACTGGTGGGCCATACTATGTTCTCCCAAAATGGCCTGTCCTGTCTCAGATCTGCTCTACTTTGCCAACTCTGTGAAGTAGTCAGGAGCCAGCGGTGATCCACTACCTGCTTTATCAGGATAGGACCCTC
Organism: Callospermophilus lateralis; assembly: GCF_048772815.1. Lineage (NCBI taxonomy): Eukaryota > Metazoa > Chordata > Mammalia > Rodentia > Sciuridae > Callospermophilus > Callospermophilus lateralis. The sequence continues at coordinate 484,271 of NW_027514349.1, read as the reverse complement.
TTCAGAGGTTTCCTGGCATTTGGCCATCCTCAAATCAGTAGGTACCAAGAAATATTGACTCTGTCCTTCGTAAATCCAAACAAGTTAGACCACTGGGACTTGGACGGGTTATGGCTCTGGGTGCCTGGCTTCCTGGATCCCAAGTTCAGAGACTTCCATCACCAAGGAAGTGAGGTGAAGTCACTTCCTTGAGGAACTGAATGAGGTCACTGCCTTGGAAACCACGTTGTCCTAACATTTGCCTCCAAGGTTCCCATGAGATGGAGGATGCCCCTACATCCTTTGACACTTTCACAAGTTCGAATCGTATATCAAACATAGGGACCAGGGAACAGCTCTCCACACAGGCATGGTTTGGTCTATCTTCTCTGTATTAAGAAGAATGAGGCTGATTCAGACACATTCCTTAATTCTACCAGGTTGTTTGCCATTGAGATGACTTTTGCTCTCTCAGGTCCTTCATCGCTGCCTACATCTTCTCCAGGGATCATTTCTGCATGTACCTTTGAGGTTCTCAGCAGGTGGAAGATCCCATGCATTCCTGTATTGTAAGACCAACACTGTCACTGCTCTTCTGTAAAGTTAGATTGAGGGAACAGTGTATGGTTACGGTTAATAACATTTTCATTTTCGGTTAGGAACCATTCTGCTGGATGAATAATGTTATTGGAACCTGTGATATTTATTAGAATACAGACGTGAAATATATGTACATAAACAGAAATCTAAGTAAGATTTGAAGCCCAGAAATCATTGGGCCCTTGATTGGGATACCTATCGTTGAATTACATTCTGCAAAAATGTCTCAGAGAAATCGATACACAATGGCATAAGACCTTGTAACTGGATTATTGAATGTAGAAGAGAACCTCCAGTCAAAAAGTGATAGTCGGTAGGATTAGGAAGATAGTAGGTAGGTTTTAAGAAGAAGAGTGAATATAGGATTTGGACCAAAAGTTCTTTAGCAATAGGATTTCGATTAGAGTGTGAATGTAAGTTTCAGAACATGTGAAGATTTAGTCACAATGATGAACTGTGGAAAAGCAGATACCAATAGAGACATTACAAAAACAGGCAAAGTATAAAGTGAGTGAGAGGATTAGACATTTTCAACAGGGTTGAGTTTGAATATATAATCTTTGGAAGAAACTAATTTGTAGTTACCAATAGGATTTTCATTTGAGAGCATTAGGCAACCTGGACATGGATGTTTTTAGTAATCCATGTTCACTTTTCATTTAGCTTTGATACAATCATAAGTGTGACCTTTGCTTTTTGTGTCCAGAATATTTCAGTGATAAAATGCATACGTAGATCAGGTGACATGGGTATTTCTTCCAACATTTCTGGGAGCAATATTTTGAAGACGTATAAATTAGTGTTGGGGGTACAAAGAGGTGTACCCTGTGTCTATGAATATAGAAATAATGCATGAAAATACCACATTGTGAATAAATAATATAACTGGTTCCACTTTAAATAATGGATTGAATTGATATCTGAAACTAAGTAAGAAATCTTATATTGATATACAATCATTCATTCCAACCAGTTGTACATCTAATGGTAATATTAGGGTTATGGTTTATTATGAGGGGTGTGTGAGTTTTGCTTCAAATGTGATAATGGAAATCGAAAATAATGTGTTTGGAAAGAAGTTTCAAGAAAAGACCAGTCAGAAACGGAGGAATACATGTTTTCTGAAGGAGGAAGTGATTGAAAGTGAAATAAATGCCTATAAATTTGTGAACGTGTGGATGAAATATATATCCTATAATGTGCATAAACTCAAGAAATAGAAATGTACCAGTGTTGAATAAAAATAAACTTCAAAGTACATATCATGTCCCATAGGAATCTACTTGCATTGATGTTAAACTGGGTCAGTTACTGTAGAAATATTAGGATTTTTTTTTTTTTGGTGTTATACTACAATTTATTTTAGTACTAGAATGCCACAGAATGTAGAGGAAAGAGCAATGGATTTTTAGTTATAGCACTAATAATCCAACATTTAATGACTTTTTTGGGGAGTCTAGAAATTACATAAGGCTATGTAACATATATTTTATTATTTAACATTCATAAATGCTTGGGATTTTAGTAATATTTCTAGTTTTTTATTTTTTATTTTTTAAGTTGTTGATGGATCTTCATTTTCTTTATTTGTATGTGGTGCTGAGAATAGAACCCAGTTCCTCACACATACTAGGCAAACATGTTAACACTGAATCACAAACCCAGCCGCTCCACTTTTGTCTTAACATCGAACACGCCTCTCCCTCTTCTTTACTCACTTTCTTCCTCATTTTTCCCCTTCTCTCTCTTCCTTTTTCGTTTTTCCTCCATATCTATTTTTCTCTCATGGCATTACAAACAGTTGTATGCTATGAAATTTAAATTTGAGACTGTTTTTTATAGTCACTATTTTTTTTAAAAAAATTTAATAATTATAATCACCTGATAGATATATTACAATACATTTATTATACATATGTGTCTATATTCATGCATATGCATTACATATATTATGTATATATATATATATATATATATATATATATGTATATATATATATATACATATATATTTAAAAGTACTTTGATTAGCCTGTTAGAAATAATATACACCAAGACTTTCTTAATTCTGAAGTCTTCCAGAATTAACATCTTACAATGAAAATCAAATAAACATATTTAAGAAAAAAGGTATCATTCTTTATTATCAATATTGATAATTTAATGTTTTTTATCACGTTACGCTGTAATATGGCATATTATATCTTATGAATTAGAGAAATTTTTTTGAACAACCTATTATTTAAGGACCATATGCACTGACATTTTAAATGGCTTTCTTATGATTTCAATTTCTATCAATTATGCATTAATTGCCAAATACTTATTTTAGTACTTTTCATATTCATAATTGATATAAAGTGAATTGTTTAATTTTTCTGGTAATTAGTTACTTATTACAGTAGGGACATTATTAATAGTTCTAAATTTTTATAAGTAAATGGTACAAAGATATTTTCATGCAAAATTAAGAATAATTGCATGCTCTAAATGTTTGATTGTTGATACATATAATACAGAGCTTTTGATGAGTCTCTTCCCAGTAAAACATAAAATGCAAAGATATCGTTGGGTATGTATGTCCAAATAAAGATAATGAAAAATACACATTATCAGCTAGAAACTATTAAATAAAAGATGAAAAGAACAATCCAACACATTGTACCAACTTATCAGATGAGGCAGTATTCTGAAAGAATAGCCTAAGACTAGACCTGGTCCATGACAAAATATTTACCAAAAATTGAAATATGAAAAATATAGGAAATGCTATGAATTTTTCATGAAGGTAGGTGGATTATCCTTTAATCTCAATTAAGTGTATTTTCAAAAGCCAGTTTTCTGGTAAAATAAATTTGTGATAGATACAACTACACAAAACAAAGTTTCTGCTTAGCAAAATGAATGCATCTCAACACTTTTTTAGCTGATTTCTTGCCACTCAATTTTAAACCTTTATTTATTTATTTATTTTTATTGATTATTCAAAACATTACAAAACTCATGATATATTATCTTTCATACATTTGACTCAATTGGGTTATGAACTCCCATTTTTCCCCAAATACGAATTGTAGAAGCACATTGGTTACACATTCACATTTGTACATAATGGCATAATAGTGATGTTGTATTCTGCTACCTTTTCTATCCCCTACTATCTCCCCTCCCCTCCCCTCCCATCTTTCCTCTCTACCTCATCTGCTGTTGTTCAATTCTCTCCATTGTTTTCCCCCCATTTCCCCTCACAAGCTCTTATATGTAATTTTGTGTAACATTGAGGGTCTCCTACCATTTCCATATGATTTCCCTTCTCTCCCCCTTTCTATCCCCCCACTCGTCTTTGTTTAATGTTAATCTTTTTCTCATGCTCTTCCTCCCTGTTCTGTTCTTAGGTGCTCTCTTTATATCAAAGAAGACATTTGGCATTTTTTTAAGGATTGGTTAGCTTAGCTTAGCATAATCTGCTCTAATGCCATCCATTTCCTTGCAAAGTCTATGATTTTGCCATTTTTTAGTGCTGAGTAATACTCCATTGTGTATAGATGCCACAGTTTTTTAACCATTCATCTATTGAAGGACATCTAGGTTGGTTCCACAGTCTAGCTAATGTGAATTGTGGCGCTATGATCATTGATGTGGCAGTATCCCTATAGTACGCTCTGTTAAGACCCTCTAGTCCGAGAAGGGTGATAGCTGGGTCAAATGGTGCATTCATTCCCAGCTTTCCAAGAAATCTCCATACTGCTTTACAAATTGGCCTTATCAATTTTCAGTACCACCAGTAGTGTACAAGTGTACCCTTTTCTCCACATCCTCGCCAACACTTATTGTTGTTTGACTTCATAATGGCTGCTAATCTTACTGGAGTGAGATGGTATCTTAGGGTGGTTTTTATTTGCATTTCTCTGACTGATACAGATGGTGAGCATTTTTTTATGTACTTGTTGATTGATTGTATGTCCTCCTCTCTGAAGTGTCTGTTCAGGTCCTTGGCCCATTTGTTGATTGGGTTATTTGTTATCTTATTGTTTAATTTTTTGAGTTCTTTGTATATTCTGGATATTAGAGCTCTATCTGAAGTGTGAGGGGTAAAAAATTGTTCCCAGGATGTAGACTCTCTATTTACCTCTCTTATTGTTTCTCTTGCAGAGAAAAAACTTTTTAGTTTAAGTAAGTCCCATTTGTTTATTGTTGTTATTAACTCTTGGGCTATGGGTGTCCTATTAATGAATTTGGAGCCCGACCCCACAGTATGTAGATCATAGCCATCTTTTTCTTCTATCACATGCAGTGTCTCTGATTTCATCACTAGCTCCTTGATCCATTTTGAGTTAACTTTTGTGCATGGCGAGAGAAAGGGATTCAGTTTCATTTTGGTGCATATGGGTTTCCAATTTTCCCAGCACCATTTGTTGAAGATGCTATCCATCTCCCAATATGCTTTTAGCCTCTTTATCATATATAAGAATGTTGTAATTTTGTGGATTGATTTCTGTGTCCTCTATTCTCTACCACTGATCCACCTGCCTGTTTTGGTACCAGTACCACGCTGCTTTTATAACTATTGCTTTGTAGTACAGTTTGAACTCTGGTATCGCTATACCTCCAGATTCAAATTCCTGCTTAGAATTGCTTTTGCTATTCTGGGTCTTTTGTTTTTCCATATGAATTTCATGATTGCTTTATCATTTCTACAAGAAATGCCGTTGGGATTTTGATTGGCATCCATTTTAACCTGTAGAGAACTTTGGGTAATATCACCATTTTGATGATGTTAGTTCTGCCTATCCATGAACAGGGTACATTTTTCCATCTTCTAAGATCTTCTTCTATCTCTCTCTTTAGGATTCTGTAGTTTTCATTATATAAATCTTTCACCTCTTTTGTTAGGTTGATTTCCAAGTATCTTATTTTCTTTGAGGATATTGTGAATGGAGTGGTTTTCCTCCTTTCCATATCAGAAGTTTTGCTCCTGATATACATAAATGCCTTTGATTTATGCGTGTTGATTTTATATCCTGCATCTTTGCTTAATTCATTTATTATCTCTAGCAGTTTCTTTGTAGACCCTTTTGGGTCTGTTATATATATTATCATGTCATCCACAAATAGTGATAATTTAAGTTCTTGTTTTCCTATTTTTATGCCTTTAATTTCTATTGTCTAATTGCTCTGGCTAGAATTTCAAGAACTAAATTGAATAGAAGTGGTGATAGAGGGCATCCCTGTCTTGTTCCAGATTTTAGAGGCAATCCCTTCAGTTTTTCTCCATTTAGGATGATGCTAGCCTGAGGTTTAGCATATATAGCTTTTACAATGTTGAGATAAGTTCCTGTTATCCCTAGTTTTTCTAGTGTTTTGAACATAAAGGGATGCTGTACTTTGTCAAATGTTTTTTTCTGCATCTATCGAGATGATCATATGGTTCTTGTCTTTAAGTCTATTGATGTGGTGAATAGTATTTATTGATTTCCGTATATTGAACCAGCCTTGCATCCCAGGGGTGAATCCTACTTGATCATGGTGCACAATTTTTTTTGATATGCTTTTGTATTCGATTCATCAGGATTTTATTGAGAATTTTTGTATCCAAGTTCATTAGAGATATTGGTCTGTAGTTTTGTTTCTTTGAAGTGTCTTAGTCTGATTTCAAGATCAGGGTGATTTTGGCCTCATAGAATGAATTTGAAAGAGCTCCTTCTTTTTCTATTTCTTGAAAGAGCTTTAAAAGAATCAGTATTAATTCTTCTTTGAAGGTTTTGTAGAACTCCGCTGTTTACCCATCCGGTCCAGGGCTTTTTTTCGTTGGTTATCTTTTGATGGCTTGTTCTATTTCTTCCTTTGTCATTGGTCTGTTTAAATTGTGTGTGTCTTCCTGACTCAATCTGGGCAGATCGTATGACTTAAGAAATTTATTGATATCTTCACTATCTTCTATTTTATTGGAATATAGGGTTTCAAAATACTTTCTAATTATCTTCTATATTTCTGTAGTGTCTGTTGTGGTATTGCATTTTTCACCCCCTATGTTAATAATTTGAGTTCTCTCTCTTCTTCTCTTCGTTATCATGGCTAAGGGCCTGTCAATCTTATTTATTTTTTCAAAGAAACAACTTTTAGTTTATCAATTTTTTCAATGATTTTTTGTTTCAATTTCGTTGATTTCTGCTCTTATTTTAATGTCGTCTACTACATTTGCTGTTGTTTTGCTCTTCCTTTTCTAGGTTTTTGAGGTGTAGTGTGAGTTCATTTATTTGTTGTTGTTTTTTTCTTTTTTTGAGGAAAGAACTCCAAGAAATGAATTTTCCTCTTAAAACTGCTTTCATTGTGTCCCATAGATTACAGTAGGTTGTGTCTGTATGGTCATTTGTCTCTAAGAATTTTTTTGTCTCCTCCTTAATGTCTTCTGTAACCCATTGATCATTCAGTAGAATATTGTTCATTTTCCATGTGATGTAGGATTTTTCCTTCCTTCTTTTATCATTGATTTCCAGTTTCATTTCATTATGATCTGATATGGTGCATGGTATTATCTCCACGCCTTTATATTTACTAAGAGTTGCCCTATGACCTAATATATGGTCTATCTTTGAGTAGGATCCATCTGCTGCTGATAAGAAGGTGTATCCACTTGATGATGGTTGATATATTCTATATATGTCGGTTAAGTCTAGGTTATTGATTGTGCTGTTGAATTCTATAGTTTCTTTATTCAGTTTTTGTCTAGAGGATGTGTCTAATGGTGAGAGCGGTCTGTTGACGTCACCTATAATTATTATGTTGTAGTCTATTTGACTCTTGAACTTGAGAAGAGTTTGTTTTATGAGTGTGGCAGCTCATTTGTTTGCTGCATACAAATTGGTAATTGTTATGTTATGTTGGTGGATGGTTCCTTTTAACGTTATATAGTGTCCTTCTTTATCCCTTTTGATTAACGTAGGTTTGAAGTTGATTGTATTTGATATGAGTTTGGCCACTCCTGCTTGCTTCCGTGTGCCCTGTGAGTGGTATGATTTTTCCCAACCTTTTACTTTCAGCCTGTGTATGTCTTTACCTATCATATGAGTCTCCTGAAAGCAGCATATTGTTGGATTTGTTTTTTTGATCCAGGTTACTACCCTATGTCTCTTGAATGGTGAGTTTAGGCCATTAACATTTAAGGTTACAATTGAAATATGATTTGTACATCCATTCATGTTAATTTATTTATTTATTTTAGTTTGGCTAGTTTTTACTTTTTGGTTATTTTCCTCCCCCTTTACTGAGATACCTCCCACTGTTAGTTTGGGGCACTATTTTTCAATTCTTCTTCTTGTAGTATTTTGCCCAAAATCCTTTGCAGTGCTGGTGTTATGGGTGTGAATTCTTTTAGTTTTTATTCATTGTGAAAGATTTTAATTTTATTGTCAAATCTGAAGCTTAATTTTGCTGGATACAGTATTCTTTGTTGGAATTCATTATTTTTCAGTGTTTGAAATACATTGTTCCAGGATCTTCTCACTTTCAAAGTTTGTGATGAAAAATCAGTCGTTAATCTAATTGATTTACCCCTGAATGTAATCCGCCTCCTTTCTCTCGTAGCTTTTAATATTCTCTCCTTGTTCTGTATTTTGGCTATCTTCATAATTATATGTCTTGGAGTTGGTCTATTATGGTTTTGAATGTTTGGGGTCCTGTAGGCTTCAAGGATTTGGCAATCCATTCCATCTTTCATCTCTGGGAAGTTTTCTAGAATTATTTCATTTAATATGTTGTCCATTCTTTCGGTTTGAATCTCTATGGCTTCTTCTATTCCGATGACTGTGAAATTTGTTTTTTTTATGATATCCCATATCTTTTGAATAGACTGCTCTTGGGACTTAAGCATCTTTTCTGTGTTGACTATATTCTTTTCAAGTTGATAAACGTTGTCGTCATTATCTGATGTTCTGACTTCTATTTGATCTAGTCTATTTGTAATATTCTTGTTTGAGTTTTAATTAATCGTTTCCTGCATTTCTAGGATTACTGTTTGATTTTTTTTAAGATCTCTATCTCCTGGTAAAGCTTGTTCTTTGCCATTTGAATTTGTTTAATTCATTTTCAAAATATACTTTTATTGCTAGGACTTGCTGATTCATGTATTCTCTAATATCCCTTTCCATCTGAGTTAGGTAAGCCTTGAGTTTTTTTCCCTATCCCTGTTTCTGATGATTCTAGGTCCTCCTGTAGAATTAAGTTGTCCTGCATTGTTTGTACACATTTTTTTCCTTTGTTTTTTCATGATGTTCACGTTGTTTTCCATCTCTATTTGATTGCTGTTTTTCTGCTCTATTCTATAGATTTGTTTTGGTTTAATATATCTGTTGTCTCTCCTTTGTGTTGGTAGACTATGCCTGCTAAAGTGAATTCTGCTTGGAAGGAATTGCGATGGCCGAGCTCCAGTGATGTCACCTGTCTGCTATGGCGGGCCCCAGGCTCCTTGCCAGGGTGTTCAAATGGGAGTGGGCTGGGACTGATCTGTCTCTGTTTGTTTTCAACTCCCGGTCGCCGGCGGGCGGGCGGTCTCCAGCTGTCCAGTCACACAGTCAGCGGGTGGGCTGTCACTGGTGGGCGGGAGATCTCTAGCCACCCAGTTGCACGTGCAGCCAGCGGGCGATTGGTCGCTGGTAGGCAGGCGGGCACCAGCCACCCAGTCGCACCAGCAGCGGGCTGTTTGTGACCAGTGGGCGGGCGTTCTCCAGCCGCCCAGTCACGCGGGCCTGGCCTCTAGTCCCCTGTTATCTCCTGCTAGTCCTGGTTTCTCGTGCTAGACCAGATTTCCCCTGAGTGATGCCTCTCGGCAGCTCATACTGTCCTCTGGGCCTGCCGTTTCTTGGGTGTGGATGGTGTCTATGGGGAACCCCGGCACTCTATTGTTTTGATTTTTTCCTCTTGCCCCTCTCCCAGCTCTGGCTAGACAGGTTTCGTTTTCGCCGCTGATGGGAGGGGAAGTTGAAGGTCAGGTGCCTGTAGTTTTCCCAACATCTTTATGCAGGCTCTCTCTGATAATCTCTCCAATGGAAAGCCTAAGAGAGATTTTATGTGAATTCCCTGCTGTATGGGAGATGAGCTGAGTAACACAAACCTGTTTTATTGTTGCAATCTGTTGGAGAGTGGCGGTGGTTACTTCTGCTCTCCAAGATGGTGACCGTTGGTTTCCTTGGTGGAGTTTTTATTGTGGGGGGATAGAATTGTAGCACTTCCTTCCCCGTTTGAAATCCCAAACTCAGCCCGGGGCTCAGTTGGAGGTCAGCCAGCAGGATTCCACAGAATCTGCAGCAACGTTTCTCCCTGCCGGCTGGTCGCTTCTAGGTGGTGCCCTGCTGTCTCTAGCCACGGGGCAGGCCACACAGATTTGTCAGCCCGGATCTCCGGTCGCACATTTGGCTCGTGTTTGAGACTCAATTACCGCACCTCATTGGTGGAAATCATTCTTCTAGGTTTCGGTGCACACCCATTTTTCTGTAAGATCCTAACAAGATAATTTTTTGTCGTTCTAACTCGTTATTCACCTGTGAAGTGGCGCAGTTCACAGGGTGTGAGTGGCAGATTCAGAGACATCCCTTCATCCTGACCAGGTTGTTTGCCATGGAAGATGACTTTTGCTCTCTCAGGTCCTTCATAGCTGCCTACATCTTCTCCATGGCTTATTTCTCCATGGACCTTTGAGGTTCTCAGCAGGTGAAAGATCCCCTACATTCCTGTATTATAAGACCAACTCTGTCCGTGCTCTTCTTTAAAGTTAGATTGAGGGAACACTGTAGGGTTAGGGTTAATAACATGTTTGATTTGGGTTAGGAATCATTCTGTTTATGAATAATTCTATTGAGAAGCTGCGATATGTATAAGAATATATAGTTGAAATATATGTAGGAAAACAGAAATCTAAGTAAGATTTGAATCCCAGAATGGCATTGGGCCCTTAATTGGGATACTTAGCGTTGAATTACGTTCTGCACAGATGTCTCAGGTAAATTGATATACAATGTGATAGGACCCTGTACCTTGGAAGATTGAATGTAGATGAGAACATCCATTTAAAAAGGTATAGTTGTTATTGAATGGTTAATTAAATAGGTACTTGTCACTTCCTGTTTTTCTCTATGCTTAACAAAACACTGTTGAAATCTTGAGAACTGTTTGCTAATCTTGTTCCCAGAATGTGCTGTCCCCAGTTTTCAAACTGCAGAATTTACTCTCTCACCTGGTTGCATGCAAACTGCCCAGTCCCACTGACCCATCAATAAACTTCCCTCCTTGCCCTCGGCAAGGAAAGTATATAAGCTCTGCTCAAGCTCTTCTCAGGGCTCTCTGCTGTATTCAAGTGAGCTCTGAGCCCCAGCATGCTGGAACTCCAATAAACCCTTTGCTGTTTAATGAGTCAGTTTCTTGGTGGTCTCTTCCTCCAATGCACGCCCGACCTTTACACATGAAGTTTCCACTGATATCTGGCAGCGGCGGATGAGAGACCCCAACGGGCTACTCTTGGGGTAAGTAAGTCTCCTATTCCTGGTTTCAGGTTTCAGGTTAGGACTTGGAAAAATGGCTATTGATGAAGAGTGTGAGCTCTCTCCGACAGTGGCTGACAGACGTGTCACAGAGCCACAGGCCACGTTCCTGGAGGACGCCCCAGAGGACTTGGGAAATTTAGTTATAATAGATTCCTCGACTCAGTGATATTTTGTTTTGGATTCGGTATTGCCAGCCCATTGGTTATTGCCGGCTACTCAGTCCTGATCTCAGTGTTGGACGTCCATTGCCTGTCTTTATTGTCTTGTCTTGTCTGTTTCATGTGTCATTGCTTTCACTGTTTGTGGATCTTTCATTATGGGACAGAGCACTTCAATGCTAGATCTCAGTTTAAAGGGCGACTCTTATGCATGGTCTCATAAAATCCCAACACAATTAATGGCAATACTTCTCTGAGCTCAGTTCCAGAACTCAGTCTCTAAGGGGAATCACACCAGAGTTCAAGCCCAGGTGGACCCAGTCATCTCTTCCAAATGCCACACAAATGACCACAATTAAAACCAAAACACTCCCCAATGGCCCTCATCTTCTTCCATATAGACACTCATCATAACCTCTGGCTGGACGTTTCCATGAGGGGCATAGCCCAAGACAGTGTCCAAAACATGCTCCCTTGCCGCTAATTTGCCTAAAGTCAGGGTGGCCTGGAAACCCTTCCAGTGAACCAGGATTGGTCAAATACACCTGCCATTAATACTGATCTTCTTCTGCAATTTGAGGCCTACTGACTGTCAGGTGTAGATTCTTTATGTGAATTTCAGTCATAAGAAAACCCAACCACATCTGCAGTGCTTTGAAAAACTCATTTGACCCAAAGGATTCCAATTCTCACTTGATGGACGTCAAGAACCTAACAGAGGACGGAGAGAAACTTCACCCACAATGACTGCTCTTTTGGCCATTTTGGTTTTGGATGCACACATGGGATCTTTCTTTAGATCTATCAGTTGCAGAGAATCTAAGACACAGCCTCACACAGGGCATAGAGTTGGATTCAGACACATCCATTTCCAAAGCAAGTAAGCAAAGAGCCACAGGTTATGCCCATTCATTTAGATCTGAAAACTGTTTTCTTCAGGCTTCACAAAGGGGTGGTCCGAAACAAAGAACTTCTTGACATTCAAGGCAACAGAACATTATGTAAGCAAAAGGCTCAAAGAAGGGTTTCTCCACTGAGAGTTTACTGGTCACACTGATATCTGCGTTTTCTGAGATGCTCGCCATTCCCTTCATCTATCCAGTACATGGCCATGTCACAGAGCTTGGAGGTGGTACATATCTTGGACACAAAACCATGAGCCTATTCTGGAGATTGGCGAGAATTCAGAAAGAAAATTGAAAATTACTAAGATCGTTGGTGTTGCCCATCCTTAAGGAAAGCTGCAATCCATTCATTAATTGGGCAGGATGAATGCTGGGAAGCTTTCTACAAGACAGGACAAATCCATTGATGCATTCTCTTTTCTAATGTCTACAACCACGGACATAGTGGGATACACAGACATAGAAACACTCGCCTTGTCAAACGTCTTACTAGAAACAGTTCAACCCCAAAAAACAAACCACCTTTCCTACCTATTCTCAGAACATGAGACAAAATCATAAACCCAAAACCACACCCATATTGGCACCTCCTTCCCCCAAGTAGGTCTGTGACTCTACGGAGTGTCCTCTGACTGGTGGGCCATACAATTTTCCCCTGAAAAGTCCTGTCCTGTCTCAGGTCTGTTCTCCTTGACCAACTCTGTTAAGTTGTCAGAAGCTAGTGTTTAGCCACTACCTGCTTTCTCAGGAAAGGCCCTTCTTCAGAGCTCTCCTTGCTTTTGCCATCCTAACATCAGTAGGTACAAAGAAAGACTGACTCTGTCCTTGGTAAATCCAAACAAGTGAGCCCATTGGGACTGGGACTGGGACTGGCTCTATGTGCCTGGTTTCCAGTATCCCAAGTTCAGAGAGATCCATCACCAAGAAAGTGAGGTGAGGTCACTCCCTTCAGGAACTGAATAAATTCACTGCCTTGTAAATCATTTTGTCCTAATAGTTGCTTCCAAGTGTCCCATTAGATGGAGGCTTCCCCTACTTCCTTTGAAACTTTCACAAATTAGAATGGTATGTCAACCTTAGGAACCCGGGAATAGCTATCCACACAGGCCTGGTTTGGTCAATCTCCTCTTCATTAAGAAGAGAGAGGCTGATTCAGACACATCCCTTCATCCTGACCAGGGTGATTGCCATGGAAGATGACTTTTGCTCTCGCAGATCCTTCATAGCTGACTATATCTTCTCCAGGATTCATTTCTGCATGGACTTTGGAGGTTCTCAGCAGGTGGAAGATCCCCTACATTCCTGTATTGTAAGACCAACTCTGTCCCTGCTTTTCTTTAAATTTAGGTTGATAGAGCAGTGTATTCTTAGGGCTAATAAAATGTTTGATTTGAGTTAGGAATAATCCTGCGGGATGAATAATGGTATTGGGAACCTGAGATATTTATAAAAATATAGAGGTTAAATATATGAATTAAAATCGAAATCTAGGTAATTTTGAAGCTCAGAAGGGCATTGGGCCCTTGATTGGGATACTTAACTTTGATTTACATTGTGTACAGATGTCTCAGATAAATAGATATACAATGGCATCGGACCTTGTAGCTTGGATGATTGAATGTTGAAGAGAACATCCAGTCAAAAACGGATAGTAGGTAGAATTAGGTACAGAGTTGGTTTAGGAAGAAGAGTGAGTATAGGATTTGGAACAAAAGTTCTGGAGCATTAGGGTTGTGGTTAGAGAGTGAAAGTGAACATAAGTTCATGTGAAGGGTCAGTCACAATGGTGAACTGGTGAAAATATGCAGGAAACCACATATCTTTAGAGACATTATGAAATCAGGCAAAGTATAAAGTGAGTGATATGATTATGCATTTTCAACAGGGTTGAGTTTAAATATATAATCTTAGGAAGAAACAAATTTCCCCTTCCTCTCCTGTTTTCTCTTTTCTTTCCACTATACAAAGTCTAATCTGGGACAGAAAAGATCCGTCCTTTATAGGGCATATCAGGACATATACAGGATTGCCTGGAGCCCTTAGTTGGGTAATGATTTAGCAGATAAAACTACGCATGGCATACATATTTTCTCTACAGTAGAAGAAGCTACAAATTTTCATAAAAAATTCCATGTCAATGCTAATACTATACATAAGCGCTTTAAAATAACTAAGGAACAAGCTAGACAAATAATAAAACAATGTCAAAATTGTGTGACCATTTTACCACAAGTTAATCTTGGAGTCAATCCTAGAGGATTGATACCTAACCATATTTGGCAGATGGACGTCACAAACTTGCCAGAATTTGGAAAATTAAAATATTTGCATGTTACAGTTGATACTTCTTCTGAATTTTTGATGGACTCCCTTCATGCCGGAGAAAAAAAACTAAAGATGTTATAGCTCATTGCTTACAAAATTTTGCCACTGTGGGCATTCCAAAACAGTTAAAAACAGATGTTGCCCCTGGTTATACTTTTACCTCTTTTAAAGAATTTTGCTCATCATTTTGCATTACTCATATAACAGGAATCCCATACAATCCGCAGGGACAAGGCATAGTTAAATGAGCTCATCAAACTATTAAAACGTACTAATTAAACAAAAAAAAAAGGAATTCTGAAGGGGTATATATTCCCCAAAGATAAACTTAAAATAACCCTTTTTACTCTAAACTTTGGAAATTTGGATTCATCAGGGCTTATTCCTGTGGAAAGGCATATGTGTCCAAAAAATGTACATAAGCCCAAGGTACTTTGGAAGGATATTCTAACAGGACAATGGAAATGTCCTGACCCAGTAATTGTCTGGAGTTGGAGGTCTGTTTGTGTGTTTCCACAGGGAGAACAGCAGCCGATTTGGATTCCAGAGAGACTAACTAAAGCGATTTCTACAGATTAAAAGAATATGATTTGGCTCAAATCCATAACAGCTGATATCCAGAACTCCAGTTTGGCTATTCTTACATCTGTGACAAATCCAGGATGCTTTTTTCAATATCTATTTTATTATTACCCTTTCCCATGTCATGAAGTTCTATTTTGTTTTTTGAGCTCATACAAACCTAGGTTAATGTTTTGCTGATCAGTTCTATTTTTGGACTATAGAGTTTTTAGACATTGCAATGGAGATTTCACCTGTAAAATGTTATAAGGCCTTTACTCTTATGTTATGTGTTGTATGTATTATATTACGTGTGCACACTTGTGTTTTTTGTTATATGTTTGAATGTACGTATGTCCATATATCATATATGATGAGCGCTCATGAAAAAATGGATCCAAATATATTTTTATACACTTGATGTAAATGTTTTAATTTAAATTGGGTAAACACCTGTTGAGGATTGTTTTAAAATGTGTACAAAAAAGGAGGTTAACAGATCTGTTTGTTTACTTTCACCTTTTCTTTTCATTATATTTAATAATTCTCTTCAAGACAATGTAAATTGTTAAGAAAATTGTTTTCTTTTAGTACCTTCTGGAATGTTACATAATTTTTCTTTGGCCATTATTGCCAAAATTCCTATCTTCATCCCAGTGCCTGTAAAGACAAAGATAAAACCAATCTACAGCTTCTGCAATAGCCATCACTGAACTGCTTGCAGAACTTGCCTCGACTATGTATCACCTGTATGCATTGTGAACTCACCTGCATGCATTGTGAACAATATGTTGGTGAATTGACTTGTGGTAGTGTTGGGGTATTTTTGCTGATGATGTCATCGGTGGTACAATTTTTCCAAAAGGAGCCGTCAATTGGCTTGGTGTATCTTCCTCCCTTCTGCTGTCATGGTCGTTCAGCTAAAATTTGGGGGCCAACAGAGGTGAGACAAAGAACCTCACCCCCTGCTGGTACAAAGACCTCTCCACAGGTGTGACTGTATACTGGACCTGTAGCTAGTGACGGGTAAGATCCAATTGCAATGGTACCAATCTAAGACTGGAGGCTGATAACTTGAGGTCAGCTCATTCGATAATGGGTAAGCACCATATGTACTATTGGACAACCTAAGGCAGGCATGGTCCCTAAGCCACATGCTTGTTGTTTAAACAGAGAGGGGGAGGTGTTGAGAGGCACAGCCCAAGGGGCCAAACAAACTTTCAGACTGCCGGCTGATGATTGGCTAACAGCGGCCCCAGCAACATCAAGCTAATTGGCTCCTCTGCGGTGATGCTCATTGGAGATGCTCATTGAGCAGTTTCCCCACCCTTTCAGACTGCAAGCTGATGATTGGCTCACAGCAGCCCCAGCAATATCTAGCTGATTGGCTCCTCTGTGGTAATGCCATTGGGCTGTTTCCCCACCCTTTCAGACAACGGAGCTGCTCATTGTGGGACTTTTTGGGCTCTGCCCACACGACCCAGCCAATCGACCTCAAGAGAAGGAGTGTGGAGGTTGAGAGCTTGTGGGAAGCCAGTAGTGGCAGTTGGGCTCTGAGGGTTTTTCCCGAGGAGCTAATTTTTAGTCATGTGTGGTTCTAAAAGTAATTTTAGTTTCTTTTGACAAGTGGCTCCTGAATTGTGCCAAGCCAGATTGCAGCAATCCTAAAGTGATGGAGAAAAAGAACCCAAACAGAATAGAAATACAAGCAGTTTAGAGAGGCATGGTGTATAGTTGGATTTACCTTTTGCATGATAAAGGGTAGGTGTTATAAATCTAGTCAATTTTAAATTGAAATAGTTCTCCATGTGTTTTATAGTTAACAAATATGTGAATTCCTATCTCCCTTTATCTGTAGGCTATTCAGCACATGTATTTTTGAATGTACATATAGAATCCTACCTGGTATCACATGTACATTTTTGTTAGATGGCTGACTTGGCAGATACAAATTTTTAGAAGAGGTCACTCCTCCTAAACGTTGTTGGAATTGAAAATTAAAACTATGGGTGAGCTTCCTAGTTGAACAATATAATACATAAATCCATGTTCAGTAAAATGAATAGTTTTGGATCTGTGGATGTTATATATTTCATGATGAATTTCGATTGGCATATATATTGCTACCTTTTAATGCCTCTCTCTCTCTCTCTCTCTCTCTCTCTCTCTCTCTCTCTCTCTTATATATATATATATATATATATATATATATATATATACACACACACACTCTCCAGATTTTTCAGAATGTAAAATATATGTGTCTTATTATACAATCCCTAAATGCATTCATGTTCATGAATGTGGATTTATAACCAAATGTTCACAAAGTTATTTTCAGAAATATTCATCCACCTTAAATACATATTGTATCCTAGTACTGAAATCAAAATTCAGTGAATGGTGCATAGAAGTCCTAATTTTTCTACAGTAACTGACCCACTTTAACATCAATGCAAGTAGATTCCTATGGGACATGATGTGTATTTTGACCTTCATTTTTATTCAACACTGTTACATGACTATTTCTTCAGTTTATGCACATCATAGGATATATATTTCATTCACAATTTTGCAAATTGATAGGCTTTTGTTTCACTTTTAATCACTTCTTGCTTCAGTACACAAGTATTCCTCTATGTTTTTTGACTGGTCTTTTCATGATACTTCATTTTATTTTAGATTTCAATAATCACTTTTAAAGCAAAACTCACACACTCTTCATGATAAACCATAAACCTAATATTACCATTAGATGTATAAATGGTTGTAATGAATGTATGTATCTCAATATAAGATTTCCTGTAAATTTGTAAATATCAATTCAATCCAATATTTAAAGTTGGAACCAGTAATATTATTTATTCACAGTATGGTCTATTCATTCATTTTATCTATATTCCTAGACACAGGGAACACCTATTTGTACACCGTATACTAATTTATACACCTTCAAAATATTGCCCACAGAAATGGTGGAAGAAATACTGATGTCACCTGATCTACATATGCACTTTATCACAGTAATATTCTGGAAACAAAATGCAAAGTTCACACTTATGACTGTGCCAAAGCCTAAATGGAAAGTGTGCATGGATTACTAACAATATCCATGTCCAGATTGCCTAATTCTCTCAAATGTCAATCCTATTGGTGACTAAATATTTGATTCTTTCTAAGATTTTATACTCAACCTCTACCCTGTTAAAAATGTCTAATCCTATCACTCAATTTATACTTTGCCTGATTTCTTAATATCTCCATTGATATCTGCTTCCCCATATATTTTCCCCAGTTCATCATTGTGTCTGATTCTTCACATGTGGTGACATTTACATTCACTCTCTACCGCAAACCCTATTGCTAAAGAACTTTTTGTCCAAATCCTATACTCACTTTTCTTCCTAAACCTACTGACTGTCTTCCTAATCCTACCAACTATGCCTATATGAGTGGATGTTTTCTTCTACATTCAATCATCCAATTTTCAAGGTCCTATGCCATTGTATATCGATTTATCTGAGACATCTGTTTAGAAGATATTTAAAAGCTAAGTATCCCAATCAAGGGCCCAATGCTCTTCTGGGCTTCAAATCTTACCTAGATTTCTGTTTTTATACTTATATTTCACCTATATATTCTTGTAAATATCACAGGTTCCCAATACCATTATTCATCCAGCAGAATGATTCCTATCCCAAATAAAACCTGTTATTACCCTAACCATACACTGTTCCCTCAATGTAACTTTACAGAATAGCAGGGAAAAAGTTGGTCTTACACTACAGGAATGTAGGGGATCTTCAACCTGCTGAGATCCTCAAAGGACCATGCAGAAATGATACCCTGGAGAAGTTGTAGGCAGCTATGAAGGACCTGAGGGAGGAAAACTCAACTTCCATGGTAAACAACCTGGTCAGAATGAAGGGATGTGTCTTTATCAGCCTCTTTCATCTTAATGTAGAGAAGATTGACCAAACCAGGCCTGTGTGGAGAGCTGTTCTCGGGTGCCTATGGTTGATATACCATTCCAACGTGTGAAAATGTCACAGGAAGTAGGGGCACCCTCCATCTCATGGGACCCTTGGAAGCAACTCTTAGGACAAAGTGGTTGCCAAGGCAGTGACTTCATTCACTTCCTGATTGAGGTTACCTCACATAACGTCCTGGGTGATGGAACTCTCTAAACGTGGGATTCAGAAAGCCAGGCAAGCACAACCAGTCCCAGTCCCAGTCCCAGTGGTCTCACTTTTTTTGGATTTACCAAGGACAGAGTCTGTCTTTCTTGGTACCTACTGATGTGAGGATGGCGAAAAGACAGGAAAGCTAAGAAGAGGGGCCTTTCCTGATAAAGCAGGTAGTAGCTCACCACTGGCTTCTGACAACTTCACACAACATTCCTCCCTCAATGCAGCACAAAGGTCCCTTTCACTCATGAAGAGGAGGTCCAACCCTCAACTGTTCTGTACAAGAACTTCAGAGAGAGAGGTTAAAGATTCCTGCAAAGCTGTTTTGGAGGTTTCTAATATATTTAAGTTTTGGTCTATTTCTGCTTCTAACTGGGTCATTTGTTGTGTCCCATGGACCAGGGCAGTGGTTCCTGTGCCCACCCTTGTGGCAACTCCTATTCTTTATAGGATGGCTAAAGTGAGGGACATATGTTCCCAGTGAAACCGGGTTGTATGTCCCACCTATTCGATCTTCAAATGAACCTCCGTCATGATAGAGCATTCTGGGTAACATATGCACCATTACACAATTAATCACATCCGTTTTTCATTTCATGAAAACATCAACAATGTTTTAGTATATAGAATTATACTGTTGTAGGGACGGACAAGGCAAGGCACCTAAGATAGCACCAAAGACAGTGAAACAGTCCTATTTGGTTGCACCCAGATTCAGAGGGCATTGCTTCGGTTGTAATCAATTAATCTTCTGAATTCCAAGTTTAGATAGTTTCAGAATTTTGTACCCAACATGTAAGAGAAGTGGCTAAGAAGATCACACTCTGCAGAAGTTCACAAAAAGCTGTTTTTGTTTCTGTATTTTTTTTCCTCTGTTCTGGGCAAGTTAACTTTTCAAGGACAACTGGGTGGGGGAGAGCTTTTACTTCCCTTTTTTTTTCCCCCCTGCCAGCTGTTACCATGGAGCCCAGATGGTAACTTCTTTATCTTAGAAATGTTGCCATCTCTGTGAAGCCCCAGTTCAAGGCCAGAGGAATTGTTCACATATTTTGTGAAAAACTAGTAAGGGGGTGTCTAGCTTAGGAGTGCTGATTATTTTTAGCCAGTGGCCAAGTGGAACAGGGCAACATTAAATGAGGAAGGTTATCTACACTGAAATCGTTTATAGGGACTTTTTTGCTGAAAGTCCTAAAGTCAGCCATGGTGAAGACTCCTGGAGAAGGTCAGTGAAAACTTTTCTGTGGGCCTGGTACAGAGGGGGGAGACAGAGAAGTCGGGGCTTAGAGCAGCTTCATGGATCTGAGAATGAGAAAGGAGAGATGTAAAAGAATAATGGGAAAGGGGTTTGGGATATTCCTAGCAACAAAACTTGAGCAGTAGAACAGGTAGAGCAGAGGGGAAGAAGGGAGTGAGTATCCACAAAGCCTGTGAGGGACTTTAAATTTTTAGTAACCTGTTTTCAGTGATGAAAGAGCAACTTTAAAGGCCATTTTCATTACATTTGGATAAGGGTCTGAGGGCTCTCCTCAGCTGGTTTGAGCTATGGGTTAGCTGGAAAGAGGACCTGGTGGGACCCAGTGCGGGCAGTGACAAGAGAAGAGAGGAGTGAGTCGGTGCCAGGGGGCAATGGTCTGAGAACCGGTGTTGGTTTGGGTTTTTGATCTAGTAATTGAAGGGAAGAAATCAGGTTGCTGAGTTTGGAGTGACAGCAGATAGTCTGGAGATGAAGGCTGAGGGTGAGGATCTATTGGAGAAGCATAGTTCAGGATGTGAGCGAAGGAGGGAAAAGGCCTCCACATAGGGGAATCTCCTTTTACCCTTTTGAGCACTTGCAGAAGTTAAAAAGGTCACACAGTATTTGAGGATCTAGAGACCCCTCTGGGGGCCATGGGTTTTGGTTATCTAATTGGTCATATGGCCAATGCTGTGTACAGAATTTGATGAGGAGTTCGGGTTCCATCAGGAAGCCCCTGTATGCTCACATCCCCATGACTTACAGAAGAAATTGGCTTTTCCTCCACACAGCTGTTGCTGTTTGTGGCTTTGATTGTCTGCCGGGCAAACATAGTAATCTAGGCTAGCCAACCTGCACCTGGCTTACCTGTCCCGACATCCATAATGTTTGTTTCCATTATTTATGGTACAAAAGGTATTTAATGGAATTTTAGTGGTATCCTCTTCATCAGGGATATCCTAATAGGAAAGACCTATAGCCAGCTAACAAATGTCTGGGTGGAGAAATGGCCACCAGGTCCCAAAGTGGGCTATATGTGAGATAGATTATACTTCTTCTCCAGTAGGATTTGTGATCAGCCATCGCTGCTGAAAGGGCTGATGAGGGTTAGAACTACTGGTGGTCAAGGAGAGACTCTATAGCTTCATCCACCTGGCGAATACACAATTTGAAAGGGTTACCAGTCTCTTCCAGTTTCCAGGCAGAGTCTGGACAGGGTGCAGGCTTGAGATGAGAGGCCAGGATCCAGGAAGTGATTCTGTCTACCTTTACCACTGTAGGTGTTATAAGTAGAACCTGGTATGGTCCTTTCCAGTGGGGTTCCAGGGATGACACCTGATGTTGTCTTACATAGACAAAGTCTCCTACTTGATATTGATGTGGAGTCCCCTCATCTCCAGGTTGGTAGGCAGTGGCCAGCTGTTTTCACAGGTATCGCTGAGTTCTTTCAACAGCTGTAAGTCTGTCAAGCATGGTGGTGTGGAAGGGATCGTTAGGTCTTAGAGTTGGGGTTAGGTCCCTTACTGGAATAGGGACCCCATAGGGAATTTCATAGTGGGTGAGGTTACACAAAGAAACAGAGAGAGAATTTCTTGCATGAAACATTGCATAAGGCAGAAGCATTGTCCAATCTTTTATGTCGGTCTCTAAGCTTAATTTCATTAAGGTCTCTTTAATGGTTCTATTCATTCATTCTACCTGTCCTGCACTCTGTGGTCTATAAGCACAATGTAATCCCCAGGGTACTGGCTAACCCCTAACGTACCTGGGTCATGAATGCAGGTCCATTATCAGACTCTGTTACCTTAGGCAGGTCGTATCTTGGAAAAAAATCTTCCAGGATCTTCTTGACCACCATTTGTGCTGTTTCTTTCTTTCTTTCTTTTTCTTTCTTTCTTTCTTTCTTTCTTTCTTTCTTTCTTTCTTTCTTTCTTTCTTTCTTTTTTTTGGTGGGGAAGGCTTTAATCCATCCTGAAAATGTATCTACAAAGACTAGGAGATATTTAAGTCCATACCTTGCATGCTTAATTTCAGTAAAGTTCACTTCCCAGAATTGTCCTGGTCTTTTTCCTCCTAGGTGCTTTCCTCCAGGAAGCTTGGAAGGGTAAGCATAAACCAATTGATGGACCCGACAGGCTTTTGTTACCCATTCAGTCCTTTTGCTGTGATTTGGTCAGTGGAAAACTCTGTTCTTGATCCTTCAGGAATGCCTGCAGTTTCTTTGAACAAAGTTGAGTGAGTTGATGTACATTTTCTACTGACATAGTTAGAGCCATGACTATAGGAGTTTTTACTGAAGGATTTAGAAATCCCACTTGGTTGCCTTCAGGGTTAAAAGTTATTTTGGCCCAGAGCTTGGTGAGCAGATCTCTGCCCATCAATGGGGCCAGGCATTCTGTGATTACTAGGAAGGATTGATGGATTTTCCTTTTCCCAGGTCTATGGTCCTCTTAGTTGTCCAAGCCCGATACTTACTGCCATTTGCCCCTTGAACTAGAGACCTTTTATTTGATAGATGGCCCAATGGGGCCTTGAGGGCTGAGTATATTGCCCATGTATCCACTTCAAAGTTTACTGGGGTCCCCTACACTTCAAAAGTTACCCTGAGCTCCGGGAGGGGATGTTAGCCCCGACTTTTGGAGTCATCCTCAAGAGTCAGAATGGCTGGCAGGAGTGGCTGTCTCTTTCTAGGGAACTCTTTGGCCCAGTGTCCTTTTTTTTACAGTAGGCACAGTGATCTGAGGCAAGGAGTGGCCTCTGGCGTGGGCCCAGGTATCCCTTCCTGTCTCCCTGTTTCTTAATTTCTGGCCTATTTGTTGTTGTGACCAGGACCTTAGTCAGCGCCTTAGTCTGTCTTTTGTTTCTTTTATCCTCCCTTTGTTCCCTTCTCTTCCTCAGTTTCTCTCTTAAAGTATACCTTCTCAGCTTCTCTGACTAAATCTCTCAAAGTCATATCTTGTAATCCATCTAAGCATTTTAACTTTCTTTTAATATCCGGGGCAGCTTGCCCAATAAAGGCCATTGTGACAGATGACTTTTGATCCTCTGCCTGAGGATTGAAAGGAGTGTATCTTCTATATGCCTCCATAATTCTCTCTAGAAACATAGAGAGAGGTTCTTCAGGCCCTTGAATAATCTCTCTTACCTTGGCCTAATTAGTTGGTCGCCTAGCGGCCGCACGGAAACCCACTATTAGAGCCCGGTGATAAGTGAACAGATGCTCCCTACCTTCAAAGATTTGGGGGCCACAGTTGGGTTGGTTCAAAGGAAAGCTGGCTTTGATTATCTTGGGAAGTTGTGTCAGTCACGCATCTGGTCAGAGGATATTTTTTTCCAGCTTCCAGGAGTATTCTATTTTGATCCCCTGTCATGAAGACAGTCCCTATGAGTTGTTGGCAGTCATCTCAAGTAGGCTAGTGTGAAAACATCAATGACTCAACCAGACCTGTGTGCCAGGTGGGGTGCTCAGAAAAAGGGGGATTGTTATATTTCCAATTATGTACGTCTGAAGAGGAGAATGGCCAAAACTGATAGGCTTGCATTTTTTCCCCCATGGCCGTCGTCAATCTTTGGCCCATAGGGATGGAGGGGGAGCATCATGGGAGTTCCAGTGTTTTCAACTATTCACTGCTGGCGAGTTCCTATAGCCGGGCCAGCTTCCTCAAGGGAAGGAAGGGCTGTGTGTGCCACTGGGGAGCTATCTGGAGGGTGCTGTGCTCCTCCAATTGCAGAGAGGCTGAGTCAGCAGCAGGGGAATCACTTAGAGGGTGTTGGGGATTGTGGGAAGAGGGCAGGGGATAAGGAGGGGGAGGAGAATCCAGTAGAGTCAAATCTTGTGACTCAGGGAGAACAGAGGGTGGAGAAGGAAGAAGAGCAGAGGGTTTGAGAGATCATGGGAGAAGGAGTAGGAGCAGGGGCAGCGGTAAGGAAAGGCTTCACCCATGGAGGAGGAGATTTGCAGAGGTCCTGCAAAGTTAAGATATATGGCGGAATGATCCAGATGGCTATGTGGCCCTGGCTAAAAGACAATATCTCTAACTTTTTAAATTAGTGGGAAGTAGAAAGATCCTTCTAGAGGCTATCCGACTCGAAAGGTGGGTCATTCTGAGGCACAGAGCGTCTTCCAGGTCCAGTGTTTTACTAAATAAAAAAGATTCTGAGCCCTTATGTGGACTTTGGGCCAGTGATCAATGGTCAGGGACAGAGGCATTGAAGTGCTCTGTCCCATAATGAAAGATACACAAATAGTGAAAGCCACGACACATGGGGTCTCACATTCGCCGCTGCTGGATTTCAGTGGAACCTCCATATGAAAAGGTCGGGCAAGCCTTGGAGGAAGAGACCACAAAGAGATTGTCACATGCAACAGCAAAGGGTTTATTGGGGGTCCAGCATGCTGGGGCTCAGAGCTCAATTGAAAAGAGATGAGAGCCCTGAGAACACCTTAAGCAGAGTTTATATAATTTTCTTGGAGAGGGCAGGGAGGAAAGTTTATTGATGGGTCCGGGTGAGTGGGCAGTGTGCGTGCACATGGGTGAGGGAGTACATTCTGCAGTTTGGCAGTTGGGGAGAGCACATTCTGGGAACAAGATTAGCAAAGAGTTCTCAAGATTTCAAAAGTGTTTTGTTAAGCATACAGAGAAACAGGAAGTGACAAGTACCTATTTTATTAACCTTTAACTACCGACTATCCCTTTTTGACTGGATGTTCTCTTCTACATTCAATCATCCAAGGTACAAGGTCCTAGGCCATTGAATATTGATTAATCTGACACATCTGTGCAGAACCTAATTCAAAGCTAAGTATCCCAATCAAGGGCCCAATTCTCTTCTGGGCTTCAAAACTTACCTAGATTTCTGTTTTCATACATGTATTTCACCTATATATTCTCATACATATCACAGGTTCCCAATACCATTATTCATCCAGCAGAATGATTCCTAACCAAATTGAAAATGTTATTAACACTAACCGTACACTTTCCCCTCAATCTAACATTACAGAGAGGAGGGACAGAGTTAGTCTTACAATACAGGAATGTAGTGGATCTTCCACCTGCTGAGAACCTCAAAGGTCCATGCAGAAATGTCCTCTGGAGAAGATGTAGGCAGCTATGAAGGACCTGGGAGAGTAAAAGTCATCTTACATGACAAACAACCTGGCCAGGATGAAGGGTTGTGTCCAAATCAGCCTCTCTCGTCCTAATGTAGAGAAGATGGAACAAACCAGGCCTCTGTGGAGAGCTGTTCCCAGGTTCCTATGGTTGATATACCAATCTAACTTGTGAAAGTGTCACAGGAAGTTGGGGCAGCCACCATCTCATGTGACCCTTGGAAGCAACTGTTAGGACAAAGTGGTTGCCAAGCCAGTGAACTCATTCAGTTCCTGAAGGAAGTGACCTCACCTCACTTCCGTGGTGATGGAACTCTCTGAACATGGGATCCAGGAAGCCAGGCATCCAAGCCAGTCTCAGTCACAGTCCCTGTGGGCTCACTTGTTTGGATTTACCAAGGACAGAGTCAATCTTTCTTGGTACCTACTGATGTGAGAATGGCCAAATACCAGAAAAGCTCTGAAGAGGGGCCATTCCTGAGAAAGCAGGTAGTGGCTCACCACTAGCTCCTGACAACTTCACAGAGTTGACCAAGGAGACCAGATCTGATAAAGGACAGGCCATTTTGGGAGAACATAGTATGGTCCAGAAGTCAGAGGACACTCTGGATAGTCACAGACCTACTTGAGGGAAGCAGGTGCCTTTTTGGGTGTTGGTGTGGGTTTGTGGTTTTGTCTCATGTTCTGAGAATAGGTAGGAAAGACGGTTTTGAGGTTTGGAGTGAAATGTTTCTACTAAGTCGTTTCACAGGGCGTGTGTTTCTATGTCTGTGTATCTCACTGTGTCCGTGGTTGTAGACATTAGAAAAAAAGAATGCATCAATGGATGTGTCCTGTCTATTAGAAAGCTTCCGAGCATTCATCCTGCCCAATTAATGAATGGACCAGGGCTTGCATAATCAATGGGTAACACCTGCTATCTTCCTAAGTTCCAGTTTTCTTCCTGAATTCTGGCCACTCTCCAGAATAGGCTCATGGTTTTGTGTCCAAGATATGTACCACCACTAAGCTCTGTCACATGGCCATATACTGGATAGCTGAAGGGAATGGCGAGCATCTCAGAAAACTCAGATATCAGTGTGACTACTAACATCTCAGTGGAGAAACCGTGGTTGGGCCTTTTGCTTAACAATTGTTCTTTTCCCCTGAGTCAGGAAGGACTTTGCCTCAGGCCAACCCGTTTGTGAAGCCTGAAGAAAACCGTTTTCAAATGGAAATGAATGGGCATCACCTGTGTCTCTTTGCTTAATTGCTTTGGAAAGGGATGTGTCTGAATCAGGCTCTTGGCCCAGTGTGAGGCTGTGGCTTAGATTGTCAGCACCTGATGGATGTAAAGAAAGATCCCATGTATGCATCCAACACCAAAATGGCCAAAAGAGCAGTCATTGTGGGTGAATTCTCTTGTCTTTCTCTGTAAGTTTCCTGACCTCCATCAAGTGAGAATAAGGATCCTTTGGGTCTAATGAGTTCTTTAAAGCCCTGCAGAGGCTAGCCCATTGGTGCTTGGGTTTTATCATGACTCCAATACACATAAATAATCTAAATCCCACAGTCAGTAGGCCTCAAATTGGAGAAGTGGAGCAGTATTAAATGCAGGCCTATTGGATCACTCCTGTTTCACAGGAAGGGTGTCCAGGCCACTCAAACTTTAGGCAAACGAGGGGCAAGGGAGCTTATTTTGGATACTGTCTTGTACTGTGCTCCTCATGGAAACCTCTACCAAGAGGTTATGTTCAGTGTCTATATGAAATAAAATGAGGGCCATGTGGGATTTTTTTTGGTTTCAATTGTTTTCATTTGTGTGGCGGTTGGAAGAGGTGACTGGGTCCACCTGGGCTTGAACAGTGGCGTGATTCCCCTTAGAGAGTGAGTTCTGAAACTGACCTCAGAGAAGTATTGCCATGACTTGTGTTGGGATTTTAGGAGGACACGCATGAGAGTCGCCCATGGAAACTGAGATATAGGCCCAGGGTACCTTTCCACAGAGCACTGGGAATCTCAGCCAGGATATCACATGATTTTATTCTTAAAGGCATGTCAGCCATAGTTGAGAATCAAAACAAACATGGACCTCACATTGTAGACCTCAATGAGCCTGGCTTCATGTGACCTTTTGGCCACTCTTTGGAAAGTCTTGCCTGTGAGAGTTCTCGATAGCGTTCATTGAAATGAGCATCCTCACCATTTAATGGTTCCCGAATGAATTAAAACCCACAGTGCCTCCAACTTCATCCTTGAAAAATGCCTAGATAAATACCATGAAATTTTTGAATTTCCCATGACCTGGTCGCACTGGGAACATTTGGATGTCCTACATCATTCATGAATCTATCAGGCAGTGCCTTGATTGACTGGGATTCATAAAAATGGTGTAGAACAGAGATACCAGTAAGTTGGAGCCTACTGAGTGGTGGGCCTAGAGCAGAGGTGGGAAGGTGTATGATAAAACATCTTTGTGAGGCCATGTCAATCTGCCATTAGCTTCCAAATTGCTTGTGACTGACATGGTGCAGCCAGCAGAATGTTCAATGAAATGGCATATTGTTATATGGAGAGGTTTCAGGGCAATGTTCAGAACCAGGTTTCTATGGACAAGGGGGCAAGCTATGAGGGATAGAAGCCTGCTTGGTGCATTCTCCTGAGAACCCTGACCCACCGCACAAGACAGAACTTCCTCCACCACTGTGTCCCATTTGAACTCCTTGTATATCGTGAAGCAAATACCAAAGTCCCAGTGCAGCAGCAAGAAACACCATGAAAATTGGAGGATGACCAAATGGCTTCACAGTCCCCCAGGGAGACACTTAGCCCACAATGGCCACAGTTTACCTACAAAGAGAGAATTCCGCACTGCTACCTCATGTACATTGGAAAATAAGAATCCATGTCCTCCAGGTCACATAGATGCAGACCCAGCTTTGATGGTCTCACTAGAAGGAAATCAAAAGCTCCTGAAAACAATATATATTTCAAGTGCCCAACCACATAGGCAGTTTCCCAAGAAGTCTTTAGGGCACCAGAGCTCCACATTTGAGAAATGTTTACTGTGTCCCTTACTTTGGGAAACTCCTCTAACACCTCCAAGGTTGTGAACTCCTGAGCATATTCCATTCCAGATATGTATTCACAGATTTTCTAACTCTTCTTCTCTAATTCTGTATTACTTGGGGCGGAGTTAATTACAATAAATTTTTCTGGAAGAGAATAAGAAGATTTTTGTGTAGCACATATTTGCATACACATTGTGTTCATTTTCCAATTTTCCATTCGAAATACTGATTCCCTGACACTAACCCATAGCTTGCTAGACTCTGACTACTAATCCTAATGTGATGGAGAAAAATAACTCAAACAGAATAGAAATACAAGCAGTTCAGAGGAGGGGTGGTGTATAGTTGGGCTTGCCTTTTGCAATACATAGGTTTGGAGTTATAAATCTAGTCAATTTTTAATTGAAGTAGTTCTCCGTGTGGTTTTGAAGTTAACAAATATGTGAATTCCTGTCTCCCTTTCTCTGTAGCCTATTAAGCACATGTATTTGTATATGCACATATTGAATCCTACCTGGTATCACACGTACATACTTGTGAGGTGGCCAACTTGACAGATACAAATTGTGGAACAGAAAATTCAACCTATGGGGGAGCTTCCTAGGTGAACAACATTATATATAAATCCATGTTCAGTAAAATAAATATTTTTGGATATGTGGATCATATAAATTTCACGATGAATTTTGATTGGCATATATATTGCTACTTTTTAATTGCTCTGTGTGGGTTTTGTGTGTGTGTGTATATATATATATATATATATATATATATATATATATATATATATATATATATATATATTCTCCAGATTTTTCAAAATGTAAAATATATGTGTCTTATTATACACTCCTAAATTCATTAATGTTCATATATTTGGATTTCTAATCAACTTTTCACAAGATTATTCTCAGAAATATTCATCCACCTGAACTACATATCTGTTTCCTAGTACTGAAAACTAAATTCAGTGAATGGTATATACAAATGCTAATATTTCTACAGTAACTTACCCAGTTTAACATCGGTGCAAGTAGATTCCTATGTTCCATGATGTCTATTTTGACGTTCATTTTTATTCAACACTGGTATATTAGTTTTCTTCATTTTATGCACATCATACGATATATATTTCTTCCACAATTTAGCAAATTTATAGGCATTTGTTTCACTTTCAATCACTTCCTGCTTCAGAACACATGTATTCCTCCAGCTTTCTTGACTGGTTTTTTCATGAGACTTCTTTCTGAACACATTGTTTTCGATTTCCATAATCACTTTTGGGGCAAACTCACACACCCATCATGATAAACCATAACTCTATTATTACCATTAGATGTATAACTGTTTGGAATGAATGATTGTATATCAACATAAAATTTCTTATGTATTTTCAGATATCAATTCAATCCAATATTAAAAGTGGAACCTGTTATATTATTTATTCACAGTATGGTCTATTAAGGCATCATCTCTATATTCATAGACCCAGGGTCTATGTATTTGTATCCCCAATACTAATTTATAAGTCGTTAAAATATTGCTTTCAGAAATGGTGGAAAAAATACTCTAGTCACCTGATATACATATACATTTCATCACAGTAATATTCCTGACACAAAATGCAAGGGTCACACTTATGACTGTACCAAAGCCTAAATTGAATGTGAGCATGTATTACTAACAACATCCATGTCCTGGTTCCCTAATGCTCTCAAATATTATTCCTATTGGTGACTACATATCTGTTTCTTCCTAAGATTATATATTCAAACTCAACCCTGTTAATAATGTCTTATCCTACCACTCACTTTGTACTTTGCCTGATTTCCTAATGTCTCCATTGATATCTGCTTTCAAATACCTTTTCTCCAGTTCATCATTAGGAATGACCCTTCAAATGTGCTGACATTTACATTTACTCTCTCACCAAAACCTTATTGCTAAAGAACTTTTGGTCCAACTCCTAGACTCACTCAAATGGGTTCTTCAAAGCCCTGCAGAGGGAAGCCCAGAGATTCTTGGGTTTTCTCATGACTCCAATTCACATAAAGTATCTAAACCCCACAGTCAGTAGGCCTCAAATTCGAGAAGCAGAGCAGCATTAATGGCAGTCCTATTTGATCACTCCTGGTTCACAGGAAGGGTGCCCAGGCCACCCTGACTTTAGGCAAATGAGGGGGAAGGGAGCTTATTTTGGACACTGTCTTGGACTGTGTCCCTCATGGAAACCTCTAGCAAGGGATTATGATGAGTGTCTACATGGAAGAAAATGAGGGCCATGTGGGAGTGTTTTGTTTTTAATTGTGGTCACTTGTGTGGCGGTTGGAAGAGATGAATGGGTCCACCTGGGCTTGAACTCTGGTGTGATTCCCCTTAGAAACGGAGTTTTGGAAATGACCTTAGAGATGTATTGCTATGAATTGTGTTGGGATTTTCGGAGGCCAGGCATGAGAGTCGCCCATGCATGACAATACGCGTCAAATTGGAGAAGCAGAACTTAATGTCCAAATCCTTTACTCACCCTTCTTTTTAATCCTACCGTCTATCTTTCTAATCTCAGATAAATACCATGATATATTTGAAATTCCTATGACCAGGTGGCACTGGAGAATCTTTGGATGTCCTGTTTCTGATCATGAGTGTACCAGACAGTGGCTTAATTGACTTGGTTTTATGAAAATGGTGTAGAACAGAGATGCCAGTAAGTTGGAGCCTGCTGAGTAGTGGGCCTAGAGCAGTGGTGTGCAGATGTGTGATAAAATATCTGTGGTGGGGTCATGTGGATCTTCCATTGGCTTCCAAATGGCTTGTGACTGAAATAGTGTAGCCAGCAGACCCTTATATGTAAAGGCATCTCGTTATATGGAGAGGTTTAACGTCAATTTTAAGAAACAGGTTGCTATGGTCAAGGGGACAAGCTATGTTGGATAGAAGACTTGTTGGTGCATTCTCCTGGAGAACCTGACCCACCACACATGACAGAACTCACTCTAGCATTTTGTCCCAGTTGAACTCATTGTATTTCGTTAAGTAAATACCATACTCCCAGTGCAGCAGCAAGAAACACCACAAAAAATGGAGGATGACCAAATGGCTTCACAGTCCACATCGGGAGACACTTAGACCCGAGTGGCCACAGTTTACCTACAAAGAGAGAATTCAGCACTGCTCCCTTATGTTCATTTAAAAAAAAGAAACCATGTTCTCCAGGTCACATAGATGCAGACCCATCTTTGATGGTCTCACTACAAATGAAGCTAAAGCTCCTGACAACAACATATATTTCAAGTGCCCGAACTCAGAGACAGTTTCTCAAGAAGTTTTTAGGCCAGCAGAGCTCCATGTTTGTGGAGTGTTTACCCTGACCCTAACTTTTGGAAACTCCTCTACCACCTCCAAGGTTGTGAACTCCTGATTATGTTCCATTCCATATATGTATTCACAGATTTTCTAACTCTTCTCCTCTAATTGTGTCTTATTTGGGGTGAAGGTAATGGCAATTCATTGTTCTGGATGAGAGTGGGAATATATTTGTGTGGCACATATTTGCATACACATTGGATTCATTTTCTTATTTTCCAATCAAAATACTGAAACCATGACACTAACCCATACCCTACTAGACTCTGACTACTAATCCTAATATGATGGAGGAAAAATAACCAAAACAAAATAGAAATACATGCAGTTCAGTGGAGGCATGGTGTATATTTGGACTTGCCTTTTACATGATAAAGGGTAGGTGTTATAAATCTAGTCAATTTTTGGTTAAAATAATTCTCCATGTGTTTTTAAAATTAACTAATATGTGAATTCCTGTCTCCCTTTCTCTATAGACTATTCAGCACATGTATATTTATATGCACATATAGAATCCTACCTGGTATCACAGGTTAATTTTTTTGTTTTGTCTGACTTGGAAGATACAAATTGTGAGAAGAGATCCCTCCTCCTAAACGCTGTTGAAACTGAAAATTCAACCTATGTGTGAGCTTCCTAATAGAAAAACATTATACAAAAATCCATGTTCAGTAAAATAATTATTTTTGCATATGTGAATTATATATATTTAATGATGAATTTCGATTAGCATATGTATTGCTACTTTTTATAGTCTGTGTGTATGTTTTGTGTATATATATATATATATATATATATATATATATATATATATACATACTCTCCAGATTTTTCAAAATATGAAATATATGTGTCTTATATATACTCCCTAAATTTATTCATGTTGATGTATTTAGATTTATAATCGATTTTTCACAAGATTATTCTCAGAATTTTTCATCAACTTGAAATATATATTTGTTTCCTAGTACTGAAAACTGACTTCAGTGAAAGCTGCACACAAATGCTAATATTTCTAGAGTAACTGACCCAGTTTAATATCAACGCAAGTAGACTCCTATGGGACATGACATATAATTTGACGTTCATTTTTATTCAACAATGGTACATTACTATTTCTGCAATTTATGCACATCGTAGGATATATATTTTATCCACAAGTTCACAAATTTTTAGACATTTGTTTCAATGTCAATCACTTCCTGCTTCAGAACACAAGTATTCTTCCATGTTTCTTGACTGGTCTTTTCATGAGACTTCTTTCCAAAAATATTATATTTGATTTCCATAATCAGTTTGAAGCAAAACTCACACACACTTCAGGATAAACCACAACCCTAATATTACCATTAGATGTATTACTGGTTGAAATGAATGTATGTATATCAATATAAGATTTCCTGAATATTTTTAGATATCAATTTTTCCATTATTTAAAGTTGGAACAAGTAATATTATTTATTCACACTACGCTCTATTCATGCATTATCTCTATATTCATAGACACAGGGTACATCTATTTTTACCCACAATACTAATTTATACATCTTCAAAATATGGCTCCAAGAAATGGTGGAAGAAATACTCATGTTACCTGATCCACATATACATTTTATCACAGTAATATTCTGGTCAGAAAATGCAAACATCACACTTATGATTGTACCAAAGTCTAAATGGAAAATGAACATGGATTACTAAAAACATCCATGTCCAGGCTGCCTAATGCTCCCACTTGTCAATCTTTTTGGGGACTACATATTTGTTTTTTCCTAAGATTATATATTGAAACTCAATCATATTGAAAATGTCTAATCCAATCACTCACTTTACACTTTGCATGATTTCCTAATGTCTCTATGGATATCTGCTTTCCTACATATTTTCCCCAGTTCATCATTGTGACTGATTCTTCACACGTTCTGACATTCATATTCACTCTCTACCCGAAACCCTATTGCTAAAGAATTTTTGGTCCAAAACTTATACTCACTCTTCTTTTTAAACGTACAAACTGTCTTCCTAATACTACCAACTATCCCTTTTATCCTGGATGTTCTCTTCGACATTCAATCATCCAAGGTACAAGGTCCTATAACATTGTATATCGATTTATCTGAGACATCTGTGCAGAACATAATTCAAAGCTAAGTATCCCAATGAAGGTCCCAATGTCTTTCTGGGCTTCAAATCATACCTAGATTTCTGTTTCCATACTTATATTTTACCTATATATTCTTGTAAATATCGCAGGTTCCCAATACCATTATTCATCCAACAGAATGACTCCTCACCAAAATCGAACCTGTTATTAACCCTAACCATACACTCTTCCCTCAATCTACCTTTACAGAAGAGCAGGGACCGAGTTTGTCTTACAATACAGGAATGTAGGGGATCTTCCACCTGCTTAGAAACTCAATGGTCCAAGCAGAAATGATCCCTGGAGAAGTATTAGGCAGCTATGTAGGACCTGAGAGAGCAAAAGTCATCTCCCATGGCAAACAACCTTGTCAGGATGAAGGGTTGTGTCTGAATCAGCCTCTCTATTTTTAATGGAGAGAATATGGACCAAACCAGGACAATGTGGAGAGCTGTTTCTGGTTCCATATGGTTGATATACCATTCTAACTAGTGAAAGTGTCAGAGGAAGTAGGGTATCCTCCATCTCATGGGACCCTTGGAAGCAATTGTTATAACAAAGTGGTTGCCAAGGCAGTGAACTCATTAAATTCTTGAAATAAGTGACCTACCTCACTTCCTTGGTGATGGAACTCTCTGAATTTGGGATCCAGGAAGCCAGGCACACAGAGCCAGTCCCAGTCTCAGTCCCAGTGGGCTCACATGTTTGGATTTACCAAGGACAGAGTCTGTCTTTTTTGGTACCTACTGATGTGAGGATGGCCAAATGCGAGGAGAGTTCTGAAGACGGGCCTTCCCTGAGAAAGCATGTAGTGGTCAGAACAGGCTCCTGACAACTTCACAGTGTTTGACAAGGAGACCAGATCTAAGACAAGACAGGCCTTTTCGGGGGAACATAAAATGGCCCACCAGTCAAAGGACACTCTGGATAGTCACAGACTTACTTGGGGGAAGGAGGTGCCTTTTTGAGTGTGTGTGTGAGTTTGTGGTTTTGTCTCATGTTCTGAGAATAGGTAGGAAAGGCAGTGTGTTTGGTTTGGAGTGGACTATTTCTAGAAAGAACTTTGACAAGGCAAGTGTTTCTGTGTCTGTGTCTCCCACTGTGTCCATGGTTGTAGACATTAGAAAAGAGAATGCATCAATGGATGTGTCCTGTCTAGTAGAAAGCTTCCCAGCATTCATCCTGTCCATTTTAGTAATGGACTGCAGGTTGCCTTATCGATGGGCAACACCTACTATCTTACTAAGTTTCTGTTTTCTTCCTGAATTTTGGCCACTCTCCAGAATAGGTTCATGGTTTTGTGTCCAAAATATGTACCACCTCCAAACTCTGCGACATGGCTATGTTCTGGATAGCTGGAGGGAATTGGAGCATCTCAGAAAACTCAGATATCAGTGTGACCAGAAAAGCCTCAGTGGAGAAACCCTGTTTTGGGCCTTTTGCTAACCTATTGATCTTTTGCCCTGAATGTCAGGAAGGTCTTTGCCTCAGGCCACCCCTTGGTGAAGCCTGAAGGAAACAGTTTTCAAATGGAAATGAATGGGCATCACCTGTGGCTCTTTGCTTAATTGCTTTGGAAAGCCATGTGTCTGAATCAGCCTCTTGGCCCTGTGAGAGGCTATGGCTTAGATTTTCAGCGCCTGATGGATCTAAAGAAACATCCAATGTGTGCATCCAAAACCAAAATGGCAAAAACATAAGTCATTGTGGATGATGTCTCTTGCCTTCCTCTGTTAGGTTCCTGACCTTCTTCAAGGGAGTATAGGGATTTTTTGGGTCAAATGAGTTCTTCCAAGCTCTTCAGAGGTGCTTGGGTTTAATCATGAATCCAAATCACATAAGGAATTTATACCTGACAGTCAGTAGGCCTCTAATTGGAGAAGTAGAGCAGTATTAGCGGCAGACGTATGTGATCAATCCTAGTTCACAGGAAGGGTGTCCAGGCCACCCTGAGTTTAGGCAAATGAGGGGCAAGGAAGCTTATTTTGGACACTCTCTTGAGCTGCGCCATTCAAGGAATCCTCCAGCCAGAGGTTATGATGAGTGACTCTATGGAAGAAGATGAGGGCCATGTGGAATTGTTTTGGTTTTAATTGTGGTCATTTATGTGGTGGTTGTAAAAGATGACTGGGTGCACCTAGCCTTGAACACTGGTGTGATTCTCCTCAGAGACTGAGTTCTGTAACTGACCTCAGAGTAGTAATTGCTTTGAAATTGGTTGTGTCTTAATTAGCCTCTTGGCCCTGTGTGAGGCTGTGACTTAGATTATCAGCACCAGATGGATCGAAAGAAAGATCCCATGTGTGCATCCAAAACCAAAATGGCCAAAAGAGCAGTCATTGTGGATTAAGCCTCTTGCCTTTCTCTGTAAGGTTCTGAAAGAATAAAAGAAATTGAAATTGAAATTGAAATGTAAAGAACCAGGTTTGTAAACTTTCCAAGCTGCACTTTCCTGTGGCAGTTTAGACAATTCCCGGATCTGCCCATTAGATGTGTGTTGAAATCTTCCCTGACTACCTAGTTACTTAACAACCCTTTCCCAGAATCCCTGCAGCTCAGCAAGTATACATCTCAGGTATTCAACCAATCAGTTTAAATGTATACCCCTTCTTAGGGCTGACCAATCACCCCCTGCCCGAATTGTTCCCGCAAATGAAAGTGCTAATCATGCTTTAGAGTTGTTATTTCATTTTCCCATGGTATATGATGAATTGCTAAAGGAGGCTATCATGTATGTAAAGTCCCTGCCCTCTCTAAGGAATGTATATAAACTCTGCTCAAGTTGTTCTCAGGGCTCTTTGTTCTTTGCTCCTCTAAAGTGAGCTCTGAGCCCCAGCATGCTGGACCCCCAATAAAACCTTTGCTGTTGCATGAGAAAGCCTCTTGGTGGTCTTTTTCTCTGACGTTCGCCCCACCTATTCATCTGGAGGCCACAGGTGAGATATCCGGCAGCGGCGGACAAAAGACCCCAATGGACTCCTCTCGGGGTAAGTAAGGCACCTCTTTCTGGTTTTGGGTTTCAGGTTATGGATTGGCAAAGTGGCTGTCAGTGAAGAGCATTAGCTCTCTCTGATGGTGGCTGACAGATGTGTCACAGAGCTACAGGCCACGTTCCTGGGGGACACTCCAGAGGACTAGAGAAATCAAGGAATACTAATTTCTTCAACTCGTTTATATTTTGCTTCAGGATTCGGTTCGCCAGCCCATCAGGTTTTGCCGGCTACTCAGTTTTGGTCATTGTTCTGAACTCATGTTGAGTTTTCCGGCTGTCTTTATTGTCTAACCCATCAGGTTTTGGCAGTTACTCAGTTCTAATCTTTGTCTTGGACTCATGTTAAACGTTTACTGTTTGTCTTTGTCTGTGTTGCGTTTGTGTCTTCACTGTCCCTGTTTGAGTAACTCTCATTATGGGACAAAGCACTTCCACTTCTCTGTCCCTGACACTTGATCATTGGACTGATGTCCGCTCAAGGGCCCAGAATCTTTCTTTTTCAGTAAAATGCCGTACCTGGCAGATTCTCTGTGCTTCAGAATGGCCTATTCTCAGAGTCAGGTGGCCCCCCAGAAGGATCCTTCTACTTCCCTCTAATCCGAAAAGTCAGAGATATTGTCTTTCAGCTGGGGCCACGTGGCCACCCAGATCAACAGCCATATACCCCTTCGCCCAGCATCCTATCATTCAAACCTTCCACTCCTCCCCCTCTTCCTTCCATTCTCCCTGAGTCACAAGACTGGACACTCCTCCCACTCCTTATCCTCTACCCTCGCTCTCCAACCCCCAACACGTTCCAGATGATATTCTCGCCGCTGACTCAGCCTCTCCGCCGCTAGAGGCAATTGGGCCAGACCCAAGCACTCCAGGGGACTTCTCTGCAGCAGCAGCAACCCCTCCTCCCCTGGAGGAAGCTGGGCCACCTAAAGGAACCCGACGGTGACGGATAATAGAAAACTCGGAAGCCCCTATGATGCTTCCTCTTCGTCCCTACGGGCCAATGAACCGATCCAACTGGCACCCAAACACCTTTAAATGTAGGTAGCATCTGTCCACTTATCGCCAGACTCTAATAGCGGGTCTCCGAGTGGCCGCCAGAGGGCCGACTAATTTGGCCAAGGTAAGAGAGATTATCCAAGGGCCTAATGAGTCTCCCTCTATGTTTCTGGAGAGAATTATGGAAGCATATAGGAAATATACTCCTTTTGATCCTCAGGCAGAGGATGAACAAGCATCTGTTGCAATGGCCTTTATCGAGCAGGCTGCCCTAGATATTAAGAGAAAGTTACAACGTCTAGATGTATTACAAGATAAGACCTTGAGAGATTTAGTAAGAGATGCTGAGAAAGTATATTATAAGAGAGAAACTGAGGAGGAAAGGGAACAGAGGAGAGAGACGGAAAGGGAACAAAAGGAGGATGAAAGGAGCAAAAGGCAGACTAAAGCATTGACTAAGGTTCTGGTCAGAGCACCAAATATGCCAGAAGTTAAAAAGCAGGGAGTCAGAAAGGGATACCTGGGCCCCCGCCAATGGCTGCCCCTGGCCTCAGATCAGTGTGCCTACTGTAAAGAAAACAGGACACTAGGCCAAAGAGTGCCCCCGAAAGAAGCAGAGATGCCAGTCCGCCGTGCTGACTCTAGAAGAGGACTAGGAAAGTCGGGGCTCGGATCCCCTCTCCGAGCTCAGGGTAACATTTAAAGTGGAGGGGACCCCAGTGAACTTTGAAGTGGATACAGGAGCAGTATAATCAACCTTTAAGACCCCACTGGGCCCCCTATCAAATAAATGGTCCCCTGTTAAAGGTACTAATGGCAGTAGATATTGGGCTGGGAAAACTAAGAGGACTATGGACCTAGGAAATGGAAAAGTCCACCACGCTTTCCAAGTAATCCAAGAATGCCCAGCCCCACTGATGGGCTGGGATCTGCTTACCAAACTCTGGGCTAGAATAACCTTTAACCCTGATGGTCCCCAAGTGGAGTTTCTAAAGCCTTCAGTAAAAACTCCCATAGTCATGGCTTTGACAACATCCGTAGAAGATGAACATCAACACTTCGCGCCTCCTAGGACTGATCAAACAGGCAAACTACCCCAGAAATGGATAAAAGATTATCCTAATGCCTGGGCAGAAACTTCTGGGTTAGGTCTAGCCATATAACAACCTCCAATAGTAGTAGAATTAAAAGCCTCTATCTCTCCAATCAGTGTTAAACAATATCCTCAAATCAAAGAAGCTAAGGATGGGATAAGGGCCCATATTCAGAAATACCTGGCTCTTGGGGTCTTAAGGCCCTGTCATTTGTCCTAGAATATCCCCCTGCTACCAGTAAGAAAGCCAGGAACTGGGGACTACCGGACGCTTCAATACCTAAGAGAGATCAACAACAGAGTGCAGGACATTCACCCCACTGTACCGAATCCATATAATTTGCTTAGCGCTCTGAATCTGGAGCAGGAATGGTACACTGTGCTAGACTTAAAAGATGCTCACTTTTGCTTGCCCGTACATAAGGACACTCAGTTGCTGTTTGCATTTGAGTGGATAGACCCCGAAAAAGGGACATCTGTCCAACTAACCTGGACTAGACTCCCACAGGGGTTCAAAAACTCTCCCACTCTCTTTGATGAACCCCTCCACAAGGACTTCAATGACTTCAAAACTGCACACCCCGATGTCACCATACTCCAATATGTGGATGGTCTGCTACTGGCAGCCGACACCAAAGAGAACTATGAGTCTGGGACCCAAGCATTATTTTCCAAGCTTGCTCGGCTTGGATATAGGGCTTCTGCCAAAAAGGCCCAAATTTGTCAGCAAGAAGTAATCTTCCTGGGTTATTCTCTTAGGGGTGGCAAAGGATGGCTCACTGAGCCCACAAAATGAACCTTTGTGCAGATACTGCCCCCATCTAATAAGAGACAACTCAGGGAGTTTCTTGGGACTGCCGGCTTTTGCAGGTTATGGATTCCTGGGTTCGCGTCTCTGGCTGCCCCTTTATACCCGCTGATAAAGGGGGATGCCCACTTCCAATGGACCCCTGAGCACCAACAAGCTTTTGATAATGTCAGAAAAAAGGTGCTGCTATCTGCTCCGGCCTTAGCACTCCCAGATATAGAAAAACCCTTCAGTCTCTACATCGAGGAAAAGAAAGGAATAGCACGGGTTGTGCTCACTGAGACTTTGGGACCTTGGAAAAGGCCGGTAGAATACTTATCAAATAAACTGGACCCAGTGGCTAGTGGGTCGCCCCATTGCTTAAGAGCTATAGCAGCGGCAGCCCTTCTAATAAAAGATGCTGATAAATTAACGTTGGGACAGAAGCTAACGATTATAGTCCCCCATGCCCTGGAGTGCATCATCTGTCAGCCTCCAGAGATGTGGCTATCAAACTCTAGAATAACCCACTACCAGAACCTCTTGCTTGACAAAGACAGAATCACGCTGGGACCCGCTGCTCCACTCAACCCGGCTACACTGCTGCCAGAAGAATCATCAAGACCCGTTGCTCATGAGTGTCAACACATACTGGCAGAGGAAACCAGTATACGACGAGACTTGAAGGATCAGCCACTGCCTTGCCCTGAAGTTGTATGGTTTATGGATGGCAGCAGCTTCCTCCAAGATGGTAAGCGGTGGGCTGGAGAAGCAGTAGTTAGCAAAATTAATGTCATCTGTTCCTCTGGTCTCCCAGAACTGACATCAGCCCAAAAAGCAGAACTGATTGCCCTTACGAAAGTATTGGAACTAGCAACAGGCAAAAGGGCCACCATATACACTGATAGCCGCTATGCATTTGCCACTGCAAATGTGCACGGGGCTATTTACCATCAAAGGGGGTTATTAACCTCCACCTGGAAAGAAATAAAGAACAAAGGTGAGATCCTCCAACTTCTCTCAGCAGTGCAGGGCCCTAAGGAACTAGCTATAGTGCACTGCCCAGGGCACCAGAAGGGAAACGAACCCTTGGCGGTTGGAAAAAGAAGGGCAGATGAGGAAGCTTAATTGGCAGCCCTAAATGGAGTGACTGTGTTAACTTTTTCCACACCAGGGGGAACAACAATCAGGAGACTTGGCCGCACCGGAACATTCAGGCAACTTATCATCTGAGGAGACAGATACAGAACTCTGGGATCCTACAGAGCCAAGTTTACAATTTCAAAAAGCCCACCTTTATGTCAAAGACGTACACCAGCTCACCCACTTAGACTCAGAGAAGATATAGGCACTCTTAAAGGACCGGAGAAAGGACTTATTATTGACTGACTCACAGAGGAAAGAAATAGCTGAGCAGGTGACTAGAGCTTGTCAAGTCTGCCAAGTAGTTAATGCTTACCCATCCAAGCTTCCTGCAGGGAAGCGCTTACAAGGAACCAGACAAGGACAATTCTGGGAATTGAACTTTACTGAAATTAAGCCAGCAAGGTATGAACTTAAATATCTCCTAGTCTTTGTAGATACTTTTTCAGGATGGGTCGAAGCCTTCCCCATGAAGAAAGAAACAGCTCAGATGGTAGTCAAAAAGATCGTAGAAGACATTTTTCCAAGGTTCGGCCTGCCTAAGGTAATAGGGTCCGCTAACGGACCGGCATTCATGCCCCAGGAAAGTAAGGGATTTGCCAGGACCCTGGGGATTAATTGGAAGTTACATTGTGCTTATAGACCCTATAGCTCAGGACAGGTAGAAAGGATGAATAGAACCATCAAAGAGTACTTAACAAAATTAAGCTTGGATACTGGCATAAAAATTGGACTATGCTCCAACCTTATGCACTGTTTTGTGAAAGAAATACCCCCTCCGCCTCTTTGTGTAACCTCACCTCTTATAAAATTCTCAATGGTGCCCTTCCTCCAGTAGGGGACCTAATCCCAACTATGAGACTTAATGATTCCTTTCACACCCCCTTGCTTGACAGATTTAAAGCCCTTTAACAAACCCAGCACCCAGCGATACCTGTGGAAACATTTGGCCTCTGCTTATCAGACTGGAGACGAGGGAACCCCACATTGATATCAAGTGGGAGGCTTCGTCTACGTGAGATGGCGTCAGGTGTCATCCCTGGAACTCCACTGGAAAGGACCATACCAGGTGCTGCTTATAACACCCACAGTGGTGAAAGTGGATGGGATCACTTCCTGGATCAATGCCTCCCATCTCATGCCTGAGCCCTGTACAGACTCTGGCTGGAAACTTCTACAGACTGGTATCCATCTCAAGTTGCGTGTCCGTCATGTGGGTAGGGCTATGGATTCTTCCCATGACCACCAGCAGCCCTAATCCCCATCAGCGTGCTCAGCAACAAGGGCAAGTAATGAATCCTAATGGGCAAGTAGTGTGATCTATTTCACAAACAGCCACCTTATGGACTTGGTGGCCATCTCTCCACCCGGAAATTTGTCAGCTTGCCATAGGCTTCCCTGACTGGGATCTCCCTGACATAGAGGACCCCACACAGATCCCACTCAAACCCTAACTAGGGCAACATAGACCACCTTAACCCATGAATTGTGGATGTCATCTCCCCCAGCTCAGGTGTAAACTAGCCAGTCTTGACTATTATGTGTGCACACCTGATTTCCAAAGTCATAAAACAGGCCCAAACCTGTGGAGGACCCAGTGACTTTTATTGTAGATCTTGGGGTTGTGAACAAACGAAAGCTGCATGGTGGAACCCAAACTCCCCAGAAAGGTATGATTCCGGTAGGATGAAATGACACCTGGATTGATCCCAAGAAATGTGCTGCTTGCCCAGTGGTGTCAAAAACTCGCTGTGGAAAGAATACTCTATGTTACCCCCTCAATATAACTTTCACTTCCAAAGGAAGGGGCTACCTCAGAAAAACCTGGCCTATGGGAAATACGTGGGGAATGCGATTCTATATTTATGGCCCAGGTGATGAATTTGGTCTCTGGTTCACCGTCTGGCTTAAAAAGAAAGAAAATCCCACAGCAATAGGACCCAATCCCCTCAAGCCAGGGATTAAGCCTCCTAAACCTTCCATGCCTAGATCTACCAGAACCCCTCTACCATCTAATACTTCCTGGATTCCGTCTTTGCCTACTTCCCCAGTCCAGAGTACATCTGACTCCTCCCCCTGGGAACTAATTAAAGGAACCTTTATGGTACTGAACTCCACACAGTCAGAACTCCTTGTATTTCAGCCCAGGTCTTTGACAGCCCTGTAAATTATTGTGTAATGGTGCAGATA
The DNA here is from genome assembly GCF_048772815.1 of Callospermophilus lateralis. NCBI lineage: Eukaryota > Metazoa > Chordata > Mammalia > Rodentia > Sciuridae > Callospermophilus > Callospermophilus lateralis. The sequence continues at coordinate 440,918 of NW_027514349.1, read as the reverse complement.
CTCTCCAGGGTACTCTATCATAATGCCTAATCATTTGAAGGTCTACTAGGGGGACAAACAACCCGATATCAAGGGGAACCATTGTCCCTTACTCTAGCCATCCTATTGGGGATAGGAGCTGCTGCAGGAGTGGGTATGGGAACAGCTTCTATGATGCGTGGTTAACAACAAATGGCCCAATTAGAAACAGCAATAAATCAAGACTTGAAGACGTTAGAGACCTCCATCACAGCTTTGCAGGAATCCTTAACCTCTCTCTCTGAAGTTGTTTTACAGAACAGGTGAGGATTAGACCTCCTCTTGATGAGGGAGAGGGCCTCTGTGTTGCACTTAGAGAAGAATGTTGTTTTTATGCTGACCATATTGGAGTTGCAAAATAATTCATGAGTAAATTAAGAAAATACCTTGAAGAGCGCCAGAGAGAATGGGAGATTCAACAAGGGTGCTTTGAGTCATGGTTAACCGAGTACCCCTGGTAACTACACTAATATCAGACTTAGCTGGACCCCTGATCATCCTTATGGTGTTGCTAACTGTGGGACCTTGTTTGCCTAACCACATAGTTTCCTTTCTCCAGGCTCAGATTAGGCAGGTGAAACTCATGATAATCAGACAGAAATATGCTGCACTGGTAGGAATAGAATGTGAAACCCCACAATAATTTTGATTCATTACTTTTAAGATTAAAAGTAGTCAGAAAAAGGGGTGGGAAATGAAAGAATAAAAGAAATTGAAATTGAAACGTAAAGAACCAGGTTTTGTACATTTTCCAAGCTGCACTCAGAACCTGAAATTCCTGTGGCACTTAAGACAATTCCCGGATCTTCCCATTAGATGTGTGTTGAAATCTTCCCTGACCACCTCGTTACTTAACCACCCCTTCCCAGAAACCATGCAGATTTGCACGTATACATCTCAGTGCTTCAACCAATCAGTTTAAATGTATACTCCTTCTCACGGCTGACCAATCACCCGCTGCCCAACCTGTTCCCACCAATGAATGTGCTAATCATGTTTTAGAGTTATTATTTGATTTTCCCGCGGTATATGATGATTTTCTAAAGGAGGCTATGATGTATGTAAAGTCCCTGCCCTCTCTAAAGAATGTATATAAACTCTGCTCAAGTTGTTCTCGGGGCTCTTTGTTCTTTGCTCCTCTGAAGTGAGCTCTGAGCCTCAGCATGCTGGACCCCCAATAAACCCTTTGCTGTGGCATGAGACAGTCTCTTGGTGGTCTTTTCCTCCGAAGTTCGTCCGACCTTTTCAGTTCCTGACTTCCGTCAAGTGAGAATAGGGATCATTTGGGTCAAATGAGTTCTTCAAAGCCCTACAGTGGATAGCCCATAGGTGCTTGGGTTTTCTCATGACTCCAAATCACATAGAAAATCTACACCTGACAGTCATTAGGCCTCAAATTGGAGAAGCAGAGCAGTATTAAAGGCAGGCTTATTTGATCACTCCTGGTTCAAAGGAAGGGTGTTTAGGCCACCCTGACTTTTGGCAAATGAGGGGCAATGGAGCTTATTTTGGACACTGTCTTGGGCTGCACCCCTCATGGAAACTTCCAGCCAGAGGTTATGATGCATGTCTGTGTAGAAGAAGATGAGGCCCATGTGGGAGTGTTTTGATTTAAATTGTGGTCATATGTGTGGTAGCTGGAAGAGATTACTGGGTCCTCCTGGGCCTGAACTCTGGTGTGACTCCTTTTAGACACTGTGTCCTGGAACTGAGCTTAGTGAAGTATTGCCATGAGTTGTGTTGGGATTTGCGGAGGCCATGCATGAGAGTCGCCCTTGGAACCTGAGATGTAGGCCCAGGGTAGCTTTCCACAGAGCACTGGGAATCTCAGTCAGGATACCACAAGATTTTCTTCTGAAAGACTTGGCAGCCATAGTTGAGATCAAAACACTCATGGATCTCAATTGTAGACCTCAATGAGCCTGACTTCAGGTGACCTTTTGGACACTCTTTGGGAAGCCTTGCCTGTGAGAGTTCTCCAGAGTTTTCATTGAAATGATCATACTCACCATTTAATGGTTCCTGCATGAATTGAAATCCACTGTGCCTCCAACTTCATCCTTGATAAATGGCTAGATAAATAGTTTAAATTTTTGAAATTCCCATGAACAGGTGGCATACAGAACCTTTGGATGTCCTATTTCTGATCATGAGTGTACCAGACAGTGCCTTGATTGATTGGGTTTAATGAAAATGGTGTAGAACCGAGATCCCAGTAATTTGGAGCCTGATGAGTAGAGGGCCTAGAGCAGCGGTAGGCAGGTGTGTGATAAAACATCTGTGATGGGGCCATGTGGATCTGCCTTTGGATTCCAAATGTCATGAGACGGACATGGTGCAGCCAGGAGACCATTATAAGTAAACACATCTTGTTATATGGAGAGGTTTTAGGGTAATTTACAGAATCAGGTTGCTATGGTCAAGGGAGCAAGCTATGTGGTATAGAGGCCGGTTTCATGAATGCTCATGTGTGAGCCACCACATGTGATAGAACTCCCTCCAGCACTGTGTCCCAGTTGAACTCCTTGTATTTCATGAAGCAAATACAAAACTCGCAGTGCAGCAGCAAGAAACACCAGGAAAAGTGGAGGATTACTAAATGGCTTCACAGTCCACACGGGCAGACACTTAGACCACTGTGTCCCAGTTGAACTCCATGTATTTCGTGAAGCAAATACCAAAGTCGCAGTGCAGCAGCAAGAAACACAATGAAGAGTGGAAGAGGAACAAATGAATATACAATCCACGCGGGGACACACTTAGCCCCAAGTGGCCATAGTATACCTACAAAGAGAGAATTCAGCACTGCTCCCTCATGTTCATTGGAATATTACAATTTATGTCCTCCAGGTCACATAGATGCTGACCCAGCTTTGATCGTCTCACTAGAAGGAAGCAAAAGCTCCTGAAAACAACATATATTTCAAGTGCCCAAACTCAGAGGCAGTTTCTCAAGAAGTCTTTAGGCCAGCAGAGCTCTGTGATTGTGGAGTGCTTACCCTGTCCCTTACTTTTGAAAACTCCTCTACCACCTCCATGGTTGTGAACTCCTGATCAAATTCCATTTCAGATATGTATTCACATATTTTCTATCTCTTTTCCTCTAATTGTCTCTTACTTGGGGCGAAGTTAATGTCAAGGAATTGTTCTGGATGAGAGTGGGAAGATTTTTCTGAAGCACATATTTGCATACACATTGGATTCATTTTCCTATTTTCCATTCAAAATACTGAATCACTGACATTAACACATACCCTACTAGACTCTGACTACTAATCCTAATATGTTGGAGAAAAATACCCCCAAAAGAATAGAACTACAAGCAGTTCAGAGGAGGCATGGTGGATAGTTGGGCTTGCCTTTTGAAGTATATAGTGTAGGAGTTTTAAATCTTGTCAATTTTTTTTGAAATAGTTCTCCATGTATTTTAAAAGTTAAGAAATATGTGAATTCCTGTCTCCCTTTCTCTGAAGCCTATTCAGCACCTGTATTTTTATATGCACATTTAGAATCCTAACTGTTACCACACGTACGTTCTTGTGTGGAGGCTGAATTGGCAGATACAAATTGTGAAAAGGGATCACTCCTCCTAAACGCTGTTGGAACTGAAAATTCAACCTGTGGGTGAGCTTCCTAGTTGAACAACATTATACATAAATCGATGTTCAGTAAAATGAATTTATTTGGATCTGTGGATGATATATATTTCATGATGATTTTAAATTGGCATATAGTGCTACTTTTTAATGTCTGTGAATGTTTGTGTGTGTGTGTATATATATATATATATATATATATATATATATATATATATATACACACTCTCCCGATTTTTCAAAATATGAAATATATGTGTATTATTTTACACATCCTAAATTTTTCATATTCATGAATGTGGATTTATAATCATCTTTTCACAAGTTTATTCTCAGAAATATTCACATACCCTACTAGACTCTGACTACTAATCCTAATATGATGGAGAAAAGTAACGCAAACAGAATAGAAATACAAGCATTTCAGAGGAGGCATGTTGTATATTTGGACTTGCCTTTTGCATGATAAATGGTAGGTGTTATAAATCTGGTCAGTTTTCAATTGAAATAGTTCTCCATGTGTTTTTAAAATTAACAAATATATGAATTCCTGTCCCTTTCTCTGTAGCCTATTCATCACATGTATTTTTATATGCATTTATAGTATCCTACCTGGTATCACATGTACATTTTTGTGAGTTGGCTGACTTGGTAGATACAAATTGTGAGAAGAGATCACTCCTCCAAATCGTTGTTGGAACTGAAAATTCCACCTATAGGGGAGCTTCCTAGTAGAAAAACATTATACATAAACTCATGTTCAGTAAAATAAATATTTTTGCATCTTTGGATGATATATATTTATAGATGAATTTTGAGTGGCATATATATTGCTACTTTTTAATGTCTGTGTGTGTGTTTTGTGTAAATATATATATATATATATATATATATATATATATATATATATATATACACTCTCCAGATTTTTGAAAATATGAAATATATGTGTCTTATTTACACTCGCTAAATTTATTCATGTTCATGGACTTGGATTTATAATCAACTTTTCACAAGATTATTCTCAGAAATATTCATCCACCTGATAAACAGATTTAACTAATATTTCTACAGTAACTGACCAAGTTTAACATCAATGCACCTTGATTCCGATATGACAAGCTGTGCATTTTGACGTTCATTTTTATTAAACCCTGGTACATTAATATTTATTCGTATTATGGACATCATAGGATATATATTTCATCCACAAATTCACAAATTTATGGGCATTTGTTTCACTTTCAATCAATTCCTGCTTCAGAACACATGTATTCCTCCAGGTGTCTTGACTGGTCTTTTCATGTGACTTCTACCCAAACACATTATTTTCGATTTTCATAATCAATTTTGAAGCAAAACTCACACCCTTTATGATAAACCATAACCCTAATATTACAAATAGATGTATAATTGGTTTGAATGAATGTATGTTTATCAATATAAAATTTTCTTTATATTTTCAGATACCACTTCAATCCATTTTTTAAAGTTGAAACCAATTATATTCTTTATTCACACTATTGTCTATTCATACATTTTCTCTATATTCAGAGACACAGGGTGCACGTATTTGTACCCCCAATACTAATTTATATGTCTTCAACATATTGCTTCCAGAAATGGTGGAAGAAATACTCATGTCACCTGATATAAATATACATTTTTTCAGTGTAATATTCTGGACACAAAACGCAAATGTCACACTTATGATTGTACCAAATCCTAAATAGGAAGTGAGCATGGATTACTAAAACCATCCATGTCCAGGTGGCCTAATGCTCTCAAATGTCTATCCTGTCGGTGACTACATATTTGTTTCTTCCTAAGATTATATATTAAATCTCAACCTGTTGAAAATGTCTAATCCTATCACTCACTTTATACTTTGCCTGATTTCCTAATGTTTCTATTGATAAATGCTTTCCTACATATTTTTTCCAGTTCATCACTGTGACCAACTCTTCACATGTGCTGACATTTACATTCACTCTCTAACCAAAACTCTATTGCTAAAGTACTTTTGGTCCAAATCCTATTCTCACTCTTCTATCTAAACCTACACTATCTTCCTAATCCTACCGACTATCCCTTTTTGACTGGATGTTTTCTTACACATTCAATCAACCAAGGTACATGGTCCTTTGCCATTATATATCGATTTATCTGAGATATCTGTGCAGAACATTGTTCAAAGCTAAGTTTCCCACTCCAGTGCCCAGTGCACTTCTGGGCTTCAAATCTTATCTAGAATTCCATTGTCATACTTATATTTCACCTCTATATTCTTATAAATACCACAGGATCCCAATATTCTTATTCATCCAGCAGAATGATTCCTAACACCAATCAAACCTGTTATTAACCCTAACCATATACTGTTCCCTCAATCTATCTTTACAAAAGAGCAGGACTGAGTTGGTCTTACAATACAAAAATGTAGGGAGACTTTCACCTGCTGAGAAGCTCAAAGGTCTATGCAGATATAATCCCTGGAGAAGATATAGGGAACTATGAAGTACCTGAGAGAGAAAAAGTCATCTTCAATTGCAAACAACCTGGTCATGACGAAGGGATGTGTCTGAATCAGCCTCTATCTTCTTAATGTAGAGAAGATGGACCAAACCAGGCCTATGTAGAGAGCTGTTCCCAGGTGCCTATGGTTGATATAACTTTCTATCTTGTGAAATTGTAACAGGAAATAGGGGCAGCCTCCATCTCATGAGACCCTTGGAAACAACTGTTAGGACAAAGTGGTTGCAAAGGCAGCAAATTCAATCAGTTCCAGAAAGAAGTGACCTCATCTAATTTTCTTGTTGAAGGAACACTCTAAACTTGGAATCCAGGCACCCAGAGGCAGTCCCAGTTCCAGTCCCAGTGGGCTCACTTGTTTAGATTTACAGAGGACAGAGTCCGTCTTTCTTGGTAAATACTGATGTGAGTATGGCCAAATGCCAGGTGAGCTCTGAAGAGGGGCCTTTCCTGAGAAAGCAGGTAGTGTCTCACTGCTGGTCCCGGCCAATTTCACAGAGTTAGCCAAAGAGACCTGATCTGAGACAGGACAGGCCGTTTCGGGGGAACATAAAATGGTCCACCAGTCAGAGGGCTCTCCAGATAGTCACATACCTACTTGGAGGAAGGAGGTGCCTTTGTGGTTGTGGGTGTGAGTTTGTGGTTTTGTCTCATGTTCTGAGAATAGGTAGGAAAGGCAGTTTGTTTGGTTTGGAATGGACTGTGTCTACTGAGTGCTTTGACAAGGCAAGTGTTTCTATGTCTGTGTATCCCACCGTGTCTGTGGTTGTAGACATTAGAAAAGAGAATGCATCAATGGATTTGTCATGTCTAGTAGAAAGCTTCTCAGCATTCATCCTGCCTAATTTATGAATGGACTGTGGATTGCCTTATGGATGTGCAACACCTACTATCTTCCAAAGTTCCTGTTTTCTTCGTAGAATTATGGCCACTCTTCAGAATAGGCTTATGATTTTATGTCCACCATATGAACCACCTCCAAGATCTGTGACATGGCTATGTACTGGATAGCTGAAGGGAATGAGAGCATGTCAGAAAACACAGATATCATTGGGACCAGGAGAGTCTCAATGGAGAAACCCTGCTTTGCGTCTTTTGCTTACCTATTTGTCTGTTGCCCTGAATGTCAGGAAGTTCTTTGACTCAGGCCACCCCTTTTTGAAGCCTGAAGAAAACAGTTTTCAAATGAAAATGAATGGGCATCACCTTGGGCTCTTTGCTTAATTGCTTTAGAATGGGATGTGTCTGAATCAGCCTCTTGGCCCTGTGTGAGGCTGTGGCTTTGATTCTCAGCACCTGATGGGTCTAAAGAAGGATCCCATGTGTGCATCCAAAACCAAAATGGCCAAAAGAGCGGTCATTGTGGATGGAGTCTCTTGTCTTCCTCTGTAATGTTCCTGCCTCCATCAAGTGAGAATAGGGATCCTTTGGGTCAAATGAGTTCTTCAAAGCCCTGCAGAGTCTAGCCCATAGGTGCTTGGGTTTTCTCATGACTCCCATTTACAAAAAGAATCTAAACCCCACAGTCAATAGGCCACAAATTGCAGAAGTGGAGCAGTATTAACGGCAGGCCTATTTGATCACTCCTGGTTCACAGGAAGGGAGTCCGGGCCTTTAGGCATATGAGGGGTAAGGAAGCTTCTTTTGGACATTGTCTTGGGCTGTGCCCCTCATAGAATCCTCCAGCCAGAGGTAATGATGAGTGTCTATATGGAAGAAGATGAGGTCCATGTGGGAGTGTTTTGGTTTTAATTGTGGTCACTTGTGTGGCGGTTGGAAGAGATGAATTGGTCCACGTGGGCTGGAACTCTGGCGTAATTACCCTTAGAGACTGCATTCTGGAACTGATCTTAGAGAAGTATTGCAATGAGTTGTGTTGGGATTTTAGGAGACCACGCATGGAGTCCTTGGAAAATGAGTCTTGACCCAGGGTTGCTTTCCACAGAGCACTGGGAATCTCAGCCAGGATATCACATGATTTTATTCTGAAAGACTTGGCAGCAATAGTTGAGAGTCAAAACAAACATGGACCTCATATTGTAGACCTCAATGGGCCTGGCTTCATGTGAACTTTTGGCCACTCTTTTGGAAGCCTTGCCTGTGAGAGTTCTCGAGAGCTTTCATTAAAATGAGTTTCCTCAACATTTAATGGTTCCTGAATGAATTGAAACCCACAGTGCCTCCAACTTCATCCTTTAAAAATGGTTAGATAAATACCATGAAATGTTTAAAATTCCCATGAGCAGGTGGCACTGGAAAACCTTTGGATGTCCTGTTTCTGATTATGAATATACCAGAAGGTGCCTTGATTGACTGGTTTTCATGAAAATGGTATAGAAAAGAGATGCAAGTAAGTTCGAGCCTGCTGAGTAGTGGACCTAGAGAAGTTGTGGGCAGGTGTGTGATAAAAAATCTGTGGTTTGGCCATGTGGATCTGCCTTTGGCTTCCAAATGGATTATGACTGATATGGTGCAGCCAGCAGACCCTTCTCTCAAAAGGCATCTTGTTATATGTAGGAGTTTCAGGGCAATGTTCAGAATCAGGTTGCTATGCTCAAGGAGGCAAGCTGGTGGGATAGAAGCATGGTTGGTGCATTTTCCTGCAGACCCTGACCCACCACACGGGACAGAACTCGCTCCAGCACTGTGTCCCAGTTGAACTCCTTGTTTCATGAAGCAAATGCCAAATTGCGAGTGCAGCAGCAAGAAACAGCACGAAAAGTGGAGGATGACCAAATGAGTTCACAGTGCACACGGGGAGACACTTAGCCCCCATTGGTCACAGTTTACCTACAAAGAGAGAATTTAGCAAGGCTGCCTCATGTTCATTGGAAAACAAGAAACCATGTGCTCACAAAGGTCACAAAAATGCAGACCAGCTTGGATGGTCTCACTACAATGGAAGCTAAAGCTCCTGACAACAACATATATTTCATGTGCCCAACCTCAGAGGCAGTTTCTTAAGAACTCTTTAGGCCAGCAGAGCTCCATGTTTGTGGAGAGTTTACATTGTCCCTTAATTTTGGAAACTCCTCTACCTTCTCCAAATTTGTGAAAATTGAGCAGTTTCCATTGCAGATATGTATTCACAGATTTTCTAACTCTTCTGCTCTAATTGTGTCATACATGGGGCGAAGGTAATGTCAAGGCATTGCTCTGGATGAGAGTGGGAAGATATTTGTGTAGCACATATTTGCATACACATTGCATTCATTTTCAATTTTCTATTCGAAATACTGAATCCCTGACACTATCCCATACCCTACTATCCTCTGACTACTAATCCTAATATGATGGAGAAAAATACCCAAACAGAATAGAAATACAAGCAGTTCAGAGGAGGCATGCTGCATACTTGGACTTACCTTTTGCATGATAAATGGTAGGTGTTATAAATCTAGTCAATTTTTAATTGAAATAGTTCACCATGTGTTTTTAAATTAAACAAATATATGAATTCCTGTCTCCCTTTCTCTGTAGCCTATTCATCACATGTATTTTCATATGCACTTATAGAATCCTACCTGGTATCACATGTACATTTTTGTGAGATGTCTGACTTGGCAAATACAAATTGTGAGAAGAGATCACTCCTCCAAATTGCTGTTGGAACTGAAAATTCCACCTATAGGGGAACTTCCTAGTAGAACATCATTATACATAAACTCATGTTCAGTAAAATAAATATTTTTGCATCTGTGGATGATATATATTTAAAGATGAATTTTGATTGGCATATATATTGCTACTTTTAAATGTCTGTGTGTGGTTTTTTTTTGTGTGTGTGGGTATGTGTGTATATATATATATATATATATATATATATATATATATATATATATATATACACTCTCCAGATTTTTCAAAATATGAAATATATGTGTCTTATATACACTCTCTAAATTCATTCATGTTCATGCATGTGGATTTATAATAAACTTTCCAAAATATTAGTCTCAGAAATATTCATCCACCTTAAATACATATTTGTTTCCTAGTACTGAAAACTAACTTCAGTGAATGGTGCATACAAATGTTAATAATTCTACAGGAACTGATCCAGTCTATCACCAATGCAAGTAGATCCCAATGGGACATGATATATAATATGATGTTCATTTATATTCAACACTGGTAAATTATTATTTCTTCACTTTTTGCTCATCATAAGATATGTATTTCATCCACAAGTTCACAAATTTGTAGGCATTTCTTTAAACTTTAATCACTTCCTACTTCACAACACATGTATTGTCAGGGTTTCTTGACTGGTCTTTTCATGAGACTTCTTTCCAAACACATTATTTTCGATTTCCATAATCACTTTTGAAGTAAAACTCACACACTCTTCATGATAAACCAAAACACTAATATTGACATTAGATGAATAACTGGTTGGAATGAATGATTGTATATGCATATAAGATTTCCAGTAATTTTTCAGATATCAGTTCATCCCATTATATTAAGTCGGAACAAGTTATATTACTTATTCACAGTATGGTCTATTCATGCTTTATCTCTATATTCATAGACATAGGGTACACCTCTTTGTACGCCCAATACTAATTTTATGTCTTCAGTATATTGCTACCAAAAATGGTGGAAGAAATACTTATGTCACCTGATCTACATATACATATTATCACAATAATATTCTGGACAAAAATGTAAATGTTACACTTATGATTGAACCAAGCAAAGCCTAAATGAAATGTGAACATAGATTACTAAAAACATCCATGTCCAGGGTGCCTAATGCTCTCAAATGTCAATATTATTGGTGACTTCATATTTGTTTCTTTCTAAGATTCAACCTCAAGCCTGTTGAAAATGTCTAATCCTCTCACTCACTTTATACTTTCCCTGATTTCGTAATATCTTTATTGATATCTTCTTTTCTACATGTTTTCCCCACTTCATCATCGTGACTGGCTCTTCATATGTGCTGACATATACATTCACTCTCTAACTGAAATCCTATTGCTAAAGAACTTTTGTTCCAAATCATATACTCACTCTTCTTCCTAAAACGACCGACTATCTTCCTAATCCTACCGACTATCCCTTTTTGAAGGGATGTTCTCTTCTACCTTCAATCTTCCAAGGTACAAGGTCCTATGCCATTGTGTATCAAATTATCTGAGACATCTGTGCAGAACATAATTCAAAGCTAAGTATCCCAATCAAGGGCCCAATGCCCTTATGGGTTTAAAATCATACCTGGATTTCTGCTTTCATACTTATGTTTCACCTCTACATTCTTGTAAATATACCAGGTTCCCAATACCATTATTCATCCAGAAGAATGATTCCTAACACAAATCGAAATCAAACCTGTTATTAACCCAAAACATACACTGTTCCCTCAATCTCATTTTACAGAAGAGCAGGGACAAAGTTGTTCTTACAATACAGAAAAGTAGGGGACCTTCCACCTGCTGAGATCCTCAAAGGTCCATGCAGAAATGATACCTGGAGAAGTTGTAGACAGGTATGAAGGACCTGAAAGAGCAAAAGTCATCTTTGATGACAAACCACCTGGTCAGGATGAAGGGATGTGTCTTAATCAGCCTCTCTCTTCTTATTGTGGAGAAGATGGACCAAACCAGGCCTGTGTGTGTGCCTATGGTTGATATACCATTCTAAATTGTGAAAGTGTCAGAGGAAGAAGGGGCAGCCTCCATCTCATGGGGCCCTTGGAAGCAACTGTTAGGACCAAGTGGTTGCAAAGGCAGTGACCTCATTCAGTTCCAAAGAAAGTGTCATACCTCATTTCCTTGGTGATGGAACTCTCTGAACTTGGTATCCAAGAAGCCAGGCACCCAGATGCAGTTCCAGTCCCAGTCCCAGTGGGCTCACTTGTTTGGATTTACCAAGGACAGATTCAGTCTTTCTTGGTACCTACTGATGTGAGGATGGCCAAATGCCAGGAGAGCTCTGAAGAGGGACCTTTCCTGAGAAAGCAGGTAGTGGCTCACCACTTTTTCCTGACAACTTCACATAGTTGGCCAAGGAAACCAGATCTGAGAGAATACAGGCCATTTCGGGGGAACATAGTATTGCCCACCAGTCAGAGAACACTCCGGATAGTCACAGACCTACTTAGGGGAAGGAGGTGCCATTGTGAGTGTGGGTGTGTGGTTTTGTCTCTTGTTCTGAGAATAGGTAGGAAAGGCGGTTTGTTTGGTTTTCAGTGAACTATTTCTAGTAAGTCATTTGACAAGGTGAGTGTTTCTATGTCTGTGTATCCCACTGTGTCCGTGGTTGTAGACATGAGAAAAGACAATGCAACAATGGATGTGTCCTGTGTAGTAAAAAGATTCCCAGCATTCATCCTGCCCAATTTATGAATGGACTGCAGCTTGCCTTATGGATTGGCAAAACCTACTACCTTCCTAAGTCCCTGTTTTCTTCCTGAATTCTGGCAACTCTCCAGAATAGTCTCATTGTTTTGTGTCCAAGATATGTACCAACTCCAAGGTCTTTGACATGTCCATGTACTGGATACCTGAAGGGAATGGCCAGTATCTCAGAAAACTCAGATATGAGTGTGACCAGAAAAATCTCAGTGGAGATACCATGCTTTGGGCCTTTTGCTTACCTATTGTTCTGTTGCCCTGAATGTCAGGAAGATGTTGGGCTCAGGCTACCCCTTTGTGAAGCCTGAAGAAAACAGTTTTCAAATGGAAATGAATGGGCATCACCTGTGGCTCTTGCTAAATTGCTTCGGAAAGGGATGTGTCTGAATCAGGCTCTCTACCCTGTGTGAGGCTGTGGCTTAGATTCTCAGCACCTGATGGATCTAAAGAAAGATCCCATGTGTGAAACCAAAACCAAATTCGCAAAAAATTTCAGTCATTGTGAATGAATTCTATTGCCTTTCTCTGTAGGTTCCTGAAATCAATCAAGTGAGAATAGCGATCCTTTTGGTCAAATGAGTTCTTCAAATCTCTGCAGAGGTGCTTGTCTTTTCTCATGACTCCAGTTCACATAAAGAATCTAAACCCCACAGTCAGAAGGCCTCAAATTGGAAAAGCGGAGCAGTATTAATGACAGGCCTATTTGATCACTCCTGGTTCACAGGAAGGGTGTCCTTCCCACCCTGACTTGAGCCAAATGAGGGGCAAGGGAGCTTATTTTGGACACTCTTTTGGAATGTGCCCCTCATGGAAAGCTCCAACCACTGCTTATGATGAGTGTCTATAAGGAAGAAGATGGGGCCATGTGATAGTGTTTTGTTTTTAATTGTGTTCATTTGATTGGCGGTGTGAAGAGATGACTGGGTCAACCTGGGCTTGAACTCTGGTTTGATTCCCCTTAGAGACTGCATTCTGGAATTGACCTCAGAGAAGTATTGCCATGAAAAGTGTTGGGATATTAGGAGGCCACGCATGAAAGTCACCCTTGGAAACTGAGATCTAGGCCCAGGGTGGTTTTCCAAAGAGTACTGGGAATCTCAGCCAGTATATCACATGATTTTATTCTGAAAGACTTGGCAGGGATAGTTTTGAGTCAAAACACACATGGACCTCACATTGGAGACCTCACTGCGCCTGGCTTCATGTGACCTTTTGGCCACTCTTTTGGAAGCCTTGCCTGTGAGAGTTCTCCAGAGCTTTCTTTGAAATGAACTTCCTCAACATTTAATGGTTCCTGAATGAATTGAAACCCACAGTGCCTCCAACTTCATCCTTGAAAAATGGCCAGATAAATACCATGAAATTTTTAAAATTCCCATGACCAGGTGGCACTGGAGAACCTTTGGATGTCCTGTTGCTGATCTTGAGTGTACCAGACCCTGCCTTAATTCACTGGGTTTCATGAAAATGGTGTAGAACAGAGATGCCATTGAGTTATAGCCTGCAGAGTTGTTGGCCTAGAGAAATGGTGTGCAGTTTTGTGATAATACATCTGTGTTGTGACCATGTGGTTCTGCCATTGGCTTCCAAATTCATTGTGACTGCCATGGTGCAGCCAGGAGACCTGTATATGTAAAAGCATGTTTTTATATTGAAAGATTTCAGGGCCATGTTCAGAATCAAGTTGCTATGGACATGGGGGCAAGCAAGTTAGAGCCTGCAGAGTATTGGGCCTAGAGAAGTGGTCTGCAGTTGTGTGATAATACATCTGTGTTATGGCCATGTGGATTTCTCATTGGCTTCCAAATTTTTTGTGACTAACATGGTGCAGCCAGGAGACCCGAATATGTAAAAGCATGTTTTTATATGGAGAGGATTCAGGGCCATGTTCAGAATCATGTTGCTATGGACAAGGGGGCAAAGTATGTGGGAAAGAAGCCTGGTTGTTGCATTCTCCTGCAGACCCTGACCCACAACACGTGACAGAACTCCCTCCAGCACTGTGTCCCTGTTGAACTTCTTGTATTTTGTGAAGCAAATACCAAACTCCCAGTGCAACAGCAGGAAACACCACGAAAAGTGGAGGATGACCAAATGGCTCCACAGTCCACATGGGGAGACAATTAGACCCCAGTGGCCACTGTTTACCTACAAAGAGTGAATTCAGCACTGCTGCCTCATGTTCACTGGAAAATAAGAAACCATATCCTCCAGGTCACATAGATGCAGACCCAGATTTTATTGTCTCACTACAAAGGAAGCTAAAGCTCCTGAAAATAACGTATGTTTCAAGTGCCCAACCTCAGAGGCAGTTTCTCAAGATGTCTTTCCGCCAGCAGACCTCCATGTTAGAGGAGTGTTTACCATGTCCCTTACTTTTGGAAACTCCTCTACCACCTCCAAGGTTCTGAACTCTGAGCATTTTCCACTCAAGATATGTATTCACAGATTTTCTAACTCTTCTATTCTAATTGTGACTTACTTCAGGCGAAGGTAATGTCAAGGATTTGTTCTGGATGAGAGTGGGAAGATTTTTGTGTAGCATATATTTGCATACACATTTGATTCATTATTCTATTTTCCATTTGAAATACTGATCCCTGACACTAACTCATAACCTACTGGACTCTGACTACTACTCCTAATATGATGGAGAAAAATAACCCAAACAGAATAGAAATCCAAGCAGTTCAGAGGAGGCATGGTGTATAGTTGGACTTGCCTTTTGCATAAAAAAGGGTATGTGTTATAAATCTAGTCAATTTTCTGTTGAAATAGTTATCCATGTGTTTTTAAAGTTAACAAATATGTGAATTCCTGTCTCCCTCTCTCTGTAGCCTACTCAGCACATGTATTTTTATATGCACATATAGAATCCTACCTGGTATCACACGTACATTCTTGTGAGGTGGCTGACTTGGCAGATACAAAATGTGAGAAGAGATTACTCCTCCTAAATGCTGTTGGAACTGAAAATTCAATGTATGGGTAAACTTCCTAGTTAAACAACATTATACATAAATCTATCTTCAGTAACATGAATATTTTTGAATCTGTGGATGATGTATATTTCATGGTGAATTTCAATTGGCATATATATTGCTATTTTTATAGTCTCAGTTTGTGTGAGTGTGTGTGTGTTTGTATATATATATATATATATATATATATATATATATATATATATATACTCTCCAGATTTTTCAAAATATGAAATGTATGAGTCTTATTATACACTCCCTGAATTCATTCATGTTCATGTATGTGGATTTATAATCAACTTTTCACAAGATTATTCTCAGAAATACTCATCTACCTGAAATACATATTTGTTTCCTAGTACTGAAAACTAACTTCAGTGAATGGTGCATACAAATTCTAATATTTCTACTTTAACGGACGCAGTTTAACATCAATTCAAGTAGATTCCTATGGGACATGATGTGTATTTTAACGTTCATTTTTATTCAACACTGGTACATTACTATTTCTTCAATTTCTGCACATCATCGTATATATTTATCATCCACAAGTTAGCAAATATATAGGCGTTTGTTTCACTTTAAATCACTTTCTGCTTCAGAACACATGCATACCTCCAGGTTTCTGGACTGGTCTTTTCATGAGACTTCTTTCCAAACACATTATTTTCAATTTCCATAATCACTTTTGAAGCAAAACTCAAACACTCTTCATGAAAATCCATAACCCTAATATTTCATTCAGATGTATAATGGGTAGGATTAAATGTAGTATATCAATATAAGGTTTTCTGTATATTTTCAGATATCAATTCAATCCATTATTTAAAGTTGGAACCAGTAATATTATTAATTCACAGTATTGTCTATTCATGCATTATCTCTATATTCATAGACAAATGGTACACCTATTTCTACCCAAAATACTAATTCATATATCTTCAAAATATTGCTCCCATAAATGGTGGAAGAAAAACTCCTATTACCTGATCTACATATATTATTTATTATAGTAATATTCTGGACACACATAGGAATGTTCACACTTATGATTGTACCAATGTAAAGTCGGGCGAGCGTCGGAAAAGAGACCACGAAGAGACTGTCTCATGCAACAGCAAAGGGTTTATTGGTGGTCCAGCATGCTGGGGCTCAGAGCTCACTTGAATAGAGAAGAGAGCCCTAAGAACAGCTTAAGCAGAGCTTATGCAATTTACGTGGTGAGAGCAGGGAGGGAAATTTATTGATGGGTCAGGTCGAGTGAGTGGTTTGCATGCCAATGGGAGAGGGAGTACATTCAACAGTTTGGCAATTGGGGACAGCACATTCTGGGAACAAGATTAGCAAACAGTTTTCAAGATTTCATCAGTATTTTGTTAAGCATACAGAAAAACAAGAAGTTAAAAGTACATATTTTATTAACCTTTCATTCCCCACTTCTTATTCTGGTTAATTTTAATCATAAAAATGAGCATTGCGGGGTCTCACATTTTATGTCTTCTAGTGAGGTATATTGTTGTCTGATTACCATAAGTTTAACTTATCCAATTTAAGCTTGTAGAAAGGAAACTAGATGGTTGAGCAAACAGGGTCCTACAATTAGCAATGAAATGAGGATTATTAATGGACTGGCCAGGGCTGATAAAAGCGTAGTTAACCAGGGGGACTGTGTGAACAAAGACTCAAACCACCCTTTTTGTGCATCTCTCTCTTGTTGATGCTCTTCTAGGCGTCTTCTTAATTTACTCATAGATTTTTTTACAACTCCAGTATGGTCGGCATAAAATCAACTTTTTCCCTCAATGCAGCACAAAAGCCCCCTTCTCTCACGAAGAGGAGGTCCAACCCTCGCATGTTCTGTAAAACAATTTCAGAGAGAGAGGTTAAAGATTCCTATAAAACTGTGATGGAGGTTTTTAATATCTTTAAATTTTGGTCTATTGCTGCTTCTCATCGGGTCATTTGTTGTGTCACATGGACTAGGACAGTGATTCCTGTGCCCACACCTGCAGCAGCTCCTTTTCCTAATAGGATGGCTAAAGTGAGGGATACAGGTTCCCAGAGGAACCGGGTTGTATGCCCCCGTATTTGATATTTAAATTAACCTGCCTCATGATAGAGCACTCTGGGAAACATCTGAACATTACATAATTAATCACATCTGTTGACCATTTTATGAAAACATAAACAATGTTTAAGTATATAGAATTATACTGTTGTAAGGACGGACAATTCAAGGCACCTAAGATAGCACCGAAGACAGCGAAACATACCTATTTGGTTGCAACGGATTTAGAGGGCATTGCTTCTGTTGTAATCAATTAGTCACCTGATCTCCAAATTTAGGTAGTTTCCGAATTTTGTACCCAACATGTAAGGGAAGGGGCTCAGAAGTTCACAGTCTGCATAAGTTCACAAAAAGAAGTTTTCGTTTCTATTGTTTTTTTCATCTGTTCTGGGCAAGTTAACATTTTAAGGACACCTGGAGTGGGAGAGCTTTTTTCTTCTCTTTTTTTTTTCTCACTGCCAGCTGTAACAATGGAGCTCATTTGGTAACTTATTTATCTTAGAAATGTAACCATGTCTGTGAAGCCCCAGCTCAAGGCCAGAGGCCTTGTTCACATGTTTTGTGAAAAACTAGTAAGGGGGAGTCTAGCTTAGGAGTGCTGATTTTTCCAGCCAGTGGCCAAATAGAACAGGGAAACACGAAAAGGGGAAGTTTATCTACATTGAACTCTTTTATAGGGACTCTTTGGCTGAAAGTCCCAAAGTCAGCCATGGTGAAGACTGCTGGAGAAGGTCATTTAAGACTTTTCTGTGGGCCTGGTATAGACGGGGAAGACAGGGAAGGCGGGTCTGAGAGCAGCACCTTGGGTCTGAGCATGAGGAAGGAGACATGTAAAAGAATAATGGGAAAGGGGTTTGGAATTTTCCAGGCAACAAAACTTGAGCAGTAGAACAGATAGAGCAGAGGGGAAGATGGGAGTTTGTATCCCAAAAAGCCTGTGAGGGACTTTAAATTCTTAGTAACCTGTTTTCAGTGATGACAGAGCAACTTTAAAGGCCATTTTCATTACATCTTGGATAGGGGTCTGAGGGCTCTCCTTAGCTGGTTTGAGCTTTGGGTTAGCTGGTAAGAGGACCTGGTGGGACCTGGTGCGGGCACTGACAGGAGAAGAGAGTAGTGAGTGGGTGGATGGGTACCTCAGTACCTGCTACCTCAGCAAGGGGGCAATAATCTGAGAACCGGCGGTTTGGGTTTTTGATCTAGTAATTGGAGGGAAGAAATCAGGTTGCTGAGGTGGGAGTGGCAGCAGAGAGTCTGGAGCAGAAAGCTGAGGGTGAGGATCTATTGGATAAGCATAGTTCAGGATGTGAGCGAAGGAGGGAAAATGCCTCCACTTAGGGGAATTTCCTTCCACCCTTTGAGCACTTGCCGAAGTTAAAAAGGTCACGAAGAATTCTAGGATCTAGAGACCCTCTGGGGGCCATCGGTATTGGTTGTGTAATTGGTAATATGGCCAATGCTGTGTATTGAATTTGATGAGGAGTTTGGGTTCCACCAGGCACCCCTGTATGCTCACATTCCCATGACTTACAGAAGAAGTCGGCATTTCCCCCACACAGCCATGTCTGTTTGTGGCTTTGATAGTCCGCTGGGCAAACATAGTAATCTAGGCTAGCCAACCTGCATCTGGCTCTCGTGTCCCTACATCCATAATGTTTGTTTCTATTACCTATGATACGGAAAGGATTTATTGGAATTTTAGTTGGATCCCCTTCATCAGGGATATCCCAATAGGAAAGACCTATAGCCAGCTGACAAATGTCTGGGTGGAGAGATGGCCACCATGTCCCTAAAGGGGCTGTATGCAAGATAGACCATACTTCTTGTACAGTAGGATTTGTGATCAGCCATTACTGCTGAACAGGCTGATGAGGGTTAGGACTACTCTTGGCCAAGGGGAGAGTCTGTAGCCTTATCCACATGGCGAATACGCACTTTGAAAGTGTTACCAGTCTTTTCCAGTTTCCAGTCAGATTTTGGACAGGGCGCAGGCCAGAGATGAGAGACATGGATCCATGAAGTGATTCCGTCTACATTTACCACTGTAGTTGTTATATGTAGCACCTTATATGGTCCTTTCCAGTGGGGTTCCAGGGATGACACCTGATGTCGTCTAATGTAGACGAAGTCTCCTACTTGGTATCGATATGGAGTCCCCTCGTCCCCAGGTTGGTCGGCAGTGGCCAGATGTTTCCACAGATATTGCTGATTTCTTTCAAGAGCTTTAAGTCTGTCAAGCAAGGGGGTGTGGAAGGGATCGTTAGGTCTTAGAGTTTGGGTTAGGTCCCTTACTGGAGGAGGGACCATAGAGAATTTCATAGGGGGTGAGGTTACACAAGGAAACAGAGGAGTATGAGTATTTCTTGCATGAAACAGTGCATAAAGCAGGAGAATAGATCGATCTTTTATGCCGATCTCTAAGCTTGATTTTGTTAATTCTCTTTAATGGTTCTATTATTTTTTTTTTACCTGTACTGAGCTCTGGGGTCTATAAGCACAATGTAATTTCCAATTAATCCCCAGGGTCCTGGCTAATCCCTGACTTATCAGGGCAATTAACGCCAGTCCATTATCAGACCCTATTGCCTTAGCCAGTCCGTATCTTAGAAAAATATCTTTCAGGATCTTCTTGACCACCATTTGTGCCATTTATTTTGTTGTTGTTGTTTTTTTTTTTTTTGTGTGTGTGTGTGGGGGGGAAGGCTTCAATTAATTCATCCTGAAAATGTATCTACAAAGACTAGGAGATATTTAAGTCCATAACTTCCTGGCTTAATTTCAGTAATGTCCACTTCCAAGAATTGTCCTGGTCTGGTTTCTTGTAGGTGCTTTCCTGCAGGAAAGTTGGAAGGGTAAGCATTAACCAATTGACAGACCCGGCAGGCTTTTGTTACCCGTTCAGTTTTTTCTTTCGCTCTGAGTCGGTTAGTGGAAAACTCTGTTCTTGATCCTTCAGGAATGCCTGCAGTTTCTTTGAACCAAGGTGAGTGAGTTGATGTACATTTTTAACTTAGTTTAGGGCTTTCTGAAAATGCAAGCTGGGCTCAGTGAAGTTGAGGGTTTCAGTGTCAGTGTCCTTAGATGTTATCAAAAGCTTGCTGGTGCTCAGGGGTCCATTAGAATTGGGCATCTCTCTTTAACAGCGGGTATAAAGGAGCAGATAAGGACGCAAACCCAGGTATCCATAAGCTGCATAAGCCAGCAGTCCCAAGAAACTCTCTGAGTTGTCTGCTGTTAGATGGGGGTGGTATCTGCTCAATGGATTGTTTTCTGGTCTCAGTGAGCCATCGCTTACTGCCCCTAAGGGAATAGTCCAGGAAGATTACTTCTTGCTGGCAAATTTGGGCTTTTTTGGCAGAAGCACTATACCAGAGTTGAGCAAGCTCGTATAATAATAATTGGGTTCCAGACTCACAGTTTTTCTTGGTGTTGGCTGCCAGTTGCAGGTCATCGACATATTGAAGCAGGGTGACGTCAGGGTGCATAGTTCTGAAGTTGTTGGGGTCTCTGTGGAGGGCTTCATCAAAGAGAGTGGGGGAGTTTTTGAACCCCTGTGGGAGTCTAGTCCATGTTAGTTGACCAGACGTCCCGGTTTCTGGGTCTACCCACTCGAAATCAAATAGCAACTGACTATCTTTATGCAGAGGCAAGCAAAAGAAAGCATCTTTTAAGTCCAGAACAGTATACCATTTCCGCTCATGGTTCAGAGTGCTAAGCAGATTGTACAGATTATGTACTGTGGGGTGAATGTCCTGCACTCTGTTGTAGATCTCTCTTTGGTCTTGAACGGTGCGATAGTCCCTGGTTCCTGGATTTTTATACTGGTAACAGGGCAGTGTTCCAGTTCAAATGACAGGGCCTTAGGACCCTTAAGGCCAGATATTTCTGAATATGGGGCCTTATCCCATCTTTAGCTTTTTTGCTCAGAGGATATTTTTTGACATTGATGGGGGGGCTGAAGTTTTTAACTCCACTGTTATTGGAGGATGTTTCACGGCTACGTGTAACCCAGCAGTTTTTTTCCTAGGCATCTGCGTAATCTGTTATCCATTTCCGGGGTAGCTTGCCTGTTTGATCAGTCTTGGGGGGTTTGACAAGTTGATGTTCATCTTCTACTGACATAGTAAAAGCCGTGACTATAGGAGTTTTTACTGAAAAATTTAGAAATTTCACTTGGGGGCCTTCAGGGTTAAAAGTTATTCTGGCCTGGAGCTTTTTGAGCAGATGTGTGCCCATCAATGGGGTCGGGCATTCTGGGATTACTAGGAACGAGTGATGGATTTTTTCTTTCCCCAGGTCCATGGTCCTCTTAGTTGTCTAAGCCCCATATTTACTCCCATTAGCCCCTTGAACTAGAGTCCTTTTTGTTTGATAGATGGCCCAATGGGGCCTTAAGGGCTGAGTATACTTACCCTGTATCCACTTCAAAGTTTAACCCCCCCAGCGAGTACTTTGTGTTCTTTTGGCCGGGCCAGGTACCTCCAAGGAAGGAGGGGCTGTGTGTGCCGTGGGGTAGTCACCTGGAGGGCGCTGGGCTGGCCTATATTCCTCCAATGGTGGAGAGTCTGAGTCAGCAGCAGGGGAATCACTTAGAGGGTGTTTGGGGTTGGAGGACAAGGGCAGGGCATAAGGAGGGGGAAGAGAGTCCAGTAGAGTCTTGAGACTCAGGGACAACAGAGGGTGGAGGAGGGGGAGCAGAGGGTTTGAGAGATAGAAAAGTGGGAGAACCAGTAGGAGCGGGGACAGGGACAAGGAAAGGCTTCAACCATGGAAGAGGAGATTTGCAGAGGTCCTGCAAACTAAAGATATATTGCTGTTGATCTGGATGGCTATGTGGCCCCGGCTGAAAGACAATATCTCTGAGTTTTTGAATTAGTGTGAAGTAGAAAGATCCTTCTGGGGGCCATCCGACTCCAAAGGTGGGTCATTCTGAGACACATAGAGTCTTCCAGATCTGACGTTTTACTGAAAAAAAGAAGATTCTGAGCCTTTAAGCAGACTTTGGTCCAGTGATCAAGGTTCAGGGACAGAGGCATTGAAGTGTTCTGTCCCATATGAAAGATACACAAATAGTGAAAGCAATGACACACGACACAGACAAGACAAGACAATAAAGACAGGCAATGGACGTCCAATACTGAGAACAGGACTGAGTAGCCAGGAAAACCTGATGGGCTGACAATACCGAATCCAAAACAAAATATCACTGAGTTTAGGAGACTATTGTTACTCGGTTTCCCGAGTTCTCTGGGGCGTCCCCCAGAGACGTGGCCTGTGGCTCTGTGACACTTCTGTCAGCCACCGTCAGAGAGAGCTCATGCTCATCACCAATAGCCATTTTGCCCATCCCTAACCTGAAACCTGAAACAAGAAAGTGGCGCCTTACTTAACCTGAGATGAGCCTATTGGGGGTCTTTGTCCAACGCTGCTGGAACTCGCTGGGGCCCTCAGATGTAATGGTCAGGCGACCATTGGAGGAAGAGACCACCAAGACACTGTCTCATGCAACAGCAAAGCACCCAAAATTCTGGGGCTCAGACCTCACTTGAATAGAGCAGAGAGCACTGAGAACAGCTTAAGCAGAGCTTATATACTTTTCTTGAAGAGGGCAGGGAGGGAAGTTTATTGATGGGTCAGGGCAAGTGGGCGGTTTGCATGTAAACGGGTGAGGGTGTACATTCTGCAGTTTGGCAGTTGGGGACAGCACATTCTGGGAACAAGATTAGCAAAAAGTTTTCAAGATTTCAAGAGTGTTTTCTTAAGCATACAGAAAAACAGGAAGAGACAAGTACCTATTTTATTTATTTTCAACAAAGCCTAAATGGAAAGTGAGCATGAATTACTAAAAACATTCATGTCCAGGTTGCCTAATGCTCTCAAATGTCAATTCTATTGGTGACTACATATTTCTTTCTTCCTAAGGTTATATATTCAACCTCAACCCTGTTGAAAATGCCTAATCCTATGACTCACTTAATAATTTGCCTGATTTCCTAAGGTCTCTATTGATACCTCCTTTCCTACATATTTTCGCAAATTCATTATTGTGACTGACACTTAACATGGGCTGACATTAATATTCACTCTCTAACCGAAACCCTATTGGTAAAGAACTTTTTTCCAAATCTTATTCTCACCCTTCTTTCTAAACCTACTGACTATCTTCCTAATTCCACCGACTATCCCTTTTTGACTGGAGGTTCTCTTCGACATTCAATCATCCAAGGTACAACGTCCTATGCCATTGTGTATGGATTTATCTGAGACATTTGTGCAGAAAGTATAACATTGCTAAGTATCCCAATGAAGGTCTCAATGCCCTTCTGGGATGCAAATCTTACCTAGATTTCTGTTTCCATAATTTTAACTCACGTCTATATTCTTATAAATATCACAGATTCCCAATACCATTATTCATCCTGCAGAATGATTCCTAACCCAAATCGAAACTGTTATTAACCGTAACCACACAGTGATCTCTCAATCTAACTTTAGAGAAGAGCAGGGACAGAGTTGGCCTTAAAATATAGGGATGTAGGGGATCTTCCACTTGCTGAGAACCTCAAAGGTTCATGCAGAAATGATCCCTGAAGAAGATGTAGGCAGCTATGAAGGACCTGAGAGAGCAAAAGTCATCTTCCATTGCCAAAAAACCTGGTCAGGATGAAGGGATGTGGCTGAATCAGCCTCTCTCTTAATGTACAGGAGACGGACCAAACCAGGCCTTTGTGGAGCGCTGTTTCTTGGTGCCTTTGATTTATATATCATTCTAACTTGTGAAAATGTCACAGGAAGTAGGGGCAGCCTCCATCTCATGGAACCATTGGAAGAAACTGTTAGGACAATGTGTTTGCCAAGGCAGTGACCTCATTAAATTCCTGAAGGAAGTAACCTACCTCACTTCCTTGGTGATGGAACACTTTAAACTTGGGATCCAGGAAGCCAGGCACTGAGAGCCAATCCAAGTCCCAGTCCCAGTGGGCTCACTTGTTTGGTGTTACTAAGGACAGAATCAGTCTTTCTTGGTACCTACTGATGTGAGGATGGCCACATGCCAGGGACCTTTCCTGAGAAAGTAGGTAGTGGCTCTCCACATGCTCCTGACAACGTCACAGAGTTGGCCAAGGAGACCAGATCTGAGAATGGATAGGCCATATCAGGGGAACATAGTATGACCCACCAGTCAAAGGACACTCTGGATAGTTACAAACCTACTTGGGGGAAGGAGGTGCCTTTGTGGGTGTGGGTGTGAGTGTGTGGTTTTGTCTCATGTTCTGAGAATAGGTAGGAAAGGTGGTTTGTTTGGATTGGAATGGACTTTTTCTAGTAAATTGTTTGACAAGGCGAGTGTTTCTATGTCTGTTTCTCCCACTGTGTCCGTGGTTGTAGACATTAGAAAAGAAAATGCATCAATGGATGTTTCCTGTCTTGTAGAAAGCTTCCCAGCATTCATCCTGCCCAATTAACGCATGGACTGTGACTTGCCTTATGGATGGGCAACACCTACTATCTTACTACGTTTCTGTTTTCTTCCTGAATTCTGGCCACTCTCAAGAATTGGCTCATGGTTTTTTGTCCAAGATATGTACCACCTCCAAGCACTGTGACATGGCCATGTACATGATAACTGAAGGGAATGGGAGGATCTCAGAAAACTCAGATATCAATGTGACCAGTAAAGTCTCAGTGGAGAATCCTTGCTTTGGGCCATTTGCTTACCTATTGCTTCATTGCCCTGAATGTCAGGAAGGTCTTTGCCTCAGGCCACCCCTTTGTGAAGCCTTAAGAAAACAGTTTTCAAATGGAAATGAATGGGCATCACCTGTGGCTCTTTGCTTATTTGCTTCCAAAAGGGATGTGTCTGAATCAGCCTCGTGAACCTGTGTGAGGCTGCTGCTTAGATTCTTAACACCTGATGGATCTAAGGTAAGATTCCATGTGTGCTACAAATACAAAATGGTCAAAATAGCAGTCATTGTGTATGAAGTCTCTCGCCATCTTCTGTAAGGTTCCTGACCTCCATCCTGGCCTGCAAAGGCTAGACCATAGATGCTTGGGTTTTTTCATGACTCCCATTCATATAAAGAATTTATACCTGGCAGTCAGTAGGCCTCAAATTGGAGAAGTGGAGCAGTAATAAGGTCAGGCCTATTTGATCACTCCTGGTTCACAGGAAAGGTGTTTAGGCCACACTGACCTTAGGCAACATAGGGGCGAGGGAGCATATTTTGGACAGGGTCTTGGACTTCACCCCTTTTGGAAACGTCCAGCCAGAGGATTTGATGAGTGTCTACATGGAAGAAGACGAGGGCTATGTGAAAGTGTTTTGGTTTTAATTGTGGTCATTTGTGTGGCAGTTGGAAGACATAACTTTGTCCACCATGGCTTGAACTTTGGTGTGATTCCCCTTAGAGACTGCGTTCTGGACCTGACCTCAGAGAAGAATTGCCATGAATTGTGTTGGGATTTCAGGAGGCCACGCATGAGAGTCCCCATTCGAAACTGAGATATAGGCCCAGGTGGCTCTCCACAGAACACTGGGAATCTCAGCTACGATATCACATGATTTTATTCTGAAAGACTTGGCAACCATAGTTGAGATTCAAAACACACATGGACCTAGCATTGTAGACCTCAATGGGCCTGGCTTCATGTGACCTTTTGGCCACTCCATGGGAAGCCTTGCCTGTGAGAGTCCTCCAGAGCTTTCATTGAAATGAAATTCCTCACCATTTAATGGTTCCTGAAAGAATTGAAACTCACAGTGCATCCAACTTCATCCTTGAAAAATGGCTAGATAAATACCATGAAATTTTTGAAATTCTTATGACCAAGTGGCACTGAAGAACATTTGGATGTCCAGTTGCTGATCATGAGTGTACCAGAGAGTGCCTTGATTGACTGGGTTTCATGAAAATGGTGTAGAAGAAAGAATCCTGTATGTTGGCGCCTGCTGAGTAGTGACCCAGAGCTGTGGTGTGCAGTTGTGTCATAAAATATCTCTGGTGGGGCCATTTGGATCTGCCATTGACTTCCAAATGTCTTGTGGCAGACATGGTGCAGCCAGTAATCCCTATATGTCTGATCTCTTCATATAAAGGCATCTTGTTATATTTAGAGGTTTCAGGGCCGTGTTCAGAATCAGGTTGCAATGGTTGAGGGGGCAAGCTATGTGGGATATAAGCCTCATTGGTGGATTCTCCTGGAGACCCTGACCCACCACACGTGTGAGAAATCCCTCCAGCACTGAGTCCCTGTTGATCTCCTTGTATTTCATGAAGCAAATACTAAACCCCCAGTGCAGCAGCAAGAAACACCATGAAATGTGGAAGATGCGCAAATGGCTTCACATACCACATGGGGAGACACTTAGCCTTCAGTGACAACAGTTTCCCTACAAAGAGAGAATTCTGCACTCCTGCCTCATGTTCATTGGAAAATAAGAAACCATGTCCTCCAGGTCACATAGATGCAGACCCAGCTCTGATGGTCTCACTACAAAGAAGCTAAAGCTCCTGACAACAACATATATTTCAAGTGCCCAAGGTCAGGGAGAGTTTCTCAATAAGTTTTAGGCCGGCAGAGCTCCATGTTTGTGGAGTGTTTACCTGTTTGACCAGGACAGGAGAAAAGACCACTGACTCCAATTAAAATCAAATTAAAGCAAGCTTATTATTTTTCCACTGGCTGAGCTGCCTATCCCTCTCAAAATGGCAGAAACAAGACAGCAACCCCACCTTTCCTACAGCCCAGCTTTATAGTCCAGTAAGTTACACAAAAGGGGGGTTACAGATAACAGAACTCGGAGAAGCATCACGCTATTGCTAGTTTACAATTTTTTTTTTTTGCTGGCCCCATCATCAGAATTTATGAGGACCATTAGAGACTCACGAGAGTCGTTGTCTGGCCAGAGAAGGCCAATATTTATGAGGTGTCACTAAATTTTCAGAGAGGGCTGCTATCTGGTCAGAGAGCCAGGCATGGGTGAGTTCAAGGCACGGACAGGCATTCCAAGCAGATTCAGAATTTGCAGTAATTTATAGGAAAGCAAAATTATCTTTTCATGACTTTGTGGCAAGATGGCTCCCAATTTTAATAAATGATCAGGTTGGGTTTATCATTCCCCCCCCCATTTTTTTTTTTGCTTTTTAATATTTTTTAAATTAATTTTTATTGTAGGTTGTTCAAAACATTACATAGTTCTTGATATATCATATTTCACACTTTGATTCAAGTGGGATATGAGCTCCCATTTTTACCCCATATACAGATTGCAAAATCACATCAGTTGCAGAACCATTGATTTACATATTGCCATTATGGTGTCTGTTGTATTCTGCTGCCTTTCCTATCCTCTACTATCCCCCCTCCCCCCTCCCCTCCCCTCTTCTCTCTCTACCCCCTCTACTGTAGTTCATTTCTCCCCCTTAAATTTTTCTCCTTTCCCCTCACTTCCTCTTTTATGTAATTTTGTATACCCCTGAGGGTCTCCTTCCATTTACATGCAATTTCCCTTCTCTCTCCCTTTCCCTTTCACCTCTCATCCCTGTTTAATGTTAATCTTCTTCTCATGCTCTTCGTCCCTACTCTGTTCTTAGTTACTCTCCTTATATCAAAGAAGACATTTGGCATTTGTTTTTAAGGGATTGGCTAGCTTCACTTAGCATAATCTGCTCTAATGCCATCCATTTCCCTCCAAATTCTATGATTTTGTCATTTCTTAATGCAGAGTAATACTCCATTGTGTATAAATGCCACATTTTTTTTATCCATTCGTCTATTGAAGGGCATCTAGGTTGGTTCCACAGTCTTGCTATTGTGAATTGTGCTGCTATGAACATGGATGTAGCAGTGTCCCTATTGTGTGCTCTTTTTAGGTCTTTAGGGAATAGACCGAGTAGGGGAATAGCTGGATCAAATGGTGGTTCCATTCCGAGCTTTCCAAGAAATCTCCATACTGCTTTCCAAATTGGCCGCACCAATTTTCAGTCCCACCAGCAATGTACAAGAGTACCCTTTTCCCCACATCCTCCCCAGCACTTGTTGCTGTTTGACTTCCTAATGGCTGCCAATCTTACTGGAGTGAGATTTGCAACAAAATGAAACTGAATCCCTTACTCTCGCCATGCACAAAAGTTAACTCAAAGTGGATCAAGGAACTTGATATCAAATCAGAGACATGGCATTTGATAGAAGAAAAAGTTGGCTATGATCTACATACTGTGGGGTCGGGCTCCAAATTCCTCAATAGGACACCCATAGCACAACAGTTAATAACTAGAATCAACAAAAGGGACTTACTCAAACTAAAAAGTTTTTTCTCAGCAAAAGAAACAATAAGAGAGGTAAATAGGGAGCCTACGTCCTGGGAACAAATCTTTACTCCTCACACTTCAGACAGAGCGCTAATATTCAGAATATACAAAGAACTAAAAAAATTAGACAATGAGATAACGAATAACCCAATCAACAAATGGGCCAAGGACCTGAACAGAAATTTCTCAGAGGAGGACATACAATCAATCAACAAGTATATGAACAAATGCTCACCATCTCTAGCAGTCAGAGAAATGCAAATCATTCCCCCTTTTTTAATGTGTCCCTTCCAAATTTTTGATAGGGTAGGGAAAGAGCAATGAGGGAATTTTAATCCCTCAGGTAACAGTCTCCAAATTTTTAGAACTCACCCAAAATTGGATTCCTGGTTTTACCTGACTTAATTAATTACTTATATTGATATTCTATTTATTTTTGGCTCCATAGTTGTAAGACGAGAGGCGTCACTCATTTTGGCTTCTTCTGAGCTGAGAGAGAGTGACGTAAGTGGGCACAGTATAAGGGACATGAGTTGCTTTTTAGAAGTCAGTTGAGGAACATGAGTTGCCTTTTAGAAATCAGTTCGTTTTGAAGTCTGGTTGGGGAAGAACAGGTTGTAAATTCATCTGGGGATGGGTTCTTCTGTGTGAGAAACAAGAACCATGAGTACTGAAAAAATGTTGCAGCAGCTGGAACATGTCACTGTATAGAAGTTCCCTCAGCAGGCTTTAATATTCCCAGTTATCAGGACTGTCAACTTAATATTTAACATTTAGTGTTACAGTTATCCCTCTCCATAAGATACAGTTTAAT
The DNA here is from genome assembly GCF_048772815.1 of Callospermophilus lateralis. Taxonomy (NCBI): domain Eukaryota; kingdom Metazoa; phylum Chordata; class Mammalia; order Rodentia; family Sciuridae; genus Callospermophilus; species Callospermophilus lateralis. The sequence continues at coordinate 411,232 of NW_027514349.1, read as the reverse complement.
GATGTAATATCATCTGATCTTGCAAAATCATTTTACTAGTATGACCTCTGTGTGTAATAGAGAAACCTTTAATTCTGTTACTCAGGGCTGGATAATCGTACTAGCAAACACCAACCCTACCTGTAGGTTAGGAATATCTGTAGGCCTTAAACTAAAAATTTCTGCCTCTGGCAGCTCCTCTTGATAGTCTCTTTTTATAGTTATCAGGCATTCCTTTCTGGGAATCCTTCTTTGTAGCCTCCAGTCTTACTTATTTTGGGAGGCTAACATAATGTGTATAAAAAATTATTATTATTATTATTAATATTATTATTTAAAATGCCCAGGAATGGCTGTATTTTGGTTTTAACTGTCTTTCCTAAGTGTTTATCATGAAACAGTCAAACTGACTTTTGTTTCTATCTATTGTTAACAGTCAGCTGAGCTTTTATGGGAGTCATTCCTGGGGAAACTTGAGAGCAGCTTCTCAGTTCTGCTAGTGCCATTTGCGCTAGGTGGGTCCAGGTCTTGCTTGACCATGTGGCTACCCTTGGAAGCATCAGGGATGTCTCCCTTCTCTGATGACTCTCCTCTTCTTAGCAAATGCACTGATTGGCTTTCTGTTCTCCAGGGGTCTCATTAATCTCCCTAATTGGGAAGATATGAGGCCCAGAGTTGCAAAGGTCTTTGAGAAGTCCCTTGTTCCCTGGATTCAGACTGACTCAGAGGGCAAGAGCCAAATATTGGTTTTCTTGTCCCTTTTCATGTAACTTTAATATAAATCCTAATCTTAATCATCCAGCAAATAAATTTTAACAGCCTTATATTAAGAGTACTGGGCTTTAATGTCTATAACTTTATAATTATTTATCTTTTTTATTAACTGGGATCTGTATTATTCTGTCTGTCTTGTAGGTGATGACTTATTATCTTAAATTAACCCATGTTGTGTTCTTAAAGCAACACTTCTGTAAAACACTAACAAGGAATCTTTAGATCACTTATAAGGAAATTACAAAATAAAATTTTTTAACAAGAGTAAAAATACTTAGTTCGTGTAATAGCTACCCTGAAGTTTTCAGCTGAGTTATACATTATATCCCCTGTTTGAGATCCTAGAAATCTTGACAGAAAAAAAAAACAACTTTTGAACATAACTTTAAATGAAATAATATCTGACCTACTGTTTTCGTAGTCATTCTCACATATAGTAAGATGGGACACAGAGCCTTATCTCAGGTAAGGCAGGGCTCTTTATAAAACTTAAGTGTTTTACTTCTAAAGATGATCTTTGTTTTTTTAAATATCATTTTACAAAGATTACATATATTATTTGAGGTCACATGAACATTAGTTAACACCATATGATATCACATTTAAAACATGAATTTAAGAAAGGCTGAAAGTTTTTAACCTTTATATAGATTAGACTCTCATTAACATAAAAATACATTTAAATTGTTCCCCAATTTAAAAAGTAACATACAACTTTACATATCTTATTGATAAGAAGTAAATGAATGCCCAATATATTTTTTTACCATACAACTTCAGAACACCAGCTTGAAATAATGCTCTTTTAAAGTTTCTACCTTACAGATTCGTATACCTGAAAGATATGAGCACATTAATAGCATCACAATTACATTGAAGTTTCTACATTAACCAAGTTTAGCTTTTAAATAAATGGCAGTACAATGCTCTAAAATAACAGTTCTTATTTAATCAGTTGTTTAATTTTTATGGTTGCTTGCTCTAGAAAAAATAAAACTTAATAAACACAATGTTATGGGTAAACTTATGTTTTAAGAAATTTTTGTCTCTTTAACACATGACTGATTATTACAATCTTATACAGACATTAGTACAAACTTATACAGACCTTAGTAAATCAATCAGATATCTAACAAAAGTACTCATGAATGAGTAATCCCATATCAAATTTACTTTACTTATTTATCAATATATTAGACAAATATATTGAACAGTGTAAACCATTTTTTTGTTGAAGGAAAAGTCTTAGAACCAAGGCATATTAGAACATTTGTAGACATTAATATTTTATTAGATTTTTGAACACCTAGAAAAACTTGTAAGCTTAAATTTAAAGACATTTATTTTTATCTCTTTATCCAATTTAAATTCAACTATTTAAATCACTTGAATTAAAGATCTTTGGATCCACTTTTTAAAATTTGTTTTTATGAGCGTTTTTGTTTTAATGAGTGCTCTTTATAAATGTTAATTTGTGTATCATATATATGATATACGGACAAATGAATATATAGACATACAACACATACCAAAATTGTGCACACATAATAATAGTAAAGGCCTTGTAGCTTTTCCAGGTGAAATATCCATTGCAATGTTTCAAAAACTACACAGTTAGTCAAAGATAGAACTGGTCAGAAAAACATCATCCTAGGTTTTTAGGATCAAAATCATGAGCTCAAAAAAAAAAATAAAGAATCTAAGGAAAAAATAAGAGTCCTAGAAAAATTGACTGGCCATTAATTAGTGAATACCATACAATTTAATTTTTTTTAGGCCTCAGATCACTCTCCTACTGAGCTTGCAGGCCTCTTTCATTTGCCATTCAACATAAGTCCTGGCTGAGGTCTGGAAGGAGCAGGAAAAAGCTGCTATTCTGAGCAGACACCTCAGGCCTAAGGCATTTCAACCATAATTTTCAGGTTCAGATGTTGAAAATTATAATACAATTTTAAGACAAAATTCACAAAATTTTATGATACAAGTTTAAGACACAGTTTACAAAATTTTACATCTTTATATCTTGTTTTGTCAACAGATACCATACTATGATTTACTATCCTTGTCCAAATTAATGCACTGGTAGACACAGTGACATTTTCCCAGGCTACCCAATTAAAAATTGGTGAAAAAAAAGCCTGAATGATTGGGAAGTTACTTGCCAACTTGGAAGTAGAGTTCTCTAGTTTTCCATCCTAAGTATTTAAGTTCTCTGGCATGAATTATCTGAAATCATAAACTAAACAATTTCCTAAACCCGACTTTTAACTGCAAGATTGTGCAATGCTTCAAAAACCCATTCAGATGCCAGATTGTTACAATAAAACATCATCATTTAGATACACATTCAGCTAAGATCATTCCCAAGAAATGATTTATAATATCAACACATTATTGCACATGTCTTAAAGGGCCAGAAACAAAGACACAAGACAGACTGAAAGGAGCTCCAGACTATGGCTTACAGACAGAAGCCTTTAAACCAGAGCAGATAAGAGAAAAATCTCCTACACCAGTGGCACCATAGATTTTCCCACAAGGGAACCAGATGTTTTCACAGAGGGACAACCTGAAATGTAAAATCAAGGGTCTCCATGGTGACTTTACTGTATTTAGTGTCCCCTTTTTCTTTTTCTCTTTTTTAAGAAAACAGAGATGGCAAAATCCTTACAGTGCAGGGAAGGAAGTAGGTAATTCTTTGAAGCAACAGGGCTTGGGCAGCTGCTGGAAGTCCCTCAGTCCCTCCTTTCACTTACAGGATTAGCTCCTCTTGTTCGGTTCCACCCCAAGCACGCTCCGTCTCCTAACATTTCAGTAGTCAGTTCTCAAAGAGTTCCGGGGTGTGGGGGGTACCAAAAATTGTAACTTAAAGTTTGGTTCCTGATTTTGAAGCCAATTAATACCAATTTAATAATGAGGACAGGGTTTGAGAAAAAGAAAAAGGGAGATTTACTGCTTTGCTAACAAAGGAGAAAAACAGGGGTCTCTGCCCAATGGTTGTGATTCTATCGATCTGAAGGGACAAGGGGTTTTAAGGAGTTTCACGTGTTAACCTGGGAGATACTCAGTTCTTAGGTCCCCAGCAGGCATTGCCCTCTGCAGTGGGTGTGCTCCAGGCAGCCAGCTAGGGGTTTCTCTCATCCTGCTTAACAAAGGGTATTAAAGTTCATCACAGTTCTTTAAAACACAGTCCAAATGGGTGTCAGTTTACTTGCTTTATTACCCATTTTCAGTTAAGTTTTACCACAGAAATCACACAACAAAACACACTAAAACAAACCAAAAAAAAAAAAAAAAAACATATGAAACACAGAACAAAACACACAAAAAAACAGAAAACCAGCGCAGAAACAGAAAAACAGAGGAACTATGCAACGTCTTGCTAAAGCTCTGGGATAGGAGCTCCTGCGTGCCCATTGGCACCTCTCTATGCTTTCAGAGGAATTCCCTACAGAACATAACAGAGGACAGAATGATTCTCGTTACTGTACCAGACAGGAGTATATGTGTGTCTCCCCAGGACACCACTCTGTCATCAGAAGAGATCTCCCTTAACCGGATATCAGATGTTATATAGGCGCCAGTTACCTATGGAGGCCTCCTCCACCATGTGCTTGCTAATAGTTTTAGGGCGGTGGTTCACTGCAGTGCTCCCTGGACCAAAATCTCACACCAAGGCCTTGGAAATTGCCTCTTCATGCCGGAGCCCTGGAGGGAAGGCCAGCTTCAGAATTTCCAGTAGTCTGGTCTTGTGATCTATTGGGGCAGGGTCATCTCGATGGGAAACTACAAAATATTACACCAGGATGCAAGAAAAGACCACTGACTCCAATTAAAATCAAATTAAGGCAAGCTTACTATTTCAAAGTGGATCCAAAGATCTTTAATTCACGTGATTTAAATGGTTCGATTTAAATTGGATAAACAGATAAATATAAATGTCTTTAAATTTAAACTTACAAATTTTTCTAGGTGTTTAAAAATCTAATAAAATATTAATGTCTACAAAAGGTCTAATATACCTTTGTTCTAGGACTTTTTCTTCAACAACAACAAAAAAAATGGTTTAAACAGTCTCCTACTCTAAGCCATTTTCTACCATCAATGGACCCTTCAGGGGGAAACCATGGACACAATTCTCCTATGTATGAAAAGAATAATTTTAAGTCCTTTTTCTTAACATGTGCCCCCTATGTCTTGAGGGCCTCCTTGAGGCCTGACAAAAACAAATCATGTGACGAAACTGCTTGTCCCATGGTGGGTCACTCACCATGTGTCATCCCCACTCTCCTCCTGGATCTGTCTTTCGGTGGTGTCTGCTGAGGCAATCGCAAGCTCCGCTTTTTTAAGTCTTCCCTGAGGACAGGTTTCCCCCTCAGTCAAAGGCTCGAGCCCCTATTGATCCTCAGGCAGAGGATCAAAAGGCATCTGTCATGATGGCCTTCATTGGGCAAGCTGCCCTGGATATTAAAAGAAAGTTACAACTCTTAGAGGGATCACAAGATATGACTTTGGGAGATTTAGTCAGAGAAGCCGAGAAAGTATACTATATGAGAGAAACAAAGAGAAAGAAAGGGAGCAAAGGGAAGATGAGAGATGCAAAAGACAGACTAAGGCATTGACTAAGGTCCTGGTCACAACAATAAATAGGCCAGAAATTAACAAACAGGAAGACAGGAACGGAAACCTGGGCGCACGCCAGAGGCCACAATGGAGTTTAACTCAGCATTAAAAAATGACAAAATCATAGAATTTGCAGGGAAATGAATGGCATTAGAGCAGATTATGCTAAGTGAAGGAAGCCAATCCCTAAAAATCAAATGCCAAATGTCTTCTTTGATATAAGGAGAGTAACTAAGAACAGAGTAGGGATAAAGAGCATGAGAAGAAGATTAACATTAAACTGGGATGAGAGGTAGGAGGGAAAGGGAGAGAGAAGGGAAATTACATGGAAATGGAAGAAAACCCTCAGGGTTATACAAAATTACGGACAAGAGGAAGTGAGGGGAAAGGGAAAAATACAAGGGGGAAAAATAAATTACAGTATAGGGGGTAGAGAGAGAAGATGGGAGGGGAGGGGAGGGGAGGGGGGATAGTAGAGGATAGGAAAGGCAGCAAAATACAACAGACACTAGTATGGCAATATGTAAATCAATGGATGCGTAACTGATATGATTTTGCACACTATATACTGGATAAAAATGGGAGTTCATAACTCACTTGAATCAAAGTGTGAAATATGATATATCAAGAACTATATAATGTTTTGAACAACAAACAACAAAAGTTAAAAAAACACATGGAGAACTATTTCAACAAAAAATTGACTAGATTTATAACTCCAATTCTACATAATGCAAAAGGCAAGTCCAATTATACACCATGCCTCCTCTGAAATGCTTGTATGTCTATTCATTTTGGGTTATTTTTCTCCATTATATTAGGATTAGGAGTCAGAATATAGAGTCTAGTAGGGTATGGGTTAGTGGGAGTGATTCAGTATTTCGAATGAAAATTAGGAAAATCAATCCAATGTTTATGCAAATATGTGCTAAAATAATCATCCCACTCTCATCAAGAACAATGCCTTGACATTACCTTCGCCCCAAGTTAGACACAATTAGAGGAGAAGAGTTAGAAAATCTATAAATACTTATCTGGAATGGAATATGCTCAGGAGTTCACAACTTTGGGGGTGGTAGAAGAGTTTCCAAAAGTAAGGGACAGGGTAAACACTTCACAAACATGGTGCTCTGCTGACCGGAAGACTTATGAGAAACTGCCTCTGAGTTTGGGCACTGGATATATATGTTGTAGTCAGGAGCTTTAGCTTCCTTTGCAGTGAGACCATCAAAGCTGGGTCTGCATCTATGTAACCTGGAGCACATGTTTTCTTATTCTTTAATGAACATGAGGCAGTAGTGCAGAATTCTCTCTTTGTATGTAAACTGTGGCCAATGGGGGCTAAGTGTCTTCCTGTGTGGACTCTGAAGCCATGTGGTCATCCTCCATTTTTCATGGTCTTTCTAGCTGCTGCAATGGGAGTTTGGTGTTTGCTTCACGAAATACAAGTAGTTCAACTGGGACACAGTGCTGGAGGGAGTTCTGTCATGTGTGGTGGGTCAGGGTCTGCCAGGAGAATGCACCAACCAGTCTTATATCCAACATAGACTTCCCCCTTGTCCCTAGCAACTTGATTCTGAACATTGCCCTGAAACCTCTCCATATAACAAGATGCCTTTACATGCAAGGGTCTGCTGGCTGCACCATGTCAGTCAAAAGCCATTTGGAAGCCAATGGCCAATCCACATGACACCAACACAGATGTTTAATCACACACCTGCCCACCACTGTTCTAGGCCCACTACTCAGCAAATTCCAACTTACTGGCATCTCTGTTCTACACCATTTTCATGAAACCCAGTGATTCAAGGCACTGTCTGGTACACTCATGATCAGCAACAGGACATCCAAAGGTTCTCCAGTGCCACCTGGTCATGGGAATTTCAAAAATTTCATGGTATTTATCTAGCCATTTTTCAAGTATCAAGTTGGATGCACTGGTTTTTCAATTCATTCAGGAACCATTAAATGGTGAGGATGAAAGCTCTGGAGAACTCTAAAAGGCAACGCTTCCCAACGAGTGGCCAAAATGTCACATGAAGCCTGACCCATTGATGTCTACTCAATGTGAGTTCAATATGTGTTTTGACTCTTTACTATGGTTGCCAAGTCTTTCAGAATAAAATCGTCTTATATCCTGGTGGAGATTCCCAGTGCACTGTGGAAAGACACCCTGAGACTAGATCTCAGTTTCCAAGGGCGACTCTCATGTGTGGCCTCCTAAAATCCCACCAAAATTAATGGCAATACTTCCCTGAAGTCAGTTCCAGAACTCAGTCTCTAAGGGGAATCACACCAGAGTTCAGGTCCAGGTGTACCCAGTCATCTCTTCCAACCAGCACACAAATGACCACAATTAAAACCAAAACACTGCCACATGGCCCTCATCATCTTCCATATAGACACTCATCGTAACCTCTGAATGGAATTTTCCATGAGGGGCGAAGCCCAAGACAGTTTCCAAAATAAACTCCCTTGCCCCTCATTTGCCTAAAGTCAGGGTGACCTAGACACCCTTCCTGTGAACCAGGAGTGATCAAATAGGCCTGCCGTTAATACTGTTCTGATTCTCCAATTTAATCCTACTGATTGTCGGGTATAAATCCTTTATGTGAGTTGGAGGCAATAGAACACCCAAGCACACATGGGATCTCTCTTAAGATCTATCACCTTCTGAGAATCAAAGCCCCAACCTCACACAGGGCCAAGAGGCTGATTCAGACACATCTCTTTCCAAAGCAATTAAGCAAAGATCCACAGGTGATGCCCATTCATTTCCATTTGAAAAATGTTTTCTTCAGGCTTCAGAAAGGGGTGGCCTGAGGCAAATACCTTCCTGACATTCAGGGCAACATAACCATAGGTAAGCAAATGGGCCAAAGCAAGGTTTTTAAACTGAGACTTTACTGGTTACACTGATATCTGAGTTTTCTGAGATGTTCCCATTCCCTTCAGCTATCCATTACATGGCCATGTAACAGATTTTGGAGGTGGTACATATCTTGGCCACAAAACCATGAGCCTATTCTGGAGAGAGGCCAGAAATCAAGATGTGTAGAGGACCTTAGGAAGATAGTAGGTGTTGCCCATCCATAAGGCAAGCCACAGTCCATTTATAAAGTGGGCAGGAGGAATGCTGGGAAGCTTCCAACTAGACAGGAAACCTCCATTGATGCATTCTCTTTTCTAAAGACTACAACCACGAACACAGTGGATACACAGACATAGAAACACTCGCCTTGCCAAACGACTTCCTAGAAACAGTCAACTCCAAACCATACAAACCACCATTCCTACCTATTTTCAGAACATGAGACAAAACCACAAACTCACATCCACATCCACAAAAGCACCTCCTTCCCCCAAGTAGGTCTGTGACTATCTGGAGTGTCCTCTGACTGGTGGGCCATACTATGTTGCCCCAAAATGGCCTGGCCTGTCTCAGATCTGTTCTTCTTGGCCCACTCTATGAAGTTGTCAGCAGGCAGCATTGAGCCAATACCTGCTATCTAGGGAAAGGCCCCTTTTCTGAGCTCTACTGGCATTTGGCCATCCTCATATCATTAGGTACCAAGAAAAACTGACTCTGTCCTTGGTAAATCCAAACAAGTTCGACCACTGGGACTGGGACTGGGACTGGCTCTGTGTGCCTGGCTTCTTGGATCCCAACTTCAGAGAGTTACATCACCAACGAAGTTAGGTAGGTCACCTCCTTCAGGAACTGAATGAGATCACTGCCTTGGCAACCACTTTGTCCTAACAGTTGCTTTCATGGGTCTCATGAGATGGAGGCTGCCCCTACTTCCTGTGACACTTTGACAAGTTTGAATGGTATATCAACAATGGCCACCCGGGAACACCTCTCCACGCAGGTCTGGTTTGGTCCATCTTCTCTACATTAAGAAAAGAGAGGCTGATTCATACACATCCCTTCGTTATCACAGGGTGTTTGCCATGGAAGATGGCTTTTGCTCTCTCAGGTCCTTCATAGCTGCCTACATCTTCTCCAGGGATCATTTCTGCATAGAAATTTGAGGTTCTCAGCAGGTGTAAGATCTCCTACATTCCTGTATTGTAAGATGAACTCTGTCCCTGCTCTTTTGTAATGTTAGATTGAGGCAAGAGTGTATGGTTAGGGATAATAACAGGATCGATTTGGTTTAGGAATCATTCTGTGGGATGAATAATGGTATTGGGAACCTGCAATATTTATAGAAATACAGAGGTGAAATATAAGTATGTAAACAGAAATCTAGGTGAGATTTGAAGCTCAGAAGTGCATTAGGCAATTGATTGCGATACATAGCTTTAAATTACGTTCTGCACACATGTCTCAGATAAGTCGATATACAATGCCATAGGACTTGTACCGTGGATGATTGAATGTAGAGGAGAACATCCACTCAAACAGGGATAATCAATAGGATCAGGAAGATAGTCAGTAGATTTTGGAACAAGGGTGAATTTAGTATTTGTACCAAACGTTCTTTAGCAATTGGGTTTTGGTTAGAGAGTGAATATCAATGTCAGCACATGTGAAGGGTCAGTCACAATGATGAACTGGGGAAAATATGTAGGAAAGCCGATATCAATAGAGACATTAGGAAAACAGGCAAAGTACAGGGTGAGTGATAGTATTAGACATTTTCAACAGTTTTGAGGTTGAATATATTAGGAAGAAACAAATATGTAGTCACCGATAGGATTGACATTTGAGAGCGTTATGCAAGCTGGACATGGATGTTTTTAGTAATCCATGTTCAGTGTCCATTTAGGCTTTGGTACAATCACACGTGTGAATTTTGCATTTTGCGTCCAGAATATTACTGTGATAACATGCATATTTAGATTAGGTGACATGAGTATTTCTTCCTCTATTACTGGGAGCAATATTTTGAAAACGTATAAATTAGTATTGGGGGTACAAAGAGGTGTACCCTGTGTCTATGAATATAGATAATGCATGAATAGACCATACTGTGAATAAATAATATAACTGGTTCCACTTTAAATCATGGATTGAATTGATATCAGAAAATATATAAGAAATCTTATATTGATATACAATCATTCATTCCAAACAGTTATACATCTAATTGTGAAATGATAGTTATGGTTTATCATGAAGGGTGTGTGAGTTTTGCTTAAACAATTATAAAGAAAATCGGAAATAATATGTTTGGAAAGAAGTCTCACGAATAGACCAGTTAAGAAACCTGGAGTAATGCATGTGTTCTGAAGCAGGAAGTGATTGAAAGTGAAACAAATGCCTATAAATTTGCCAACTTGTGCAAGAAATATATACCCTCTGATGTGCATAAACTGAAGAAATAGTAATGTACCAGTGTTGAATAAAAATGAACATCAAAATACAAATCATGTCCCATAAGAGTCTACTTGCATTGCTGTTAAACTGGGGCAGTTACTGTAGAAATATTAGGATAATGCCACAGTCTTGCTGGGCACAATCAGGAGCCACTTGTCAAAAGAAACTAACTTTATTTTTAAAACCACACACGCCAAACAAAACAGCCTCTCAGGAAAAACCCTCAGAGCCCCAACTGCCACCACTGGCTTCCCAAAAGCCTCTTCCTCCCACACAAGCCTCTCTCCACCTCCCACAATCCTCCTGCTCTTGAGGCCGATTGGCTAGGTCATGTGGGCAAAGCCAAATAAGTCTCCTAATGAGCAACTCCGTGGTCTGAAAGGGCAGGGAAACAGCCCAATGAGCATCACCGCAGAGGAGCGAATCAGCTAGATGTTGCTGTGAGCCAATCATCAGCCAGCAGCTGGAAGTTTGCTGGCTTCTGGAATTTTGCTGGGGCCCCTTCGGATGTGGCTCTCAACATCTCCCCCTCTCTGTTTAAACAACACACATGTGGCTTAGGGACAGTGCCTGCCTTAGGTTGTCCAATAGTACATATGGTCCTTACCCGTTAAGTTGGTACCATTGCAATTGGATCTTACCCATCACTGACTACCGGTCCAGTTTACAGCAACACCTGTGGAGAGGTCTTTGTACCACCGGGGGGTGGTGAGGTTCTTTGCCTCACCTCTAATGGCCCCCAAACATTAGCTGGACGATAATGACACACAGAAGAGAGGAAGATACACCAAGCCAATTGACAGCTCCTTTTGGAAAAATTGTACCACCGATGACATCATCAGCAAATATACCCGAACACTACCACAAGTCGCTGCACAAACAGGTAGTTTACAATGCATACAGGAGAGTTCTCAATGTGTCTAGGCAAGTTCTGCAAGCATTTCAGTGATGGCTATTGCAGAAGCTGTAGATTGGTTTTATCTTTGATTTCACCAGCACTGGGATGAAGATAGGAATTCTGGCAATAATGGCTAAAGAAAAATTATGTAACATTCCAGAAGGCACTGAAAGAAAACAATTTTCTTAACTATTTACATTGTCTTGAAGATAATTATTAAATATAATGAAAAGGAAAGGTGAAAGAAAGGAAACAGATCTGTTAACCTCCTTTTTTTCAAATTTTAAAACAAACCTCAACAGCTCTTTACCCAATTTAAATTAAACCATTTAAATAATGTGAATAAAAAAATATTTGGATCCATTTTTTTTATGAGCGCTCATCATATATCATATATGGACATACGAACATTCAAACATATAACACAAAACACAAGTGTGCACACATAATATAATACATACAACACATAACCTAATAGTAAAGGCCTTATAACTTTTTACACGTGAAATCTCCATTGCAATGTTCAAAAACTGTCAAAAAATAGAACTGATCAGCAAAACATTAAACTAGGTCTGTATGAGCTCAAAAAACAAAATAGAATGTGGGAAAGGGCAATAATAAAATAGATAATGAAAAAAGCATCCTGGTTCTATCTCAGATGTAAGGATAGTCAAACTGGAATTTTGGATATCAGCTGATAAGGCCTTGAGTCAAATCATCTTCTTTTTGGATGTGCCCTGATATGTCTTATAAAGAATAGATCTTTTCTGTCCCAGATTAGACTTTTTATATTGGAAAGTAAAGAGAAAACAGTAGAGAAAGGAGAAATCTTACCAGCAACTTTAAGGGATACTATAGCATTAACTATATACTGACTATCGGAAAATAAATTAAATACAGAATATTTAAATATCTCAAAAGCTTGTAATACTGCATTAAGCTCTACCTTTTGAGCTGATTGTTTGGGTACTAAAAATTTATAAGTTTTATCAGGTATAACTATTGCTGCTGTACCATTATTTGATACATCAGTGAATATATTTGAAGCATTCATGATAAGTGTTTTTCTTCTCAATTTTGGAAAAATTACAGGATGCGATGACCAAAAAGAAAATAAAGGGTTAGATGGTAAGTGGTTATCAAATGAAACATTAGATTGGACCATGATTATTGCCCAAGTATTTAACTCATTAGCTAACTCATCAATTTGATTCAGAGTATATGGAGTAAAAATTTTATTGGAAGAAATTCCAAACACTCCCTTTGCTGCTTTAATTCCTTTGAGTATTAATTATCCTAAAGCCTCAGGATACCTAGTAAGAATAGTGTAAGGAGAATAAGATAAATGTATCCATAATAATGGACCTTCTTGCCAAAATACTCCTGTAGGAATATTTTTTGTTGGTAGTACAATAAATAATAAAGGCAAACTTATATCAATTCTATCCAAATGCATATTTTCCATATATGTTTCATTGATTTTTATTGCCTTTCTTGCTTCAGGTGTTAACATGCAGGGTGAATTTTTATCTGATAGACCTTTTAGGATATCAAATAAAGGTCCCAACTCTCCTGTTGGTATACCTAGATAAGGCCTTATCCAATTAATGTCTCCTAATAACTTTTGAAAGTCGTTATGTGATTTGAGTTGATCTACTCGTATTTGAATTTTTGGTGGACTGACCATGGTTGAGGATAACAGAACTCCTAAATAATTAATTGGAAAATTTAATTGTACTTTATCTATTGCTATCTCTACATTATAATTTTTAATAAGTTTGTAAGTGTGGCATAACTTTCTAGCAATGTGTTTTTAGCTTTGTGTGCTAATAATACATCATCCATATAGTGAAATATTTGTGTTCAGAATTTTGATTTCTAAGTGGCTGGATTACTTTGTTAACATAAATATGACACATAGTTGGGCTGTTAGCCATCCCTTTAGGGAGTACTTTTCATTCATATCTCTGATCAGGACCTTCATGATTCAGTGCAGGGATAGTAAAAGCAAAACCTGGACTATCCTTAGGATGAATTATAATTGAAAAAAAAAACAATATTTAATATCTATAACTAAAACATACCAGGTTATTGGCAAAGCAGACAATTGAGGAATCCCTGATTGAGCAGGTCCCATAATAACCATCTCATTATTAATGGCTCTAAAATCTTGCAATAGTCTCCATTTACCAGATTTCTTTTTGATGACATAAATGGGAGTATTTTGGGGATATACAGTCGGTTGTATATGTCCTTCTGCTAATTGTTGTTTTACCAGGTCATGGACTGCTTGTATCTTTTCTTCAGTCAGGGGCCACTGAGGAACCCATACTGTCTTTCTGATTTTCAGGTAATTTTTATTGTCTCAGTGGCCCTTTCTGAAAATCCAACCCATGTCTCTCTGTTCCTTGATCTATTTGTATTGGTGCTGCTATGACTTATTCTTGTTTTTCTAATCTTTTTTCTTTCCTAAAACCTTGTCTAGTCATAATAGTGGCTGCATTTTGGTTGATGTTATTTGTTAATGTCAAACCTAATTGATCTAGGACATCTCGTCCCCATAAATTTATGGGAAGATGATCCAATTCATATGGCTGTATAGTTCCTTCACATCCTTTAGGATCATTCCTATCTAATACCATTTTACTTCTATGGGGATTAGTCGCCACTTATAGGCCTCGAAGCGTTTGAGTGGCTTGTTGTAATGGCCAATGTTTTTGCCATTCTTGACGAGAGATGATGCTAATGTCTGCACCTGTATCCAGTAGCCCATTCAATTCATGCCCTTGAATATTTAGTTTTAGCATGGGGCGAGAATCTAAATTTAAAGAAAGCATAGCCAAATCTACACCTGTGGAGCCTAATCCCTTGGAACATCTTTCTACAGTACGACTGGAAAATTTATCATATAGGCTGGGTATTATTAGTAACTGTGCTATTCTATCTACTTGTGAAATTACTGATATGTCCTTTGGAGAACTGGCTATAATTTTTATTTCACCTTCATAATCGGGATCAATCACCCCAGGACTTATCATAAGTTCTTTTAGAGTAGAAGAGCTGCATCCCAATAATAAGCCCATGGTTCCTTTGGGAAGAGGTCCTTTTACCCCTGTGGGAATGATTTGAACTCCCATCTCTGGAGTTAGTACTGATCTGGCAGAGGCACAGATGTCCAACACTGTGCTCCCTCTGGTTTGTCTGATGAGGGATCTGATGGACAATGTGTCCTGGGCACTACCCTGTTGGGGTTGCTGGGTTCCTCCAGTGCTCTGTATATTTGTGGTTTGGGGCCCCGGAGCATTGAAACCCCCTGTCCATTTATTTGGCAATTGAGCCCAATGCCTTTCTCCATGATATCGTGGATAAACACCTGGTCCTTGTTCATTTTTTGATAATTGAGTACCCTCTATGGTGGTTTGAGAACAGCACTCATTAGCCCAATGTCTCCCTCTATGGCATTGTGGCCAAATACCTGGTATTCTACTCCTTTGATAACTAATATTGTTAAACCCTCCTTCTATGGGCCAATTCCTTTTAAAATGTCCTGTTTCTTCACATTGGTAGCATGTTCTTGGTCTGGCATCTAAAGCCTGTTTTACTGTAGCTGCCACAATTTGCCCTTGTTCATTAATGTATCTGGCAACTAATGCCTGTTTTACTGCAGCTGCCATGACTTGCTCTTGTTCATTAATGTCTCTACATAATTAAATCAATGTGTTTAAATCTTCATTTTTCCATGGTCTAATGATATCTCGGCAACAACGATTCGCTTGCTCATAAGCCAGTTGTTTTAGTAATGGCATTGCTTGTTCTGTATTCCCAAAAACTCTGGTAGCTCTTTGAATAAGCCTATCTACAAATTCAGCATAAGGTTCATTAGCTCCTTGTATTACCTTAGATAATTGACCTTGTAAACCTCCATGTTCTTGTAAAGTCTTCCATGCCTTAATTGCATCTACACCAATTTCTGCACATACACCATGATCATATGCAATTTGCTGCGGCTGATCTTCATAAGGTCCCTTTCCTAACAACATATCTAGATTTCTCTGAGGATAACCAGCTCCTGCATTTCGCCTAGCTGTCTCCTTTCAACATTCCTCATTGGCAACCTTCCATAACATGCATTGTCCTCCATTTAGCACAACATTACACATATTAGCCCAATCCACTGGCTTCATGTTCAAGTTGTTAATGGATTCGACCATGATTACATTGAAGGGTGCTTGAGGACGATAGGTTGTTACAGCCTCTTTTAGCTGCTTCACTGTTTTGAAATTTAAAGCATGGTAAACACGCTGCCCTCCTCCCTCAAATACAGGGCATGTTAATATTTGAGATCTTGTCTCAGGATCCTAACTATCAAATGCGGGAGTTGGGGGCCTCCCAGCATAAGAAAGTGGCCTTGTTAGTTGGACACTTATGTCATCTGGTGATAGAAAGGTGTTAGTAGCAGTCTCCTGTTGTAAATTTCCCCTGATGTTTTTTACTGTTTTACACTTTCTTTCTCTGTCTAACTAGCTTTAGAGGCCTTCTCTTTTACTTGAATTTTTTCCTCTGTCTGACTAGTTCGAGAGACGTTCTCTTTTACTTGAATAGTTTCCTCTATCTGACTAGCTCGAGAGACCTTCTCTTTTACTTGAATTTTTTCTTCTGTCTGACTAACTTGAGACACCTTCTGTTTTACTTGAATCAATATGTCTTCTTCTTCCTCTACCATTGACTGAACTGAAGGCTTTGAACTAAGCAAACAAGATATGAATGTCCACAATGGCAATGTGCCAACTGGCAGAATCCCTGGGCTTTTCTTTTCTATTCTTTTTAAATCTGCACCATGATGGTTCCATTGTGATATATTTAACAACTCCTTCTTAAAAAGCCATGGTCTACATTTTTGTATTGTATCAACAATTGCCATGACTGCTCTTGATTTTACTGGGATGCCTCCTTCCTCTAACAATTTACTTAACACTTTTTTGGTTTGTTTTTTACTAATTTTTGATCCCATATTTCTACTATAATACAAACCAACAAGATAACACCAAACAAAAAAAGAGATAGAACGAAATAAAAATGGAACAACAAAAAATTATTATAGCCTTTCTCCCTATCTGTTCCTCAGACACAAATAGTTTTTCCTCAGATGTGAGCAGTTTTTCTTCCATCTCACTCATCTCCAGGGACAGGCAACTTAAAACAAAATAGGAATCATAAAATGGCTACCCATCCTCTCGCCCTGCCCTCAAGAGCGAGCAGTTTACCTTATCAGTTATCCTCAGTCGCTCCCCATATGAGCCACCAAATGCCGCTGTCTGGCTGGGCACAATCAGAATCCACTTGTCAAAAGAAACTAACTTTATTTTTAGAACCACACACGCCAAGCAAAACAGTCTCTCAGGAAAAATCCTCAGAACCCCAACTCCCAACACCAGCTTCCCAAAAGCCTCTCCCTCCCACAAAAGCCTCTATCCACTTCTCACAATCCTCCTGCTCTTGAGGCAGATTGGCTGGGTCACGTGGGCAGAGCCAAAAAAGTCCCCCAATGAGCAGCTCCATGGTCTGAATGGGCAGGGAAACAGCCCAATAAGCATCACTGCAGAGGAGCCAATCAGCTAGATGTTGCTGGGGCTGCTGTGAGCCAATCATAAGCTGGAAGTCTGAAAGGCGGGGAAACATCTCAATGAGCATCTCCAATGAGCATCACCACAGAGGAGACAATGAGCTAGAAGTTGCTAAGGCCGCTGTGAGCCAATCATCAGCCTGCAGCTGAAAGTTTGCTGGCACCTGGAAGTTTGCTGTGGCCCCTTTGGCTGTGACTATCAACAGGATATGTATGCACCATTCACTGAAGTTAGTTTTCAGTAATAGAAAACAAATATGAATTTCAGGTGGATGAATATTTCTGAAAATAATCTTGTGAAATGTTGATTATAAATCCACATACTTGAACATGAATGAATTTAGGGAGTGTAAATAAGACACATATATTTCATATTTTGAAAAATCTGGAGAGTGTGTATGTGTGTATACACACACACACACACACACACAAATTTTAAAATGTAGCAACATATATGCCAATCCAAATTCACCATGAAATATACATCATTCACAGATCTAAAAATATTCAATTTACTTAACAGGGATTTATGTATAATGTTGTTCTCCTAGGAAGCTCACCCATAGGTTCAATTTTCAGTTCCAACAGCATCTAGGAGGAGTGATCTCTTCTCAAAATTTGTATCTGCCAAATCAGCTACCGCACAAAAATATACACGTGATAAAAGGTAGGATTCTTTATGTGCATATAAAATAGATGTGCTGAATAGTCTACAGTGAAAGGGAGACAGGAATTCACATATTTGTTAACTTTAAAAACACATGGAGGACTATTTCAATTAAAAATTGACTAGAATTATAACACCTACTTGCAAAAGGCAAGTCCAAATATATACCATGCCTTCTCTGAACAGCTTCTATTTCTTTTCTGTTAGGATTCTTTTTCTCCATCATATTAGGATTAGTAGTCAGATTCTAGTACAGTATGGGTTAGTGTCAGGGATTCAGTATTTCAAATGGAAAATAGGAAAATGAATCCAATGTGTATGCAAACATATGCTAAACAAAAATCTTTCCACTCTCATCCAGAAAAATGCCTTGACATTACCTTCGCCCCAAGTAAGACACAATTAGAGGAGAAGAATTAGAAAATCTGTTAATACATATCTGGAATGGAAAATGCTCAGGAGTTTACAACCTTGAAGGTGGTAGAGGAGTTTCCAAAAGTAAGGGAAAGGGTAAACACTCCAGAAACATGGAGCTCTGCTTGCCTAAAGACTTCTTGAGAAACTGCCTCTGAGGTTGGGCACTTGAAATATACGTTGTTGTCAGAAGCTTTAGCTTTCTTTGTAGTGAGACCATCAAAGCTGGGTCTTCATCTATGTGACCTGGAGGATGTTGTTTCTTATTTTTCTAATGAACATGTGGCAGCAGTTCTGAATTCTCTCTTTGTAGGTAAACTGTGGCAACTTGGGGCTAAGTGTCTCCCTGTTTGGACTGTGAACCCAGTTGGTAATCCTCCAGTTTTCGTGGTGTTTCTTGCTGCTGCACTTGGAGTTTGGTATTTGCTTCTTGAAATACAAGGATTTCAACTGGGGCACAGTGCTGGAGGGATTTCTGTCACATGTGGTGTGTCAGGGTCTGCATATAAATGCACCAACCAGGCTTCTATCGCACATGCTTGCCCCCTTGACCATAGCAACTTGATTCTGAACATTGCCCTGAAAAATCTCCATATAACAAGATGCCTTTACATATAAGGGTCTGCTGGCTGCAGCATGTCAGTCACAAGCCATTTGGAAGCCAATGGCAGATCCACATGGCCCCAACACAGATGTTTTATCACACACCTGCACATCACTGCTCTAGGCCCCAACTCAGCAGTCTCCAAATTACTGGCATCTCTGTTCTACACCATTCTCATGAAACCAAGTCAATCAAGGCACTGTCTTGTACACTCATGATCAACAGCATAAGATCCAAAGTTACTCCAGTGCCATCTGGTCATGGGAATTTAAAAAATGTCATGGTACTTATCTAGCCATTTTTAAAGGATGAAGTTGGAGGCACTGTGGGTTTAAATTTATTCAGGAACCATTAAATGTTGAGGAAGTTTATTTCAATGAAAGTTCTGGAGAACTCTCAGAGGAAAGTCTTCCCAAAGAGTGACCAAAAAGTCACATGAAGCCAGGCCCATTGAGGTCTACAATATGAGGTCCATGTGAGTTTTGACTCTCAACTATTGCTGCCAAGTCTTTCAGAATGAAATCATGTGATATCCTGGCTGAGATTCCCAGTGTTCTGTGGAAAGCTACCCTGGTCCAAGATCTCAGTTTCCAAGAGCGACTCTCATGCATGGCCTCCTAAAACCCCAACACAATTCATGGCAGTACTTCTCTGACGTCAGTTCTAGACCTCAGTGTCTAAGGGTATCACACCAGAGTTCAAGCCCAGGTGGACCCAGTCATCACTTCCAACCACCACACAAATAAACACAATTAAAACCAAAACACTCCCACAAGGCCCTCATCCTCTTCCATATAGACACTAATCATAACCTCTTGCTGGAGTTTTCCATGAGGGGCGCAGCCCAAGACAGTGTTCAAAAGAGCTCCCTTGCCACTTATTTTCCTAAAGTCAGCGTGGTTTTTTACCATTTTTGTTTTGGATACACACATGGAATCTTTCTTTAGATCCATGAGGTGCTGAGAATCTAAGCCACAGCATCACACAGGGCCAAGAGGCTGAATCAGACACATCCTTATCCTAAGCAATTAAACAAAGAGCGACAGGTGATGCGCATGCATTTCCATTTGAAAACAGTTTTCATCAGTCTTCCCAAATGGGTGGACTGAGGCAAAGACCTCTTGACATTCAGGTCAACAGATCAATAGGTAAGCAAAAGGCCAAAAGAAGGGTTTTTCCACTGAGACATTACTGGTCACACTGATATCTGTGTTTTCTGAGATGCTCCCATTTCCTTCAGCTATCCAGTACATGGCCATGTCACAGAGCTTGGAGGGGTACATATCTTGGACACAAATCCATAAGACTATTTTGGAGAGTGGCCAGAATTTAGGAAGAAAACCTGAACTTAGGAATTTAGTAGGTGTTGCACATCTATAAGACAAGCCACAGTCCATTAATAAATTGGGCAGGATGAATGCTGGGAAGCTTCCTAATAGACAGGACACATCCTTGATGCATTCTCTTTTCTAATGTCTTCAACCATGGACACAGTGGAATACATAGATAAAGAAACACTCACCTTGTCAAACGACCTACTATAAAGAGTCCACACCAAACCAAAAAAAACCCGCCTTTTCCACCTATTCTCAGAAAATGAGACAGAACCAAAAACTCACACCCACACCCACAAAGGCACCTCCTTTCCCCAAGTAGGTCTGTGACTATACAGTGTGTCCTCTGAATGGTGGGCCATACTATGTTACCCCAAAATGGCCTGTCTTGTCTCAGATCTGTTTTCTTTGGCCAACTCTGTGAAGTTGTGAGGATCCATTGGTGAGCCACTTTCTGCTTTCTCAGGAAGGGCCCCTCTTCAGAGCTTTTCTGGCATTTGGCCATCCTCACATCAGTAGGTACCAAGAAAGACTGACTCTGTCCTTGGTAAATCCAAACAAGTGAGACCACTGGGACTGGTACTGGGACTGGCTCTGTGTGCCTGGTTTCCTGGATCCAGGAAAAGTTGGATTTTTCCAACTTTTTTTTTTTTCCAAGTTCAGAGATTCCATCACCAAGAAAGTGAGGTAGGTCACTTCCTTCAGGAACTGAATGAGGTCACAGCCTTGGCAACCACTTTGTCCTAACAGATGCTTCCAAGGGTCCCATGAGATGGAGGCTGCACCTACTTCCTCTGACATTTTCATAAGTTAGAATGGTATATCAACCATAGGTACTGGGGAACAGCTCTCCACAGAGGCTTGGTTTGGTCCATCTTCTCTACATTAAGAAGAGAGATTCTGATTAAGACACAACCCTTTATCCTGACCATGTTTTTTTGCCATGGAAGATGACTTTTGCCCTCTCAGGTCGTTCATAGCATCCTACACATTCTCCAGGGATTATTTCTACATGGACCTTTGAGGTTCTCAGCAGGTGGAAGATCCATACATTCCTGTATTGTAATACCAACTCTGTCTCTGCTCTTCTGTAAAGTTAGATTGAGGAACAGTGTATGGTTAGGATTAATAACATGTTCAATATGGGTTAGGAATCATTCTGCTTGATGAACAATGTTATTGGAAACCTGTGATATTTACATGAAAATATAGGTGAAATATAAGTATTGAAATATAAATCTAGGTAAGATTTGAATCCTAGAAGGGAATTTGGCCTTTGAGTGGGATACTTAGCTTTGAATTATGTTCTGCACATATGTCTCAGATAAATTGATATGCAATGGCATAGATCCTTGTACCTTCGATGATTGAATGTAGAAGAGAGCATCCAGTTAAAAAAGGGATTTTTGCTAGGATTAGGAATATAGTCGGTAGGATTACGAAGAAGATTGAGTATAGAATATGGACCAAAAGTTCTTTAGCAATAGGGTTTCTGGTAGAGATTGAATATAAATGTCAGCACATGTGAAGAGTCAGTCACAATGATGAACTGGGGAAAAAAGTAGGAAAGCAGATGTGAATAGAGAGTAGGAAATCAGGCAAATTATAAAATGAGTGAGAGGTTTAGACAGTTTCAACAGGGTGAGATTGAAAATGTAGTCTTAGGAAGAAACACATATGTAATCACCAATAGGATTGACATTTGAGAGCATTAGGCAACCTGGACATGGATGTTTTTAGTAATCCATGTTCACTTTCCATTTAGGCTTTGGGACAGTCATAAGTGTGACCTTTGCATTTTGTGTCCAGAATATTACTGTGATAAAATGTATATGTAGATCAGTTGACATGCATATTTTTTCCACCATTTCTGGGAGCAATATTTTGAAGATATAGAAATTATTGTTGGGAGTACACAGAGGTGTACCATGTGTCTATCAATATATAGACAATGCATGAATAGACCATACTGTGAATAAATGATATAACTGGTTTCACTTTGAATAATGGATTGAATTGATATCTGAAAGTATACAAGAAATCTTATATTGATGTACAATCATTCATTTAAACCAGTTTTACATCTAATGGTAATATTAGTGTTATGTTTTATCATGACGGGTGTGTCAGTTTTGCTTCAAAAGTGATAATGGAAATCGAAAATAATGTGTTTGGAAAGAAGTGTCACAAAAAGAGAAGTCAAGAAACATGGAGGAATACATGTGTTCTGAAGCAAAAGTGATTGAAAGCAAAACAAATGTGTATATATTTGCTAAATTGTGGATGAAATATACATTCTATGATGTGCATTAACTGGAGAAATAGTAATGTACCAGTGTTGAATAAAAATGAACGTCAAAATACACATTATATCACATAGGAATCTTCTTGCATTGATGTTAAACTGGGTCAGTTACTGTATAAATATTAGAATTTTATTTTGGTGTTATAATACAATTTATTTTAGCACTAGCATGCCACAGAATGTAGAAGAAAGAGCAATGGATTTTTAGTTATAACACTAATAATCTAGCATTTAATGATTATTTTGGGGAGTCTAGAATTTACATAAGGCTATGCAACATAATTTTTTGTATTTAACATTCATAAAATCTTGGAATTTTGGTAATATTTCTCCTTTTTTATTTTTTCAGTTGTTGATAGACCTTCATTTTATTTATTCGTATGTGGTGCTGAGAATATAACCCACTGCCTCACACATGCTAGACAAGCATGTTAACACTGAGTCACAAACCCAGCCCCTCCACTTTTATCTTTTCATCAAACACTCCTCTCCCTCTTCTTTACTCACTTTCTTCCTCATTTTCCCCCTTCTCTCTCTTCCTTTTTCATTTTCCCTCCATAAGTATTTTTCTCTCATAGCATTACAAACAGTACTATGCTATGAAATTTACATTTAAAACTGTTTTTTATAGTCATTCTTTTCTTGAGAAAATTTAAAAATTATAACCACCTGATAAATATATTACAATACATTTATTATGCATATGTATCTATATTCATGCATATGTGTTACATATATATATATATATATATATATATATATATATATATATATATATATATACATATATATTTAAAAGTACTTTGATTAGCCTGTTAGAAATAATATACACCAAGTCTTTCTTAATTCTCAAGTCTTCCAGAATTAACATCTTACAGTGAAAATCAAATAAACATATTTAAGTAAACAGGTGTCATTCTTATTTATCAATACTGATAATTTAAGGTTTTTATATCACATTTAGCTGTAATATGGCATATTAACTCTTTTGAATTAGAGAATTTTTTTTTTGAACAACCTATTATTTAAGGACCATATGCACTGACATTTTAAATGGCTTTCTTGTGATTTCACTTTCTATCAATTGCATATTAATTGCCAAATACTTATTTTAGTAATTTTCATATTCATAATTGATATAAAGTCAATTGATTAATTCTTTTTGTAAGGAGTTACTAATTACAGTAGGGACAGTATTAATAATTCTAAATCTTTATAAAAATGGTACAAAAATATTTTCATGCAAAATTATGTATAATTGCATGCTCTAAATGTTTGATTGTTGATACATATAATAAAGAGCTTTTGATGAGTCTCTTCCCCAGTAAAACAGAAAATGCAAAGATATAGTTGGGTATGTATGTCCAAACAAACATATGGAAAAATACACATTATCATCTAGAAACTATTAAATAAAAGATGAAAAGAACAATCCAACACATTGTACCAACTTGTCAGATGAGGTTGTATTCTGGAAGAATAGCCTAAGTCTAGACCTGGTCCATGACAAAATATTCACAAAAAAATAAAATGTGAAAAATATAGGAAATGCTATGAGTTTTTCTTGAAGGTAAGTGGATTATCCTTTAATCTCAATTATGTGCATTCTTAAAAGCCAGTTTTCTGGTAAAATAAATTTGTGATAGTTACAAGTACACAAAACAAAGTTTCTGCTTAGCAAAATGAATGCATCTCAACTCTTTTTTAGCTGATTTCTTCCCACTCAACTTTAAACCTTTATTTATTTATTTTTTATTGGTTGTTCAAAACATTACAAAGCTCATCCTATATCATCTTTCATACATTTGACTCAATTGGGTTATGAACTCCCAATTTTCCCCAAATACGAGTTGCAGAATCACATCGGTTACACATTCACATTTTTACATAATGTCATATTAGTGACTGTTGTATTCTGCTACATTTCCTATCCCCTACTATCCCCTACTATACCCCCTCCCATCCCCTCCCATCTTCTTTCTCTACCTCATCTGCTGTTGTTCACTTCTCTCCCTTGCCCCACCTTTCCCCAATTTTCCCTACCCCATTGTTTGAAGATGCTATTGCATGCTTTTAGCCCCTTTTTCAAATATAAGAAAGTTGTAATTTTGAGGATTGGTTTCTGTGTCCTCTATTCTGTACCATTGTTCCACCTGCCTATTTTGTTACCAGTACCACGCTGTTTTTGTTACTATTGCTTTTAGTACAGTTTGAACTCTGGTATCACTATACCTCCAGATTCATATTTTCTGTTTAGAGTTGCTTTTGCTATTCTGGGTCTTTTGTTTTTCCATCTTCTAAGATCTTCTTCTCTCTCTCTCTTTAGGGTTCTGTAGTTTTCAGTATATAAAACTTTCACGTCTTTTGTTAGGTTGATTCCCAAGTATCTTATTTTATTTGAGGATATTGTGAATGGAGTGGTTTTCCTCATTTCCATTTCAGAAGTTGTGTTGCTTACATACAGGAATGCCTTTCATTTATGCGTGTTAATTTTATATTCTGCCACTTTGCTGAATTCATTTATTAACTCTAGCCGTTTCATTGTAGACCCTTTGGGGTCTGTTAAATATATTTTCATGACATCTGCAAATAGCGATAATTTAAATACTTCTTTTCCTATTTTTATGCCTTTAATTTTTTTTTGTCTGTCTAATTGTTCTGGCTAGTATTTCAAGAACTAAATTGAATAGAAGTGGTGATAGAGGGCATCCCTGTTTTGTTCCAGATTTTAGAGGGAATGCCTTCAGTTTTTCCACATTCAGGATGATGCTAGCCTGAGGTTTAGCATATATAGCTTTTACAATGTTGAGGTAAGTTCCTGTTATCCCTAGTTTTTCTAGTGTTTTGAACATAAAGTGATGCTGAACTTTGTCAAATGTTTTTTCTGCATCTATTGAGATGATCATATGGTTCTTGTCTTTATGTCTATTGATGTGGTGAATGGCATTTATTGATTTCCGTATATTGAACAAGCCTTGCATCCCACGGATGAATCTTACTTGATCATGGTGCACAATTTTTTTGATATGCTTTTGTATTCGATTCGCCAGGATTTTATTGACAAGTTTTGCATCGAAGTTCATTAGAGATATTGGTCTGTAGTTTTCTTTCTTTGAAGTGTCTTTGTCTGGTTTCGGGATCAGGGTGATTTATCCTCATAGAATAAATTTGGAAAAGCTCCTTCTTTTTGTTTTTCTTGAAATAGCTTGAAAAATATTGGTATTAATTCTTCTTTAAAGGTTTTGTAGAACTCCGCTGTATACCCATCCGGTCCATGGCTTCTTTTGGTTGGTAGTTTTTGATGGCTTCTTTCATTTCTTCCTTTGTTATTGGTCTGTTTGAATTGCGTGTGTCTTCCTGACTCAATCTGGGCAGATCGTATGACTTAAAAAATTCATCGATATCTTCACTATCTTCTATTTTATTGGAATATAGTGTTTCAAAATACTTTCTAATTATCTTCTGTATTTCTGTAGTGTCTGTTGTGATATTGCCTGTTTCATCCCGTATGTTAGTAATTTGAGTTCTCTCTCTTCTTCTCTTCATTAGCATGGCTGTGGGCCTGTCAATCTTATTTATTTTTTCAAAGAACCAACTTTTAGTTTTATCAAATTTTTTAATTTTTTTTTGTTTCAATTTTGTTGATTTCTGCTCTAAATTTAATTATTTCTTGTCTTCTACTACATTTGCTGTTGTTTTGCTCTTCCTTTTCTAGGTTTTTGAGGTGTAGTGTGAGTTCATTTATTTGTTGATTTTTTCTTTTTTTGAGGAAAGAACTCCAAGAAATGAACTTCCCTCTTAAACTGCTTTCATTGTGTCCCATCGATTCTGGTATGTTGTGTCTGTATTGTCATTTGTCTCTAAGAATTTTTTTTTATCTCCTCCATTATGTCTTCTGTAACCCATTGATCATTCAGTAGCATGTTGTTAATTTTCCATGTGATGTAGGATTTTTCCTTCCTTCTTTCATCATTGATTTCCAGTTTCATTCCATTATTATCAGATATAGTGCATGGTATAATCTCCATGCTTTTATATTTACTAAGAATTGCCCTATGGCATAATATATGGTCTATCTTTGAGTAGGATCCATGTGAAACTGAGAAGAACGTGTATCCACTTGATGATGGCTGATATATTCTATATATGTCGTTCAAGTCTAGGTTACAAATTGTGCTGTTGAGTTTGATAGTTTCTTTATTCAGTTCTTGTCTAGAGAATCTGTCTAATGCCGAGAGTGGTGTCTTGAAGTCACCCATAATTATTGTGTTGTAGTCTATTTGGCTATTGAACTTGAGGAGAGTTTGTTTTATGAACATTGCAGCTCCATTGCTTGGTGCATACAAATTCATAATTGTTATGTCTTGTTGGTGGATGGTTTCTTTTAACAGAATATAGTGTCCTTCTTTATCCCTTTTGATTAACTTAGGTTTGAAGTTGATTTTATTCCACATGAGTATGGCCACTCCTTCTTGCTTCTGAGGGCCATGTGAGTGGTATGATTTTTCCCAACCTTTTACCTTCACCCTGTGTATGTCTTTTCCTATCATATGAGTCTCCTTAAGGCAGCATATTGTTGGATTTATTTTTTTTGATCCAGGTTACTAGCCCATTCTCTTGATTGGTGAATATAATCCATTAACATTTAAGGTTACAATTGAAATATGATTTGTTCTTCCAATCATGTTTATTTATTTATTATGTTTTAGTTTGGCTAGTTTTTACTTTTTTGGTTATTTTCCTCCCCCTTTACTGAGATACCTCCTGCTGTTAGTTTTCGGCACTATTTATCAATTCCTCTTCTTTTAGTATTTTGCTCAAAATGCTTTGCAGTGCTGGTTTTCTGGCTGCGAATTCTTTTAGCTTTTGTTTATTGTGAAAGACTTTAATTTCGTTTTCAAATCTGAACCTTAATTTTGCTGGATACAGTATTCTTGGTTGGAATCCATTATTTTTCAGCATTTGAAATACATTGTTCAAGGATCTTCTCGCTTTCAAAGTCTGTGATGAAAAATCAGTCATTAACCTAATTGGTTTTCCCCTGAATGTAATCTGCCTCCTTTCTCTTATAGTGTTTAATATTCTCTCCTTGTTCTGTATGTTGGCTATCTTCATAATTATATGTCTTGGAGTTTGTCTATTATGATTTTGAATGTTTGGGGTCCTGTAGGCTTCCAGGATTTGACAATCCGATCCATCTTTCATCTCTGGGATGTTTTCTAGAATTATTTTATTTAATATGTTCTCCATTCCTTTGGTTTGAATCTCTATGCCTTCTTCTATCCCAATGACTATCATTTTTTATGACATCCAATATCTCTTGAATAGATTGCTAGTGGGATTTAAGCCTCTTTTCTGTGTTGATTATATTCTTTTCAAGTTGATAAACTTTGTCTTCATTATCTGATATTCTGACTTCTGCTTGATCTAGTCTATTTGTAATATTCTCGTTTGAGTTTTTAATTTGGTTAATACTTTCCTGCATTTCTAGTATTACTGTTTGATTTCTTTTAAGATCTCTATCTCCTGGTAAAGCTCGTTGTTTGCCATTTGAGTTTGTTTGTTTAATTCATTTTCAAAATATACTTTTATTGCTTGGACTTGCTGCCTCATGTCTTCTCTAATATTCCTTTCCATCTGAGTTAGGAATGCCTTAAGTTCTTTCCCTATCCCTGTTTCTGATGCTTCTAGGTCCTCCTGTAGAATTAAGTTGTCCTGCATTGTTTGTACTCCTTTCTTTCCCTTGTTTTTTCATGATGCTCATGTTACTTTCCAGCTCTATTTGATTGCTGTGTTTCTGTTTTATTCTATAGATTTGTTTCGGTGTTGTGTATCTCTGTTGTCTCTCCTTTGTGTTGGTAGACTATGCCTGCTAAAGTGGATTCCACTTGTAGGGAATTCCGAAGGCCGAGCTCCAGTGACGTCACCCCTCTGCTTTGGCGGGCCCAGGCTCCTTGCCGAAATGTTCGAATACGGGGATGGGACTGGACTGTCTCCAGTTGGTTTCAGCTCTAGGTCACTGGCGGGTGGGCAATCACTAGCCACCCAGTGGCGCAGTCGGTCTCCTGCGCGCCGGTGTTCTCCAGACGCCCAGTCACGCGGACAGCAGGTGGACTGTCACCTGCGCTTCTGTGTTCTCCAGCTTCCCAGTCACAAGAGCCTGGCCTCTAGTCCCCTGGTTTCTCCTGCTAGTCCTGGTTTCTCCTGCTAGACTAGATTTCCCCTGAGTGATGCTTCTCTGCAGTTCAATCTGTATTCTGGGCCTGTCATTTGTTGGGTGTGGAGGGTGTCTATTGGAACCCAGACACTCTATTGTTTTGAGGATCAGTCAGACCGGATCTCCGGTTGCACATTTGGCTCGTTTTTCAGACCCAATTACCAGATCTCAGTGCTAAAAATCTTTCTTATAGGTTTTGGTGCACCCCCATTTTGCTGTAAGTTCTTAACAAGATAGTTTTTTGTGGTTCTATCTCGTTATTCACCTGTGCAGTGGCGCGTTACACTGGGTGTGATGCACTCTATTCGTGGCCATCAGGCAATGATGAAATATTATGCTTTGTATGCAGCATTTACTGAAGTTAGTTTTCAGTATTAGGAAACAAATATGTATTTCAGGTGAATGAATAATCTGAATTTCTGAGAATAATCTTGTGAAAAGTTGATTATAAATCCACATACGTGAATATGAATGATTTTAGGGAGTGTATAATAAGACACATATATTTCATATTTTGAAAAATCTGGAGAGTGATATATATATATATATATGTATATATATATATATATATACATACATATATATATATATATACACACAGAAACACACTCACAGACATTAAAAAGTAGCAATATATATGCCAATCGAAATTCAAAATGAAATATATATCCTTCACATATCCAAAAAAATACATTTTACTGAAAATGGATTTATGTATAATGTTGTTCAACTAGGAGGCTCACCCATAGGTTGAAATTTCAGTTCCAAAAGGGTTTAGGAGGAGTGATCTCTTCTCACAATTTGTATCTGCCAAGTCAGCCACCTCAGAAGAAAGTCTGTGTGATACCAGGTAGTATTCTATATGAGCATATAAAAATACATGTGCTGAATAGGTGACAGAGAAAGGGGAGAGGAATTCACATATTTGTTAACGTTAAAAACACATGGAGAAATATTTCAATAAACATTGACTATATTTATAACTCCAACCCCATATAATGCAAAAGGGAAGTCCAAGTATACACCATGCTTTCTCTGAACTGTTTGTATTTCCATTCTGTTAGGGTTACTATTCTCCATCATATTAGGATTAGTAGTCAGAGTCTAGTAGGTTATGGATTAGTGTCAGAGATTCAGTATTTCGAATAGAAAATAGGAAAATAAACCCATTGTGTTTGCAAATATGTGTGATACAAAAATCTTCCCACTCTCATTCAGAACAATGCCTTGACATTACCTTCTCCCCTAATAAGACACAATTAGAGGAGAAGAGTTAGAAAATCTGTGAATACATATCTGGAATGGAATATTCTCGGTGTTCACAAGCCTGGAGGTGGTAGAGGAGTTTCCAAAAGTAAGGGACAGGGTAAACACTCCACAAACATGGAGCTCTGCAGGTATAAAGACATATTGAGAAACTGCCTCTGAGTTTGGGCACTTAAAATGTATGTTGTGGTCCGAAGCTTTAGCTTCCTCTATAGTGAGAGCATCAAAACTGGTCTGCATCTATGTGACCTGGGGGACATGGTATCTTATTTTCCAATGAACATGAGGCAGCAGTGCTGAATTCTCACTTTGTAGGTAAACTGTGGCAACTGGAGTCTAAGGGTCAATCTGTGTGGACTGTGAGGCTAATTGATCATGCTCTACTTTTCTTAGTAGAGCACTGGGAGTTTGTTATTTGCTTCACAATACAAGGAGTTCAACTTGGTCAGAGTGCTGGAGGGAGTTCTGTCACATGTGGTGCCTCAGGGTCTGCAGGAGAATGCACCAGTCAGGCTTCTATTTCACATAGTTTGACCCCTTGACCATAGCATCCTGATTCTGAACATTGCCCTGAAACCTCTCCATATAACAAGATGCCTTTACATATAAGGGTCTGCTTGCTGCACCATGTCAGTTACAAGCCATTTGGAAGCCAATGGCAGATCTACATGGCCCCAACACAGATGTTTTATCACACACCTGCCCACCACTGTTCTAGGCCCACTACTCAGCAGGCTCCAACTTACTGGCATCTCTGTTCTACACCATTTTTAAGAAACGCAGTCAATCAAGGCACTGTCTGGTATACTCATGATCAGCAAATGGACATCAAAAAGTTCTCCAGTGCCACCTGGTCATGAAAATTTCAAAAATTCCATGGTATTTCTCTAGCCATTTTTCAAGGATGAAGTTGGAGGCACTATGATTTTCAATTCACTCAGGAACCTTTAAATGTTGAGGAAGCTCATTTCAATGAAAGCTCTGGAGAACACTCACAGGCAAGGCTTCCCAAAGGGTCGCCAAAAGGTCACATGAAGCCAGGCCCATTGAGGTCTGCAATGTGAGATCATGTGTGTTTTGCCTCTCAACTATGGCTGCCAAGTCTTTCAGAATAAAATCATGTGATATTCTGGCTGAGATTCCTCGTGCCTTGTGGAAAGCCTTTCTGGGCACAGATCTCAGTTTCAAAGGGCGACTGTCATTCATGGCCTCCTAAAATCCCAACACAACTCATGGCAATAATTCTCTGAGGTCAGTTCCAGAACTCAGTCTCTAAAGGGAATCACACCAGAGTTCAAGACCAGGTGGAGCCAGTCATCTTTTTCAACCGCCACACAAAATTCCAAAATTAAAACCCAAACACTCCCACAAGGCCCTCATCTTCTTCCATATAGATACTCATTATAAACTCTGGCTGGAGGTTTCCATGAGGGATGCAGAACAAGATAGTGTCCAAAGTTAGCTCCCTTGCCCCTCATTTGCCTAAAGTCGGGGTGGCCTGAACACCTTCCTGTGAACCTGGAGTGATCAAATAGTGTGCCGTTAATACTGCTCTGCTTCTCCAATTTGAGGATGACTGACTGTGGGGTTTAGATTCTTTATGTGAATTGGAAGCATGAGAAAATGCAAGCACCTTTGGGCTTGCCTCTCCTTGGCTTTAAAGAATGCATTTGACCCAAAGAATCTCTCTTCTCACTTGATGGAGGTCAGGAACCTTACAGAGGAAGGCAAGAGACTTCATCCGCAATGACTGCTCTTTTGATCATTTTGGTTTTGGATGAACACATGGGATCCATCAGGTGCTGAGAATCTAACCACAGCCTCACACAGGGCCAAGAGGCTGTTTCAGACAAATCCATTTCCAAAGCAATTAAGCAAAGAGCTACAGGTGATGTCCATTCATTTCCATTTGAAAACTTTTTTCTTCAGGCTTCACAAAGAATGGGCCTGTGGTAAATACCTTCCAGATATTCAGGGCAACAGAACAATAGGTAAGCAAAAAGCCCAAATCAGGGTTTCTCCACTGAGACTTTCCTGGTCACACTAGCTACCCACTACATGGCCATATAACAGAGCTTTTAGGTGGTAAATATCTTGGACACAAAACCATGAAGCTATTCTGCAGAGTGTCCAGAATTCAGAAAGAAAACAGAAACTTATGAAGATATCAGGTGTTGCCCTTTGATAACAAAAGCCACAGTCCATTTATAAATTGGGCAAGATGAATGCTGGGAAGCTTTCTACTAGACAGGACACATCCTTTGATGCATTCTTATTTCTAATGTCTACAACCACGGACACAGTGGGATACACAGACATAGAAGCACTTGCATTGCAAAACGACTAACTAGAAACAGTCCACGCCAATCCAAACAAACAGTCTTTCCTACCTATTCTCAGAACATGAGACAAGACCATGAACATACACCCACACCCACAAAGGCACCACCTTTGCTCCAAGTAGTTCTGTGATTACCCAGAGTGTCCTCTGAATGGTGGGCCATACTATATTCCCCCCAAATGGCCTGTCGTGTCTCAAATCTGGTCTCCTTGGCCAATTCTGTGAAGTTGTCATTAGCCATGGGTGAGCCACTACCTGCTTTCTCAGGAAAGGCCCCTCTTCAGAGCTTTTCTGGCATTTGAACATCCTCACATCTGTAGGCACTAAGAAAGACTGACTCTGTCCTTGGTAAATTGAAGCAAGTGAGACCACTGGGCCTGGGACTGCGACTGGCTCTGGGTGCCATTCTTCCTGGATTCCAAGTTCAGAGAGTTCCATCACAAAGGAAGTGAGGTGAGGTCACTTCCTTCAGAAACTGAATGAGGTCACTGCTTTGGCAACAACTTTGTCCAAATAGTTACTTCTAAGGGCCCATGAGATGGAGGCTGTTCCTACTTTCTGTAACACTTTCAAAAGTTAGAATGGTATATCAACCATAGGCACCTGGGAACACCTCTTCACACAGGCCTGGTTTGGTCTATCTTCTCTACATTAAGTTGATAGAGGCTGATACAGACACATCCCTTCATCCTCACCAGGTTGTTTGCCATGGAAGATGACTTTTGCTCTCTCGGGAACTTCACAGCTGCCTACATCTTCTCCAGGGATTATTTCTACATGGACCTTTGATGTTCTCAGCAGGTGGAAGATTCCCTACATTCCGGTATTTAAAGAGAAACTCTGTCCCTCCTCTTCTGTAAAGTTAGATTGAGGTAACAGTGTATATTTAGGGTTAATAACATGTTCGATTTGGGTTAGGAATCTCTCTGCCGGATGAATAATGGTATTGGGAACCTGTGATATTTACAAGAATATATAGGTGAAATATAAGTATGAAAACAGAAATGTAGGTAAGATATGAAGCCAGAAGGGCATTGGGCCCCTGAGTGGGATACTTAGGTTTGAATTATGTTCTGCACATGTGTCTCAGATGAATTGATATAAAATGGCATAGGACCTTTTACCTTGAATGATTGATTGTTGAAGAGAACATCGAGTTAAAAAGTGATAGTCAGTAGGATTAGTAAGATAGTCAGTAGGTTTATAAAGAAGAGTGAGTATAGGATTTGGACCAAAAGTTCTTTAGCAATAGAGTTTCGGGTAGAGAGTGAATGTAAATGTCAGCATATGTGAAGTATGAGTCACAATGATGAACTAGGGAAAATATGTAGGAAAGCAGATATCAATAGAGATATTAGGAAATCAGGCAAAGTGTAAAGTGAGTGATAGAATTAGACATTTCCAACAGGCTTGAGGTTGAATATATAATCTTAGAAAGAAACAAATATGTAGTCATCAATAGGATTGACATTTGAGAGCATTAGGTAACCAGGACATGGTTGTTTTTGGTAATCCATGCTCACTTTCCATTTAGGCTTTGATACAATCATGAGTTTGACCTTTGCTTTTTGTGTCCAGAATATTACTGTGATAAAATGTATATATAGATAAGGTGACATCAGTATTTCTTCCACCATTTCTGGGAGCAATATTTTGAAGAGGTACAAATTAGTAATGGGGGGACAAATAGGTGTACACTGTGTTTATGAATATAGAGATAATGCATTAATAGACCATACAGTGAATAAATAACATAACTGGTTCCAACTTTAAATAATGGATTGAATTGAAATGTGAAAATATACAGGAAATTTTATATTGATATACATACATTCATTCCAACCAGTTTTACATCTAATGGTAATATTAATGTTATAGTTTATCATGAAGAGTGTGTGAGTTTAGCTTCAAAATTGATTATGGAAATCGAAAATAATGTGTTTGGAAAGAAGTCTCATGAAAAGACCAGTCAAGTAACATGGAAGAATTCATGTGTTCTGAAGCAGGAAGTGAAACAAATTCTTATTAATTTGCTAACTTGTGGATGAAATATATGTCCTATGATGTGCAAAAACTGAAGAAATACTAATGTACCAGTGTTGAATTAAAATAAAGGTCAAAATAGACATTAAGTCCCATAGGAATCTACTTGCATTGATGTTAAACTGGGTCTGTTACTGTAAAAATATTAGGATTTGTAAGCACCATTGATTGAAGTTAGTTCTCATACTGGGAAACAAATATGTATTTCAGGTAGATGAATATTTCTGAGAATAATCTTGTGAAAAGTTGATTATAAATCCACATACATGAATATGAATGAATTGATGGAGTGTATATAAGAGACATATATTTCATATTTTATAAAATCTGGAGAGTGTGTGTGTGTGTGTATATATATATATATATATATATATATATATATATATATATATATATACAGAAAAACACAAAAATACATTAAAAAGTATCAATATATATGCCAAACGTAATTTATCAGTAATATATATCATCCACAGATGAAAATATATTTATTTTACTGAACATGGATTTATGTATAAATTGTTCTACTGGGAAGCTCACCCATAGTTTTAATTTTCAGTTCCACCAGCGTTTACGAGATCTCTTCTCACAACTTGTTTCTGCCCAGTCAGCCAACTCAAAAAAATGTACGTGTGAGACCACGTAGGATTCTATATTTGCATATAAAAATACATGTGCTGAGTAGGCTGCATAGAAAGGAAGACAGGAATTTACATATGTGTTAACATTAAAAACACATGGAGGACTATTTCAATTAAAAATTGAGTAGATTTAGAATACCTACCCTCTATCATGCAAAAAGGAAGTCCAACAATACACCATGCCTGCTGTAAACTGCTTGTATTTTCATTCTGTTTGGGTATTTTTCTCCATCATATTAGGATTAGTAGTCAGAGTCTAGTAGGGTATGAGATAGTGTCAAGAATTCAGTATTTCAAATGGAAAATTGTAAAATGAATCAATGTGTATGCAAATGTGTGCTACACAAAAATTTTCCCACTCTCATTCAGAACAATGCCTTGACATTACCTTCACCCCAAGTAAGACACATTTAGAGGAGAAGAGTTAGACAATCTTTGAATGCATATCTGAAATGAAAAATGTTCAGGAGTTCACAACCTTGGAGTTGGTAGAGGAGTTTCCAAAAGTAAGAGAAAGTGTAAAATCTCCACAAACATGGAGATTTACCAGCCTAAAGACTTCTGGAGAAACTGCCTCTAGGTTGGGCACTTGAAATATATGTTGTTGTCAGGAGCTTTAGCTTCCTTTCTAGTGAGACAATCAAAGCTTGGTCTGCACATCTGTGACCTGGAGGACATCGTTTATAATTCTCCAATGAACATGAAGCAGCAGTGTTGATTTCTCTCTTTGTAGGTAAACTATGGCCACTGGGTCTAAGTGTCTCCCCATGTAGACTGCTAAGCCATTAGGTCATCCTCCACTTTTCAAAACGTTTCTTGATACTGCACTCGGAGTTTGGTATTTGCTTCATGAAATACAAGGAGTTCAACTGGGACAAAGGGCTGGAGGAAGTTCTTTCACGTGTGGTGGGTCAGGGTCTGCAGGAGAATGCACCAACAGGGCTTGTATACCACATAGGTTGCTCCCTTGACCATAGAAACCTGATTTTGAACATTGCCCTGAAACCTCTCTATATAACCAGATGTCTTTACATACAGGATCTGCTGGCTGCACCATGTCAGTCTCAAGCCATTTGGAAGCCAATGGCAGATCCACATGACCCCACCACAGATGTTTTATCACACACTTGCTCACCCCCGCTCTGGGCCCATTACTCAACAGGCTTCAAATGACTGGCATCTCTTTTCTACACCATTTTCATGAAAACCAGTCAATCAACACACTGTCTGGTACACTCATGATCAGCAACTGGACATCCAAATGTTCTCCAGTGCCACCTGGTCAAGGAAATTTCAAAAATTTCATGGTATTTATCTAGCCAATTTTCAAGGATGAAGTTGGAGACACTGTGGGTTTCAATTCATTCAGAAATTATTTAATGGTGAGGAAGCTCATTTCAATGAAAGCTCTGGAGAACTGTCACAGGCAAGGCTTCCCAAAGAGTGGCCAAAAGGTCACATGAAGCAAGGCCCATTGAGGTCTACAATGGAGGTCCATGTGTGTTTTGACTATCAAATATGTCTGACAAGTTTTTCAGAATAAAATTGTGTGATATCCTCCTGAGATTCCCAGTGCTCTGTGGAAAGCGACACTGGGCCTAGATCTCAGTTTCCAAGGGTGACTCTCATGCATGGCCTCCTAAATCCCAACA
Source organism: Callospermophilus lateralis (assembly GCF_048772815.1). NCBI lineage: Eukaryota > Metazoa > Chordata > Mammalia > Rodentia > Sciuridae > Callospermophilus > Callospermophilus lateralis. Next base: position 374,525 of record NW_027514349.1, on the reverse strand, counting down.
CAATTCATGGCAATATTTCTCTGAGGTAAGTTCCAGAACTCAGTCTCTAAGGGGAATGACACCATAGTTCAAGCCCATTTGGATCCAGTCATCTCTTCCAACCGCCACACGAATGACCACAATTAAAACCAAAACACTCCCACATGGCCCTCATCTTGTTAAATATAGACACTCATCATAAACTCTGGCTGGAGGTTTCCATGCGGGACGCATCCCAAGACAGTGTCCAAAATATTCTCCCTTGCCCCTCATTTGCCTAAAGTCAGGGTGGCCTGGACACCCTTCCTGTGAACTAGAAGTGATCAAATAGGCCTGCCGTTAATACTGCTCTGCTTCTCCAATTTGAGCACTATTGACTCTCAGGTATAGATTTTTTTATGTGATTTGGAGTCACGAGAAAACACAAGCACCTCTGCAGGACTTTGAAAAACTCATTTGACCAAAAGGATCCCTGTCTCACTTGATAGAGGTCAGGTACCTAACAGAGGAAGGCAAGAGACTCATCCACAATTACTGAATTTTTGCCATTATGGTTTTGATTGCACACATGGTATCTATCTTTAGATCCATCATGTGCTGAAAATTTAAGCCACAACCTCATACAGGGCTAGGAGGCTGATTCAAACACATCCCTTTCCAAAGCAAAGAACCACAAGTTATTCCCATTTATTTCCATTTTAAAACTGTTTTATTCAGGCTTCACAAAGGGGTGGCCTGAGGCAAAGACCTTCCTGACATTCAGGGCAACAGAACAATAGGTAAGCAAATGAACCAAAATATGGGTTCTTCACTGAGCGTTTACTGGTCACAATGATGTCTGAGTTTTCTAAGATGTTCCCATTTCCTATAGCTATCAAGTACATGGCCATGTCACAGAGCTTGGGGGTGGTATGTATCTTGGACACAAAACTATGAGGCTATTCTGGAGAGTGGCCAGAATTCAGGAAGAAAACAGGAACTTAGGAAGTTAGTAGGTGTTGCCCATCCATAAGGAAAGCCACAGTCCATTCATCAACTAGGCCTGATGAATGCTGGAAAGTTTTCCACTAGACAGGACACATACATTGATACATTCTCTTTTCGAATGTCTACAACCATGGACAGAGTGGGATACACAGACATAGAAGCACTCGCCTAGTCAAACGACTTTCTAGAAACAGTCCACTCCAATCAAAACAACAGCCTTTCCTACCTATTCTCAGAACATGAGACAAAACCACAAACTCACACCCAAACCCACAAAGGCACCTCCTAAACTCAAGTAGGTCTGTGACTATCCGGAGTGTCCTCTGAATAGTGGGCCATACTATGTTCCCCTAAAATGGCCTGTACTGTCTCAGATCTGGTCTTGTTGGCCAACTCTGTGAAGTTGTCAACAGCCAGCGGTGAACCACTACCTGCTTTCTCAGTAAACGCCCCTCTTCAGAGCTCTTCAGGCATTTGGCAATCCTCATATCAGTAGGTACCAAGGAAGACTGACTCTGTCCTTGGTAAATCCAAACAAGTGAGACCACTGGGATTGGGACTTGGACTGGCTCTCGGTGCCTGGCTTCCTGGATCCCAAATTCAGAGATTTCCATCACCAGGAAAGTGAGGTGAGGTCACTTCCTTCAGGAACTGAATGAGGTCACTGCGTGGGCAACCACTTTGTCCTACCAGATTCATCCAAGGTTCCCATGAGATGGAGGCTGCCACTACTTCCTGTGACACTTTCACAAGTTAGAAAGGTATATCAACCATAGGCACCTGGGAACAGCTCTCCACACAGGCATGGTTTGATCAATCTTCTCTACATTAAGAAAGGAGAGGCTGATTCAGACACATCCCTTAATACTGACCAGGTTGTTTGTCATGGAAGATGACTTTTGCTCTATTAGGTCCTTCATAGCTGCCTGCAACTTCTCCAGGGTATCATTTCTGCTTGTACCTTTGATGTTCTCAGCAGGTGGAAGAGCCCCTACATTACTGTATTGTAAGACAAACTCTCTCCCGGCTCTTCTGTACAGTTAGTTTGAGGGTACAGTGTATGGTTAGAGTAATAACAGGTTTGATTTAGGTTAGAAATCATACTGAGGAATGAACAATGGTATTGGGAACTCGCGATATTTACGAGAATATATAGGTGAAATATAAGTATGAAAACAGAAATCTAGATAAGGTTTGAATCCAAGAAGGGCATTGGGCTGTTGATTGGGATACTTAGCTTTGAATTATATTCTGCACAGATGTCTCAGATAAATTGATATACAATGGCATAGGACCTTGTACCTTGGATGATTGATTGTCAAAGAGAATTTCCAGTCAAAAAGGGATAGTCGGTAGGATTAGGAAGATAGTTGGTAGGTATAGAAAAAAGAGTGAGTATAGGATTTCGAACAAAAGTTCTGTAGCAATAGGGTTTCGGATAGAGAGTGAATGTAAATTTCAGCACATGTAAAGAGTCAGTCACAATGATGAACTCAGGAAAATATGTATGAAAGCAGATATCAATGGAGACATTAGGAAATCAGGAAAAGCATAAAGTGAGGGTTAGTATTAGTCATTTTCAACAGGGTTGAGGTTGAATATATAATCTTAGAAAGCAACAAATATGTAGTCACCAATAGGATTGATTTGCGAGCATTAAGCAACCTGGAAATGGATGTTTTTAGAAATCCATGCTCACTTTCCATTTAGGATTTGGTGAAAGGTTAATAAGATAGGTACTTGTCACTTCCTGTTTTTCTGTATGCTTAACAAAACACTGTTGAAACCTTGAGGACTGTTTGCTAATTTTTTCCCCAGAATGTGCTGTCCCCGACTGCCAAACAGAGAATGTACACCCTCACCTGTTTGCACGCAAACCGCCCACTCGCCCTGACCCATCAATAAGCTTCCCTCCCTGCCCTCTTCAAGGAAAGTATATAAGCTCTGCTTAAGCTGTTCTCATTGCTCTCTGCTCTATTCAAGTGAGCACTGAGCCCCAGATTGCTAGACTCCCAATAAACCCAGGGTAACTTTTGATGTGGAGGGGACCCCAGTAAACTTTGAAGTGGATACAGGGGCAGTATACTTAGTCCTTAAGGCCCCACTGGGCCCTCTATCAAATAAAAGCTCTCTAGTTCAAAGTGCTAACACCAGTAAATATGGGAATTAGACAACTAAGAAAACCATGGACATGAGGAAAGGAAAAATCCATCACTCCTTCCTAATAATCCCAGAATGCCTGGCCCCATTGATGGGCAGAGATCTGCTCACCAAGCTCCGGGCCAAAATGACTTTTAACCATGAAGGCCCCAAAATGATATTTCTAAATCCTTTAGTATAAACTCCTATATTCACGGCTTTAAATATGTCAGTAGAAGATGAACAGCAACTCTTCACACCCCCCAAGACTGATCAAACAGGCAAGCTACCCCAGAAATGGATAACAGATTACCCAGATGCCTGGAAAAACACTGCTGGGTTAGGACTAGCCATGAAACAACCTCCAAAAACAGTGGAGTTCAAAACCTCAGCCTCCCCAATCAATGTCAAAAAATATCCTCTGAGCAAAAAAGCTAAAGATGGGATAAGGCCCCATATTCAGAAATATCTGGCCTTAGGGTCCTAAGGCCTTGTCAATCATCCTAAAACACTCCCCCGCTACCAGTATAAAAAGCCAGGAGCCGGGGACTATCCCCCATTAAAGACATAAGAGAGACCTACAACAGAGTGTAGGACATTCACCCCAGTGTACCTAATCCGTACAATCTGCTTATCACTCTGAACCCTGAGAGGAAATGGTATACTGTTCTGGACTTAAAAGATGCTTTCTTTTGCTTGCCTCTGCATAAATATAGTCAGTTGCTGTTTGCTTGCTAGTGGGTAGACCCAGAAACTGGAACGTGTGGTCAACTAACTTGGACTAGACTCCCCAAAATGGTTGAAAAACTCCCCCACTCTCTTTGATGAAGCCCTCCAAAGAGATCTCAACAGCTTCAGAACTACGCACCCTGAAGTCACCCAGCTTCAATACGTGGATGACCTGCTACTGGCACCCAACACCAAGGATATCTGTGAATCTGGGACCCAAGCAGTATTATGTGAGCTTCCTCAACTCGGGTATAGAGCTTCTTCCTAAAAGGCCCAAATTTGCCAGCAAGAAGTAATCTTCCTGGGCTATTCCTTTAGGGGCAGTAAACGATGGCTCACTGAGCCCAGAAATCAAACGGTTGTGCAGAAACCACCCCCATCTAACAGCAGACAACACAGAGAGTTTCTTGGGACTGCTGGGTTTTGCAGGTTAAGGATTCCTGTGTTGGGTCCTTAACTTCTCATTTACACCCGCTGTTAAAGGAGATGCCCAATTCTAATGGACCCCTGAGATCCAGCAAGCTTTTGATAATATCTAAGGACACTGACACTGTACTCCTCAACTTCACTGAGCAAAGCCTGAAATTTCAGAAAGCCCTACACTACGTTAAAAATGTACATCAGTTCACTCACCTTGGTTCAAAGAAATTGCAGGCATTCCTGAAGGATCAAGAACAGAGTTTTCCACTAACCGACTCACAGTGAAAGGAAATAACTGAACAGGTAAAAAAAAGCCTGTCGGGTCTGTCAATAGGTTAATGCTTACCCTTCCAACTTTCCTGCAGGAAAGCACCTACGAGGAACCAGACCAGGACAATTCTGGGAAGTGGACTTTACTGAAATTAAGCAAGCATGGTATGGACTTAAATATCTCCTACTCTTTGTAGATATATTTCAGGATGGATTGAAGCCTCCCCCCCCAAAAAAAAAGGCACAAATGGTGGTCAAGAAGATCCTGAAAGATATTTTTCCAAGGTACGGCCTGCCTAAGGTAATAGGGTCTGATAATGGACCAGCGTTCATGGCCCAGGTAACTCAGGGGTTAGCCAGGACCCTGGGGATTAATTGGAAGTTACATTGTGCTTATAGACCCCAGAGTTCAGGACAGGTAAAAAAATTAAATAGAACCATTAAAGAGACCTAAACGGAATTAAGCTTAAAGAGTAGCATAAAAGATTGGACTATGCTCCTGCCTTATGCACTATTTCATGCAAGAAATACTCCCTCTGTTTCTTTGTGTAACCTCACCCCCTATGAAATTCTCTATGGGGCCCCATCTCCAGTAAGGGACCTAACCCTAACTCAAAGATCTAACGATCCCTTCCACACCACCTTGCTTGACAGACTTAAAGTTCTGGAAGGAACTCAGCAATACCTGTGGAAACAGCTGGCCACTGCCTACCAACCTGCTGAAGAGGGTACTCCACATCTATATCAAGTAAGAGACTTTGTCTACATAAGACAACATCAGGTGTCATCCCTGGAACCCGGCTGGACAGGACCATACCAGGTGCTACTTATAACACCTACAGTGCTAAAGTTAGACGGAATCACTTCATGATTCCTAATTCTCATCTCAAGCCTGTGCCCTGTCCAGAATCTGGCTGAAAAATGAAAAAGACTGGTAACATTTTCAAATTGTATATTCGCCATGTGAATAAGACTATAGACTCTCCAATTGGTCACCAGTAGTCCTAACCCTCATCAACCCGTTCAGCAGCGATGGCTGATCACAAATCCTACTAGACAAGAAGTATGGTCTATCGCACATACAGCCCACTTAGGGACCTGGTGGCCATCTCTCCACCAAGAAATTTGTCAGCTGGCTATACGTCTTTCCTATTGGGAAATCCCTGATGAAGAGGATCCCCAAAAATTCCATTAAATACTTTCCATACAATAGATAATGGAAACAAACATTATGGATGTAGGGACACGCGAGCCAGATGCAGGTTGGCTAGCCTAGATTACTATGTTTGCCTGGCGGACTACCAAAGCCAAAAACAGCCACGACTGTGTGGGGGAAAAGCCAACTTCTTCTGTAAATAATGGGGATGTGAGGATACAGGGGCTACCTGGTGGAAGCAAAACTCCTCATCAAATTCAGTACACAGCATTGGCCATATTACCAGTTAGATAACAAAAACCGATGGCCACCAGAAGGGTCTCTAGATCCTCAAATTTTGCGTGACCTTTTCAACTTCGACAAGTGCTCAAAAGTGTGGAAGGAAATTCCCCTACGTGTAGGCCTTTTCCCTCCTATGCTCAAATCCTGAACTATGCTTCTCCAATAGATACTCACCCGCAGCCTTCTGCCCCAGACTCTCTGCTGTCACTCCCACATCAGCAACCTGATTTCTCAGCTCCAGTTACTAGATCAAAAACCCAAATTTCCGTCGGTTCTCAGACCATTGCCCCTTGCTGAGCTTGCAGGTACTGAGGTACCCTTCCACCCACTCACTCCTCTCTCCTCCTGTCAGTGCCCACACCGGGTCCCACCAGGTCCTCTTACCAGCTAACCCAAAGCTCAAACCAGCTAAGGAGTGCCCTCAGACGCCTATCAAAGATGTAATTAAAATGGCCTTTAAAGTTGCTTTGTCATCACTGAAAACAGGTTACTAAGAATTTAAAGTCCCTCACAGGCTTTTTGGGATACTCACTCCCGTCTTCCCCTCTGCTCTACCTGTTCTACTGCTCAAGTTTTGTTGCCAGGAAAATCCCAAACCCCTTTCCCATAATTCTTTTATATCTCTTTTTCCTCATCCTCAGATCCACGGAGCTGCTCTCATCCCCTGCCTTCCCTGTCTTCCCCTCTGTATCAGGCCCACAGAAAAGTCTTAAATGACCTTCTCCAGAAGTCTTCACCATGGCTGACTTTAAGCCTTTCAGCAACACAGTTCCTATAAAAGAGTTCAATGTAGATAAACTTCCTCTATTCGTGTTGCTCTGTTCTACTTGGCCACTGGCTGGAAAAATCAGCACTCCTAAGCTAGACACCCCCTTAGTAGTTTTTAACAAAATATATGAAGAAGGCCTCTGCCCTAGAGCTGGGGCTTCATAGAAATGGCTACATTTCTAAGATATAGAAGTTACCAACTGGGCTCCATGGTAACAGCTGGCAGGAAAAAAAAGAAAAAAAAGAAGAAAAAAGCTCTCCCCCTCCCAGGTGTCCTTAAGAAGTTAACTTTCCCAGAACAGAGGAAAAAAAAACAGAAACAAAAACTGCTTTTTGTGAACTTCTGCAGACTGTGAACTTCTGAGCCCCTTCCCTTACATGCTGGGTACAAAATTCTGAAACAACCTAAACTTTGGGTTCAGGGATTAATTGATTACAAGAGAAGCAATGCCCTCTAAATCCGGATGCAACCAAATAAGACTGTTTCCCTGTCTTCTGTGCTATCTTAGGTACCTTGCCTTGTCCATCTCTACAGCAGTACAATTCAATACACTTAAACATTGTTTATGTTTTCATAAAATGGTCAACAGATGTGATTAATTATGTAATGGTGCAGATGTTTTCCAGAGTGCTCTATCATGACGCAGGTACATTTAAATATCAAATAGGGGGGCAAACAACCCGGTTCTGCCAGGAACCTGTATCCCTCACTTTAGTCATCCTATTATGAATAGGAGTTGCTGCAGGGGTGGGCACAGGAACCACTGCCCTGGTCCATGGGACACAACAAATGACCCAATTAGAAGCAGTAATAGACCAAAACTTAAAGATATTAAAAACCTCCTTCACAGCTTTACACGAATCTTTAACCTCTCTCTCTGAAGTTATTTTACAGAACAGTCGAGGGTTGGACCTCCTCTTCATGAGAGAAGGGGCCTTCGTACTGCATTGAGGGAAGAATGTTGTTTTTATGCCGACCATACTGGAGTTGTAAAAGAATCTATGATTAAATTAAGAAGATGCCTTGAAGAGCATCAACAAGAGAGAGAGGCCCCAAAAAGGTGGTTTGAGTCTTGGTTCACAAAGCCCCCTCATTAACTACATTTTCATCAGCCCTGGCCAGTCCATTAATAATCCTCATATTATTGGTAATTGTAGGACCCTGTTTGATCAACCGTGTAGTTTCCTTTCTCCATGCTCAAATTGGACAAGTTAAACTTATGGTAATCAGAAAACAATATACCACACTAGTAAACATAAAATGTGACACCCCCAATGATCATTTTTATGATTAAAAGTAACCAAAAGAAGAAGTGGGGAATGAAAGGTTAATAAAATAGGTACTTGTCACTTCCAGTTTTTCGGTATGCTTAACAAAACACTGTTGATGTCTTGAGAACTGTTTGCTAATCTAGTTCCCTGAAAGTGCTGTACCCAACTGCAAAACTGCAGAATGTACTTCCTCACCCATTTGGACGCAAACCGCCCACTCGCCCTGACCCATCAATAAACTTTCCTATCTGCCCTCTCCAAGGAAAGTATATAAGCTCTGCTTAAGCTGTTCTCAGGACTCTGTGCTCTATTCAAGGGAGCTCTGACCCCAGCATGCTGGACCCCCATAAATCCTTGGCTGTTGCATGAGACAGTCTCTGGTAGTCTCTTCCTCCGACACTCGCCTGACCTTTACATTGGTAAAATAATAAGTGTCATCTTTGCTTTTTGTGTCCAGAATATTACTGTGATAAAATGTATATGTAGATAAGGTGACGTGAGTATTTCTTCCACCATTTCTGGGAGCAATATTTTGAAGATGTATAAATTAGTATTGGGGGTACAAATAGGTATATCCTGTGACTCTGAATATAGAGATAATGCATGAATAGACCATAATGTGAATAAATAATACAATGGGTTCCAAATTTAAATAATGGATTCCATTGATATCTGAAAATATACAGGAAATCTTATATTGATATACATACATTCATTTCAACCACTAATACATCTAATGGTAATATTAGGATTATGGTTTATCATGAAGAGTGTGTGAGTTTTGCTTCAAAAGTGATCATGGAAATTAAAAATAATGTGTTTGGAAAGAAGTCTCATGAAAAGCCCAGTCAAGAAACCTAGAGGAATTTATGTGTTCTGAAGCAGGAAGTGATGAAAGTGAAACAACTGCCTATAAGTTTGCTAACTTGTGGATGGAATATATATCCTATCATGTGCATAAATTGAAGAAATAGTATTGTACCAGTGCTGAATAAAAATGACCTTCAAAATACACATCATGTCCCACTGGAATCTACTTGCATTGATGTTAAACTGGGTCAGTTACTGTAAAAATAATAGTATTTGTATGCAAAATAAACTGAAGTTAGTTTTAAGTACTGGAAACAAATATGTATTTCAGGTGGATGAATATTTCTGTGAAAAATCTTGTGAAAAGTTGATTATAAATCCATATACATGAACATGAATGAATTTAGAGAGTGTATATAAGACACATATATTTCTGGAGAGTATATATATATATATATATATATATATATATATATATATATAACACACACACACACACACACATACACACACACACAAAATACACACACACACACAGAGACATTAAATTAGCAATATATATGCCAATCGAAATTTATCATGATATATATATCATCCACAGATGCAAAAATATTTCTTTAATTGAACATGGATTTATGTATAATGTTGTTCAACTAGGAAGCTCACCTATAGGTTGAATTTTCAGTTCCAACAGTGTTTAAGAGGAGTGATCACTTCTCACAAATTGTATTTGCCAAATCAGCCACCTCACAAAAATGTACATGTGATACCAGGTATGATTCTATATGTGCATTTAAAAGTACATGTGCTAAATAGGATACAGAGAAAGGGAGACAGGAATTCACATATTTGTTAACCTTAAAAACACATGGAGAACTATTTAAATTAAATATTGACTAGATTTATAACACCTACCATTAATCATGCAAAATACAAGTACAACTATACACTATGATTTCTCCTAACTGCTTGTATTCCTATTCTGTTTGTGTTATTTTTCTCCATCATATTAGGAGTAGTAGTCAGAGTCTAGTAGGGTATGGGTTCATGTCAGAGATTCAGTATTTTGAATGGAAAATTGTAAAATGAATGCAATGTGTATGTAAATATGTGCTACAAAAAAATGTTCACACTCTCATCCAGAACATTGCCTTGACATTGCCTTTGTTCCGAGTAAGACACAATTAGAGGAGAAAAGTTAGAAAATCTGTGAATATATATCAGGAATGAAAAATGCTCAGGAGTTCACAACCTCCGAGGTGGTAGAGGAGTTTTCCAAAGTAAGGGACAGGGTAAACATTTCTCAAACATGGAGCTCTGCTGGTGTAAAGACTTCTTGAGAAACTTCCTCTGAGGTTGGGCACTTAAAAATATATGTTGTTGTTAGGAGCTTTAGCTTCCTTTGTTGGGAGACCATCAAATCTGGGTGTGCAACAATGTGACCTGGAGGATATTGTTTCTAATTTTCCAATGAACATGAGGCAGCCATGCTGAATACTCTCTTTGTAGTTTAACTATGGTCACTGGGTTGTAAGTGTCTCCACGTGTGGACTGTGAAGCCATTTGGTCATTCTCCAATTTTCGTGGTGTTTCTCACAGGTGCACTGGGAGTTTGGTATTTGCTTCATGAAATACAAGGAGCTAAACTGGGACACAGTGCTGGAGAGAGTTCTGTCCCGTGTGGAGGGTCATGGTCTGCATGAGAATGCACCAACCAGGATTCAATTCCACATAAGTTGCCCCCATTTCCATAGCAACCTGATTCTGAACATTGCCCTGAAACCTCTCTATATAAAAAACACCTTTGCATAGAAGGGTCTGCTGGCTGTACCATGTCAGTCACAAGCCTTTGGGAAGCCAATGGCAGATCCACATGTCACCACCACACATGTTTTATTACACACCTTCACACCACTGCTCTAGGCCCACTAATGAGCAGGATCCAACTTACTGGCATCACTGTTCTACACAAATTTCATGAAACCCAGTAAATCAAGGCACTGTCTGGTACACTCATCATCAGCAACAGGACATCCAAAAGTTCTCCAGTGCCACCTGGTCATGGGAATTTCAAAAATTTCATGGTATTTATCAAGCCATTTGTCAAGGATGAAGTTGGAGGCTCTGGGGGTTTCAATTCATTCAGGAACCATTAAATGTTGAGGAAGCTCATTTCAATGAAAGATCTAGAGAACACTCACAGGCAAGGCTTCCCAAAGAGTAGCCAAAAGGTCACATGAAGCCAGGCCCATTGAGGTCTACAATGTGAGGTCCATGCGTGTTTTGACTCAACTGTGGCTGCAAAGTCTTTCAGAATAAAATCATGTGATATCCTGGCTGAGATTCCCAGTGCTCTGTGGAAAGCCACTCTGGGCCTAGATCTCAGGTTCCAAGGGCAACTCTCATGCATGGCCTAGTAAAATTCAAACACAATTGATGACAATGCTTCTCTGAGGTCAGTTCCAGAACTCAGACTCTAAGGGGAATCACACCAGAGTTAAAGCCCAGGTAAACCCAGGCATCTCTTCCAACTGCCACACAACTTACCACAATTCAAAACAAAATTCTCCCACACGGCCCTTATCTTCTTCCATGTAGACCCTCATCATAACCTCTGGATGGAGTTTTCCATGAGGGACACAGACCAAGACAATGTCCAAAATAACCTACCTTTCCCCCGATTTGCCTAAAATCAGTGTGGCCTGGAAACCCTGACTGTGAACGAGGAGTGATCAAATAGGTCTGCCATTAATACTGCTTGGCTTCTCCAATTTGAGGCCTACTGACTGTGGGGTTTAGATTCTTTATGTGAATTGGAGTAATGAGAACACCCAAGCACGTATGGGCTAGCCTCTGCAGGGCTTTGAATAACTCACTTGACCCAAAGGATCCCTATTCTCACTTGATAGATGTCAGGAACCTTTGAAAGGAAGGCGAGAGTCTTCATCCACAATGACAGCTCTTTTGGCTATTTTGGTTCTGTATGCATCCATGGGATCTTTCTTTAGATCCATCAGGTGCTGAGAATCTAAGCCACAGCCTCACACAGGGCCAAGAGGCTGATTCAGACACACCCCTTTCCAAAGCAATTAAGCAAAGAGCCCTAGGTGATGCCCATTCATTTCCATTTGAAAACTGTTTTCTTCAGGCTTCACAAATTGGTGGCCCGAGGCAAAGAACTTCGTGACATTCATAGCAACAGAATAATAGGTAAGCAAAAGGAGTGCATATCCCACTTGAATCAAAGTGTGAAATATGATATATCAAGAACTATGTAATGTTTTGAACAACCTACAATAAAAATTAATTAAAAAAAAAAGGCCCAAAGCAGGGTTTCTCCACTGAGATTTAGTGGTCACACATATTTCTGATTTTTCTGAGATGCTCACAATTCACTTGAGCTATCCAGTACATGGCCATGTCACAGAGCTTGGAGGTGGTACATACCTTAGAGAAAAAACCATGAGACTATTCTGGAGAGGGGCCAGAATTCTGGAAGAAAACTGTAACTTAGGAAGATTGCAGGTGTTACCCATTGATAAGGCAATCTGAACTCCATTCATAAATTAGGCAGGATGAATTCTGGGAAGCTTTCTACTAGACAGGACACATCCATTGATGCATTCTTTTTTTCTAATGAGTACAACCACGGACACAGTGAGGTAAACAGACATAGAAACACTCGCCTTGTCAAATGACTTACAATAAACAGTTCATTCCACAGCACATAAAGCGCCTTGCCTACCTATTCTCAGAAAATGAGACAAAACCACAAACCAACACCCACAAAGGCAGCTCCTTCCCCCAAGAAGGTCTGTTACTATCCGGAGTGTCCTCTGACTGGTGGGCCATATTATTTTCCCCCTAAATGGCCTGAAATGTCTCAGATCTGGTCTCCTTGGCCAACTCTGTGAAGGTGTCAGGACCCAGAGGTGAGCCACTACCTGCTTTCTCAGGAAAGGCCCCTCTTCAGAGCTTTACTAGCATTTTGCAATCCTCACATCAATAGGTACCAAGAAAGACTTACTCTGTCCTTGGTAAATCCAAACAAGTGAGACCACTGGGACTGGGACTGGGACTGACTCTGGGTGCCTGGCTTCATGAATCTCAAGTTCTGAGATTTCCTTCACTAAGGAAGTGATGTGAGGTCACTTCCTTCAGGAACTGAATGAGGTCACTGCCTTGGCAATCACTTTGTCCAACCAGTGGCTTCCAAGTCTCACATGAAAAGGAGGCTGTCCCTAATTCCTGTGACACTTTCACAAGTTAGAATCTTATATCAACCATAGGCACCCGGGAACAGCTACCCACACAGGCCTGGTTTGGTCCATCTTCTCTACATTAAGAATAGAGAGGCTGATTCAGACAGAAACCTTCATCCTGACCAGGTTGTTTGCCATTGAACATGACTTTTGCTCTCTCAGGTCCTTCATAGCTGCGTATATATTCTCCAGTGATCATTTCAGCATGGAACTTTGAGGGTCTCAGTAGGTGGAAGACCCCCTACATTTCTTTACTGTAAGACCAACTCTGTCCCTTCCCTCTGTAAATTTAGATTGAGGGAACAGTGTATGGTTAGGGTTAACAACATGTTTTATTTGTGTTAGGAATCATTCTGCTGGATGAATAATGGTATTGGGAACCTGAAATATTTATAAGAATATGTATTTGAAATATAAGTATGAAAAGAGAAATCTAGGTAAGATTTGAAGCCAGGAAAAGCATTGGGCCCTTGATTATGATATTTAGCTTTGAATTACATTCTGCAATGTGGTCGCAGGTAAATCTACATACAATGGAATAAAACCTAGTACCTCAGATGCCTGAATGTCGAAGAGAACATCCAGTCAAAAAGGGATAGTCAGTAGGATTAGGAAAATAGTAGGTTTAGGTTGAAGAGTGAGTCTTTGAGTTGGAAATATAGTTCTTTAGCAATAGGGTTTCGTTTAGAGACTGAATGAAAATATCAGCACATATGAAGAGTCAGTCACAATGATGAACTGGGGAAAATATGTAGGAAAGCAGATATAAAATAGAGACATTAGGAAATCAGGCAAAGTATAAAGTGAGTAACAGGATTAGACATTTTCAACAGGGTTGAGGTTGAATATATGATATTAGAAGAAACAAATATGTAGTCACCAATAGGATTGAAATTTGAGAGCATTAGGCGACCTGGACATGGATGGTTTTAGTAATATATATTCACGTTCAATTTAGGTTTTGGTACAATCATAAGTGTTACCTTTACATTTGTGTCCAGAATATTACTGTGATAAAAATGTATATGTAGATCAGGTGATATGAGTATTTCTTCCACCATTATGGGGAGCAATATTTTTACAACCTATAAATTAGTATTGGGGAAAAAAATAGGTGTACCCTGTTTTGATGAATATAGAGATGATAAATGAATAGACCAAACTGTGAATAAATAATATAACTGGACCCAACATTAGAAATTGGAATTGGAATAAATTGATATCTGAAAATATACAGGAAATCTTATATTGATATTGGCATACATACATTCATTACAACCAGTTGTACATCTAATGGTAATATTAGTGTTACGGTTGATCATGAAGAGTGTGTGAGTTTTGCTTCAAAATTGATTATGCAAATCGGAAATAATGTGTTTGCAAAGAAGTCTCATGAAAGACCAGTCAAGAAACATGGAGGAATACATGTGTTCTGAAGCAGGAAGTGATTGAAAGTGAATCAAAAGTTTTAAATTTTGAAATTTTGGATGAAACATTTATCCTTTGATGTGCATAAACTGAAAAAATAGTACTGTACCAGTGTTGAATAAAAATGAATGTCAAAATACACATCATGTCCCATAGGAATCTACTTGCATTGATATTAACCTGGGTAAGTTACTGCAGAAATATTAGGATTTGTATGCACCTTTCATTGAAGTTAGTTTTCAGTACTAGTAAACAAATATGTGTTTCAGGGGGATGAATATTTCTGAGAATAATCTTGTAAAAATTTGATTATAAATCCACATACATGAATATGAATGTATTTAGGGAGTGTATAATAAGACACATATATTTTATATTTTTAAAAAATCTGGAGATTGTATATATATATATATATATATATATATATATATATATATATATACACACACACAAACACAAAACACACACAGACATTAAAGAGTAGCAGTATATATGCCAATCGAAATTCATGGTGAAATATATATCGTCCACTGATCCAAAAATATTAATTTTACTGAACATGGATTTATGAATAATGTTGTTCAACTAGGAAGATCACCCATAGGTTGAATTTTAAGATCCAACAGCATTTACGAGGAGTTATCTCTTCTCATAATTTTTATCTGCCACGTCAGCCTCCAAACAAGTATGTACATGTGATACCAGCTAGGATTCTATATGTGCATATAAAAATACATTTGCTGAATAGGCTACAGAGAAAGGGAGATAGAAATTCACATATTTGTTAACTTTAAAAACACATGGATAACTATTTCAATTAAAAATTATCTAGATTTATAACACCTACCCTACATAATGCAAAAGGCAAGTCCAACTATACACCATGCCTTCTCTGTACTGCTTGTATTTCTATTCTGTTTGGGTTATTTTTCTCCATCATATTAGGATTAGTAGTCAGAGTCTAGTAGGGTATGGGTTAGTGTCAGGGATTCAGTATTTTTAATGGGAAATTGGAAAATGAATCCAATGTGTATGCAAATATGTGCTACACAAAAATCTTCCCACTCTCATCCACAACAATGCCTTGACATTACCTTCACCCCAGGTAAGACACAATTAGAGGAGAAGAGTTAGAAAATCTGTGAATGCAAATCTGGAATGGAATATGCTCAGGAGTTCACAACCTTGGAGGTGGTAGAGCAGTTTCCAAAAGTAAGGGACATGGTAAACACTCCACAAACATTGAGCTCTGCTGGCCTAAAGACTTCTTGAGAAACTGCCTCTGAAGCTGGGCACTTGAAATATATGTTGTATTAAGGAGTTTTAGCTTCTTTTGTAGTGAGACCATCAAAGCTGGGTCTGCATCTATATGACCTGGAGAACATGGATTCTTATTTTCAAATGAACCTGAGGCAGCAGTGCTGAATTCTCTCTTTGTAGGTAAAGTGTGGCCACTGGAGGCTAAGTTTCATCCCGTGTGGACTGTGAAGCCATTTGGTCCTCCTCAAATTTTTGTGGTGGTTCTTGCTGCTGCACTGGGGCTTTTGGTTCTTGCTGCTGCACTGGGCTTTTTCAACAACAAGTTCAACTGGGACACAGTGCTAGAGGGAGTTCTGTCACGTGTGGTGGGTTAGGGTCTGCAGGAGAATGAAACAACCAGGCTTCTTTCTCACATAGCTTGCACCCTTGACCATATCAACCTGATTCTGATCATTACCTTGAAAGCTCTCCAAATAAAAAGATGCCTTTACAAATAAGGGTCTGCTGGCTGCACCATGTCAGTCACAAGCCATTTGGAAGCAAATGGGCTAATCACATGGACCCACCACAGATGTTTTATCACACACGTGGCTACCACTGCTCTAGGCCCACTACTCAGCAGGCTCCAACTTACTACCATCTCTGTTCTACATTATTTTTATAAATTCCAGTCAATCAAGGCACTCTCTGGTACACTCATGATCAGCAGCAGGACATCCAAAGATACTCCAGTGCCACCTGGTCATGGGAATTTCAAAAATTTCAAAGTATTTATCTAGCCATTTTTCAAGGATGTAGTTGGGAGGCACTGTGGCTTTCAAGAACCATTAAATGTTGAGGAAGCTCATTTCAGTGAAACTCTGGAGAACTTTCATAGGCAACGCTTCCCATAGAGTGGCCAAAAGGTTACATGAAGCCAGGCCTATTGAGGTCTACAATGTGAGTTCCATGTGTGTTTTGACTCTCAAGTATGGCTGCCAAGTCTTTAAGAATAAAATCATGGGATAATTTGGCTGAGATTCCCAGTGCTCTGTGGAAAGCCACCCTGGACCTTGATCTAAGTTTATAAGGGCGACTCTCATGCATGGCTTCCTAAAATCCCAACTCGATTCATGGCAATACTTCTCTGAGGTCACTTCCAGAACTCAGTCTCTAAGGGGATTCACACCAGAGTTCAAACCCAGGTGGACCCAGTCATCTCTTCCAACTGCCACACAAATAACCACAATTAAAACCAAAATAGTCCCACATGGCTCTCATCTTCTTCCATATAGACACTCATCATAACCTCTAGCTGGAGGTTTCTATGAGGAGCGCAGGACAAGACAGTGTCCAAAATACGCACTCTTGCTCGTCATTTCCATAAAGTCAGAGTGGCCTGGACACCCCTTCTGTGAACCAGAAGTGATCAAAAAGGCCTACCATTAATACTGCTCAGCTTCTCCAATTTGAGGCCTACTGACTGTGGGGTTTAGATTCTTTATGTGCATTGGGGTCATGAGAAAACCCAAGCACCTATTGGCTAGCCTCCGCAGGGCTTTGAAGAAGTCATTTGACCCAAAGGATTCCTATTCTCACTTGATAGAGGTCAGGAACCTTACAGAGGAAGGCAAGAGATTTTATCCACAATGACTGCTCTTTTGGCCATTTTGGTTTTGGATGCACACATGGCATCTTTCTTTAGATCCATCAGGTGCTGAGAATGCAAGCCACAGCCTCACACACAGCCAACAGACTGGCTCAGACACATCCCTTTCAAAAGCAATTACTCAAAGAGAGACAGGTGATGCTCATTCATTTCCATTAGAAAACTGTTTTATTCAGGTTTCACAAAGTGGTGCCTTAGGCAAAGACCTTCCTGACATTCAGTGCTACAGAACAATAGGTAAGCAAAGGCCCAAAGCAGGGATTCTCCACTGAGACACTCATGATCACACAGATATCTGAGTTTCCTGAGATTCTCGCCATTCCCTTCAGCTATCCAGTACACGGCCATGTCACAGAGCTTTGAGGTGCTACATATCTTGGTCACAAAACCATGAGTCTATTCTGGAGAGTGGCCAGAATTCAAGAAGAAAACAGAAACTTAGGAAGACAGCAGGTCTTGCCCATCAATAAGGCAAGCCTCCGTCCTTTCATAAATTGGGCAGGATGAATGTGGGGAAGCTTTCTCCTAGACAGGACACATCCATTGATGCATTTTCTTTTGTAATGTCTACAACCATGGACACAGTTGGATACACAGACATTGAAACACTTGCTTTGTCAAATGACTTACTAGAAACAGTCCATTCTAAACCAAAGAAACCGCCTTTCCTACCTATTCTCAGAGCATGAGACAAAACCACATACACACACTCATTCCCACAAAGGCACCTTTTTCCCCCAAGAGGGTCTGTGACTATCAAGAGTGTCCTCTGCCTTGTGGGCCATACTATGTTCCCCCGAAATGGCTTCTCTATTCTCAAATCTGGACTCCTTGGCCCACTCTGTGAAGTTGTCAGGAGCCAGCGGTGAGCCAATACCTGCTTTCTCAGGAAAGACCCCAATTCATATCTTTCCTGGCATTTGGCCATCCTCACAACTGTAGATACCAAGAAAGATTGACTCTCTCCTTGGTAAATCCAAAAAGTGAGACTTCTGTGACTGTTATTGGGCCTGACTCTGGCTGCCTGTTTTCAGGGATCCCAAGTTCAGAGAGTTCCATCACCAAGAAAGTGAGGTAGGTCACTTCCTTCATGAAGTGAATGAGCTCACAGCCTTGGCAACCACTTTGTCCTAACAGTTGCTTCCAAGGGTCCCATGAGATGGAGGCTGCCCCTACTTCCTGTGACACTTTCACAAGTTAGAATGGTATATCAACCATTGGTACCGGGGAAAAGATCTCCACACAGGCCTGGTTTGGTCCATTTGCTCTATATTAAAAAGAGAGAGGCTTATTCAGACACATCCCTTCATAGTGACCAGGTTGTTTGCCATGGAAGCTAACTTTTGCTCTCTCAGGTCCTTCATAGCAGTCTACATCTTCTTCGGGGATCATTTCTGCATGGATCTTTGATATTCTCAGCAGGTGGAAGATCCCCAACATTCCTCTTTTGTAAGACCAACTCTGTCCCTGCACTGCTCTAAAGTTAGATTGAGGGAACAGTGTATGGTTAGGGTTAATAATATGTTCAATTTTGGTTAGCAATCATTCTGCTGGATGAATAATGGTATTGGAAACCTGTGATATTTACAAGAATATATAGGTAAAATATAACAGAAATCTAGGGAAGATTTGAAGCCAAGTAGGGCATTGGGCCCTTGAGTGGGATACTTAGCTTTGAATTATATTCTGCACAGATGTCTCAGATAAGTCAATATACAATGAAATTGGATCTTGTACCTCGGATGATTGAATAACAAACAGAACATCTAGTCATAAAGGAATAGTCCGTAGGATTACCAAGGTAGTCAGCAGGTTTATAAAGAAGAGTGAGTATAGGATTTGCACCAAAAGTTCTTTACAAATAGGGTTTCGGGTAGAGAGTGAATGTAAATGTCAGCACATGTGAAGAGTCAGTCACAATGATGAACAGGGGAAAATATGTAGGAAAGCAGACATAAATAGAGACATTAGGAAATCAGCAAAAGTATAAAGTGTGTAATTGGTTTAGACATTTTCAACAGGGTTGAGTTTGAATATATAATCTTAGGAAGAAACAAATATGTTGTCACAAATAGGATTGAATTCGAGAGCATTAGGTAACCAGGACTTGGATGTTTTTTTGTAATCCATGTTCACTTTCCATTTAGGCTTTTTTAAAATCATAAGTGTGACCATTGCATTTTGTGTCCAGAATATTATTGTGATAAAATGTATGTGTAGATCAGGTGACATGAATATTTCTTCCACCGTTTCTGGAGCAATGTTTTGTAGACGTATAATTTAGTATTTGGGGTACAAATAGGTGTACCCTGTGTCTATGAATATGCAGATTATGCATGAATAGACCATACTGTGTATAAATAATATAACTGGTTCCACTTTAAATAATGGATTGAATTGATATCTGAAAATATAAAAGAAATCTCATATTGATATGCAATCATTCATTCCAACCACTTATACATCTAATGGTAATATTAGGGTTATATTTTATCCTGAAAAGTGTGTGAGTTTTGCTTCAAACGTGATTATGGAAATCAAAAATAATGTGTTTGGAAAGAAGTATCATGAAAAGAATAGTCAAGAAACCTGGAGGAATTCATGTGTTCTGAAGCAAGAAGTGATTGAATGTGAAACACATGCATATAAATTTGCGAACTTTTGAATGAAATATATACAGTATGATGTGCATAAGCTGCAGAAATAGTAATGTAGCAGTGTTGAATAAAAATGAACATCAAAATACACATCATGTCCCCTAGGAATCTACTTGCATTGATATTAATCTGGGTCAGTTACTGTAGACATATTAGGATTTTTATGCACCATTTACTGAAGTTAGTTTTCAGTACTAGGAAACAAATATGTATTTCAGGTGGATGAATATTCTGAGAATAATCTTGTGGAAACTTGATTTTAAATCCATATAAATTGCAAAACATTATAAACAAAAAACACACACAGACATTAAAATGTAGCATAGTATATGCCAATTGAAATTCATCTTGAAATATATATCATCCACTGATCCAAAACTATTTGTTTAATGAACTTGGATTCATGAATAATGTTGTTCAACTAAGAAGCTCCCCCATAGTTTGAATTTTCTGTTCCAACAGTGTTTAGGAGGAGTGATCTCCTAAATGTGTATGCAAATATGTGCTACACAAAAATATTTCCACTCTCATCCAGAACAATGACTTGATATTACCTTCGCCCCAAGAAAGACACAATTGGAATAGAAGAGTTAGAAATTCTGTGAATACATATCTGGAATTAAAATGCTCGGGAGTTCACAACATTGGAGTTTGCAGAGGAGTTTCCAAAAGTAAGGGAGAGGCTTGATAGACCCAACCTGATTTTTTATTAAAATTGGGAACCATCTTGCCACAAAGCCGTGAAAAGATAATTTTGGCTTTACTCTAAATTACTGCAAATTCTGAACCTGCTTGGAACGCCTGCCCGTGCCTTGAACTCATCCACACCTGGCTCTCTGACCAGATAACAGTACTTTCTGAAACTTTAGTGACACCTCACAAATATTGGCCTTCCCTGGCCAGACAACAACCCTCTCTGAGGCCCTAATGGTCCTCATTATTTCTGATATTGGGGCCAGCAAAAAAAAAAATGTAAACTACCATTAGTGTGATGCTTTCAAAGTTTTGTTATCTGTAACCACCCGTTTGTGTAACTTTCTGGGCTATATAGCTGGGCTGTAGGAAAGGTGGGGTTGCTGTCTTGTTCCCGCCATTTTGGGAAGGAGAGGCAGCCCAGCCTGTTGAAATAATAAGCTTGCCTTAATTTGATTTTAATTGGAGTCAGTGGTCTTTTCTTGCATCCTAGTCCAAAATTTTGGAGTTCCCCAGTGAGATGACCCTGCCCGAGCAGATCACAAAACCAGACTGCTGAAAATTCTGAAGCTGGCCTTCCCTCCAGGGCACTGGGCTGGAGAACCACTCTAGGAGGTGCACAACTTGAGATGTTCCAAGGCCTTGGAGTGAGCCGTCAGTCTGGGGAGCACTGCAGTGAACCACCACACTAAAACTATTATCAAGCCCCTGGTGGAGGAGGCCTCCATAGGTAAGTGGCGCCTTTATAACATCTGATATCTGGTTAAGGGAGATCTCTTCTGATGACAGAGAGGTGGCCTGGGGAGGCTCACATACACTCCTGTCCAGGACAGTAATGAGAATCATGCTGTCCTCTGTTCTGTTCTGTAGGGAATTCCTCTGGAAGGGTAGAGAGGTGCCGATGGGCACACACACGCTCCTACCCTGGAGCTTTAGCAAGATGTTGCATTGCTCCTCTGTTTTTCTGTTTCGGCACCAGGATTCTGTTTTTCTGTGTTTTGTTCTGTGGTCTATATGTTTTTTGTTGTTTTTTTTGTGCGTTTTTTTGTTTGATTTCTGTGGTAAAATTTTAAGGATATTGGACGTGAAAAAGGGTAACAAAGCAAGTAAGCCTGACACCCTTTCGACTGTGTTTTAAGGAACTGTGATGAACTTTACCCACCTTTGTTAAGCAGGAAGAAAGAAGCCCCTAGCTGGCTGCCTGGAGCACACCCACTGCACAGGGCAATGCCTGCTGGGGAACGAAGAACTGAGTATACCCCAGGTTAACAAGTGAAACTCTTTAAAATCCCTTGTCCCTCCAGATCATGAGAGTCACAACCTTTTGGCAGAGTCCCCTTGTTTTTCCTTTGTTAGCAAAGCAATAAACCTCCATTTTCTTTTTCTCAAAACCCTGTCCTCATTATTAAATTTCAGGTTTATGAATATTACTGAGAATAATCTTGTGAAAATTTGAATTTAAATGAACATAAATGAATATGAATGAATTTAGGGAGTGTATAATAAGACACATATTTTTCATATTTTTTTAAAATCCGTAGAATATACACACACACACACGCACACACACACACACACATGCACACACACACACATTAATATTTAGCAATATATATGCCAATCGATATTCATCATGAAATATAATTCATTCACAAATCCAAAAATATTCATTTTACTGAACATGGATTTATGTATAGTGTTTTTCACTAGGAAGCTCACCCATAGGTGGAATTTTCAGTTCCATCATTATTTAGGGAGAGTCATCTCTTCTCACAATTTTTATATTCCAAAGTCAGTGATCTTACAAGAATGTACGTGTGATACCAGGTAGGATATTGTATATGCATAAAAAAATTACATGTGCTGAATAGGATACAGAGAAAGGGAGACAGGAATTTACATATGTGATAACTTTAAAAAATCATGGAGAAATATTAAAATGAAAAGTTTACTAAATTTAAAACACATACTCTTGATAAAGAGGAAGACAAATACAAATATACACCATGCTTCCTATAAAAGGACTGTACTTCTATTCAGTTAGGTTTTTTTTTCTCCATGATATTAGGATTAGTAGTCAGAGTCTAGTAGGGTATGGGTTAGTGTCAGGGATTCAGTATTTCAAATGGAAAATAGGAAAATGAATCTATTGTGTATGCAAACATGTGATACACAAAAATCTTCCCTCTCTTATCCAGAACAATACCTTGACATAACCATCGCTAAAAGTAAGACACAATTAGAGGAGAGGAGTTAGAAAACCTGTGAATACATCTGTGGAATGAAAAATGCTCAGGAGTTCACAACACTGGAGGTGGTAAAACAGTTTACAAAAGTATGGGAGATGGTAAACACTTCAGAAACATGGAGCTGTGCTGACCTAAAGACTTATTGAGAAACTTCCTCTGAGGTTAGGCACAAGAAATATATGTATGGAAATATTTAAATCAATGGTTCTGCAACTGATGGGATTCTGCAATCTGGGTCTGCATCTATGTGACCTGGAGGACATGGTTCTTTATTTTGTAATGAACATGAGGCAGCAGGTCTGAAAACTCCCTTTGTAGGTAAACTGTTGCTACTGGGAGCTAAGTGTCTTCCCGTGTGGTCTGTGAAGCCATTTGGTCATCCTCCACTTTTCAGGGTGTTTCTTACTGCTGCACTGGGAATTTGGTATTTGCTTCATGAAATACAATATGTTCAACTGGGACACAATGCTGGAGGGAGTTCTGTCATGTGTGGTTGGTCAGGGTCGGCAAGAGAATGTACGAACCAGGCTTCTATCCCACATAGCTTTCCCCTTGACTATAGCAACCTGATTCTGAACATTGCCCTGAAACCTCTACATATAACAAGATGCCTTTACATATAAAGGTCTGCTGCCTGCACCATGTCAGTCGCAAGATTTGGAAGCCAATGGAAGATCCAGGTGGTCCTACCAAAAATATTTATTTACACACCTATAGTCCACTGCTCTACGCCCACTACCCAGCAGGCTCCAACTTACTGGCATCTCTGTTCTACACCATTTTCACGAAACTCAGTCAATCAAGGCACTGTTTGTTATACTCATGATCAGCAACAGGATATCTAAAGGTTATCCAGTGCCACCTGGTCATGGGGATTTCAAAAATTTCATGGTATTAATCTAGTCATTTTTCAAGGATGAAGTTGGAGGCACTGTGGGTTTCATTTAATTCAGGAACCATTAAATGGTGAGGAAGCTCATTTCAATGAAAGCTCTGGAGAACACTCACAGGCAAGCCTTCCCAAAGAGTGGCCAAAAGGACACATGAATCCAGGCCCATTGAGGTATACAATGTGAGGTCCATGTGTGTTTGGACTCTCAATTATGGCTACCAAGTCTTTAAGAATTAAAACATGTGATATCCTGGCTCAGAATCCATGAGCTCTGTGGAAAGCCATCCTGGGCCTAGATCTCAGTTTCCAAAAGCGATTCTCATGCGTGGTCTCCTAAAATCCCAACACTATTCATGGCAATACTTCTCTGAGGTCAGTTCCAGAACTCAGTCTCTAAGGGGAATCACACCAGAGTTCAAGCCCTGGTGGACCCAGTCATCTCTTCCAACTACCACACAAATTACCACAATTAAAACAAGAACCCTCCCATATGGCCCTCATCTTCTTTCATATAGACACTCATCATAATCTGGCTGGAGGTTTCCATGAGGGGTGCAGACCAAGACAGTGTCCCAAATAAGCTCCTTTGCCCCTCATTTGCCTAAAGTCAAGGTGGCCTGGACACCCATCCGGTGAACCAAAAGTGATCAAATAGGCCTGCCGTTAATACCGCTCCAATTTGAGGACTACTGTCTGTGGGGTTTAGATTCTTTATGTGAATTTTAGTCATGAGAAAACCCAAGCACAATGGGCTAGCCTCTGCAGGTTTTGTAGAACTCTTTTGACCCAAAGGATCCCATTCTCACTTGATGGAAGTCAGGAACCTTACAGAGGAAGTCGAGAGACTTCCTCCCAATAATTGCTCTTTTGGCGAATTTTCTTTTGGATGCACACATGGTAACTTTCTTTAGATCCATCAGGTGCTGAGAATCTAAGCCACAGCCACACACAGGGCCAAGGGCATGATTCAGACACATCCCTTTCCAAAGCAATTAAGGAAAGTGCCACAGGTATGCCCATTCATTTCCATTTGAAAACTGTTTTCTTCAGGCTTCACAAAGGGGTGGCCTGAGGCAAAGAACTTCCTGACATTCAGGGCAACAGAACAATAGGTAAGCAAAAGGCCGAAAGCAGGGTTTCTCCTCTGAGACTTTCCTGGTCACACTGATATCTGAGTTTTCTGAGATGCTCGCCATCCCCTACAGCTATCCAGTACATGGCCATGTCACAGAGCTTGGAGGTGGTACATATCTTGGACACAAAACCATGGGCCTATTCTTGAGATTGGCCGGAATTCAGGACGAAAATAGAAACTTAGGAAGGTAGCAGGTGTTGCTCATCGATAAGGCAAGCTACAGTCCATTCATAAATGGGGCAATATGAATGCTGAGAAGATTTCTACTAGACACGACACATCCATTGATGGATTCTCTTTTCTAATGTCTACAAACACGGAAACAGTGGAATACACAGACATAGAAACACTCGCCCTGTGAAAAGACTTACTAGAAACAGTCCACTTCAAATGAAACAAACCGACTGTCCTACCTATTCTCAGAAAATGAGAAAAAACCACAAACCCACAACCACACCCACAAAGGCACCTCCTTCCCCTAAGTAGGTTTGTGACTATCCAGAGTGTCCTCTGACTTGTGGGCCATAATATGTTCCCCCAAAATGGCCTTTCCTGTCTCAGATCTTGTCTCCTTGGCCAACTCTGTGAACTTCTTAGGAGCCAACGGTGAGCTACTACCTGCTTTCTCATGAAAAGCCCTGCATCCGAGCTTTCCTGGCATTTGGCCTTCCTCACATCTGTAGGTACCAAAAAATACTGACCCTGTCCTTGGTAAATCCAAACAAGTGAGACCACTGGGACTGGGACTGGGACTGGCTCTGTGTGCCTGGCTTCCTGGATCCCACGTTCAGAGAGTTCCATCACCAAGAAAGTGAGGTGAGGTCACTTCCTTCCTGAACTGAATGAGGGCACTGTCTTGGCAGCCACTTTGTCCTAACTGTTGCTTCCAAGGGTCCCAAGAGATTGAGGCTGCCCCTACTTCCTGTGACATTTTCACAAGTTAGAATGGTATATCAACCAAAGGCACCCAGGAATAGATCTCCACACAGGCCTGGTTTGGTCCATGATCTCTACATTAAAAAAAAATCTGATTCAGACACAACCTTTTATCCTGACCGGGTTGTTTGCCATGGAAGATGACTTTTGGTCTCTCAGGTCCTTTATTGCTTCCTACATCTTCTCCAGGGATCATTTCTGCATGGACCTTTGAGGTTCTCAGCAGGTGGAAGTTTTTCTACATTTCTGTATTGTAATATCAACTCCTGCCCTGCTCTTCTGTAAAGTTACATTGAGGGAACAGTGTCCGGTTATGGTTAAAAACATGCTCGATTTGGGTTAGAAATCATTTTGCTGGATGAATGATCGTATTGGGAACTTGCTATGTGTAGAAGAATATATAGGTGAAATATATGTATGAAAAAAGAAATTTAAGTCTGATTTGAAGCCCAGAAGGGCATTGGGCCCTTGATAGGGATACGTGGTGTTGAATTACGTTCTGCAGAGTTGTCTCAGATAAATCGATATACAATGGCATAGCACCTTGTACGTTGCATGAATTAATGTAGAAGGAACATCAAGTCAAAAAGGCATAGTCGGTAGTGAAAGGTTAATAAAATTAATAAAATAGGTACTTGTCACTTCCTGTTTTTCTGTATGCTTAACAAAACACTGTTGAAATCTTGAGAAATGTTTGCTAATCTTGTTCTAGAATGTACTGTTCCCAACAGCCGAACTGCAGAATGTACTCCCTCACTCGGTGTCATGCAAACCGCCCACTCGCCCTTACCCATCACTGAACTTCCCTCTCTTCCCTCTCCAAGGAAAGTATATAAGCTCTGCTTAAGCTGTTCTCAGAGGTCTCTGCTCTATTTAATTTAGCTCTGAGCTCCAGCATGCTGGACCACAAATAAACCCTTTGCTGTTGCATGAGACAGTCTCTTGGTAGTATCTTCCTCTGACACTCGCCTGACCTTTACATATTGAGTTTCCACTGAGTTCCAGCAGTGGCGGACGAGAGAGAGACCCCAACGGGCTCCTCTCGGAGCAAGTAAGGCGCCTCTTTCTGGTTTCAGGTTTCTTGTTAGGGCTTGGCAAAATTGCTGGCGATGAAGAGCCTGGGCTCTCTCCGACGGTGGCTGAGAGACATGTCACAGAGACAAAGGGCACCTCTCTGGAGGACCCCGCAGAGAACTCGGGAAATCAAGGAACAATAGTCTTCTCGACTCAGTGATATTTTCTTTTAGATTCGTTATTGCCATACCATTGGGTTTTGCCGGCTACTCATTCCTGGTCTCAGTGTTGGACGTTCATTTCCTGTCTTTATGGTCTTGTCTTATCTGTGTCGTGTGTCCTTGCTTTTACTGTTTGTGGAACTTTCATTATGGAACAGAGCACGTCAATGCCTCTGTCCCTGACCCTTGATCACTGGACCAAAGTCCGCTTAAGGGCTCAGAATCTTTCTTTTTTTAGTAAAACGCTGGACCTGGCAGAATCTCTGTGCCTCAGAATGGCCCATCTTTGGAGTCGTATGGCCCCTAGAAGGATCTTTCTACTTCCTACTAATTTAAAAAGTCAGAGGTATTGTCTTTCAGCCAGCGCCACATAGCCATCCGGATCAACAGCCATATATCTTAACTTGGCAGGACCTCTGCAAATCTCCTCCTCCATGGGTGAAGCCTTTCTTTGCCCCTACCTCTGCTCCTACTCCTTCCCCCATGATCTCCCAAACCCTCTCAACCTCCTCCTCCTCCACCCTCTGTTCTCCCTGAGTCACAGATTTGACTCTACTGGACTCTTCTCCCCCTCCTTATCCCCTGCCCTCGTCCCCTAACACACAACACACTCTAAGTGATTCCGCTGCTGCTGACTAAGCCTCTCTACCATTGGAGGAAGCTAAGCCGGTAATAGGATCTGACAATGGATCGATGTTCATGACCCAGGTAAGTCAGGGGTTAGCCAGGAACCTGGGGATTAATTGGAAGTTAAATTGTGCTTATAGACCACAGAGTTCAAGACAAGTAGAAAGAATGAATAGAACCATTAAAGAGACCTTAACGAAATTAAGCTTAGAGACCAGCATAAGATTGGACTATGCTCCTGCCTTATGCAATGTTTCATGCAAGAAAAAATCCCTTTGTTTCTTTGAGTAACCTTACCACATGTGAAATTCTTTATGGTGGCCCTCCTCCAGTAGGGGACCTAAGCCCAACTGTAAGACCTAAAGATCCTTTCCACACCCCATTGCTTGACAGACTTAAAGATCTTGAAAGAACTCAGTAATACCTGTGAAAACAGCTGGCCACTGCCTACCCAACTGGGAACCAGGGGATTCCACATCCATATCAAGTAAGAGATTTCATCTATGTAAGATGATATCAGGTGTCATCCCTGGTACCCCGCTGAAAAGGACCATACCAGGTGCTATTATAACACCTACAGTGGTAAACGTAAACAGAATCACTTCCTGGATCCATACCTCTCATCTCAAGCCTGCTGCCTGTACAGAATCTTTCTGGAAACTGAAAAAGACTGGTAACAGTTTCAAATTGTGTATTCGCAATGTGAATAAGGTTATATACTCTCCCCTTGGCTACAAGTAGTCCTAACCCTCATCAGCCCATTAAGCAGTGATGGCTGATCACAAATCCTACTGGAAAAGAAGTATGGTCTATCTCGCATACAGCCCCCTTAGGGACCTGGTGGCCATCTCTCCACCCAGACATTTGTTAGCTGGCTATAGGTATTTCCTATTGTGATATCCCTGATGAAGAGGATCCCACTAAAATACCATTAAATCCCTTCTGTACCATAGATAATGGAAACAAACATTATGGATGTAGGGACACGCGAGCCAGATGCAGGTTGGCTAGTCTAGATTACTAAGTTTGCCTGGCAGACTGTCAAAGCCACAAAGAGTAATGGCTGTGTGGGGGAAAAGCCGACTTTTTCTGTATGTCATGGGAATGTGTGCATACAGGGGCTGCCTGATGGAACCCCAATTCTTCATCAAATTCAGTACACAGCATTGGCCATATTACCAATTAGACAACCAAAAACTATGGCACCCAGAGGGGTCTCCAGATCCTCAAATTTTGCATGACCTTTTTAACTTCTGCAAGTGCTCAAAAGAGTGAAAGGAAATTCCCCTATGTGGAAGCCTTTTCCCTCCCTCACTCACATCCTGAACTATGCTTCTCCAATAGATCATTATCCTCAGCCTTCTGCTCCAGACCCTCTGATGTCACTCCCATCTCAGCAACTTGATTTCTCCCCTCCAATAACTAGATCAGAAACCCAAAGCTCCACCAGTTCTCAGACCATCGCCCCCTTTCTGAGGTAGCAGGTACATAGGTACCGCTCCACCGACTCATTCCTCTCATCTCCTGTCAGTGCCCTCACCGGGTCCCACCAGGTCCTCTTACCAGCTAACCCAATGCTCAAACGAGCTGAGGAGAGCCCTGAGACCCTTATCCAAGATGTAATATAATTGGCCTTTAAAGTTGCTTTGTCATCACTGAAAAAATGTTACTAAAATTTAAAGTCCCTCACAGGATTTTGGGATCCTCACTCCCGTCTTTCACTCTGCTCTACCTGATCTACTGCTCAAGTTTGCTGCTAGGAAATTCCCAATACCCTTTCGCATTATTCTTTTACATCTCTCTTTTCCCTCATTCTCAGATCCTCGGAGGTGCTCTCAGCCCCACCTTCCCCGTCTTTCCCCCTCTGTACCAGGCCCACAGAAAAGTCTTAAATGACCTTCTTCAGAAGTCTTCACCATGGCTGAGTTTTGAACTTTCAGCAAAACAGTCCCAATAAAGACTTTAATGTAGATAAACTTTCTCTTTCGTATTGCCCTGTTCTACTTGGCCACTGGCTAAAAATCTCAGTACTTCTAAGCTAGACAACCCCTAACTAGTTTTTCACAAAATATGTGAACAAGTCCTCTGGCCTTCAGCTGGGGCTTCACAGAGATGGCTACATTTCTAAGATAAAGATATTACCAACCGGGCTCCATGGTAACAGCTGGCAGGGGGAAAATAAGAAATGGAAGAAAAAGCTCTCCTCCTCCCAGGTGTCCTTGAAAAGTTAACTTGCCCAGAACAGAAGGAAAAACAGAAACAAATACTGCTTTTTTAAACTTCTGAAGACTGTGAACTTCTGAGCCCCATCCCTTATATGTTGGGTACAAAATTCTGAAACTACCTAAACTTGAGTTTCATGGGATTAATTGATTACAATATAAGCAATGCCCTCTGAATCCGGTTGCAACCAAATAGGACTGTTTCCCTCTCTTGAGTGCTATCTTAGGTGCCTTGCTTTGTCAGTGCCTACAACAGCATAATTCTATATACTTAAACATCGTTTATGTTTTCATGAAATGATCAGGATATGTGATAAATTGTGTAATGGTGCAGATGTTTCCCAGAGTGCTCTATCATGATGCAGGTTCATTTGAAGATCAAATAGGGGGGGCATACAACCGGTTCCACTGGGAACATATATCCCTCACTTTAGCCATCCTATTAGGAATAGGAGTTGCTGCACGGGTGGGCAGAGGAACCAGTGGCATTGTCCATGGGACACAAAAGATGACCCAATTAGAAGCAGCAATAGAGCAAAAGTAAGATATTAGAAAACTCCTTCAGGGCTTTGCATGAAACTTTAACCTCTCTCTCTGAAGTTGTTTTACAGAACAGTTGAGGGTTGGACCTCCTCTTCATTAGAGAAGGGGGGCTTTGTGCTGCATTGAGGGAAGAATGTTGTTTTTATGCTGACTATACTGGAGTCGTAATAAAATCTATGAGTAAATTTAAAAGACACCTTGAAGAGCATCAACAAATGAGAGAGGGCCCAAAAGGGTGGCTTGAGTCTTGGTTCACACAGTCCCCCTGGTTAACTACGTTTTTATCAAACCTGGCCGGTCCAATAATAATCCTCATATTATTGCTAACTATAAAACCCTGTTTGCTCAACCGTGTAATATCTTTTCTCCAGGCTCAAATTGGAGGAGTTAAACTTATGGTAATACCCCACTAGCAGACATTGAATGTGACACCCTCCAATGATCATTTGTATGATTAAAATTAGCCAGAAGAAGAAGTGGGGAATGATATATTAATAAAATAGGTACTTGTCACATCTTGTTTTTCTGTATGCTTAACAGAACACTGTTGAAATCTTGAGAAATGTTTGCAAAATTTGTTCCCAGAATGTTCTATCCCCAGCTGCCAAATTGCAGAATGTACTCCCTCTCCCAGTTGCATGCAAACCGCCCACTCGCCCTGACCCATCAATACAATTCCCTCCCTTCTCTCTCCAGGGAAAGTATATAAGCTCTACTTCAGCTATTCTCAGGGCTATCTGCTCTATTCAGGTGAGCTCTGAACCCCAGCATTCTGGACACCCAATAAACCCTTTGATGTTGCATGAGATAGCCTGTTGGTAGTCTCCTCCTCTGAAGCTCGCACCACGTTTACTTGGATGATTGAATGTAGAAGAGAACATCCAGTCAAAAAGGGATAGTCTGTAGCATTAGGAAGATAGTCAGTAAGTTTAGGAAGAAGGGTGAGTATAAGATTTGGAACAAAAGTTTCTTAGCAATAGGATTTCGATTAGAGAGTGAATGTAAATGTCAGCACAAGTGAAGAGTCAGTCACAATGATGAAGTGGGGAAAATATGTAGGAAAGCATATATCAATAGAGACATTTCAAAATCAGGCAAAGTATAAAGTGTGTGATAGGATTAGACATTTTGAACAGGGTTGAGTTTAAATATATAATCTTAGGAAGAAACAAATATGTAGTCACAAATAGGATTGACATTTGAGAGCATTGGGCAAATTTCAGGTGGATGAATATTTTGAGAATAATCTTGTGAATAGTTGATTATAAATCCACATACATGAACATGAATGAATTTAGGGAGTGAATATAAGTCACATATATTTCATATTTTGAAAAATCTGGAGAGTGTATATATATATATATATATATATATATATATATATATATACACATATATATATATATACATATATATACATATACATAAAACAAACACACAGACAAAAAAGTAGCAATATATATGTCAATCAAAATTCATTATAAAATATATACCATCCACAGATCTAAAAATATTCATTTTACTGAACATGGATTTATGTATAATGCTGTTCAACTAGCAAGCTCACCCATAGGTTGAATATTCAGTTCCAACAGGGTTTAGTAGGAGTGATCTCTTCTACCAATTTGTATCTGCCAAGTCAGCCACCTCACAAGAATGTACGTGTGGTACCAGATAGGAATCTATATGTGCATATAAGAATACAGAGAAAGGGAGACATCAATTCACATATTTGTTAACCTTAAAGATACAAGGACAACTATTTCAACAAACAATTGACTAGATTTATAACTCCAACTCTGTATCATGCAAAAGGCAAGTCCATCTATACACCATGCCTACTCTGAACTGCTTGTATTTCTATTCTTTATGGGTTATTTTTCTCCATCATATTAGGATTAGTAGTCAGAGTCTGGTAGGGTATGGGTTAGAGTCAGGTATTCAGTATTTTGAATTGAAAATAGGACACTGAATCCAATGTGTATGCAAATATATGCTACGGAAAAATCTTCCCACTCTCCTCCAGAACAATGCCTTGACATTACCTTCGCCCCAAGTAAGACCCAATTAGAGGAGAAGAGTTAGAAAATCTGTGAATACATATCTAGAATGGAAAATGCTCCAGATTTCACATCTTTGGAGGTGGTAGAGGAGTTTCCAAAAGTAAGAGACAGGGTAAACACTCCACAAACATGGAGCTCTGCTGGCCAAAAGACTTTTTGAGAATCTGCCTCTGAGGTTGGGCACTTGAAATATATGTTGTTGTCAGGAGCTTTAGCTTTATTTGTAGTGAAACCATCAAAGCTGGATCTGCATCTATGTGACCTGGAGGAAATGATTACTTATTTTCAAATAAAAATGAGGCAGCAGTGATGAATTCTCTTTTTGTAGGTAAACATTGGCCACTGAGGGCTAAGGGTCTTCCCGTGTGGACTGTGAAACCAATGGTCATCCTCCAATTTTCGTGGTGTTTCTTGCTGCTGCACTGGGAGTTTGGTATTTGCTTCATGAAATACAACGAGTTCAAATGGGACACAGTGCTGAAGGGAGTTCTGTCAGGTGTGGTTGGCAGGGTCTCCAGGAGAATGCACCAACCAGGGTTATATCTCAAGTAGCTTGCCCCCTTGACAATAGCAACATGATACTGAACATTGCTCTGAAACCTCTCCATATAAAAATATGCCTTTACATATATGGGTGTGATGGTTGCACCATGTCAGTCACAGCCATTTGGAAGCCAATGGAATATCCACATGGCCCCACCACAGATGTTTTATCACACATTTGCATAACACAGCTCTAGGCCCACTACTTACCAGGCCCCAACTTACTGGAATCTCTGTTCTACACCATTTTCATGAAACCCAGTCAATCAAGGCCCTGTCTGGTATACTCATGATCATCAACAGGACATCAAAGGTCCTCCAGTGCCAGCTGGTCATCGGAATTTCTAAAATTTCATGGTAATTATCTAGCATTTTTTCACAGATGCATTTGGAGGCAATGTTGGTTTCAATTCATTCAGGAACCATTAAATGGTGAGGAAGCTAATTTCAGGGAAATCTCTGGAGCACTCTCACAGGCAAGTCTACCCAAAGAGTGGCCAAAAAGTCACATGAAGCCAGGCCCATTGAGGTCTACAAAGCGAGGTCCAAGTGTGTTTTGAATCTCAATTATGCCTGCCAAGTCTTTCAGAATAAAATCATGTAATATCCTGGCTGTGATTCCCAGTGTTCTGTGGAAAGCCACTCTGGGCCTTGATCCCAGGTTCCAATGGCAACTCTCATTCCTGGCCTCCTAAAATCCCAACACAATTCATGTCAATACTTCTCTGAGGTCAGTTCCAGAACTCAGTCTCTAAGGGGAATCACAGCAGAATTCACGCCCAGGTTTACCCAGTCATCTCTTCCAACTGCCACACAAATTACCACAATTATAACCAAAACACTCCTACATGGCCCTCATCTTCTACCATAAAGATACTCATCATAACATCTGGATGGAGGTTTTCATGAGAGGCACATCCCAAGACAGTGTCCAAAATAAGCTCCCTTGCCCCTCATTTGCCGAATGTCAGGGTGGCTTGGACACCCTTCCTGTGAACCAGGAGTGATCAAATAGGCCTGCCCTTAATACTGCTTCGCTTCTCCAATTTGAGGCTCTCTGACTGTGGGGTCTAGATTCTTTTTGTGAATTGGAGTCATAAGAAAAGCCAAGCCCCTCTGCAGAGATTTGAAGAACTCATTTCACCCAAAGAATCCCTATTCTGACATGATGGATTTCAGAAACCTAACAAAGGAAGGCAATATAATTCATGCACATTGATTGAACGTTTTTCCATTTTGGTTTAGATGCACATATGGGATCTTTCTTTACATCCATCAGGTGCTGAGAATCTAAGTCACAGCCTAAAACAGGGCAAAGGGCCTGAATCAGACACATCCTTTTCCAATGAAATTAAGCAAAGAGCCAGAGGTGATGCACATTCATTTCCATTTGAAAACTGTTTTCTTCAGGTTTAACAAAGGGGTTGCATGAGACAAAGTCCTTCCTGATATTCAGGGCAACAGAACAATAGGTAAGCAAAAGGCCCATAGCAGGGTATCTCCACTGAGACTTTCCTGGTCACACTGATATCTGAGTTTTCTGAGATGCTGGCCATTCCATTCAGGTATCCAGTACATGGCCATGTCAAAGACCTTGGATTTGGTACATATCTTGGACACATAACCATGAGCCTATTCTAGAGAGTGGCCAGAATTCAGGAAGAAAAGAGGGACTTAGGAAGGTATTAGGTGTTGCCCGTGCATAAGGCAAGCCACACTCCATTCATAAATTGGGCAGGATGAATGCTGGGAAGCTTTATACTAGACATGACACATCCATTGCTGCATTCTCTTTTCTCATGTCTACTACCACAGGCACAGTGGGATACACAGACATGGAAACACTCACCTCTTCAAATGACTTACCGGAAACAGTTCACTCCAAAACAAACAAACCGCCATTCCTACCTATTTTCAGAACATGAGACAAACCACAAACCCACACCCACTCCCAAAAAGGCACCTCCTTCCCCATAGGTGTATGACAAACCAGAGTGTCCTCTGACTGGTGGCCATACTCTGTTCTTCCGAAATGGCCTGTCCTCTCTCAGATCTGTTTTCCTTGGCCAACTCTGTAAAGTTGTAAGGAAAAAGTGGAGAGCCACTACCTGCTTTCTCAGGAAAGCTCCCTATTCAGAGCTCTCCAGGCATTTGGTAATCCCACTTCAGTAGGTACCAAGAATGACTGACTCTATCTTTGGTAAATCCAAACAAGTGAGCCCACTGGGACTGGGCCTGGGACTGCCTCTGGGTGCCTGGCTCCTTGGATACAAAGTTCAGAGAGTTCCATCACCAAGGAAATGAGGTATGTCACATTCTTTGGAACTGAATGAGGTCACTGCCTTGGCAAATGTATATCTTATGATGTTCAAAAACTGAAGAAATAATAATGTACCAGTGTCGAATACAAATGAATGACAAATTACATATCATGTCCCATAGGAGTCTACTTGCATTGATGTTAGACTGGGTCAGTTACTGTAGAATAATTAGGATTTGTATGCACCATTCACTGAAGTTAGTTTTCAGTACTAGGAAACAAATATGTATTTCAGGTGGATGAATATTTCTGATTATAATCTTGTGAAAAGTGGATTATAAATCCACATACATGAACATGAATGAATTTAGAGAGTGTATATTAGACACATATATTTCATATTTTGAAAAATTTGGAGAGTATATCTATATCTATATCTATATCTATATCCATATCTATATATATACACACACACACACACAAACACAAACACACAACACTCACAGACATTAAAAAGTACCAATATAAATGCCAATCGAATTCATCAGTAAATATATATCATCCACAAATGCAAAAATATTTATTTTACTGAACATGAGTTAATGTATAATGTTGTTCTACTAGGACGCTCTCCTATAGGTTGAATTTTCATTTCCAACAGCATTTAGGAGGAGTGAACTCTTCTCACAATTTGTATCGGCCAAGGCAGCCACCTCACAAAAATGTATGTGTGATACCTGGTAGGATTCTATATATGCATATAAATATACATGTGTGAATAGGCTACAGAAAAGGGAAACAAGAATTCACATATTTGTTAAGTTTAAAAACACATGGAGAATATTTCAATTAAAATTTGACTAGATTTATAACTCCTACCTTATATAATGCAAATGTCAAGTCCAACAATACAACATGTCTCCTCTGAAGTGCTTGTATTTCTATTGTGTTGGGTTAATTTTCTCCATTATATTAGGATGAATAGTCTGAGTCTACTAGGTATGGGTTAGTGTCAGGGATTCAGTATTTCGAATGGAAAATTGGAAAATGAATCCAATGTGTATGTAAATATATGCTGCACAAATATCCTAGTGCTCTCATCCAGAACAATGCCTTGACATTACCTTCACCACAAGTAAGACACAATTAGAGGAGAAGAGTTACAAAATCAGTGAATACATATCTGGAATGGAAAATGCTCAGGAGTTCACAACCTTGGAGGTGGTAGAGCAGTTTCCAAAACTAAGGGACAGGGTAAACACTCCAAAAACATGGAGCTCTGCTGGCCTAAAAACTTTTTGAGAAACTGCCACTGAGTTTTGCACTTGAAATATATGTTGTTTTCAGGAGATTTGGCTTCCTTTGTAGTGAGACCATCAAAGCTGGTTCTGCATCTATGTGACCTGGAGGACATGGTTTCTTATTTCCAAAGAACTAGATAAAGCAGTGCTGAATCCTCTCTTTGAAGGTAAACTGAGGCCACTGGGGACTATGGTCTCCCCGTGTGGACTGTGAAGCCATTTGGTCCTCTTCCACTTTTTGTGGAGTTTTTTGCTGCTGCCCTGTGAGTTTGGAATTTGTTTCACGAAATACTAGGAGCTAAACTGGGACACAGTGCTGGAGGGAGTTCTGTCACGTGTGGTGGGTCAGGGTCTGCAAGAGAATGCACCAACTAGGCTCCTATCTCTCACAGCTTGCCCCATTGCCCCCTTGTCCATATCAACCTGATTCTTAATTTTCCTCTGAAAACTCTCCATACAACAATATGCCTTTACATATAAGGGTCTGCTGGCTGCACCATGTCAGTTACAAGCCATTTGGAATCCAATGGTATATCCACATGGCCCTACCACGGATGTTTTATCAAACACCTCCCCACCACTGCTCTAGACCCACTACTCAGCAGGCTCCAACTTACTGGCATCTCTGTTCTACACCATTTTCATGAAACTCAGTAAGTCAAGGCACTGTCTGGTATAATCATGATCAGCAACAGGACATCCAATGTTTCTCCAGTGCCACCTGGACATAGGAATTTCAAAAATTTCATGGTATTTATCTAGCCATTTTTCAAGCATGAAGTTGGAGGCAGTGTGGATTTCAGTTCATTCAGCAAACATTAAATGGTGAGGAAGCTCATTTCAATAAAATCTCTGGAGAACTCTCACAGGCAAGGCTTCCCAAAGAGTGGACAAAAGGTCACATTAGGGGAGGCCCATTGAGGTCTATAATGTGAGGTCCATGTGTGTTTTGACTCTCAACTATGGCTGCCATTTCTTTAAGAATAAAATCATGTGATATCCTTGCTGAGATTTCCAGTCCTCTGTTGAAATCCACCCGGGGCCTAGGTCTCAGTTTCCAAGAGCGACTTTCATGCGTGGCCTCTTAAAATCCCAACAAAATTCATGGCAATGCTTCTCTGAGTTCAGTTCCAAAACCCAGTCTCTAAGGGGAATCACACCAGAGTTCAACCCCACGTGTACCCAGTCATTTTTTCCAATGCCACACAAATGACCAAAATCAAAACCAAAACACTCCCACATGGCCCTCATCTTATTCCATATAGTCAATCATCTTAACCTCTGGCTGGAGGTTTCCATGAGGGGCGCAGCCCAAGACAGTGTCCAAAATCAGCTCCTTTGCCCCTTATTTGCCTAAAGTCAGGGTAGCCTGGACACCGTTTCTGTGAACCAGGAGTGAACAAATAAGCCTGCCTTTAATACTTCTTTGTTTCTCCAATTTCAGGCCTACTGATTTTAGGTATCAATTCTTTAGGTGATTTAGAGTCATGCGAAAACACAAGCACCTCTGCAGGGCTTTGAAGAACTCATTTGACCCAAAGAATCCCTATTGTCATTTGATGGAGTGCAGGAACCTAACAGAGGAAGGCAAGAGACTTCATCCACAATGAATGATATTTTTTGCCATTTTGGTTTTGGAAGCTCACATGGGATCATTCTTAAGATCCATCAGGTGCTGAGAATCTAAGTCACAGCCACACACAGGTCCAAAGGCTGATAAAGACACATCTCTTTCCAAAGCAATTAAGCAAAGAGCCACAGGTGAGGCCCATTCATTTCCATTTGAAAACTGTTTTCTTCAGGCTTCACAAAGGGGTGGCCTGAGGCAAAGACCTTCCTGACATTCAGTGCAACACAACAATAAGTAAGCAAAAGGCCCAAAGCAGGGTTTCTGCACTGAGATTTTTTTGGTCACACTGATATCTGAGTTTTCTGAGATGCTCGCCATTCTCTTCAGGTATCCAGTACATGGCCATGTCACAGAGCTTGGCGGTGGTACATTTTTTGGACACAAATCCATGAGCCTATTCTGGAGAGTGGCCAGAATTCAGGAAGAAAACAACAACTTAGAAAGATAGCAGGTGTTGCACATCGATAAGACAAGCTGCAGTCCATTCATATATTGGGCAGGATGAATTATGGGAAGATTTATACTAGACAGGACACATCCATTAATGCATTCTCTTTTCTAATGTCTACAACAACAGACACAGTGGGATACACAGAAACAGAAACCCTCGCCGTGTCAAAAGACTTACTAGAAACTGTCCACTCCAAACCAAACAAACCGCCTTTCCTATCTATTCTCAGAACATGAGACAAAACAACAAACCCACACCCACTCCCACAAAGGCACCTCCTTCCCCCAAGTAGGTCTGTGACTATCCGGAGTGTCCTGTGACTGGTGGGCCATACTATGTTCCCCCGAAATGGCCTGTTTTCTCTCAGACCTTCTTTCCTTGACCAACTCTGTGAAGATGTAAGGAAAAAGTGGTTAGCCACTACCTGTTTTCTCAGGAAAGGTCCATCTTCAGAGCTCTCCTGGCATTTGGCCATCCTCACATTATTAGGTACCAAGAAAACTGACTCTGTCCTTGGTAAATCCAAACAAGTGAGCCCACTGGGACTGGGACTGGGACTGCCTCTGGGTGCCTGGCTTCTTGGATACCAAGTTCAGAGAGTTCCATCACCAAGGAAATGAGGTATGTCACATTCTTTGGAACTGAATGAGGTCACTGCCTTGGCAACCACTTTGTCCTAACAGTTGCTTCCAAGGGTAACATAAGATGGAGGTTGCCCACGCTTCCTGTGACACTTTCATAAGGTAGAATGTATATCAACCATTTGCACCCGGGAACAGCTCTCCACTCAGGCCTGGTTTGGTCCATCTTCTCTACAATAAGAAGAAAGAGATTCAGATTCAGACACATCCCTTCATCCTGACCAGGTTGTTTGCCATGGAAGATGACTTTTGCTCTCTCAGGTGCTTCATACCTGCCTACAACTTCTCCAGGTATCATTTGTGCATGGACATTTGAGGTTCTCATCAAGTGGAAGGTCCCCAACTTTCCTGTATTGTAAGAACTACTCTGACAGCTCTTTTGTCCATTTTGGTTTGGGATGCACACATGGGATTTTTCTTTAGACCCATCATGTGCTGTGAATCTAAGCCACAGCCTCACATAGGGCTGAGAGGCTGATTCAGAAACATCCATTTCCAAAGCAATTAAGCAAAGAGGCACAGGTAATGACCATTCTTTTCCATTTGAAAACTATTTTCTGCAGGCTTCACAAAGTATGGCCTGAGGCAAAGACCTTCCTGACATTCAGGGCAACAGAATAGGTAAGCAAAAGGCCCAAAGCAGGGTTTCTCCACTGAGACTTTCTTGGGCATACTGATATCTGAGTTTTCTGAGATACTCGCCATTCCCATCAGCTATCCAGTACATGGCCATGTCACAGAGATGGAGGTGGTACATATCTTGGACACAAAATCATGAGCGTATTCTGGAGAGTGTCCAGAATTCAGGAAGAAAACAGGAATTTAGAAAGATGGCAGGAGTTGCCCATCCATACGGCAACCTGCAGTCCATTCATAAATTGCACAGGATGAATGCTTTGAAGCTTTCTCGTAGACAGGACACATCCATTGATGCATTCTCTTTTCTACTGTCTACAATCACTGACACAGTATGATATATAGACACAGAAACACTCACCTTGTCAAAGGACTTACTAGACACAGTCCACTCCAAAACAAACAAACCAGCTTTCCTAACTATTCTCAGAATATGAGAAAAAACCAGAAACTCACACTCACACCCAAAAAGTCACCTCCTTTCCCCAAGTAGGTCTGTGACTATCCGGAGTGTCCTCTGACTTGTGGGCCATACTATGTTCCCCCAAAATGGCGTGTCCTGTCTCCAATCTGGTCTCTTTGGCCAACTCTGTGAAGTTGTCAGGAGCCCATGGTGAGAAACTACCTGCTTTCTCTGGAAAGGCCAGTCTTCATAGTTTCCAGGCATTTGGCTGTCCTCACATCAGTAGGTACAAAGAAAGAGTGACTCTGTCTTGTTAAATCCAAACAAGTTAGCCCACTGGGACATGGAGTGGGTTTGACTCTGTGTGCCTGGTTTCCTGGATCCCAAGATCACAGACTTTCATTACCAAAACTGTAAGGTGATGTCACTTTCTTCAAGATCTGAATGAAGTCACTGCCTTGGAAACCACTTTGTTTTAACAGTTGCTTACATGGTTCCCAAAAGATGGAGGCTGCCTCTACTTGCTGTGACTCATTCATATGTTAGAATGGTATATCAACCACAGGCACCGGGGAACAGCTCTCCACACAGGCATGGTTTGGTCCATCTTCTCTACATTAGGAAGAGAGAGGCTAATTCAGACACATCCCATCAACCTGACCAGGTTGTTTGCCATGGAAGATGACTTTTGCTCTCTCATGTCCTTCATAGCTGCCTACATCTTCT
Source organism: Callospermophilus lateralis (assembly GCF_048772815.1). Classification (NCBI taxonomy): domain Eukaryota; kingdom Metazoa; phylum Chordata; class Mammalia; order Rodentia; family Sciuridae; genus Callospermophilus; species Callospermophilus lateralis. Next base: position 333,272 of record NW_027514349.1, on the reverse strand, counting down.
CCAAGGATCATTTCAGCATGGACCTTTTAGGTTTTCAGCAGCTGGAAGATCGCCTATATTCCTGTATTGTAAGACCAACTCTGTCCCTGCTCTTCTGTAAAATTAGATTGAGGGAAAAGTGTATGGTTAGGGTTAATAACATGTTCAATTTGGGTTAGGAATCATTCTCTGGAATGAATATTTGTATTAGGAACCTGTGATATTTATAAGAATATATAGGTGAAATATAAGTATGAAAACAGAAATCTAGGTAAGTTTTGAAGCCCAGAAGGGCATTGGGCCCTTGATTGGGATACTTAGCATTGATTTATGTCCTGCACAGTTGTCTCAGTTAAATCAATATACTATGGCATAGGACCTTCTAATTTGGATGATTGAATGTGGAAGAGAACATCCAGTCAAAAAGGGATATTCAGTAGGATTAGGAAAATAGTCGGTAGGTTTAGATAAAAGAGTGAGTATAGGATTTGGACCAAAAGTTCTTTAGCAATAGGGTTTCAGGTAGAGAGTGAATGTAAATGTCAGCACATGTGAAGAGTCAGTCACAATGATGAACTGGGTAAAATATGTAGAAAAGCAATATTTTGAAGACGTATAAATTAATTGGGGGTACAAATAGGTGTACCTTGTGCCTATGAATATAGAGATAATGCATGAATAGACCATACTGTGAATAAATAATATAACTGGTTCGAACTTTAAATAATGGATTGAATTGATTTCTGAAAATATACAGGAAACCTAATATTGATATACAATCATCCATTCCAAACAGTTATGCTTCTAATGGTGATATTAGATTTATGGTTTATCATATAAAGTGTGTGAGTTTTGCTTCAAAACTGATTATGAAATTAAAAAAAATGTGTTTGCAGAGAAGTCTCATGAAAAGACCAGTCAAGAAACCGGGAGGAATACATGTGTTCTGAAGCAGGAAATGATTAAAAGTGAAAAAATACCTATATAGTTGTGAACTTGTGGATGAAATATATATCCTATGATGTGCAAAAACTGCAGAAATATTAATGTAGCAGTGTTTAATATAAATGAACGTCAAAATACACATCATGTCCCATAGGAATCTACTTGCATTGATGTTAAACTGGGTCAGATACTGTAGAATTATTAGGATTTGTATGCACCATTCACAGAAGTGAGTTGTCAGTACAAGGAAACAAATATGTATTTCAGGTGGATGAATATTTCCAATAATAATCTTGAGAAAAGTTGATTATATTTCCTCATGCATACATGAAAGAATGTATGAATGAAGAGAGTGTATATAAGACACATATATTTCATGTTTTGATAAATCAGGAGAGTATATATATATATATATATATATATATATATATATATATATATCAAAAAAACACACAGAGAAACATAAAAAAGTAGCAATATATGCCAAATGAAATTTATAATGAAATATATAACATCTACTGATGCAAAAATATATACTTTACTGAACATGGAATTATGTATAATGTTGTTGTACTAGGAAGCTCACCCATAGGTTGAATTTTTAGTTCCAACAGCGTTTAAGAGGGGTAGTCTCTTCACACAATTTATATCTGCCGAGTCAGCAACCTCACAAAAATGTACGTGTGATACCAGGTAGGATTCAATATGTACATATAAAAATACATGTGCTGTATAGGCTACAGAGAAAGGGAGGCAGGGATTCACATATTTGTTAATTTTAAAAACACATGAAAAACTATTCCAAATAAAAATTCACTAGATTTATAACACCTACCATTTATTATGCAAAAGAAAATTTCAAAAATACACCATGCCTCCTCTGACCTGCTTGTATTTCTGTTCTATTTGGGTTATTTTTCTCCATCATATTAGGATTAGTAGTCAGAGTCTACTAGGGTATGTGTTAGTGTCAGGGATTCAGTATTTTGAATGGAAAATAGGAAAAAGAATCCAATGTCTATCAAATATGTGCTACACAAAATATTTTCCCTCTCTCATCCAGAACAATGCCTTGACATTACCTTCGCCCCAAGTAAGACACAATTAGTGGAGAAGAGTTATAAAATCTGTGAATATATAACAGGAATGGAAAATGCTCATGAGTTCACAACCTTGGATGTGGTAGAGAAGTTTCCATAAGTAAGGGACAGGTTAAAAACTCCACAAACATGGAGCTCTGCTGGCCTAAAGGACTTCTTGATAAACTGCCTCTGAGGTTGGGCACTTGAAATATATGTTGTTTTCAGGAGCTTTAGCTTCCTTTGTCGTGAGACCATCAAAGCTGGGTCTGATTCTATGTGACCTGGAGGACATGGTTTCTTATTTTCAAATGAACATGAGGCAGCAGTGGTGAATTCTCTCTTTTAAGTAAAATGTGACCAGTGCGTGCTAAGTCTCTCCCCATCTGGGCTGTGAAGCCATTTGGTCATCCTCCACTTTTTCATGGTTTTTCTTTCTCCTGCATTGGGAGTTTGGTATTTGCTTCACGAAATACAAGGAGTTCAAAAGGGACACAGTGCTGGATGGAGTTCTGCCACATGTGGTGGGTCAGGGTCTGCAGGAGAATGCACCAACCAACCCTAGACCCACACATAGTGGCAGTTCTTCCCTTGTCTATTGCAACCTGATTCGTAACAATCAAACTCCCAATGCAGGAGAAGAAAAACCATGAAAAGTGGAGGCTGACCTCACCATGTCTGTCACAAGCCATTTGGAAGCCAATGGCAAATCCATATGGCCACATCAGAGATGTATTATGACACACATGCACACCACTGCTCTATGCACACTACTCAGCAGGCACCAACTTACTGGCATGTCTGTTCTAGATCATTTTCATGAAACACAGTCAATCAAGGCACTGTCTAGTATACTCATGATAAACAACAGGACATCCAAAGGTTCTCCAGAGACATGTTGTATAGTTGGACTTGACATTTGCATTATATAAGGTAGGAGTTATAAATCTAGTCAAATTTTAATTGAAATATTCTCCATGTGTTTTTAAACTTAACAAATATGTGAATTCTTGTTTCCCTTTTCTGTAGCCTATTCACACATGTATATTTATATGCATATATAGAATCCTACCAGGTATCACACGTACATTTTTGTGAGGTGGCTGTCTTGGCAGATACAAATTGTGAGAAGAGTTCACTCCTCCTAAATGCTGTTGGAAATGAAAATTCAACCTATAGGAGAGCGTCCTAGTAGAACAACATTATACATTAACTCATGTTCAGTAAAATACATATTTTTGCATTTGTGGATGATACATATTTACTGATGAATTTCGATTGGCATTTATATTGGTATTTTTAATGTCTGTGAGTTGTGTGTGTGTGTGTGTGTGTGTGTGTATAGATATAGATATAGATATAGATATACTCTCCAAATTTTTCAAAATATGAAATATATGCGTCTAATATACACTCTCTAAATTCATTCATGTTCATGTATGTGGATTTATAATCCACTTTTCACAAGATTATAATCAGAAATATTCATCCACCTGAAATACATATTTGTTTCCTGAAAACTAACTTCAGTGAATGGTGCATACAAATCCTAATTATTCTACACTAACTGACCCAGTCTAACATCAATGCAAGTAGACTCCTATGGGACATGATATGTAATTTGTCATTCATTTTTATTCGACACTCGTACATTATTGTTTCTTCAGTTTTTGCACATCACAGGATATACATTTCATCCACAAGTTCACAAATTAATAAGCATTTGTTTCAACTTTCACCACTTCTTGCTTCAGAACACATGTATTGTCAGGGTTTCTTGACTGGTCTTTTCATGAGAGACTTCTTTCCAAACACATTATTTTGAATTTCCATAATCATTTTGATGCAAAACTCACACACTCTTCATGATAAACCAAAACACAAATATTTCCACTACATATATACCTGGTTGGAATGAATGATTGTATATCAATATACGATTTCCTTTAATTTTTCAGATATCAGTTCTATTCATTATTTAAAGTTCAAAAAAGTTATATTATTTATTCACAGTATGGTCTATTCATGCTTTTTCTCTATGTTCCTAGAAACAGGGTACACCTCTTTGTACCCCTGATTCTCATTTTACATCTTCAATATATTGCTCCCAGAAATGGTGAAAGAAATACTCATGTCATCTCATTATCACAGTAATATTCTGGACAAAAAAATGGAAAGGTCACACTTATGATTGTACCAAAGCCTAAATGGAAAGTGAACATGGATTTCTAAAAACATCCATGTCCAGGTTGCCTAATGCTGTCAATTGTCAATCCTATTGGTGACTACATATTTGTTTTTTTCCTAATTTATATATTCAAACTCAACCCTGTTGAAAATGTCTAATTCTATCACTCACTTTATACTTTGCCTGATTTCGTAATGTTTCTATTGATATCTGCTTTTCTACATATTTTCCCCAGTTCAACATAGTGACTGACTCTTCATATGTGCTGACATTTACATTCACTCAACAACCGAATGTCTATTGCTAAAGAACTTTTGGTCCAAATCCTATACTCACTCTTCTTCCTAAACCTACCGACTATCTTCCTAATCCTACTGAATATCCCTTTTTGACTGGATGTTCTCTTCTAAATTCAATCATCCAATGTACAAGGTCCTATGCCATTGTATATCGAATTATCTGAGGCATCTTTGCAGAACATCATTCAAAGCTAAGTATCCCAATCCAGGGCAAAACCCTTCTGGGCTTCAAATCATACCTAGATTTCTGTTTTCCTACTTATATTTCACCTCTATATTCTTGTAAATATTGCAGGTTCCCAATACCATTATTCATCACACAGAATCATTCGTAACCCAAATCAAACCTGTTTTTAACCAGAAGTATACACTGTTCCCTCAATCATTTTACAGAATAGCAGGGACAGAGTGGTTCTTACAATACAGGAAAGTTGGGGACCTTCCACCTGATGAGAACCTCAAATGTCCATGCACAAATGATACCTGGAGAAGTTGAAGGCAGGTATGAAGCACCTGAGAGAGCAAAAGTCATCTTCCATGGCAAACAACCTGGTCAGGATGAAGGGATGTGTCTGAATCTGAATCTCTTTCTTCTTTTTGTAGAGAAGATGGACCAAACCAGGCCTGAGTGGAGAGCTGTTCCCGGGTGCCAATTGTGATATACATTCTACCTTATGAAAGTGTCACAGGAAGCGTGGGCAACCTCCATTTAATGTTACCCTTTGAAGCAACTGTTAGGACAAAGTGATTGCCAAGGCAGTGACCTCATTCAGTTCCAAAGAATGTGACATACCTCATTTCCTTGGTGATGGAACTCTCTGAACTTGGTATCCAAGAAGCCAGGCACCCAGAGGCAGTCCCAGTCCCAAGCCCAGTGGGCTCACTTGTTTGGATTTACCAAGGACAGAGTCAGTTTTCTTGGTACCTAATGATGTGAGGATGGCCAAATGCCAGGAGAGCTCTGAAGATGGATCTTTCCTGAGAAAACAGGTAGTGGCTAACCACTTTTTCCTGACATCCTCACAGAGTTGGTCAAGGAAACAAGATCTGAGAGAAGACAGGCCATTTCGGGGGAACATAGTATGGCACACCAGTCAGTGGACACTCCGGATAGTCACAGACCTACTTGGGGGAAGGAGGTGCCTTTGTGGGAGTGGGTGTGGGTTTGTTGTTTTGTCTCATGTTCTCAGAATAGATAGGAAAGGCGGTTTGTTGGTTTGGAGTGGACAGTTTCTAGTAAGTCATTTGACACGGTGAGTGTTTCTGTTTCTGTGTATCCCACTGTGTCCGTTGTTGTAGACATTAGAAAAGAGAATGCATTAATGGATGTGTCCTGTCTAGTATAAATCATACCAAAATTCATCCAGCCCAATATATGAATGGACTGCAGCTTGTCTTATCGATGTGCAACACCTGCAATCTTTCTAAGTTGTTGTTTTCTTCCTGAATTCTGGCCACTCTCCAGAATAGGCTCATGGATTTTTGTCCAAAATATGTACCACCTCCAAGCTCTGTGACATGGCCATGTACTGGATAGCTGAAGAGAATGGCGAGCATCTCAGAAAACTCAGATATCAGTGTGACCAGGAAAGTCTCAGTGCAGAAACCCTGCTTTGGGCCTTTTGCTTACTTATTGTTGTGTTGCACTGAATGTCAGGAAGGTCTTTGCCTCAGGCTACCCCTTTGTGAAGCCTGAAGAAAACAGTTTTCAAATGGAAATGAATGGGCCTCACCTGTGGCTCTTTGCTTAATTGCTTTGGAAAGGGATGTGTCTTTATCAGCCTCTTGGGCCTGTGTGTGGCTGTGACTTAGATTCTCAGCACCTGATGGATCTTAAGAATGATCCCATGTGAGCTTCCAAAACCAAAATGGCAAAAAATTTCATTCATTGTGCATGAAGTCTCTTGCCTTCCTCTTTTAGGTTCCTGCACTCCATCAAATGACAATAGGGATTCTTTGGGTCAAATGAGTTCTTCAAAGCCCTGCAGAGGTGCTTGTGTTTTCGCATGACTCTAAATCACCTAAAGAATCGATACCTAAAATCAGTAGGCCTCAAATTGGAGAAACACAGAAGTATTAACCGCAGGCTTATTTGTTCACTCCTGGTTCACAGAAACGGTGTCCAGGCTACCCTGACGTTAGGCAAATGAGGGGCAAACGAGCAGATTTTGGACACTGTCATTGTCTGCGCCCCTCATGGAAACCTCCAGCCAGAGGTTAAGATGATTGACTATACGGAATAAGATGAGGGCCATGTGGGAGTGTTTTGGTTTTAATTTTGGTCATTTGTGTGGCATTGGAAAAAATGACTGGGTCCACGTGGACTTGAACTCTGGTGTGATTCCCCGTTAGGACTGGGTTTTTGGAACTGAACTCAGAGAAGCATTGCCATGAATTTTGTTGGGATTTTAAGAGGCCACGCATGAAAGTCGCTCTTGGAAACTGAGACTTAGGCCCCGGGTGGATTTCCACAGAGGCCTGGGAATCTCAGCAAGGATATCACATGATTTTATTCTTAAAGAAATGGCAGCCATAGTTGAGAGTCAAAGCACACATGGACCTCACATTGTAGACCTCAATGGGCCTCGCCTAATGTGACCTTTTGTCCACTCTTTGGGAAGCCGTGCCTGTGAGAGTTCTCCAGAGATTTCATTGAAATGAGCTTCCTCACCATTTAATGTTTGCTGAATGAACTGAAACCCACAGTGCCTCCAACTTCATGCTTGAAAAATGGCTAGATAAATACCATGAAATTTTTGAAATTCCTATGACCAGGTGGCACTGGAGAAACATTGGATGTCCTGTTGCTGATCATGAGTATACCAGACAGTGCCTTGATTTACTGAGTTTCATGAAAATGGTGTAGAACAGAGATGCCAGAAATTTGGAGCCTGCTGAGTAGTGGGTCTAGAGCAGTGGTGGGGAGGTGTTTGATAAAACATCCGTGGTAGGGCCATGTGGATCTACCATTGGATTCCAAATGGCTTGTAACTGACATGGTGCAGCCAGCAGACCCTTATATGTAAAGGCATCTTGTTACATGGAGAGTTTTCAGAGGAAAATTAAGAATCAGGTTGATATGGACAAGGGGGCAATGGGGCAAGCTGTGAGAGATAGGAGAATAGTTGGTGCATTCTCTTGCAGACCCTGACCCACCACACGTGACAGAACTCCCTCCAGCACTGTGTCCCCGGTTAGCTCCTAGTATTTCGTGAAACAAATATCAAACTCACAGTGCAGCAGCAAAAACACCACAAAATGTGGAAGAGGACCAAATGGCTTCACAGTCCACACGGGGAGACACTTAGTCCCCAATGGCCTCAGTTTACCTACAAAGAGAGGATTCAGCACTGCTTCATCTTGTTCATTGGAAAATAAGAAACCATGTCCTCCAGGTCACATAGATGCAGACCCAGCATTGATGTTCTCACTACAGAGGAAGCCAAATCTCCTGAAAACAACATATATTTCAAGTGTGGAAGCTCAGAGGCAGTTTCTCAAAAAGTTTTTAGGCCAGCAGAGCTCCATGTTTGTGGAGTGTTTACCCTGTCCCTTAGTTTTGGAAACTCCTCTACCACCTCCAAGGTTGTGAACTCCTGAGCATTTTCCATTCCAGATATGTATTTACTGATTTTGTAACTCTTCTCCTCTAATTGTGTCTTACTTGGGGTGAAGGTAATGTCAAGGCATTGTTCTGGATGAGAGCGGGAGGATATTTGTGCAGCATATATTTACATACACATTGGATTCATTTTCCAATTTTCCATTCGAAATACTGAATCCCTGACACTAACCCATACCTAGTAGACTCAGACTATTCATCCTAATATAATGGAGAAAATTAACCCAACACATTAGAAATACAAGTACTTCAGAGGAGACATGTTGTATAGTTGGACTTGACATTTGCATTATATAAGGTAGGAGTTATAAATCTAGTCAAATTTATTTGAAATATTCTCCATGTGTTTTAAACTTAACAAATATGTGAATTCTTGTTTCCTTTTTCTGTAGTCTCTTCACACATGTATATTTATATGCATATATAGAATCCTACCAGGTATCACACGTACATTTTTGTGTGGTGGCTGTCTTGGCAGATACAAATTGTGAGAAGAGTTCACTCCTCCTAAATGCTGTTGGAAATGAAAATTCAACTTATAGGAGAGCGTCCTAGTAGAACAACATTATACATTAACTCATGTTCAGTAAAATACATATTTTTGCATTTGTGGATGATACATATTTACTGATGAATTTCGATTGGCATTTATATTGGTACTTTTTAATGTCTGTGAGTTGTGTGTGTGTGTGTGTGTGTGTGTGTGTATAAATATAGATATAGATATAGATATACTCTCCAAATTTTTCAAAATATGAAATATATTTGTCTAATATACACTCTCTAAATTCATTCATGTTCATGTATGTGGATTTATAATCCACTTTTCACAAGATGATAATCAGAAATATTCATCCACCTGAAATACATATTTGTTTCCTAGTACGGAAAACTAACTTCAGTGAATGGTGCATACAAATCCTAATTATTCTACACTAACTGACCCAGTCTAACATCAATGCAAGTAGACTCCTATGGGACATGATATGTAATTTGTCATTCATTTGTATTCGACACTGGTACATTATTGTTTCTTCAGTTTTTGCACATCACAGGATATACATTTCATCCACAAGTTCACAAATTAATAAGCATTTGTTTCAATTTTCACCACTTCTTGCTTCAGAACACATGTATTGTCAGGGTTTCTTGACTGATCTTTTCGTGAGACTTCTTTCCAAACACATTATTTTGAATTTCCATAATCATTTTGAAGCAAAACTCACACACTCTTCATGATAAACCAAAACAGAAATATTTCCATTACATATATACCTGGTTGGAATGAATGATTGTATATCAATATACGATTTCCTTTAATTTTTCAGATATCAGTTCAATTCATTATTTAAAGTTCAAAAAAGTTATATTTTTTTATTCACTGTATGGTCTATTCATGCTTTTTCTCTATGTTCCTAGAAACAGGGTACACCTCTTTGTACCCCCGATTCTCATTTTACATCTTCAATATATTGCTCCCAGAAATGGTGAAAGAAATACTCATGTCACCTCATTATCACAGTAATATTCTGGACAAAAAATGGAAAGGTCACACTTATGATTGTACCAAAGCCTAAATGGAAAGTGAACATGGATTTCTAAAAACATCCATGTCCAGGTTGCCTAATGCTGTCAATTGTCAATCCTATTGGTGACTACATATTTGTTTTTTTCCTAATTTATATATTCAAACTCAACCCTGTTGAAAATGTCTAATTCTATCACTCACTTTATACTTTGCCTGATTTCGTAATGTTTCTATTGATATCTGCTTTTCTACATATTTTCCCCAGTTCAACATAGTGACTGACTCTTCATATGTGCTGACATTTTCATTCACTCAACAACCGAAAGTCTATTGCTAAAGAACTTTTGGTCCAAATCCTATACTCACTCTTCTTCCTAAACCTACCGACTATCTTCCTAATCCTACTGAATATCCCTTTTTGACTGGATGTTCTCTTCTAAATTCAATCATCCAATGTACAAGGTCTTATGCCATTGTATATCGAATTATCTGAGGCATCTTTGCAGAACATCATTCAAAGCTAAGTATCCCAATCAAGGGCAAAACCCTTCTGGGCTTCGAATCATACCTAGATTTCTGTTTTCCTACTTATATTTCACCTCTATATTCTTGTAAATATTGCAGGTTCCCAATACCATTATTCATCACACAGAATCACTCGTAATCCAAATCAAACCTGTTTTTAACCCCAAGTATACACTGTTCCCTCAATCATTTTACAGAAGAGCAGGGACGGAGTGGTTCTTACAATACAGGAAAGTTGGGGACCTTCCATCTGATGAGAACCTCAAATGTCCATGCACAAATGATACCTGGAGAAGTTGTAGGCAGGTATGAAGCACCTGAGAGAGCAAAAGTCATCTTCCATGGCAAACAACCTGGTCAGGATGAAGGGATGTGTCTGAATCTGCCTCTCTCTCTTCTTATTGTACAGAAGATGGACCAAACCAGGGCTGAGTGGAGAGCTGTTCCCGGCTGCCAATGGTGATATACATTCTACCTTATGAAAGTGTCACAGGAAGTAGGGGCAACCTCCATCTTATGTTACCCTTGGAAGCAACTGTTAGGACAAAGTGGTTGCCAAGGCAGTGACCTCATTCAGTTCCAAAGAATGTGACATACCACATTTCCTTGGTGATGGAACTCTCTGAACTTGGTATCCAAGAAGCCAGGCACCCAGAGGCAGTCCCAGTCCCAGTCCCAGTGGGCTCACTTGTTTGGATTTACCAAGGACAGAGTCAGTTTTCTTGGTACCTAATGATGTGAGGATGGCCAAATGCCAGGAGAGCTCTGAAGATGGACCTTTCCTGAGAAAACAGGTAGTGGCTAACCACTTTTTCCTGACATCCTCACAGAGTTGGTCAAGGAAACAAGATCTGAGAGAAGACAGGCCATTTCGGGGGAACATAGTATGGCCCACCAGTCAGAGGACACTCCGGATAGTCACAGACGTACTTGGGGGAAGGAGGTGCCTTTGTGGGAGTGGGTGTGGGTTTGTTGTTTTGTCTCATGTTCTGAGAATAGATAGGAAAGGCGGTTTGTTTGGTTTGGAGTGGACAGTTTCTAGTAAGTCATTTGACATGGCGAGTGTTTCTGTTTCTGTGTATCCCACTGTGTCCGTTGTTGTAGACATTAGAAAAGAGAATGCATTAATGGATGTGTCCTGTCTAGTATAAATCTTCCCATAATTCATCCTGCCCAATATATGAATGGACTGCAGCTTGTCTTATCGATATGCAACACCTGCTATCTTTCTAAGTTGTTGTTTTCTTCCTGAATTCTGGCCACTCTCCAGAATAGGCTCATGGATTTGTGTCCAAAATATGTACCACCTCCAAGCTCTGTGACATGGCCATGTACTGGATAGCTGAAGAGAATGGCGAGCGTCTCAGAAAACTCAGATATCAGTGTGACCAGGAAAGTCTCAGTGCAGAAACCCTGCTTTGGGCCTTTTGCTTACTTATTGTTGTGTTGCACTGAATGTCAGGAAGATCTTTGCCTCAGGCCACCCCTTTGTGAAGCCTGAAGAAAACAGTTTTCAAATGGAAATGAATGGGCCTCACCTGTGACTCTTTATCAGCCTCTTGGACCTGTGTGTGGCTGTGACTTAGATTCTCAGCACCTGATGGATCTTAAGAATGATCCCATGTGAGCTTCCAAAACCAAAATGGCAAAAAATATCATTCATTGTGGATGAAGTCTCTTGCCTTCCTCTGTTAGGTTCCTGCACTCCATCAAATGACAATAGGGATTCTTTGGGTCAAATGAGTTCTTCAAAGCCCTGCAGAGGTGCTTGTGTTTTCGCATGACTCTAAATCACCTAAAGAATCGATACCTAAAATCAGTAGGCCTCAAATTGGAGAAACAAAGAAGTATTAACGGCAGGATTATTTGTTCACTCCTGGTTCACAGAAACGGTGTCCAGGCTACCCTGACTTTAGGCATTTGAGGGGCAAACGAGCTGATTTTGGACACTGTCTTGGGCTGCGCCCCTCATGGAAACCTCCAGCCAGAGGTTAAGATGATTGACTATATGGAATAAGGTGAAGGCCATGTGGGAGTGTTTTGGTTTTAATTTTGGTCATTTGTGTTGCATTGGAAAAAATAACTGGGTCCACGTGGGCTTGAACTCTGGTGTGATTCCCCTTAGAGACTGGGTTTTGGAACTGAACTCAGAGAAGCATTGCCATGAATTTTGTTAGGAATTTAAGAGGCCACGCATGAAATAGGCCCCGGGTGGATTTCCACAGAGGCCTGGGAATCTCAGCAAGGATATCACATGATTTTATTCTTAAAGAAATGGCAGCCATAGTTGAGAGTCAAAACACACATGGACCTCACATTGTAGACCTCAATGGGCCTGGCCTAATGTGACCTTTTGTCCACTCTTTGGGAAGCCGTGCCTGTGAGAGTTCTCCAGAGATTTCATTGAAATGAGCTTCCTCACCATTTAATGTTTGCTGAATGAACTGAAACCCACAGTGCCTCCAACTTCATGCTTGAAAAATGGCTAGATAAATACCATGAAATTTTTGAAATTCCTATGACCAGGTGGCACTGGAGAAACATTGGATGTCCTGTTGCTCATTATGAGTATACCAGACAGTGCCTTGATTTACTGAGTTTCATGAAAATGGTGTAGAACATATTTGTGTATGCAAATATGTGCTACACAAAATCTTCCTACTCTCATTCACAACAATACCTTGACACTATCTTTGCCCCAAGTAAGACAAAATAAAAGAAGAAGAGTTAGAAAATCTGTGAATACATATCAGGAATGGAACATGATTGCGAGTTCACAATCTTGGAGGTGGTAGAGGAGTTTCCAAAAGTAAGGGACAAGGTAAATATTGCACAAATATGGAGATGTGCCAGCCTAAAGACTTCTGGAGAACCTGCCTCTGAGGTTGGCCACTTGAAGTATATGTTGTTGTCAGGACCTATGGCTTCCTTTCTAGTGAGACCACCAAAGCTGGGTCTCCATCTATGTGACCTGCAGAACATGGTTTCTTATTTTCCAAAGAAAGTGAGGCAGCAAGGCTGAATTCTCTCTTTGTAAGTAAACTCTTGCCACTGAAGGCTAAGTGTGGCCCCGTGTGGACTGTGAAGCCATTTGGTAATCCTCCACTTTTCATGGTGTTCTTGCTGCTGCACTGGGAGTTTGGTATTGGCTTCAGGAAATACAAGAAATTCAACTGGGTCACAGTGCTGGAGGGAGATCTGTCACGTGTTGTGCGTCAGGGTCTGCAGGAGAATGCACCAACCAGGCTTCTATCCCACATAGCTTGCCCCCTTGACCATAGCAACCTGATTCTGAACATTGACCTGAAACCTCTCCATTCAACAAGATGCCTTTACATACAAGGGTCTGCTGGCTGCACCATGTCAGTTACAAGCCTTTTGGCAGATCCACATAATCCCAACACAGAAGTTTTATCACAGACCTGCAAAACACTCCTCTAGGCCCACTACTCAACAGACTTTAACTTATTTGCATCACTGTTCTACACCATTTTCATGAAACCCAGTCAATCAAGGCACTGTCTGGTACACTCATGATCAGCAACAGGAAATCCAAAGTGTATCCAGTGACATCTGGTGATGGGAATTTCAAATTTTTATGATGTTTATCTAGCCATTTTTCAAGGATGAGGTTGGAGGCACTGTGGGATTTAATTCATTCTGGAAACATCAAATGGTGAGAAAGCCCATTTCAATGAAACATCTGGAGAACTCTCACAGGCAAGACTTCCCAAAGAGTGGCCAAATGATCAAATGAAGCCAGGCCCATTGAGGTCTACAATGTGAGGTCCATGTGTGTTTTTACTCTCAACTATGGCTGTCAAGTCTTAAAGAATAAAATCATGTGATATTCTGGCTCAGATTCCCAGTGCTCTGTGGGAAGCCCCCTGGACCTAGATCTCAGTTTCCAAAGGCCACTACCATGTGTGGCCTCCAAAAATCCCAACACAATTCATGGCAATACATCTCTGCAGTCATTTCCAAACTCAGTCTCTAAGAAGACTCACACCAGAGTTCAAGCCAAGGTGGACCCAGTCATCTCTTCCATCAGCCAAACAAATGACCACAATTAAAACCAAAATACTCCCACATGGCTCTCAACTACTTCCACATAGACACTCATCATTACCTCTGGCTGGAAGTTTCCATGAGGGGCGCAGCTGAAGACAGTATCCAAAATATGCTCCCTACCCTCATTTGTCTAAAGTCAGGGTGGCTTGACAACCTATCTGTGAACAAGGAGTGATCAAATAGGCCTGCCATTAATACTGCTCTGCTTCTCCAATCTGAGCCTAATGTCTGTGGGGTTTAGATTCTTTATGTGAATTGGAGTCATGAGAAAATCCAAGCACCTATGGGCTTGCCTCTGCAGGGCTTTGAAAAACTTTTTGAACCAAAGGATACCTATTCTCACTTGATGGAAATCAGGAACCTTACAGAGGAAGGCGAGAGACTTCATCCACAAGACTGCTCTTTTTCCATTTTGGTTTTGGATGCACACATGAGATCTTTCCTTAGATTCACCAGGTGGTGAGAATCTAAGTCACAGCCTCACACAGGGCCAAGAGGCTGATTCAGACACATCCCTTTCCATGGCAATTAAGCAAAGAGCCACAGGTGATGCTCATTATTTTCCATTAGAAAACTGTTTTCTTCAGGCTTCACAAAGGGGTGGACTGAGGCAAAGACCTTCCAGACATTCAGGGCAACGGAACAATAGGTAAACAAAAGGCCCAAATCAGTGTTTCTCCACTGACACTTTACTGGTCACACTGATATCTGAGTTTTCTGAGTTCCTCTCCATTCCCTTCATCTATCCAGTACAAGGCCATGTTACAGAGTTTGGAGGTGGTACATATCTTTTACACAAAACCATGAGCCTATTCTTGAGAGTGGCCAGAATTCAGGAAGAAAACAGGAACTTAGGAAGATAGCAGGTATTGCCCATTCATAAGGAAAGTCGTAGTCCATTCATAAATTTGGCAGGATGAATGCTGAGAAACTTTCTACTAGACAGAACACATCCATTGATGCATTCTCTTTTCTAATGTCTATAACCACAGACACAGTGGGATACACAAACCCACAACCACACCCACAAAGGCAACACTTTCCTCCAAGTTGGTCTGTGACTATCCAGAGTGTCCTCTGACTGGTGGGCCATACTATGTTCCCCAAAATTGCTTGTTCTGTCTCAAATCTGCTTTCCTTTGCCAACTCTTGAAGTAGTCAGGAGTCAGCGGTGAGCCAATACCTGCTTTATCAGGAAAGAACCATCTTCAGAGCTTCCCTGGCATTTGGCCATCCTCACATCAGTAGGTAAGTGCCGTAGCCCGGCTGGCTGGGCAAAATAACCGGGGGGGTGACGAACAACTTGTGTAGACTGATGCAGCAGGCCTGGAAGCCGTTAATTGCTGAATAAGAGCGGTATTTATACATTTTACACAGCCTATCTAATTAGCATGAAATAGATACAGCAGTCAAACAATAAGGAATCTCCACACTTAATGGCTCGCTTTTGTTACTTCACAAACCACTCCCTCTGGCATTTTGCCAGGCGCCATCCAGACTTCTTTACAGGCTCTAACATTTCTCTGGCAAAATAACAGGTGCCAATCTGACTTGTTTACAGACGTTAACATTTCCCCCTTTTGTTTAATTTAAATAAGGACCATAGTGTTTTTTACAGAAACACCATAAATAACCTGCTAGAAACAGAAAGGGAGGATACAAAATGTTACAATACCAATCCAGTTGATGGCTCCATGCAAGAAGCCCTTGGAAAACTTATACCAGCAATGACACCGTTAGCAAAGATACCGAGTTACAAGTTGTTGTAGATTACAGTCTGTTGTCTCAGTCCAGATAAAGCAGTGTCTCAATAGATTAACTCAGAGTTCAGGTAAATCACAGTCCAGGTAAGTTCTCCAGGCAGCTAGCTTAAGTTTTAGTAGCAGAAACAGCGATAGCTCCGAAGTCTCCTCGGGTTCTCAGCCGAAGTTTCCTCCAGTTCTCAGCAACATTGTAAATTCTTCCACCTTTGTTTTCACCGGCACTTGGACGAAGGCAGGAACTCCGGATGGCTAAAGAAAATCCTGTAGCATTTCACTAAGAAAACAACCTTCTGAACAATTTTAGTACATTATCTCAAGGTTTTTTACATTTGAAATAAGCCTTAATAGTACTCATTACTCATCAGCCTGCAGGTGTGGGAGACCCATTGTAGTTACTGGCCTTGGAAATGATCAAACTTCAGGGATGCCAGTGGCATCTTCTGCCAGCTGTAGCATCCTGGGCAGCCCCAGATGGCCCCAGGGAGAGTCCTGGGCTCAAACTTCTTCCGGGCACAGGGAGCAAAACCCTGCGAGACTGTGCCTCCAGGTCAGGTCTAGATTTGGGCTCACAGTGGTGATCCGCTCCCCCGGGCAGGGGGGCGGGGAAGAGCCCTCAACTGCCTCTTGGAAAATTCTTACTGCGCCATGATCGGCTTGGGCAGGTGGCAGCCGCCTTGTCATTTCACGCACCCTCCAGTATCCAAAAGTATTCAGTAATAGCCTTTTGCTTCAACTTTTTTCCTGATAATCCTTCTTCTTCTGAACTTTCTTTTTCTTTCTGACTAGAGTTTCTGGGCTTTTATCAACACATGCCCTAACTATTCTTGGTTCCACTGGGGTGCCTTTTTCTCTTATCAATTTACTTCTCACCCCTTCCATATTTTCATCACAAAGACAATAAAACATTTCAAGACAAAACAAGACACAAACATACTGCATCAATCTTCTCCATTTTCTCGAAATGGTCATTTTTCCTATCGCCCTATCTGCCTAGGGACGAGCAGATTGCTCCCGTCCTATCTATGGACAGAAAGCTTTTTTCGACCCTTACCCGTGAGTGTCCCAGGGCTCCCCGTAACGGGCCACCATCTGCCGCAGTCCCGCTGCAGCAGAATAACCTGGGGGGTGACGAATAACTTGTGAATGTTGATGCAGCAGGAATGAGAGCCGTTTATTGTAAGATCTGAGCGATATTTATACATTTTACACAGCCTATCTCATTAGCATAAAATAGATACAGCAGTCAACCAATAAGGAATCTTCACACTTAATGGCTCGCTTTTGTTACTTCACAAACCACTCCCTCTGGCATTTTGCCAGGCACCATCCAGACTTGTTTACAGACTCTAACATTTCTCCAGCAAAATAACAGGTGCCAATCTGACTTGTTTACAGACCTTAACAGGTAAGAAGAAAGACTGACTCTGACTTTGGTAAATTCAAACAAGTGAGACCACTGGGACTGGGATTGGTAATGGCTCTGGGTGCCTGGCTTCCTGGATCCCAAGTTCAGAGACTTTCATCACCAAGGAAGTGAGGTGTAGTCACTTCTTTCAGGAACTGAATGAGGTCACTGCCTTGGCTACCACTTTGTCCTAACAGTTGCTTCCAAGGGTTCCATGAGATGGAGGCTGCCCCTACTTCCTGAGACAATTTCATATGTTAGAATGGTATATCAACCATACGCACCTGGGAAGAGCTTTCCACACAGGCCTGGTTTGGTCTACTCTACATTAAGAAGAGTGAGGCTGATTCAGACACATTCCTTCATCCTTCCAGGTTGTTTGCCATGGAGATGTCTTTTGCTCTCTCAGGTCCTTCAAAGCTGCCTACATCTTCTCCAGAGATCATTTCTGCACGTACCTTTGATGTTCTCAGCAGGTGGAAGATCCCATACATTCTTGTATTGTAAGACCAACACTGTCGCTGCTCTTCAGCAAAGTTAGATTGAGGGAACAGTGTATGATTAGTGTTATTAACATGTTCGATATGGGTTAGGAAAAATTCTGCTGCATGAATAATGGTATTGGGAACCTGTGATATTTACAAGAATTTAGAGGTGAAATATATGTACGAAAACAGAAATCTAAGTAAGATTTGAAGCCCAGAAGGTCATTTGTCCCTTGATTGGGATACTTAGCGTTGAATTACATTCTGCACAGATGTTTCAGATAAATCGATATACAATGGCATAGGACCTTTCACCTTGGATGATTGAATGTAGAAGAGAACATCCAGTCAAAAAGTGATAGTGGGTAGGATTAGGAAGATAGTCGGTAGGTTTAGGAAGAAGAATGAGTGTAGGATTTGGAACAAAAGTTCTTTAGAAGTAGGGTATCGCTAAGAGAGTGAATGTAAATATCAGCACATGTGACGAGGAAGTCACAATGATTAACTGGGGAAAATATGTAGGAAAGCAGATATCAATAGAGACATTACAAAATCAGGCAAAGTATAAAGTGAGTGACAGGATTAGACATTTTCAACATGGTTGAGTTTGAATATATAATCTTTGGAAGAAACAAATATGTAGTCACCAATAGGATTTTCATTTGAGAGCATTAGGCAACCTGGACATGGATGTTTTTAGTAATCCATGTTCACTTTCCATTTAGGTTTTGTACAATCATATTTGTGACCTTTGCTTTTTGTGTCCAGAATATTACTGTGATAAAATGTATATGTAGATCAGGTGACATGAGTATTTCTTCCACCATTTCTGGGAGCTATATTTTGAGGACGTATAAATTAGTATTGGGGGTACAAAGAGGTGTACCTGTGTCTATGAATATAGAGATAATTCGTGAATAGACTGTACTGTGAATAAATAATATAACTGGTTCCACTTTAAATAATGGATTGAATTGATATCTGAAACTAAGTAAGAAATCTTATATTGATATAGAACCATTCATTCCAACCAGTTACACATCTAATGGTAATATTAGTGTTACGGTTTATTGTGACGGGTTTGTGAGTTTTGATTCAAATGTGATAATGGAAATTGAAAATAATGTGTTTGGAAAGAAGTCTCATGAAAAGAGCAGTCAAGAAACATGGAGGAATACATGTGTTCTCAAGCAGGAAGTGATTGAAAGTGAAACAAATGCCTATAAATTTGCGAAATTTTGATGAGACATATATGCTATGATGTGCATAAACTAAAGAAATAGTAATGTACCAGTGTTGAATAAAAATGAACGTCAAAATGCACATCATGTCTACTTGCATTGATGTTCAACTGGGTCAGTTACTGTAGAAATATTAGGATTTTGGGGGGGGATTAATAATACAATTTATTTTAGCACTAGCATGCCACAGAATGTAGAGGAAAGATCAATGGATTTTTAGTTATAGCACTAATAATCTAACATTTAGTGACTATTTTGGATAGTCTAAAATTACATAAGGCTATGTAACATAATTTTTTTTATTTAACATTCATCAAAGCTTGGAATTTTCATAATATTTCTTCTTTTTTATTTTTTATTTTTTCAGTTGTTGATTGACCTTCATTTTGTTTATTTGTATGTGGTGCTGAGAATAGAACCATGTGCCTTACACATGCTAGAAAAGCATGTTACCACTGAGCCACAAACCCAGCCCCTCCACTTTTATCTTAACATCATACACTCATGTCCCTCTTCTTTACTCACTTTCTTCCCCATTTTCCCCCTTCTCTCCCTTCCTTTTTCGTTTCCCCTCCATATCTATTTTTCTCTCATGTCATTACAAACAGTAGTATGCTATGAAATTTAAGTTTAAGACTGTTTTTTATAGTCATTCTTTTTCTTGAGAAAATCTAAAAATTATAATCACCTGATAGATATATTACAATACATTTATTACACATATGTATCTATATTCATGCATATGCATTACATATATTATATATATATACATATATATTTAAAAGTACTTTGATTTTCCTGTTAGAAATAATATAGACCAAGTCTTTCTTAATTCTCAATTCTTCCATAATTAACATCTTACAGTGAAAATCAAATAAACATATTTAAGTAAAAAGGTATCATTCTTATTTATCAATACTGATAATTTAAGGTTTTATATCACATTAAGCTGTAATATGGCATATTAACTCTTATGAATTAGAGAAATTTTATTTGAACAACCTATTATTTAAGGACCATATGCACTGACATTTTAAATGGCGTTCTTGTGATTTCTATTTCTATCAATTGTGTATTAATTGCCAAATACTTATTTTAGTACTTTTCATGTTCATAATTGATATAAAGTCAATTGTTTAATTCTTCTTGTAAGTAGTTACTTATTACAGTAGGGACATTATTAATAATACAACATCTTTATAAGAAAAATGGTACAAATTTATTTTCATGCAAAATTAAGAATAATTGCATGCTCTAAATGTTTGATTGTTGATACATATAATAAAGAGCTTTTGATGAGTCTCTTCCCCAGTAAAACATAAAATGCAAAGATAATGTCCAAATAAAGATAAGAAAAATACACATTATCAGCTAGAAACTATTAAATAAAAGATGAAAAGAACAATCCAACACATTGTACGAACTTGTCAGATGAGGTAGTATTCTGGAAGAATAGCCTAAGACTAGACCTTGTCCATGTCAAAATATTCACGAAAAAAATGAAGTATGAAAAGTGTAGAAAATGCTATGAATTTTTCATGAAGATAGGTGAATTATCCTTTCATCTCAATTTATGTGCATTTTCTGGTAAAATAAATTTGTGATATTTACAACTACACAAAACAAAGTTTCTGCATAGCAAAATGAATACATCTGAACCCATTTTTAGCTGATTTCTTCCCACTAAATTTTAAACCTTTATTTATTTATTTATTTATTTTTATTGGTTGTTCAAAACATTACAAAGCTCAAGATATATCATCTTTCATACATTTGACTCAATTGGGTTATGAACTCCCATTTTTTCCCCAAATACGAATTGTAGAATCACATCGGTTACACATTCACACTTTTACATAATGGCATATTAGTGACTGTTGTATTCTGCTACCTTTCCTATCCCCTACTATCCACCCTCTCCTCCCCTCCCATCTTCCCTCTCTACCTCATCTGCTATTGTTCAATTCTCTCCATTGTTTCCCCCCCACTTCCCCTCACAACATTTTATATGCGATTTTGTGTAACATTGAGGGTCTCCTACAATTTTCATAAGCTTTCCCTTCTCTCTCCCTTTCTCTCCCCCCATTCGTCTTTGTTTAATGTTAATATTTTCCTCATGCTCTTCCTCCCTGTTCTGCTCTTATTTGCTCTCTTTATATCAGAGAAGACATTTGGCATTTATTTTTTAAGGACTGGTTAGCTTCGCTTAACATAATATGCTCTAATGCCATCCATTTCCCTGCAAATTCTATGATTTTGTCATTTTTGTGCTGTGTAATACTCCATTGTGTATAGATGCCACATTTTTTTATCCATTAATCTATTGAAGGGCATCTAAGTTGGTTCCACAGTCTAGCTATTGTGAATTGTGCCGCTATGATCATTGATGTGGCAGTATCCCTATAGTACGCTCTTTTAAGATCCTCAGGGAACAGTCCAAGAAGGGTGATAGCTGGGTCAAATGGTGGATCCATTTCCAGCTTTCCCAGGAATATCCATACTTCTTTCAAAATTGGCCTCACCAATTTGCAGTCCCACCAGCAGTGTACAAGTGTACACTTTTCCCCACATCCTCGCCAACACTTATTGTTGTTTGACTTCATAATGGCTGCTCATCTTACTGGAGTAAGATGGTATCTTAAGGTGGTTTTGATTTGCATTTCTCAGACTGCTAGAGATGGTGAGCATTTTTTCATGTACTTGTTGATTGATTGTATGTCCTCCTCTGTGAAGTGTCTGATTAGGTCCTCGGCCCATTTGTTGATTGGGTTATTTGTTATCTTATTGTTTAATATTTTGAGTTCTTTGTATATTCTGCATATTAGGGCTCTATCTGAAGTGTGAGGGGTAAAAATTTGTTCCCAGGATGTAGGCTCTCTATTTACCTCTCTTATTGTTTCTCTTCTTGAGAAAAAAACTTTTTAGTTTAAGTAAGTCCCATTTGTTTTTTTCTTGTTATTAACTCTTGGGCTATTGATGTCTTATTAAAGAATTTGGAGCCTGACCCCACAGTATATAGATCGTAGCCAACTTTTTCTTCTATGAGACGCAGTGTCTCTGATTTGATATCTAGCTCCTTGATCTATTTTGATTTAACTTTTGTGCATGGTGAGAAAACGGGATTCAGTTTCATTTTGTTGCATATGGATTTCTAATTTTCCCTGCACCATTTGTTGAAGATGCTATCCTTCATCCATTGCATGTTTATAGCCACTTTATCAAATATAAGAAAGTTGTAATTTTGTGGATTGGTTTCTCTGTCCTCCATTCTATACCATTTGTCCACCTGCCTGTTTTCGTACGAGTACCACACTGTTTTTGTTACTATTGCTTTGTAGTAAAGTTTGAACTCTGGTATCGCTATACCTCCCGATTCACACTTCCTGCTTAGAATTTCTTTTGCTATTCTGTGTCTTTTGTTTTTCTATATAAATTTCATGATTGCTTTATCATTTCTACAAGAAATGCCATTGGGATTTTGATTGGCATTGCGTTAAACCTGTATAGAACTTTGGGTAATTTCGCCATTTTGATGAATTTAGTTCTGCCTATCCATGAACAGGGTACATTTTTCCATCTTCTAAGATCTTTTTCTATCTCTCTCTTTAGGGTTCTGTGGTTTTCACCTCTTTTGTTAGGTTGATTTCCAAGTATCTTATTTTCTTTGAGGATATTGTGAATGGAGTGGTTTTCCTCATTTCAATTTCAGAAGTTTTGTTGCTGATATACAGGAATGCCTTTGATTAATGCGTGTTGGTTTTATATCCTTCATTTATTAACTCTAGCAGTTTCTTTGTAGACCCTTTTGGGTCTGTTAAATATATTACCATGTCATCCACAAATAGCGATAATTCAAGTCCTTCTTTTCCTATTTTTATGCCTTTAATTTCTTTTGTCTGTCTAATTTCTCTGGCTAGTATTTCAAGAACTAAATTGAATAGAAGTGGTGATAGAGGGCATCCCTGTCTTGTTCCAGATTTCAGAGGGAATGCCTTCAGTTTTCTCCATTTAGGATGATCCTAGCCTGATGTTTAGCATATATAGCTTTTACAATGTTGAGGTAAGTTCCTGTTATTTCTAGTTTTTCTAGTGTTTTGAACATAAAGGGATGCTGAACTGTGTCGAATGTTTTTACTACATCTATCGAGATGATCATATGGTTCTTGTCCTTAAGTCTATTGATGTGGTGAATAGCATTTATTGATTTCCGTATATTGAACCAGCCTTGCATTCCAGGGAAGAATCCTACTTG
This sequence comes from Callospermophilus lateralis, assembly GCF_048772815.1. NCBI lineage: Eukaryota > Metazoa > Chordata > Mammalia > Rodentia > Sciuridae > Callospermophilus > Callospermophilus lateralis. The sequence goes on along the minus strand of NW_027514349.1, from coordinate 309,890 downwards.
ATCATGGTGCACAACTATTTTGATATGCTTTTGGATTCAATTCACACGGATTTCATTGAGAATTTTTGCATCCAAGTTCATTAGAGATATTGGTTGTAGTTTTCTTTTTTGAAGTGTCTTTGTCTGGTTTTGGGATAAGGGTGATTTTGGACTCCGAGAATGAATTTGGAAGAGCTCCTTATTTTTCTATTTCTTGATATAGCTTGAAAAGTATTGGTACTAATTCTTCTTTGAAGGTTTTTTTGAACTCTGCTCTATACCCATCAGGTCCAGGGCTTTTTTTGGTTGGTAGTATTTTGATGGCTTCTTCTATTTCTTCCTTTGTTTTTGGTCTGTTTAAATTGTGTGTGTCTTCCTGACTGAATCTGGGCAGATCGTATGACTTAAGAAATTTGTCGATATTTTAACTATCTTCAATTTATTGGAATATAGGGTTTCAAAATACTTTCTAATTATCTTCTGTATTTGTGTACTGTCTGTTGTGATATTGTCTTTTTCATTCCATATGTTAGTAATTTCAGTTGTCTCTCTTCTTCTCATCCTTAGCATGGCTAAAGGCCTGTAAATCTTATTTATTTTTTCAAAGAACCAACTTTTAGTTTTATCAATTTTTTCAATGTTTTTTTTTGTTTCAATTTCGTTGATTTCTGCTCTAATTTTAATTATTTCTTGTCTTCTACTACATTTGCTGTTGTTTTGCTCTTCCTTTTCTAGGTTTTTGATGTGTACTGTGACTTTATTTATTTGTTGTTTTATTCTTTTTTTGAGGAAAGAACTCCAAGAAATGAATTTCGCTCTTAAAACTGCCTTCTTTGTGTCCCATAGATTCCAGTACGATGTGTCTGTATTGTCATTTGATTCTAAAAATATTTTTATCTCCTCCTTTATGTCTTCTGTAACCCATTGATCATTCAGTAGAATATTGTTCATTTTCCATGTGATGTAGGATTTTTCCTTCCTTCTTTTAACATTGATTTCCAGTTTCATTCCATTATGATCAGATATGGTGCATGGTATTTTCTCCACGCCTTTATATTTACTAAGAGTTGCCCAATGGCATAATATATGGTCTAACTTGGAGTAGGATCCATGTGCTGCTGAGAATAAAGTGTATCCACTTGATGATGGTTGATGTATTCTATATATGTCGGTTACGTCAAGGTTATTGATTGTGCTGTTGAATTCTATAGTTTCTTTATTCAGTTTTTTATAGAGGATCTGTCTAATGGCGAGAGCGGTGTGTTGAAGTCACCCATAATTATTGTGTTGTAGTCTATTTGACTCTTGAACTTGAGGCGAGTTTGTTTTATGAGCATTGCAGCTCAATTGTTTGGTGCATACCAATTGATAATTGTTATGTCTTGTTGGTGAATGGTTCCTTTTAACAATATATAGTGTCCTACTTTATCCCTTTTGATTAATGTAGGTTTGAAGTTGATTTTATATGATATGAGTATGGCCACTCCTGCTTGCTTCCGAGGGCCATAAGAGTGGTATGATTTTTCCCAACCTTTCACTTTCAGCATGTGTATGTCTTTACCTTTCATATGAGTCTCTCGAAGGCAGCATATTGTTGGATTTATTTTTTTGATCCAGGTTACTAGCCTATGTCTCTTGATTGGTGAGTTTAGATTTTTAACATTTAAGGTTACAATTGAAATATGATTTGTACTTCCAGTCATGTTTATTTATTTATTTATTTTAATTTGGGTAGTTTTTACTTTTTGGTTTTTTTCTTACCCCTTTACTGAGATACCTCCCGCTGTTAGTTTTGGGCACTATTTTTCAATTCCTCTTCTTGTAGTATTTTGCTCAAAATGCTTTGCAGTGCTGGTGTTCTGTCTGCGAATTCTTTTAGCTTTTATTTATCAGGAAGGACTTAATTTCATTGTCAAATCTGAAGCTTAATTTTGTTGGATACAGTATTCTTGGTTGGAATCCATTATTTTTCAGTGTTTGAAATACATTGTTCAAAGATCTTCTCGCTTTCAATGTCTGTGATGAAAAATCAATTGTTAACCTTATTGGTTTACCCCTGAATGTTATCTGCCTACTTTCTTTCGTAGCTTTTAATATTCTCTCCTTGTTCTGTATGTTGGCTATCTTCATAATTATATGTCTTGGAGTTTGTCTATTATGGTTTTGAATGTTTGAGGTCCTGTAGGCTTCCAGGATATGGCAATCCATTCCATCTTTCATCTCTGGGAAGTTTTCTAGAATTATTTCATTTAATATGTTGTTCATTCATTCGGTTTGAATTTCTATGCCTTCTTCTATCCCGATGACTCCCAATTTTGTTTTTTTTTATGACATCCCATATCTCTTGAATAGTTGCTCATGGGATTTAAGCATGTTTTCTGTGTTGACTATATTCTTTTCAAGTTGACAAACTTTGTCTTCATTATCTGATGTTCTGACTTCTACTTGATCTAGTCTATTTGTAATATTCTTGTTTGAGTTTTTAATTTGGTTTATAGTTTCCTGCATTTCTAGAATTACTGTATGATTTTTTAAAAGATCTCTATCTCCTGGTAAAGCTTGTTCTTTGCCATTTGAATTTGTTTGTTTAATTCATTTTCAAAATATACTTTTATCCTTAGACTTGCTGCCTCATGTCTTCTCTCTTATTCCTTTCCATCTGAGTTAGGTATGACTTAAGTTTTTTCCCTATCCCTGTTTCTGATGCTTCTAGGTTCTCCTGTAGTATTAAGTTGTCCTTCATTGTTTGTACACCTTGTTTTCCCTTGTTTTTTCATGATGTTCACGTCATTTTCCAGATCTATTTGATTGCTGTGTTTCTGCTCTCTTCTATAGATTTGTTATGGGTTTATATATCTCTGTTTTCTCTCCTTTGTGTTGGTAGACTATGCCTGCTTAAGTGGATTCCGCTGTTAAGGAATTCTGACGGCCGAGCTCCAGTGATGTCACCTCTCTGCTGTGGTGGGCCCCAGGCTCCTTGCCGGAGTGTCCGAATTGGGTGGGTGGACTGGATTGTCTCTGGTTGGTTTCAGCTCCCGGTCGCTGGCAGGCCGGCAGTCTCCAGCCACCCAGTAGCGCGGGCAGCTTGTGGTCTGTCTTCAGCTGGTGGGTGATCTCTAGCCACACAGTTGCGCGTTCGGTCGCCGGCAGGCGCGCGTTCTCCAGCCGTCAAGACATAGCGTCAGCAGGTGGGCTGGCGCCAGCAGGAAGGTGGTCTCCAGTTGCCCAGTCACACTGGCAGTGGGCCGGCGTTCTCCAGCCAGCCAGTCAGGAGGGCCTGGCCTCTAGTCCCCTGGTTTATCCTGCTAGTCCTGATTTCTCCTGCTAGACCAGATTTCTCCTGAGTGATGCTTCTCGGCAGCTCAAACTGTTCTCTGGGTCTGCCGTTTGTTGGGTGGGGAGGGTGTCTATTGGGAACCCTGGAACTCTATTGTTTTAATTTTTTTCGCTTGCCCATCGCCCCGCACTGGCTAGACAAGTTTCATTTTTGCCGCTGATGGGAAGGGGAGATGAACGTCAGGTGCCTCTAGTTTTCCCCCAGTCTTTATGCAGACTTGCTCTGATTATTCCTCCCGCAAAAGCCTAGGAGATATTTTATGCGAATTCCCCTCTGTATGTGAGATGAGCTGAGAAACACACACCTGTTTTATTCTTGCAATCTGTCAGGGAGTGGTGGTGGTTACTTCAGCTCTCCAAGATGGTGGCTGTTGGTTTCCTTTGTGGAGTTTCTGCTTTGGGGCATAGAAATGTACTGCTAACTTCCCTGTCTGAAATCCCGAATTCAGCTGGGGGCTCAGTGGATGCTCAGCCAGCAGGATTCCACAGAATCCGCAGCAACGTTTCTCCCTGCTTGCTGGTCGCTTCTCGGTGGTGCCTCACCATTTGTAGACACAGGGCAGGTCACGCGGATCAATCAGAATGGATCTCCAGTTGCACAAGTGGCTTGTGTTTGAGACTCAATTACCGGACCTCGGTGGTGGAAATCATTCTTCTAGGTTTCGGTAAACACCCATTTTCCTGTAAGATCCTAACAAGATAGTTTTTCATTGCTCTAACTCGTTATTCACTTGCGCAGTGGCAGGGTACACTGGGTGTGATACACTGTCTTCACAGCCATCTTGCAATGCCGAAATATTAGGATTTGGATGCACCATTTTCTGAAAACTGTTTCAGTACTAGGAAAAAATATGTATTTCAGGTGGATGAATATTTCTGAGAATAATTTTTTAAAAATTGGATTATAAATCCACATACATGAATATGAATGAATTTAGGGAGTGCAAAATAAGACACAAATATTTCATATTTTGAAAAATCTGGAGAGTATATATATATACATATATATATATATATATATATATATATATATATATATATATATATACACACACACACACACACACACAGACATTAAAAACTAGCAATATATATGCCAATCAAAATTCATCGTGAAATTCATATCATCCACAGACCCAAAAATATTCATATACTGAACATGGATTTATGTATAATGTTGTTCAACTAGGAGGCTTACCCATAGGTTGAATTTTCAGTTCCAACAGCATTTAGGAGGAGTGATCTCTTCTCACAATTTGTATTTGCCAAGTCAGTCACCTCACAAAAATGTATGTGTGATACCAGGTACAATTCTATATGTGCATATAAAATTACATGTGCTGAATAGGCTACAGAGAAAAGGAGACAGGAATTCACATATTTGTTAACTTTCAAAACACACGGAGAACTATTTCAACAAAAAAAATGACTAGATTTATAACTCCTACCCTATATAATGCAAAAGGCAATTCCAACTATACACCATGCCTCCTCTGAACTGCTTGTATTTCTATTCTGTTTTGGTTATTATTCTCTATCATATTACGATTAGTAGTCAGAGTCTAGTATGGTAGGGGTTAGAGTCAGGGATTCAGTATTTCGAATGGAAAATTGGAAAATGTATCCAATGTGTATGCAAATATGTGCCACACAAAATCTTCCCACTCCTCCAGAACAATGGCTTGACATTATCTTCGCCCCAAGTAAGACATAATTAGAGGAGAAGAATTAGAAAATCAGTGAATACTTCTCTGGAATGTAATATGATAAGAAGTTCACTACCTTGAAGGTGGTACAGGAGTTTCCAAAAGTAAGGGACAGGGTGAACACTCCATAAACATGGAGCTCTGCTGGCCTAAAGACTTCTTGAGAAATTTCCTCTGAGGTTGGGCACTTGAAACATATGTTGTTATGAGGAGCTTTAGCTTCCTTTGTACTGAGATCATCAAAGCTGGGTCTGCACCTATGTGACCTGTAAAACATAGTTTCTTATTTTCCAATTAACATGAGACACCAGTCCTGAATTTGATCTTTGTAGGTAAACTGTGGCCACTGGGTTCTAAGTGTCTCCCTGTGTGGACTGTGAAGCCATTTGTTCATCCTCCAATTTTCATGGTGTTTCTTGCTGCTGTATTTGCTTATGAAGTAAAAAAAAGATCACCTGGGACACAGTGCTTGAGGGAGTTCTGTCACGTGTGGTGGGTCAGGGTCTGCAAGAGAATATACCAACAATGCTTCTATTCCACATAGCTTTTCCCCTTGACCACAGCAACATAATTCTCAACATTGCCCTGAAACCTCTCTATATAACAAGATACCATTACATATAAGGGTCTGCTGGCTGCACCATGTCAGTCACAAGGCATTTGGAAGCCAATGGAAGATCAACATGGCCCCACCACAGATGTTTTATCACACACCTCCCCTCCTCTGATCTAGGCCCACTACTCAGCAGGCTCCAATTTACTGGCATCTCTGTTATACACCATTTTGATGAAACCTAGTCAATCAAGGCACTGTCTGGTATACTCATGATCAGCAACCGGTTTTCCAAATTTTCTCCAGTGCCACCTGGTCATGGAAATTTCAATAATTTTATTGTATTTATCTAGCCATTTTTCACGGATGAAGATGGAGGCACTGTGGATTTCAATTTGTACAGGAACCATTAAATGATGAGAAACCTCATTTCGATGAATGCTCTGTAGAACTGTTAAAGACAAGGCTTCCCACGGAGTGGCCAAAAAGTCACATGAAATCAGACCCATTGAGGTCTACAATGTGAGGTCCATGTGTGTTTTGACTGTCACCTATGCCTACCAAGTCTTTCAGAAAAAAAAATCATGTGGTATCCTGGCTGAGATTCCCAGTGCTCTGTGGAAAGCCACCCTGGGCCTAGATCTCAGTTTCCAAGGGAGACTCTCATGCGTGCCCTCCTAGAATCCCAACACAATTCATGGCACAAGTTCTCTGAGATCAGATCCAGAATGCACTCTCTAAGTGTAATCACACCAGAGTTCAAGCCCATGTGGACCCAGGCATCTCCTTTAACAGCCACATAATGACCACAATTAAACCAAAACACTCCCACATGGCCCTCATCTTTTTCCATATAGATACTCATCATAACCTCTGGCTGGAGGTTTCCATGAGGGGCACATTCCAAGACAGTGTCCAAAATAAGCTCCCTTGCCCCTCATTTGCCTAAAGTCAGGGTGGCCTGGACATACTTCCTGTGAACCCGGAGTGATCAAATAGGCATGCCGTTAATACTGCACCGCTTCTTCAATTTGAGGCCTACTGAGTTAGAGGTATAGATTCTTTATGTAAATTAGAGTCATGAGAAAACCCAAGCACCTTTGCAGGGCTTTGAAGAACTCAATTGACACAAAGGATCCCTATTCTCACTTGATAGAGGTCAGGAACCTCACAGAGGAAAGCGAGACTTTATCCACAATGACTGGTGTATTTGCCATTTTGGTTTTGGATGCACACATGGGATCTTTCTTTAGATCCATCTAGTGCTGAGAATCTAAGCCACAACCTCACACAGGGCCAAGATGCTAATTCAGACACATCCCTTTCCAAAGCAATTAAGCAAAGAGCCACAGGTGATGCCCAATCATTTCCATTTGAAAACTGTTTACTTCAGGCTTCACAAAGGGGTGGCCAGAGCAAGAACTTCCTGACATTCAGTTCATCAGAACAATATATAAGCAAAATGCCCAAAGCAGGGTTTTTCCACTGAGATTTTCCTGGTCACACTGATATCTGAGTTTTTTGAGATGCTCGCCATTCCCTTCAGCTATCCAGTACATGGCCATGTCACAGAGCTTGGAGGTGGTATATATGTTGGACACAAAACCATGATCCTATTCTGGAGAGTGAACAGAGTTCATGAATAAACCTGGAAATTAGGAATGTATTAGGTTATGCCCATCTTTAAGTAAAGCCGCAAACCATTCATAAATTGGGCAGGATGAAATGGGAAGCTTTCTACTAGACAGGACACATCCATTGATGCACTCTCTTTTCTAATGTCTACAACCACGGACACCATGGGATACACAGACATAGAAACACTCTCCTTTTCAAACGACTTACGAGAAACAGTTCACTCCAAACCAAACAAACCACCTTTTTTTCCTATTCTCACAACATGAGACAAAATCACAAACTCACAACCACACCCACAAAGGCACCTTTTTACCCTAAGTAGGTCTGTGACTCTATGGAGTGTCCTCTGACTGGTGGGCCACACAATGTTCCCCCAAAATGTCCTGTCCTGTCTCAGATATGGTCTCCTTGGCCATCTCTATGAAGTTGTCAGGAGCCAGCGGTGGGCCACTATCTGCTTTTTCAGGAAAGGCCCCTCTTCAGAGCTCTCTTGGTTTTGGCCATTCTAACATCAGTAGGTACAAAGAAAGACTGACTCTGTCCTTGGTAATTCCAAACAAGTGAACCCACTGGGACTGGTACTGGGACTGGCTCTGTGTGCCTGGCTTCCAGGATTCTAAGTTCAGAGAGTTCCATCACCAAGGGAGTAAGGTGAGGTCACTTCCTTCAGGAACCGAATGAGGTCACTGCCTTGGCAAACACTTTATCCTAACAGTTGCTTCCAAGTGTCTCATTAGATGGAGGCTTCCCCTACTTCCTGTGAAACATTCACAAGTTAGAATGGTATATCAACCATAGGAACCCGGTAATAGCTCTCCACACAGGCCTGGTTTGGTCCATCTCCTCTACATTGAGAAGAGAGGTTCTGATTCAGACACATCCCGTCATCCTGACCAGGTATTTTGCCATGGAAGATTACTTTTGCTTTCTCAGGTCCTCCATAGCTGACTACATATTCTCCAGGGATCATTTCTGCATTGAACTTGTGGTTCTCAACAGGTGAAAGATCCCCTACATTCCTGTATTGTAAGACCAACTCTGTCCCTGCTCTTCTTTAAATTTACATTGAGGGAACAGTGTATTGTTAGGGTTAATAAAATGTTTGATTTGGGTTAGAAATCATTCTGCTAGATGAATAATGGTATTGGGAACCTGCGATATTTATAAAAATATAGAGGTGAAATATATAAATGAAAAAAGAAAGTCTAGGTAATTTTGAAGCCCAGAGGGGCAATGGGCCCTTCATTGGGATACTTAGCTTTGATTTACGTTGTGCACAGATATCTCAGATAAATCGATATACAATGGCATAGGACCTTGTTCCTTTTATGATTAAAATTCGAAGAGAACATCCAGTCAAAAAGGGATAGTAAGTAGGATTAGATAGATATTCGGTAGGTTAACAAAGAAGAGTGAGTATAGGATTTGGAACAAAAGTGCTTTAGCAATAGGGTTTGGGTTAAAGTGTGAAAGTAAATATCAGCACACTTGAAGGGTCAGTCACAATGATGAACAGTGGAAAATATGTAGGAAAGCAGATATCAATAGAGATATTACAAAATCAACAAATGGGCCAAGGACCTGAACAGACACTTCTCAGAAGAAGACATACAATCAATTAATAAGTACATGAAAAAATTCTCACCTTCTCTAGCAGTCAGAGAAATGCAAATCAAAACCACCCTAAGATACCATCTCACTCCAGTAAGATTGGCAGCCATTAGGATGTCAAACAATAATATGTGCTAGCGAGGATGTGGGGAAAAGGGTACACTTGTACATTGCTGGTGGGACTGAAAAATGGTGCGGCCATTATGGAAAGCAGTATGGAGATTCCTGGGAAAGCTGGGAATGGAACCACCATTTGACCCAGCTATCGCCCTCCTCGGACTATTCCCTGAGGACCATAAAAGAGCATGCTATAGGGATACCGCCACATCAATGATCATAGCAGCACAATTCACAATAGGCAGACTGTGGAACCAACCTAGATGCCCTTCAATAGATGAATGGATAAAAAATAATGTGGCATCTATACACAATGGAGTATTATGCAGCACTAAAAAATGACAAATTCATGGAATTTGCAGGGAAATGGATGGCATTAGAGCAGATTATGCTAAGTGAAGCTAGCCAATCCTTAAAATACAAATGCCAAATGTCTTCTTTGATTTAAGGAGAGCAATTAAGAACTGAACAGAGGGAAAGAGCATGAGGAAAATATTAACATTAAACTGAGACAAGTGATGGGAGGGAAAGGGAGAGAGAAGGGAAATTGCATGGAAACGGAAAGAACCCTCATCGTTATACGAAATCACATATACGAGGTTGTGAGGGAAAAGGGGGGGAAGGGAGAGAACGGAACAACAACAGATGAGGTAGAGAGGGAAGATGAAAGGGGAGGGGAGGGGGGATAGTAGGGGATAGAAAAGTCAGCAGAATACAACAGTCACTAATATGGCATTATGTAAACATTGTGAATGTGTAACTGATGTGATTCTGCAATCTGTATTTGGGGTAAAAATGGAAATGCATAACTCACTTGAATCAAATGTATGAAAGATGAAAAAAAAATTAAAAAAGTACTAAATTGGCTCATCGTAACAATAAAAAAAGAGATATTACAAAATCAGGCAAAGTATAAAGTGAGTGATATGATTAGATATTTGCAACAGGGTTGATTTTGAATATATAATCTTAGGAAGAAACAAATATGTAGTCACCAATAGGATTGATATTTGAGAGCATTAGGCAACCTGAACATGGAAGTAATCCATGTTCACTTTCCATTTAGGCTTTATTACAATAATAAGTGTGAACTTTGCATTTTGTGTCCAGAATATTACTGTGATAAAATGTATATGTAGATTAGGTGACATGAGTATTTCTTTCACCATTTCTGCGAGTAATATTTTGAAGACATATACATAAGTATTGGTTGTACAAAAAGCTGTACCCTGTGTCTATGAATATACAGATAATGCATGAATAGACCATACTGTGAATAAATAGTATAGCTGGTTCCACTTTAAATAATGGATTGAATTGATATTCACAAAGGAGTGGTCTGAGGCAAAAACCTTCCTGAAATTCAGGGCAACAGAACAATAGGTAAACAAAACGCACAAAGCAGGGTTTCTCCACTGAGACTTTCCTGTTCACACTGATATCTGAGTTTTCTGAGATGCTCGCCTTTCCCTTCAGCTATCCAGTACATAGCCATATCACATAGCTTGGAGGTAGTACATATCTTGGACACAAAACAATGAGGCAATTCTGGAGAGTGTCCAGAATTCAGGATGTAAACAGAAACTTTGAAAGATAGCAGGTGTTTCCCTTCAATAAGGAAAGCTGCAGTCCATTAATAAATCAGGCAGGATGAATGTTGCGAAGCTTTCTCCTAGACAGGACACATCCATTGATGCATTTTCTTTTCTAATGTCTACAACCACGGACAGAGTGGGATACACAGACATAGAAGCACTCGCCTTGTCAAAGGACTTACTAGAAACAGTCCACGCCAATTCAAACAAACAGCCTTTCTTACATCTTCTCAGAACTTGAGAAAAAACCATACACACACCTACACCCACAAAGGCACCTCCTTTGTGGAGTGTCCTCTGAATGGTGGGCCATACTATATTCCCCCAAAATGGCCTGTTGTATCTCAAATCTGGTCTCCTTGGCCAACTCTGTGCAGTTGTCAGGAGCCAGCGGTGAACCAATACCTGCTTTCTCAGAAAGGTCTTTCTTCAGAGCTTTCCTGGCATTTGGCCATTCTCACATCTGTTGGTACTAAGAAAGACTGACTCTGTGCTTGGTAAATTGAAACAAGTGAGACCACAGGGACTGGGACTGCGACTGGCTCTGGGTGCCTCTCTTCCTGGATCCCAAGTTCAGAGAGTTCCATCACCAAGGAAGTGAAGTGAGGTCACTTCCTTCAGGAACAGAATGAGGTCACTGCCTTGGCAACCTCTTTGTCCTAACAGTAACTTCTAAGGCTCCCATGAGATGGAGTCTGTCCCTTCTTTCTGTCACACTTTCACAAGTTAGAATGGTAAATCAACCATAGGCACCTGGGAAGAGCTCTCCACACAGGCCTGATTTGGTCCATCTTCTCTACATTTAGAAGATAGAGGTTGATTCAGACACATCCATTCATCTTGACCAGGTTGTTTACCATAAAAGATGACTTTTCCTCTCTCAGGTCCTTCATAGCTGCCTATATCTTCTCCAGGGATCATTTCTGCATGGACCTTTGATGTTCTCAGAAGGTGGAAGATCCCCTACATTCCTGTATTGTAAGACCAACTCTGTCCCTCCTCTTTTGTAAAGTTAGATTGAGGGAACAGTGTATGTTTAGGGTTAATAACATGTTTGATTTGGGTTAGGAATCTCTCTGCCCCATGAATAATGGTATTGGGAACCTGTGATATTTACAAGAATATATAGGTGAAATGTAAGTATGAAAACAGAAATCTAGGTAAGATTCGAAGTCAGAAGGGCATTGGGTCCTTGAGTGGGATTCTTAGGTTTGAATTATGTTCTGCATATATGTCTCCGACAAATTGAAATACAATGGTTTAGGACCTTATACCTTGGATGATTAATTGTCGAAGAGAACATCGAGTCAAAAAGCAATAGTCAGTAGGATTAGGAAGATAGTCAGTAGGTTTAGAAATAAGAGTGAGTATAGGATTTAGACCAAAATTTCTTTAGCAATAGGGTCTCGGGTAGACATTGAATGTAAATATCAGCATATGTGAAGTGTCAGACACAATGATGAACTGGGGAATATATGTAGGAAAGCAGATATCAATAGAGATATAAGGAAATCAGGCAAAGTATAAACTGAGTGATAGGATTAGACATTTTCAACAGGCTTGAAGTTGAATATATAATCTTAGAAAGAAACAAATATGTAGTCACCAATAGGATTTACATTTGAGAGCATTAGGCAACCTGGATATGGTTGTTTTTAGTAATCTATGCTCACTTTCCATTTAGGCTTTGATACAATCATGAGTATGACCTTTGTTTTTTGTGTCCAGAATATTACTGTGATAAAAAAAGAAATATATATATATATATATATATATATATATATATATATATATATATATATATATTGATAGATAGATAGATAAGGTGACATGTTTATTTCTTCTACCATTTTTGGGAGCAATGTTTTGAAGAGGTATAAATTAGTATTGGGGGAACAAAGAGGTGTACACTGTGTCTATGAATATAGAGATAATGCATTAATAGACCATACTGTGAATAAATAGCATACCTGGTTCCAACTTTAATAATGGATTGAATTGAAATGTGAAAATGTACAGGAAATCTTATATTGATATTCACACATTCATTCCAACCACTTATACATCTAATGGTAATATTAATGTTATGGTTTATATTGAAGAGTGTGTGGGTTTAGCTTCAAAATTGATTATGGAAATCGAAAATAATGTGTTTGGAAAGAAGTCTCATGAAAAGACCAGTCAAGTAACATGGAGGAATACATGTGTTCTGAAGCAGGAAGTGATTAAAAGTGAAACAAATTCCTATAAATTTCTGAACTTGTGAATGAAATATATAACCTATGATGTGCAAAAACTGAAGAAATAGTAATGTACCAGTGTTGAATTAAAATGAATGTCAAAATAGACATCATGTCCCATAGGAATATACTTGCATTGATGTTAAACTGGGTCAGTTACTGTAGAAATATTAGGATTTGTAAGCACCATTGATTGAAGTTAGTTTTCAGCACTGGGAAACAAATATGTATTTCAGGTAGATGATTATTTCTGAGAATAATCTTGTGAAAAGTTGATTATAAATCCACATACATGAACATGAATGAATTTACGGAGTGTATATAAGACAAATATATTTCATATTTTATAAAATCTGTAGAGTGTATGTATATATATATATATATATATATATATATATAGACAAAAAAACACAAAAATTCATTAAAAAGTATCAATATATATATGCCAATCGTAATTCATCATGTAATATATATCACCCTCAGATGCAAAAATATTTATTTTACTAAACATGGGTTTATGTATAATATTGTTCTAATAGGAAGCTCACCCATAGTTTGGATTTTCAGTTCCAACAGCGTTTAGGAGGACTGATCTCTTCTTACAATTTGTTTCTGCCAAGTCAGCCAACTCATAAAAATATACGTGTGATACCAAGTAGGAATCTATATGTGCATATAAAAAGTACATGTGCTGAGTAGGCTACAGAGAAAGGGAGACAGGAATTCACATATTTGTTAACTTTAAAAACGCATGGAGAGAGCTGGGGATGTGGCTCAAGTCGTAGCGCGCTCGCCTTGCATGCGTGCGGCATGGGTTCGATTCTCAGCACCACGTGCAAACAAAGATGTTGTGTCCGCCGATAACTAAAAAAATAAATATTATAGAATTCTCTCTCTCCTCTCTAACTCTCTCTTTAAAAAAAAACACATGGAGGACTATTTCAATTAAAAATTGAGTAGATTTATAAAACCGACCCTTTATCATGCAAGAGGGAAGTCCAACTATACAACATGCCTCCTCTGAACTGCTTGTATTTTCATTTTTTTTGTTTATTTTTCTCCATCATATTAGGATTAGTAGTCAGAGTCTAGTAGGGTATGAGTTAGTGTCAGGGATTCAGTATTTCGAATGGAAAATTGGAAAATGGATCAATGTGTATGCAAATGTGTACTACAAAAAAATTTTCCCACTCTCATTCAGAACAATGCCTTGACATTACCTTCACCCCAAGTAAGACACAATTAGAGGAGAAGAGTTAGAAAATCTTTGAATACATATCTGAAATTGAAAATGCTTAGGGTTCACAACCTTGGAGATTGTAGAGGAGTTTCCAAAAGTAAGGGACTGTGTAAAAACTCTACAAACATGGAGATTTGCCTGCCTAAAGACGTCTGGAGAAACTGTCTCTAGGTTGGGCACTTGAAATATATGTTTTTGTGAGGATCTTTAGCTTCCTTTCCAGTGAGACCATCAAAGCTGCGTCTTCATCTCTGTGATCTGGAGGACATGGTTTATAATTTTCCAATAAACATGAAGCAGCAGTGCTGAATTCTCTCTTGTATGTAAACTGTGGCCACTGGGGGCTAAGTGTCTCCCCATATGGACTGCGAAGCCATTTTATCATCCTCCACTTTTCCTAATGTTTCTTCCTGCTGCACTCGGAGTTTGGTATTTGCTTCACGAAATACAAGGAGTTCAACTGGGACAGAGTGTTGCCGCGAGTTCTGTCACGTGTGGTGGATCAGGGTCTGCAGGAGAATGCACCAACAGGGCTTGTATACCACATAGGATGCCCCCTTGACCATAGCAACCTGATTCTGAACATTGCACTGAAACCTCTCCATATAACAAGTTGCCTTTACATATAAGGGTCTGCTGGCTGCACCATGTCAGTCACAAGCCATTTGGAAGCCAATGGCAGATCCACATGGCCCCACCTCAGATGTTTTATCACACATTTGCTCACCACTGCTCTAGGCCCACTACTCAGCAGGATCCAAATTATTGAGATCTCTGTTCTACACCATTTTCATCAAAACCAGTCAATCAAGGCACTGTCTGGTACACTCGTGATCAGCAACAGGACATCCAAATGTTCTTCATTGCCACCTGGTCATTGGAATTTCAAAAATTTCATGGTATTTATCTAGCCAATTTTCAATTATGAAGTTGGAAGCACTATGGCTTTCAAATCATTCAGGAATCATTCAATGGTGAGGAAGCTCATTTCAATGAAAAATTTGAAGAACTCTCACAGGCAAGGCTTCCCAAAGAGTGGCCTAAAAGTCATATGAATCCAGGCCCATCGAGGTCTACAATTGAGGTCCATGTGTGTTTTGACTAGCAAATATGGCTTCCAAGTCTTTCAGAAAAAAATAATTTGATATCCTGGCTGAGATTCCCAGTGCTCTGTGGAAAGCCACCCTAGGACTAGATCTCAGTTTCCAATGGAGATTCTCATGCATGGCCTCCTAAATTCTTAACACAATTCATGGCAATACTTCTTTGATGATTGATCCAGAACTGAGTGTTTAAGGGGAATGACACCAGAGTTCAAGCCCAGGTGGATCCAGTCATCTCTTCCAACTGCCACACGAATGACTACAATTAAAACCAAAACACTTCCACATGGTCCTCACCTTCTTCCAGAGAGACACTCATCATTACCTCTGGCTGGAGTTTTTCATGTGGGACGCATCCCAAGAGAGTGTCCGAAATAATCTTTCTTGCCCCTCATTTGCCTAAAGTCAGGGTGGCATGGTCACCCTTCCTGTGAACCTGGAGTGATCCAATAGGCCTGCTTCTCCAATTTGAGGCCTACTGACTCTCAGGGATAGATTCTTTAAGTGATTTGGAGTCACAAGAAAACACAAGCACCTCTGCAGTTCTTCAAAGAACTCATTTGACCTAAAGGATCCCTATTCTCACTTGATAGAGGTCAGAATCCTAACAGAGGAAGGCAAGAGACTCATCAACAATGACAGATTTTGGCCATTTTTGTTTTGATTGCACACATGCAATCTATCTTTAGATCCATCATGTGCTGAGAATCTAAGCCACAACCTCATACAGGGCCAAGAGGCTGATTTAGACACATCCTTTTACAAGCAATTAAGCAAAGATCCACAGGTGATGCCCATTCATTTCCATTTGAAAACTGTTTTCTTCAGGCTTCACAAAGGGGTGGCCTGAGGCAAAGACCTTCCTGACATTCAGGACAACAGAACCATAGGTAAGCAAATGAACCAAAGCAGGGTTTCTCCACTGAGAATTTCCGGGTCACACTGATATCTGAGTTTTCTAAGATGTTCCCATTCTCTACAGCTATCAAGTATATGGACATGTCTCAGAGCTTGGAGGTGGTACATATCTTGGAAACAAAACCATGAGACTATTCTGGAGAGTGGCCAGAATTCAGGAAGAAAACAGGAACTTAGGAATTTAGTAGGTGTTGCCCATCCATAAGGCAAACCAAAGTCCATTCTTCAATTAGGCAGGATGAATGCTGGGAAGTTTTCTACTAGACAGGACACATCCTTTGATGCCTTCTCTTTTCTAATGTCTACAACCACGGACACAGTGGGATACTCAAGACTTAGAAACACTAGCCTTGTCAAACGACTTACTAGAAACAGTCCACTCCAACCCAAAAAAACTGCCTTTTCTATCTATTCTCAGAACATGAGAGAAAAGCACAAACTCACTGAACACCCACAAAGGCACCTCCTTAACCCAAGTAGGTCTGTGACTATCTGGAGTGTCCTCTAACTGGTGGGCCATACTATGTTCCCCTGAAATGGCCTGTCCTTTCTCAGATCTGGTCTCCTTGGTCAACACTGTGAAGTTGTCAGGAGCCAGTGGTGAACCAATACCTGCTTTCTCAGGAAAGGCCCCTCTTCAGAGCTCTTCTGCCATTTGACAATCCTCATATCAGTCGGTACCAAGGAAGACTGACTCTGTCCTTGGTAAATCCAAGCAAGTGAGACCACTGGGACTGGGACTGGGACTGGCTCTGGGTGCCTGGCTTCCTGCATCACAATTTCAGATTTTTTGATCACCAAGGAAGAGAGGTGAGGTCACTTTCTTTAGGAACTGAATGAGGTCACTACCTTGGCCACCACTTTGTCCTAACAGTTGCTTCGAAAGGTCCCATGAAATTGAGGCTGCCCCTACTTCCTTTGACACTTTCACAAGTTAGAATGGTATATCAACCATAGGCACCTGTAAACAGCTCTCCACACAGGCATGGTTTCATCAGTTCTCTACATTACGAAAGGAGAGGCTGATTCAGACACATCCCTTCATACTGACCCTGTTGTTTGCCATGGAATATGACTTTTCCCCTCTTAGGTCCTTCATAGCTGCCTGCAACTTCTTCAGGGTATAATTTCTGCATGGTCCTTTGATGTTCTCAGCAGGTGGAAGATCCCCTACATTACTGTATTGTAAGATAAACTCTGTCTCGGCTCTTCTGTAAAGTTAGTTTGAGGGAACAATGTATGGTTAGGCTTAATAACATGTTTCATTTGACTTAGGAATCATTCTGCTTAATGAATAATGGTATTGGGAACTTGCGATATTTACAAGAATATATTTGTTGAAATATAAGTTTGAAAACAGAAATCTAGATAAGATTTGAATCCAGGAAGGGCATTGGGCTGTTGATTGGGATACTTAGCTTTGAATTATGTTCTGCACAGATGTCTCAGATAAATCAATATACAATGGCATAGGACCTTGTACCTTGGATGATTGCTTGTCGAAGAGATCATCCAGTCAAAAAGGGATAGTCTTTAGGATTAGGAAGATAGTCGGTATGTTAGAAAAAAGAGTGAGTATAGGATTTGGACCAAAAGTTCTTTAGCAATAGGGTTTCGGATAAAGAGTGAATGTAAATGTCAGCACATGTGAAGAGTCAGTCACAATGATGAACTGAGGAAAATATGTAGGAAAGCAGATATCAATAGAGACATTAGGAAATCAGGAAAATATAAAGTGAGTGATAGGATTAGTCATTTTCAACAGGGTTGAGGTTGAATATATTATCTTAAGAAGAAACAAATATGTAGTCACCAATAGGATTGATTTGAGAGCGTTAGGCAACCTGGATATGGATGTGTTTAGTAATCCATGCTCACTTTCCATTTAGGCTTTGGTGAAAGGTTAATAAAATAGGTACTTGTTACTTACTGTTTTTCTGTATGCTTAACAAAACACTGTTGAAGTCTTGAGCACTGTTTGCTAATCTTGTTTCCAGAATGTGCTGTCCCCAACTGCCAAACTGCAAATGTATACCCTCACCCGTTTGCACGCAAACCACCCACTTGCCCTGACCCATCAATAAACTTCCCTCCCTGCCCTCTCCAAGAAAAGCATATAAGCTCTGCTTAAGCTGTTCTCATTGCTCTCTGCTCTATTCAAGTGAGCTCTGAGCCCCAGAATGCTGGACCCATAATAAACCATTTACTGTTGCTTGAGACATTCCTCTGGTGGTCTCTTCCTCTGATGCTTGCCCGACCTTTACATCTGGAGGCACGAGCAAGATCCGGCAGCGGCAGATGAAAGATCCCCAAGGGGCTCTTTTCAGGGTAAGTAAGGGAACTCTTTTTGGTTTTAGGTTTCAGGTTAGGGCTTGGCAAAATGGCTATTGGTGATGAGCGTGAGCTCTCTCTGACAGAGGCTGACATACGTGTCACAGAGCCACAGGCCACGTCCCTGGGGGATGCCCCAGAGGACTCAGGAAATCGAGGAACAATAGTCTCCTTGACTCAGTGATATTTTGCTTCGGATTCAGTATTGCCAGCCCATCAGGTTTTGCCGGCTACTCAGTCCTGGCCTCAGTATTGGACGTCCATTGCCTGTCTTTATTGTCTTGTCTTGTCAGTGTAGTGTGTGATTTCTTTCACTGTTTGTGTATCTCTCATTTTGGGACAGAGCACTTCAACACCTCTCTTCCTGACCCTTGATCACTGGACCAAAGTCTGTGCAAGGCCCAGAATCTTTCTTTTTCAGTAAATTGCTGGACCTGGCAGACCCTCTGTGCCTCAGAATGACCCACCTTTGGAGTTGGATAGCCCCTAGAAACATCTACTTCCCACTAATTTGAAACGTCAGAGATTTTGTCTTTCAACCGGGGCCACATAGACATCCAGATCAACAGCCATATATCTTAACATTGCAGGACCTCTGCAAATCTCCTCCTACATGGGTGAAGCCTTTCTTTGTCTCTGCGCCCACTCCTACTCCTTCCACCATGATTCTATCTCACAAACCCTCTGCTCTTCCTCCTCCAACCTCTGTTCTCCCTGAGTCTCAAGACTCTACTGGACTCTCCTACCCTTCTTATCCGCTGCCGTCGTCCACCAACCCCCAACAACCTCTAAGTGATTCCTTTGCTGCTGACTCAGCCTCTCCGCCATTGGAGAAAGCTAGGCCGGCCCAGCGCCCACCAGATGACTCCCCCTTGTCACACACACAGCCCCTCCTTCCCTGGAAAAAGCTGGCCCGGCTAAAAGAACTCAAAGAACTCCCTGGCGTTTTCACACCTGCCTACTTGGGATGACTGCCAACAAATCCTAGGGATTCTCTTCATGACAGAGGAACGAGAGAGAAACTTTCTGGAAGCTAGAAAAAAATATCCTCGGACCAGATGGGTGACCAACACAACTTCCCAACATAATCAAAGCCGGTTTACCCTTGAACTGACCCAACTGGGACCCCGACACCTTTGAAGGTAGGGAGCATCTGTCCACTTATTGCCGGGCCCTAATAGTGGGTTTCCAACCGGCCGCTAGCCAACCAAATAATTTGGCCAAGGTAAGAGAGATTATTCAAGGGCCTGATGAATATCCCTCTATGTTTCTAGAGAGAATTATGGAGGCGTATAGGAGATATACTCCTTTCGATCTTCAGGCAGAGGATCAAAAGACATATGTCATGATGGCCTTCATTGGGCAAGCTGATCTGGATATTAAAAGAAAGTTACAATACTTAGATGGATTACAAGATATGACTTTGAGAGATTTACTCAGGGTAGCCGAGAAAGTATCCTATAAGAGAGAAACAGAGAGAACGAAAGGGAGCAAAGGGAGGATGACAGATGAAAAAGACAGATGAAGGTATTAACTAAGGTCCTGGTCACAACAATAAATAGGCCAGAAATTAAGAAACAGGGAGACAAGAAACGATACCTGGGTCCCCACCAGAGGCCACCCTTGGCCTCAGATCAATGTGCCTACTGTAAAGAAAAAGGACACTGAGCCAAAAAGTGCCCTAGAAAGAGACAGCCACGCCAGACAGCCTTTCTGACTCTGGAGGTTGACTGAGAATGTCGGGGCTCAGATCCCTTCCCCGAGCTCAGGGTAACTTTTGAAGTGAAGGGGACCCCATAAACTTTGAAGTGGATACAGCAGCAGTATACTCAGCCCTTAAGGCCCCACTGGGCCCTCTATCAAATAAAAGGTCTCTAGTTCAAAGGGCTAACAGCAGTAAATATCAGACTTAGACAACTAAGAGGACCATGGACATGGGGAAAGGAAAAATCCAACATTCCTTCCTAGTAATCCCAGAATGCCTGGCCCCATTGATGGGCAGAGATCTGCTCAGTAAGCTCCGGGCCAAAACAACTTTTAACCCCGAAGGCCCCAAAATGAAATTTCTAAATCCTTCATTAAAAACTCCTATAGTCATGGCTTTATAAATGTCAGTCAAAGATGAACATCCAATTTTCACACACCCCAAGAATGATCAAACAGGCAAGCTACCCCAGAAATGGATAACAGATTACCCAGATGCCTGGGCAAAAATTGTTGGGTTAGGACTAGCCATGAAACAACCTCCAAGAACAGTGGAGTTAAAAACCTCAGCCTCCCCAATCAATGTCAAACAACATCCTCTGAGCAAAAATGCTAAAGATGGGTTAAGGCCCCATATTCAGAAATATCTGGCTTTAGGGTCCTAAGGCCCTGTCAATCGGCCTGGAACACTCCCCTGCTACCAGTAAAAAATCCAGGAACTGAAGACTATCCCCGTTCAAGACCTAAGAGAGATCAACAACAGAGTGCAGGACATTCACCCCACGGTAAATAATTTGTACAATCTGCTTATCACTCTGAACCCTGAGTAGAAATGGTATGGACATAAAGATGCTATCTTTTGCATGCCTCTGCATAAAGACAGTCAGTTTCTGTTTGCTTTTGAGTGGGTAGACCCAGAAACCGGAATGTATGGTAAACTAACATGGACTAGACTCCCACAGGGGTTCAAAAACTCCCCCACTCTCTTTGATGAAGCCCTCCACAGAGATGTCAACAACTTCAGAACTATGCACCCCGAAGTCACCCAGCTTCAATACGTGGATGACCTGCTACTGCAGCCAACACCAAGGAAAACTGTGAGTCTGGGAACCAAGCACTATTATGTAAGCTTGCTCAACTCGGGTATAGAGCTCCTTCCAAAAAACCCCAAATTTGCCAGCAAGAAGTAGTCTTCCTGGGCTATTCCCTTAGAGGTGGTAAACGTTGGCTCACTGAGCCCAGAAAACAAATGGTTGTGCAGATACCCCCCCCCCAGCAGCAGACAACACAAAGAGTTTCTTGGGACTACTGGGTTTTGCAGGTTATGGATTCCTGTGTTTGTGTCCTTAACTTCTCCTTTATACCCGCTGTTAAAGGGAGATGCCCAATTCCAATGGACCCCTGAGCACCAGCAAGCTTTTGATAACATCTTACGACACTGGCACTGAAATCCTCAACTTCACTGAGCCAAGCCTGCAATTTCAGAAAGCCCTACACTACGTTAAAAATGTACATCAATTCACACACCTTGGTCCAAAGAAACTGCAGGCATTCCTGAAGGATCAAGAACAGAGTTTTCCACTAACCGACTCACAGCGAAAGGACATAACTGAACGGGTAACAAAACCCTGTCCGTTCTGTCAATAGAACAATTACCCTTCCAAGCTTCCTGTAGGAAAGCGCCTATGAGCAACCAGACCAGGAAATTCTGGGAAGTGGACTTTACTGAAATTTAGCCAGCAAGGTATGGACTTCAATATCTCCTAGTGTTTGTAGATATATTTTCAGGATGGATTGAAGCCTTCCCTACAAAAAAAAAAGGCACAAATGGTGGTAGAAAATCCTGAAAGATATTTTTCTATGATACGGCCTACCTAAGGTAATAGGGTCTGATAATGGACCGGCGTTCATGGCCCAGGTAAGTAAGGGGTTAGCCAGGATCCTGGGGATAAATTGGAAGTTACATTGTGCTTATAGACCGCAGAGCTCAGGACAGGTTAAAAAAATTAATAGAACCATTAAAGAGACCTTAACGAAATTAAGCTTAGAGAGGGCATCAAAGATTGGACTATGCTCCTGCCTTATGCACTGTTTCATGCAAGAAATACTCCCTCTGTTTCTTTGTGTAACCTCACCTCCTATAAAATTCTCTATGGGGCCCCTCCTCCAGTAAGGACCTAACCACAACTCTAAGACCTACCGATCCCTTCCACACCCCCTTGCTTGACAAACTTAAAGCTATTGAAAGAACTCAGGGATACCTGTCAAAACAGCTGGCCACTGCCTACCAACCTGGTGAAGAGGAGACTCCACATCGATATCAAAAAAGAGACTTCATCTACATAAGATGACATCAGGTGTCATCCCTGGAACCCCGCTGGACAGGACCATACCAGGTGCTAATTATAAAACCTACAGTGGTAAAGGTAGACGGAATCACTTCCTGGATCCTAATTCTCATCTCAAGCCTGTGCCCTGTCCAGACACTGGCTTGAAAGTGGAAAAGACTGGTAACCCTTTCAAATTGCATATTTGCCATGTGGATAAGGCTATAGACTCTCCCCTTGGCCACCACTAGTCCTAACCATCATCAGCCCATTCAGCAGCGATGGCTGATCACAAATCCAATTAGACAAGAAGTATGGTCTGTCTCACATACAGCCCCCTTAGGGACCTGGTGGCCAACTCTCCACCCAGATATTTGTCAGCTGGGTATACGTCTTTCCAATTGGGATATCTCTGATGAAGAGGATCCCACTAAAATTCCATTAAATTTCTCCCGTACCATAGATAATGGAAACAAACATTATGGATGTAGGAACACGCAAGCCTGATGCAGGTTGGCTAGCCTAGATTACTATGTTTGCCCGGTGGACTATCAAAGCCACAAACAACAACGGCTGTGTGGGGGAAAAGCCGTCTTCTTCCGTAAGTCATGGGGATGTGAGCATACAGGGGCTGCCTGGTGGAACCCAAACTCCTCATCAAATTCAGTTCACAGCATTGGCCATATTGCCAATTAGACAACCAAAACCGATGGCCCCCAGAGGGGTCTCTAGATCCTCAAATTCTGTGTGACTATTTCAACTTCGGCAAGTGATCAAAAGGATTGAAGAAAATTCCCCTATGTGTAGGCCTTTTCCCTCCTTTGCTCACATCACGAAATATGTTTCTCCAATAGATCCTTCTGCTCCAGATTCTCTGCTGTCACTCTCACATCAACAACCTGATTTCTCCCCTCCAATTACTAGATCAAAACCCCAAACCTCCTCTGGTTCTCAGACCATTGCCCCCATGCTGAGGCAGCAGGTACTGAGGTACCCTTCCACCCACTCACTCCTCTCTTCTCCTGTCAGTGCCCACACCGGGTCCCACCAGGTCCTCTTACCAGCTAACCCAAAGCTCAAACCAGCTGAGGAGTGCCCTCAGACGCCTATCCAAGATGTAATGAAAATGGCCTTTAAAGTTGCTTTGTCATCACTAAAAACAGGTTACTAAGAATTTAAAGTCCCTCACAGGCTTTTTAGATACTCATTCCCGTCTTCCCATCTGCTCTACCTGTTCTACTGCTCAAGTTTTGTTGCCAGGAAAATCCCAAACCCTTTTCCCATTATTCTTTTATATCTCTTTTTCCTCATTCTCAGAACCACAGAACTGCTCTCACCCCCCGCCTTCCCCGTCTTCCCCTCTGTACCAGGCCCACAGAAAAATCTTAAATGGCCTTCTCCAGAAGTCTTCATCGTGGCTGACTTTAGGACTTTCAGCAACAAAGTCTTTATAAAAGAGTTCAGTGTAGATAAACTTCCTCTTTTCGTGTTGCTCTGTTCTACTTGGCCACTGGCTGGAAAAATCAGCCCTTCTAAGCTAGACACCCCCTTACTAGTTTTTCACAAAATATGTGAACAAGGCCTCTGGCCTTGAGCTGAGGCTTCCAGAGATGGCTACATTTCCAAGATAAAGAAGTTACCAACTGGGCTCCATGGTAACAGCTGGCAGGGAGAAAATAAAAGAGAAGAAAAAAGCTCTCCCCCTCCCAGGTGTCCTTAATAAGTTATCTTTCCCAGAGAAGAGGAAAATAAAAACAGAACCAAAAACTGCTTTTTGTGAACTTCTGCAGACTGTGAATTTCTGAGTCTTTTCCCTTACATGTTGGGTACAAAATTCTGAAACTACCTAAACTTGGGATTCAGGGGATTAATTGATTACAACAGAAGCAATGCCCTCTATATCCGGTTGCAACCAAATAGGACTGTTTCCCTATCTTTGGTGCTATCTTAGGTGCCTTGCCTTGTCCATACCTACAACAGTATAATTCTATATACTTAAACATTGTTTATTCATAAAATTATCAACAGATGTGATTAATTATGTAATGGTGCAGATGTTTCCCCGAGTGCTCTATCATGAGGCAGGATCATTTAAATTTCAAATAGGGGGGCATACAACCCGGTTCCGCTGGCAACCTGTATCCTTCACTTTAGCCATCCTATGAGGAATAGTAGTTGCTGCAGAGAAGGGCACAGGAACCACTGCCCTAATCAATGGGACACAACAAATGACCCAATTAGAAGCAGCAATAGACCAAAACTTAAAGATATTAAAAAACCACCATCACAGCTTTACAAGAATCTTTAACCTCTCTCTCTGAAGTTGTTTTACAGAACAGGCGAGGGTTCGACCTCCTCTTCATGAGAGAAGGGGCCTTTGTCCTGCATTGAGGGAAGAATGTTGTTATTATGCCTACCATACTGGAGTTGTAAAAGAATCTATGATTAAATTAAGAAGACGCATTGAAGAGCATCAACAAGAGAGAGAGGCCCAAAAAGGGTGGTTTGAGTCTTGGTTCACAGAGTCCCCCTGGGTAACTATGCTTTTATCAGCCCTGGCCTGTCCATTAATAATCCTCACATTATTGCTAACTGTAGGACCCTGTTTGCTCAACCGTGTAGTTTCCTTTCTCCAAGCTCAAATTGGACAAGTTAAACTTATGGTAATCAGAAATCAATATACGACACTAGCAAACATAAAATGTGACATCCTCAATGATCACTATTATGATTTAATGTAACCAAAAGAAAGTGGGGAATGAAAGGTAAATAAAATAGGTAATTGTCACTTCCAGTTTTACGGTATGCTTAACAAAACACTGTTGATATCTTGAGAACTGTTCGCTAATCTTGTTCCCTGAATGTTCTGTACCAACTGCAAAACTGCAGAATGTACTCCCTCACCCATTTGCACGCAAACTGCCCACTCGCGCTGACCCATCAATAATCTTCCCTCCCTGCCCTCTCCAAGGAAAGTATATAAGCTCTGCTTAAGCTGTTCTCAGGGCTCTCTGCTCTATTCAAGGGAGCTCTGAGCCCCAGCATGTTGGACCCCCATAAACTTTTGGCTGTTGCATTAGACAGTCCCTGGTAGTCTCTTCCTCCGATGCTCGCCTGACATTTACATTGGTAAAATAATAAGTGTGACCATTGCTTCTGTGTCGAAATGTACAAATTATTATTGGGGGTACAAATAGGTGTACCCTGTGATATGAATATAGAGATAATGCATGAATAGACAATACTGTGAATAAATAATATAATGGATTCCAAATTTAATAATGGATTCAATTGATATCTGAAAATATAAAGGAAATCTTATATTGATATACATACATTCATTCCAACCAGTAAAACATCTAAACGTTATATTAGGATTATGATTTATCATGAAGAGTGTGTGAGTTTTCCTTCAAAATTGATTATGGAAGTTGAAAATAATGTGTTTGGAAAGAAGTCTCATGAAAAGACCAGACAAGAAACCTGGAGGAATCCATGTGTTCTGAAGCAGGAAGTTATTGAAAGTGAAACAAATGCCTATAAGTTTGCTAACTTGTGGATGAAATATATATCTTATGATGTGCATAAATTGAAGAAATAGTAATGTAGCAGTGTTGAATAAAAATGAATGTCAAAATACACATCATGTCCCATAGTAATCTACTTGCATTGATGTTAAACTGGGTCAGTTACTGTACAAATTTAGTATTTGTATGCAACGTTAACTAAAGTTAGTTTTCAGTACTGGTAACAAATATGTATTTCAGGTGGATGAATATTTCTGAGAAAAATCTTGTGAATACGTGATTATAAATCCATACACATGAACATGAATGAATTTAGGGAGTGTATATAAGACACATATATTTCATATTTTGAAAAATCTGGAGAGTATATATATACAAAAAACACACATGCAGAGACATTAAATTACCAATATATATGCCAATCGAAATTTATCATGAAATATATATCATCCACAGATGCAAAAATATTTCTTTTACTGAACATGGATTTATGTTTAATGTTGTTCAACTAGGAAGCTCACCCATAGGTTGAATTTTAAGATCCAACAGGGTTTAGGAGGAGTGATCTCTTCTCATAATTTGTATCTGCCAAGTCAGCCACCTCACAAGAATGTACATGTGATACCAGGTAGGATTCTATATGTGCATTTAAAAATACATGTTCTGAATAGGCTACAGGGAAAGGGAGACAGGAATTTATATATTTATTAACTTTAAAAACACAAGGAGAACTATTTCAATTAAAAATTAACTAGATTTATAACACCTACCCTTCATAATGCAAATGGCAAGTCCAAATATACACCATGCCTCCTTTGAACCGCTTGTATTTCTGTTCTGTTTGGGTTAGTTTTCTCCATCATATTAGGATTAGCAGTCAGAGTCTAGTAGTTTATGAGTTAGTGTCAGGGATTAAGTATTTCGAATGGAAAATTGGAAAATGAATCCAATGTGTATGCATATATGTGCTACACAAAAATCTTCCCACTCTCATCCACAACAATGCCTTGACATTAACTTCGCCCCAAGTAAGACACAATTAGAGGAGAAGAGTTAGAAAATCTGTGAATGCATATGTGGAATGGAATATACTCAGGATTTCACAAACTTGGAAGTGGTAGAGCAGTTTCCAAAAGTAAGGCACATGGTAAACACTCCACAAACATGGAGTTCTGCTGGCCTAAAGACTTCTTGATAAACTGCCTCTGAGGTTGGGCACTTGAAATATATGTTGTTGTCAGTAGCTTTAGCTTACTTTCTAGTGAGACCATCAAAGCTGGGTCTGCATCTATGTGACCTGGAGGACATTGTTTCTAATTTTCCAATGAACATGAGGCAGCAGTGCGAATACTCTCTTTGTAGTTAAACTATGGCCACTGGGAGCTAAGTGACTCACCGTGTGAACTGTGAAGCCATTTGGTCCTCCTCCACTTTTCGTGGTGGTTCTTGCTGCTGCACTGGGACTTTGGTATTTTCTTCATGAAATACAAGGAGATCAACTGGGACACAGTGCTGGAGGGAGTTCTGTCACGTGTGGAGGTCATGGTCTGCATGTGAATGCACCAACCAGGATTCTATCCCACATGGGTTGCCCCTTTGTCCATAGCAACCTGATTCTGAACATTGCCTTGAAATCTCCCTATACAAAAAGATGCCTTTACATGGAAGGTTCTGCTGGCTGTACCATGTCATTCACAAGCCATTTGGAAGCCAGTGGCAGATCCACATGGCCCCACCACACATTTTATCACACACCTTCACACCACTGCTCTAGGCCCACTAATTTGCAGGCTCCAACTTACTGGCATCTCTGTTCTACACAATTTTCAAGAAACCTAGTCAGTCAAGGCACTGTCTGATACACTCATGATTAGCAATAGGACATCCAAAGATTCTCCAGTGCCACCTGGTCATGGGAATTCCAAAAATTTCATGGTGTTTATCTAGCCATTTTTTTGAGGATGAAGTTGGAGGAACTGTGGTTTTCAAAAACCATTAAATGTTGAGGAAGCTCATTTCAATGAAACTCTGAAGAACTCTCATAGGCAAGGCTTCCCAAAGAGTTGTCAAAAGGTCACATGAAGCCAGTCCAATTGAAGTCTACAATGTGAGGTACATGTGTGTTTTGACTCTCAGCTATGGCTGCCAAGACTTTAAGAAGAAAATCATGGATTATCTTGGCTGAGATTCCCAGTGCTCTGTGGCCTTGATCTAAGTTTATAAGGGCTACTCTCATGCGTGGGCTCCTAAAATCCCAACAAAGCTCATGGCAATACTTCTCTGAGGTCAGTTTCAGAATTCAGTCTCTATAGGGATTCACACTAGAGTTCAAGCCCAGGTGGACCCAGTGATTTCTTCCAATCGCCACACAAATGACCAAAATTTAAACGAAAACACTCCCATATGGCCCTCATCTTTTCCACATAGACACTCATCATAACCTCTAGCTGGAGGTTTCTATGAGGGGCGCTGGACAAGACAGTGTCCAAAATAAGCTCCCTTGCCCGTCATTTGCCTAAAGTCAGGGTGGCCTGGAAACCCTTCCTCGGAACCAGGAGTGATCAAATAGGCCTACCATTATTACTGTTCCACTTCTCCAATTTGAGGCCTACTGACTGTGGGGTTTAGATTCTTCATGTGGATTGGGGTCATGAGAAAACCCAAGCACCAATGGGCTAGACTCTGAAGGGCTTTGAAAAACTCATTTGACCCAAAGGATTCCTATTCTCACCTTATGGAGGTCAGGAAACTTACAGAGGAAGGCGAGAGACTTCATCCATAATGAGTACTCTTTTGGCCATTTTGGTTTTGGATGCACACATGGCATCTTTCTTTAGATCCATCAGGTGCTGAGAATCTAAGCCACAGCCTCACACAGGGCCAACAGGCTGATTCAGACACATCCCTTTCGAAATCAATTACTCAAAAAGGGACAGGTGATGCCCATTCATTTACATTAGAGAACTGTTTTATTCAGGCTTCACAACGGGGTGGCCTTAGGCAAAGACCTTCCTGACATTCAGTGCTATAGAACAATAGGTAAGCAAAAGTCCCAAAGCAGGGTTTCTCCACTGAGACTTTCCTGGTAACATTGATATCTGAGTTTTCTGAGATTCTCGCCATTCCCTTCAGCTATCCAGTACATGGCCAAGTCACAGAGCTTGGAGGTGGTACCTATCTTGGTCACAAAATCATGAGCCTATTCTGGAGAGTGGCCAGAATTCAGGAAGAAAACAGGAACTTAGGAAGATTTCAGGTCTTGCCCACAAATAAGGCAACCCTCTGTCCTTTTATAAATTGGGCAGCGTGAATGTTGGGAAGCTTTCTCCTAGACAGGACACATCCATTGATGCATTTTCTTTTGTAATGTCTACACCCACGGACACAGTGGGATACACAGACATAGAAACACTTGCCTTGTCAAATGACTTAATAGAAACAGTCCACTCCAAACCAAACAAACCAACTTTCCTACCTATTCTCAGAACATGAGACAAAACCACAAACCCACACTCATTCCCACAAATGCACCTCCTTCCCCCAAGAAGGTCTGTTACTAACCGGAGTGTCCTCTGCCTGGTGAGCCATTCTTTGTTCACCCGAAATGGCCTGTCTGTTCTCAAATCTGGACTCCTTGGCCCACTCTGTGAAGTTGTCAGGAGCCAGCTTTGAGCCGCCACTACCTGCATTCTCACTGAAGACACCTCTTCAGATTTTTTCTGGCATTTGACCATCTTCACATCTGTAAGTACCAAGAAAGACTGACTCTTTCCATGATAAATCCAAAAAAGTGAGATCTCTGTGACTGTTACTGGGCCTGGCCCTGGGTGCCTGGTTTCCGGGATCCCAAGTTCAGTGAGTTCCATCACAAAGAAGTGAGGTAGGTCACTTCCTTCATGAACTGAATGAGCTCACAGCCTTGGAAAACACTTTGTCCTAACAGTTTCTTCCTAAGGTCCCATGAGATGGAGGCTGCCCCTACTTCCTGTGACACTTTCACAAGTTAGAATGGTATATCAACAATAGGTACTGGGAGAGAGATCTCCACACAGGGTTGGTTTGGTCCATTTTGTCTACATTAAAATGTGAGAGGCTTATTCAGACACATCTCTTCATCCTGACCAGGTTGTTTGCCATGGAAAATGACTTTTGCTCTCTCAGGTCCTTCATAGCATTCTATATCTTCTTCAGGGATAATTTCTGCATGGATCTTTGAGATTCTCAGCAGGTGGAAGATCCCCTATATTCCTGGATTGTAAGACCAACTCTATCCCTGCACTGCTGTAAAGTTAGATTGAGGGAACAGTGTATGGTTAATGTTAATATCATGTTTTATTTGCGTTAGGAATCATTCTGCTGGATGAATAACGGTATTGGGAACCTGAGATATTTACAAGAATATATAGGTGAAATATAAGTATGGAAACAGAAATCTAGGGAAGACTTGAAGCCAAGTAGGACTTTGGGCCCTTGAGTAGCATACTTTGCTTTGAATTATATTCTGCACAGATGTCTCAGATAAATTGATATACAAAGAAATAGGATCGTATACACTAGATGATTGAATAACATACAGAATATCCAATAAAAAAGGGATAGTCTGTAGGATTAGCAAGATAGTCAGTAGGTTTAGAAAGAAGAATGAGTATAGGATTTGTACCAAAAGTTCTTTACAAATAAGATTTCGGGTAGAGAGTGAATGTAAATGTCAGCACATGTAAAGAGTCAGTCACAATGACGAATTGGGGAAAATATGTAGGAAAGCAGATATAAATAGAGACATTAGGAAGTCAGTAAAAGTATGAAGTGTGTAATTGTTTAGACATTTTCAACGGTTTGAGTCTGAATATATAACCTTAGGCAGAAACTAATATGTTGTCACAAATTGGATTGACTTTTGAGAGCATTAGGTAACCAGGACATGGATGTTTTTATTAATCCATGCTCACTTTTTATTTAGGCTTTGGTAAAATCATAAGTGTGACCTTTGCATTTTGTGTCCAGAATATTATTGTGATAAAATGTATATGTAGATCAGGTGACTTGAGTATTTCTTCCACCATTTCTGTAGCAATATTTTGTAGATGTATAAATTACTATTGAGGGTACAAATAGGTGTACCCTGTGTCTATGAATATGCAGATAAATGCATGAATAAACCATACTGTGTGTAAATAATATAACTTGCTCTACTTTAAATAATGGATTGAATTGATATCTGAAAATATAAAAGAAATCTCATATTGATATACAATCATTCACTGCAACCAGTTATACATCTAATGGTAATATTATGGTTGTGGTTTATCCTGAAAGGTGTGTGAGTTTTGTTTCAAAAGTGATTATGGAAATCAACAATAATGTGTTTGGAAAGAAGTCTCATGAAAAGAATAGTCAAGAAACCTGTAAGAATACATGTGTTCTCAAGAAGGAAGTGATTGAACATTATATATCATACTATATATAATGTGCATAAACT
Organism: Callospermophilus lateralis; assembly: GCF_048772815.1. NCBI lineage: Eukaryota > Metazoa > Chordata > Mammalia > Rodentia > Sciuridae > Callospermophilus > Callospermophilus lateralis. The sequence goes on along the minus strand of NW_027514349.1, from coordinate 278,486 downwards.
GCAGAAATAGTAATGTACCAATGTTGAATAAAAATGAACATCAAAATACACATCATGTCCCATAGGAATCTAATTGCATTGATGTTAATCTGGGTCAGTTACTGTAGAAATATTAGGATTTTTATCCACCATTCACTGAAGTTACTTTTCAGTACTAGGAAAAAAGTATGTATTTAAGTTGGATGAATATTTCTGAGAATAATCTTGTGAAAATTTGATTATAAATCCACATAAATCACAAAACATTATAAACACAAAAGTCACATGGACATTAAAATCTAGCAATATATATGCCAATTTAAATCCATCTTGAAATATATATCATCCACTGATCCAAAACTATTTATTTAATGAACTTGTATTTATGTATAATGTTGTTCAGCTAGGAAGCTCCCCCATAGATTGAATTTTCTGTTCCAAATCAGTGTTTAGGAGGAGTGATCTCCTAAATGTGTATGCAAATATGTGCTACACAAAAATCTTCCCACTCTCATCCAGAACAATGCCTTGATATTACCTTCACCCCAAGTAAGACACAGTTGGAGGACATGAGTTAGAAAATCTGTGAATACATATCTGGAATGTAAAATGGTCAGGAGTTCACAACCTTGCAGGTTGTAGAGGAGTTTCCAAAAGTAAAGGACAGGCTTGATAGACCCAACCTGATCTTTTATTAGAATTGGGAGCCATCTTGCCAGAAAGCCATGAAAAGATAATTTGGGCTTTACTATAAATTACTGCAAATTCTGAACCTGCTTGGAATGCCTGTCCGTGCCTTGAACTCATCCATGCCTGGCTCTCTGACCAGATAACAGTGCTCTCTGAAACATTAGTGACACCTAATAAATATTGGCCTTCCCAGGCCAGACAACGACCCTCTCTGAGTCTCTAATGGTCCTCATAATTTCTGATGTTGGGGCCAGCAAAAAAAATGTAAACTACCATCAGTGTGATGCTTTCAAAGTTCTGTTATCTGTAACCCCCTTTTTGTGTAACTTTCTGGGCTATATAGCTGGGCTGTAGTAAAGGTGGTGTTGCTGTCTTGTTCCCGCCATTTTTGGAGGGAGAGGCAGCCTGGCCAGTTTTAATAATAAGCCTGCCTTAATTTGATTTTAATTGGAGTCACTGGTCTTTTCTTGCATCCTATTCCAACATTTTGGAGTTCCCCAGTGAGATGACCCTGCCCGACCAGATCACAAGACCAGACTGCTGAAAATTCTGAAGCTGGCCTTCCCTCCAGGGCTACGGGCTGGGGAGCCACTCTAGGGGGTGCACAACTTGAGATGTTCCAAGGCCTTGGAGTGAGCCGTCGGTCTGGGGAGCACTGCAGTGAACCACCGCACTGAAACTATTAGCAAGTACCTGGTGGAGGAGGCCTCCATAGGTAAGTGGCACCTTGATAACATCTTATATCTGGTTAAGGGAGATCTCTTCTAATGACAGAGAGGTGGCCTGGGGAGGCTCACATTCACTCCTGTCCAGGATAGTAATGAGAATCGTTCTGTCCTCTGTTCCGTTCTGTAGGGAATTCCTCTGGAAGGTTAGAGAGGTGCCGAGGGACACGCATGCGCTCCTACCCCAGAGCTTTAGCAAGACGTTGAATTGCTCATCTGTTTTTCTGTTTTGGCACCGGGATTCTGTTTTTTTTTTTTTTTTTTTTTTTTTTTTTGTGTGTGTGTGTGTGTGTGTGTGTTTTGTTCTGTGTTCTATATGTTTTTTGTTTGTTTGTTTTTGTGCGTTTTGTTTTGTGATTTCTGTGATAAAATCTTAAGGATATTGAACGTGAAAATGGGTAACAAAGCAAGTAAGCCTGACACCCCTTTGGACTGTGTTTTAAGGAACTGTGATGAACTTTACCACCATTTGTTAAGCAGAATGAGAGAAGGCCCTAGCTGGCTGCCTGGAGCACACCCAGTGCAGATGGTAATGCCTGCTGGGGAATGAAGAACTGAGTATCTCCCAGTATCTGCCGAAGCCCTGTTGCTTCAGGGAATTCCCTCCTTTGTTCCCTGCACTGCAAGGATAATGCCACCTCTGTCTTCTTAAAAAAAGAGAAAAACAAAAAGGGGACACTAAATGCAGTAAAGTCGCCATGGAGACACTTTATTTTATATTTCAGGTAGCTCCTCTGTGAAAACATTTGGTCCCCTTGTGGGGACATCTGTGGTGCCACTGGAGAAGGAGATTTTTCTCTTATTTGCTCTGTTTTAAAGGGTTCTGTCTGTCAGCCATTGTCTGGAGTTCATTTCTGTCTGTCTTGTGCCTTTTTTCTAGCCCTTTAAGACATGTGCAATAATGTGTTAATATTATAAATTGTTTCTTGGAAATGATCTTAGCTGAATATGTGTCTAAATGATGATGTTTCATTGTACCAATCTGGTATCTGAATGGGTTTTTGAAGCATTCCATAATCTTGCAGTTAAAAGTCGGGTTTAGGTATTTGTTTAGTTCATGGTTTCAGATAATTCATGCCAGAGAACTTAAATACTTAGGATGGAAAATAAAGAACTCTACTTCCAAGTTGGCAAGTAACTTCCCAATCATTCAGTCTTTTTTTCACCAATTTTAAATTAGGTAGCCTGGGAAAATGTCACTGTGTGTACCAGTGCATTAATTTGGACAAGGATACTAAATCATAGTATGATATCTGTTGACAAAACAACTTGTAAAGATATAAAATTTTGTGAATTGTATCTTAAACTTGTATCATAATTTTCAACATCCTAACATGAAAATTATGGTTAAAATACCTTAGGCCTAAGGTTTCTGCTCAGAATAGCCTTTTTTCCTTCTTCTTCCAGACCTCAGCCAGGACTTATTTTGAAATGCAAATGAAAGAAGCCTGTAAGCTTAGTAGGAGACTTATTTGAGGCCTAAGGGAAAAAAAAGGTAAATTGTATGGTATTTACCAATTACTGGCCAGTCATTTTTCTAGGACTCATAATTTTTTCCTTAGGTTCTTTATTTATTTTTTGAGCTCATGATTTTGCTCCTACAGACCTAGGTTAATGTTTTTCTGATCAGTAATATCTTTGACCAACTGTGGAATTTTTAAATCATTGCAATGGAGATTTCACCTGTGAAAAGCTACAAGGCCTTCACTTTTATTATGTGTGCACAATTTGTTATGTGTTGTATGTCTATATATATATATATATATATATATATATATATATATATATATATATATCCATATATCATATATATGATACACAAATTAACTTATATAAGGAGCACTCATATTAAAAAGAACTCATAAAAACAATTTTAAAATGTGGATCCAAAGATCTTTAATTCACGTGATTTAAATGTTTCAATTTAAATTGGGTAAACAGATAAATATAAATGTCTTTAAATTTAAGCTTACAAGTTTTTCTAGGTGTTCAAAAATCTAATAAACTATTAATGTCTACAAAAGGTCTAATATGCCTTTGTTCCAGGACTTTTCTTTCAATCAAAAAAATGGTTTACAGTGTTCAAAAAATTTGTCTAATATTTTGATAAATAAGTAAAGTAAATTTGATATGGGATTACTCATTCATGAGTACTTTTGTTTGATATCTGATTGATATACTAAGGTCTGTATAAGTTTGTACTAAAGTCTGTATAAGATTGTAAAAATCAGTCATGTGTAAAAGAGACAAAAATTTCTTAAACATAAGTTTACCCATAACATTAAGTTTATTAAGATTTAAATTTTCTAGAGCAAGCAACCATAAAAATTAAACAAATGTTTAAATAAGAACTGTTATTTTAGAGCACTGTACTGCCATTTCTTTAAAAGCTAAACTTGGTTAATGCAGAAACTTCAATGCAATTGTGATGCTATTAATGTGCTCATATTTTCCAGTTATACAACTCTATAAGGTAGAAACTTTAAAAGAGCATTATATCAAGCAGGTGTTCTGAAGTTGTATGGTAAATAAAATATATATTGGGGATTTATTTACCTGTTATCAATAATATATGTAAAGTTTTATGTTACTTTTTACATTGTGGAACAATTTAAATGTATTTTTAAGTTAATGAGACCCTAATCTATGTAAAGGTTAAAATCTTTCAGCCGTACTTTAATTCATGTTTTAAATGTGATATCATATGGTGTGAGCTAATGTTCATGTGACCTCAAACAATTTATGTAAACTTTGTAAAATGATATTTAAAAAAAAGATCAGCTTGAGAACTAAAGCATTTAAGATTTATAAGGAGCCCTGCTTACCTGAGATAAGACTCTTTGTCCCATCTTACTACATGTGAGAATGACTACGAAAGCAGTAGGTCAGATTTTATTTCATTTAAAGTTATGTTCAAATTTTTTTTTTCTGTCAAGATTACTAGGATCTCAAAAAGGTGATATAAAATATAACTCACCAAAAAATTCAGGGTAGCTATTACATGAACTAAGTATTTTTACTCTTGTTAAAAAATTTTATTTTTTAATTTCTTTTTAAGTGATCTAAAGATTCCCTGTTGGTGTTTTACAGAAGTGTTGCTTTAAGAACACAACATGGGTTAATTTAAGAAAATAAGTCATCAACTACAAGACAGACAGAATAATAAGATCCCAATTAATAAAATATAAATAATTATAAACTTATAGACATTAAAGTGCAGTACTCTTAATATATGGCTGTTAAAATTTATTTGCTGGTTGTTTCAGATTAGGATTGAAAATTAAAGTTAAATGAAAAGGGCCAAAAAAAAAACAATATTTGACTCTTGCCCTTTGAGTCAGTCTGAATCCAGGGAACAGGGGACTTCTCTATGAGCTTTGCAACTCTGGGCCACATAACCTCCCGATCAGGGAGATTAATGAGACCACTGGAGAACAGAAAGCCAATCAGTGCATTTGCTACAAAGAGGAGAGTCATCAGGAAAGGGAGACATCCCTGATGCTTCTGAGGGAAGCCACATGGTCAAGCAAGACCTGAACCCACCTAGCTCAAATTGCACTAGCAGAACTGAGAAGCTGCTCTCAAGTTTCCCAAGGAATGACTCCCATAAAAGCTCAGCTGACTGCTAACAATAGATAGAAACAAAAGTCATTTGACTGCTTCATCTTAAACACTTAGCAAAGACAGTTAAAACCAAAATACAGCCATTCCTGGGCATTTTAAATAATAATAATAATAATAATAATAATAATAATAATAATAATAATATTTTAAGGTATACACTTTATGTTAGCCTCCCAAAATAAGTAAAACTGTTGGCTACAAAGACTATCAAGAGGAGCTGCCAGAGGCAGAAGTTTTTAGTTTAAGGCCTACAGATATTCCTAACCTACAGGTAGGCTTGGTGTTTGCTAGTACGATTATCCAGCCCTGAGTAACAGAATTAAATGTTTCTCTATTAGACACAGAGGTCATACTACTGAAAGGATTTTGCAAAATCAGATGACATTAAATTATTAAACTGTATATTATTGGGAGGGACAACTGTAACACTTAAAGTTAAATATTAAGTTGACAGTCCTGATAATTGGGGATATTAAAGACTGGTGAGGGTACTTCATACAGTGACATGATCCAGCTACTGCAACATTTATTCAATACTCATGTTTTTTGTTTCTCTCATAGAAGAACCCATCCCCAGATGACTTTACAACCTGTTCTTCCTCAACAAGACTTCAAAAAGAACTGACTTCTAAAAGGCAACTCATATTCCTCAACTGACTTCAAAAAGGCAACTCATGTCTCTCACGCCATGCACACTCATGTCACCCTCTCTCAGCTGAGAAGAAGGCAAAATGAGAGACGACTCTCCACTTACACCAATGGAGCCCAAAATAAATAGACTATCAATATAAGTAATTAATTAAGTCAGGTAATATCAGGGAGACTGGTTTTCGGTGAGTTCTAAAAATTTGGAGACTGTTAACTGAGGGATTAAAATTTCCTCAGTGCTTTTCCACTAACCTATCAAGGATTACAAAGGGACACATAAGAAAAGGGGGGAATGATAGACCCAACCTTATCTTTTATTAAAATTGGGAGCCATCTTGCAACAAAACCATGAAAAAATCATTTTGGCTTTACTGTAAATTACTGCAAATTCTGAACCTGCTTGGAATGACTGCCCGTGCCTTAAACTCACCCGTGCATGGCTCTCTGACCAGATAGCAGCCCTCTCTGAAACTTTGTCACACCTCATAAATATTGGCCTTCTGTGGCCAGACAATGACCCTCTCTGAGGCTCTAATGGTCCTCATAAATTTTGATGTTGGGGCTAGCAAAAAAAAAAAAATGTAAACTCCCATTAGTGTGATGCTTGTCAGAGTTCTGTTATCTGTTACCCCATTTTTGTGTAACTTTCTGGGCTGCAAACCTGGGCTGTAGTAAAGGTGGGGTTGCTCTCTTGCTCCCGCAATCTTTGGAGGGAGAGGCAGCCCAGCCAGTGGAAATAATAAGCTTACTTTAATTTGATTTTAACTGGAGTCAGTGTTCTTTTCTTACATCCTGGTCTAAGAGGTAAACACTCCACAAACATAGAGCTCTGCCGGCCTAAAGACTTCTTGAGAAACTGCCTCTGAGGTTGGGTACTTTAAATATATTTTGTTGTCAGAAGGTTTAGCTTCTTTTTTATTGAGACCATCAAAGCTGGGTCTGCATCTATGTGAATGGAGAGCATGGTTTCTTATTTTCCAATGAACATGAGGCAGCAGTGCTGAATTCTCTCTTGGTAGGTAAACTGTGGTCACTGGGGGCTAAGTGTCTCCCTGTGTGGAATGTGAAGCCATTTGATCATCCTCCATTTTTGTGGTGTTTCTTGGTGCTGCACTGGGAGTTTGGTATTTGCTTCACGAAATACAAGGAGTTCAACTGGGACACAGTGCTGGAGGGAGTTCTTTCACGTGTGGTGGGTCAGGAACTGCAGGAGAATGCACCAACCAGGCTTCTATTTCACACAGCTTTTTCCTTGACCATACCAACCTGATTCTGAACATTGCCTTGAAACCTCTCCATATAATAAGATGCCTTTACATGTAAGGTTCTGCTGGATGCACCATGGCAGCCAAAATGCATTTGGAAGTCAATTGGAAATCCACATGGCCCCACCTCAGATATTTTATCACACGCCTGCACACCACTGCTCTGGGCCCACTACTCAGCATTCTCAACTTACTGGCATCTCTGTTCTTCACCATTATCATGAAATCCAGTCAATCAAGGCACTGTCTGGTACACTCATGATCAGCAACAGGAGATCCAAAGGTTCTCCAGTGCCACCTGGTCATGGGAGTTTCAAAAATTTCAGGGTATTTATCTAGCCACTTTTCAAGGATGAAGTTGGAGAAACTGTGGGTTTCAATTCATTCAGGAACCATTTAATGTTGAGGAACCTCATTTCAATGAATGCTCTGGAGAACTCTCAAAGGCAAGGCTTCCCAAAGAGTAGCCAAATAGTCACATGAAGCCCAGCCCATTGAGGTCTACAATGTGAGGTCCATGTGTGTTTTGACTCTCAACTATGCCTGTCAAGTCTTTCATAATAAAATCATGTGATATCCTGGCTGAGATTCCAAGTGATCAGTCGAAAGCCACCCTTGGCCTAGATTTCAGTTTCCAATGGCGACTCTCATGCGTGGCCTTCTAAAATCGCAACACAATTCATGACAATACTTCTCTGAGGTCAGTTCCAGAACTCAGTCTCTAAGGTGAATCATACCAAAGTTCTAGCCCTGGTGGATCCAGTCATTTCTTCCAACCACTACACAAATGAACACAATTAAAACCAAAACACTCCCACATGGTCCTCACCTTCTTCCATATAGACACTCATTATAACCTCTGGCTGGAGGTTTCCATGAGGGGCGCAGCACAAGACAGTATCCAAAACAAGCTTCCATATCCCTTATTTGCTTAAAGTCAGCTGGGCCTGGACACCATTCCTGTGAACCAGGAGTGATAAAATAAGCCTGGCCTTAATACTGCTCTGCTTCTCCAATTTGAGGCCTACTGACTGTCAGGTATAGATTCTTAATGTGATTTAAAGTAATGAAAAAACCCAAGTTCATATGGGCTAGCCTCTGCAGGGCTTTGAAGAACTCATTTGACCCAAAGGATCCCTAGTCTCATTTGATGGAGATCAGAAACCTATCAGAGTAAGGCAAGATACTTCATACACAATTACTGATATTTTTGCCATTTTGGTTTCGGAAGCACACATGGGATCTTTCTTTAGTTCCATCAGGTGCTGAGAATCTAAGCCACTGCCTCACACAGGGCCAAGTGGCTGATTCAGACACATCCCTTTCCAAAGCAATTAAGCAAAGATACACAGGTGATGCCCATTCATTTCCATTTGAAAACAGTTTTCTTCAGGCTTCACAAATTGGTGGCCTGAGGCAGAGACCTTCCTGACTCTCAGAGCAACAGAAAAATAGGTAAGCAAAAGGCCCAAAGCAGGGTTTCTCTACTGAGACTTTCTTTGTCACACTGATATCTGAGTTTTCTGAGATGCTTGCTATTCCCTTCAGCTATCCAGTATATGGCAATGTCACAGAGCTTGGAGGTGGTACATATCTTGGACACAAAACCATGAGCCTACTCTGGAGAGTGGCCAGAATTCAGGAAGAAAACAGGAACTTCGGAAGATAGTAGGTGTTGCCCTTCCCTAAAGCAACCTGCAGTCCACTCATAAATTGGGCAGGATGAATGTTGGCAAGCTTTCTACTAGACAGGACCCATCCATTGATGCATTATCTTTTATAATGTCTACAACCACGGACACAGTGGGATACACAGGCATACAAACAATCACCTTGTCAAATGACTTACTATAAACAGTCCACTCTAAAGCAAACAAACCGCCTTTCTTGCCTATTCTCAGAACATGAGACATAACCACAAAATCACAATCACACCCACAACGACATCTCCTTTATTCAAGTAGGTCTGTGACTAATTGGAATGTACTCTGAATGATGGGCCATACTATGTTTCCTTGAAATGGCCTGTCCTTCTCAGATCTGGTCACCTTGGCCAACACTGTGAAGTTTTCAGGAGCCAGTGGTGAGCCACTACCTGCTTTCTCATGAAATCCCCCTTTTTAGAGCTCTCTTGGCATTTGGCAATCCTCACATCAGTAGGTACCAAGGAAGACTTACTCTGTCCTTGGTTATTCCAAACAACTGAGCCCACTGGGCAAGAAACTGGGACTGACTCTGGGTGCCTGGCTTCCTGGATCCCAAGTTCAGAGAGATCCGTCATCAAGGAAGAGAGGTAGGTCACCTCATTCAGGAACTGAATGAGGTTACTGCCGTGGCAACCACTTTGTCCTAACAATTGCTTTCAAGGGTCCCATGAGATGGTGGCTGCCCCTACCTCCTGTGACACTTTCACAAGTTAGAATGGTATATCAACCATTGGCACCTGGGAACAGCTCTCCACACAGGCCTGGTTTGGTCCATCTTCTCGACATTAAGAAGAGAGAAGCTGTTTCAGACACAACCCTTCATCCTGACCAGGTTGTTTGCCATGGAGGATGAATTTTGCTCTCTTAGGTCCTCCATAGCTGCTTACAACTTCTCCAGGAATCATTTCTGCATGGACCTTTGAGTTTCTCAGCATGTGGAAGATCCCCTATATTCCTGTATTGTAAGAACAACTCTATCCCTGCTCTTCTGTAAAGTTAAATTGACTGAACAGTGTATGGTTAGGTTAACTAACAGGTTCGATTTGGATTAGGAATCTTTTTGCGGGATGAATAATGGTATTGGGAAACTGCGATATTTACAAGAATATATAGGTGAATTATAAGTATGAAAACAGAAATCTAGCTAAGATTTGAAGCCCAAAAGGGCATTGGGCCCTTGACTGGGATACGTAGCTTTGAATTATGTTCTGCACTGATGTGTCAGGTAAATCGATATACAATGGCTTAGGTCCTTGTACCATGGATGATTAAATGTAGAAGAGAACTTCCAGTCAAAAGGGATAGTTGGTAGGATTCGGAAGATTCTCGGTAGGTTTAGAAAGAAGAGTGAGTATAGGATTTGGACCAAATGTTGTTTAGCAATAGGGTTTCTGGTAGACAGTGAATGTTAATGTCAGCACAAGTGAAGAGACAGTCACAATGATGAACTGGTAAAAATAGTTAGGAAAGCTGATATCAATAGAGACATTACGAAATCAGGCAAAGTATAAAGTGAGTGATAGGATTAGATATTTTCAACAGGGTTGAGTTTGAATATATAATCTTAGAAAGAAACAAATGTGTAGTGACCAATAGGATTGACATTTGACAGCATTAGGCAACCTGGACATGGATGTTTAGTAATCCATGCTCACTTTTCATTTAGTCTTTGCTAAAATCTTAAGTGTGACCTTTGCTTTTTTTGTCCAGAATATTACTGTGATAAAACGTATATGTAGATCAGGTGACATGACTATTTTTCCACCATTTCTGGCAGCAACATATTCAAGACGTATAAATTAGTAATGGGGGTAAAAAGAGGTGTACCCTTTGTCTATGCATATAGAGATAATGCATGAATAGACCATACTTTGAATAAATAATATATCTGGTTCCGACTTTAAATAACGGATTGAAATTATATGTGAATAAATACAAGAAATCTTATATTGACATACAAACATTCATTCCAACCAGTTATATATCTAATGGCCACATTAAGGTTATGGTTTATCATGAAGGGTGTGTGAGTTTTGCTTCAAAAGTGATTATGGAAATCTAAAATAATGTGTTTGGAAAGAAGTCTCATGAAAAGACCAGTCAAGAAACCTGGAGGAATACATGTTTTATGAAGCAGGAAGTGATTGTGAAACAAATGCGCATAAATTTGTGAACTTGTGGATGAAATATATATATATCCTATGATTTGTAAAAATTGAAGAAATAGTAATGTACCAGTGTTGAATGAAAATAAACGTCAGAATACACATCATGTCCCATACGAATCTACTTGATTGATGTTAATCTGGGTTAGTTACTGTACAAATATTAGGATTTGTAAGCACCATTTACTGAAGTTAGTTTTCAGAACTATGAAACAAATGTGTATTTCAGGAGGATGAATATTTCTGAGAATAATTTTGTGAAAAGTTTATTATAAATCCACATTTTTGAACATGAATGAATTTAGGGAGTGTATTTAAGATACATACATTTCATATTTTAAAAATCAGGACAGTATATATATTCATAATTATATATATGTGTATATACATATATATGTGTGTATATATATATATATATATATATATATATATATATATATATATACACACACACACAAAACACACACACAGACATTAAAATGTAGGAATATATACGCCAATCGAAGTTCATCATAAAATATATAGCATCCACAGATGCAAAAATATTTATTTTACTGAACAAGGATTTATGTGTAATGTTGTTCTACTAGGAAGCTCACCCATAGTTTGAATTTTCAGTTCCAACAGCATTTAGAGTAGTGATCTCTTCTCACAACTTGTATCTGCCAAGTCAGTCACCTCACAAAAATGAACGTGTGATACCAGGTAGGATTCTATAAAGCATATAAAAATACATGTGCTGAATAGGCTACAGAGAAAGGCAGACAGGCATTTACATATTTGTTAACTTTAACAACACATGGAGAACTATTTCAATTAAAAATTGACTAGATTTATAACACCTACCATTTATCATGAAAAAGGCAAGTCCAACTATACCCCACGCCTCCTCTGAACTGCTTGTATTTCTATTCTGTTTGGGTTGTTTTTCTCCATCATTTGGATTAGTAGACAGAGTATAGTAGGGTATGGGTTATTGTCAGGATTCAGTATTTTCAATGGTATATAAGAAAATGAATCCAATGTGTATAAAAATATATGCTACACAATTATCTTCCCACTCTCATCCAGAACAATGCCTTTACATTACCTTCACCTCAAGTAAGACACAATTAGGGTAGAAGAGTTTGAAAATCCGTGAATGCATATCTGGGGTGGAAACAGTACTAAGAAACAAATACGTATTTCAGGTGGATGAATATTTCTGAGAATAATCTTGTGAAAAGTTGATTATGAATCCACAACATAAATATGAATGAATTTAGGAAGTGTGTAATAAGACACATATTTCATATTTTGAATACTCCTGAGAGTGTATCTATATATATATTTATATACACACACAGAGACAGACATTAAAAATTGCAATATATATGCCAAACGAAATTCACCATGAAATGTATATCATCCACAGATCCAAATATATTCATTTTACTGAACATGGATTTATGTATAATGTTGTTCAACTAGGAAGCTCACTCACATTTGAATTACCAGTTCAAGCAGCGTTTAGGAGGAGTGATCTCTTCTTCCAATTTGTATCTGCCAAGTCAGCCACCTCACAAGAATGTACGTGTGGTACCAGGTAGGATTCTATATGTGGATATAAAAATACGTGTGCTGAATAGGCTACAGAGAAAGGGGGACAGGAATTCACTTATTTGTTAACTTAAAAATCGCATGGAGAACTATTTCAACAAATAATTGACTAGATTTATAACTGCTACACTATACCATGCAAAAGGCAACTCCAACTATAAAACATACCTCCTCTAAACTGCTTGTATTTCTATTCTGTTTGTGTTATTTTTCTCCATCATATTAGGATTAGTAGTCAGAGTCTAATAGGGTATATGTTAGTTTCAGGGATTCAGCATTTCTAATGGAAAATAGGAAATTGAATCCAATGTGTATGCAAATATGTGCTACACAAAAATCTTCCCACTTTCATCCAGAACAATGCCTTGACATTACATTCTCCTCAAGTAAGACACAATTAGAGGATAAGAGTTAGAAAATCTGTGAATATATATCTGGAATGGAAAATACTCTGGAGTTTACAACTTTGGAGGTGGTAGAGAAGATTCTAAAAGTAAGGGACAGGGTAAACATTCCACAAACATGTAGCTCTGCTGGCCTAAATACTTTTTGAGAAACTGCCTCTAAGAGTGGGCACTTGAAGTATTTGATGTTCTGAGGAGATTTAGTTCCTTTGTAGAGAAACCATGAAAGCTGGGTCTGCATCTATGTTACTTGGAGGACATGGTTTCTTATTATCCAATGAACATGAGGCAGCAGTGCTGAATTCTCTCTTTGTAGGTAAACTATGGACACTGGGGTCTAAGTGTCTTTCAGTGTGGACTGTGAAGCCAATTGGTCATCCTCCACTTTTCGTGGTGTTTCTCGCTGCTGCACTGGGAGTTTGGTATTTGCTTCAAAAAATACAAGGAGTTAAAATGGGACAGAGTGGTGGAGGGAGTTCTTTAAGGTGTGGTGAGTCAGGGTCTTCAGGAGAATGCACCAACCAAGGTTCTATCCCATGTAGATTGCCCCCTTGAGAATAGCAACATGATTCTGAACATTGCAGTGAATCCTCTCCATATAACAAGATGCCTTTACATATATGGGTCTGCTGGCTGCACCATGTCAGTCACAAGCCATTTGGAAGCCAATGGCTGATTCACATGGCCGCAACACAGATGTTTTATCACACAATTGCATACCACTGCTCTAGGCCCACTACTCACCAGGCTCCAACTTACTGGCATATCTGTTCTACACCATTTTCATGAAACAAAGTCAATCAAGGCAGTGTCTGGTATACTCAGGATCAGAAACAGGACATCCATAGTATTTCCAGTGCCAGCTGATCATCAAAATATCAAAAATTTCATGGTAATTTTCTAGCCATTTTTCACGGATGAAGTTTGAGGCTCTGAGGGATTCAATTAATTCAGGAACCATTAAATGGTGAAGAAGCTAATTTCAATGAAAGCTCTGGAGCACTCTCACAGGCAAGGTTTCCCTAAGGGTGGCCAAAATGTCACATGAAGCCAGGCCCATTGAGATCTACAATATGAGGTCCATGTGTGTTTTAAACTCAAATATGGCTGCCAAGTCTTTAAGAAAAATTGTATGTTATATCCGGGCTGAAATTCCCAATGTTCTGTGGAAATCCAACCTGGGCCTAGATCTCAGGTTCCAAGGGCGACTCTCATGTGTGGCCTCCTAAAATCCCAACACAATTCATGGCAATACTTCTCTGAGGTCAGTTAAAGAACTCAGTCTCTAAGGGGAATCACACCAGAGTTCAAGCCCAGTGGAACAGTCATCTCTTCCAACCGCCACACAAATGACCACAATTAAAACCAAAACACTCCCACATGGTCCTCATCTTTTTCCATATAGACACTCCTTATAACGTCTGGCTGGAGTTTTCAATGTGGTTAACAGCCCAAGTCAGTGTCCAAATTAAGGTCCTGTTCCCCTCATTTGTCTAACATCAAGGTGGCCTGGACACACTTCCTGTAAACCAGGAATGATCAAATAGGCCTGCCATTAATACTGCTTGGCTTTTTCAATTTGAGGCCTTCTGACTCTGTGGTTTAGATTCTTTATGTGAATTTGAGTCATGAGAAAATCCAAGCCCCTCTGCAGAGATTTGAAGAACTCATTTGGCCGAAAGGATTCCTATTCTCACTTGATGGAAGTCAGGATCCTAACAGAGGAAGGTAAAAGAATTCATTCACAATGAGTGAATATTTGCCATTTTGGTTTTGGATGCACACATTTGATCTTTCTTTTGATCCATCAGGTGCTGAGAATCTAAGCCACAGCCTCACACAGGGCCAAGAGGTGATTCAGACACATCTTTTTCCAAAGCAATTAAGCAAAGAGACACAGGTGATGCCCTTCATTTCCATTTGAAAAATGTTTTCCTCAGGCTTCCCAAAGGGGTGCCCAGAGGCAAAGACATCCTGAGATTCAAGGCAACAGAACAATAGGTTAGCAAAAGGCCCAAAGCAGGGTTTCTCCACTGAGACTTTCCTGGTCACACTGATATCTGAGTTTTCTGAGATGCTGGCCATTCCCTTCAGATATCCAGTACATGGCCATGTGACAGAGATTGGAGGTGGTACATATCTTGGACACAAACCCAAGATCCTATTCTGAAGAGTTGTCAGAATTCAGAAAGAAAACAGGGACTTAATAAGGTAGCAGGTGTTGCCTATCGATATGGAAACCACACTCCATTAATTAATTGGGCAGGATGAATGCTGGGAAGCTTTCTACTAGAGGGGACACATGCATTGATGCATTCTCTTTTCTAATGTATACAACCACGGACACAGTGGGATACACAGACATAGAAACACTCACCTTGTAAAACGACTTACTAGAAACAGTTCACTGCAAACCAAAGAAACCTCCTTTCCTACCTATTCTCAGAACAGAGACAAAACCACACACCCACACTCAAAAAGACACCTCCTTCCCCCAAGTAGGGCTGTGATTATCCGGAGTGTCCTCTGACAGGTTTGCCATACTATGTTCCCCGGTAATGGTCTGTCCTGTCTCAGATCTGGTCTCCTTGTACAACTCTGTAAAGCAGTCAGGAGCCAGCGGTGAGCCACTACCTGCTTAGTCAGGAAAGGCCCGTGTTCATATCTTTCCTGGCATTTGGCCATCCTCACATCAGTCAGTACCAAGAAGACTGACTCTGTCCTTGGTGATTCCAAACAAATGAGACCACTTGGACTGGGACTGGGACTGGCTCTGGTGCTTGGTTTCCTTGGTCCCAAGTTCAGAAAGTTCCATCAACAAGGAAGTGAGGTAGGTCACTTCCTTTAAGAACTGAATGAGGTCACTGCCTTGGCAACCACTTTGTCCTAACAGTTGCTTCCAAGGGTCCCATGAGATGGAGGCTGCCCCTACTTCCTTTGGCACTTTCACAACTTAGAATGGTATATCAACCTTAGGCACCCGAGAACAGCTCTCCACACAAGCCTGGTTTGGTCCATCTTCTCTACAGTAAGAAGATAGAGGCTGATTCAGACAAAACCCTTCATCCTGACCAGGTTGTTTGCCATGGAAAATGACTTTTTGTCTCTCAGGTCCTTCATTGCTGCCTACATCTTCTCCAGGGATCATTTCTGCATGGACCTTTGAGGTTCTTAACAGGTAGAGCATCCCCTACATTCCTGTTTGTAAGAACAATCTGTCTCTGCTCTTCTGTAAAGTTAGATTGAGTGAACAGTGTATGGTTAGGGTTAATTTCATGTTCGATTTGGGTTAGGAATCATTCTGCTGGATTAATAATGGTATTGGGAACCTGTGATATTTATAAGAATATCGAGGTTAAACATATGTATGAAAACAGAAATTAAAGTAAGATTTGAATCCCAGAAGGGCATTGGGCAATTGATTGGGATATTTAGCTTTGAATTACTATCTGCACACATGTCTCAAATAAATCGATATACAATGGCAGAGGAACTTGAACCTTGGATGATTGAATGCTGAAGAGAACATCCAGTCAAAAGGGATTGTCGGTAGGATTAAGAAGATAGTCGCAGTTATTAATATGGTATTATGTAAAAATGTGGATGTGTAACCGATGTGATTCTGCAACTTGTATTTGGGGTAAAAATGGGAGCTGATAACCCATTTGAATCAAATGTATGGAAGATGATATGCCATGAGCTTTGTAATGTTTTGAACAACCAATAAAAAAAATTAAAAAAAAAAAGAAGATAGTCGTTATGTTTAGCAAGTAGAGTTAGTATAGGATATGTAACAAAAGTTCTTTAGCAATTTTTTTCGGGCAGTGAGTGAATATAAATGTCAGCACATATGAAGAAATCAGACACAATGATGAACTGGGGAAAATTTGTAGAAAAGCAGATATCAATAGAGACATTAGGAAATCAGGCAAAGTATAAAGTGAGTGATAGAATAAGACATTTTCAACAAGGTTGAGATTGAATATCTAATCTTAGGAATAAACAAATATGTAGGTCACCAATAGGATTGACATTTGAGAGCATTAGGCAACATGGACATGGATATTGTTAGTAATCCATGTTCACTTTACATTTAGGCTTTGGTACAATCCTAAGTGGGACCTTTGCATTTTGTTTCCAGAATATTACTGTGATAAAATGTATATGTAGATCAGATGACATGATTTTTTCTTCCACCATTTCTAGGAGCAGTATTTTGAAAACGTATAAATTAGCATTGGGGGTAAAAAGAGGTGTACCCTGTTTTTATGAATATACAGATAATGCATGAATAGACCTTAATTTCAATAAATAATACAACTTGTTCCACTTTAAATAATGGATTGAATTGATATCTGAAAATATATAAGAAATCTTATATTGATATGCAATCATTCATGACAACCAGTTATACACCTAATGTTAATATTAGGGTACGATTTATCATGAAGTTTGTGTGAGTTTTGCTTCAAATGTGATTATGGAAATCGAAAATAATGTGTTTGGAAAGAAGTCTCATGAAAATGCCAGTCAAGGAACACCGAGGAATTCATGAGTTCTGAAGCAGGAAGTGATTGAAATTGAAAAAAATGACGATAAATTTCCTTACTTGTGGATGAAATATTATAATATGATGTGAATAAACTGAAGAAATAGTAATGTACCAGTGCTGAATAAAAATGAACATCAAAATACACATCATGTCCCACAGGAATCTTCTCGCATTGATGTTAAACTGTGTCAGTTACTGTAGAAATATTAGGATTTCTTTGCACCATTCACCAAAGTTAGTTTTCTTTTTTTTAATTTTTATTTATGCTTGTTCAAAACATTACATAGTTCTTGATATATCATATTCCACACTGTGATTCAAGTGGGTTATGAACTCCCATTTTTACCCCATAAACAGATTGCAGAATCACATCAGTTACACATCCATTGATTTACATATTGCCATACTAGTGTCTGTCGTATTCTGCTGCCTTTCCTAACCTCTACTATCCCCCTCCCCTTACCTCCCCTCTCCTCTTCTCTCTCTACCTCTTTACTGTAATTCATTTCTCCCCCTTGTATAATTTTTTCCTTTCCCTCACCTCCTCTTGTATGTAATTTTGTATAACCCTGAGGGTCTCCTTTTATTTCCATGCAATTTCCCTTCTCTCTCCCTTTCCCTTCCTCCTCTCATCCCTGTTTAATGTTAATTTTCTTCTCATTCTATTCGTCCCTACTCTGTTCTTAGTTAATCTCTTTATATCAAAAAGACATTTGGCATTTGGTTTTAGGGATTGGCTAGCTTCACTTAGCATAATCTGCTCTAATGCCATCCATTTCTCTGTAAAAATTTTGTCATTTTTTAATGCAGAGTAATACTCCATTGTGTATAGATGCCTCATTTTTTATCCATTCATCTATGGAAGTGCATCTAGGTTGGTTCCACAGTCTTGCTATTGTAAATTGTGCTGCTATGAACATCAATGTAGCAGTGTCCCTGTAGCATTTTTTTTAGGTCTTTAGGGGATAGACTGAGAAGGGGAATACCTGGGTCAAATGGTGGTTCCATTCCCACCTCTACAAGAAATCTCCATACTGCTTTCCAATTTGGCTGCACCAATTTGCAGTCCCACCAGCAATGTACAAGTGTACCCTTTTCTCCACATCCTCGCCAGCACTTGTTGTTGTTTGAGTTCATAATAAATATCTGGAATGGAAAATGCTCAGGAGTTCACAACCTTGAAGGTGGTAGAGGAGTTTCCAAAATAAGGGACAGGGTAAATACCACAAACATGGAGCTGTGTCGGCCTTAAGACTTCTTGAGAAAATGCCTCTGAGGTTGGGCACTTGAAATATATGTTGTTGTCAGGAGCTTTAGCTTCCTTTGTAGTGAGACCATCAAAGCTGAGTCTGCATCTATGTGACCTGGACGACATGTTTTTTTTTTTTATTTTCCTATGAACACGAGGCAGCAGTACTGAATTCTCTCTTTGTAGGCAAACTGGGGCTACTGGGGGCTAAGTGTCTCCCCATGTGGACTGTGAAGCCATTTGATCATCCTTCACATTTAATCATGTTATTTGATGCTGCACTGAAAGTTTGGTATTTACTTTATGAAATAAAGGAGTTTAACTGTGATACAGTGCTGCAGGGAGTTCTGTCATGTGTGGTGGTCAGGATCGGCAGGAGAATGTACCAAGAAGGCTTCTATCACACATAGTTGCCCCCTTGACCATAGCAACATGATTCTGAACATTGCCCTGAAACCTCTCCATACAACAAGATGCCTTTACATCCAAAGGTCTGCTAGCTGCACCATGTCAGTCACAAACCATTTATAAGCCAATGGCAGATCCACGTGGCCCCACCACAGATGTTTTTTCACACACCTACACTCTACTGCTCTTGGCCCACTACTCAGCAGGCTCCAACTTACTGGCATATCTTTTCTACACCATTATCATGAAACTCAGTCAAACCAGGCACTGTCTTGTATACTCATGATAAGCAACAGGACATCAAATGGTTTTCCAGTGCCAGCTGGTCATGGAAATTTCAAAAATTTCATGGTATTTTCTAGCCATTTTTCAAGGATGAAGTTGGAGTTACTGTGGGTTTCAATTCATTCAGGAACCATTAAATATTGAGGAATCTCATTTCAATGGAAGCTCTAGAGAACTCTCACAGGCAAGTCTTCTGAAAGAGTGGCCCAAGGTCACATAAAGCCAGCCACATTGAGGTCTACAATGTGAGGTCCATGTGTGTTTTGACTCTCAACTATTGCTGCCAAGTCTTTCAGAATATAATCAAGTGATATCCTCGCTGAGATTCCCAGTGCTCTGTGGAAAGCCACCCTGGGCCTAGATCTCAGTTTCCAAGGGTGACTCTCATGCGTGGCCTCCGAAAATTCCAACACAATTCATGGCAATACTTCTCTAAGGTCAGTTTCAGAACTCAGTCTCCAAGGGGAATCCCACAAGAGTTGAAACCCAGGTG
Source organism: Callospermophilus lateralis (assembly GCF_048772815.1). Taxonomy (NCBI): domain Eukaryota; kingdom Metazoa; phylum Chordata; class Mammalia; order Rodentia; family Sciuridae; genus Callospermophilus; species Callospermophilus lateralis. Next base: position 258,694 of record NW_027514349.1, on the reverse strand, counting down.
GACGCAGTCAGCTTTTCCCACCGCCACACAAATGACAACAATGAAAACCAAAACACTCTCACATGGCCCTCATGTTCTTCCATATAGACACTAATCATAACCTCTGGCTAGAAGTTTCCATGAGGGGCGCAGACCAAGACACTTTCCAAAATAAGCTCCCTTTCCCCTCATTTGCCGAAAGACAGGGTGGCCTACACACCCTTCCTGTGAACCAGAACTGATCAAATAGGCATGGCGTTAATACTGTCATGCTTTTCCAATTTGAGGCCTACTGACTGTCAGGTATAGATTCTTTATGTGATTTGGAGTCATCAGAAAACCCAAGCACTTCTGCAGGGGTGCAAAGAACTCTTTTGAACTAAAGGATCCTGATTCTTACTTGATGAAGGTCAGGAATCTAATAGAGGAAGGCAAGAGACTCATTTGCCATTTCTGTTTTGAATGCACACATGGAATCTATCTTTTGATGCATCAGGTGCTGAGAATCTAAGCCACAACCTCACACAGAACCAAGAGGCTGATTCAGACACATCCTTTTACAAAGCAATTAAGCAAAGAGCCACAGGTGATGCCCATTCATTTTCATTTGAAAACTGTTTTCTTCAGGCTTCACAAAGGGGTGGCTAGAGGCCAAGACCTTCCTGACATTTAGGGCAACAGAAGAACAGGTAAGCAAAAGACACAAAGCAGGGTTTCTCCACTGAGACTTTCCTGGTCACACTGATATCTGAGTTTTCTGAGATGCTTGACATTCACTTCAGCTATCAAGTACATGGCCATGTCACAGAGGTTGGAGGTGGTATATATCTTGGACACAAAACCATGAGCCTATTCTGGAGAGTGGCCAGAATTCAGGAAGAAAACAGGATCTTAGGAAGATAGAAGGTTTTGCCCATCCAGAAGGCAAGCCGCAGTCCATTAATCAATTGGGCAGGATGAATGCTGGGAAGCTTTCTACTAGACAGGACACATCCATTAATTCATTCTCTTTTCTAATGTCTACAACCACAGACACAGTGGGATACACAGACATAGAAACACTTACATGTCAAACGACTTACTAGAAACAGTCCAATCCAAACCAAACAAACCACATTTCCTACCTATTCTCAGAACATGTGACAAGACCACAAAACCACAACCACTCCCACAAAGGCACCTCCTTCCCCCAAGTAGGTCTGTGACTATCCAGAGTGTCCTCTGACTGGTGGGCCATAAAATGTTCTCCCGAAATGTCCTGTCCTGACTCAGGTCTGGTCTCTTTGGCCAACTTTGTGAAGTTGTCAGGAGCCAGCGGTGAGCCACTACCTGCTTTCTCAGAAAAGGTCCCTCTTCAGAGCTCTTCTGGCCTATGGCCATCCTCACATAGGTAGGTACCAAGAAAGACTGACCCTGTCCTTGGTAAAACTGAACAAGTGAGCCCACTGGGACTGGGACTGAGACTGGCTCTGGGTACCTGTCTTCATGGATCCCAAATTCAGAGAATTCCTTCACCAAGGAAGTGACGTAGGTCACTTCCTTCAGGAACTGAATTAGGTTACTGCCTTGTCAACCAATTTGTCCTAACAGTTGCTTCCAAAGTCCAATGAGTTGGAGGCTGCCCCTTCTTCCAGTGAAACTTTCACAAGTTTGCATGGTATATCAACCATAGGCACCCAAAAAAAGCTCTCCAGATAGGCCTGGTTTGGTCCATCTTCTATACATTAAGAAAAGAAATGTTGATTCAGACCCATCCCTTCATGCTAACCAGGTTGTTTGTCATGGAAGATGACTTTTGCTCTCTGACGTCATTCATAGCTGCCTACATTTAATCCAGGGATCATTTCTTTAATGACCTTGGAGGTTCTCAGCAAGTGGAAGATCCCCTAATTTCTGTATTGAAAGACCAACTCTGTCCCTGCTCTTCAGTAAAGATAGATTGAGAGAACAGTGTATGGTCAGGGTTAATAACATGTTCCATTTGGGTTAGGAATCATTCTGCGGGATGAATTATGGTATTGGGAACGTGCGATATTTATAAGAATATAAGTGAAATGTAAGTATGAAAACAGACATCTAGGTAATATTTGAAGCCCAGAATTGCATTGGACCCTTGGCTGGGATTCTTAGCTTTGAATTATATTCTGCACAGATGTCTCAGATAAATCAATATACAATGGCATAATTCCTTGTACCTTGGTTGATTGAATGTTGAAGAGAACATCCAGTCAAAAAGAAATAATTTGTAGGATTAGTAAGATTGTTGGTAGGTTTTGAAAGAAGAGTGAGTATAAGATTTGGATGAAAAGATCTTTAGCAATAGGGTTTCGGATAGAGAGTGAATGTAATTGTCAGCACATGTGGAGAGTCTGTCAAAAGGATGAACTGGGGAAAAAAGTAGGAATGCAGATATCAATTGACATTAGGATATCAGGCAAAGTATAAAGTGAGTGATAGAATTATACATTTTCAACAGGGTTGAGTTTGAATATATAATCTTAGGAAGAAACAAACATGTAGTCACCAATAGGATGAACTTTTGAGAGCATTAGGCAATATGGACATGGATGTTTTCCGTAATCCATGCTCACTTTTCATTTAGGCTTTGGTACAAACATAAGTTTGACCTCTTCTTTCTGTGTGCAGAATATTACTGTGGTAAAATGTATATGTAGATCAGGTGACATGAGTATTTCTTCCACCATTTCTGAGAGCAATATTTTGAAGACGTATCAATTATTTTTGGAGGTAAAAATGGTGTACACTGTGTCTATAATTATAGAGATAATGCATGAATATACCATACTGTAAAGAAATATTATAACTGGTTCTAACTTTAAATAATGGATTGAATTGATATCTGAAAATATACAGAAAATCTTACATTGATATACAATCCTTCATTCCAACCAGTAATATATCTAATGGTTATATCAGCATTATGGTTTTTCATGAAGAATGTGTGAGTTTTGCTTCAAAAGTGATTATGGAAATCGGAAATAATGTGTTTGGAAAGAAGTCTCATGAAAAGACCAGTCAAGAAACCTGGAGGAATACATGTGTTTTGAAGCAGAAAGTGATTAAAAGTGAAACAAATGCCTATAAATTTGTGAACTTGTGGATCAAATATATATACTATGATGTGCGTAAACTGAAGAAATAGTAATGTACCACTGTTACATAAAAATGAACGTCAAAATACACATCATGTCCTCTCCCACAGGAATCTACTTGCATTGATGTTAAACTGGGTCAGTTATTGTAGAAATATTAGGATAATGCCGCAGTCTTGCTGGGCACAATCAGCAGCCACTTGTCAAAAGAAACTAACTTTATTTTTAGAACCACACATGCCAAACAAAACAGCCTCTCAGGAAAAAACCTTCAGAGCCCCAACTGCCACCACTGGCTTCCCAAAACCTCTCCCTCCCACAGGAGCCTCTCTCCGCCTCCCACAATACTCCTGCTCTTGAGGGCGATTGGCTGGGTCATGTGGGCGGAGTCAAAAAAAGTCCCCCAATGAGCAGTTTTGTGGTCTGAAAGGGCAGGGAAACAGCCCATTGAGCATCACCGCAGAGGAGCCAATCAGCTAGGTGTTGCTGGGGCCGCTGTGAGCCAATCATCAGCCGGCAGCTGGAAGTTTGCTGGCAGCAGGAATTTTGCTGGGGCCCCTTCGGCTGTGGCTCTCAACATCTTCGCCTCTCTGTTTAAACAACACGCATGTGGCTTAGGGACCGTGCCTGCCTTAGGTTGTCCAATAGTACATATGGTCTTTACCCGTTAAGTTGGTACCATTGCAATTGGATCTTACCCGTCACTGACTACCCGTCCAGTATAGAGCCACACATGTGGAGAGGTCTTTGTACCAGCGGGGGTGGGTGAGGTTCTTTGCCTCACCTCTGTTGGCCCCCCAAATTTTAGCTGGACGATCATGACACGCAGAAGGGAGGAAGATACACCAAGCCAATTGATGGCTCCTTTTGGAAAAATTGTACCACCGATGACATCATCAGCAAATATACCCCAACACTACCACAAGTCGCTGCACCAACAGATAGTTCACAACGCATTTAGGTGAGTTCACAATGTGTCCAGGCAAGTTCTGCAAGCAGTACAGGGATGGCTATTGCAGAAGCTGTAGATTGGTATTATCTTTGATTTCACCTGCACTGGGATGAAGATAGGAACTCTGGCAATAATGTCTAAAGAAAAAAATTATGTAATATTCCAGAAGGCACTAAAACCAAAAAAAAAAATTATGTAACATTCCAGAAGGCACATCAAAAACCAAAGTGGCCCAAAAAGCAGTCATTGAGGATGAAGTCTCTCACTTTCCTCTGTAAGGTTCCTGACCTCCATAAAATGAGAATAGGGATTTATTGGGTCAAATGAGTTCTTCAAAACCCTGCAGAGTGTAGCCAATGGGTTATTGGGTTTTTTCATTACTCCAATTCACATCAAGAATCTATACTCCACAGACAGTAGGCCTCAAATTGGAGAAGCAGAGCAGTATTAAAGTCAGGGTTATTTGATCACTCATGGTTCACAGAATGGGTGTCCAGGCCACCCTGACTTTAGGCAAATGAGAGGAAAGGGAGATTATTTTGGACACTGTCTTGGGCTGTGCCCCTCAAGGAAACGTCAAGCCAGAGGTTATGATGAGTGTCTATATGGAAGAAGATGAGGGCCATTTGGGAGTGTTTTGGTTTTCATTGTGGTCATTTATGTGGCAGTAGGAAAAGATGACTGGGTCCACCAGGGCTTGAACTCTGGTGTGATTCCTCTTAGAGACTGAGTTCTGGAACTGACCTCAGAGAAGTATTGCCATGATTTGTGTTGGGATTTTAGGCGGCCACCCATGAAATTCGCCCTTTGAAACTGAGATCTAGGCCCGGGGTGGCTTTCCACAGAGCACTGGGAATCTCAGACAGAATATCATATGATGTTATTTTGAAATACTTGCCAGACATAGTTGAGAGTCAAAACACACATGGACCTCACATTGTAGACCTCAATTGGCCTGGCTTCATGTGACTATTTGGCCACTCTTTGGAAAGCCTTGCCTGTGAGAGTTCTCCAGAACTTTCATTGAAATGAGCTTCCTCAACATTGAATGATTCCTGAAAGAATTGAAACCCACAATGCCTCCAACTTCATCCTTGTAAAATGGCTAGATAAATACCATAAAATTTTTGAAATTCGCATGATGAGGTGGCACTGGAGAACCTTTGATGTCCTGTTGCTGATCATTAGTGTACCAGACAGTGCCTTGATTGATTGGGTATAATGAAAGTGGTGTAGAACAGAGATGCCGGTTAGATGGAGACTGCGGAGTAGTTGGCCCAGAGTTGTGGTGTGCAGGTGTGTGATAAAATATTTATGGTGGTGCCATGTGGATCTGCCATTGACTTCCAAATGGCTTTTAGCTAACATGGTGCACCCAGCAGACCCTTATATGCAAAGGCATCTTGTTATATGGAGAGGTTTCAGGGAAATGTTCAGAATCAGGTTGCTATGGTCAAGGGGGCAAGCTATGTGGGATAGAAGCCGGGTTAGTGAGTTCTCCTGGAGACTCTGACCCAGCACATGTCACAGAACTCCCTCCAACACTGTGTCCCAGTTGAACTCCTTGTATTTCTTGAAGCAAATACCAAACTCCCAGTTCAGCACCAAGAAACACCATGAAAATTGGAGGATGACTAAATGGCTTCACAGTCCACATGGTTAGACACTTTGGCCCACTGGACTCTGTTTACCTACAAAGAGAGAATTCAGCACTGCTGCCTCAGGTTCATTGGAAAATAAGAAACCATGTTCTCCAAGTCACATAGATTCAGACCCAGCTTTGATGGTTTCACTACAAATGAAGACAAAGCTCCTGACAACAATATATATTTCAAGTGCCACACCTCAGAGGCAGATTCTCCAGAAGTCTTTTTTCCAGCAGAGCTCCATGGTTGTGGAGTGTTTACCCAATCCCTTACTTCTGGAAACTCCTCTACCTGCTCCCAGGTTGAGAACTCCTGAGAATTTTCCATTCCAGATATGTATTCACAGATTTTCTAACTCTTCTTCTCTAATTGTGCCTCACTTGGGGCAAAGGTAATGTCAAGGCATTGTTCTAGGTGAGAGTGGGAAGATTATTGTGTAGCACATATTTGCATACACATTGGATACATTATCCTATTTTCCATTTGCAAAACTGAATTTCTGACACTAACCCATACCCTACTAGACTATGACTACTATCCTAAAATGATGGAGAAAAAGAAACCTAACAGAATAGAAATACAGGCCTTTTGTAGGAGGCATGGTGTATACTTGGATTTTCCTTTTCCTTTATCAAGGATATGTGTTATAAATCTAGTCAACTTTTCATTGTAATATTTCTCCATGAGTTTTCAAAGTTAACACATATGTAAATTCCTGTCTCCTTTTCTCTGTAGCCTCTTTAGAACATGTATATTTTTATGCATATATAGACTCCTACCTGGTAACACACGTAAATTCTTGTGATCTCACTAACTTTGGAATATACAAATTATGAGAATAGATCACTTCCCCTAAATACTGATGGAACTGAAAATTCAAACTATGGGTGAGCTTCCTAGTGAACAACATCATACATAAATCCATGTTCAGTAAAATGAATATTTTTAGATATGTGGATGATATATATTTCATGATAAATTTCGATTGGCATATATATTGCTACATTTTATTGTTGTGTGTGTGTGTGTGTGTATATATATATATATATATATATATATATATATATATATATATACCAGATTTTCCAGATTTTCCAAAATATGAAATATATGTGTCTTATTATACACTCCCTAAATTCATTCAAGTTCATGTATGCGATTTAAAATCAACATTTTACATGATTATCATCAGTCTGGCTGGGCACAATTCAGGAGCCAATTGTCAAAAGAAACAAACTTTATTTTTAGAACCACACAAGCCAAACAAAACAGCTTCTCAGGAAAAACCCTCAGAGCCCAACTGCCACCACAGTCTTCCCACAAGCCTCTCCCTCAACCACAAGCCTCCTCCTTTTGAGGCCAATTGGCTGGGTCACATGGGCGGAGCCAAAAAGGTCCACCAATGAGCAGCTCCGTTGTCTGAAAGGGCAGGGAAACATCCCATTGAGCATCACCACAGAGGAGCCAATCAGCTAGATGTTGCTGGGGCCGCTGTGGAGCCAATCATCAGCCGGCAGCTGGAAGTTTGCTGGCAGCTGGAGGTTTCCTGGGGCCCCTTTGGCTGTGGCTCTCAACATCTCCCCCTCTCTGTTTAAACAACGAGCATGTGGCATAGGGACCATGCCTGCCTTAGGTTGTGCAGTAGTACATATGGTATTTACTGGAGACCCTTGGCTGTGGCTATCAACAGGATTTGTATGTACCATTCACTGAAGTTAGTTTTCAGTACTAGGAAACAAATATGTATTTCAGGTGGATAAATATTTCTGAGAAAAATCTTGTGAAAAGTTGATTATAAATCCACATACTTGAACATAAATGAATTTAGGGAGTGTAAATAAGATACATATATTTCATATTTTGAAAAATCTGGAGAGAGTGTGTGTGTGTGTGTGTGTGTGTGTGTGTGTGTATACACACACAGACACATACAGATATTAAAATGTAGCAACATATATGCAAATCTAAATTCACTATGAAATATACATCAATCACAGATCCAAAAATATTCAATTTTCTTAACAGGGATTTATGTATAATGTTTTTCTACTAGGAAGCTCACCCATTATTTGAATTATCAGTTCCAACAGCGTTTAGGAGGAGTGATGTCTTCTCACAAATTGTATCTCCCAAGTCAGTCACCTCACAAGAATGTAGGTGTGACACCAGGTAGGATTTGATATGTGCATATAAAAATACATGTGCTGAATAGGCTACAGACAAAGGGAGACAGGAATTCACATATTTGTTAACTTTAAAAACACATGGAGATCTATTTCAATTAAAAATAGACTGGATTTATAACACCTGACATTTATCATGCAAAAGGCAAGATCAATTATACACCATGCCTCCTCTGAACTGCTTGTATTTCAATTCTGTTTGTGTTACTTTTCTGCATGATATTAGAATTAGTAGTCAGAGTCTAGTAGGGTATGGGTTCGTGTCAGGGATTCAGTATTTCGAATGGAAAATTGGAAAATGAATCCAATGTGTATGCAAATACGTGCTACACACAAAAAATTCCCACTTTCATTCAGAACAATGGCTTGAAATAACCACGCTCCATGTAAGAAACAATTAGAGGAGAAGAGTTAGAAAATCTGTGAATACATACGTAGAATGGAAAATGCTCAGTAGTTCACAACCTTTGAGGTGGAAGAGACGTTTCCAAACCTTAGGGACAGGGTAAAACTCCACAAACATGGATCTCTGCTGGCCTAAACACTTCTGGAGATACTGACAATGAGGTTGGGTACTTGAAATATATGTTGTTTTCAGAAGCTTTAGCTTCCTTTGTAGTGAGACCATCAAACTTGGGTCTGCATTTTTGTGACCTGGAGGACATGAATTCTTATTGTCCAATGAACATGAGGCAGCAGTGCTGAATTCACTCTTTGTAACTAAACTGTGGCCAATGGGGGATAAGTGTCTCCCCGTCTGGACTTTGAAATCATTTGGTCATCCTCCACTTTTCGTGGTGTTTCTTGCTCCTGCAGTGGGTGTTTTGTATTTGGTTCATGACATACAAGGAGTTAAACTGGGAAACAATGCTGGAGGGAGTCCTGTAACGTATGGTGTGTCAGGGTCTGCAGGAGAATGCACCAACCAGGCTTCTATCCCCCATTGCTTGCCCCCTTTACCATAGGAACTTGATTCTGAACATTGCCCTGAAAACTCTCCATGTAACATGATGCCTTTACATACAAAGTTCTGCTAGCTGCACCATGTCAGTCACAAGCCATTTGGAAGCCAATGTAAGATCCACATGACCCCACCACAGATGTATTGTCACACACCTGCACACAACTGCTCTCGGCCTGCCATAAATACTGCTCTGCTTCTCCAATTTGAGGCCTACTTACTGTCAGGTATAGATTCTTTATGTGATTTGGCATCATGAGACAACCCAAGCAGTTCTGCAGGACTTTGAAGAACTCATTTGATCCAAAGGATCCCTATTCTCACTTGATGGAGGTCAGGAACCAAACAGAAGAAGGCGAGAGACTTCATCCACAATGACAGATTTTTTGCCATTTTGGTTTTGGATGCACACATGGGATCTTCTTTAGATCTCTCAGGAGCTGAGAATCTTAGCCACAGCCTCAAACAGGGCCTAGTGTCTGACTAAGACACATCCCTTTCCAGAGCAATTAAGCAAAGAGCCACAGGTGATGCCCATTCATTTCCATTTGAAAACTGTTTCTTCAGGCTTCACAAAGGGGTGGCCTGAGGCAAAGACCTTCCTGACATTCAAGGCAACAGAAACATAGATAAGCAAATGGAGCCAAGCAGGGTTTCTCCACTGAGACTTTACTGGTCACACTGATATCTGAGTTTTCTGAGATGTTCCCATTCCCTTCAGCTATCAAGGACATGGCCATGTCACAGAGTTTGGAGGTGGTACATATCTTGGACAATAAACCATGATACTATTCTGGAGAGTAGCCAGAATTCAGGAAGAAAACAGCAACTTAGGAAGTTAGTAGGTGTTTCCCATCCATAAGGCAAGCAACAGTCCATTAATCAATTGTGCAGGATGAATGCTGTGAAGCTTTCTACTAGACAGGACACCTCCATTGATGCATTCTCGTTTCTAATGTCTAAAACCACGGACACAGTGGCTACACAGACATAGAAACACTCGCCTTGTCTATAGACTTACTAGAAACAGTCGACTCCAAACCAAACCAACCACCTTTCCTACCTATTCTCAGAACATGAAACAAAACCGCAAACTCACACCCACAACCAAAAAGGCACCTCCTTCCCAAAAATAGGTCTTTAACTATCTGGAGTGTCCTCTGACTGGTGGGCCATACTATGTTCCACTCGAAATGGCCTGTCTGGTCTCAGATCTTGTCTCCTTGGCCAACTCTGTTATTCTGCGAGGAGCCTGCTGTTAGCCACAACCTGCTGTCTCAAGAAAGGCCCCTCTTCAGAGCTCTACTGGCATTTGGCCATCCTCACATCAGTAGGTACCAAGAAGGCCTGACTCTGTACTTGGTAAATCCAAACAAGTGAGCCCACTGGGACTGGGACTGGGACTGGCTCTTGGTGCCTGGCTTCTTGCATCCCAATTTCAGAGAGTTCCATCACCAAGGAAATGAGGTATGTCACTTTCTTTGCAACTGAATGAGGTCACTGCCTTGGCAACAACTTTGTCCTAAGACTTGCTTCCAATGGTTCCATGAGTTGGAGGGTGCCCCTACTTCCTGTGACAATTTGACTAGTTAGAATGGTATATCAAAATAGACACCATGGAACAGCTCTACACGCAGGCCTGGTTAGGTTCATCTTCTCTACATTAAGAAGAGAGAGTCTGATGCATACACATCCCTTCATCCTGTCCAGGTTGTTTGCCATGGAAGATGGCTTTTGCTCATGCAGGTCCTTCATAGCTGCCTACATCTTCTCCAGGGATCATTTCTGCATCGAACTTTGAGGTTCTCAGCAGTTGGAAGATAACCTACATCCCTAATTGAAAGAATAGCCCTGTCCCTGCTCTTTTGTAATGTTAGATTGAGGCAACAGTGTATGGTTAGGGTTAATAACACGTTCGATTTGGGTTAGGAATCATTCTGCGGGATGAATAAGGTTATTGGGAACCTGCAATATATAGAAATATAGTGGTTAAATATAAGTATGAAAACAGAAATCTAGGTAAGATTTGAAGCTCAGAAGTGCATTTGGCAATAGATTGGGACACGTAGCTTTGAATTATGTTCTGCATACATGTTTCAGAAAAATCGATATACAATGGCATAGGACCTTGTACCTCAGATGATTGAATGTAGTAGAGTACATCCACTCAAAAAGGGATAGTCGATAGGATCAGGAAGATAGTCAGTATGTTTCGGAAGAAGATAGAGTATAGGATTTGGACCAAAGTTCATTAGCAATAGGGTTTCGGTTAGAGAGTGAATGTCAATGTCAGCACATGTGAAGGGTCAGTCACAATGTTGAACTGGAAAAAATATGTAGGAAAGTAGATATCAATAGAGACATTAGGAAATCAGGCAAAGTATAAAGTGAGTGAAAAAACTAGACATTTCCAATAGTTTTGAGGTTGAATATATAATCTTAGGAAGAAACAAAAATGTGGTCACCAATAGGATTGACATTTGAGAGCATTAGGCAACCTGGATATGGATGTTTTTAGTAATCCATGTTCAGTTTCCATTTAGGTTTTGGTACAATCATACGTGTGACTTTTGCATTTTGTGTCCAGAATATTACTATGATAACATGCATATGTAGATCAGGTGACATGAGTATTTCTTCCACCATTTCTGGGAGCAATATTTAGAAGACTAATAAATTAGTATTGGGGGTACTAAGAGGTGTACCCTGTGTCTATGAATATAGAGATAATGCATGAATAGACAATATAGTGAATAAATAATATAACTGGTTCCACTTTAAATAATGGAATAAACTGATATAAGAGAATATATAAAAAATACTATATTGTTATAAAATCATTCATTCCAACCAGTTATACATCTAGTGGTGATATTATAGTTATGGTTTATCATGAAGTGAGTGTCAGTTTTGCTTCAAAAGTGATAAAAAAAATCAAAAATAATATATTTCGAAAGAAGTCTCATTATAAGACCAGTCAAGAAACCTGGAAGAATCCATGTGTTCTGAAGCAGGAAGTGATTGAAAGTGAAACAAATGCCTATAAGTTTGCTAACTTGTGGATGAAATATATATCCTATGATGTGCATAAATTGAAGAAATAGTAATGTACCAGTGTTGAATTAAAATGAATTTCAAAATACACATCATGTCACATAGGAATGTACTTGCATTGATGTTAAACTGGGTCAGTTACTGTAGAATTATTAGTATTTGTATGCAACATTAACTGAAGTTAGTTTTCAGTACTGGAAACAATATGTATTTCAGGTGGATGAATATTTCTGAGAATGATCTTGTGAAAAGTTGATTATAAATCCATATACATGAACATGAATGAATTTAGGGAGTGTATATAAGACACATATATTTCATATTTTGAAAAATCTGGAGAGTGTATATATATATATATATATATATATATATATATATATATATATATATACAAAAAAACACACACAGACAATAAATTAGCAATCAAATTTATCATGAAATATATATCCTCCACAGATGCAAAATTATTTCTTTTAGAACATGTATTTATGTATAATGTTGTTCTTCTAGGAAACACACCCCTAGGTTAAATTTTCAGTTCCATCAGAGTTTAACAGGAGTGATCACTTCTCACAAATTGTATTTGCCAAATTAGCCACCTCACAAAATGTAGGTGTGATACAAGGTAGTGTTCTATATGTGCATTTGAAAATACATGTGCTGAATAGGCTACAGAGAAAGGGAGATAGGTATTCACATATTTGTTAACATTAAAAACACATGGAGAACTATTTCAATTAAAAATTGACTAGATTTATAACACCTACAATTAATCATGCAAAAAACAAGTCCAACTATACACTATGATTCCTCTGAACTGCTTGTATTCCTATTCTGTTTGTGTTATTTTTCTCCATCATATTAGGAGTAGTAGTCAGAGTCTATTAGGGTATGCGTTAGTGTCAAGGATTCAGTATTTCGAATGGAAATATGGAAAATGACTCTAATTGGTATGCAAATATGTGCTACACAAAAATGTTCACACTCTCATCCAGAAGATTGCCTTGACATTACCTTAGTTCCAAGTAAGATACAATTAGAGGAGAAAAGTTAGAAAATCTGTAAATACATATCAGGAATAAAAAATGCTCAGGAGTTCACAAACTTGTAGGTGGTAGAGGAGTTTCCAAAAGTAAGGGACAGGGTAAACACTCCACAAACATTGAGCTCTGCTTGTGTAAAGACTTCTTGAGAAACTCTCTGAGGTTGGGCTCTTAAAATACATGTTGTTGTCAGGAGCTTTAGCTTCCTTTGTTGTGTGACCATCAAATCTGGGTGTGCAAATATGTGACCTGAAGGACATTGTTTCTAATTTTCCAATGAAAATGAGGCAGCAGTGCTGAATACTCTTTTTGTAGTTAAACTATGGCCACTGGGGTGTAAGTGTCTCCCCGGGTTGACTGTGAAGCCATTTGGTCATGCTCCAATTTTCGTGGTGTTACTCCTTGGTGCACTGGGAGTTTGGTATTTGCTTCATGAAATACAAGGAGTTCAACTGGGACACAGTGCTGGAGGGAGTTCTGTCACGTGTGGAGGGACACAGTCTGCATGAGAATGCACCAACCAGGATTCTGTCCCACATAGGTTGCCCCTTTGTCCATAGCAACCTGATTCTGAACATTGCCCAGAAACCTATCCATATAACAAGATGCCTTTACATATAAGGGTCTGCTGGCTGTACCCTGTCAGTCACAAGGCAATTGGAAGCCAATGGCAGATCCACATGCCCCAACACACATGTTTTATCACACACCTTCACAGGTATGCTCTAGTCCCACTAATGAACAGGCTCCAACATACTGGCATCACTGTTCTACACAATTTTCATGAAACCCAGTCAGTCAAGGCACTGTGAGATACACTCATGATCAGCAACAGGACATCCAAAAGTTTTCCAGTGCCACCTGGTTATGGGAATTTCAAAAGTCTCATGGTATTTATCAAGCCATTTTTTGAGGATAAAGTTGGAGGCTCTGTGGGTTTCAATTCATTCAGGAACCATTAAATGTTGAAGAAGCTCATTTCAATGAAAGATCTTGAGAACACTCACAGGCAAGTCTTCCCAAAGAGTGGCCAAAAGGTCACATGAAGTCAGGCCTATTGAGGTCTACAATGTGAGGTCCATGTGTGTTTTGACTCTCAACTGTGGCTTTAAAGAATTTCAGAATAAAATCATGTGATATCCAGGCTGAGATTCCCAGTGCTCTGGGCAAAGCCACCCTGCACCTAGATCTCCCTGCACCACAATTAATACCTGAGATCTAGGTTGCATGGCCTAGTAAAATCCAAACACAATTCATGACAATACTTCTCTGATGTCACTTCTAGAATTCAGTCTCTAAGGAGAATCATACCAGAGTTCAAGCCCAGGTGGACCCAGTCATCTGTTCCAAGCGCCAAACAAATTACCACAATTCAAAACAAAATGCTCCCACATGCCCCTTATCTTCTTCAATTTGAGGCCAAATGACTGTGGTTTTTAGATTCTTTATGTAAATTGGATTCATGTGAAAACCCAAGCACCTATGGGCTAAACTCTGCAGGGCTTTAAAGAACTCATTTGACCCAAAGGATCCCTATTTTCACTTGATGGATGTCAGGGCCATTAGAGAGGAAGGTGAGAGTCTTCATCCACAATAACTGCTCTTTTGGCCATTTTGGTTTTGGATGCACCCATGGGATCTTTCTTTAGATCCATCAGGTGCTGAGAATCTAAGCCACAGCCTCACACAGGGCCAAGAGGCTGATTCAGACACATCTCTTTCCAAAGCAATTAAGCAAAGAGCAAAACACACACAGACATTATAAAGTGGCAATATATATGCCAATTGAAATTCATGATGAAATATATATCGTCCACAGATCCAAAAATATTAATTTTACTGAACATGGATTTATGAATAATGTTGTTCAACTAGAAAGGTTACCCCTAGGCTGAATTTTATGATCCAATAGCGTTTAGGAGGAGTGATCTCTTGTCATAATTTGTATCTGCCATGTCAGCCACCTCACAAGAATGTATATGTGATACCAGGTAGGATTCAATATGTTTATATAAAAATACATGTGATGAATAGGCTACAGAGAAAAGGATACAGGAATTCACATATTTATTAACTTAAAAAACACAAGGAGAACTATTTCAATTAAAAATTAACTAGATTTATAACACCTACCCTACATAATGCAAAAGGCAAGTCCAACTATACACCATGCCTCTTCTGAACTGCTTGTATTTCTATTGTGTTTGTATGCACTGTGGGTTTCAAGAACCATTAAATGTTGAGGAAGCTCATTTCAATGAAACTCTGGAGAACTCTCATAGGCAAGGCTTCCCAAAGAGTGACCAAAAGGTTAGATATAGCCAGGCCCATTGAGGTCTACAATGTGAGGTCCATGTGTGTTTTGACTCTCAACTATGGCTACCAAGTCTTTAAGAATAAAATCATGGGATATCTTTGCTGAAATTCCCAGTGCTCTGTGGAAAGCCACCCTCGGCCTTGGTCTTAGTTTCCAAGGGCGACTCTCATGCTTGACCTCTTAAAATATCACCACAATTCATGGCAATACTTCTTTGAGTTCAGTTCCAGAAGTCAGTCTCTAAGGGGAATCACGCAAGAATTCAAGCCCAGGTGGACCCAGTCATCTCTTCCAACCGTCACACAAATGACCACAATTAATACCAAAACACTCTCACATGGCCCTCCTCTTCTTCTATAAAGGCACTCATCATAACATCTGGCTGGAGGTTTCCATGAGGGGCACAGCCCAAGACAGTGTCCCAAATAAGCTCCCTTGCCACTCATTTGCCTAAATTCAGGGTGGCTTGGACACCCTTCTTGTGCACCAGGAGTGATCTGAAAGGGTAAAATAAATTGAAATTAAAGTGTAAAAGTTGAAGTGTAAAAGACCAGGTTTTGTAAAGTTTCTAAGCTGCAAGGCCTGAGTTAAAATGTAAAGGACCAGGTATTGTTAAGTTCCTATGCTACATGCAAAACCTAAAATTCCTGTAGCTTGTAGTACAATTCCGGACTGCCCAGTAAATATTCCCCCTGACCGCCTGGTTGTTTAATAACCTAGGACCCTGTGTGGCCTGGCACATAGGCATCGCAAGGCCTAAACCAATCTGTTTGAATGTGTACCTCGCTTTAGAACTCACCTATCACTCCCGCCTGACCTGTTCCTGCCAATGAATGAACTAATCATGTTTAGGAATTGTTGTTTGATTTTTCTGCGGTGTATGTTGATTTCTTAAAGGAGACTGTGATATATGTAAAGTCCCGCCCTCCCCAAAAAGTGTACTTAAGCACTGCTCAACCCCTGCTCGGGGCTCTGGGCTGCTCTCCCTTCTTGAGTGAGCACGTAGCCCCAGCATGCTGGATTGGATCCTCAATGAACGCCTTTTTCTGTTGCATGAGCCGCGTTCTCTTGGTGGTCTCTTCCTCCGACGTTCACCGGACCCTTACATTTGGTGCGTTGGCCAGGAATCACGCAGCATAGGACAAGGACACACCAACAGACCCCTCTGGAGGTAAGTAAGGCGCTTCTTTTCATTTTTCCTTGTGATAACTCAGAGCTTTTTGTTCAGGTTCCATTTTTCCGTTTTTGGTTTGGGTTGGCAGAGTGGCTTCCAGCGGAGAATGTAAGTTCCCCCTGTCAGTGGTGGACAAACGTGTCCTAAAGCCACAGGCCATGTCCTTGCAAGGGATGCCTTGGAGGACTCGGGGAGTGACGGATGTGCTCTCATTAGGTGAGGAGGGACGAATGAGCCCACATTAGGTGACTCTGCTGGCAACCCATCATATCTTGCTGACTACCTTTTTCTCTCAGGTTGAATTCACTGTCTGTCTTTGTGGTCTAACCCATCAGGTTTTGACAGTTACTAGGTTCTAATCTTTACTTCTGAACTCGTGTTAAATGTTAACTGTGTGTACATGTTTGTGTCACGTTTGTATTGTCCTTGTCTCTGTTTGAGAAACTCTCATTATGGGACAAAGCCATTCCATGCCTCTTTCCTTGAAGCCATTCCTGGTCCCTGTCTCCAATCCGACCCCTTCACCCAGGATCCTATCACTCAAACCTTCTACTCCTCCCCCTCTTCCCTCCATTCTCTCTGAGTCACAAGATTGTAGATCTTGGGGTTGTGAACAAACGGGAGCTGCATGATGGTCTTTGTGTGTCATTTTATCTGTGTTTCTGTTAAATGTGATGGCATTGTTTGGTCCGATGCAGAGTCCCGAGTTCCAACCTGCATTACATATGTGGAAGTTACTTTAGCTAAATTTTAAACTAATGCTTCTCCTGTGAGGGACCAAAAGTCAATAGAACCGCCAGTTTTTCTGTTCTCACCTTTTCACCTCTCTTAGCTGTGCTTTAAAGAACTTTGATAAACTTTACTCCCCTTTGTTAAGCAACATTACGGAAGCAGTGATTTCTTTTCTTCCCGTAGTTGGATTGAGCATGCCCACTGCAGAGGGAAATGTCTGGGGTCTAAGAACTTTGATATCTCGCTTAAACTTTTCTCAAAACCCTGTTCTCATTATTAAATTGGCATTAATTGGCTTTGGGATGGGAACCAAGCCTTCAGTCATAAATTTTGACACCCCAGAGGGGACTTTAAATAAACCCCACTCTGCCCTCTTGGGGAAGCCTAGCACTCAAAACAACTGAAGCAGAGAATGAAATTTTTGGGAGCTGACTACTGCAAAGTTGGGAGACATAGAATATGCCTGGTGCCTGGGGTCAAAGCAAACCAGAGGAACTAATCCTGTAAGTAAATGGTGAGGCTAAGGGACTCCCAGCAGCTGCCAGATCCATTTTGCTGTGGGGAACTCCCTTATTCCTTACGTGCACTTTAAGGATTTCTCCACCTCTGTTTACTTAACAAAAGGGACAATGAATGCATTAATATGTTGATATTATAGATTGTTTCTTGGGGATGATCTAGGGTGAATGTGTATCTAGAAATGATTTTTTTTATTTTAACCATCTGGTATCTAAATGGGTTTCTAAAGCATTGCACTATCTTACACTTAAAAGTTGGGTTTAAACAATTGTTTAGTTTGATTTCAGGTAGTTCATGCTAGGAAACTTAAATACTTAGGGTAAAAAAAAAATAAAGAGTTTTAATTTTGAACTAGACAGCCTGAAAAAATTTCACTAGATATATCAGTGCATTAACTTGGGAAGAGATAATAAATTATGATATGGTATCTATTCCCATCAGTGTGTAAGATTTTAAAAAATGGTACTAAATTAAAACGTTGGTCTGGCTTATTGAAATGACATTAATTAGCAACAGTCTTGGAAATTTTTAAAGCTTAATTTCGGATACACATGGTAGCATGTGGTTCTTTTTAAAAATTTTTCAGCCAATTTAATTTAACTTAATACTATTAGAAACTTCATAACAAAGAAAGGGGCTTAATGATCCTATAGAAACTTCTTCTGATGGTGGCATTAATATTATCAAAAAATGATCCTATTTTCAGTTTTGTGTGAGCAAGTTTTTCTAGTGTAGAAAAATCTAAAGAAATAAAATTTTGAGAATTACATCTTAAACTTGCATCAAAATTTTCAACATCCAAACCTGGAAATTATGACTTATAGATAAATGCCTTAGGCATGAGGTTTCTTCTCAGAATTCCAGTCTTTCCAGTTTTCCAGACCTCAGCCAGGACTTACTTTGATATGCAAATAAAAGAAGCCTGCAGCACTCAGCAGGAGACAGATAAAAAGAGTAAATGTGTCTTTTTACCTGAACTCAAACTAGACCTAACCAAAAAAGTATATAATATGGTATTTACTAATTACTGGCCAGTCATCATTTTTAGGACTCTTGCTTTTCTTAGATTCTGTAATTTTTTTTTTGAGCTCATGATCTTGATTCTGCTGATGGGTTAATGTTTTCTGATCAGTTCTATTTTTGATCGACTCTGGAGTTTTCAGCATTGCAATGGAGATTTCACCTGAAAAAAGCTACAAGGCCTTTACTATTGTGTTATGTGTTACATTTGTGTTACGTGTTGTATGTTGGTATGTCTGTATGTGTGTATGTCCATATATCATGCAGGGATATGACAATTGACAGATGAGGAGCGCTCATGAAAAATTTAAAAATGTATCCAAATGTCTTTGATTCACGTGATTCATATGTTTTAATTCAAATTGGGTAAACAGATAAAAATAAAGATGTCTTTAAAATTAGGCCAATAAGTTTTCTAGGTTTTCAAAAAGGCCCTAATAAAATGTAGATGTCTATAAAATAATCTGCTTAAATTCAGAAATTGAAAAGCATTGTATTGAAATGTGAACAGAAAGAGGTTAGTAGATGGAAAAGAGAAACTAAAAGGTTCTAGATATAGATATAATAGAGGAAAAACGTGTTTCTGGATAAGAGAGTCTATATGATTAAGTAATTAAAAGGGTTTAAGTAAATAATAAAAAAAGGTGTGTGTAACTTGGTTATATGTGTAAGTTTTGAGCAAGTAATCTTAAAAAATTAAACAGCTGGTAAAACAAGTACTGTTTTTATAAAATTGTGCCATGTTATTTCTTTAAAATCTAAACTTGTTTAATACAAAAACATCAATGTAATTGTGGTGTTAATGTGTTCATATCTTCCAGGTATACAAGTCTGTAAGGTAGAAGCTTGCAAAGACCATTGTATCAAGCTGGTGTTCTAAGGTTGTATGGTAATTCTAGGCTTAAAAGAAAAACATGTTGGAGTGTTGGAGATTTATGT
Organism: Callospermophilus lateralis; assembly: GCF_048772815.1. Classification (NCBI taxonomy): domain Eukaryota; kingdom Metazoa; phylum Chordata; class Mammalia; order Rodentia; family Sciuridae; genus Callospermophilus; species Callospermophilus lateralis. The sequence continues at coordinate 239,062 of NW_027514349.1, read as the reverse complement.
ATATCATTTGTGTTCTATAATTGGACTTGTTATCAATAAGATATGTACAGTTCCATGTTACTTTTTACACTGAGATACAATCTAAAAGTATTTTTAACTTAATGAGAGCCAAATCTGTGAAGGTTTTATTGTAAACTCAAAGGTAATGCCCATTCATTTCCATGTGAAAACTGTTTTCTTCAGGCTTCACAAAGGGGTGGCCTGAGACAAAGACTTTCCTGATATTCAGGGCAACATAACAATAGGTAATCAAAAGGCCCAAAGCAGGGTTTCTCCACTGAGACTTTACTGGCTACACTGATATCTGAGTTTTCTGAGATGCTTGCCATTCCCTTCAGCTACCAGTACATGGCCATGTCACAGAGCTTGGAAGTGGTACATATATTTGACACAAAATCATGAGCCTATTCTGGAGAGTGGCCAGAATTCAGGAAGAAAACAGGAACGTAGGAAGATAGTTGGTGTTGCCCATTGATAAGGCAAGCCACACTCCATTTATAAATTGTGCCGGATGAATGCTGGGAAGTTTTCTCCTTGAGAGGATACACCCATTGAGGCATTATCTTTTCTAATGTCTACAACCACGAAAACAGTGGGATACACAGACCTAAAAACACTCGCCTTGTCAAAGGACTAACTAGAAACAGTCCACTCCAAACCAAACACACCCCCTTTCCTAACTATTCTCAGAACAAAAGAAAAAACCACAAACCCACACCCACAACCACAAAGGCACCTCCTTCTCCCAAGTGGGTCTGGAACTATCCAGAGTGTCCTCTGACTGGAGGGCCATACTATGTTCCCCAGAAATGGTCTGTCGTGTCTCAGATCTGGACTCCTTGGTCAACTCTGTGAAGTTGTCAGGAGCCAGCAGTGAGCCTCTATCTGTTTTCTCCGGAAGGGCCCCTCTTCAGAATTTTTCTGGAATTTGGCCATTCTCACATAAGTAGGTACCACAAAAGACTGACTCTGTCCTTGGAAAATCCAAACAAGTAAGAACACTGGAACTGGTGCTGGGACTGGGCCTGGGTGCCTAGATTCCTGGAACCCAAATTTGGAGAGTTCCATCAACAAGGATGTGAGGTGAGGTCACTTCCTTTAGTAACTGAGTGAGGTCACTGCCTTGGCAACCAACTTGTCCTAACATTTGCTTCCTAAGGTCTCATAACATGGAGGATGTCCCTACTTCCTGTGACACTTTCACAAGTTAGAATGGTAAAGAAACAATAGTCACCTCTGAACAGCTCTCCACACAGGCCTCTCCTCTACATTAAGAAGAGAGAATCTGATTCAGACACAACCCTTCATCCTGACCAGGCTGTTTGCCATGGAAGATGCCTTTTGCTCTCTCAGATCCTTCATAGCTGCCTACATCTTCTCCAGGGTTCATTTCTGCATGGAACTTTGAAGTTTTCAGCAGGTGGAAGATCCCCTGCATTCCTGTATGGTAAGACCAAATCTTTCCCTGCTTTTCTGAACACTTAGATTGAGGGAACAGTGTATGGTTAGGGTTAACAATATGTTCAATTAAAACCAAAATACTCCCACATGGCCCTCATATTCTTCCATGTAGACATTCATCATAACCTCTGGCTGGAGGTTTCCATAAGGGGCGCAGCCCAAGACAGTGTCCCAAATAAGTTCCCTTGCCCCTCATTTTCCTAAAGTCAGGGTTTCCTGGACACCCTTCCTGTAAACCAGGATTGATCAAATAGGCCTGCCAGTAATACTGCTCTGTTTCTTCATTTTGAAGCCTACTGACTGTGAGGTATAGATTCTTTATGTGATTTGGAGTCATGTGAGAACCCAAGCACTGCTGCAGGGCTTTGAAGAACTCATTTGTCTCAAAGGATCCCTATACTTACTTAATGGAGGTCAGGAACCTAACAGAGGAAGCAAGAGACTTCATCCACAATGACTGATCTTTTTGCCATTTTGGTTTTGGATGCACACATGGGATCTTTCTTTAGATCCATCAGGTGCTGATAATCAAAGCCACAGCCTCTCTCAGAGCCGAAAGGATGATTCAGACACATCCCTTTCCAAAGCAATTAAGCAAAGGTGATGCTCATTCATTTCCAATTGAAAGCACTTTTCTTCAGGCTTCACAAACTGGTGGCCTGAGGAAAAGACCTTCCTGACATTCAGGTCAACAGAACAGTAGGTAAGCAAAAGGCACAAAGCAGGGTTTCTCTACTGAGACTTTACTGGTCACACTGATATCCAAGTTTTCAGAGATGCTCCCAATTCCCTTCATCTATCCAGTACATGGCCATGTCACAGAACTCGACGGAGGTCCATATCTTGAACAAAAAAACATGAGCCTATTCTGGAGAGTGGCCAGAATTCAGGAAGAAAACAGGAACTAAGGAAAGAAGTAGGTGTTGTCTACAACCACGGAAACAGTGGGATACACAGACCTAAAAACACTCGCCTTGTCAAATGACTTACTAAAAACAGTCCACTCCAAACCAAACATACTGCCTTTCCTACCTATTCTCAGAACATGATAAAAAAACACAAATTCACACCCACACCCACAAAGGCACCTCCTTCCCCCAAGTAGGTCTGTGACTATCCAGAGTGTCCTCAGACTGATGGGCCTTACTCTGCTCCCTCGAAATGGACTGTCCTGTCTCAGATCAGGTCTCCTTTACCAACTCTGTAAAGTTTTCAGCATCAATCAGTGAGTCACTACCTGCTTTCTCAGGAAAGGCCCCTCTTCAGAGCTTTCCTGGCATTTAGCCATCCACACATCAGTATGTACCAAAAAGACTGACTCTGTCCTTGGTAAATCCAAACAAGTGAACCCACTGGGACTGGGACTGGGACTGGCTCTGAGTGCCTGGCTTCCTGGATCCCAAGTTCAGAGAGTTCCATCACCAAGGAAGTGAGGTAGGTCACTTCCTTCAGGAACTGAATGAGGTCACTACCTTGGTAACCACTTTATCCTAACATTTGCTTCCAATGGTCCCACGAGAGAGAGGCTTCCCCTACTTCCTGTGTCACATTCACAAGATAGAATGGTATATCAACCATAGGCACATGTTAACAGCTCTCCACACAGACCTGGTTTGGTCCATCTTCTCTACTTTAAGAAAAGAGAGGCTTATTCAGACACATCGCTTCATCCTGACCAGGTATTTTACCAAGGAAGATTACTATTGCTCTCTCAGGTCCTTCATAGCTGCCTACATCTTCTTCAGGGTTTATTTCTGCATGGAACTTGAGGTTCTCAACAGGTGGAAGATCCCCTACCTTCCTGTATTATAACACCAACTCTGTCCCTGGTCTTTGTAAAGTTAAATTGAGGGAACAGTGCATGGTTAGGGTTAATAACATGTTCAATTTGGGTTAGGAATCATTCTGCGAGATGAATAATGGTATTGGGGACCTCCGATATTTACAAGCATATATAGGTGTAATATAAGTATGAATACAGAAATCTAGGAAAGATTTGAAACCCAGATGAACACTGGGCCCTTGATTGGGATACTTAGCTTTGAATTATTTCCGCAAAGTTGTCTCAAATAAATCGTTATACAATGGCATAGGACCTTGTACCTTGGATGACTGAATGAGGAAGAGATCCTCCAGACAAAAAGGGATAGTTCCAAAAGTTATTTAGATATAGGGTTTTGGTTAGAGAGTGAATGCAAATGTCAGCATATGTGAAGAGTCAGTCACAGTGATGAACTGGGGAAAATGTGTAGGAAAGCAGATATCAATAGAGACATTAGGAAATCAGGGAAAGTACAAAGTGAGTAATAGGATAAGACGTTTTTAACAGGGTTGAGTTTGAATATATAATCTTAGGAAGAAACAAATATGTAGTCACCAATAGGAATGATATTTGAGATCATTAGTTAATCAGGACATGGATGTTGTTAGTAATACATGCTCACATTAAATTTAGGCTTTGGTACAATCATAAGGGTGTCCGTTGCATTTTTTGTCAGGAATATTACTGTGATGAAATGTAAATGTATATCAGGTGACTACAGTATTTCTTCAAACATTTCTGAAAGCAACATTTTAAGACTTATAAATTAGTATTGGGGACACAAGTACGTGTACCCTGTGCCTATGATTATAAAGATGATGCCTTAATAGACCATACTGTAAATAAATAATATAACTTGATCAAACTTTAAATAATGGATTGAATTGATATCTGAAAATATATAGGAAATCTTATATTGATATACATAAGTTCATTCTAACCAGTTATACATCTAATGGTAATTTTAGCATTATGGTTTATCATGAAGAGTGTGGGAGTTTTGCTTCAAAAATGATTATGGAAATCGAAAATAATGTGTTTGGAAATAATCTCATGAAAAGTACAGTCAAGAAACATGGAGGAATACATATATTCTGAAGCAGGAAGTAATTGCAAGTGAACCAAATGCGTACAGATTTGTTAACTTGTGGATGAAAAGTATTATCTTATAATGTCCATAAACTGAAGAAATAGTAATGTACCAGTGTTGAATAAAAATGAACTTCAAAATACACATCATGTCCCATAGGATTTTACTTGCATTGATGTTAAACTGGGTCAGTTACTGTACAAATATTAGGATTTGTAAGCACCTTTCACCGAAGTTAGTTTTCAGTACTGGGAAATAAATATGTATTTCATGTGGATGAATATTTCTGAGAATAATTTTGTGAAAATTTGATTATAAATCCACATATAGGAACATGAGTTAAATTAGTGAGTGTAAAATAAGACACATATATTTCATATTTTGAATAATCTGGAGAAAAAAAAAATATATATATATATATATATATATATATATATATATATAAAGATACAAACACAGACATTAAAATGTAGTAATATGTATGCCAATCAAAATTCATCATGAAATATATATCATCCTCATATCCAAAACTATTCTTTTTACTGAGCATGGATTTATGTATAATGCTGTTCATCTAGGAAATTCACCCATATGTTGAATTTTCAGTTCCATCAGTATTTAGGGGGAGTGATCTCTTCTCACAATTTGTATCTTCCTAAAACAGCAAGCTCACAAGAATGTACGTGTGATACCAGGTAGGATACTAAATATGCATAATAAATTTCATGAGATGAATAGGGTACAGAGAAAGGGAGACAGAAATGTACATATGTGTTAACTTTAAAAACTCATGGAGAAGTATTACAATGAAAAGTTGACTAGATTTATAACACATTCACTTGATAAAGCAGAAGGCAAGTCCTAGTATACACCATGCCTCCTATGAACGGCCTGTATTTCTATTCTGTTAGGTTTCTTTTTCTACATCATATTAAGATTAGTAGTCAGAGTCTAGTAGGGTATGGGTTAGTGACAGGGATTCAGTATTTCTAATGGAAAATAGGAAAATGAATCTAATGTGTATGCAAATATTTGCTAGACAAAAATCTTCCCACTGTCCTCCAAAACAATGCCTTGATATTTCCTTCGCCACAAGTAATACACAATTAGTGGAGAAGAGTTTGAAAGTCTGTGAATATATATCTGGAAAAGAAAATGCTCAGGAGTTCACAACCTTGGAGGTGGTAGTGGAATTTCCAAAAGTAAGGTACAGGGTAAACACTCCACAAACATGGAACTCTGGTGGCCTAATGAGTTGTTGAGAAACTGCCTCTGAGTTTGGGCCCTTGAAAAATTTGTTGTTGTCAGGAGCTTTAGCTTCCTTTGTATTGAGACCATCAAACCTGGGTCGGCATCTATGTGACCTGGATGACATGGTTCCTTATATGCTATTGAACATGAGGCAGAAGTTCTGAATTTTCCCTTTGTTAGTAAACTGAGGACACTGGGGTCTAAGTGTCTAACCATGTGATCTGTGAAGCAATTTGGTCATACTCCACTTTTCGTGGTGTTTCTTACTGCTGCACTGGGAGTTTGGTATTGGCTTCACGTAATACAAGGAGAAAAACTGGGACACATTGCTAGAGGGAGTACTCTCACGTGAAGTGGTTGAGGGTCTGCAGGAGAATGCACCAACCAGGCTTCTATCCCAAAAAGCTTGCACCCATGTCCATAGCAACCTGATTCTGAACATTGCCCTGAAACCTCTCCATATAACAAGGTCCCTTTACTTGTAAGGTTCTGCTGGCTGCACCATGTCAGTCACAAATCATTCGGAAACCAATGGCAGAACCACGTGTCCCCACGACAGATGTTTTATCATACACCTGCCCACCACTGCTCTGGGCCCACTAGTCAGCAGGCTCCAACTTTCTGGCATCTCTGTTCTCACCATTTTCATGAAACCCAGTCAATCAATGCAATGTCTGGTACACTCGTGATCAGCAACAGATATCCAAAGGTTCTCCAGTGCCACCTGTTCATGGGAATTTAAAAAATTCATGGTATTTATATAGCCAATTTTCAAGGATGAATTTGGAGGCACTGTGGCTTTCAATTTATTCAGGAATCATGAAATGGTGAGGAAGATTATTTCAATTAAAGCTCAGGAGAACTCTCAGAGGCAAGGCTTCCCAAAGAGTGGCCAAAAGGTCACATTAAGCCAGGCCCATTGAGGTCTACAATTGAGGTCCATGTGTGTTTTGACTCTCAACAATGGCTGCCACGTCTTTCTGAATAAAGTCATGTGATATCCTGGCTGAGATTCCCAGTGCTCTTTGGAAAGCTATCCTGGGCCTAGATCTCAGTCTCCAAGGGCAACTCTCATGTGTGGCCTCCTAAAATCCCAACACAATTCATGTCAATACTTCTCTGAGTTCATTTCCAGAACTCAGTCTCTAAGGGGAATCACTCCAGAGTTCAAGCCCATGTGGACCCAGTCATCTCTTCCAACTACCACACAAATGACCACAATTAAACCAAAACACTCCCACATGGCCCTCATCTTCTTCAATATAAACTCTCATCATAACTTCTTGCTGGAGGTTTCCATGAGGGGCGCAGCCTAAGACAGTGTCCAAAATAAGCTCATTTGCCCCTTATTTGCCTAAATTCAGGGTGGCCTGGAAACCCTTCCTGTGAATCAGGTGTGATCAAATAGGCCTGCCATTAATACTGCTCTACTTCTCCAATTTGAGGCCTACTCTCTGTGGGGCATAGATTCTTTATGTGAATTGGGGTCATGAGAAAACCCAAGCACCCATGGGCTACCCTCTGCAGGGCTTTGAAGAACCCATTTCAGTGAGTCTAGGAGTTGGACCAAAAGTTCTTTAGATATAGGGGTTTTGTTAGAGAGTGAATGTAAATGTCAGCATATTTCAAGAGTCAGTCACAGTGATGAACTGGGGAAAATGTGTAGGAAATCAGATATCAATAGAGACATTAGGAAATCAGGCAAAGTACAAAGTGAGTGATAGGATGAGACATTTTTAACAGGGTTCAGTTTCAATATTTAATCTTAGGAAGAAACAAATATGTACTCACCAATAGGAATGATATTTGAGATCATTAGTTAATCAGGACATGGATGTTGTTAGTAATACATGCTCACTTTCAATATAGGCTTTGGTACAATCATAAGTGTGTCCGTTGCATTTTGTGTCAGGAATATTACTGTGATGAAATGTATATATATATCAGGTGGCTAGAGTATTTCTTCCAATATTCTTAAAGCAATATTTTAAAGACTTATAAATTAGTATTTGGGATACAAATAGGTATACCATCGGTCTATGAATATAGAGATGATGCCTTAATAGACCATACTGTGAATAAATAATATAACTGGTTCAAACTTTAAATAATGGATTGAATTGATATCTGAAAATATATAGGAAATCTTATATTGATATACATAAATTCATTCTAACCAGTTATACATCTAATGGTAATATTAGCATTATGGTTTATCATGAAGAGTGTCTGAGTTTTGCTTCAAAAATGATTATGGAAATCAAAAATAATGTGTTTGGAAAGAATCTCATTAAAAGAACAGTCAAGAAACATGGAGGAATACATGTGTTCTGAAGTAGGAAGTGATTGAAAGTGAACTAAATGCCTATAAATTTGTGAAATTGTGGATGAAAGAATATATCCTATTATGTCCATAAACTGCAGAAATAGTAATGTATCAGTGTTGAATAAAAATGAACTTCAAAATACACATCATGGTCCCATAGGTGTCTACTTGCATTGATGTGAAACTGGGTCAGTCACTGTGGAAATATTACGATTTGTATGCACCATTCACTGAATTTAGTTTTTAGTACTAGGAAATAAATATGTATTTAAGGTGGATGAATATTTCTAAGAATTATTTTGTGAAAATTTGATTATAAATCCACATACACACACATGAGTAAATTTAGAAAGTGTATAATAAGACACATATATTTCATATTTTGGAAAATCTAAAGAGTAGATATCTATATCTATATAGATAGATAGATAGATAGATAGATAGATAGATACTCACATACACAGACATTAAAATGTAGCAATATATATGCCATTTGAAAATCATAATAAAATAGATATCATCCACGTATCCAAAAATATTCATTTTACTGAACATTTATTTATGCATAATATTGTTCATCTAGGAAATTCACCCATAGGTTGAATTTCCAGTTCCATCAGTATTTAGAGGGAGTGATCTCTTCTCACAATTTGTATCTTCCAAAATAATCAAGCTCACAAGAATGTACATGTGATACCAGGTAGAATTCTAAAGATGCATTAAAAAATACATGTGATGAATAGGCTACAGAGAAAGGGAGACAGAAATTTACATATGTGTTAATTTTAAAAACTCATGGAGAAGTATTACAATGAAAAGTTGACTATATTTATAACACATACCGTTGAAAAAGCCGAAGGCAAGTCCAAGTATACACCATGCCTCCTATGAAAGGCCTGTATTTCTATTCTGTTAAGTTTCTTTTTCTCCATCATATTTGGATTAGTAGTCAGAGTCTAGTAGGGTATGGGTTAGTGTCAGGGATTCAGTATTTCAAATGGAAAATATGAAAATGAATCTAATGTGTATGCAAATATGTGCTACACAAAAATCATCCCACTCTCATCCAGAACAATGCTTTGACATTACCTTCGCCCCAAATAAGACACAATTAGTGGAGAAAAGTTAGAAAATCTGTGAATACATATGTGGAAAGAAAAATGCTCAGGAGTTCACAAACTTGTAGGAGGTAGAACGGGTTACAAAAAGGGAGAGGGTAAACACTCCACAAACATGGAGCTCTGCTGGCCCAATGACTTTTTGAGAAACTGCCTCTGAGGTCGGGCAGTTAAAATATATATTGTTGTCAGGAGTTTTAGCTTCCTTTGTAGTGAGACCATCAATTCTGGGTCTCCATCTATGTGACCTGAATGACATGGTTTTTTGTTTTCTAGTGAACATGAGGCAGCAGTGCTGAATTCTCTCTTTGTAGGTAAACTTTGGCCACTGGGGTCTGAGTATCTAACTGTGTTGTCTGTAGAGCCATTTGGTCATTATCCACTTTCGTGGTGTTTTTTACTGCTGCACTGTGAGTTTGGTATTGGCTTCACGAAATACAAGGAGTTCTACTGGGACACAGTGCTGGAGGATGTACTCTCACGTGTGGTGGGTTAGTAAAATGCACCAGTGAGGCTTCAATCCCACATAGCTTTTCAACTTGACAATAGCAACCTGATTCTGACCTTTGGCAGGAATCCTCTCCATATAACAAGATGCCCTTACATAGAAGGGTCTGCTGGCTGTACCATGTCAGTCACAAGTCTTTCTAAGCCAATGGCAGATCCACGTGGCCCCACCACAAATGTTTTTTTCACACACCTACACTCCTCTGCTCTAGGCCCACTAGTCTGCAGGCTCCAACTTTCTGGCATCTATGTTCTACACTTTTTTTCATGAAACCCAGTCAATCAAGGCACTGTCTGGTACAATCATGATCAGGAACAGGACATTCAGAAGTTCTCCAGTGCAACCTGGTCATAGTAATTTCAAAAAATTCATGGTATTTATCTAGATATTTTTCAATAATGAAGTTGGAGGCACTGTGGGATTTAATTTATACAGGAACCATTAAAAGGTGAGGAATCTCATTTCAATGAAAGCTCTGGAGAACTTTCACAGGCAAGGCTTCCCAAAGAGTGGGCAAAAGGTCACATGAAGCCAGGCCCATTGAGGTCTACAATGTGAATTCCATGTGTGTTTTGACTCTCAACTATGGCTGACAATCTTTCAAAATAAAATCTTGTGATATCCTGGCTGAGATTCCCAGTGCTCTGTGGAAAGTCACCCTGGGCCTAGATCTCAGTTTCCAATGGCGAATCTCATGCGTGGCCTCCAAAAATCCCAATACAATTCATGGCAATACTTCTCTGAGTTCAGTTCCACAACTCAGTCTCTAAGGGGAATCACAACAGAGTTCAAGCCCAGGTGGACCCAGGCATCTCTTCCAATTGCCACACAAATGATGACAATTAAAACCAAAACACTCCCACAGGGCCCTCTTCTTCTTTTATATAGACACTAATCATAAACTCTAGCTGGAGGTTTCCATCAGGGGCACAGCCCAAGACAGTGTCAAAAATAATCTCCCTTGCCCCTCATTTGCCTAAAGTCAGGGTGGCCTGGACAACATTCCTGTGAAACAGAAGTGATCATATAGGACTGCTGTTAATACTGCTCCACTTCTCAAATTTGAGGCCTACTGACTGTGGGGTATAGATTCTTTGTGTGAATTGGAGTCATGAGAAAATGCAAGCACCTATTGTCCAGCCTCTGCAGGGCTTTGAAGAACTCATTTGACACAAATGAATCCTATTCTCACTTGATGGAGGTCAGAAATATTACAGAGGAAGGCGAGAGGCTTCATCCAAAATGACTGATCTTTTTTCCATTTTGGTTTTGAATGCCCACATGGGATCTTTCTCTAGACCCATCAGGTGCTGAAAATCTAAACCACAGGCTCACACAGGGCCAAGAGGCTGATTCAGACAAATCTTTTTCCAAAGCAATAAAGTAAAAAGCCACAGGTGATTCCCATTCATTTCCATTTGAAAACTCTTTTCTTCAGGCTTCACTAAGGTTTGGCCTGAGGCAAAGACCTTTCTGACATTCAGAGAAACAGAACAATAGGTAATCAAAAGCCCCCAAGCAGGGTTTCTCCTAGGAGACTTTCCTGGTTACTCTGATATGTGAGTTTTCTGAGATGCTCGCCATTCTCTTCAACTATCCAGTACATGGCCATGTCACAGAGCTTGGAGGTGGTACGTATCTTGTACAAAAATACATGATACTAATCTTGAGAGTGGCCAGAATTCAGGAAAAAAATGAGAACTTAGGTAGATAGCAGGTGTTGCCCATGGATGAGGCAAGCCTCAGTCCATTCATTAATTGGGAAGGATGCATACTGGGAAGTTTTCTACTAGACAGGACACACCCAATGAGCTATTTTCTTTTCTAATATCTACAAAGAAAAACACAATGGGATACACAGACACAGAAACAGTCTCCTTGTCAAATGACTTACTAGAAACAGTCCACTCCAAACCAAACAAACCTCATTTTTTACCTATTCTCAGATCATGTGAAAAAACCACAAACACAAACCAACACCCTCTAATGCACCTCCTTCTTCCAAGTAGGTCTGTGACTATCTGGAATGTCCTCTGACTGGTAGGACATACAATGCTCCCCAGAAATGGCCTTTCTGTCTCAGATCTGGTCTCCTTGGTCAAATCTGTGAAGTTGTAAGGACGCAGTGGTGAGCCAATTCCTATCCTCTCAGGAAAGACCCCTCTTCAGAGCTTTCTTGGTATTTGGCAACCCTTACATCAGTAGGTACCAAGAAAGACTGACTCTGTTCCTGGAAAATCCAAAGAAATGAGCCCACTGCGACTGGGACTGGGACTGGCTCAGGGTGCCTTGCTTCCTGGATCACAAAATTCAGAGAGCTCCATCACCAAGGAAGTGAGGTGAGGTCACTACCTTCAGAAAATGAATGAGGTCACTGTCTTGGCCACCACTTTGTCCTAACAGTTTCTTCCTATTGTCTCCTGACATGGAGGCTGCCCTACTTCCTGTGATACTTTCTCATGTTAGAATGGTATAGAAACCATAGTTACCTGGGAACAGCTCTCCACACAGGCCTGGTTTGGTCCATCTTCCCTACATAAAGAATAGAGAGGCTGACTCAGACACATCTTTTCATCCTGACCATGTTTTTTGCCATGGAATATGACTTTTGTTCTCTCAGGTCCTTCATAGCTGCCTGCATCTTCTCCAGGGATCATTTCTGCATGGATTTTGAGGTACTCAGCAGTTGGAAGATCTCCTAACTTCCTGTATTGTAATACCAACTTTGTCCCTGCTCTTCTGTAAAGTGAGATTGAAAGAACATTGTATGGTTAGGATTAATAGCATGTTTGATTTGGGTTGGAAATCATTCTGCTGGATGAATAATGGTATTGGGAACCAGCGATATTTATAAGAATATAGAGGTAGAACATAAGTATGAAAACAGAAATCTAGGTAATATTTGAAGCCCAGAAGGATTTGGACCCTTGATTGGGATCCTTAGCTTGAGTTATGTTTTGCACCGAGGTCTCAGTTAAATTGATATACAATGGCATAAGACCCTGTACCTCAGATGATTAAATGTAGAAGAGATCATCCAGTCAAAAAGGGATTGTGTGTAGGATTAGGAAGATAGTCAGTAGGTTTAGAAGGAAGAGTGAGTCTAGGATTTGGACCAAATGTACTTTAGCAATAGGGTTTTGGTTAGAGAGTGAATATAAATGACACCATATGTGAAGAGTCAGGCACAATGATGAACTGGGGAAAATATGTAGGAAAGCAGACATCAATAGAGACATTAGGAAATCAGGCAAAGTATAACGTGATAGGATTAGACATTTTCAACAGGGTTGAGGTTGAATACATAATCTTAAGAAGAAACCAATTTGTAGTCACCAATAAGATTGACATTTGAGAGCATTAGGCAACCTGGACATGGATATATTTAGTAATCCATGTTCACATTCCATTGAGGCTTTGGTACAATCATAAGGGTGACCTTCGCATTTTGTGTCCAGAATATTACTGTGTTAATATGTATATGAAGATCAGGTGACATGAGTATTTCTTCCACCATTTCTGGGGGAAATATTTTGAAAAGATATAAATTAGTACTGGGGATACTAATCGGCTTACCCTGTGTTGATGAATATAGAGATGATGCATTAATAGACCATACTGTGAATAAATTATATGACTGGTTCCAAATTTAAATAATGGATTGTATTGATATCTGAAAAAATAGAGGAAATCATTTATTGATATACATACATTCATTCCAACCACTTATATATCTAATGGTTATATTAGGGTTACCGTTTATCATAAATAGTGTGTGAGTTTTGCTTCAAAAATGATTATGGAATCGAAAACAATGTCTTTAGAAAGAAGTCTAGTGAAAAGACCAGTCAAGAAACATGGAGAAATATAAGTGTTCTGAAGGAGGAAGTGATTGAAAGTGAACCAAATGTTTATAAATTTGTGAACTTGTGAATGAAAGGATATAATTTATGATTTCTATAAACTGAAGAAATAATAACGTACCAGGTTTGATTAAAATGAACTTTAATAAACACACCATATCCAATAGGAATCTACTTGCATTGATGTTAAACTTGGTCAGTTACTGTAGAAATATTAGGATTTGTAAGCACCCTTCCCTGAAGTTAGTTTTCAGTACTAGGAAACAAATATTTATTTCAGTGGATGTATATTTCTGAGAATAAACTTTTTAAAAGTTGATTATAAATCCACATATATGAATATGAATGAATTCACGCGGTGTATAAGAAGACACATATATTTCATATTTTGGTAAATCTGGAGAATATATATATATATATATATATATATATATATATATATATATATATATGTATATATATAGACACACAAACACACACATTATAATGTAGCAATATATATGCCAATTGAAATTCATCATGAAAAATAACTCATCCGCATATCCCAAAATATTCATTTTACTGAACATGAATATGTGTATAGTGTTGTTCATCTAGGAAGCTCACCCATGGGTTCAATTTTCAGTTAAAACAGCGTTTAGGAGGAGTGATCTCTTCTCACAATTTGTATCTGCCAAGTCAGCCACCTCACAAGAATGTATATGTGAAACCAGGTAGGATTCTATTTGTGCATATAAAAATACATTTGCTTAAGAGGCTACAGAGAAAGGGAGACAGGAATTCACATTTTTCTTAACTTTAAAAACACATGGAAAATTATTTCAACAAATAATTGACTAGATTTATAACTCCTACCTTATATCATGCAAAAGGTAATTCCAACTATACACCATGCTTCTTCTGAAATGCTTGTATTTCTATTCTGTTTGGGTTATTTTTCTCCATTATATTAGGATTAGTAGTCAGAGTTTAGTAGGGTATGGGTTAGTGTCAGGTATTCAGTATTTCAAACAGAAAATTGGAAAATGAATCCAATGTGTATGCAAATATGTGCTACAAAACAATCTTCCCTCTCTCATCCAGAACAATGACTTGACATTCCCTTTGCCCCAAGTAAGTCAGAATTAGAGGAGAAGAGTTAGAAAATCTGTGAATATATATTTAGAATGGAAAATGCTCAGGAGTTCACAACCTTGGAGTTGATAGAGCAGTTTCCAAAAGTAAGTGACATGATAAACACTCCACAAACATGGAGATCTGCTGGCCTAAACACTTCTTGAGAAATTGCCTCTGAGCTTGGGCACTTGAAATATATGTTGTTTTCAGGAGCTTTAACTTTCGATGTAGTGAGACCATCAAAGCTAGGTCTGCATCTATGTGACCAGGAGGACATGGTTTCTTATTTTCCAATGAACATGAGGCAGCAGTGCTAAATTCTCTCTTTGTAGCTAAATTGTGGCCACGGGGGCTAAGTGTCACCCCATGTGGACTGTGAAGCCACTTGGTCATCCTCGACTTTTCATTGTGTTTCTTGCTGCTGCACTGGGAGTTTGGTATTTGCTTCACGAAATACAAGGAGTTCAAGTGGGACACAGTGCTGGAGGGAGTTCTGTCACGTGTGGTGGGTCAGTGTCTGCATGGGAATGCACCAAATAGGCTTCTATCCCACATAGCTTGCCCCTTGACCATAGCAACCTGATTCTAAACATTGCCGTGAAAAATCTCCATATAACAAGATGCCTTTATATAGAAGGGTCTGCTGGCTGCACCGTGTCTGTGTCAAGGCATTTGAAAGTCAATGGCAGATCCACAGGCCCCACCACAGATGTTTTATCACACACCTGCACACCACTGCTCTAGGCCCACTACATATCAGGCTCCAACTTACTGGCATCTCTGTTCTACACCATTTTCATGATACCTAGTCAATCAAGGCACTGTCTGGTATACTCATGATCAGCAACAGGACATCTAAAGGTTCTCCAGTGCCACCTGGTCATGAGAATTTCTAAAAATTCATGGTATTTATCTAACTATTTTTCACATATGAAGTTGTTGGTACTGTGGGTTTCAATTCATTCAGGATCCATTAAATGTTGAGGAAGCTCATTTTAATGAAGGATCTGGAGATCTCTCACAGGCAAGGCTTCCCAAAGAGTGGCCAAATTGTCACATGAAGCCAGGCCCATTGAGGTCTCCAATGTGAGGTCCATGTGTGTTTTGACTCTCAACGATGGCTGCCAGGTCTTTCAGAATAAAACCTGTGATATCCTAGCTGAGATTCCCAGTGCTCTCTGGAAAGCCTCTCTGGGCCAAGATCTCAGTTTCCAAGGGCGACTCTCATGCGTGGCCTCCTGAAATCCCAACAACATTCATGGCAATACGTCTCTGAAGTCAGTTCCAAATCTCATTCTCTAAGGGGAATCACACCAGAGTTCAAGCCCAGGTGGACCCAGTCATCTCTTTCAACTACCACACAAATGACCACAATTAAAACCAAAACACTCCCACATGGCCCTCATCTTTTTCCATATAAACACACATCATAACCTCTGGATGGAGTTTTCCATGAGGTGCACATCCAAACCAGTGCCCAAAATAAGCTCCCTTGCCCCTCATTTGCCTAACATCAGGGTTGATTGAACACGCTTCCTGTGAACCAGCAGTGATCAAATAGGCCTGCCGTAAATGCTCCACTTCTCCACTTTGAGGCCTTCTTACTGTGGGGTTTAGATTCTTTTTTTTTCTAAATTTTTTTGGAAATTTAATTGAAAAGTTAAAAAAAATTGTTTTGCAGAATATTAAATTTCTAATGGCAAAGCCTTCACCTTGTTTGTGAAGGAAACCTTGATGCCTTGCCAATCTGGTTATATGGAGACACTCAAAATTTTCTGTTACATGCTACATGGATGAATGGCTAAAGCACATAGTTTTTTAAAACTGAAAGGCAGATACCAGCAAGTAAGATAACAAATAAAAGACAATTTTATTAAAAAATAAAGTTGTTATATGACTCAAATATTGGAAATTCAATTCTTTTTTTTTGGTTGTACAAAACATTATAAAGCTCATGATATATCATCTTTCATACATTTGACTTAATTGGGTTATGAACTCCCATTTTTACCCCAAATACAAATCGCAGAATCACATCAGTTACACACTCACGTTTTTACATAATAGCATACTAGTTATTGTTGAATTCTGCTACCTTTCCTATCCCCTACTATTCCCCCTCCCCTCCCATCTTCCCTCTCTACCTCATCTGCTGTTGTTTAATTCTCTCCCTTGTTTTCCCCTCTTTAGCCTCACAACCTCTTATATGTAATTTTGTGTAACATTGAGTAGTCTCCTACCATTTCCATATAATTTTCCTTCTCTCTCCCTTTCTCTCCCCCCACTCATCTCTGTTTAGTTTTAATATTTTTCTCATGTTCTTCCTCCCTGTTCTCTTCTTATTTGCTCTCTCTATATAAAAGGAAACATTTGGCATTTGTTTTTTAAGGATTGGATAGCTTCGCTTAGCATAATCTATTCTAATGCCATTCATTTCCCTGCAAATTCTATGATTTTGTCATTTTCAGTGCTGTGTAATACTCCATTGTGTATAGATGCCACATTTTTATTATCCATTCGTCTATTGAAGGGCATCTAGTTTGGTTCCACAGTCTAGTTATTGTGAATTGTGCCGCTATGATCATCGATGTGGCAGTATCCTTATACTGCTCTCTATTAAGATCCTCAGGGAAGAGTCTGAGAAGGGCGATATCTCAAATGGTGGTTCCATTCCCAGCTTTGCCAGGAATCTCCATACTGCTTTCCATATTGGACTCTCCAATTTGCAGGCCCACAAGCAGTGTACAAGTGTACCCTTTACCCCACATCCTCACCAACACTTATTGTTGTTCGACTTCATAATGGCTGCCAATCTTACTGGAGTGAGATGGTATCTTAGGGTGGTTTTGATTGCATTTCTCTGACTGCTACAGATGGTGAGCATTTTTTCATGTACTTGTTGATTGATTGTATATCCTCCTCTGTGAAGTGTCTGTTAAGATCCTTGGCCCATTGTTGATTGGGTTATTTGTTATCTCATTGTTTAATTGTTTTGAGTTCTTTGTATATTCTAGATATTAGGGCTCTATCTGAAGTGTAAGGGGTAAAAATTTGTTCCCAGGATGTAGGCTCTCTATTTAACTCTCTTATTGTTTCTCTTGCTGAGAAAAAACTTTTTTAGATTAAGTAAGTCCCATTTGTTTATTCTTTTTATGAACTCTTGGGCTATGGGTGTCCTATTAAGGAATTTGGAGCCCAACCCCACAGTATGTACATCGTAGCCAACTTTTTCTTCTATCAGACGCAGTGTCTCTGATTTTATATCTGGCTCCTTGATCCATTTTGAGTTAACTTTTATGCATTGTGAGAGAAAGGGATTCCGTTTCATTTTGTTGCATATGAATTTCCAATTGTCCCTGCACCATTTGTTGAAGATGCTATCCTTCTTACATTGCATGCTTTTAGGTCCCTTTTCAAATACAAGAAAGTTGTAATTTTGTGGATATGTCTCTGTGTCCTCTATTCTGTACCATTGGTCCATCTGCCTGTTTTGATACCAGTACCACACTGTTTTTGTTACTATTGCTTTGTAGTACAGTTTGAACTCTGGATTCACACTTCCTGCTTAGAATTGCTTTCGCTATTCTGGGTCTTTTGTTGTTCCATATGAAATTCATGATTACTTTATCTATTTCTACAAGAAATGCCATTGGGTTTTTGATTGGCATTGCATTAAACCTGTAGAGAACTTTGGGTAATATCGCCATTTTGATGATGTTATTTCTGCCTATCCATGTACAGGGCATATTTTTCCATCCTCTAACATCTTCTTCTATCTCTCTCTTTAGGGTTCTGTAGTTTTCATTGTATAAATCTTTCACCTCTTTGGTTAGGTTGATTCCCAAGTTTTTTATTTTCTTTGAGTATACTGTAAATGGAGTGGTTTTCCTCATTTTCATTTCAGAAGTTTTGTTGCTGATATACAAGAATGCCTTTGATTTATGCGTGTTGATTTTATATCCTGCCAATTTGCTGAATTCATTTATTAACTCTAGCAGTTTCTTTGTAGACCCTTTTGGGTCTGTTAAATATATTATCATGTCATCCACAAATAGCGATAATTTAAGTTCTTCTTTTCCTATTTTTATGCCTTTAATTTCCTTTGTCTGTATCATTGCTCTGGATAGTATTTCAAGAACTAAATTAAATAGAAGTGGTGATAGAGGGCATCCCTGTCTTGTTGCAAATTTTAGAGGGAATGCCTTCAGTTTTTCTCCATTTAGGATGATGCTAGCCTGAGGTTTAGCATATATAGCTATTACCATGTTGAGGTAAGTTCCTGTTATTCCTAGTGTTTTATAGAGTTTTAAAGAAAAAGGGATGCTGTGCTTTGTAGAATGCTTTTTTTGCATCTATCGAGATGATCATATGGTTCTTCTCTTTAAGTCTATTGATGTGATGGATTACATTTATTGATTTCCGTATATTGAACCAGCCTTGCATCCCTGGGATGAATCCCTCTTGATCATGAAGCACAATTTTTTTATATGCTTTTGTATTTTATTTGCCAGGATTTTATTGAGAATTTTTGCATCCAAGTTTATTAGAGATATTGGTCTGTAGTTTTCTTTCTTTGAAGTGTCTTTGTCTGGTGTTGGGATCAGGGTGATGTTGGCCTCATAGAATGAATTTGGAAGAACTCCTTCTTTTTCTATTTTTTGAAATAGCTTGAAAAGTATTGGTATTAATTCATCTTTGAACGTTTTGTAGAACTCTGCTGTATAACCATCTGGTCCAGGTTTTTTTGGTTGGTAGTCTTTTGAAGGTTTCTTCTATTTCTTCCTTTGTTATTGGTCTATTTAAATTGTGTGAGTCTTCTGGACTCAAACTTGGCAGATTATATGACATAAGAAATTTATCAATATCTTCATTATCTTCTGTTTTATTGGAATATGGGGTTTCAAAATACTTTCTAATTATCATCTGAATTTCTGTAGTGTCTGTTGTGATGTTGCCTTTTTTATCCCATATGTTAGTAATTTGAGTTCTCTCTCTACTTCTCTTCATTAGCATGGCTAAGGCCCTGTCGATTTAATTTATTTTCAAAGAACCATCTTTTATTTTTTCAATTTTTTTGTTTCAATTTTGTTGATTTCTCCTCTAATTTTAATTATTTCTTGTCTTCTACTACATTTGTTGTTTTGCTTTTTTTTTCTAGGTTTTTGAGATGTAGTGTGAGATCATTTATTTGTTGTTTTTTTTTCTTTTTTTTTTTTTTTTGAGGAAAGAATTCCAAGAAATGAATTTCCCTCTTAAAACTGCTTTCATTGTTTTCCATAGAATCCGGTATGCTTTGTCTGTATTGTCATTTGTCTCTAAGAAATTTTTTATCTCCGCCTTTATGTCTTCTGTAACCCATTGATCATTCAGTAACATATTGTTCATTTTCCATGTGATGTAGAATTTTTCCTTCCTTCTTCAATCATTAATTTCAAGTTTCATTCCATTATGATCAGATATGGTGCATGGTATTATCTCCATACTTTTATATTTACTAAGAGTTTCCATATGGCATAATATATGGTCTATATTTGAGTAGGACCAATGTGCTGCTGAGAAGAACATGTATCCACTTTATGATGTTTGATATATTCTATATATGTTGGTTAAGTCTAGGTTATTGATTGTTCTATTAAGTTCTATAGTTTCTTAATTCAGATTTTCTCTAGAGGATCTGTCCAATTGTGAGAGTTGTGTGCTGAAGTCACCCGTAATTATTGTGTTATAGCCTATATGACTCTTGAAGTTGAGGAGAGTTTGTTTTATGACTTTGCACCACCATTGTTTGATGCATACAAATTGATAATTGTTATGTCTTGTTGGTTAATGGTGCCTTTTAACAGTATATAGTGTCCTTCTTTATCACTTTTGATTAACTTAGGTTTAAGTTGATTTTAATCGATATGAGTATGGCCACTCCTTCTTGCTTCCGAGGGCCAACAATGGCTGCAAAGTCTTTCAGAATAAAATCATGTGATTTCCTGGCTTAGATTCCCATTGCTCTGTGGAAAGCCACCTTGGGCCTAGATCTCAGTTTCAAAGGGTGACATTCATGCGTGGCCTCCTAAAAACCAACACAATTCATTTCAATACTTCTATGAGGTACGTTCCAGAACTCAGGCTCTAAGGGAAATCACACCAGAGTTCAAGCCCAGGTGGACCAAGTCATCTCTTCCAACCCCCACACAAATGACCACAATTAGAACAAAAAAACTCCCACATGGCCCTCATCTTCGTCCATAAAGACCCTCATCAAAAGTTCTGGATGGAAGTTTTCATGAGGGTCGCAACCAAAGACAGTTTCCAGAATAAGCTCCCTTGCCTCTAATTTCCCTAAAGTCAGGGTGGCCTGGACACCCTTCCTGTGAACCAGGAGTGATCAAAAAGGCCTGCCATTAAATCCGCTCTGTTTCTATAATTTGAGGCTTACTGAATGTCAGGTATAGATTTTTTATGTGATTTGGAGTCATGAGAAAACCCAAGCATATCTGCAGAGCATTGAAGAATTCATTTGACAAAGAGGATCCCTATTCTCACTTGAAGGGGGTCAGGAACCTAACAGAGAAAGGCAAGAATCTTCATCCACAATGACTGCTCTTTTTGCCATTTTGGTTTTGAATGCACACATGGGTTCTTTCTTTAGATCCATTAGGTGCTGAGAATCTAAGCCACAGCCTCACACAGGGCCAAGAGGCAGATTCAGACAAATCCCTTTCCAAAGTAATTAAGCAAAGAGCCACAGGTGATGTCCATTTATTTCCATTTGAAAATTTTTTCTTCAGGCTTCACAAAGGGGTGGCCTGAGGCAAAGACCTTCCTGACATTCAGGGCAACAGAACCCTTGATTTGTATACTTAGCTTGAATTATGTTCTGCACCGAGGTCTCAGATAAATCGATATACAATGGCATAGGACCGTGTACCTCGGATGATTGAATGTAGAAGAGAACATCCAGTCAAAAAGGGATAGTCTGTAGGATTAGGAAGATAGTCAGTAGGTTTAGGAAGAAGAGTGACTCTAGGAGTTGGACCAAAAGTTCTTTAGCAATAGGGTTTCAGTTAGAGAGTGAATGTAAATGTCAGCACATGTGAAGAGACAGTCACAATGATGAACTGGGAAAAATATGTAGGAAAGCAGATATCAATAGAAAGATTAGGAAATCAGGCAAAGTATAAAGTGAGTGATAGGATTAGACATTTTCAACAGGCTTGAGGTTGAATATATAATCTTAGGAAGAAACAAATATGTAGTAATCAATAGGATTGACATTTGAGAGCATTAGGCACCCTGGACATGGATGTTTTTAGTAATCCATGGTCACTTTCCATTTAGGCTTTGGTACAATCATATGTGTGACCTTTGCATTTTGTGTCCAGAATACTACCGTGATAAATTGTATATGTTGATAAGGTGACATGAGTATTTCTTCCACCATTATGGGGAGTAATATTCTGGAAACTTATAAATTAGTACTGGTGATACAAATAGGTGTACCTTGTGTTGATGATTATTGAGATGTTGCATGAATAGACCATATTGTGATAAAGTATATAACTAGTTCCAACTTTAAATAATGGATTGAGTTTGCATCTGAAAATATATTGGAAATCTTATATTGATATATATACAATCATTCCAACCAGTTATATATGTAATGGTAATATTAGGGTTACGGTTTATCGTGAAGGGTGAGTATTGCTTCAAAAATGATTATGGAATCAAAAATAATGTGTTTAGAAAGAAGTCTAGTGAAAAGACCAGTAAAGAAACATGGAGGAATACATGTGTTCTTAAGTAGTAAGTAAATGAATGTGAACCAAATGCCTATAATTTTGTGAAGTTGTGGATGAAAAAATATATCCTATGATGTCCATAAACAGATAAAATAGTAATATACCAGTGTTGAATAAAAATGAACTTCAAAATACACATCATGTTTCATAGCAATATACTTGCATTGATGTTAAACTGGGTCAGGTACTGTAGAAATATTAGGATTTGTATGCACCACCTACTGAACTTAGTTTTCAGTAGTAGGAAACAAAAATGTATTACAGGAATATAAATATTGCTGAAAATAATCTTGTAAAGATTGGATTTTGAACCCACATACACGAATATAAATGAATTTAGGGAGTGTATAATAAGACACATATTTTACATATTTTTTTTTTAAATCTGGAGGAAAATATATATATATATATATATATATATATATATATATATATACACATATATATTTTTTCCAGATTTAAAAAAAATACACAAACACACACACACACACACACATGCACACATACACACACACACACACACATTAATATTTAGCAATATATATGCCAATCGAAATTCATCATGAAATATAATTCATCCACGTATTCAAAAATATTCATTTTACTGAACATGGATTTATGTATAGTGTTTTTCACTAGGAAGCTCACCCATAGGTTGAATTTTCAGTTCCATCATTATTTAGGGAGAGTCATCTGTTCTCACAATTTTATATTCCAAAGTCAGGGAGCTCAAAAGAATGTCCGTGTGATACCAGGTAGGATATTATATATATGCATAAAAAAATACATGTGCTGAATAGGATACAGAGAAAGGGAGACAGGAATTTATATATGTGATAATTTTAAAAAATCATGGAGAAATATTACAATGAAAAGTTGACTAGATTTAAAACACATACTCTTGATAATGCAGAAGGCAAATAGAAGTATACACCATGCTTCCTATGAAAGGCCTGTATTTCTATTCGGTTAGGTTTCTTTCTCTCCATGATATTAGGATTAGTAGTCAGAGTCTAGTAGGGTATGGGTTAGTGTCAGGAATTCAGTATTTCAAATGGAAAAAAGGAAAATGAATCTAATGTGTATGCAAAAATGTGATACACATAAATCTTCCCTCTCTCATCCAGAACAATGCCTTGACATAACCATCGCTAAAAGTAAGACACAATTAGAGGAGAGGAGTTAGAAAATCTGTGAATTTATGTGGAATGAAAAATGCTCAGGAGTTCACAACACTGGAGGTGGTAGAACAGTTTCCAAAAGTAAGCGAGAGGGTAAACAATCCAGAAACATGGAGCTGTGGTGGCCTAAAGACTTCTTGAGAAACTTCCTCTGAGGTTGGGAACAAGAAATATATGTAATTGTCAGGAGATTTAGCTTCGTTTGTAGTGACACCATGAAATCTGGGTCTGCATCTATGTTACCTGGAGAACATGGTTTCTTATTTTCCAATGATCATGAGGCAGCGGTGCTGAATTCTCTCTTTGTAGGTAAACTGAGGCCACTGGGCTGAAGTGTCTCCCATGTGGACTGTGAAGCCATTTGGTGATCCTCCACTTTCCAGGGTGTTTCTTACTGCTGCACTGGGTGTTTGGTACTTGCTTCACGAAATACAAGGAGTTCAACTGGGATAAAAATGCTGGAGGAGTTCTGTCATGTGTGGTTGGTCAGGGTCGCGAAGAGAATGTACGAACCAGGCTTCTATCCTACATAGCTTTCCCCTTGACTATAGCAACCTGATTCTGAACATTGCCCTGAAACCTCTCCATATGACAAGATGCCTTTACATATAAAGGTCTGCTGCCTGCACCATGTCAGTCGCAAGTCTTTCAAAGCCAATGGAAGATCCAGGTGGTCCTACCAAAAATATTTATTTACACACCTACAGTCCACTTCTCTACGCCCAGTACTCAGCAGGATCCAAATTACTGGCATCTCTGTTCTACACCATTTTCACGAAACCCAGTCAATCAAGGCACTCTTTGGTACACTCATGATCAGCAACAGGAAATCCAAAGTTTATCCAGTGCCACCTGGTCATGGGAATTTCAGAAATTTCATGGTATTAATCTAGTCATATTTCAAAAATGAAGTTAGAGGCACTGTGGGTTTCAATTAATTCAGGAACCATTAAATGGTGAGGAAGCTCATTTCAATGAAAGCTCTGGAGAACACTCACAGAAAAGCCTTCCAAAAGACTGGCAAAAAGGTCACATGAATCCAGACACATTGTGGTCTACAATGTGAGGTCCATATGTGTTTGGACTCTCAACTAGGGCTGCCAAGTCTTCAAGAAGTAAATCATGTGATATCCTGGCTCAGAATCCCCGAGCTCCGTGGAAAGCCATCCTGGGCCTAGATCTCAGTTTCCAAAGGCGATTCTCACGCGTGGCCTAGTAAAATCCCAAGAGAATTCACGGCAATACTTCTCTGAGGTCAGATCCAGAACTCATTCTTTAAGGGGAATCACACCAGAGTTCAAGCCCAGGTGATCCCAGTCATCTCTTCCAACTACCACACAAATTACCACAATTAAAACAAGAACACTCCCATATGGCCCTCATCTTCTTCCATATTGACACTCATCATAATTTGGCTGGATGTTTAAATGAGGGGCGCAGACCAAGACAGTGTCCAAAATAAGCTCCTTTGACCCTCATTTGCCTAAAGTCAAGGTGGCCTGGACACCCATCCTCTGAACCAGGAGTGATCAAATAGGCCTGCCATTAATACCGCTCCAATTCTCCAATTTGAGGCCTACTGACTGTGGGGTTTAGATTCTTTATGTGAATTTTAGTCATGATAAAACCAAACACCTATGGGCTAGCCTCTGTAGGTTTTGAAGAACTCATTTGACCCAAAGGATCCCTATTTTCACTTGATGGAGTTCAGGAACCTTACAGAGGAAGTCAAGAGACTTCATCCCAATGACTGCTCTTTTGGCCATTTTTCATTTGGATGCAAACATGGGAACTTTCTTTAGATCCATCAGGTGCTGAGAATCTAAGTCACAGCCACACACAGGGCCAGGGGGCTGATTCATACACATCCCTTTTCAAAGCACTTAAGAAAAGAGCCACAGGTATGCCCAATCATTTCCCTTTGAAAACTGTTTTCTTCAGGCTTCAAAAAGGGGTGGCCAGAGGCAAAGACCTTCCTGACATTCAGGGCAACAGAACAATTGGTAAGTAAAAGGCCCAAAGCAGGGTTTCTCCACTGAGACTTTCCTGGTCACACTGATATCTGAGTTTTCTGAGATGCTCCCCATTCCCTACAGCTATCCAGTACATTGATATGTCACAGAGCTTTGAGGTGGTAAAGATCTTGGACACAAAACCATAGGCCTATTCTTGAGATTGGCCGGAATTCAGGAAGAAAACAGGAACTTAGGAAGATAGCAGGTGTTGCACATCAATAAGGCAAGCTACAGTCCATTCATAAATGGGGCAATATGAATGCTGAGAAGCTTTCTACTCGACAAGACACATCCATTCATGAATTCTCTTTTCTAATGTCTACAACCACGGACACAGTGAAATACACAGACAGAGAAACACTCGCCATGTTAAACGACTTACTAGAAACAGTCCACTTCCAACGAAACAAACTGACTTTCCTACCTATTCTCAGAGAATGAGACAAAACCACAAACCCACAACCACACCCACAAAGGCACCTTCTTCCCCCAAGTAGGTCTTTGACTATCCAGAGTGTCCTCTGACTTGTAGGCCATAATATGTTCCCCCAAAATAGCCTGTCCTGTCTCAGATCTGGTCTCCTTGGCAAACTCTGTGAACTTCTCAGGAGCCAACGGTGAGCCACTAACTGCTTTCTCAAGAAAAGCAACGCTTCCGAGCTTTCCTGGCATTTGTTCTTCTCACGTCTGAAGGTACCAAGAAAGACTGACTGTCCTTGGTAAATTCAAATAAGTTAGACCACAGGGATGGGGACTGGGACTGGCTCTGTGTGCCTGGCTTCCTGGATCCAAAGTTCAGAAAGTTCCATCACCAAGGAAGTGAGGTGAGGTCATTTCCTTCCTGAACTGAATGAGGTCCCTGTCTTGGCAACCACTTTGTCTTAACTGTTGCTTCCAAGAGTCCCATGAGATTGAGGCTGCCCCTACTTCCTGTGACACTTTCACAAGTTAGAATGGTATATCAACCATAGGCACCCAGGAATAGATCTCCACACAGGCCTGTTTTGGTCCATGTTCTCTACATTAAGAAGAGAATCTAATTCAGACACAACCTTTTATCCTGACCGGGTTGTTTGCCATGGAAGATGACTTTTGCTTTCTCAGGTCCTTCATAGCTGCCTACATCTTCTCCAGGGATCATTTCTGCATGGGCCTTTGAGGTTCTCAGCAGGTGGAAGTTTCCCTACATCTCTTTATTGTAAAATCAACTCTTTCCCTGCTCTTCTATAAAGTTAGATTGAAGGAACAGTGTATGATTATGGTTAAAAACATGTTTGATTTGGGTTAGAAATCATTGTGCTGGATGAATAATGGTATTGGGAACTTGCTATGTGTATAAGAATATATAGGTGTAATATATGTATGAAAAAAGAAATCTAAGTATGATGTGAAGGCCAGAAGGGCATTGGGCCCTTGATTGGGATACGCAGCATTGAATTACGTTCTGCAGAGATGTCTCAGATAAATCGATATACAATGGCATAGGTCCTTGTACCTTGCATGAATTAATGTAGAAGGAACATCCAGTCAAAAAGGGATAGTCGGTAGTGAAAGGTTAATAAAATAGGTACTTGTAATTTCCTGTTTTTCTGTATGCTTAACAAAACACTGTTGAAATCTTGAGAAATGTTTGCTAATCTTGTTCTAGAATGTACTGTTCCCAACTGCCAAACTGCAGAATGTACTGCCTCACTCGGTGTCACGCGAACCGCCCACTCACCCTTACACATCAGTAAACTTCCCTCCCTTCCCTCTCCAAGAAATGTATGTAAGCTCTGCATAAGCTGTTCTCAGAGCTCTCTGATCTATTTAAGTTAGCTGTGAGCCCCAGCAAGCTGGACCCAAAAAAAACCCTTTGCTGTTGCATGAGACAGTCTCTTGGTAGTCTCTTCCTCCGACACTCGCCTGACCTTTACATATTGAGGTTCCACCGAGTTCTGGCAGTGGCGGATGAGAGACCCCCAACGGGCTCCTCTCGGAGCAAGTAAGGCGCCTCTTTCTGGTTTCAGGTGTCATGTTAGGGCTTGGCAAAATTGCTGGAGATGAAGAGCCTGGGGTCTCTCCGACGGTGGCTGAGAGACGTGTCACAGAGACATAGGGCACCTCCATGGGGGACCCCGCAGAGGACTCGGAGAATCAAGGAACAATTGCTTCATTGACTCAGTGATATTTTGTTTTAGATTAGGTATTGCCATCCTATCGGGTTTTGCCGGCTACGCATTCCTGGTCTCAGTGTTGGACGTCCATTGCCTGTCTTCATGGTCTTGTCTTATCTGTGTCATGTGACTTTGCTTTTACTGTTTGTGTACCTTTCATTATGGGACAGAGCACTTCAATGGCTCTGTCCCTGACCCTTGATCACTGAACCAAAGTCTGCTTAAGGGCTCAGTATCTTTCTTTTTTTAGTAAAACGCTAGACCTGGCAGACTCTCTGTGCCTCAGAATGGCCCATTTTGGAGTCGTATGGCCCCTAGAAATATCTTTCTACTTCCCACTAATTTAAAAAGTCAGAGATATTGTCTTTCAGCCAGGGCCACATAGCCATCCTGATCAACAGCCATATATCTTAACTTTGCCAACCTCTGCAAATCTCCTCCACCATGGGTGAAGCCTTTCCTTGCCCATGCCTCTGCTCATACTCCTTCCCCCATGATCTCTCAAACCCTCACCTCTTCCACCTCCTCCACCCTCTGTTCTCCCTGAGTCACAAGATTTGACTCTACTGGACTTTTCTTCCCCTCCTTATCCACTGCCCTCGTCCCCTAACACACAACACACTCTAAGTGATTCCCCTGCTTCTGACTAAGCCTCTCTACCATTGGAGGAAGCTAAGCCGGTAATAGGATCTCATAATGGACCTATGTTCATGGCCCAGGTAAGTCAGGGGTTAGCCAGGAACCTGGGGATTAATTGGAAGTTATATTGTGCTTATAGACCCCAGAGTTCAGGACAAGTAGAAAGAATGAATAGAACAATTAAAGAGACCTTAACGAAATTAAGCTTAGAGACCAGCATAAAAGATTGGACTATGCTCCTGACTTATGCAATGTTTCATGCAAGAAAAAATCCTTCTGTTTCTTTGAGTAGCCTTACCCCCTGAGAAATTCTCTATGGTGGCCCTCGTCCAGTAAGGGTCCTAAGCCCAACTGTAAGACCTAAGGATCCATTTCACACCCTCTTGGTTGACAGACTTAAAGCTCTTGAAAGAACTCAGTGATACCTGTGAAAATAGCTGGCCACTGCCTACCAAACTGTGTACCAGGGGATTCCACATCCATATCAAATAAGAGACTTCATGTATGTAAGATGACATCAGGTGTCATCCCTGGAACCCTGCTGAAAAAGACCATACCAGGTGTTACTTATAACACCTACAGTGGTAAAGGTATACAGAATCACTTCCTGGATCCATGCCTCTCATCTCAAGCCTGCTCCTTGTCCAGAATCTTTCTGGAAACTGGAAAAGACTGGTAACAGTTTCAAATTGTGTATTCGCCATGTGGATAAGGTTATATACTCTCCCCTTGGCCACAAGTAGTCCTAACCCTCATCAGCCTGTTAAGCAGCGATGGCTGATCACAAATCCTACTGGAAAAGAGTATAATCTATCTCGCATACAGCCCCCTTAGGGACCTGGTGGCCATCTCTCCACCCAGACATTTGTCAGCTGGCCATAGGTCTTTTTTATTGGGATATCCCTGATGAAGAAAATCCCACTAAAATACCATTAAATCCCTTCCGTACCATAGATAATGGAAACAAACTTTATGGATGTAGGGACACGCGAGCCAGATGCGGTTGGCTAGCCTAGATTACTATGTTTGCCCGGCAAACTATCAAAGCCACAAACAGTAACGGCTGTGTGGGGGAAAAGCCGACTTCTTCTGTATTTCATGGAGATGTGATCATACAGGGGCTGCCTGATGGAACCCCAATACTTCATCAAATTCAGTACACAGCATTGGCCATATTACCAAGTAGAAAACAGAAAAAGGATGGCCCCCAGAGGGGTCTCTAGATCCTCAAATTTTGCGTGACCTTTTTAACTTCTGCAAGTGCTCAAAAGGGTGAAAGGAGATTCCCCTATGTGGAAGCCCTTTCCCTCCTTCACTCACATCCTGAACTATGCTTCTCCAATAGATTTTTATCCTCAGCCTTCTGCTCCAGACTCTCTGCTGTCACTCCCACCTCAGCAACCTGATTTCTCCCCTCCAATTACTAGATCAGAAACCCAAACCTCCACCAGTTCTCAGACAATTGCCCACTAGTGAGGTAGCAGGTACTGAGGTACCCCTCCACCGACTCATTCCTCTCTTCTCCTGTCAGTGCCCTCACCGGGTCCCACCAGGTCCTCTTTCCAGCTAACCCAAAGCTCAAACGAGCTGAGGAGAGCTCTCAGACCCTTATCCAAGATGTAATATAAATGGCCATTAAAGTTGCTTTGTCATCACTGAAAACAGGTTACTAAAATTTAAAGTCCCTCACAGAATTTTGGGATACTCACTCCCGTTTTCTGCTCTGCTCTACCTGTTCTACTGCTGAAGTTTTGTTGCTAGGAAATTCCCAAACCCCTTTCCAATTATTTTTTTACATCTCTCTTTTTCCTCATTCTCAGATCCTCAGAGCTTCTCTCAGCCCCACCTTCCCCGTATTCCCCCTCTGTACCAGGCCCACAGAGAAGTCTTAAATGTCCTTCTCCAGAAGTCTTCACCATGGCTGAATTTAGAACTTTCAGCATAGAGTTTCTATAAAGAGTTCAATGTAGATAAACTTTCTCTTTTTGTATTGCCCTGTTCTACTTGGCCACTGGTTAAAAAACTCAGTACTTCTAAGCTAGACAACCCCTAACTTGTTTTTCACAAAATATGTGAACAAGGCCTCTGGCCTTCAGCTGGGGCTTCACAGAAATGGCTACATTTCTAAGATAAAGAAATTACCAAATGGGCTCCGTTGTAACAGCTGGCAGGGGGAAAATAAGAAAGGGAATAAAAAGCTCTCCCCCTCCCATGTGTCCTTGAAAATTTAACTTGCCCAGAACAGAGGAAAAATCAGAAACAAATACTGCTTTTTTGAACTTCTGCAGACTGTAAACTTCTGAGCCCCATCCTTATATGCTGGGTACAAAATTCTGAAACTACCTAAACTTGAGTTTCAGGGGATTAATTGATTACAACAGAAGCAATGCCCTCTGAATCCGGTTGCAACAAAATAGGACTGTTTCCCTGTCTTCAGTGCCTTAGGTGCCTTGCCTTGTCTGTCCCTACAACAGCATAATTCTATATACTTAAACATTGTTTATGTTTTCATGAAATGGTCAACAGATGGGATTAATTTTGAAATGGTGCAGATGTTTCCCAGAGTGCTCTATCATGATGCAGGTTCGTTTGAAGATCAAATGGGGGGGGGCATACAACCGGTTCCACTGGGAACATGTATCGCTCACTTTAGCCATCCTATTATGAATAGGAGTTGCTGCACGGGTGGGCACAGGAGCCACTGCCATTGTCCATGGGACACAACAAATGACCCAATTAGAAGCAGCAATAGAGCAAAACTAAGATATTAGAAACCCCCATCAGAGCTTTGCATGAATCTTTAACCTCTCTCTCTGAAGTTGTTTTACAGAACAGTTGAGGGTTGGACCTCCTCTTTATTAGAGAAGGGGGCCTTTGTGATGCATTGAGGAAAGAATGTTGTTTTTATGCTGACCATACTGGAGTTGTAATAAAATCTATGAGTAAATTTAAAAGACACCTTGAAGAGCATCAACAAGAGAGAGAGGCCCAAAAAGGGTGGCTTGAGTCTTGGTTCACACACTCCTCCTGGTTAACTACGTTTTTATCAACCTGGCAGGTCCAATAATAATCCTCATATTATTGCTAACTATAAAACCCTGTTTGCTCAACCGTGTAATTTCTTTTCTCCAGGCTCAAATTGGACGAGTTAAACTTATGGTAATACCCCACTAGCAGACATAGAATGTGACACCCTCCAATGATCATTTTTATGATTAAAAGTAGCCAGAAGAAGAAGTGGGGAATTAAAGGATAATAAAATAGGTACTTGTCACTTCTTATTTTTCTGTATGCTTAACAAAACACTGTTGAAATCTTGAGAAATGCTTGCAAATCTTGTTCCTAGAATGTTCTGTCCCCAACTGCGCAACTGCAGAATGTACTCCCTCACCCAGTTGCACGCAAACCACCCACTCGCCCTGACCCATCAATAAAATTCCCTCCCTGCCCTCTCCAGGGAAAGTATATAAGCTCTACTTAAGCTATTCTCAGGGCTATCTGCTCGATTCAAGTGATCTCTGAGCCCCAGCATGCTGGACACCAAAAAAACCCTTTGATGTTGCATGAGATAGTCTGTTGGTTGTCTCCTCCTCTGAAGCTCGCCCCACATTTACTTGGATGATTGAATGTAGAAGAGAACATCCAGTCAAAAAGGGATAGTCTATAGCATTAGGAAGATAGTCAGTACTTTTAGGAATAAGGGTGAGTATAGGAATTGGAAAAAAAAGTTCTTTAGCAATAGGGTTTCGATTAGAGAGTGAATGTTAATGTCAGCACAGGTGAAGAGTCAGTCACAATGATGAACTGGGGAAAATATGTAGGAAAGCAGATATCAATAGAGACATTACGAAAACAGGCAAAGTATAAAGTGAGTGATAGGATTAGATATTTTGAACAGGGTTGAGTTTACATATATAATCTTAGGAAGAAACAAATATGTAGTCACAAATAGGATTGACATTTGAGATCATTAGGCAAATTTCAGGTGGATGAATATTTCTCAGAATAATCTTGTGAATAGTTGATTATAAATCCACATACATAAACATGAATGAATTTAGGTAGTGTATATAAGACACATATATTTCATATTTTGAAAAATCTGGAGAGTGTATATATATATATATATATATATATATATATATATATATATACACACAAAACACACACACAGACAAAAAAGTAGCAATATATATGTCAATCAAAATTCATTATAAAATATGCATCATCCAGAGATCTAAAAATATTAATTTTACTGAACATGGATTTATGTATAATGCTCTTCAACTAGCAAGCTCACCCATAGGTTGAATATCCAATTCCAACAAGTTTAGTAGGAGTGATCTCTTCTAACAATTTGTATCTGCCAAGTCAGCCACCTCACAAGAATGTACGTGTGGTACCAGGTAGGAATCTATATGTGCATATAAGAATACAGAGAAAGGGAGACAGGAATTCACATATCTGTTAACCTTAAAAATACATGGACAACTATTTCAACAACAAATCGACTAGATTCATGACTCCAACTCTGTATCATGCAAAAGGCAAGTCCAACAATACACCAGGCCTACTCTGAACTGCTTGTATTTCTATTCTGTTTGGGTTAGTTTTCTCCATCATATTAGAATTAGTAGTCAGAGTCTGGTCGGGTATGGGTTAGAGTCAGGGATTCAGTATTTTGAATGGAAAATAAAAAACTGAATCCAATGTGTATGCAAATATATGCTACAGAAAATTCTTCCCACTCTCCTCCAGAACAATGCCTTGACATTACCTTCGCCCCAAGTAAGACACAATTAGAGGAGAAGAGTTAGAAAATCTGTGAATACCTATCAGGAATGGAAAATGCTCCAGATTTCACATCTTTGGAGGTGGTAGAGGAGTTTCCAAAAGTAAGGGACAGGGTAAACACTCCACAAACATGGAGCTCTGCTGGCCTAAAGACTTTTTGAGAACCTGCCTTTGAGGTTGGGCACTTAAAATATATGTTGTTTTCATTAGCTTTAGCTTTATTTGTAGTGAGACAATCAAAGCTCGATCTGCTTCTATGTGACCTGGAGGACATGGTTATTTATTTTCCAATAAAAATGAGGCAGCAGTGCTGAATTCTCTCTTTGTAGGTAAACTGTGGCCACTGAGGGCTAAGTGTCTCCCCGTGTGGACTGTGACACAACTTGGTCATCCTCCAATTATCGTCGTGTTTTTTGCTGCTGCACTGGGAGTTTGGTATTTGCTTCATGAAATACAATGAGTTCAAATGGGAGACAGTGCTGAAGGGAGTTCTGTCAGCTGTGGTGGGCATGGTCTCCAGGAGAATGCACCAACCAGGGTTCTATCCCACGTAGCTTGCCCCCTTGACAATAGCAACATGATTCTGAACATTTCCCTAAAACCTCTCCATATAAAAATATGCCTTTACGTATATGGGTCTGATGGCTGCACCATGTCAGTCTCAAGCCATTTGGAAGCCAATGGAAGATCCACATGGCCCCACCACAGATGTTTTATCACTCACTTGCATAACACTTCTCTAGGCCCACTACTCACCAGGCTCCTACTTACTAGCATCTCTGTTCTACACCATTTTTATGAAACCCAGTCAATCAAGGCCCTGTCTGGTATATTCATGATCATCAACAGGACATCAAAGGTTCTCCAGTGACATCTGGTCATGGGAATTTTAAAAATTTCATGGTAATTATCTAGCAATTTTTCATGGATGAAGTTGGAGGCACTGTGGGTTTCAATTCATTCAGGAACCCTTAAAGGGTTAGGAAACTAATTTCAGGCAAAGCTCTGGAGTACTCTCACAAGCAAGGCTACCCAATGAGTGGCCAAAAAGTCACATGAAGCGAGGCCAATTGAGGTCTATAAAGCGAGGTCCATGTGGGTTTTGAATCTCTATAATGCATGCCAAGTCTTTCAGAATAAAATCATGTAATATCCTGGCTGAGATTCGCAGTGTTCTGTGGAAAGCCAACCTGTGCCCAGATCTCAGGTTCCAATGGCAGCTTCATGCCTGGCCTCCTAAAATCCCAACACAATTCTTGGCAATACTTCTCTCAGGTCAGTTCCAGAACTCAGTCTATAAGGAGAATCACACCAGAGTTCAAGTCCAGGTGGACCCAGACAACTCTTCCAACCGCTACTCAAATGAAAACAATTAAAACCAGAATACTCCCTCATGGCCCTATTCTTCTTCCATATAGACACTAATCATAACCTCTTCCTGGAGTTTTCCATGAGTTGTGCAGCCCAAGAAAATGTCCAAAATAAGCTTCTTGCACCTCTTTTGCCTAACTTCAGCATGGCCTGGGCACCCTTCCTGTGAACCTGGAGTGATCAAATAGGCCTGCCCTTAATACTGCTCCGCTTATCCAATTTGAGGCTCTCTGACTGTGGGGTGTAGATTCTTTATGTGAATTGGAGTCATGAGAAAAGCCAAGACAGTGTCCAAAATCAGCTCGCTTTTTCCTCATTTGCCTAAAGTCAGGGTGGCCTGGACACCGTTTCTGTGAACCAGGAGTGATCAAATAAGCCTGCCGTTAATACTTCTGTGTTTCTCCAATTTGAGGCCTACTGATTTCAGGTATCAATTTCTTATGTGATTTGGAGTTACTCGAAAACCCAAGCACCTCTGCAGGGAATTGAAGAACTCATTTGACCCAAAGAATCCCTATTCTCACTTGATGGATTTCAGGAACCTAACAGAGGAAGGCAAGAGACTTCATCCATAATGAATGATTTTTTTGCCATTATGGTTTTGGATGCACACATGGGATCATTCTTTAGATGCATCAGGTCCTGAGAATCTAACTCAAAGCCACACACATGGCCAAGAGACTAATTCAGACACATCCCTTCCCAAAGCAATTAAGCAAAGAGCCACAGGTGATGCCATTCATTTCCATTTGAAAACTGTTTACTTCAGGCTTCACAAAGGGGTGGATTGAGGCAAAGAACTTCCTGACATTCAGTGAAAAACAACAATAAGTAAGCAAAAGGCCCAAAGCAGGGTTTCTCCACTGAGACTTTCCTGGTCACACTGATATCTGAGTTTTCTGAGATGCTCGCAATTCTCTTCAGCTATCCAGTACATGGCCATGTCACAGAGTTGGAGGTGGTACATATTTTGAACATAAATCCATGAGCCTATTCTAGAGAGTGGGCAGAATTCAGGAAGAAAACAGCAACTTAGAAAGATAGCAGGTGTTGCACATCGACAAGACAAGCTGCACTCCATTCATATATTGGGCAGGTTGAAATATGGGAAGATTTACACTTGACAGGACACATCCATTAATGCATTCTCTTTTCCAATGTCTACAACAATGGACACAGTGGGATACACAGACATAGAAACACTCACCTTGTGAAACAACTTACTAGAAACTGTCCACTCCAAACCAAACCGCCTTTCCCATCTATTCTCAGAACATGAGACAAAACAATAAACCCACACACACTCCCACAAAGGCACCGCCTTCACCCAAGTAGGTCTGTGACTATCCAGAGTGTCCTCTGACTGGTGGGATATACTATGTTCCCCTGAAATGGTCTGTCTTCTCTCAGATCTGGTTTCCTTGGCCAACTCTGTGCAGTTGTCAGGAGCCAGTGGTGAACCACTATCTGCTTTCTCAGGAAAGGTCCATCTTCAGAGCTTTCCTGGCATTTGGCCATCCTCACATCATTAGGTACCAAGAAAACTGACTCTGTCCTTGGTAAATCCAAACAAGTGAGCCCACTGGGACTGGGACTGGGACTGCCTCTTGGTGCCTGGCTTTTTGGATACCAAGTTCAGACAGTTCCATCACCAAGGAAATGAGGTATGTCACTTTCTTTGGAACTGAATGAGGTCACTGCCTTGGCAACGACTTTGTCCTAACAGTTGCTTCCAAAGGTCCCATGAGATGGAGCCTTCCCCTACTTCCTGTGACACTTTCACAAGGTAGTATGGTATATCAACCATTGGCACCCAAGAACAGCTCTCCACACAGGTCTGGTTTGGTCCATCTTCTCTACAATAAGAAGAGAGAGGCTAATTCATACATATCCCTTCATCCTGACCAGGTTGTTTGCATTGGAAGATGACTTTTGCTCTCTCAGGTCCTTCATACCTGCCTACAACTTCTCCAGGTATCATTTCTGCATGGACCTTTGAAGTTCTCAGCAGGTGGAAGGTCCCCAAGTTTCCTGTATTGTAAAAACCACTCTGTCCCTGCTCTTCTGTAAAATGAGATTGAGGGAACAGAGTATGTTTGGGGTTAATAACAGGTTTGATTTGGGTTACGAATCATTCTGTGCGATGAATAATGCTATTGGGAACCTGCGATATTTACAAGAATATAGAGGTGAAATATAAGTATGAAAACAGAAATCTAGGTATGATTTGAAGCCCAGAAGGACATTGGGCCCTTGATTGGGATACTTAGCTTTGAATTATGCTCTGCAAAATTGTCTCAGATAATTCGATGTACAATGGCATAGGACATTTTATTGAATGTAGAAGAGAACATCCAGTCAAAAAGGGATAGTCGGTAGGATTAGGAAGATAGTCGGTAGGTTTAGAAAGAAGAGTGAGTATAGGATTTGGACCAAAAGTTCTTTAGCAATAGGGTTTCGATTATAGAGTGAATGTAAATGTCAGCACATATGAAGTGTCAGTCACTAGGATCAACTTGGGAAAATTTGTTGAAAAGCAGATATCAATAGAAACATTATGAAATCAGGCAAAGTATAAAGTGAGTGATAGGATTAGACATTTCCAACAGGGTTGAGTTTGAATATATAAATTAAGAAGAAACAAATATGTAGTCACCAATAGGATTGACAATTGACAGCATTAGACAACGTGGACATGGATGTTTTTAGTAATTCATGTACACTTTACATTTAGGCTTTGGTACAATCATAAATGTGACCTTTACATTTTTTTGTCCAGAATATTACTTTGATAAAATGTATATGTACATCAGGTGACATGAGTATGTCTTCCAACATTTCTGCAAGCAATATATTGAAGATGTAAAATTAGAATCGGGGGTACAAAGAGGTGTACCCTGTGTCTATGAATATAGAGATAAAGAATGAATAGACCGTAATGTGAATGAATAATATAACTTTTTTCAACTTTAAAAAATGAATTGATATAATATCTGAAAAATCACAGGAAATCGTATATTGATATACAATCATTCATTCCAAGCAGTTATACATCTAATGGTAATATTCGTGTTTTGGTTTATCATGAAGAGTGTGTGAGTTTTGCTTCAAAAGTGACTATGGAAATAATGTGTTTGGAAAGAAGACTCATGAAAATACCAGTAAAGAAACCTTGACAATACATGTGTTCTGAAGCAAAAAGTGATTAAATTTGAAACAAATGCCTACAAATTTGTGAACTTGTGGATGAAATGTATATCCTATGATGTGCAAAAACTGAAGAAATAATAATGTAAAAGTGTCGAATACAAATGAATAAAGAATTACATATCATGTCCCATTGGAATCTACTTGCATTGATGTTAGACTGGGTCAGTTACTGTAGAATAATTAGGATTTGTATGCATCATTCCCTGAAGTTAGTTTTCAGTACTAGGAAACAAATATATATTTCAGGTGGATGAATATTTCTGAATATTTTTAATCAACTTTTCACAAGAATAATCTTGTGAAAAGTTGATTAAAAATCCACATACATGAACATAAATGAATTTAGAGAGTGTATATTTGACACATATATTTCATATTTTGAAAAATCTGGAGAGTGTACACACACACACACACAAACACACACACAAAACACTCACAGACATTAAAAAGTAGCAATATAAATGCCAATCGAAATTCATCAGTAAATATATATCATCCACAGATGCAAAAATATTTATTTTACTGAACATGAGTTTACGTATAATGTTGTTCTACTAGGACGCTCCTTATAGGTTGAATTTTCAGTTCCAACAGCATTTAGGAGGAGTGATCTCTTCTCACAATTTGTATCTGCCAAGTCAGCCACCTCACAAAGATGTACGTGTGATACCTGGTAGGATTCTATATATGCATATAAATATACAAGTGTGAATAGGCTAAAGAGAAAGGGAAACATGAATTCTCATATTTGTTAACTTTAAAACACATGGAGATCTTTTTCTATTAAACATTGACTAGATTTATAACTCCTACCTTGTATAATGCAAAATGCAAGTCCAACTATACAACATGCCTCCAATGAACTGCTTGTATTTCTATAGGTTTGTGTTATTTTTCTCTATCATATTAGGATGAGTTGTCTGACTCTAGTATGTATGGGTTAGTGTCAGGGATTCAGTATTTCAAAAGGAAAATTGGAAATTGAATCCAATTTGTATGCAAATATATGCTACACAAATATCCTCCCACTCTCATCCAGAACAATGCCTTGAAATTACCTTCACCCCAAGTAAGACACAGTTAGAGGAGAATAGATAGAAAATCAGTGAATACATATCTGGAATGGAAAATGCTCAGGAGTTCACAACCTTGGAGGTTGTAGAGGAGTTTCCAAAAGTAAGGGACAGGGTAAACACTCCACAAACATGGAGCTCTGCTGGCCTAAAAACTTTTAGAGCAACTGCCTCTGAGTTTGGGAAGGTGAAAAATATGTTGTTGTCAGGAGAATTGGCTTCCTTTGTAGTGAGACCATCAAAGCTGGGTCTGCCTCTATGTGATGTGGAGGACATGGTATCTTATTTTCCAATGAACATGAGGTAGCAGTGTTGATTTTCTTCTCTTTAGGTAAACTGTGGCCTCTGGGGGCTAAGTGTCTCCCCGTTGGACTGTGAAGCCATTTGGTCCTCCTCCACTTTTTGTGGGGTTTTTGCTGCTGAACTGGGAGTTTGGTATTTGCTTCATGAAATTCAAGGAGTTCAACTGAGACACAGTGCTCGAGGGAGTTCTGTCATGTGTGGTGGTTCAGAGTCTGCAGAAGAACGCACCAACCACGCTTCTATCCCTCAAAGCTTGCCACATTGCATCCTTGTCCATAGCAACCTGATTCTGAACATTGCCCTGAATCCTCTCCATATAACAAGATGCCTTTAATTACAAGGGTCTGCTGGCTGCTTCATGTAATCCACAAGCCATTTGGAAGTCAATGGAAGATCCACATTGCTCCAACACAGATGTTTTATCACACTCCTGCCCACCACAGCTCTAGGCCCACTTCTCAGCAGGCTGCAACTCTCTGGCACCTCTGTTCTACACAATTTTCATAAAACCCAGTCAAGCAAGGCACTGTCTGGTACATCCATGATCAGCAACAGGACATCCAAAGATTCTCCAGTGCCACCTGGTCATGGGAATTTCAAAAATTTCATGGTATTTATTTAGACATTTTTCAAGGATGAAGTTGGAGGCACTGTGGGTTTCAATTCATTCAGGAACCAGTAAATGGTGAGCAAGATTATTTCAATGAAAGCTCTGGAGAACCCTCACAGGCAAGGCTTCCCAAAGAATGGCCAAAAGGTCACATTAAGCCAGGCCCATTAAGGTCTACAATATGAGGTCCATGTGTGTTTTCACTCTCAACTATGTCTGCCAAGTCTTTCGAATGAAATCATGTGTTATCTTGGCTGAAATTCCCAGTGCTCTGTGGAAAGCCACTCTGGGGCTAGATCTCAGTTTCCAAGGGTGACTCTCATACATCGCCTCTTAAATCACAACACAATACATGGCAATACTTCTCTGAGATCAGTTAATGAACTCAGTCTATAAGGGGAATCACACCAGAGTTCAAGCCCAGGTAGACCTTGTTATATCTTCCAAGTGTCACACAAATATCCACAATTAAATCCAAAACACTTCCACATGGCACTCATCTTCTTCCATTTACACAATCATCATAATCTCTGGCTGGAGGTTTCCATGAGGGGTGCAGCCCAAGACAGTGTCCAATATAACCTCCCTTGCCCCTCATTTGCCTAAAATAAGGGTGGCCAGGACATCCTTCCAGTGAACCAAGAGTGATCAAATAGGCCTGCCATTAATATGGCACTGCTTCTCCAATTTGAGGCCGACTGACTGTGTGTTTTAGATTCTTTATGTGAATTGGAGTCTTGAGAAAAACCAAGCACTTATGG
The DNA here is from genome assembly GCF_048772815.1 of Callospermophilus lateralis. Taxonomy (NCBI): domain Eukaryota; kingdom Metazoa; phylum Chordata; class Mammalia; order Rodentia; family Sciuridae; genus Callospermophilus; species Callospermophilus lateralis. The sequence goes on along the minus strand of NW_027514349.1, from coordinate 198,601 downwards.
GCTAGCCTCTGCAGGGTTTTGAGGAACACATTTGAACCAAATTATCACTATTCTCACATGATGGATGACAGGAACCTTACAGAGGAATGCGAGAGACTTCATCCACACTGACTGCTCTTTTGTCCATTTTGGTTTTGGATGCACACATGGGATCCTTCTTTAGATCCATCAGGTGCTGAGAATCTAAGCCACAGTCTCACACAGGGCCAAAAGGCTGATTCAGACACATCCCTTTCCAAAGCAATTAAGCAAAGAGCCACAGGTGATGCCCTTTCATTTCCATTTGAAAACTGTTTCTTTAGGCTCTACAATGGTGTGGCCTGAGGCAATGACCTTCCTGACATTCAGGGCATCAGAACAATTGGTGAGCAAAAGGCCCAAAGCAGGGTTTCTTCACTTAGAATTTCCTGGTCAAACTAATATCTGAGTTTTCTGAGATGCTCCCATTTCTTTTAGCTATCCAGTACATGGCCATGTCACAGAGCTTGGAGGTGGTACATATTTTGGACAAAAAACCATGAGCCTATTCTGGAGAGTGGCCAGAATTCAGGAAGAAAAGAGGAACTTAGGAAGATTGTTGGAGTTGTCCACCCATAAGTCAAGCCGCAGTCCATTCATAAATTGGGCAAGTTGAGTCTAGACAGGACACATCCAATGATTCATTCTCTTTTCTAATATCTAAAACCACGGACACAGTGGGATACACAGACAAAGAAACACTGGCCTTGTCAAACGACTTACCAGAAACAGTTCACTCCAAACCAAACAAACCGCCTTTCCTACCTATTCTCAGAACATGAGACAAAATCTCAAACCCACACCCACACACACAAAGGAAGCTCCTTCCCCAAGTAGGTCTGTGACTATTGGGAGTGTCTTCTGACTGGTGGGCCAAACTATGTTCTGATGAAATCGCCTGTCCTGTGTCAGATATGGTCTCGTTGGCCAAATCTGTGAAGTTGTCACTAGCCAGCGGTGAGCCACTACCTGCTGTCTCAGGAAAGGCCCCTCTTCAGAGCTTTCCTGACATTTGTTCATCCTCACCTCAGTAGGTACCAAGAAAGACTGACTCTGTCCTTGGTAAATCCAAAAAATAAGACCACTGGGACTGGGACTGAGACTGGCTCTGGGTGCCTGGCTTCCCGGATTCCAAGTTCAGAGAGTTCCATCACCAAGGAAGTGAGGTGAGATTACTTCCTTCAGGAATTCTTTGAGGTCATTGCCTTGGCAACCACTTTGTCCTATGAGATGGAGGCTGCCCTTACTTCCTGTGACACTTTTACAAGTTAGAATGGTATATCAACCATAGGCACCCAGGAACAGCTCTCCACACATGCCTGGTTTGGTCTATCTTGTGTACATTAACAAGAGAGAGGCTTATTCAGACACAACCCTTCATCCTGGAAAGGTTGTTTGTGATGGAAGATGACATCTGCTCTCTCAGGTCCTTCATAGATGCCTACATCTTCTCCAGGGATCAAATTTGCATGGACATTTGAGGTTCTCAGCAGGAGGAAGATACCCTACATTCCTGTATTGTAAGACGAACTCTGTCCCTGCTCTTCTGCAAAGTTAGATTGAGGGAAGAGTGTATGGTTAGGGTTAATAACATGTTTGATTTGGGTTACGAATCATTGCGAAGGATGATTAATAGTATTGGGAACCTGCGATATTTATAAGATTATAGAGGTGAAATATAAGTATGGAAACAGAAATCTAGGTAAGATTTGAAGCCCAGAAGGGCATTAGGCCCTTGATTGGGATACTTAGCTTATAATTACGTTCTGCACAGATGTCTCAGATAAATCGATAATCAATGGCATAGGACCTTACACCTTGGAAGATTGATTTTAGAAGAGAACATCCACTCAAATTGAGATAGTCGGTGGGATTAGGAAGGTAGTCAGTAGGTTTAGGAAATAGAGTGAGTATAGGACATGGAGCAAAAGTTCTGTAGCAATAGTGTTTTTGTTATAGAGTGAATGTAAATTTCAGCACATGTGAAGAGTCATTCACAATGATTAACTGGGGAAAATATGTAGAAAGGAAAATATCAATACAGACCTTACGAAATTAGGCAATTATACAGTGAGTGATAGGATTAGACATTTTCAATAGGGTTGAGATTGAATACATAATCTTAGGAAGAAACAAATATGTCGTCACCAATAGGAATGACATTTGAAAGCATTAGGCAACCAGGACATTTATCATTTTAGTAATCCATGTTCACTTTCCATTTAGTATTTGGTACAATCATAAGTGTGATTTTTGCATTTTGTGCCCAGAAAAATATTGTGATCAAATGTATATGTAGATCATAAGACATGAGTATTTCTTCCACGATTACTGGGAGCAATATTTGAAGACATATAAATTAGTATTGGGGGTACAAAGTGGTGTACCCTGTGTCTATGAATATAGAGATAATGCATGAATAGACCATACTGTGAATGAATATTATAACTGGTTCCACTTTAAATAATGGATTGAATTGATATCTGAAAATATATAGGAAATCATATATTGACATACAATCATTCACTCCAACCAGTTATATATCTAATGGTAATCTTAGGGTTATTGTTTATCATGAAGTGTGTGTGAGTTTTGTTTCAAAAGTGATTATGGAAATCGAAAATAATATGTTTGGAAAAAAGTCTCATGAAAATACCAGTCAAGAAATATGGAGGAATCCATGTGTTCTGAAGCAGGACGTGATTGAAAGTGAAACAAATGCCTATAAATTTTCTAAATTGTGAATGAAATATATATCCTGTTATGTGCATAAACTGTTGAAATAGTAATGCATCAGTGTTGAATAAAAGTGAAAGTCAAAATACACATCATGTCCAATAGGAATCTACTTGCATTGATGTTAAACTGGGTCAGTTACTGTAGAAATATTAGAATTGTGTGCATTATGCACCAAAGATAGTTTTTTTTTTATTTTTATTTATGGTTGTTCAAAACATTACATAGTTGTTGATATATCATATTTCACACTTTGATTCAAGTGGGTTATGAACTCCCATTTTTACCCTGTATACAGATTGCAGAATCACATCAGTTACACATCCATTGATTCACATATTGCCATACTAGTGTCTGTTGTATTCTGCTGACTTTCCTATCCTCTACTATCCCCCCTAGCCTCCCTGCCCCTCCCCACTTCTCTCTCTACTCCCTCTACTGTAATAAATTTCTCCCCCTTGTATTATTTTTCCCTTTCCCCTCAATTCCTCTTGTTTGTAATTTTGTATAACCCAGAGTGTCTCCTTCCAATTCCATGCAATTTCCCTTCTCCCTCCCTTCCACCTCTCATCCCTGTTTAATGTTAATCATCTTGTCATGCTCTTTGTCCCTATCTGTTCTTAGTTACTCTCCTTATATCAAAGATGACCTTTGGCATTTGTTTTACAGGAATTGTGTAGCTTCACTTAGCATAATCCAGTCTAATGCCATCCATTTTCCTGCAAATTCTGTGATTTTTTCATTTTTCAATGCAGAGTAATAATCCATTGTGTGTTAATGCCACATTTTTTTATCCATTATTCTATTGAAGGGCATCTAAGTTGGTTCCACAGTCTTGCTGTTGTGAATTGTGCTGCTATGAACATCAATGTAGCAGTGTCCCTGTAGCATGCTCTTTTTAGGTCTTTAGTGAATAGACCAAGAAGGGGAATAGCTGGGTCAAATGGTGCTTCCATTCCCAGCTTTCCAAGAAATCTCCATACTGCTTTCCCAATTGGCTTCACCAATTTGCAGTCCCACCTGCAATGTACAAGTGTACCTCTTTTCCCACATCCTTGCCAGCACTTCTTGTTGTTTGACTTTATAATGGCTGCCAATCTTACTGGAGTGAGATGGTATCTTAGGGTGGTTTTAATTTGCATTTCTCTGACTGCTGGAGATGGTGAGCATTTTTTCATGTACTTATTGATTGATTGTATGTCCTCATCTGAGAAGTGTCTGTTGAGGTCCTTGGACCATTTGTTGATTGGGTTATTTGTTATCTTATTGTCTAATTTTTTGAGTTCTTTGTATACTCTGGATATTAGGGCTCTCTCTGAAGTGTGAGTAGTAAAGATTTCTTCCCAGGATGTAGGCTCCATATTTACCTCTCTTATTGTTTCTTTTGCTGAGAAAAAATTTTTTAGTTGAGTAAGTCCCATTTGTTGATTCTAGTTATTAACTCTTGTACTATGGGTGTCCTATTGAGGAATCTGTAGCCCGACCCCACAGTATGTACATCGTAACCAAATTTTTCTTCTATCAGACAGTGTGTCTCTGATTTGATATCAAGCTCCTTGATCCATTTTGAGTTAACTTTTGTGCATGGCGAGAGAAAGGGATTCAGTTTCATTTTGTTACATATGGATTTTCAGTTTTCCCAACACCATTTGTTGAAGATGCTATCCTTCCTCCATTGCATGCTTTTAGCCCCTTTATCAAATATAAGATAGTTGTAGTTTTGTGGATTGGTTTCTGTGTCCTCTATTCTGTACCATTGGTCCACCTGCCTTTTTCGGTACCAGTACCATGCTATTTTTGTTACTATTGCTCTGTAGTATAGTTTGAAGTCTGGTATCGCTATACCACCTGATTCACACTTCCTGCTTAGCATTGTTTTGCAATTCTGGGTCTTTTATTTTTTCATATGAATTTCATGATTGCTTTCTCTATTTCTACAAGAAAAGCCTTTGGGATTTTGATTGGCATTGGATTAACCCTATAGAGAACTTTTGGTAATATCGCCATTTTGATGATGTTAGTTCTGCCTATCCATGAACAGGGTATATTTTTACATCTTCTAAGATCTTCTTCTATTTCTCTCTTTAGGGTTCTGTAGTTTTCATTGTATAAGACTTTCACCTCTTTTGTTAGGTTGATTCCCATTTTTTTTTTTTAGGATATTGTGAATGGAGTGGTTGTCCTCATTTCCATTTCAGAGGATTTGTCGCTGATATACAGGAATGCATTTGATTTATGCGTGTTGATTTTATATCCTGCCACTTTGCTGAATTCATTTATTAGCTCTATTAGTTTCTTTGTAGACCCTTTTGGGTCTGCTAGGTATAGAATCATGTCATCTGCAATAGTGATAATTTAAGTTATTCTTTTCCTATTTATATGCCTTTAATTTCTTTCATCTGTCTAATTGCTCTGGCCAGTCTTTTGAGAACTATATTGAACAGAAGTGGTGAGAGCGGGCATTCCTGTCTTGTTCCAGATTTTGGAGGGAATGTCTTCAATTTTTCTCCATTAAGAATGACGCTAGCCTGCGGTTTAGCATAGATTGTTTTTACAATATTGAGGAATGTTCCTGTTATTCCTAGTTTTTCGAGAGTTTTGAACATAAAGGGATGCTGTACTTTGTCGAATGCTTTTTCTGCATCTATCTAGATGATAATATGGTTTTTATTTTTAAGTCTATTGATGTGGTGAATAACACTTATTGATTTTCGTATATTGAACCCTCCTTGCATCCCAGGGATGAATCCTACTTGATCATGGTCCACATTTTTTTGATATGTTTTTGTATCTGATTCTCCAGAATTTAATTTAAGATTTTTGCATTTAGGTTCATTAGAGATATCGGTCTTTAGTCTTCTTTCTTTGAAGTGTCTATCTGGTGAAGGAATCAGAGTGATATTGGCCTCGTAGAATGAATTTGGAAGATCTCCCTCTTTTTCAATTTTCTGAAATAGCTTGAAAAGTATTGGTATTAGTTCATATTTAAAGGTTTTGTAAAAGTCTGATGTATACCCATACGGTCCTGGGATTTTCTTAGTTGGTAGTCTTTGGATGGTTTCTTTTATTTCCTCAATTGATATTGGTATGTTTAGGTTGTCTATATCCTCCTAACTCACTCTGGTCAGATCATATGACTTAAGAAATATTTCGATGCCTTCACTATCTTCTATTATTTTGGAGTATAAGGATTCAAAGTAATTTCTGATTATCTTCTGTATTTCTGAAATATCTGTTGTGATATTGCCTTTTTCATCCCATATGATAGTAATTTCAGTTCTCTCTCCTCTTCATTAGCATGGCTAGGGGTCTGTCCATTTTATTTATTTTTTCAACGAACCAACTTTTAGTTTTGTCAATTTTTTCAATTGTTTCTTTTGTTTCGATTTCATTGATTTCTGCTCTGATTTTAATTATTTCTTTCCTTCTACTTCTTTTGCTGTTGTTTGCTCTTGTTTTTCTAAGATTTTGAGATGAAGTATGAGATCATTTATTTGTTGTTTTTTTCTTTTTCTAAGGAATGAACTCCAAGCAATGAATTTTCCTCTTAGAACTGCTTTCAATGTGTCCCATAGATTCCGATATATTGTGTCTGTGTTTTCATTTTTCTCTAAGAATTTTTTATTTTCCTCCTTGATGTCTTCTATAACCCATTGATCATTCAGTAACCTATTGTTCATTCTCCAAATGATGCATGGTTTTTCCTTCCTTCTTTTATCATTGATTTTTAGTTTCATTCCATTATGATAAGATAAGATGCATGGTATTATCTCTACTCCTTTAATTTGTCTAAGAGTTGCCCTGTGACATAATATATGATCTATTTTTGAGAAGGATCCATGTGCTGCTGAGGAAAAATGTAACTGCTTGATGTTGGATCGTATATTCTATATATGTCAATTAAGTCTAGGTTATTAATTGTGTTATTGAGTTCTATAGTTTCCTATTTCAACTTTTGTTTGGAAGTCCTGTCCAGTGGTGAGAGAGCTGTGTTGAAGTCTCCCATGATTATTGTATGGTGGTCTATTAGACTCTTGAACTTGAGAAAAGTTTGTTTGATGAACATAGCTGCACCATTGTTTGGGGCATACATATTTATGATTGTTATGTCTTGCTGGTGTATGGTTCTCTTGAACAGTATGTAGTGTCCCTCTTTATCCCTTTTGATTAACTTTGGCTTGAAATCTATTTTATTTGATATGAGTATGGACACTCCTGCTTTTTTCCGAAGTCCATATGAGTGATATGATTTTTTCCAAACTTTCACCTTCAGTGTATGTATGTCTTTTTCTTATCAAATGCGTCTCCGGTGGGCAGCATATTATTGGGTCTTGTTTTGTGATCCATTCTACTGGCCTGTGTCTGTTAATTGGTGAGTTTAAGCCATTAACATTTACAGTTATTATTGAGATAAGGGTTGTTCTTCCAGCCATATTTGTTTATTTATGTTATTAAACATGGATTGTTTTCCTCTTTGATTATTTCCCCCCTTTAATGTCCTACCTCCCACTGTTGGTTTTCATTATTTTCCAATTACTCTTCCTGTAATATTTTGCCAAGGATGTTTTGAAGAGATGGTTTTCTAGCTACAAATTCTTTTAACTTTTGTTTATCGTGGAAAGTTTTAATTTCATCTTCCATCCTGAAGCTTAATTTTGCTGGATACACAGTACATGGTTGGAACCCATTTTCTTTCTGTGATTGAAAAATGTCATTCCAGGATCTTCTAGCTTTCAGAGTCTTTGTTGAAAGATCAGCTGTTATCCTGATTGGTTTACCCCTAAATGTAATCTGCTTCCTTTCTCTTGTAGATTTTAAAATTCTCTCCTTTTTCTGTATGTTGGGCATCTTCATTATAATGTGTCTAGGTGTGGATCTCTTATGATTTTTCACATTCGTCGTCCTGTAGGCTTTTAGAATGTGGGAGTCTGTCTCATTCTTCAAGTCTGGGAAGTTTTCTCATATTATTTCATTGAATAGATTGCTCATTCCTTTGGTTTGGACCTCTATACCTTCCTGTATCCCAATGACTCTTAAGTTTGGTCTCTTTATTTTATCCCATATTTCTTGGATGTTCTGTTCATGGTTTCTTAACAGTTTGGCTGAGCTGTCTATGTTCTTTTCAAGTTGAAATACTTTGTCTTCATTGTCTGATGTTCTATCTTATAAGTGTTCTACTCTGATGGTAGTATTCTCAATTGAGTTTTTAAGATGGTTTATTGCTTCCTGCATTTCTAGGATTTCTGTTTGTTATTTTTTACAACCTCTATCTCCCTGTATAGTTGATCTTTTGCTTCTTGGTTTGTTTATGTAATTCATTGTTGAAGTGATCTTTCATTGTCTGATTTTGCTGTCTAATGTCTTCCTTGAGACTTCAGATCATCTGAAGAATGTATATCCTGAGTTCTTTATCTGACATTCCATCTGCTGCAGCTATTACCTCTTCTAAAGTTGTGTTGACCTGCATTGCTTGTGGTTCTTTTTTCCTTTTCTTTTCATACTGCTCGCGTTTCTTTCTGCTTGGTGAAACTGTTGTGATTTTGAAATTTTCCCCCTATATATTTATATTGCTCTTGTATATTTGAAAAGTCTTCATTGCAGGGGCAGGGGTGGCTGTGCTGTTCCACCAATTGGGGTGATATATCTACCACGCTGATGGGCCGCTAGGCCTGTTATTCTGATCGGTCGCAGGTCTGCTTACCATGCAGGCGCAGGAGGCTGCTCTCCTCTGCCCCTCCTCCAATTGGTGTGACGTGTCTACCACGCCCGTGGACCCCTGCGGTGTTCTGCCGATCGGTCGCAGGTCTGCCTACCTTGCTTGCGTGGGCGGCGGCTCTGCTCTACCCCTACCCCAATTGGGGTGACGTGACTACCACGCCAGTGGGCCGCTGGGCCTGGTCTGCCGGTTGGTCGCAGGTCAGGATACCTTGTGAGCACGGGCTACAGATCTGTTCTGCCCCTACTCCAAATGGGGTAAAGTGTCTGCCGCGCCAGCAGGCCGCTGGGCCTCTTCTTCTGGTCAGGTGCAGGTCTGCTACCTTGCAGGCGCGGGTGGTGGCTCTGCTCTGCCCCTACTCCAATTGGTGTGTCGTGACTACCATGCCTGCAGGTTGCTGGGCCTGTTCTGGGCATGGGCAAAGGCTCTGCTCTGCCCCTACTCCTATTGGGGTAATGTGACTACCATGCCGGTGACTCACTGGGATTGCACTAGGCACAGGAGAAGGCTCTGCTCTGCAACAACTCCAATTGGGTTGACGTGACTACCACACCTGTGGGTCGCTGGGCCTGTTCTGGGCCCGGGTAGCAGCTCTGTTCTGCCTCTACTCCAATTGGGTTGACGTGACTACCATGCAGGTGTGTCACTGGGTCTGTTCCAGGTGCGGACAGCTGCTCTGCTCTGCCCCTCTGGCTTGATGACAAAGTGAGAGAGACCCGGGTGTTTGTGACTCACTTTCTTCACCAGGAGACCAACTGTTTCTGTCACTGCTGGTATCAATGAAGTTATCTCCTCTGCTGCTTTCTGATGACATCAGAAATTTGTCATGTTGGTATCCCATGTGAAAGGCAGCATTTTGTTCCCTTTTCTGGGTGACCAAAGCAATGGGTGAGTCCTGACCGGCCCTCACAAGCCGCGTCTCAATCCTGTTGCCACTGCCTATGAAGGCTCGGTTGATATTTACCTCCACAGTATTCAGCAAGACCCGGAACGAGAAGCAGTTTCCGCGGGTTCTTTAGCCCTGGGCCAGATCAGTTCCGAGAGGCGGAATTCGGCCGCTCTGGGCTTGGTGTATGTTCTAATAGGAGCAGGCTCCAAGACGGAGTTTCTGCAGGTTCTTTGGCACTGAAGCCTGAGTAATTTGTCTGTGACACAAAGGTGAATGGCATCCTGAAATTACCTGTTCTATAGGTGAATGAGCTTCGATCAGTCGAAAACAGGGATGGTGACATCAGCTCTCCAAGATGGTGGCCGCTGGCTTCCTCTGTGGTCTGACCGGTGTGGAGAACCGAATTGGACCGCATCCTTTCCCGTCTCAAACCCAGAATTCAGCACTTAGCACAGTGATTGCATACCTGTCAGGAGCCCACAGAATCCACACCGCTGTGTATTTGCATTGCTATCTCTTCGTTTCCCAGTGCACGCCACAGACTCTAGCCGCAGACCGATTTCCTGAATAAGCAGCATGACCCTCAATGCGGACAAATCACTCGTGTTTGAGCCCGCGTAGCTGATCCTCGTGAGATGGAAATATGTCGACTAGGTTTTGGAGCACCCCAATTTTGCTGGAAATTTCTAACAAGATAGGTTTTAGCCATTATAACTCGTCATTCTCCCGCACAGTGACGTGGTACATGGGGGTGATGCACTCCCTTCACCACCATCATATGATCCCCCAAAGTTAGTTTTCAGTACTAAGAAACAAATATGTATTTCTGGTGGATGAATAATTCTGAGAATATTCTTGTGAAAACTTGATTATTAATCCAAATACATGAATATGAGTGAATTTAGGGAGTGTATAATAAGAAAAATATACTTCATATTTTGAAAAATCTGGAGAGTGAATATATATATATATATATATATATATATATATATATATATATATACATATATATATACACACACACACATACACACACAGACATTAAAAAGTAGCATTATGTATGCCAATCGAAATTCACCACGAAGTAATATATCATCCACAGATCCAAAAATATTCATTTTAATGAACATGGATTTATGTTGTTCAAATAAGAAGCTCACTCATATGTTGAATTTTCAGTTCCAACAGCATTTAGTAGGAGTGATCTCTTCTCACAATTTGCATCTGCCAAGCCAGCCACCTCACAAAATGTACGAGTGATACCAGGTAGAATTCTATATGTGCATATAAAAATACATGTGATGAATAGGCTACAGAGAAAGGGAGACAGTTATTCACATGTTTGTTAACTTTTAAAACACATGGAGAACTATTTCAATTAAAATTCGCTAGATTTATAACACCTACCATTTATCATACGAAAGGCAAGTCCAACTATACACCATGCCTCCTGTGAACCTCTTGTATTTCTATTCTGTTTGGGTTATTTTTCTCCACCATATTAGGATTAAAAGTCAAAGTCTAATAGGGTATGTGTTAGTGTCAGGGATTCAGTATTTCGAATGGAAAATTGGAAAATGTATCAAATGTGTATGCAAATATGTGCTACACAAAAATCTTCCCACCCCCATTCAGCACAATGCCTTGACATTACCTTCGCCCCACATAAGACACAATTAGAGGAGAAGAGTTAGAAAATCTGTGAATACATATGTGTAATGAAAAATGCTCAGGAGTTCACAAATTTGCAGGTGGTAGAGGAGTTTCCAAAAGTAAGGGACAGGGTAAAAACTCCACAAACATGAAGTTCTGCCAGCCTAACATGTGGAGAAACTGCCTCTGAGGTTGGGCAATGAAATATATGCTGTTGTCAGGAGCATTAGCTTCATTTGTTGTGAGACCATCATAGCTGAGTCTTCATCTATGTGATCTGGATGACATGGATTCTTATTTTCCAATGAACATGAGGCAGCAGTGCTGAATTTTCTATTTGTAGGTAACCTGTGGCCACTGGGGTCTAAGTGTCTCCCCTTGTGGACTGTAATTCCATTTGGTCATCCTCCACTATTCGTGGTATTTCTTGCTGCTGCACTGGGAGATTGGTGTTTGCTTCATGAAATACAAGGATTTCAAATGGGACACAGTGCTGAAGTAACTTCTGTCAAGTGTGGTGGGTCAGGTTCGTCAGGAGAATGCACCAACCAGGCTTCTATCCCACATAGCTTGCCCCATTGACCATAGCAACCTGATTCTGAACATTGCCCTAAAACCTCTCCATATAACAATATGCTTTTACATATAAGGGTCTACTGGCTGCAAAATGTCAGTCACAATCCATTTGGAAGCCAATGGCAGATCCAAATGCCCCCACCACAGATGTTTTATTACACACCTGCCAACCACTACTCTAGTACAACTACTCAGCAGGATCCAACTTACTGGCATCTCTGTTCAACACCATTTTCATAAAACCCAGTCAATCAAGGCACTGTCTTGTATACTCATGATCAGCAACAGGACATCCAAATATTCTCCAGTGCTACCCGGTCATGGGAATTTCAAAAATTTCATGGTATTGATATAGCCATTTTTCAAGGATGAAGTTGGAGGCACTGTGAATTTTAATTCACTCAGAAACCATTAAATGGTGAGGAAGCTCATTTCAATGAAAACTCTGGAGAATTCTTACAGGCAAGGCTTCCAAAAGTGGCGAAAAGTCAGATTAAGCCAGGCCCCTTGAGGTCTACAATGTATGGTCCATGTGTGTTTCGACTCTCAAATATGGCTGCCAAGTCTTTAAGAATAATATCATGTGATATCCTGGCTGAGATTCCCTGTGCTCTGTGGAAAGTCAACTTGGTCCTAGATGTCACTTTCCAAGGGCAACTCTCATGCATGGCCATCTAAAATTTCAACACAATTCCTGGCAATAATTTTCTGAGATCAGTAAAAGAACTCAGTCTCTAAGGGGAATCACACCAAAGTGCAAGCCTAGGTGGACCCAGAGATCTCTTCCAACCGCCAGACAAATATCCACAATTTAAACCAAACACTCTCACATGGCCCTCATCTTCTTCCATATAGACACTCATCATATTCTCTGGCTGGAGGTTTCCATAAGGGACGCAGCCCATGACAGTGTCCAAACTAAGCTCCGTGCCCCTCATTTGCCTAAAGTCAGGGTGGCCTGGACTCTCTTCCTGTGAACCAGTAGTGATCAAATAGGCCTGCCTTTAATATTGCTTGGCTTCTCCAACTTGAGGCCTTCTAGCTTTGGGGTTTAGATTCTTTAAGTGAATTGGAGTCATGAAAATCAAACACCTATGGCCTAGCCTCTGCAGGGCTTTGAAGAACTCATTTGACCCAAAGGATCCCTATTCTCACTTGATGGATATCAGGAACCTACCAGAGGAAGGCAAGAGAGTTCATCAACAATATCTGATCTTTTTGACATTTTGGTTTTGGATGCATGCATGGGATCTATCTTTAGATCCATCAGGTGCTGAGAATCTAAGCCACAGCCTCACACAGGGCCAACAGGCTGATTCAGACATATCCCAATCCTAAGCAATTAAGCAAAGAGTCACAGGTGATTCCCATTCATTTCCATTTGAAAACTGTTTTCTTCAGGGTTCACAAAGTGGTGGCTTGAGGCAAAAAACTTCCTGACATTCAACAGAACAATAGGTAAGCAAAAGGAACAAAGAGGGGTTTCTCCACTGAGACTTTCCTGGTCAACAGATATTTGAGATTTCTGAGATGCTAGCCATTTCTTTCAGCTATCCAGTACATAGCCATGTCACAGATCTTGGAGGTACAAATCTTGGACACAAAACCACGATACTATTCTGGAGAGTGGCCAGAATTGAGAAAGAAAACAGGAAATTAGGAAGCTTGTAGGTGTTGCCCATCCATAAGGCAAGCCAGCGTCCACTCATGAATTGGGCAGGATGAATGCTGGGAAGCTTTCTACTAGACAGGACACATCCATTGATGCATTGTCTTTTCTAATGTCTACAACAATGGACTCAGTGGGATACACACACATAGAAACACTCGCCTTGTCAAAGGACTTAATAGAAATATTCCACTCCATACCAAACAAACCGCCTTTCCTACCTATTCTCAGAACATGAGACAAAACCACAAACTCACACCCACACCCAAAAAGGCACCTCCTTCCCCCTAGTAGGTCTGTGACTCCCTGGAGTGTCGTCTGACTGGTGGGCCATTCTATGTTCTTCCAAAATGACCTCTCCTGTCTCAGATCATGTCTGCTTGGCCAACTCTGTGAAGTTCTCAAGAGCCAGCGGTGAGACACTACCTGCTTTCTCAGGAAAAGCCCCTCTTCAGAGGTTTCCTGGCATTTGGCCATCCTCACATCTGTAGGTACCAAGAAAGACTGACTCTGTCCTTGGTAAATCCAAACATGTCAGACCACTGGGACTAGGACAGGGACTGTCTCTTGGTGCCTGGCTTCCTGGATTTCAAGTTCAGAGAGTTCCATCACCAAGGAAGTGAGGTGAGATCACTTCCTTCAGGATATGAATGATGTCACTGCCTTGGCAACCACTTTGTCCTAACAGTTGCTTCCAAAAGTATCATGAGGTGGAGGCTGTCCTGATTTTCATGGGACACTTTCTCTAGTTAGAATGTTATATCAACCATAAGCACCCGGGAACAGCTTCCACACAGGACTGGTTTGGTCCATGTTCTATACATTAAGAAGAGAGAGACTGATTCAGACACAACCCTCCATCCTGACCAGGATGATTGCCATGGAAGATGACTTTTGCTTTCTGAGGTACTTCATAGCTGCCTTCATATTCACCAGGGATCATTTCTGCATGAACATTTGAGTTTCTCAGCAGGTGAAGATCCCCTAGATTCCTGTAGTTTAATACCCACACTGTTATTGCTCTCCTGCAAAGTGAGTGTATGGTTATGGTTAATAATATGTTCGATTTGGGTTAGGAATCATTCTGCAGGAAGAATAATGAGATTGGGAACCTGCGATATTTATAAGAATATATACGTGAAATATATGTATGAAAACGGGAATCTAAGAAAGATTTGAAGCCCAGAAGGGCATTGGGCCCTTTATTTGGATACTTAGTGTTGAATTATGTTCTGTACAGTTGTCTCAGTTAAATCGAAATACAGTGACATAGGACCTTGTACCTTGGATGATTGAATGTAGAAGAGAACATCCAGTCAAAAAGGGATAGTCAGTAGGATTAGGAAGATAGTCAGTAGGTTTAGGAAGAAGAGTGAGTATATGATTTGGAATAAAAAGCTTCTTTAGCAATAGGGTTTCGTTTAGAGAGTGAATGGAAATGTCAGCACATGTGAAGAGTCAGTCACAATGATGAACTGGGGAAAATATGTAGGAAAGCAGGTGTCAATAGAGACATTACAAAATCAGGCAAAGTATAAAGTGAGTGATAGGATTAGACATTTTCAACAGGGTTGAGTTTGAATACATAATCATAGGAAAAAACAAATATCTCGTCACAAATGGGAATGACATTTGAGAGCATTAGGCAACCTGGACATGGATGTTATTAGTTATCCACGTTCACTTTCCTTTTAGGCTTTGGTACAATCATAAGTGTGACATTTTTATGGTTTTTTTTTTTGTTCAGAATATTACTGTGATAAAATGTATATGTAGATCAGGTGGCATGAGTATTTCTTTCACCATTTCTGGGAGCAATATTTTGAAGACGTATACATTAGTATTAGGGGTACAAAGAGGTGTACCCTGTGTCTATTAATATAGAGATAATGCATGAATAGACCATACTATGAATAAATAACGTAACTGATTCCACTTTAAATAATGGATTGAATTGATATGTGAAAATATATAAGAAATCTTATATTGATATACAATCATTCATTCCAACCAGTTATATTTCTAATGGTAATATTAGGATTATGGTTTATGATGAATGGTGTTTGAGTTTTGCTTTACACGTGATGATGTTAAACAAAAATAATATGTTTGGAAAGAAGTCTCATGAAAAGACCAGTCAAGAAACATGGAGGAATACATGTGTTCTGAATCAGGAAATGATTGATGGTGAAACAAATGCCTATAAATTTTCTAATTTGTGACTGAAATATATATCCCATCATGTGCATGAACTGAAGACATAGTAACGTACAAGTGTTGAATAAAAATGAAAGTCAAAATACACATCATGTCCCCTAGGAATCTACTTGCATTCATTTTAAACTGGCTAAGTAACTGTAGAAATATTAGGGTTTGTATGCACCATTCACTGAATTTAGTTTTCAGTACTAGGAAACAATATGTATTTCAGGTGGATGATTATTTCTGAAAATAATCTTGTTGAAAGTTGATTATAAATCCACAGATATGAATATGAATGTATTTAGGGGCGTGCATAATAAGACACATATATTTCATATTTTGAAAAATCTAAAGAGTATATATATATATATATATATATATATATATATATATACACACACACACGCAAATGCACAGATATTAAAAAGTAGCAATACAGGAGATCCATTATGAAGGCAGGCATGGAGAATTCAAGTCTCTGATCTCTTCAGCTGCGCGGGCATAGGGAGTCGTAAACTGTCTAAATGCTGTTTGCTCAGAATCACTAGGCAATATTGACCTGTTGTGAATCTGGGGCGAACAGTCTGGGCCCCTCAGAACACACACAAAGCCCGGATTGGCTGCATTCAAGCTTAGATTCATCTGGTTTTTGTGACTCAGCACTAACATTCCCGCTGAAATAATTGGTCGGGCTTTCGGAATTGACAGAGTTAAAAGCCAACTGAGCCTCCATAGGCAGTGGCCACAGGATTGAAATGGGGCTTGGGAGAGATAGTCAGGACCCAGCTGTTGCATTGGTCACCCAGCAAAGGGAACGAACGGTCACCATTTTAATGGTATACCACCATGGCAGCGAACTGACGTCACAGTCGGAGGAGATAACTTCATTGAAACCAGTGCGACAAGTATGTTATCCCATTGCCATCTCTCTCAACACCGCAGGGAAACCTCAAGGGCCCTTCCCACCTCTGCCGTAATGGCCCCTCCCAGCTCTCAAAGGAGCGCAATACCCAGACCTAGGGAATCAGGATTGGCTCGGGACTCGAGGCGTGTAATTGCCGGCTACCGCTCCCACCAGTGCTGACAATTGAGGTCTCTTACACCACCTACCGGGGCCATGGCTCCCGAAGGGCAAGCAAATTCGCTGGGGTTTCTCAGCCCCAAGCTCTATAAACTTAGGGTCTGAGGGAGGCAATTAAGGAGAGTGTGCCCAGCCGTTCATGGAAACAGGGCTACCAGGAGCAGAGGCCTGGCTTGTAACCAGTATTGTGGTGAGCGTCACAGGTGAGTGGGGCCTGGCTTGAGGAAGCACAAGAGAAGGCCCTAGGCACTCAGGGTTGGAGACCCGCCCAGTCTGGGAGGAAGAGCTGCTGCACAGTGATTGGTTCCCACTTATTGAGAAGAGAAGCTTGGCCCAGTGCGCACAGCTCCACCTACTGGAAGAGAAGTTAATTGAACTCTAGGACTGCATGTATTATTACTATTTTTTTTATGTGTATTTTTTTCTTTTTCTTTCATTTTCATTTTTGTTGTTGTTGTTCATTAACTTTTTTAAATGTTTTTATTTTTTAATTTCTTTTATTTTATTATTATTATTATTAATATTATTATTTTAAATTTTAATTTTCAATTTTTTAATCATCATTATTACTTAAAATTTTCTTTCTTTATTTTCTATTTTTTTTGTCTTTTCATTTCATTTCAATTTTTTTATTCCCCCTTACTTGAATTCTACCTGCCTACTCTCATTCTCTTTAGTGACTTCTCCCTTCCCTTCTAATATCTTTCCTCTCAAGCATCAAATAAATTTATAAGAGTAAGCAGTAACTCAGTAGTCAAACAGAACGAGAAGTAACATGAGAAGCATAAAAAAGCAAGGAAGAAAAGGAGTACGAACAATGAAGGACAGCCTAAATATTCAAGAGCACCTAGAGTCATCAGAAAAATGGTCATATAAAGAACTCAAGGAATACCTTAGACAGATGGAATGGAACCTTAAAGAGGATACGAGACAGCAAAAACAAACAGTGATAGAACGCATTGAAAATAAATTACATAAACAGATAAAATAAGAAATTAAGCATCTTTATCAGGAGATAGAGATTATTAGAAAAATCAAACAATAATTCTAGAAATCAAGGAAATGATAAACCAAATTAAAAATTCAATTGAGAGTATCACTAACAGTGTAGAGCAAGTAGAAGACAGAATGAAGACAAAATATATCATCTTGAAATAAGTCTAGCCAACAAAGAAATGCTGTAAAAAATTATGAGAAAACATTCAAGAGATATGGAATAACATAAAAAAAAAAAAAAACTAATGAGTCATATGGATAGAGGAAGGTACAGAGATTCAAACCAAGGGAATGAGAAATCTGCTGAATGAAATATTACAGAAAACTTTCCAGAAATAAAAATGGAAAGGGATAAACAAATTGTAGATGCTTACAGGACATCGAGCACACAAAATCACAGTAGACCAATGCCAAGAAACATTGTTATGAAGATATCCAATATACAGAACAAAGAGAAAATATTAAAAGCTACCAGAGAAAGGAGGCAGATTAGAATCATTACAATCAGGGGTAAACCAAAAAGGTTAACAATGGATTTTTCATCATAGATGCTGGAAGTGAGAAGATCCTGGAACAACGTACTTCAAACACTGAAAGACAATGGATGCCAACCAAGAATTATGTATCCAGCAAAATTAAGCTTAAGGTAAGACAACGAGATAAAAATATTTCATGATAAACAAAACCTAAAAGAATTTGCAGCCAGATAACCAGCATTGCAAAGCATCTTGAGCAAAACACTACACGAGGAAGAAATGAAAATCAACAACGAAAACCATGAGTAAGAAGTGCCTCAGTAATGACAGAGGGCGGGGGAAAAGCTAATCATGGAGAAACAAACTAATTTAAAAAAAAGATATAAGCAAACATGGGTGGCAGTACAAACCATATATCATTAGTAACTCTAAAAGTAAATGGCTTAAACTCTCGAATAAAGTGACATAGGCTTGTAACTTGAAATAAAAAAAAATCCAACAATATATTGCCTCCAGGGGACACATCTGAATGGAAAAGACATACACAGGCTGAAGGTGAAAGATTGGGAAAATTTATACCATGCACACGGTCCTCGTAAGCAAGCAGGGGTGGCCATCCTCCTATCGAATAAAATCGACCTCAAGACTAATTTAATCAAAAGGGATAAAGAAGGACATTATATACTGCTAAAATGAACCATTCACCGACAAGACATAACAATTATCAATATTCATGCAGCAAATAATGGTGCTGCGATGTTCATAAAACAAATTCTCCTCAAGTTAAAGAATCAAATAGACCACAATACAATAATTATGGGTGACTTCAACTCACCTCTCTCACCATTGGACAGATCCTCCAAACAAAAGTTGAAAAAAGAAACTATAGAACTCAATCTCGCAATCAATACCCTAGACTTAACTGACATATATAGAATATATCAACCATCATCAAGTGGATATACTTTTTTCTCAGCAGCACATGGATCCTTCTCAAAAATAGACGATATGTTATGCCATAGGGCAACCCTCAGTAAATATAAAGGGGTGGAGATAATACCATGAATTTTTTGTGATCATAATGGAATGAAACTGGAAACCAATGATAAAAGAAGGAAGAAAAAATCATACATCACATCCAAAATGAAGAATATGTTACTGAATGATCAATGGGTTACAGAAGACATAAAGGAGGAAATCAAAAAATTCTTAGAGATAAATGAAAATACAGACACAACATATCAGATTCTATGGGGTACAATGAAAAGAAGTTTTAAGGGGTAAATTCATCGCCTAGAGGTCATTCCTCAAAATAGAAAAGAAAAACAAATAAATGAGCTCACACTTCATCTCAAAGCCTTAGAAAAGGAAGAGCAAAACAACAGCAAATGTAGCAGAAGGCAAGAAATAATTAAAATCATAGCGAAATTGAAACAAAAGAAACTATTGAAAAAATTAACAAAACTAAAAGGGGTTCTTCAAATAGATAAATAAGATAGACAGACCCTTAGCCATGCTAACGAAGAGAAGAAGAGAGAGAAATCAAATTACTAACATACGGGATGAAAAAGGCAATATTACAACAGATGCTACATAAATACAGAAGAAAATTAGAAATTATTTTGAAAACCTGTATTCCAATAAAATAGAAAATAGTGAAGACATCAATAAATTTCTTAAGTCATATGATTTGCCCAGACTGAGTCAGGAGGAAACACACAATTTAAACAGACCAATATCAATGGATGAAGTAGAAGAAGCAATCAAAAGACTACCAACCAAGAAAAGCCCAGGACCGGATGGGTATACAGCAGAGTTTTACAAAACCTTTAAAGAAGAATTAATACCAATACTTCTCAAGTTATTCAGGAAATAGAAAAACTGGGAGCTCTGCCGAATTCATTCTATGAGGCCAACATCACCCTGATTCTGAAACCAGACAAAGACACCTCAAAGAAAGAAAACTACAGACCAATATCTCTGATGAACCTAGATGCAAAAATCCTCATTAAAATTCTGGCGAATTGGATAGAAAGGCACATCAAAAAAATCGTGCACCATGATCAACTTGGATTCATCCCTGGGATGCAAGGAGGGTTCAATATATGGAAATCAATAAATGTTATTCACAACATCAATAGACTTAAAGATAAGAACCATATGATCATCTCGATAGACGCAGAAAAACCATTCAACAAAGTAGAGCATTTCTTTATGTTCAAAACATTTTAAAAACTAGGGATAACAGGAACTTACCTCGACATTGTAAAAGCTATCTATGTTAATCCTCAGGCTAGCATCATTCTGAATGGAGAAAAATTGAAGGCATTCCCTCTAAAATCTGGAACAAGACAGGGATGTCCTCTATCACCACTTCTATTCAATATAGTTCTCGAAAAACTGGCCAGAGCAATTAGAGAGATGAAAGACATTAAAGGCATAAAAATAGGAAAAGGAGAACTTAAATTATCACTATTTGTACATGACATGATTCTATACATAGAAGACCCAAAAGGGTCTACAGAAAAAACTACTAGAACTCATAAATGAATGCAGCAATGTGGCAGGATACAAAATCAACATGAATAAATCAAAGGCATTTCTGTATATCAGCGACAAAACTTCTGAAACAAAAATGAGTCAAAACACTGCATTCCCAATTTCCTCAAATAATTAAATACTTGGGAATAAACCTAACAAAAGAGGTGAAAGATTTATATAATGCAAACTACAGAACCCTAAAAAGAGAAATAGAATAAGATCTTAGAAGATGGAAAAATATACCGTGTTCATGGATAGGCAGAACTAACATCATCAAAATGGTGATATTACCAAAAGTTCTCTATAGGTTTAATGCAATGCCAATCAAAATCCCATAGAAACTTTTTGTAGAAATAGATAAAGCAATCATAAAATTCAAATGGAAAAATAAAAGACCCAGAATAGCAAAAGCAATTCTAAGCAGGAAGTGTGAATCAGGCAGTATAGCGATACCAGATTTCAAACTATATTACAGAGCAATCATAATAAAAACAGCATGGTACTGGTACCAAAAGAGGCGGGTGGACCAATGGTACAGAATGGAGGACACAGAAACTAATCCAAAAAGCTACAACTATCTTATATTTGATAAAGGAGCTAATGGCCTGCAATGGAGGAAGGATAGCATCTTCATCAAATGGTGTTGGGTAAACTGGAAATCCATATGCAACAAAATGAAACTGAATCCCCTCCTCTCGCCATGCACCAAAGTTAACTCAATGTGGATCAAGGAGCTAGATTCAAATCAGAGTCTCTGCGTCTGATAGAATAAAAAGTTGGTTCCGATCTACATATTGTGTGGTCAGGCTCCAAATTCCTTAATAGGACACCCATAGAACAAGAGTTAATAATAAGAATCAACAAATGGGACTTACTTAAACTGAATTATTTTTTCTCAGAAAGAGAAACAATAAGAGAGGTAAATATGGAGCTTACATCATGGGAACAAATTTTTAGTCCTCACTCTTCACATGGAGCCCTAATATCCAGAGTATACAAAGTATACAAAGAACTTAGAAAATTAGACAATAAGATAACCAATAACCCAATGGGCCAAGGACCTGAACAGAAACTTCTCAGAGGAGGACATAGAATCAATTAACAAGTACATGAAAAAAATGCTCTCCATTTCCAGCAGTAAGAGAAATGCAAATAAAAACCACCCTAAAATACCATCTCAATCCAGTGAGATTGGCAGCCATTATGAAGTCAAACAACAACAAGTGCTGGCGAGGATGTGGGGAAAAGGGTACTCTTGTACATTGCTGGTGGGACTGAAACTGGTGTGGCCAATTTGGAAAGCAGTATGGAGATTCCTGGGAAAGCTGGGAATGGAAGCACTATTTGACCAAGCTATTGCCCTTCTCGGACTATTCCCTGAAGACCTTAAAAGAGCGTACTACAGGGATACTGCCACATGGATTTTCATAGCAGCACAATTCACAATTGCTACACTGTGGAACCAACCCAGATGCCCTTCAATAGATGAATGGATAAAAAAATGTGACTTTTATATACTATCGAGAATTACGCAGCACTAAAAAATGACAAAATCATGGAATTTGCAGGGAAATGCATGGCACTGAGCAGATTATGCTTAGTGAATCTAGCCAATCCCTAAAAAACAATTACCAAATGTCTTCTTTGATATAATGAGAGCAACTAAGAACAGAGCAGGGAGGAAGAGCATGAAGAAAAGATTAACATTAAGCAGAAACATGATGTGGGAGGGAAAGGGAGAGAAGAGGGAAATTGCATGGTAATGGAGAGAGACACTTATTGTTACACAAAATTACATATAAGAGGTTGTGGGAAAATAAACAAGGAGAGAAATGAATTACAGTAGGTATGGTAGAGAGAGAAGATGGGAAGAGAGGGGAGTGGGGATAGTAGAGTATAGGAAAGGTAGCAGAATACAACAGTAACTAATAGGGCATTATGTAAAAATATGGATGTGTAACTAATGTGATTCTGCAATCTGTATTTGGAGTAAAAATGGGAGTTCATAACCCACTTGAATCTAATGTATGAAATATGATATTCAAGAGCTTTGTAATGTTTTGAGCAACCAATAAAAGAAAAAAAAAGTAGCAACATATATGCCAATAGAAATTCATCATGAAAAGTATATAATCCACAGATCGAAAAATGTTCATTTTACTGAACATGGATTCATGTATAATGTTTTTCAACTAGGAAGCTCACCCATAGGTTGAATTTTCAGTTCCAACAGCGTTTAGGAGGAGTGAACTCTTCTCTCAATTTGCATCTGCCAATTCAGCCACCTCACAAGTGTATACGAGTGATATCAGGTAGAATTCTATATGTGCATATAAAAATACATGTACTGAATAGGCTACAGAGAAAGGGAGACAGGGATTCACATATTTGCTAATTTTAAAAACACATTTAGAACTATTTCAACAAAAAAATTGACTAGACTTATAACTCCTACATTATATAATGCAAAAGGCAATTCCAACAATACACAATGCGTCCTCTGAACTGCTTGTGTTTCTTCTCTTTTTGGCTTATTTTTCACCATCATATTAGGATTATTAGTCAGAGACTAGTAGGGTATGGGTTAGTGTCAGGGATTCAGTATTTCAAATGGAAAATTGAAAAATGAATCCAATGTGTATGTAAATATGTGCTACACAAAAATCTTCCCACTCACATCCAGAACAATGCCTTGACATTACCTACGCCCCAAGTAAAACACAATTAGAGTAGAAAAGTGTGAAAATCTATGAATACATATATGGAATGGAATATGCTCGGGAGTTCACAACCTTGGAGGTGGTAGAGGAGTTTCCAAAAGTAAAGGACAGGGTAAACACTCCACAAAAAGGAGCTCTGCTGGCCTAAGAATTCTTGGGAAACGGCTTCTGAGGTTGGGCACTTGAAATATATGTTGTTGTCATGAGCTTTAGCTTCCTTTGTAGTGAGACCATCATAGCTGGGTCTGCATCTATGTAACCGAAAGACATGGTTTCTTATATTTCAATGAACATGAGGCAGCAGTGCTCAATTCTCTCTTTGTAGCTAAACTGTGTCCATTGGAAGCTAAGTGTCTCCCAGTGGGGACTGTGAAGCCATTTGGTCATCCTCCACTTTTCGTGGTATTTCTTGCTGCTGCACTGGGAATTTCCTATTTGCTTCACAAAACATAAAAAGTTCATCTGAGATACAGTGCTGGAGGGAGTTCTGTCACGTGTGGTGGGTCAGGGTCTGCAGGAGAATGCACCAACCAGGCTTGTATCCCACATAGCTTGCCCCAATAACCATAGCAACCTGATTCTGAATATTGCCCTGAAAACTCTCCCTTTAACAAGATGCCTTTACATATAAGGGTCTGATGTCTGCACTATATCAGTCACAAAAAATTTGGAAGCCAATGGCAGATTCACATGGCCCCAACATGATGTTTTATCACACACCTGCCCACCACTGCTCTAGCCCCCCTACTCAGCAGGCTCCAAATTACTGGCTTCTCTTGTTCTACACCATTTTAATGAAACCCAGTCAAAAACAAGGCACTGTCTGGTATACACATGATCAGCAACAGGACATCAAAAGTTTCTGCAGTGCCACCTGGTCATGGGAATTTCAAAAATTTCATGGTATTTATCTTGAAATTTTTCAAGGATGAAGTTAGAGGCACTGTGGGTTTCAATTCATTCAGGAACCATTAAGTGTTGAGAAAGTTCATTACAATGAACGCTCTGGAGAACTCTCACAGTCAATGCTTCTCAAACAGTTGCCAAAAGGTCTCCTAAAGCCAGGCCAACTGACATCTACAATGTGAGGTCCATGTGTGTTTTGACTCTCAAATATGGGTGCTAAGTCTTTCAGAATAAAATCATGTGATATCCTGGCTGAGATTCTCAGGCCTCTGTGGAAACCACCCTGGGCCTAGATCTCAGTTTCCAAGAGTGAGTCTCATGCGTGGCCTCCTAAAATCCCAACACAATTCATGGCAATACTTCTCTGAGGTCAGTTTCAGAACTCAGTCTCTAAGGGGAATCACACCAGAGTTCAAGCCCAGGTGGACCCAGTCATCCCTTCCATCCGCCAAAAAATGACCACAATTAAAATCAAAACACTCCCACAGGGCCATCATCTTCTTCCATGTAGACACTCATCATAACCTCCAGCTGGAGGTTTCTATGAGCCCAAATAAGCTCACTTGCCCCTCATTTGCCTAAAATCATGATGGCCTGGACACTCTTCCTGTGAACCAGGAATGATCAAATATTCCTGCTGTTAAAGTGTTCCACTTCTCCAATTTGAGGCCTACTGGCTGTAGGGTATAGATTCTTTATGTGATTTGGAGTCATGAGAAAACCCAAGCAAATATGGGCTAGCCTCTGCAGGGATTTCAAGAACTCATTTGACCCAAAGGATCCCTATTCTCACTTTATGGAGGTCAGGAACCTAAAACAAGAAGGCAAAAATATTCATCAACAATGACTGCTCTTTTGGCCATTTTAGTTTTGGAAGCACATGGGATCTTTCTTTAGATCCATCAGGTGCTGAGAATCAAAGCCACAACCTCATACAAGGACAAGAGGCTGATTCAGACACATCTCATTCCAAATCAAATAAGCAAAGAGCCACAGGTGATGTCTATACATTTCCATATGAAAACAGTTTTCTTCAGGCTACACAAAGGGGTGGCCTGAGGCAAAGACCTTCCTGACATTCAGGGTAATAGAAATAGAAGTAAGCAAATGGCCCAAAGAAGGGTTTCTCCACTGAGACTTTACTGGTCACACTGAAATCTGAGTTTTCTTAGATGCTCCCATTCCCTTCAGCAATCCAGCACATGGCCATGTCACAGAATCTTGTGGTGTTACATATTTGGGAAACAAAACCATGAGCCTATTCTGGAGAGTGGCCAGAATTCACGAAGAAAACAGGAACTTTAGAAGATAGTAGATGTTGCCCATCCATAAGGCAAGCTGCAGTCCATTCATTAATTGGGCAGTATGAATGCGGGGAAGCTTTCAACTAGAGACAACACATCCATTGATGCATTCTGTTTTCTAATGCCTACAACCACGGATACAGTGGGATACACAGACCTAGAAACACTCACCATGTCAAACGACTTACTAGAAACAGTCCACTCCAAACCAAACAAACCACTTTTCCTACCTATTCTCAGAACATGAGAAAAAACCACAAACTCACACCTACAACGGCAAAGGCACTTACTTCCCCCAAATAGGTCTGTGACTATCTGGAGTGTCTTCTGACTGGTGGGCCATATTATGTTCCCACAAAATGGCCTGTCCTGTTTCAGATCTGGTCTCCTTGTCCAACTCTGTGAAGTTGTCAGGAGCCAAAGGTGAGCCACTACCTGCTTTCTCAGGAAAGGCCCCTCATCAGAGCTCTGCTGGCATTTTTCCATCCTCACATCAGTAGGTACCAAGAAAAACTGACTATGTCTTTGGGAAAAGCAAACAAGTTAGCCCACTGGAACTGGGAGTGGGACTGGCTCTGGGTGCCTTCCTTCCTGGATCCCAGGTTCAGAGAATTCCATCACCAAGGAAGTGAAGTGAGGTCACTTCTTTCAGGAACTGAATATGGTCACTACCTTGGTAACCACTTTGTGCTAACAGTTGCATCCAGGGTTCCCATGAGATGGAGGCTGCCCCAACATCCTGTGACACATTCAGAAGTTAGAATGGTATATCAACCATAGGCACCAGGGAACAGCTCTCCACAGAGGCCTGGTTCAGTCCATCTTCTCTTCATTAAGAAGAGAGAGGCTGATTCAGACTATCAATTAATCCTGACCAGGTTGTTTGCCATGGAAGATGACTATTGCTCTCTCAGGTCCTACATAGCTGCCTATATCTTCTGCAAGGATCATTTCTCCATGGATCTTTGATGTTCTCAGCAGGTGGAAGATCATCTACATTCCTATATTGTAAGACCCACACTGTCCCTGCTCTTAAGTAAGTTATACTGAGGGAACAGTGTATGGTTAGGGTTAATAACATGTTCAATTTGGGTTACAAATCATTCTGCGGGATGAATAATGGTATTGGCAAAATGCGATATCTACAAGAGTTTATATGTGAAACATAAGTATGAAAGCAGAAATCTAGGTAAGATTTGAAGCCCAGAAGGGCATTGGGGACTTGAGTGGGATACTTAGCTTTGAGTAATGTGCAGCACAGATGTCTCAGATAAATCAATATACACTGGCATCGTACCTTGTACCTTGGATATTGAATGTTGAAGAGAACATCCAGTCAAAAACTGATAGTCGGTAGGATTAGGAAGGTAGTTGGTAGGTTTAGAAAGAAGAGTGAGTATAGGATTTGGACCAAAAGTTCTTTCGCAATAAGATTTCGGGTAGAGAGTGTATGTAAATGTAAGCACATGTGAAGAGTCAGTCACAATGATGAACTGGGGAAAAATATACGAAAGCAGATATCAATAGAGACATTAGGAAATCAAGCAAAGTACAAATTGTGTGATAGGGTTAGACATTGTCAACAGGTTTGAAGTTGAATATATAATCTTAAGAAGAAACAAATATGTAGTCAAAAATAGAATTGATATTTGAGAGCATTAGGCAACCTGGACATGGATGTTTTTAGTAATCCATGCTCACTTTCCATTTACGCTTTGGTACAATTGTAAGTGTGACCTTTGCTTTTTGTGTCCAGAATATTTCTGTAATAAAATGTGTATGTAGATCAGGTGAAAAGAGTATTTCTTCCACCAATTCTGCGAGCAATATTTTGAAGACTTACAAATTAGTATGGGGGTACAAATAGGTGTACCCTGTTTCAATGAATATAGACATAATGCATGAATAGACCATACTGTGAATAAATAATATAACTGGATCCACTTTAAATAATGGATTGAATAAATATCTGAAAATTTATAAGAAATTTTATATTGATATGCAATCATTCATTCCAACCAGTTATATATCTAACGATAATCTTAGGATTATGGTTTATCATGAAGGGTGTGTGAGTTTTGGTTCAAAATTGATTATGGAAATCGAAAATAATATATTTGGAAAAAAGTCTCATGAATAGACCAGTCAAGAAACATAGAGGAATACATGTGTTCTGGAGCAGGAAGTGATTGAAAGTGAAACAAATGCCTATAAATTTGCTAACTAGTGAATAAAATATATATACTGAGATTTGCATAAACTGAAGAAATAGTAATGTACCAGTGTGGAATAAAAATTAATGTCAAAATACACATCATGTCCCATAGGAACCTACATGCATTGATGTTAAACTGGGTCAGTTAAAGTAGACATATTAGGATTTGTATGCACCTTTTACTGAAGTTAGTTTTCAGTACTAGGAAACAAATATGTATTTCGGGTGGATGAATATTTCTAAGAATAATCTTGTGAAAAGTTGATTATTAATCCACATACATGAACATGAATGAATTTAGGGAGTGTATATAAGACACACATATTTCATATTTTTAAAAATATGGAGAGTATATATATATATATATATATATATATATATATATATATATATATACTCTCCATATATATATATATATATACATACACACACACACACACACACACACACACACACACACACACACTAACACAGACATTAAAAAGTAGCAATATATATGCCAATCGAAATTCATCATGAAATATATATCATAAAGATGCAAAAACATTCATTTTAGTGAACATGGGTTTATGTATAGTGTTGTTCCACTGGGAAGCTCACCCATAGGTTGAATTTTCAGTTCCAACAGCGTTTAGGAGGAGTGATCACTTCTCACACTTTGTATCTGCTAAGTCATATACCTCACAAGGATGTACGTGTGATACCTTGTAGGATTCTATTTGTGCATATAAAAATACATGTGCTGAATAAGCTCCAGAGAATGGGAGACAGTAATTCACATATTTGTTAACTTTAAAAACACATGGAGAACTATTTCAATTAAATATTGAATAGATTTATAACACCTACCCTTTATCATGCAAAAGGCAAGTCCAACTCTGAACTGCAAGTATTTATGTACTGTTTGGGTTATTTTCTTCCATCATATTTGGATTAGTAGTCAGAGTCTAGTAGAATATGGGTTAGTGTCAGGGATTCAGAATTTCAAATGGAAAATAGAAAAATTAATCTTCTGACTCTCATCCAGAACAATGCCTTGTCATTAATTTCGCCCCAAGGGAGACACAATTAGAGTAGAAGAGTTACAAAATCTGTGATTACATTTCTGGAATAGAAAATGCTCAGGAGTGCACAAACTTGGAGGTGGAATAGGAGTTTCCAAAAGTAAGGACAGGGTACACACTCCACAAACATGAAGCTCTGCTTGTCTAAAACTTCTTGAGAAACTGCCAGTGAAATTGGGCACTGAAATATAGGTTGTTGTCAGGAGTTAAGCTTCCTTTGTAGTGAGACCCTCAAAGCTGTGTCTGCATCTATGAGACCTGGAGGACAACATTTCTCATTTTCCAATGAACACGAGGCAGCAGTGCTGAATTCTCTATTTGTAGGTAAACTGTGGGCACTGGGGGCTTATTTTCTCCCCGTGTGGACTGTGAAACCATTTGGTCATCCTCCACTTTTCGTGGTGTTTCTTGCTGCTGCACTTGGACTTTGGTTCATGCTTCACGAAACACAAGGAGTTCAACTGGGAAACAGTGCTTGAGGTAGTTCTGTCACGTGTGGTGGGTCAGGGTCTGCAAGAAAATTCACCAACCAGGCTTCTATCTCTCAAAGATTGCCCGCTTGTCCATAGCAACCTGATTCTGAACATTGCCCTGAAACTACGCCATATAACAAGATGCTTTTACATATAAGGGTCTGATGTCTGCACTCTGTCAGTTACAAGCCATTTGGAAGCCAATGGCAGATACAAATGGCCCCACCATGATGTTTTATCACACACCTCTCCACCACTGCTCTAGGCCCACTACTCAGCAGGCTCCAAAATACTGGCTTCTCTGTTCTAAACAAATTTCATGAAACCCTGTCAATCAAGGCACTGTCTGGTACACTCATGGTAAGCAACAGGACATCGAAAGTTTCTACAGTTCCACCTGGTCATAAAAATTTCAAAAATTTCGTGTTATTTATCTAGCCATTTTTCAAGGACGACGTTGGATGCACTGTGGATTTCAATTATTCAGGAACCATTAAATATTGAGAAAGTTCATTTCAAAAAAATTCTAGAGAACTCTCACAGGCAAGGCTTTCCAAAGAGTGGACAAAGGTCACTTGAAGCCAGGACCATTGAGGTCTACAATGTGAGGTCCTATGTCTTTTGACTCTCAACTATGGCTGCCAAGTCTTTCAGAATAAAATCATGTGATATCCAGGCTGAGATTCCCAGTTCTTTGTGGAAAGCCACCCTGGTCCTAGATCTCAGGTTCCAAGGGCGACTCTCATGCGTGGCCTCCTAAAATCCCAACACAATTCATGGCAATACTTCTCTGAGATCAGTTTCAAAACTCAGTCTGTACGTGGAAACACACCAGAGTTCAAGCCCAGTTGACCCAGTCATCTCTCCCAACCGCCACACCAATGACCAGAATTAAAACCAAAACACTCCCACATGGCCCTCATTTTCTTCCATATAGTCACTCATCATAACCTTGACTGGAAGTTTTTATGAGGCACACAGCCCAAGACAATGTCAAAATAAGCTCCCTTGCCCTTCATTTGTCTAAAGTCAGTGTTTCCTGGACAACGTTCCTGTGAACCAGGACTGATCAAAGAGGCATGCCATTAATACTGTTCCGCTTTTCCAATTTGAGGCATACTGACTGTCGGGTATAGTTTCTTTATGTGATTTGCAGTCATAAGAAAACCCAAGCACCTATGGGCTAGCCTCTGCAGGGCTTGAAGAACTCAGTTGACCCAAAGATCCCTGTTATCACTTGATGGAGATCAAAAACCTTACAGAGGAAGGCAAGAGACTTCATCACAATGACTTCTCTTTTGGCCATTTTGGATTTGGATGCACACATGGGATCTTTCTTTAGGTCCATCAGGTGCTGAGAATCTAAGCGATAATCTCAAACTGCACTGAGAGGCTGATTCAGACATATCCCTTTGCAAAGCAATTAAGCCAGGAGCCACAGGTGATGCCCATTTATTTCCATTTGAAAACTGTTTTTTTCAGGCATTGGAAATGTGGGGCCTTAGGCAAAGACCTTCCTTACATTCAGGGCAACAGAACAATAGGTAAGCAAAATCCCAAAGCAGATTTTCTCCACTGAGACTTTCCTGGTCACACTGATATCTGAGTTTTCTGAGATATTCACCATTCTCTTCAGCTATCCAGTACATGGCCATGTCCCAGATTGTGGAGGAGATACATATCTTGAACACAAAACCATGAGCCTATGGGAGAGTGGCCGGAATTCAGGAAGAAATCACGAATGTAGGAAGGTAGTAGGTGTTGCCCATCCATATGGTAACCTGCAGTCCATTCATAAATTGGACAGGATGAATTCTGCGAAGATTTCTACTAGACAGGACACATCTATTTATGCATTCTCTTTTCTATTGTCTACAACCACGGACACAGTGGGATATGCAGACATAGAAACACTCGCCTTCTCAAAGGACTTACTAGAAACAGTCCACTCCAAACCAAACAAACCGACTTTCCTACATATTCTCAAAACATGAGACAAAATCAAAAACACACACACACACACACCCACAAAGGCACCTTCTTTCCCCAAATAGGTCTGTGACTATCCAGAGTGTCCTCTGACTGGTGGGCCATACTATGTTCCCCCGAGACAGGCTGTGCTATGTCAGATCTGGTCTCCTTGGCCAAAACTGTGATGTTATCAGGAGCCAGCGGTGAGCCACTGCCTGTTTTCTCAGGTAAAGCCCCTCTTCAGAGCTTTCCTGGCATTTGTCCATCTTCAATTTAGTTGCCAAGAAAGACTGACTCTGTCCTTCTTAAATCCAAACATTTGAGACCACTGGGACTTGGACTGGGACTGCCTCAGGGTGCCTGGCTTCCTGGATCCCAAGTTCAGAGTGTTCTATCAACAAGAAAGTGACATAGGTCACTTCATCTAGAACTGAATGAGGTCACTGCCTTGGCAACCACTTTGTCTTAACAGTTGCTTCCAAGGGTCCCTGAGATGGATCCTGCCCCTACTTCCTATGACAGTTTCACAAGCTAGAATGGAATATCAACCACAGGCACCCGGGAACAGCTCTCCACACAAGCCTGGTTTGGTCTATCTTCTCTACATTAAGAAGAGAGAGACTGCTTCAGACACATCCCTTCATCCTGACCTGTTTTTTTTTTTGTCATGAAAGATGACTTTCGCACTCTCAGGTCCTTCATAGCTGCCTACATCTTCTTTAGGGATCATTTCTGCATGGACTTTGAGGTTCTCTGCAGGTTGAAGATCTCCTACATTCCTGTATTGTAAGACCAACTCTGTCCCTGCTATTCTGTAAAGTTAGATTGAGGGAACAGTGTATGGTTACGGTTAATAACATGTTTGATTTGGGTTAGGATCATTCTGCTGGATGAATAATGGTATTGGGAACCTGCGATATATATAAGATTATATAGGTGAAATATATGAATGAAAACAGAAATCTCGGTAACATTTGAAGCCCAGAAGGGCATTAGGTCCTTGATTGGGATACTTAGCATTTAATTATGTTCTGCACAGATGTCTCAGATAAATCTATACACAATGGCATAGGACCTGATACCTTGGATGATTGAATGTTGAGGAGAACAACCATTCAAAGAGGGAGAGTCGGTAGGATTAGGAAGATAGTTGATAGGATTAGAAAAAAGTGTGAGTATAGCATTTGGACAAATAGTTCTTTAGCAATAGGTTTTCAGGTAGACAGAAAATGTAAATGTCAGCACATGTGAAGAGTCAGTCACAGTGATGAAATGGGGAAAATATGTAGGAAAGCAGATATCAATAGCGACATTAGGAAATCAGGCAAAGTATAAAGTGAGTGATAGCAATAGACACTTTCAACAGGCTTGAGATTGAATATATAATCTTAGGAAGTAACAAATATGTAGTCACCAATAGGATTGACATTTGAGAGCATTAGGCAACGTGGACATGGGTGATTTTCATAACCCATACTCACATTCCATTTAGGCTTTGGTACAATCGTAAGTGTGATTTTGCATTTTGTGGCCAGAATATTACTGTGATAAAACGTATATGTAGATCAGGTGACATGAGTCTTTCTTGCACCATTTCTTGGAGCAATATTTTGAAGGGGTATAAATTAGTATTGGAGGTACATATAGGTGTACCATGTATGTATGAATATAGAGATAATGCATGAATAGATCATACTGCGAATAAATAATATAACTTGTTCCAACTTTAAATAATGGATTGAATTGATATCTGAAAATACACAGGAATTATATATTGATATATATACATTCATTCCAACCAGTAATACATCTAATGGTAATATTACGGTTGTGGTTTATCATAAAGAGTGTGTGAATTTTGCTTCAAAATTGATTATGGAAATCGAAAATAATGTGTTTGGAAAGAAGTCTCATGAAATGACCAGTCAAAAACAAGGAGGAATACATATGTTCTGAAGCAGGAAGTGATTGAATGTGTTACAAATTTCTTTAAATTTGTGAACTTGTGGATGAAATGTATATTCTATGATGTGCAAAAACTGCAGAAATAGTAATGTACCAGTGTTTAATAAAAATGAACGTCAAAATACACATCATGTCCCATAGGAATCTACTTGCATTGATGTTAAAGTGGGTCAGCTACTGTAAAAATAAAAGGATTTGTTTGCACCATTCACTGAAGTAACTCTTTAGTACTAGAAAACAAATATGTATTTCAGGTGGATGAATATTTTTAAAATAATCTTATGAAAAGTTTAATATAAAACCACATACATGAACAAGAATGAATTTAGGGAGTGTATAATAGGACACATATATTTTATATTTTGAAAAATCTAGAGAGTATATATATATATATATATATATATATATATATATATATATATACACACACACACACACACACACAAAACACACACAGAGACATTGAAAAGTAGCTATATATATGCCAATTAAAATTCATTGTGAAATATATATCATCCACAGATCCAAAAATATTAATTTTACTGAACATGGATTTATGTATAATGTTCTTGAACTAAGAAGCTCACTCATAGTCTGAATTTTCAGTTCCAAAAGTATTAATGAGGAGTGATCTCTTCTCACACTTTGTATCTGCCAAGTTAGCCACCTCTCAAGAATATACGTGTGATACCAGGTAGGATTCTATATGTGCGTATAAAAATACATGTGCTGAATAGGCTACAGAAAAATGGAGACAGGAATTCACAGATGTGTTAACTTTAAAAACACATGCAGAACTATTTCAACAAAAAATTGACAAGATTTATAACTCCTACCCTATATCATACAAAAGGCAAGACCAACTATACACCATGCCTCTTCTGAAGTGCTAGTATTTCTATTCTGTTTCGGTTATTTTTCTCCATCATATTAGAATTAATAGTCAGAGTCTAGTAGGGTATGGGTTAGTGTCAAGGATTCAGTATTTCGAATGGAAAATTGAACAATGAATCCAATGTGTATGTAAATATGTGCTACACAAAATTATTCCCACTCTCAACCAGAACAATGCCTTGACAATCCCTTCACCCCAAGTAAGACACAATTAGAGGAGAAGATTTAGAAAATCTGTGAATAAATTTGTGGAATGCAATATGCTCAGGAGCTCACAACCTTGGAAGTGGTAGAGTAGTTTCCAAAAGTATGGGACAGGGTAAAAACTCCACAAACATGGAGGTCTGCTGGCCTAGAGACTTCTTGAGAAACTGCCTGTGAGGTTGGGCACTTGAAAAATATGTTGTTGTCAAGAGCTTTAGCTTCCTTTCTAGGGAGACCATAAAAGCTTGGTCTGCATCTATGAGACCTGGAGGACATGGTTTCTTATTTCCCAATGTACATGAGGCAGCAGTGCTGAATTCTCTTTTTAGATAAACTGTGGCCACTGGGGGCTAAATGTGTGCCGGTGTGCACTGTGAAGGCATATGGTCATCTTCCATTTTCGTGGTGTTTCTTCCTGCTGCACTGAGAGTTTGGTATTTGCTTCACAAAATACAAGGAGTTCAACTGGGTCACAATGCAAGAGGAAGTTCTGTCATGTATGGTGGGTCAGGTTTTGCAGGAGGATACAAGAACCAGGATCCTATCCCACATATCTTGCCTCCTTGACCATAGCAACCTGATTCTGAACAATGTCCTGAAACCTCTCCATATAACAACTTGCCTTTACATGGAAGGTTCTGCTGGCTGCACCATGTCAGTCACAAGCCATTTGGAAGCCAATGGAAGATTCACATGGCCCCACCACAGATGTTTATCACATACCTGCCCACCACTGCTCTAACCTACTACTCAACAAAGTCCAACTTACTGGCATCTCTGTTCTACACCATTTACATGAAACCCAGTCAATCAAGGCACTGTCTGGTATATTCATGATCAGCAACAGGACATCAAAAGGTTTTCCAGTGCCACCTGGTGATGGGAAATTCAAAAATTTCATGGTATTTATCTAGCCATTTTTTAAGGATGAAGTTGGAGGCACTGTGAGTTTCAATTTTTTCAGGAACCATTAAATGTTTAGGAAGCTCATTTCAATGAAATCTCTGGAGAACACTCACAGGTAAGGCTTCCCAAAGAGTGGCCAGAAGATCATATGATGCTATGCCCATTTAGGTCTACAATGTGAGGTCCATATGAGTTTTGACTCTCAACTATGGGTGTCAAGTTTTTCAGAATAAAATTTGTGGTATCCTGGCTGAGAGGCTCAGTGCTCTGTGGAAAGCCACCCTGGGCCTAGAACTCAGTTTCCAAGGGCGATGCTCATGCCTGGCTTCCAAAAATCTCAACACTATTCATGGCAATACTTCTCTGAGGTCAGTTGAAGAACTCAGACTCTAAGGGAATCACACCAGAGTTCAAGAACATGTGGACCAAGTCATCTCTTCCAACCGCCACCCAAATGACCACAATTTAAACCAAAACACTCCAACGTGGCGCCCATCTTCTTCCATATAGACACTCACAATAAACTCCACTATGGCTGGAGTTTTCCATGAGGGGCATAGCCCAAGACCGTGTCCAAAATAAGCTCTTTTGCACCTAATTTGCCTAAATTCAGGGTGGCCTGGACACCCTTCTTGTGAAACAGAAGAGATTAAATAGGCCTCCCGTTAATACTGCTCCGCTTCTTCAATTTGAGGCCAAATGACTGTGGGGTTTGGATTCTTTATGTGAATTGGAGTCTTGAGAAAACCCAAGCAACTATGGGCTAGACTCTGCAAGGCTTTGAAGAACTCATTTGACCCAAAGGATCCCTAATCTGACTTGATGGAGGTCAGGAAAGTTACAGAGGAAGGCGAGAGACTTCATCCACAAGGACTGCTCTTTTGGCCATTTTGGTTTTGGATGTACACATGGGATCTTTCTTTAGATCCATCAGGACCTGAGAATCTAAGCCACAGCCTCACACAGGGTAAATAAGCTGATTCAGACACATCCTTTCCAAAGCAATTAAGCAAAGAGCCACAGGTAATGCCCATTCATTTCCATTTGAAAACTGTTTTCTTCAGGCTTCACAAAGTGGTGGACTGAGGAAAAGACCTTCCTGACATTCAGGGCAACAGAAGTGTAGGTAAACAAAAGGCCCCAAGCAGGGTTTCTCCACTAAGACTTTCCTGGTCACACTGATATCTGAGTTTTCTGAGATGCTCACCATTCCCTTCAGCTATACAGGACATGGTCATGTCACAGAGCTTCGAGGTTGTACATATCTTAAACAGAAAACCATGAACCTATTCTGGAGAGTGGCCAGAATTCAGGAATAAAACAGAAACTAAGGAAGATAGCAGGTGTTGCACATCAATAAGGCAAGCTGCAGTCCATTCATAAATAGGGCAGGACGAATGCTGTGAAGCTTTCTACTAGACAGGACATATTAATTGATGCATTCTGTTTTCTAATGTCTACAACCACGGACACAGTGGGATACACAGACATAGAAATTCTCGCCTTGTCAAACGACTTACTAGAAACAGTTCACTCCAAACAAAACAAACCGCCTTTCATACCTATTCTCAGAACATGAGACAAAACCACAAACCCACACCCACACCACAAAGGCACCTCCTTCCCCCAAGTAGGTCTGTGACTATCCGGAGTGTCCTCTGTCTGGTGGGCCTTATTATGTTCCCTGGAAATAGCCTGTTCTGTCTCAAATCTGGTCTTTTGGCCAACTCTGTGAAGTCGTCAGGAGCCAGCGGTGAGCCACTGCGTGCTTTCTCAGGAAAGGCCCCTCTTCATAGCTTTCCTTGCATTTGGCCATCCTTACATCAGTAGGTCCCAAGAAAGACTGAGTCTGTCCTTGGTAAATCAAAATAAGTTTGACCACTGGGACTGGGACTGGGACTGGCTCTGGGTGCCTGGCTTCCTGGATTCCAAGTTCAGAGAGTTCCATCACCAAGGAAGTTAGGTGAAGTCACTTAATTTTGGAACTGAATGAGGTCACTGCCTTGGCAACAACTTTGTCCTAACAGTTGCTTCCAAGGTTCCCATGAGAGGGAGGCTGCTCCTACTTCCTGTGACACTTTCACAGGTCAGAGAGGTATGTCAACCATAGGCATGCAGGAGCAGCTCTCAACACATGCCTGCTTTGGTCCATCTTCTCTACATTAAGAAGAGAGTGGCTGATTCAGACACATCCCTTCATCCTGAGCAGGTTGTTTGCCATGGAAGACTTTTGCTCTCTCAGGTCCTTCATACTTGCCTACATCTTCTCCAGGGATCATTTCTACGTGGACCTTTGAGGTTTTCAGCAGGTGGAAGATCCTCTATTTTCCTGTATTTTAATACCAATTCTGTCCCTGCTCTTCTGTAAAATTAGATTGAGAGAACAGTGTATGGTTAGGATTAATAACAGGTTCGATTTGGTTTAGAAAGAAAACTACACGGTTGAGCAAACAGGGTCCTAACGTTAGCAATAATATGAGGAATTTTAATGGACCGGCCATGGCAGATAAAAGCGCAGTTAATCAGGTCACTATGTGAACCAAGACTCAAACCTCCCTTTTGGGGCCTCTGTCTCTCTTTGACGCTCTTCAAGTCGTTTTCTTAATTTATTCATAGATTCTTTTACAACTCCAGTATTGTCGGCACAAAAACAACATTCTTCCCTCAATGCAAGCAAAAAGGCACCTTTCTCTCATGAAGAGGAGGTCCAACACTCGCCTGCTTTGTAAAACAACTTCAGAAAGAGAGAGGTTAAAATTCCTGTAAAGCTGTGATGTCGGTTTTTAATGTCTTTAAGGTTTGGCCTATTTCTGCTTCTAATTGTGTCTTTGTTGTGTCTCATGGACTAGCCCACCCCTTAAGCAACTATTATTTCTAATAGGATGGCTAAAGTGAGGGATACAGGTTCCCGCTGGAACCGGGTTGTATGCCCCCCTATTTGATCTTTAAATGAACCTACGTCATGATAGAGAACTCTGGAAAACATCTGCATCATTACATAATTAATCACATATATTGACCATTTTATGAAAACATAAATAATGTTAAAGTGTATAGAATTATACTGTTGTAGGGATGGACAAGGAAAGGGACCTAAGATAGCACCAAACACAGGAAAACAGCCTTATTTGGTTGCATCCGGATTTAGAGGGCATTGCTTCTGTTGTAATCAATTAATCCCCTGAACCCCAAGTTTTGGTAGTTTTAGAATTTGTACCCAATATGTAAGGGAAGTGGATCAGAAGTTCACAGTCTGTAGAAATTCACAAAAATCTGTTTTTGTTTCTGTTTTTGTTCCTCTGTTCTGGGCAAGTTAACTTTTCAAGGACACCTTGGAAAGGGAGAGCTTTTTTGTCTCTTTTTTTTCTCCCTGCCAGCTGTCACCATGAAGCCCAGTTGGTAACATTTTTATCTTAGAAATGTAGTCATCTCTGTGAAGCCCCAGCTCAAGGCCAGAGGCTTTGTTCACATATTTTGTGAAAACCTAGTAAGGCGGTGTCAAGCTTAGGGGTGGTGATTTTTCCAGCCAGTGGCCAAGTAGAACAGGGCAACACGAAAAGTGGAAGTTTATGTACATTGAACTCTTTCAGAGGGACTCTTTTGCTGAAAGACCTAATGTAAGCCTCGGTGAAGACTTCTGGAGAAGGTTATTTAAGACATATCTATGGACCTGGTACAGAGGGGGAAGACTGGGAAGGCGAGGCTGAGAGCAGCTCCGTGGATCTGAGAATGAGGAAGATGAGATGTAAAAGAATAATGGAAAAGGGGTTTGGGATTTTCCTAGAACAAAACTTGAGCAGTAGAACAGGTAGAGCAGAGGTGAAGATGGGAGTGAGTATTCCAAAAACCCCTGAGGGATTTTAAATTTTTAGAAACCTGTTTTCAGTGATGACAAAGCAACTTTAAAGGCCATTTTTATTACATCTTGGATAGGGGTCTGAGGGCTCTTCTCAGCTGGTTTGAGCTTTGGTTTAGCTTCTTAGAGGACTTGGTGGGACCTAGTGCACGCACAGACAGAAAAAGAGAGGAGTGAGTGAGTGGAGGGGTACCTCGGTACCTGCTACCTCAGCAAGGGGGCAATGGTCTGAAAACTGGCAGAGGTTTGGGTTTTTGATCTAGTAATTGGAGGTGAGAAATCACGTTGCTGAGGTGGGAGTGACAGCAGAGACTCTAGAGCAGAAGACTGAGGGTGAGGAACTATTGGAGAAGCATAGTACAGGATGTGAGTGAAGGAGGGAAAAGGATTCCACATAGGGGAATTTTCCCCTTTTGAGCACTTGCCGAAGTTAAAAATGTCACGCAGAATTTGAGGATCTAGAGAACCCTCTGGGGGCCATAGCTTTTGGTTGTCTAATTGGTAATATGGCCAATGCTGTGTACTGAATGTGATGAGGAGTTTGGGTTCCACCAGGCAGCCCCGGTATGCTCACATCCCCATGAGTTACACAAGAAGTTGGCTTTTCCCCCACACAGCCATGGCTGTTTGTGGCTTTGATAGTCCGCCGGGCATACATCATAATCTAGGCTAGCCAACCTGAATCTGGCTCGCGTTTCTGTGCATCCATAATGTTTGTTTCAATTATCTATGGAACGGAAGGGATTTAATGAAACTTTAGTGGGATCCTCTTCATCAGGGTTATCTCAATAGGAAAGACGTATACCAAGCTGAAAAATGTCTGGGTGGAGAGATAGCCACCAGGTCCCTAAGGGGGCTATATGCGAGATATACCATACTTCTTGTCTAGTAGGATTTGAGATCAGCCTTCACTGCTGAACAGGCTGATGAGGGTTAGGAGTACTGGTGGCCAAGTTGAGAGTCTACAGTCTTGTCCACATAGCGAATACGAAATTTGAAATGGTTACCAGTCTTTTCCAGTTTCCAACCAGAGTCTGGACACAGCGAAGGCTTTAGATGAGAGGCATGGATCCAAAAAGTGATTCTGTCTACTTTTACCGCTGTAGGTGTTATAAGTAGCACCTGGTATGTTCCTTTCCAGCGGGGTTCTAGGAATGACACCTGATGTTGTCTTATGTAGACGAAGTCTCTTACTTGATATTGATGTGGAATCCCCTCGTCCCCAGGTTGGTAGGCAGTGGCCAGCTGTTTCCACACTTATCACTGAGTTCTTTCAATGGCTTTAAGTCTGTCAAGCAAGGGGTGTGGAAGGGATTGTTAGGCCTTAGAGTTGGGGATTAGGTCCCTTACTGGA
Source organism: Callospermophilus lateralis (assembly GCF_048772815.1). NCBI lineage: Eukaryota > Metazoa > Chordata > Mammalia > Rodentia > Sciuridae > Callospermophilus > Callospermophilus lateralis. The sequence goes on along the minus strand of NW_027514349.1, from coordinate 158,216 downwards.
TGATGGGCATCATAGAGAATTTCATAGGGGGTGAGGTTACACAGAGAAACTGAGGGAGTATTTCTCGCATGAAACAGTGCATAAGGCAGGAGCATAGTCCAATCTTTTATGCCAGTCTCTAAGCTTAATTTTGTTAAGGTCTCTTTAATGGTTCTATTTATTTTTTCTACCTCTCCTGAGCTCTGGGGTATATAAGCATAATGTAACTTACAATTAATCCACACGTGACTTACCTGGGCCATGAACACAAGTCCATTATCAGACCCTATTACCTTAAACAGACCATATCTTGGAAAAATATCTTCCAGGATCTTCTTGAGAACCATTTGGGCCGTTGTTTTTTTTTTTTTTTTTTTTTCCTGTGTGTGTGTGTGTGTGTGTGTGTGTGTGTGTAAGGCTTCAATCCATCCTGAAAATGTATCGACAAAGACTAGGAGATATTTAAGTCCATACCTTGCTGGCTTAATTTCAGTAATGTCCACTTCCCAGAATTTTCCTGGTCTGGTTCCTCATAGGTGCTTTCCTCTAAGAAACTTGGAAGGGTAAGCATTAAACAATTGACTGACCCAACAGGCTTTTGTTACCGGTTCAGTTTTTTTCTTTCGCTGTGTGTTGGTTAGTGGAAAACTCTGTTCTTAATCCTACAGGAGTGCCTGCAGTTTCTTTGAACCAAGGTGAGTGAGTTGACGTACATTTTTAACTTAGTGTAGGGCTTTCTGTAATTGCAGGCTGAGCTCAGTAAAGTTGAGGCGTTCAGTGTCAGTGCCCTTAGATGTTATCTAAAACTTCCTGTTACTCAGGGGTCCATTGGAATTGGGCATCTCCCTTTAACAGCGGGTATAAAGGAGCAGCTAAGGACGCGAACCCATTTATCCATAACCTGCAAAACCCAGCAATCCCAAGAAACTCTCTTAGTTGTCTGCTGTAAGATGGGGTTGGTATCTGCTCAACGGTTTGTTTTCTGGGCTCAGTGAGCCATCGTTTACCGCCCCTGAGGAAATAGTCATGGAAGATTACTTCTTGCTGGCAAATTGGGCAATTTTGGCAGAAGCTCTATACCCGAGTTGAGCAAGCTCCGATAATAGTGCTTGGGTCCCAGTTCAGTTTTCCTTGGTGTTGGATGCCAGTAGCAGGTGATCCACGTATTGAAGCTGGGTGACTTCGGGGTGTGTAGTTCTGAAATTGTTGAGATCTCTGTGGAGGGCTTCATCAAAGAGAGTGGGGGAGTTTTTGAACCCCTCTGGGTGTCTAGTCCAAGTTAGTTGACTATACTTTCCGGTTTCTGGGTCTACCCACCCAAAAGCAAACAGCAACTGACTATCTTTATGCAGAGGCAAGCAAAAGAAAGCTTGTTTTAAGTCCAGAACAGTATACCATTTCTGCTCAGGGTTCAGAGTGCTAAGCAGTTGGAACAGATTAGGTACTGTGGGGTGAATGTCCTGCACTCTGTTGTTGATCTCTCTTTGGTCTTTAACAGGTTGATAGTCCCCGGTTCCTGGCTTTTTCTTCTAATAACAGGGGAGTGTTCCAGGCCAATTGACAGGGCCTTAGGACCCCTAAGGCCAGATATTTCTGAATATAGGGCCTTATCCCATCTTTAGCTTTTTATGCTTAGAAGATATTATTTGACATTGATTGGGGAGGCTGAGGTTTATAACTCCACTGTTATTGGAGGTTGTTTCACGGCCTGGCCTAACACAGCAGTTTTTGCCCAGGCATCTGGGTTATCTGTTATCCATTTCTGCGGTAGCTTGCCTGTTTGATCAGTCTTGGGGGGTGTGAAGAGTGGATGTTTATCTTCTACTAATATAGTTACAGCCGTTACTATAGGAGTTTTTACTGAAGGATTTAGAAATTTCTTTTGGGGGCTTTCAGGGTTAAAAGTTATTTTGGCCCAGAGCTTGGTGAGCAGATCTCTGCCCATCAATGGGTGCGGGCATTCTGGGATTACTAGGAAGGAGTGATGGATTTTTCCTTTCCCCAGGTCCATGGTCCTCTTAGTAGTCTAAGCCCGATATTTACTGCCATTAGCCCTTTGAACTACAGACCTTTTATTTGATAGACGGCCCAATGGGGCCCTAAGGGCTGAGTATACTGCTCCTGTATTCATTTCAAAGTTTACTGGGGTCCCCTACTCTTCAAAAGTTACCCTGAGCTAGGGGAAGGAATCTGAGCCCCAACTTTCTTAGTCATCCTCCAGAGTCAGAATGGCTGGCTGGCGTGTCTGTCTCTTTATAGGGCACTCTTTGGCCCAGTGTCCTTTTTTTTTACGGTAGGCACATTGATCTGAGGCCAGGGGTGGCCTCTGGCACGGGCCCAGGTATCCCTTCCTGTCACCTTATGTCTTAATTTCTGGCCTCTTTCTTGTTGTGACCAGGATCTAAGTCAATGCCTTAGTCTTTCTTTTGCTTCTCTCATCATCCCTTTGCTCCCTTTCTTTTTCCCTGTTTCTCTTTTATAGTATATTTTTTTGGCTTCTCTGACTAAATCTCTCTTTTAACTTTTTTTTTTTAATATCCATGGCAGCTTCCCCAATTAAGGCCATCATGACAGATGCCTTTTGATCTGCTGCCTGAGGATCGAAAGGAGTATATCTCTTATATGCCTCCATAATTCTCTCTAGAAACATAGAGGTAGATTCATCAGGCCTTTTAATAATTTCTCTTACCATGGCCAAATTAGTTGGTCACCTAGTGGCCCCTTGGATACCCGCTATTAGAGCCTGGCAATAATTGGACATATGCTCCCTATCTTCAAAGGTGTTGGGGTCTCAGTTGGGTTGGTTTAAGGGGAAGCCGGCTTTGATTATGTTGGGAAATTGTGTTGGTCGCCCATCAAGTCCGAGGATATTTTTTTCTAGCTTCCAGGAGGTTTTTCCTCTCATTCCTCTGTCGTGAAGAGAGTCCCTAGGAGTTGTTGGCAGTCATCCCAAGTAGGCAGGTGTGAAAACGTTGGCGAGTTCTCTGAGTTTTTTTAGCCGGGCCAGCTTCCTCTAGGGAAGGAGGGGCTGTGTGTGCCATTCGACAGTCATCTGGAGGGTGCTGGGCCATCCTGGCTTCCTCGAATGGTGGAGAGGCTGAGTAAGCAGCAGGGGAATTACTTACAGGGTTTTGGGGGTTGGGGGACAAGGGCAGAGGATAAGGACGAGTAGAGTCTTGAGACTCAGGGAGAACAGAGGGTGGAGGTTGAGGAGCAGAGAGTTTGAGAGATAGAATCGTAGGGGAAGGAGTAGGAGTGGGTGCAGGGACAAGGAAAGGCTTCACCCATGGAGGAGGAGATTTGCAGAGGTCCTGACAAGTTAAGATATATGGCTATTGATCTGGATGGCTATGTGGCCCCGGCTGAAAGAGAATATCTCAGACTTTTCAAATTAGTGCGAAGTAGAAACATCTTTCTAGGGGCCATCCGACTACAAAGGTGGGTTATTCTGAGACACAGAATCTGCCAGGTCTGGTGTTTTAATGAAAAAGAAAGAATCTGAGCCCTTAAGCAGACTTTGGTCCAGTGATTAAGGGTCAGGGACAGAGGCATTGAAGTGCTCTGTCCCATAATGAAATATACACAGACAGTGAAAGCAAAGACACACGACACAGACAAGACAAGACAATAAAGACAGACAATGGACGTCCAATACTGAGACCAGGACTGAGTAGCGGGCAAATCCTGATGGGCTGCCAATTCCAAATCTGAAAGAAAATATCACTGAGTCGAGGAGACTATGGTTCTTCGATTTCCCGAGTCCATCCCACAGGAACATGGCCTGTGGCTCTGTGACATGTGTGTCAGCCACCGTGGGAGAGAGCTCACGCTCTTTACCAATAGCCATTTTGTCAAACCCTAACCTGAATCCTGAAACCAGAAAGAGGGGCCTTATTTACCCCCAGAGGAGCCCATTGGGGGTCTTTCATCTGCAGCTGCCGGATCTCGCTGGGGCCACCAGAAGTAAAGGTCGGGTGAGCGTCGCTGGAAGAGACCACCAAGAGACTGTCTAATGCAACCTCAAAGGGTTTATTGGGAGTCCGGCATGCAAGGGCTCAGAGATCAGTTGAATAGAGCAGAGAGCCCTGAGAACAGCTTAAGAAGTGCTTATATATTTTCCTTGGAGAGGGCAGGGAGGGAAGTTTATTGATGGTTAAGGGCGAGTGGGCGGTTTGCGTGCAAATGGTTGATGGAGTACATTCTGCAGTTTGGCAGTTGGGGGCAGCACATTCTGGGAACAAGAAGAGCAAACAGTTCTCAAGATTTCAACAATGTTTTATTAAGCATACAGAAAAACAGGACGTGACAAGTACCTATTTTATTAACCTTTCAATATAAGTATGAAAACAGAAATCTAGGTAAGATTTGAAGCCCAGAAGTTCATTTGGTCCTTGATTGGTATACTTAGCTTTGAATTACATTCCGTGGAGATGTCCTAGAATTATGGATATACAATGACACAGGACCTTGTACCTTCTCAGAGGTCAGTTCCAAAACACAGTCTCTAAGGGGAATCACACCAAAATTCAAGACAAGGTGGACCCAATTATCTCTACCAACCGCCACACAAATGCCCACAATTAAAACCAAAACACTCCGAAATGGCACTCATCTTCTTCCAAATAGACACTCATCATAACTTCTGGCAGGAGGATTCCATGAGAGGCGCAGCACAAGACAGTGTCCCAAATAATCTCCCTTTCCCCTCATTTGCCAAAAGTCAGAGTGGCCTGGACACCCTTCCTGTGAACCAGGAGTGATCAAATATGCCTGCCATTAATACAGCTCTGTTCTTCAATTTGAGGCCTACTGTCTGTGGGGTTTAGAGTCTTTATTTGAATTGGATTCATAAGAAAACCCAAGAACCTATGGGCTAGCATCTGCAGGGCTTTGAAGAACTCAATTGACCCAATGGATCCCTTTTCTCACTTGATGGAGGTCAGGAACCTTACAGAGGAATGCGAGAGACTTCATCAACAATGACTGATTTTTTGGCCATTTTGATTATGGATCCACACATGGGATCTTTCTTTAGACCCATCAGGTGCTGATAATCTAAGCCACAGGCTCACACAGGGCCAAGAGGCTGATTCAGACACATCCCTTTACAACGCACTTAAGCAAAGAGCCACAGGTGATGCCCATTCATTTCCATTTGAAAACTGTTTTCTTCAGGCTTCACAAAAGCGTGGCCTGAGGCAAAGAACTTCCTGACATTCAGGGCAACAGAACAATAGGTAATCAAAAGGCCCTTTGCAGGGTTTCTCTACTGAGACTTTCCGGGTCACACTGATATCTGACTTTTCTGAGATGCTTGCCATTCTCTTCAGCTATCCAGTACATGTCCATGTCACAGTGGTTGGAGGTGGTACATATCCTGGATGCAAATGCATGAACCTATTCTGGAGAGTGGCTAGATTTCAGGAAGAAAACATGAACTTAGGAAAATAGCAGGTGTTGCCCATCGATAAGGCAAGCCCTAGTGCATTCATAAATTGGGCAGGATGAATGCTGGGAAGCTTTCTACTTGACAGGAAACATCCATTGATGCATTCTCTTTTCTAATGTCTACAAGCACGGACACTGTGGGATACACAGACATAGAAACACTCGCCTTGTGAAACAACTTACTAGAAACAGTTCACTCCAAACCAAACAAACCGACTTTCCTGCCTATTCTCAGAACATGAGACAAAACCACAAACACACATCTACACCCACAAAGGCACCTCCTTCCCCAAGTAGGTCTCTCACTCTCCAGAGTATCCTCTGACTGCTGGGCCATACTATGTTCCCCCAATATGGCGTGTCCTGTCTCAGATCTGGTCTCCTTGTCCAACTTTGTGAAGTGTTCAGGAGCCAGCTGTGAGCCACTACCTGCTTTTTCAGGAAAGGCCCCTCTTCAGAGAACTCCTGGCATTTGGCCATCCTCACATCAGTAGGTACCAAGAAAGACTGACTCTGTCCTTGCTAAATTGAAGCAAGTGAGACACTGGGACTGGGACTGAGACTGACTCTGTGTGCCTGGCTTCCTGGATCCCAAGTTCAGAGAGTTCCATTACCAAGGGATTGAGGTGAGGTCTCATCCTTCAGGAACTGAATTAGGTCTCTGCCTTGGCAACCACTTTATCCAAACAGTTGCTTTCAAGCGTACCATGAGAATGAGGCTTACCCTATTTTCTGTGGCACTTTCACAAATTAGAATGGTATATCAACCATAGGCACCAAGGAACCGCTCTCCACGAAGGCCTGATTTGGTCCATCTTCTTTATTTTTGGAAAAGAGCCTTTAGTCCAGGGAGCACTACAGTGAACCTCTGCACTAAAACTATTAGCAAGCACCTGATGGAGGAGGCCTCCATAGGTAAGTGGCTCCTTTATAACATCTGATATCCAGTTAAGGGAGATCTCTTCTGATGACAGAGATGTGGCACGGGGAGGCTCACATATACTTCTGTGCAGAACAGTAACGAGAATCATTCTGTCCTCTGTTCTGTTCTGTAGGGAATTCCTCTGGAACTGTAGAGAGGTGGCGATGAGCACGCACGCGCTTCTACCCTGGATCTTTAGCAAGATGTTGCACTGTTCCCCTGTTTCTGTGTTTAGCCACCGGGTTTCTGTTTATTTGTGTTCTGTGTTCTATTTTTTGTTTTTTTGTTTGTTTGTTTTTGTTCGTTTTGTTGTGTGATTTTGGTGGTAAAAACTTAAGTATATTGGACATGAAAATCAGAAATAAAGAGAGTAAGCCTGACACCCCTTTGGACTGTGTTTTAAGGAACTGCAATGAACTTTATCCCCCTTTGCGAAGCAGGATGATAGAAGCCCCTAGCTGGCTGCCTGGAGCACACCCATTGCAGAGGGAAATGCCTGCTGGTGACCTAAGAACAGAGTATCTCCCAGGTTAACAAGTGAAACTCCTTTAAAACCCCTTGTCCCTCCAGATAAAGAGAGTCACAACTTTGGCAGAGTCCCCTGTGTTTCTCCTTTGTTAGCCAAGCAATAAACCTCCTTTTTTCTTTTTCTCAAAACCCAGTCCTCATTATTAAATTGGTATTAATTGGCTTCAAGGTCAGGAACCAAACTTTAAGTTACAAATCTTGTACCCCCCCTCCGCCCCGGAACTTTGTGAGACCTATCTACTGAAATGTTAGGAGATAGAGCATGCTTGGTGTGGAACTGAATCAGAGGAGCTAATCCTGTATGTAAAAGGAGAAACTGAGGGACTCCCAGCAGCTGCCAAAGCCCTGTTGATTCAGGGAATTACCTCGTTCCTTCCCTGCACTGTAAGGATTATGCCACCTCTGTCTTGTTAAAAAAAGAGAAAAAGAAAAAGGTGACACTAAATGCAGTAAAATCACCATGGAGACACTTTATTTTACATTTCAGGTTGCCCCTCTGTGAAAACATCTGGTCCCCTTGTGGGGACAGCTATGGTCCCACTGGTGTATGAGATTTTTCTCTTATCTGCTCTGGTTTAAAGGGTTCTCTCTGACAGCCATAGTCTGGACCTCCTTTTGGTCTGTATTGTGTCTTTCTTTCTGGCCCTTTTAGGCATATGCAATAATGTGTTGATATTATAAATTGTTTTTTGGGAATGATCTTAGCTGAATGTGTGTCGAAATGATGATGTTTTATTTTAACAATCTGGTATCTGAATGGGTTTTTGAAGCATTGCACAATCTTGCAGTTAAAAGTCGGGTTTAGGTAATTGTTTAGTTTATGATTTCAGATAATTCATGCCAGAGAACTTAAATACTTACAATGGATAACTGAAGAACTCTACTTCCAAGTTGGCAAGAAACTTCCCAATCATACAGTCTTTTTTTTTCACCAATTTTGAATTGGGTAGCCTGGGAAAATGTCACTGTGTGTACCAGTGCATTAATTTGGACATGGATAGTAAATCATAGTATGGTGTCTGTTGACCAAACAAGATGTAAAGATATAAAATTTTGTGAATTGTATCTTAAACTTGTATCATAATTTTCAACATCCGAACCTGAAAATTATGGTTAAAATGCCTTAGTCCTGAGATGTCTGTTCAGAATAGCAGTTTTTTTCCTGCTCCTTCCAGACCTCAGCCATGACTTATGTTGAAATGCAAATGAAAGAAGCCTGCAAGCTTTGTAGGAGACTAATTTGAGATCTAAGGGAAAAAAAGGTAAATTGTATGGTATTTTCTAATTACTGGCAAGTCATTTTTTCTAGGACTCTTATTTTTTTCTGAGATACTTTATGTTTTTTGACCTCATGATTTTGAGCATACAGACCTAGGTTAATGTTTTTCTGATCAGTTCTATCTTTGACCAACTGTGGACTTCTTGAAACATTGCAATAAAGATTTCACCTGCGAAATGCTACGAGGCCTTTACTATTATTATGTGTGCACAATTTTGTTATGTGTTGTATGTCTATATATACATATGTCCGTATATCATATATATGATACATAAATTAACATATATAAGGAGTGCTCATAAAATAAAGTGCTCATAAAAACAAATTTTAAAAAGTGGATCCAAAGATCTTTAATTCACGTGATTTAAATGTTTCAATTTAAATTGGATAAAGAGATAAAAACAAATGTCTTTAAATTTAAGCTTACAAAGTTTTCTAGGTGTTCAAACATCTAACAAAATATTAACATCTACAAAATGTCTAATATGCCTTGGCTCTAGTACCTTTCCTTCAACATAATAATGGTTTACACTGTTCAATACGTTTCTCTAACTTTTTGATAAATAAGTAAAGTAAATTTGATATGGGATTACTCATTCATGAGTACTTTAGTTAGATATCTGATTGATTTACTAAGATCTGTATTTTTTTTAGTAAACTCTGTATAAGATTGTAAAAATCAGTCATGTGTTAATGAGGCAAAAATTTCTTAAAACATAAGTTTACCCATAACATTGAGTTTATTAAGATTTATGTTTTCTAGAGCAAGCAACCATAAAAATTAAACAACTGATTAAATAAGAACTGTTATTTTAGAGCACTGTACTGCCATTTCTTTAAAAGCCAAACTTGATTAATGTAGAAACATAAATGTAATTGTTATGCTATTAATGTTTTCATATCTTACAGGTATGCAAGTCTGTAAGGTAGAAACCTTAAAAGAGCATTATATCAAGCTGGTGCTCTGAAGTTGTGTGGTAAAAAATATATTGTGGATTTATTTACCTGTTATCAATAAGATATGTAAATTTTTATGTTACTTTTTACATTGGGGAACAATTTAAATGTATTTTTAAGTTAATTAGAGCCTAATCTTTGTAAAGGTTAAAAACTTTCAGCATTTCTTTAATTCATGTTTTAAATGTGATATCATATGGTGTTAGCTAATGTTCATGTGACCTCAAACAATTTATGTAAACTTTGTCAAAAGATATTTAAAAATAAAGATCAGCTTTAGAATTAAAATACTTAAGATTTATAAAGAGCCCTGCCTTACCTGAGATAAGGCTGTGTGTCCCATCTTACTACATGTGAGAATGACTATGAAACATGTAGGTCAGATAATATTTCTTTAAAGTTATGTTAAAAAGTTTTTTTTTATTGTCAATATTCCTAGGATCTCAAACAGGGGATATAATGTATAACTCAGCCAAAAAATTCAGGGAAGATATTACACGAACTAAGTATTTTTACTTTTGTTAATTTTAGTTTGAAATTTTCTTATAAGTGATCTAAAGATTCCCTGTTAGTGTTTTACAAATGCGTTGCTATAAGAACACAACATGGGTTTATTCAAGATAATAAGTCATCAACTACAATACAGACAGAATAATACAGATCCCAGTTAATAAAAAGGTAATTATAAAGTTATAGACATTAAAGCCCAGTACTCTTAATATAAGGCTGTTAAAATTTATTTGCTGGATGTTTAAGATTAGGATTTAAAATTAATGTTAAATGAAAAGGGCCAAGAAAACCAATATTTGGCTCTTGCCCTCTGAGTCAGTCTGAATCCAGGGAACAGGGGACTTCTCTAAAGAGCTTTGCAACTCTGAGCCACATAACCTCCTGATCAGGGAGATTAATGAGACCACTGGAGAACAGAAAGCCAATCAGTGCATTTGTTACAAAGAGGAGAGTCATCATAGAAAGGAGAGATCCATGATGCTTCTGAGAAAAGCCAAATGGTCAAGCAAGACCTCGACCCACCTAGCGCAAATGGCACTAGCAGAACTGAGAATCTCTTCTCAAGTTTCCCCAGAATTGACTCCCATAAAAGGTCAGCTGACTGTTAACAATAGATGGAAACAAAAGTCAGTTTGACTGCTTCATCTTAAATACTTAGCAAAGACAGTTAAGACCAAAATACAGCCACTCCTGGGCATATTAAATAATAATAATAATAATAATAATAATAATAATAATAATAAAATTTTAAGGTATGCACTTTATCTTATCCTCCCAAAACAAGTAAGACTGGAGGCTACAAAGAAGGATTCTCACACAGGAATGCCTAATACTTATAAAAAGAGACTATCAAGAAGAGCTGCCACAGGCAGAAGTTTTCAGTTTAAGACCTACAGATATTCCTAACCTACAAAGGTAGGCTTGGTGTTTGCTAGTACGATTATCCAGCCCTGAGTAACAGAATTAAAGGTTTCTCTATTAGACGCAGAGGTCATACTAGTAAAAGGATTTTTCAAGATCAGATGACATTAAATTATTAAACTGTGTCTTATTGGGAGGGCCAACTGTAACACTTAAAGTTAAATATTAAGTTGACAGTCCTGATAACTGGGGATATTAAAGACTGGTGAGGGAATGTCTATACAGTGACATGTTCTAGCTGCTGCAACATTTATCCAGTACTCATGGTTTTTGTTTCACTCATAGAAGAACCCATTCACAGATGACTTTACAACCTGTTCTTCCCCAACCTGACTTCAAACCAAACTGACTTCTAAAAGGCAACTCATGTCTCTCAACTGACTTCTAATAGGCAACTCATGTCCCTCACGCCGAGCCCACTTACGTCACCCTGTCTCAGGACAGAAGAAGAAAAAATTAGTGATGCCACTCTTCTTACAACAATGGAGAGAAAGATAAATAGACTATCAATATAAGTAATTAAGAAGGGTAAAATCAGCAAGATCGGTTTTGGGTGAGTTCTAAAAATTTGGAGACTCTTACCTGAGGGATTAAAATTTCCTCAGTGCTCTTCCCATAATTTCTCAAAGATTTGAAAGGGACACAGAGAAAAGGGGGGAATTGTAGACCCAACCTGATCTTTTATTAAAATTGGGAGCCATCATGCCACAAAGCCATGAAAAGATAATTTTGGCTTTACCATTAATTACTTCAAATTCTGAACCTGCGTGGAATGCCTGCCCGCGCCTTGAACTCACACATGCCTGGCTCTCTGACCAGATAGCAGCCCTCTCTGAAACTTTAGTGACACATCATAAATATTTGCCTTCTCTGGCAAGACAACAACCCTCTCTGAGGCTCTAATGGTCCTCATGAATTCTCATGTAGGGACAGCAAAAAAATTGTAAACTACCTTTAGTGTGATGTTTATCAGAGTTCTGTTATCTGTAACCCCCCTTTTGTGTAACTTTCTGGGCTATAAAGCTGGGCTGTAGGAAAGCTGGGGTTGCTGTCTTGTTCCCTTCGTTTTGGGAGGGAGAGGCAGCATGGCCGGTGGAAATAATAAGCTTAATTTTATTTGATTTTAATTTGAGTCAGTGGTCTTTTCTAGCGTCCTGGTCTAACAGGTAAACACTCCAAAAACATGGAGCTCTGCCGGCCTAAAGACTTCTTGAGAAACTTCCTCTGAGTTTGGGCACTTGAAATATATGTTGTTGCAAGGAGATTTAGCTTCCTTTCTAGTGACACCATAAAAGCTGGGTCTGCATCTACGTGACCTGGAGGACATGGTTTCTTGTATTCTAATGAACATGAGGCAGCAGTGCTGAATATTCTATTTGTAGGTAAACTGTGGCCACTTGGTGCTAAGTGTCTCCCCGTGTGAACTGTGAAGCCATTTGGTAATCCTCCACTTTTCGTGGTGTTTCTTGCTGCTGCACTGGGAGTTTGGTATTTGCTTCATGAAATACAATGAGTTCAACTGGGACCCAGTATTAGAGGGAGTTCTGTCACTTGTGGTGGGTCAGGGTCTGCAGGAGAATGCAACAACCAGGCTTCTATCTCACAAAGCTTGCCCCTTTGTCCATAGAAATCTGACTCTGAACTTTGCCCGGAAACCTCTCCATATAACAAGAAGGGTCTGCTGGCTGCACCATATCAGTCACAAGCCATTTTGAAGGCAATGGAAAATCCTCCTGGCCACACCACAGCTGTATTATCACACACCTGCCCACCACTGCAAAAGGCCCACTACTCAGCAGGGTCCAACTTACTGGCATCTTTGTTCTACACCATTTTCATGAAATACCGTCAATCATGGCATTCTCTTGTACACTCATGACCAGGAAAAAGACATCCAAAGGTTCTCCAGTGCCACCTGGTTAAGGGAATTTAAAAAATTTTATTGTATTTATCTAGCCATTTTTCATGGATGAAGTTGGAGGCACTGTGGGTTTCAGTTCAGTAGTGAGACACTACCTGCTTTCTCAGGAAAGACCCCTCTTCAGAGCTCTCCTGGAATTTGGCCATCCTCACATCAGTAGTTACCAAGAAAGACCGATTCTGTCCTTGGTAAATCCAAACATGTGTGGCCACTGGGACTGTGACTGGGAATGCCTCTGGGTGCCTGGCATCCTGGATCCCAAGTTCAGAGAGTTCCATCACCAAGAAAATGATATAGGTTACTTCCTTCAGGAACTGAATGAGGTCACTGCCTTGGCAACCTCTTTGTCCTAACAGTTGCTTCCAAGTGTCCCAATAGATGGAGGCTGCCCCTACTTCCTGTGACACTTTCACAAGTAAGAATGGTATATCAAACATAGGCACCCGTGAACAGCTCTCCACACAGGCCTGGTTTGGTCCATCTTCTCTACATTAAGAAGAGATAGACTGCTTCAGACACACCCCTTCATCCTGACCTGTTTTTTTTTTTTTTTTTTTTTTTTTGTCATGAAAGATGACTTTTGCTCTCTCAGGTCCTTCATAGCTTTCTATATCTTCCCCAGGGTTCACTTCTGCATGGACCTTTGAGGTTCTCAGCAGGTGGAAGATCTCTTACATTTCTATATAAGACCAACTCTGTCCTTGCTTTTCTGTAAAGTTAGATTGAGGAAACAAAGTATGGTTAGGGTTAATAACATGTTTGATTTGGGTTAGGAATCATTCTGCTGCATGAATAATGGTATTGGGAACCTGCAATATTTATAAGTATATATAGAGGTGAAATATATGTATGAAAACACAAATCTAGGTAAGATTTGAAGCCCAAAAGGGCATTGGATCCTTGATTGGGATACTTCACTCGGAATTATGTTGTGCACATGTGTCTCAGATAAATCTATACATTATGGCATAGGACCTTGTACCTTGGATAATTGAATGTTGAAGAGAACATCCAGTCAAAAAAGGATAGTTGGTAGGATTAGGAAGATAGTTGGTAGGATTAGAAAAAAAGAGTGAGTATAGGATTTGGACAAAAAGTTCTTTAGCAATAGGGTTTCAGGTAGACAGAAAATGTAAATGTCAGCACATGTGAAGAGTCAGTCACAATGATGAACTGGGGAAAATATGTAGGAAAGCAGATATCATTAGAGACATTAGGAAATCAGGCAAATGATGAAGTGATTGATAGGATTAGACATTTTCAACAGGCTTGAGGTTGAATACATAATCTTAGGAAGAAACAAATATGTAGTCACCAATAGGATTGACATTTGAGAGCATTAGGCAACCTGGACATGGGTGATTTTCATAATCCATACTCACATTCCATTTAGGCTTTGGTACAATTGTAAGTGTGACTTTGCATTTTGTTGACAGAATATATATGTAGATCAGGTGACATGAGTCTTTCTTGCACCATTTCTGGGAGCAATATTTAGAAGAGATATAAATTAGTATTGGGGGCACAAATAGGTGTACCATGTGTGAATATATAATATAACTGATTCCAACTTTAGAAATTGGAATAAATTGATATCTGAAAATACACAGGAAATGTCATATTGACATACATACATTCATTCCAACCAGTTATACATCTAATGGTAATATTAGGGTTGTGGTTTATCATAAAGTGTGTGTGAGTTTTGCTTCAAAATTGATTATGGAAATCGAAAATAATGTGTTTGGAAAGAAGTCTCAATAAATAACCAGTCAAAAGCAAGGAGGAATACATGTGTACTGAAGCAGGAAGTGATTGAATGTGTTTCAAATGTCTTTAAATTTGTGAACTTGTGGATGAAATGTATATACTATGATGTACAAAAACTGAAGAAATAGTAATGTACCAGTGTTAAATAAAAATGAACGTCAAAATACACATCATGCCCCTTTGGAATCTACTTGCATTGATGTTAAATTGGGTCAGTTACAGTAGAAATATAAGGATTTGTTTGCACCATTCAGTGAAGTGAGTTTTCAGTACTAGAAAACAAATATGTATTTCAGGTGGATGAATATTTCTGAAAATAATCGTATGAAAATTTGATTATAAAACCACATACATGAGCATGAGTGAATTATTTAGGGAGTGTATAATAGGACACATATATTTTATATTTGGAAAAATTTAGAGAATATATATATATATATCTCACAGAGAAACATTAGAAAGTAGCAATATATATGCCAATCAAAATTCATCGTGAAATATATATCATCCACCGATCCAAAAATATTAATTTTACTGAACATGGATTTATGTATAATGTTGTTCAACTAAAAATCTCACTCATAGTTTGAATTTTCAGTTCCAAAAGCGTTTAGGAGGGGTGATCTCTTCTCATACTTTGTTTCTGCTAAGTTAGCCACCTCACAAAAATGTACGTGTGATACCAGGTAGGATTTTTTATGTGCATATAAAAATACATGTGCTGAATTGGCTACAGAAAAAAGGAGACAGAAATTCACATATGTGTTAACTTTAAAAACACATGGAGTACTATTTCAACAAACAATTGACAAGATTTATAACTCCTACACTATATCATGCAAAAGGCAAGACCAACTATACACCATGCCTCCTCTGAACTGCTTGTATTAATATTATGTTTGGGTTATTTGTCTCCATCATATTAGGATTAGTAGTCAGAGTCTATTAGGGTATGGGTTACTGACAGGGATTCAGTATTTCGAATGGAAAATTGGAAAATGAATCCAATGTGTATGTAAATATGTGCTACACAAAAATCTTCCCACTCTCATCCAGAACAATACCTTGACAACACCTTCACCCCATGTAAGACACAATTAGAGGAGAAGAGTTAGAAAATCCATGAATACATATCTGGAATGGAATGCGATCAGGAGTTCACAACCTTGGAAGTGTTAGAGGAGTTTCCAAAAGTAAGGGACAGGGTAAACACTTCAAAATCATGGAGGTCTGTTGTCCTAGAGACTTCTTGAGATACTGCCTGTGAGGTTGGGCACTTGAAATATATGTTGTTGTTACGTGCTTTAGCTTCCTTTCTAGTGAAACCATAAACCTGGGCATCTATGTGACCTGGAGGACATGGTTTCTTATTTTCCAATGAACATGAGACACCAGTGCTGAATTCTCCCTTTGAAGGTAAACTGTGGCCCCTTGGGGCTAAATGTCTCTAGTGTGGACTATGAAACCATATGGTCATCCTCTATTTTCGTGGTGTTTCTTGGTGCTGCACTGGAAGTTTGGTATTTGCTTCATGAAATACAAGGAGTTCAACGGGGACACAGTGTGTGAGGGATTTCTGTCACATGTGGTGGGTCAGGGTCTGTAGGAGAATAAAAGAACCAGGCTTCTATTCCACATAGCTTGCCCTCTTGAACATAGCAACCTGATTCTGAACAATGTCCTGAATCCTCTCCATGTAACAAGATGCCTTTACATATAAGGGTCTGCTGGCTTCACCATGTCAGTCACAAGCCATTTGGAAGCCAATGGCATATCCACATGGTCCCACCACTGATGTTTTATCACACACATTCCCACCTTTGCTCTTGGCCCACTAATCAGCAGGATCCAACTTTCTGGCATCTCTGTTAAACACCATTTTCATAAAAACCAGTCAATCAAGGCACTGTCTGGTATACTCATTGTTGGGAAAAGTATAAACGGCAGCCATACCCCAGAAAAAAAAAAACCCAACATGGCGCCTAAGCACTTCTTCTTCCTACATTCTTCTTTTCTGCAGTGGTGCGAAATGTTCCCGCCCGTGTGAACTCTTCTGCTGGCGCCAATTTCAAACCTTGCTGGCCGAGAATCTTAGCCCCAATAAGAACTAATTCCTGGGCTCCGGAGCTGATATCTGAAAGAACTTGCCAATAAACGGATTGCCTGCCATTTATCTAAGCCCTCCAATCTCCTCCTTAGTTCTATATAAGCACACAGCTTTTTGCAATAAAATTGGAATTCTCCCGGTGAAGTGCCTTTGCGTGGGGAGTTCTTTCATTCTGGTGCCCCGTGTGAGGATATGGGTGAGCTCTTTCCAACAAGAGCCCCGTCCACTGCTCCACCGTGGCACTCTGCCCTGGTCTGCTCTTTTCAGACGCAGGCTTCCTGCACTCACCACTGATTTGTTGTATGTAAGCCTCCCCTGACCCCGGCTCGCCAACTCCCTTCGGGCTACCGCTGGCTTTGTGACCATGATCGTCTGTCACACTCTAGATGCCTGGTAGGTGGGAGGGAATTCCTCCCACTAAGACCTTTACTGGTTGCAGTGGACCCTCTGGTGATCCGTTTCCCTTTGGGGTGTGAGGCTTCTGAGTTTACATGAGAGGCTCTGTGGTTTTTCCTTCTCTGCTGCTGCTGCCGCTGCTGGCTAGAGTTGCTGTTTCCTGCGGGCCTGCTGTGTCTGGCTGAAGCTGCCTCTCTGCTCAGGGAAAACTGAACTCCCATCCTGGAACTGCATTCTGCTGGAGCCGGAGTTCTGTTTTCATTACTTACTTCTTCTGCTGCGTTCAAAAACTTTCCTGATGTCAGGTTGCCCGTGGCTCCGAACCCATTGGGTCTCACAGATCGCACTTCACTGGTGACGATCAGGTAGTGCCCTCTGTATTTCCTCATGATGGCTGGTCATTTTGGGGATGCCCACCTGACCCCCATTCGCCCTGAGCGCTTCCCGGAGTCTGTTCCAGGCCGGGTTTTCTCTTTGTCTCTCTTGCTTACACTTATTCTCTCTCTCTCTCTCTCTCTCTCTCTCTCTCTCTCTCTCTCTCTCTCTTCCATCTCTCCCTGTGACTGTGGACACCTCTTTATCTGTACCTGAAACCTCACCTCTCAAAAGTTTAATAAAAAATCTGGCCACACTCTCCCTCACACCAGACATCAAGCCCAAACTTCTAATCAAATTCTGTACCCAAGATTGGCCTACATATCCACTGGATAATGGCAATCATTGGCCTCCAGAAGGCTCCTTAGATCCAAACCTCCTCTTGGACCTTTTTAATTACTGCCAGCATCTGAAAAAGTGGAGTGAGATTCCCTGTATTGAATGTTTTAGCCTTCTCGCACAGCACCCTGTCTCTGCTCCTCCTGCCCTCCCTCTCAGGTCCTTCTTGCTTGCAAACCCCTCTCTTCCCCTAGTTCTACTCCTGACTTCGCAGATTCTTCCTCATTCGACCCAGCAGATCAACCCCCACCTTATCCCCCAGCCCCAACTGACCCTTCTCTCCCGCAAAATCCTCCTCTTCCTCTGCCTGATTCCACGGATCCTCAACCTTCCATTTCATCCCCCTCCCTTCCCCACTCTTCTGCCTGCTCCACCTCCTCCTCTTCCACAGAGACATTCCCTTCCCCTCCCTCTCCTTCCTGTCCACCGCCTGCCTCTTTCAGTCCTCCTGTTATCAGGTCTAAGGGACTCCTTCCCACGCCCAAGACAATCGCACCCCTTCGTGAGGTAGCTGGTCCCAAGGGTGTCATCAGAGTCCACGTGCCCTTCTCCATGTCGGACATTACTCAGCTAGAGAGGAAGTTAGGCTCTTTCACCACTGACCCCACCACTTACATTCGGGAGTTTCAATGGGTACTGCAAGCATATAGCCTCACTCATCATGACATCTACATGCTCTTGGCCAATAAACTTCTCCCCAAGGAAAGGCAATGGTTCTGGGAGCTAGCCCAAGCCCATGCTGATGAAAATCATAGGACCAATCATAACCACCCACAGGCCCTCATGCTGTCCCAGAGCAGGATCCCCTATGGGCTTACAGTCTAGTGACCTTTTTACATCCTGCCTCTTGGCGGGACTGAAAAAGTCCACCCACAAGGCTGTTAACTTTCAAAAGATGCAGGAGGTCATTCAAAGGAAGGAGGAAACACCTTCAGAATTCCTGGATAGACTAACCAAGTCCCTTCAGCAGTACACAAACCTCGACCCAGAAACCCCTGATGGCCGTCATGTCTTAATGACATATATTCTGGCCCAAAGCTACCCTTACATTAAAGCCAAGCTTAAAAAGTTTGAACAGGGCCCTGCTACTCCTCAGACCAAAATCCTCGCTGTCACTTTCAAGGTTTTTCATGGTAGAGAGGATGAAAGTGAATTCCGTAGGCAGAGGGCTGAAAATGCCAAATTCCAAATGTTGGCCCAGCTCATTCAGAGAAGGCCATCACCATGCCGTCCCAATATGACCCCCCCTGGAGCTTGCTTCAAATGAGGTAAGGAGGGACATTGGACCAGGAATTGTTCTTCGCCGAGGACACCCTACAACCCCTGCGCAAAATGCCATCAAAGTGGACACTGGGGGGCAGACTGCCCAACAACCCAGAAGGAAGGTTGGTCTGCTGCCCAGCAACCCCAGCCTCACCTGGGCTTGGCAGAGGAGGATTGATGGAGTCCTGGGCCTTCCCTCCAGACTATTACCATCAAGATTCAAGAGCCTAGGGTCACCTTCCTGGTGGATGGACGCTTCATTAACTTCCTCTTGGATACTGGTGCCGCTTTTTCGATTTTGAGGGAGTATTAGGGTCCTACCACACCCTCAAAAACTCCTATTGTCAGGGTAGGAGGTAAAAAGATTTTTCCTCAAACCCCCCCCCAATCATGTTATATGCAGCGATCCCTTTTGTCCTTCACTCACTCCTTTCTTGTTATGAGCCATTGCCCCATTCCCTTTCTGGGAAGGGACATACTCTCACTATTAAAAGTCACCATTCACTTATCAACCCACACCTCTCCTACCTCTCATTTCCTCATGATATTCCTAGGGGCAGATACACCTCCTTCATGCACTCTCCCACGACTATCTAAACCATTTAACCCTGAGGTTTGGGACACAATTACACCCTTTATGGCTAAATGCAGTTCTATTCATATTGTCTTACGGGACCCTTCAAGATATGTTAGTCAACCACAATATCCACTCACAACCACATTTCTCCTTGGATTAGAACCCATCATCCAGGATTTATTATGAAAGGGGTATCTTAGGCCTACACACTCTCCTTTAAACACACCCATTCTGGCAGTTAAGAAACCTAACGTGTCCTACAGGCTGGATCAAGAACTTTGCCTTGTCAACTCCTCTGTGGACCCCATCCACCCGCTAGTGCCCAACCCTTACACCCTCCTCTGTCAGATCCATGCCACTACTACTCACTTCTCAGTCCTAGATTTAATTGATGCATTCTTTTCTATTCCCCTGTTCTCAGAATCTCAGGATATCTTTGCTTTTTCATGGACTGACTCTCACACCCGCCATTCTCATCAGCTTACCTGGACTGTCCTCCCACAGGGATTCAGGGATAGCCCCCATCTCTTTGGCCAATTTCTTGCCCAGGACCTCACATCCTTTCACCTGACCTGTCCTGACTCTACTCTA
The DNA here is from genome assembly GCF_048772815.1 of Callospermophilus lateralis. Classification (NCBI taxonomy): domain Eukaryota; kingdom Metazoa; phylum Chordata; class Mammalia; order Rodentia; family Sciuridae; genus Callospermophilus; species Callospermophilus lateralis. The sequence continues at coordinate 138,333 of NW_027514349.1, read as the reverse complement.
CTTCAATATGTCTATGACCTTCTTCTATGTAGTCTTTCTGGAACACTCTCAATCCCACACCGCTCAGCTTCATAAATTCCTAGAAGACAAGGGATATAGGGAGTCTCCCCACAAGGCCCAGGTTTCCCAGTCTTCGGTCACCTATCTTGGTTTTTGCCTTACACCCGGGAAAAAGGAAATAACACTGGATAGGAGGCAACTCCTCTGTGATCTTTCAGTGCCCTATACGAAAGCCAAAATACTATCATTCCTAGGATTAGCAGGTTATTTTAGGGCCTGGATCCCAAATTATTCTCTTCTCTCCAAACCCCTGTATGACCTAGCAAAGGGACCCCCTAGTGAATCTCTTGCCTCCTTTCCCATCTACCACTTCCGCAGGCTTCAGCAACTCCTCTTAAAGGCACCTGCCCTTCACCTTCCAGATCTTTCAAGAACATTTCATCTATATGTCCATGAAAAAGGGGGGCAAGCACTTGGGGTCTTAGGTCAAAACTATGGGCGTACATTTGCACCTGTGTCATATTTGTCCAAGCAACTAGACCCTACCATCCGTGGGTGGGCCCCTTGCTTAAGAGCTCTGGCTACTGGACAAATTTTACACAAAAAAGCCTCTAATCTGACTTTTGGGGCCCCTTGAACTATCCACTCCCCACATCACTTGAAGGATCTTTTAGCTTAAAAGGGCCTTCAAACTCTCCCTACATCCAGATTTCTGTCGCCCCTCACTTCCTTTCTGGAAAACCCTAATATTATTTTCCTCCCCTGCTCTGCACTGAACCCTGCCTCACTGCTCCCAATGACTCCCATGTCTCACATACCAACTCATAATTGCTTGGAAACCTTAGATGATTTTCTCCCCTGTCATTCTTCCATTTCTGAGAGACCACTCAGCAAGCCTGACCTTATCTGGTTTACTGACAGCAGTTCCTTTAGGGAGAACGGAACTCATTACTCTGGATACGCTGTATTTTCAGCCACTGAGATTATAGAGGCCAAAGTTTTGCCTTCAGGAACTACAGACAAGTAGGCTGAACTTATAGCATCCACTCGTGCCTGCCTTCTAGCACAAGGCAAATCCCTCACCCTCTAAACTGATTCAAAATATGTCTTCCATATCTTATTATCCCATGCTGATATTTGAAAGTAGCGAGGCCTACTTACCACCAAAGGTACTGCGATCACTAATTCAGCTTTTATAACCAATCTAATAGAGGCCACTTACCCACCCAGTTGGGAGTTGTCCATTGTAGGTCCCATCAGAAGGACGGCTTTCTTATCACTGAGGGCAATGCCAAAGCTGACCAGGCAGCACGAATGGCTGCTACCACTTTCAATTATGGCCTCCATGGGGGACATATAATGGCCACTTTAGACAGCTCATCTGAAGCCCCTACGTCTTTCAGTAAGAACAAGAATCTTTTCAAGTTCCTTCATACTCTATTCCTTTCCAATTCTCAGTCTTTGACCCTCTTTTTACAGAGTTTCTTTTCCCTCACCCCCTCTGATAAGCCATGCTACAGAATATAGCCTCTAATTGTCAGATCTGTCAGCGGACCAACCCTCATACTCCTTTAAGGCCCAAACCTTTCCCTTTCCACCAAGCCCGGGGACACATTCCCGCTGCTGACTGGCAGGTAGACTTCACCAACATGCCCACAGTATGGCGCACTAAATACCTCCTTGTCTTTGTGGACACTTTCTCTGGTTGGGTTGAGGCATTTCCCACTTCCAATAAAAAGGCTTCCACTGTAGCTTCAATCTTACTGACAGACATCATCCCCAGGTTTGGTATGCCCACTTCCCTACAATATGACAATGGCCCTGAGTTTACTTCTAGGATCACACAAAAGGTCTCTCAAGCCCTCTCCTTCAAGTGGCATTTCAACTGTCCATATTTCCCCCAGGCTTCAGGGAAAGTGGAAAGGGTAAATCGTACTCTAAAGGAAGTCCTTACCAAATTGACAATGGAATTAAACATAGACTGTTTCAAACTCCTTCCCTTGGCTTTGCTTCGAATCAGAGCTCTCCCTAAGAAACCATCTTTACTGTCTCCTTTTGAGATAATGTATGGAAGACCTCTTATAACCCCTGGGTTGGTAATTTCACAAGGACCTCTCACCCGAGATTTGTCTTTGCCTCTCTTGCTCCATCTCCGCTCGGAACTCTGGAAATATCAGGACTGGCTTCTTCCGGACCCAGTCTCCTCTCCAAACACTCCTCCCTTAACACCTGTTAGTCTAGTCTATTATAATACCCCAGAGGAGAAAGGGACTCTTGCCGCAAAATTGGAAGGCCCCTATCCTGTCATTCTCTTTACCCTTACCGCCGCCAAACTCTCCTTACCAGACAACTGTCTCACTCCCTGGACTCACATGTCTAGGTTGAAGCCACATCACCAGGAGGCCCCACCTGCTGAAGACAGGGCCACCCCAGAGGAACTCCAAGAATCACCTACTGAACCTCCCCTTTACTCCTGCTCTCCACACCCATCTCACCCATTTTAGTTGTGGCTCACACGGTTTTCCTTGCAGCCCAATTCCTCTTAAAGAAGGCACAATGAGCTCTCCCAACACCCTAGTCTTCTCTAACTGCTTGTTTTTTGTGCTCTGCTTATTTTCTGTGCTCTGTCAGGACTGGTCTTTACCCTCCTCACCTACCATGCATTTATTCACTTTTCGGGAACGATACTCAGAACATGGCATGCAGAAGGTCTGCGCAGTGGATGCAACTACTTGCTTCATCCACAACTGCACCTCTATTTCCCTAAAATTGTCACCTTCAAGGACCTTCGTCCCTGGTAGCTGGAACTGGCCTTTCATTTGCTTCCTTTTTGATCAAACAAAAGACTATTGTCATTGGTGGCCTGAGATATATAATGGGTGCCCCTATTGGTCATGCATGTTCCATGATGAACGTGGTAGCTATTCTTACCACTCATTTGGTTACCCTGAAGGGTGGACTTCTAGTTACATAAAGTGGCATAAAGGCTCTTCATCCAGTAACAATGGATGGTATACTTTAGATAAACCTGACCCCAAGGCCAAACTATGGGGCTATGTTGAGTTTGCTGTCTATGCTCGGACAACCTCAGTCAAACCCACAGGGTGGATGACTATTGGCCGCACCCTGATTACGCAACCTAAGGCAACCATCCAGGTAGTCGAACACATTAAGGACTCAGAATCAAAACTTCGAGATCATATCCATAGCTCATCCAAAAAGGATTCAGAGCCTTCAACCCTCTCAGGTCCCCCTCCCACATGGCTCAATTTGCTACACCAAACTTTTTGATTATTAAACTCCACCCCTCTTTCTGTGCCTACTTCTCAGTGCTTTCTCTGTGCTTCACTTAGTCGTCCACTTCTAGCAGCAGTCCCATTAGCGGCAGGAAATATTCCAGCAAAACCCTACAATTTCTCTAAAAAGGACAACCCCTACATGTGACACGTATACCACTGTGGGAAAGTTATTCCACCAATACATTATTTCCTTTCATCTGTTTCCACCTGCCAATAATGAATCCTTTACCCATTTGTTCCTTGAGCTACAGCACTCCATAGAGCCCTGTGTTTATGCAACCTGGACATTTCCTCTGGTGTAATGGTTCTTTAAGTACCTCAACCATCAATGTCTCTGGCGCCTGTTTCTTGGTTACTGTAGTTCCTCAGCTATCTTTGTATACTCCCACCGAATTCTGACAGTTGGCCCTACCTTCCCGCACCCGTAGGGTAGTCTTTCTGCCGGTTCTGGTAGGCCTCATTTTAACAACCTCAGTGACGGGTCTCAGACTCTCTGGTGGAGCTATAGGTAATGCTCTATGGGATCCAATGACCTTCAACAAAAACTGCAGGAAACACTCAATACCATGGCTGAGTCTCTGGGTTCCTTGCAGCGGCAGGTTACTTCATTGGCACAAGTGGTTTTACAGAACCAAAGGGCAATTGATCTTCTCACTGCAGAAAAAGGGGTTACATGCCTATTCCTCAGAGAGGAATTTTGCTATTATGTTAATGAATCTGGGCTAATAAAAAAAATGTTGTTAAATTGCAGGAATTATCGACCCAATTGCTCAAACCTACCTCCTCCAATCCCATAACGGGGTTCTTCCAATCCTATCTTGCCATGTACTTACTACATATCTTGGGTCCCCTTATTTGGATGCTCCTTTTTTGTGCTCTCTTGCCCTGCATAATGAAGTGCCTTCAAACCCAACTGCATAAAATTCCTAATCAAACTTTCAACCAGCTTTTGCTTAGTCACTACCAGCCTCTGATGACCGATGAATCCCCAACATCTCCAAGAGAACAGTTCACTCAGTGATGAAGCTCACTACCAGGCACGATGGAATGCAACGGGTATTAGACAGCGGGAGACAACGAGCTCGGAGAACCTCTTAATCTGCCATCCTGGATTCATAGTCTTTACCACTTTCTAAGCTTTCTCATGGCCCTTGGCCTCTTCTATGTCAGTCCCCCCACATGGAACTTCTGCCAAAAATTGACATTTGCTTTAATTTTTATCTTCATTCTGTTTTTATTCGCTCTGATCTTCTTCAGGTGCTGGCGACACCATGTCCAGGCAACGCTTCCAGTATTTCCTTGAGTCTCTGTTACAGGACCAGTGGCTGATACCAACAATCTCTTCCATCCAGGACTGGTTCCATGCCATCGACATCTTTGGCTTCAGGGAACATTCATTGACTTCACCCCTATGAAAATACCTGTCTATAGCCACTGGGTTTTATTTCTGGCTGCCATGATATCCCCATACCTGCCCCCTGAGCATTTCTCCACTTCTCTTTCTAGGCCCCACACCAGCCCCACACAGCAGGAAGCAGCCAGATCTGACAAACGACGCCCCACTTCCTAAGAAAACAAAAAGGGTGGAATGTTGGGAAAAGAATAAATGGCAGCCATACCGCAGAGAAAAACCCCAACATGGCGCCTAAGGACTTCTTCTTCCTACCTTCTTCATTTCTGCAGTGGTGCAAAAAGTTCCCGCCCTTGTGAACTCTCCCGCCAGCGCCAATTTCAAATCTCGCTTGTGGGGAACCTTAGCCCCAATTAGAACTAATTCCTGGGCTCTGGAGCTGATATTTGAAAGAACTTGTCAATAAACGGGTTGCTGCCATTTATCTAAGCCATACCATCTCCCCCTTAGTGCTATATGAGCACACAGCTTTTAGCAATAAAATTGGAATTCTCCCGGTGAAGTGTCATTGCGTGGGGAACTATTTCACTCATGTTCAGCAACAGGATATCCAAAGGTTCTCCAGTGCCACCTGGTAATGGGAATTTCAGAAATTTGATAGTATTTATTTAGCCATTTTTGAAGGATGAAGTTGGAGTCACTGTGCGTTTCAATTAATGCAGGAACCATTATGTGGTGAGGAAGCTCATTTAAATGAAATCTCTGGAGAAATCTCACAGGCAAGGCTTCCCAAAAAGTGGCCAAAAGGTCACATGAAGCCAGGATCATTGAGGTCTACAATATGAGTTCCATTTGTGTTTAGACTCTCAATTATGGCTGCCAAGTCTTTCAAAATAAAATCATGTGATATCCTGGCTGAGATTCTCACTGCACTGTGGAAAGACACCCTGGCCCTCGATCTCAGTTTTCAAGGGCGCATCTCATGCGTGGCCTCCTAAAATCCCAACACATTTCATGGCAATACTTCTTTGAGGTAAATTCCAGAACTCAGTCTCTAAGAGGAATCATGCCAGAATTCAAGCCCAGGTGGATCCAGTTATCTCTTCCAACCGCCAAACAAATGACCACAATTAAAACCAAACACTCCCACATGGCCCTCATCTTCTTCCATATAGACACTTATCATAACCTCTGGCTGGAGTTTTTCATGAGGGGTGCAGCCCAAGACAGTGTCAAAAATAAGCTCCCTTGCCCCTCATTTGCCTAAAGACAAGGTGGCCTGGACACCCATCCGGTGAACCAGGAGTGATCAGATAGGCCAGCTGTTAATACTGCTCTGCATCTCCAATTTGAGGCCTACTGACTGTCAGTTATAGATTCTTTATATGATTTGGAGCCATGAGAAAACCCAAAAACCTATGGGTTAGCCTCTGCAGGGCTGTGCATAACTCATTTGAACCAAAGGATCCGTATTCTCACTTGATGGTAGTCAGGAACCTTACAAATGAATGCGAGAGACTTCATTCACAATAATTGCTCTTTTGGCCATTTTGGTTTTGGATGCACACATGGGATCTCTCTTTACATCCATCAGGTGCTGAGAATCTAAGCCACAACCTCACACAGGGCCAAGAGGCTGATTCAGACACATCCCTTTCCAAAGCAATTAAGCAAAGAGCCACAGGTGATGCCCATTCATTTCCATTTGAAAACTGTTTTCTTCAGGCTTTACAAAGGGGTGGCCTGAGGCAAAGACCTTCCTGACATTCAGGGAAACAGAACAATTGATAAGCAAAAGGCCGAAAGCGTGGTTTCTCCACTGAGACTTTCTTGGTCACACTGATATCTGAGTTTTCTGAGATGCTCGCCATTCCCTTCAGCTATCCAGGACATGGCAATGTCACAGAGCTTGGAGGTGGTACATATTTTGGACACAAAACCATGAGACTATTCTGGAGAGTGGTGAGAATTCTGGAAGAAACAGGAACTTAGGAAGGTAGCAGGTGTTGCCCATAGATAAGGCAAGCTGCAGTCCATTCATAAATTGGGCAGGATGAATGCCGGGAATCTTTCTACTATACAGGACATATCAATTGTTTCATTCTATTTTCTAATGTCTACAACCACGGACACAGTGGGATACACAGAAATAGAAACACTTGCCTTGTCCAACGACTTACTAGAAGAAGACCACTCCAAATCAAACAAACCGTCTTTCCTACCTATTATCAGATCATGAGACAAAACCACAAAATCACACCCACCCCACAAAGACACCTCCTTCCCCCATGTAACTCTGTGACTATCCGGAGTTTCCTCTGAGTGGTGGGCCATACTATGTTCCCCCAAAATGGCCTGTCCTATCTCAGATCTGGTCTCCTTGGCCAACTCTGTGAAGTTGTCAGGAGCCTGCGGTGAACCACTACCTACTTTCTCAGGAAAGGCCCCTATTCAGAGCTCTCCTGGTATTTGGCCATCCTCACATATGTAGGTACCAAGAAAGACTGACACTCTCCTTGGTAAATTCAAACAAGTGAGCCTACTGGGTCTGGGACTGGACTGGCTCCGGGTGCCTGGCTTCCTGGATCCCAAGTTAAGAGAGTTCCATCACCAAGGAAGTGAGGTAGATCACTTCTTCAGGAACTGAATGAGGTCATTGCCTTGACAACCACTTTGTCCTAACAGTTGCTTTCAAGAGTCCCATGAGATGGAGGCTGCCCCTACTTCCTGTGACACTTTCACAAGTTAGAATGGTATATAAACCATGGGCACCCGGGAACAGCTCTCCACGTAGGACTGTTTTGGTCCATCTTCTCTACATTAAGAAGAGAGAGGCTGATTCATACACATCCATTCATGCTGACAAGGTTGTTTGCCATTGAAGATGACTTTTCTCTCTCAGGTCTTTCGTAGCTGCCTACATCTTCTCAAGGGATCATTTCTGCATGGACCTTTGATGTTCTCAACAGCTGGAACATGCCCTACATTACTGTATTTTAAGAGCAACCCTGTCCCTGCTGTTCTGTAAAGTTCGATTGAGAGAACAGTGTATGGTTTGGATTAGTAACATGTTCAATTTGGGGTTAGGAATCCTTCTGCATGATGAATAATGGTATTGGGAAACTATGATACTTACAAGAATATATAGGTGAAATATAAGTATAAAAACAGAAATCTAGGGAAGATATGAAGTCCAGAAGGGCATTGGGCCCTTAATTGGCACACTTAGCTTTGAATTATTTTCTGCAAAAATGTCTCAGATAAATCTATATACAATGGCATAGGAGCTTGTACCTTGGATGATTGAATGTCGAATAGAACACCCACTCAAAAAGGGATTGTCGGTAGGATTAGAAAGATAGTCAGTAGGTTTACAAAGAAGAGTGAGAATAGGATTTAGACCAAAAGTTCTTAAGCAATAGGGTTTCAGGTAGACAGTGAATGTAAATGTCAGCACAAGTGAAGAGTCAGTCACAATGATGAACAGGGGAAAATATGTAGGAAAATAGATATAAATAGAGACATTACTAAATAAGGCAAAGTATAAAGTGAGTGATAGGATTAGACATTTTCAACAGGCTTGAGGTAGAATATATAATCTTAGAAAGAAACAAAATTGTAGTCACCAATAAGATTGACATTTGAGAGCATTAGGCCACCTGGACATGGAAGGTTTTAGTAATCCATGCTCACTTTCCATTTAGGCTCTGGTACAACCTTAAGGGTGACCTTTGATTTTTTTGTCCAGAATATTACTGTGATAAAATGTATATATAGATCAGGTGACATGAGTAATTCTTCCACCATTTTTTGAGGAATATTTTGAAAACGTATAAATTAGTATTGAGGGTAAAAATAGGTGTACCCTGTGTCTATGAATATAGAGATAATGCATGAATAGACCATACAGTTAATAAATAATATAACTGGTTCCACTTTAAATAATGTATTGAATTGATATCTGAAAATACATAAGAAATCATATATTGATATATAATCATTCATAACAACTAGTTATACGTCTAATTGTAATCCTAGGATTATGGTTTATCATGAAGAGTGAGTGAGTTTTGCTTCAAAAGTGATTATGGAAATCAAAAATAATGTGTTTGGAAAGAAGTCTCATGAAAAGACCAGTTTGAAACATGGCGGAACACGTGTTTTCTGAAGCAGAAAGTGATTGAAAGTGAAATAAATGCCTATAAATTTGTGAACTTGTGGATGAAATATATATCCAATAATGTGCATAAACTGAAGAAATAGTAATGTACTAGTTTTCAATAAAAATGAACTTCAAAATACTTATCATGTCCCATAGGAATCTACTTGCATTGATGTGAAAATGGATCAGTTACTGTAGAAATATTAGGATTTATATGCACCATTCACTGAAGTTAGTTTTCAATACTAGGAAAAAAATACGTATATCAGGTGAATGAATATTTCTGAGAATAATCTTGTGAAAAGTTGATTATAAATCCACATACATAATCATGAATGAATTTAGGGAGTGTATAATAAGACACATATATTAAATATTTTGAAATATCTGGAGAGAATATATATATATATATATATATATATATATATATATATATATATATATATCCACACACAGATTTTAAAAATTAGCAATATATATGCCAATCGAATTACACCGTGAAATATGAATCATCCACAGATCCAAAAATATTCATTTTACTGGATATGGATTTATGTATAACTTTTTTCAACTAGGAAGCTCACCCATAGGTTGAATTTTCAGGTCAAACAGCGTTTAAGAGGAGTGATCTCTTCTCACACTTTGTATCTGCCAAGTCATGTAACTCACAAGAATGTACGTGTGATACCAGGTAGGATTCTATATGTGCATATAAAAATACATGTGCTGAATAGAATACAGAGTAAGGGAGAAAGGAATTCACATATTTGTTAACTTTAAAAGCACATGGAAAACTATTTCAAGAAAAAATTGACTAGATTTATAACTCCTACCCTATATAATGCAAAAGGCAAGTCCAAGTATACAACATGCCTCCTCTGAACTGCTTGTATTTCTATTCTGTTTCCGTAATTTTTCTCCATTATATTAGGATTAGTATTCAGAATCTAGCAGGGCATGTGTTAGTGTCAGGATTCAGTATTTCAAATGTAAAATAGAAAAATGAATCTAATGTGTATGCAAATATGTGCTAAACAAAATCTTCCCACTCTCATCCAGAACAATTCCTTGACATTTTTTTCGCCCAAAGTAAGACACAATTAGAGGAGAAGAGTAATAAAATCTGTGAATAATATGCTCAGGAGTTTACAACCTTGGAAGTGGTAGAGGAGTTTCCCTAGTATGGGACAGGGTAAACACTCCATAAACATGGAGCTCTGCTGGCCTAAATACTTCTTGAGAAACTGCCTCTGAGTTTGGGCACTTGAAATATATGTTGTTGTCAGGAGCTTTAGCTTCTTTTTAGTGAGACTATCAAAGCTGTGTCTGCATCTATGTGACCTGGAGGACATGGTTTCTTATTTTCCAATGAACATGAGGCAGCAGTGCTGAATTCTCTCTTTGTAAGTAAACTGTGGCCACTGGGGGCTAAGGGTATTCCCATGTGGACTGGGAAGCCATTTGGTCATCCTCCACTTTTCGTGGTGTTTCTTGCTGCTGCACTGGGACTTTGGCATTTGCTTCATGAAATAAAAGAAGTTCAACTGGGACACAGTTCTGGAGGCAATTCTTTCATGTGTGGTTGGTCAGGGAATGCAGGAGAATGCACCAACCAGGCTTCTATCCCACATAGCTTGGCCCCATGTCCATAGTAACCTGATTCTAAACATTGCCCGGAAACATCTCCATATAACCAGAAGCCTTTACATGGAAGGGTTTGCTGGCTGCACCATGTAAGTCACAAGCCATTTGGGATCCAATGGCAGATCCACATGGCCCCACCACAAATTTTTTATCACACACCTGCCTACCACTGCTCTAGGCCCACTACTCAGCAGGTTCCAACATACTGGCATCTCTGTTCTACACCATTTTCATGAAACCCACTCAATCAAGGCACTGTCTTGCATATTTACGATCAGCAACAGGACATCCAAAGTTTCTCCAGTGCCACCTGGTCATGGGAATTTCAAAAATTTCATGGTATTTATCTAGGCATTTTTCAAGGATGACGTTGCAGGCACTGTGGGTTTCAATTCATTCAGGAACCTTTAAATGGTGAGGAAGCTCATTTCAATGAATGCTCTGTAGAACTCTCACAGGCAAGGCTTCCCAAAGAGTGGCCAAAATGTCACATGAAGCCAGGCCCATTGAGGTCTACAATGTGACGTCCATGGGTGTTGTGACTCTCAACAATGGCTGGCAAGTCTTTCAGAATTAAATCATGTGATCTTCTGGCTGAGATACCCAGGGCTCTGTGGAAAGCCAACCTGGGCCTAGATCTCAGTTTCCAAGGGTGATTCTCATGGGTGGACTCCTAAAATCCCAACAAAATTCATGGCAATACTTCTCTGAATTCAGTCTCTAAGGGGAATCACACCAGAGTTCAAGCCCAGGTGGTCCCAGTCATGTCTTCCAACCGGACACAAATGACCAAAATTAAAACCAAAACCCTCCCATATGGCCCTCATCTTCTTCCATATAGACACTAATCACAACCTCTGGCTGAAGGTTTCCATGAGTGGCGGAGTCCAAGAGAGTGTCCAAAATAACTCCCTTGCCCCTCATTGGCGTAAATTCAGGGTGGTCTGGACACCCTTCATTTGAAACAGGAGTGATCAAATATGCTAGACGTTAATACTTCTATGCTTCTCCAATTTGTGGAAAACTGAGTGTCAGGTATATATTTTTATGTGATTTGCAGTCATGAGAAAACACAAGCTCCTCTGCAGGTCTTTGAAGAACCCATTTGACCCAAAGGATCCCTATTCTCACTTGATGGAGTTCAAGAACTTTAAAGAGGAAGGCGACAGACTTCATCCACAAGGACTGCTTTTTGGCCATTTTGGTTTTGGATGCACACATGGGATCTCTCTTTACATCCACCACGTGCTGAGTATCTAAGCCACAACCTCACACAGGGCCAAGAGGCTGATTCAGACACATCCCTTTTCAAAGCAATTAAGCAAAGAGCCACAGGTGATCCATATTCATTTCCATTTGAAAACTGTTTTCTTCAGGCTTCACAAAGGGGTGGCATGAGGCAAAGACCTTCCTGACATTCAGGGCAACAGAACATTAGGTTAGCAAACGGCCCAAAGCAGTGTTTCTCCACTGAGACTTTCCTGGTCACACTGATATCTGAATTTTCTGAGACGCTCGCCATTCCCTTCAGCTATCCAGTACATGGCCATGTCACAGAGCTTGGAGGTGGTACATAACTTGGTCACAAAATCATGAGCCTATTCTGGAGAGTGGCCAGAATTCAGGAAGAAAACAGGAACTTAGGAAGATAGCAGGTGTTACCCATCCATAAGGCAAGCCGCATTCCTTTCATACATTGGGCAGAAAGAATTCTGGTAAGCTTTCTACTAGCCTGGACACATCCTTTGATGCATTGCATTCTCTTTTCTAATGTCTACAACCATTGACACAGTGGGATACACAGACATAAAAACACTCGCCTTGTCAAATCACTTGTTAGAAATCGTCCACTCCAAACCAAACAAACTGCCTTTCCTACCTATTCTCAGAACATGAGACAAAAATCACAAACACACACTCACACCCACAAATTCACCTCCTTTCCCAAAGTAGGTCTCTGACTATCGGGTGTGACCTCTGACTGGTGGGCCGTACTATGTTCCCATCAAATGGCCTGTTCTGTCTCAGATCTGGTTTCCTTGGCCAACTCTGTGAAGTTGTCAGGAGACAACGGTGAGCCACTTCCTGCTTACTCAGGAAAGGCCACTCTTCAGAGCTTTCCTGGCATTTGGCCATCCTCACATCAGTAGATACCAAGAAAGACTGACTCTGTCTTTGGTAAATCAAAAGAAGTGAGACCACTGGGACTGGGCCTGGGACTAGATTTGTGTGCCTGGATGCCTGTATCCCAAGTTCAGAGAGTTCCATCACCAAGAATGTGAGGTGAGGTCACTTCCTTCAGGAACTGAATGAGGTCAATGCCTTGGCAAGCACGTTGTCCTAACATTTGCTTCCAAAGGTCCCATGAAATGGAGGCTGTCCCTAATTCCTTTGACACTTTCACAAGTTAGAATGGTATATCAAACATTGGTAACCAGGAACAGCTCTCCACAGAGGCCTCGTTTGGTCCTTCTTCTCTACATAAAGAAGAGAGAGGCTGATTCAGACACATCCCTTCATGCTGACCAGGTTGTTTGCAATGAAAGATGACTTTTGCTCTCTCAGTTCCTTCATAGGTGTCTACAACTTCTCTAGGGATCATTTGCGCATAGACCTTTGAGTTTCTCAGCAGTTGGAAGATCCCCTAAATTCCTGTATTTTAAGACCAACTCTGTCCTTGCTCTTCTCTAAAGTTAGATTGAGGGAACAGTGTATGGTTAGGGTTAATAACAGGTTTGATTTGGAATAGAAATCATTCTGCTGGATGAATAATGGTATTGGGAACCTGCGATATTTTCAAGAATATATAGGTAAAATATATGAATCTGAAAACAAAAATCTAGGTAAGATTTGAAGCCCAGAAGGGCATTGGGCTTTTGATTGGGTATTAAGCATAGGACCTTGTAACTTGGATGATTGATTTTCAAAGAGAACTTCCAGTCAAAATGGATAGTCAGTAGTATTAGGAAGATAGTCGGTATGTTTATAAAGGAGAGTGAGTATAGGATTTGGACCAAAAGTTCTTTAGCTATAGGGTTTCGGGTATTGAGTGAATGTAAATGTCAGCACATGTGAAGAATTAATCACAATGATGAACTGGGGAAAATATGTAGGAATGCAGATATCAATAGAGACTTTAGGAAATCTGGCAAAGTATAGTCGGTAGTGAAATGTTAATAAAATAGATTCTTGTCACTTCCTGTTTTACTGTATGCTTAATAAAACACTGTTGAAATCTTGAGAAGTGATTTCTAATCTTTTTCCCAGAATGTGCTGTCCCCAACTGCCAAACTTCAGAATGTACTCCCTCACCCAGTTGCACGCAAACTGCTCACCCGCCCAGGCCCATCAATAAACTTTCCTCCCTGCCCTCTTCAAGGAAAGTATATAAGCTCTGCTTAAGCTGTTCTCAGGGTTCTCTGCTCTATTCAAATGAGCTCTGAGCCCCAGCATGCTGGACCCCCAATAAACCCTTTGTTTTTGCATGAGAGAGTCTCTTGGTGGTCTCTTCCCCCAATGCTCTTCCGATATTTATATATGGAGGTTCCACCGAAATCCAGCAGTGGTGAAAGAGAGACCCCAATGGGCTACTCTCAGGGTAAGTAAGGCACCTCTTTCTGGTTTCAGGTTTCAGGTTAGGGCTTGGCAAAATGGCTGTCGATGAAGTGTGTGAGCTCTCTTTGATGGTGGCTGGCAGACGTGTCACAGAGCCACAAGCCAAGTCCCTGGGGGACGCCACAGAGGACTCGGGAATCAAGGAATAATAGTCTCCTCGACTCAGTGATACTTTGTTTCAGATTCGGTATTGCCAGCCCATCGGGTTTTGCCACCTGCTCAGTCTTTGTCTCAGTGTTGGACGTCCATTGCCTGTCTTTATTGTTTTCTCTTGTCTGTGTCCTGTGTCGTTGCTTTTACTGTTTGTGTATCTTTCATTATGGGACAGATCACTTCAATGCCTCTGTCCCTGACCCTTGATCTATGGACCAAAGTCCGCTTAAGGGCTCAGAATGTTTCTTTTTTAGTAAAACGCTGGACCTGGCAGACTCTGTGTGCCACAGAATGGCCCACCTTTGGATTCGGATGGCCCCTAGAAGGATCTTTCTACTTCCCACTAATTTAAAAAGACAGAGATATTGTCTTACAGCCAGGGCCACATAGCCATACTGATAAACAGGAATATACCTTAACTTGGCAGGACCTCTGCAAATCTCCTCCTCCGTGGGTGAAGCCTTTCCTTGCTGTGTCCCCGTTCCTACTCCTTCCCCCACGATCTCTCAACCCCTCTGCTCCTCCTCCTCCTCCACCCTCTGTTCTCCCTGAGTCACAAGATTTGACTCTACTGGACTCTCGTCCCCCTCCTTATCTTCTACCCTTGTCCCACAACCCCCAACACCCTCTAAGTGATTCTCCAGCTGCTGACTCAGCCTCTCCGCAATTGGAGTACGCTAAGCCAGCCCAGGGCCCTCCAGATAACTCCCCTGCGTCACACACAGCCCCTCCTCCCCTGGAGGAAGCTGGAGTTGCTAAAGGAACTCGCCGGTGGCAAATGATTGAAAACCCTGGAACTCCCGTGTTGCTTCCCTCCATCCCTAAGGACCAATGATTGACGATGGCCATAGGGAAAAAATGCAAGCCTACCAGTATTGGCCTTCTCCTCTTCAGACCTATATAAATGGAAAAATAACAATCCCCCTTTTACCGAGGACCCAACCTGGCTCTCAGGTCTGGTGAAGTCATTGATGTTTTCACACCAACCTACTTGAGATGACTGCCAACAACTCCTAGGGACTCTCTTCTTGACAGAGGAACAAAAGAGAATCCTCCTGGATGCTAGAAAAAAGTATCCTCGGACCAAATGCGTGACTGACAAAACTTCCCAATATATTCAAAGCCGGCTTTCTCTTGAAACGACCCAACTGGGACCCCAACACCTTTGAAGGTAGGGAGCATCTGTCCACTTATCGCCGGGCTCTAATAGTGGGTATCTTAGTGGCCGCTAGGTGACCAACTAATTTGGCCAAGGTAAGAGAGATTATTTAAGGGCCTGATGAATCTCCCTCTATGTTCTTAGAGATAATTATGTAGGCATATAAGAGACATACTCCTTTCGATCCTCAGGCAGAGGATCAAAAGGCATCTGTCACAATGGCCTTTATTGGGAAAGCTGCCCTGGATATTAAAAGAAAGTTACAATGCTTAGATGGATTACAAGATATGACTTTGAGGGATTTATTCAGAGAACCCGAGAAGGTATACTTTAAGAGAGAAACTGAGGAAGAGAAGGGAGCTGAGTGAGGATAAAAGAAACAAAAGACAGACTAAGGCATTGACTAAGGTCCTGGTCACAACAACAAATAGGCCAGAAATTAAGAAACAGAGAGACAGGAAGGGATACCTGGGCACACACTAGAGGCCACCCCTGGCCTGAGATCAATGTGCCTACTCTAAAGAAAAAGGACACTGGGCCAAAGAGTGCCCTAGAAAGAGACAGCCATGCCAGCCAGATATTCTGACTCTGGAGGAATACTAAGAAAGTCCGGGCTCAGATCCTCTCCCTGACCTCAAGGTAACTTTTGAAGTGGAGGGGAACACAATAAACTTTGAAGTAGATGCAGGGTGAATATACTCAGCCCGTAAGGCCCATTGGGCCCTCTACCGAATAAAAGGTCTCTAATTCAAGAGTCTAACAGAAGTAAATATCGGGCTTTGACAACTACGAGGACCATGGACCAGGGAAAAGGAAAAATCCATCACTCCTTCCTAGTAATCCCAGAATGCCTGGCCCCATTGATGGGCAGAGTTCTGCTCACCAAGCTCTGGGCCAAAATAACTTTTAACCCTGAAGGCCCTCAAGTGGAATTTTTTAATTCTTCAGTAACTACTCCTATAATCATGGCTCTAACTATGTCAGTAGCAAATGTTCATCAACTCACTCACCTTTGTTCAAAGAAACTGCATTCATTCGTGAAGGATCAAGAACACAGTTTTCCACTAACCTACTCACAGCAAAAGGAAATAACTGAATGGGTAACAAAAGCCTGTCAGGTCCATTAATTGGTTAAAGCTTACACTTCCAAGCTTCCTGCAGGAAAGCACCTATGAGGAACCAGACGAGGACAATTCTGGGAAGTGGACTTTACTGAAATTAAGCCAGTAAGGTATGGACTTAAATAACTCCTAGTCTTTGAACATACATTTTCAGGATGTATTGAAGCCTTCCCCACACACACACAAAAAAAGAAATAAAAAAGAAGAAAAAAGAAACATTGCAAATGGTTGTAAAGAAGATCCTGGAAGATATTTATTCTCCCCTTGACGACCAGTAGTCTTAACCCTCATCAGCCCCTTAAGCTGCGATGGCTGATCACAAATCCTACTGGACACGAAGTATGGCCTATCTCGAATACAGCCAGCTTACGAACCTGGTGGCCATCTCTCCATCCAGTCATTTGTCAGCTGGCTATAGGTCTTTCCTATTGGGATATCCCTGATTAACAGGATCCCACTAAAATTCCATTAAATTCCTTCCATACCATAGATAATGGAAACAAACATTATAGATGTAGGGACACGTGAGCCAGATGCAGGTTGGCTAGCCTAGATTACTATGTTTGCCCGGCAGACTATCAAAGCCACAAACAGTCACGGCTGTGGGGGGGGAGAGCAGACTTCTATTGTAAGTCATGGGGATGTGAGCATACAGGGACTGTCAGATGGAACCCAAACTCCTCATCAAATTCTGTACACAGCATTGGCCATATTACGAATTAGATAACCAAAACCGATGGCCCCCAGAGGGGTCTCTAGATCCTCAAATTCTGTGTGACCTTTTTAACTTCTGCAAGTGCTCAAAAGGGTGAATGGAGATTCCGCTATGTGGAGGCCTTCTCTCTCCTTTGCTCACATCCTGAACTATGCTTCTCCAATAGATGCTCACCCTCAGCCTTGTGCTCCAGACTCTCTGCTGTCACTCCCACCTCAGCAACTTGATTTCTCCCCTCCAATATCTAGATCAAAAACCCAAATCTCGACTGGTTCTCAGACCATTGCTCCCTTGCTGAGGTTGCAGGTACTGAGGTACCACTCCATTCACTCACTCCTCTCCTCTCCTGTCAGTGCCCGCACCGGGTCCCACCCAGTCCTCTTACCACCTAATGCAAAGCTCAAACCCGCTGAGAAGAATCCTCAGACCCTAATACAAGATGTAATGAAAATGGCCTTTAATGTTGCTTTGTCATCACTAAAAACAGGTTACTAAGAATTTAAAGTCCCTCACAGGCTTTTTGGAATCTCACTCCCGTCTCCCCCTCTGTTCTATCTGTTCTATTGCTCAAGTTTTTGTTGCTATTAAGATCCCAAAGCCCTCTCCCAATATTCTTTTACATCTCTCCTTCCTCATTCTCAGATCCACAGAGCTGCTCTTATACCTGCCTTCCAAATTGTCCCCCTCTGTACCAGGCCCACAGAAAAGTCTTAACTGACCTTCTCCAGAAGTCTTCACCATGGCTGATTTAGGACTTTCAGCAAAAGAATCCCGATAAAAGAGTTCACTGTAGATAAACTTCCTATTTTTGTGTTGCCCTGGTCTCCTTGGCAACTGGCTAAAAAATTCAGCACTCCTGATCTAGACACACCCTTACTAGTTTTTCACAAAATATTTGAAAAAAAGGCCTCTGGCCTTGAGCTGGGGCTTCACAGAGATGGCTACATTTCTAAGATAAAGAAGTTACAAACTGGGCTGTATGGAAACAGCTGGAAGGGGGAAAAAAAGAAAGGGAAGACACCCCCACCCAGGTGTCCTTGAAAAATTAACTTGCCCAAACTGAGGAAAAAACAGAAACAAAAACTGCTTTTTGTGAACTTCTGCAGACTGTGAACTTCTGAGCCCCTTCCCTTACGTGTTGGGTACAAAATTCTGAAACTACGTAACTTGGGTTTCAGGGGATTAATTGATTACAACAGAAGCAATGCCCTCTGAATCTGGTTGAAACCAAAAAAGACTGTTTCCGTGTCTTTGGTGCTATCTTAGGTGCCTTGCCTTGTCCGTCCCTACAACAGTATAATTCTATATACTTAAACATTGTTTATGTTTTCATGAAATGGTCAACAGATGTGATTAATTGTGAAATGGTGCAGATGTTTCCCAGAGTGCTCTATCATGACGCAGGTTCATCTGAAGATCAAAGAGGGGGACATACAACCCGGTTCCGCTGGGAACATATGTCCCTCACCTTAGCCATTCTATTACGAATAGGAGATGCTGCAGGGTTGGGCACAAGAACCACTGCTCTGGTCCATGGGACACAACAAGTGACCCAATTAGAAGCAGCAATAGATCAAAACTTAAAGATTTTAGAAACCTCCATCACAGCTTTGCAGGAATCTTTAACCTCTCTCTCTGAAGTTGTTTTACAGAACAGTCAAGGGTTGGACCTCCTTTTCATGACAGAGGGGGGCCTTTGTGCTTCATTGAGGAAAGAATGTTGTTTTTATGTCGACAATACTGGAGTTGTAAAAAAATCTATGAGTAAATTAAAAAGATGCCTTGAAGAGCAACAACGAGAGAGAGAGAGGCACAGAAAGGGTAGTTTGAGTCTTTTTTTACACAGTCCCCCTGGTTAATTACGTTTTTATCAACCCTGGCCGGTCCAATAATAATCCTCATATTATTACTAACTATAAAACCCTGTTTCCTCAATCATGTAATTTCTTTTCTCCAAGCTCAAATTGGACAAATTAAAATTATGGTAATACCCCACTAGCAGACATAGAATGTGACACCCCACAAAGATCACTTTTATGATTAAAAGTAGCCAGAAAAAGAAGTGGGGAATGAAAGGTTAATAAAATATGTACTTGTCACTTCCTGTTTTTCTGTACACTTAACGAAACACTGTTGAAATCTTGAGAACTCTTTGCTAATCTTGTTGCCAGAATGTGCTGTCCCCAATTGCCAAACTGCAGAATCTACTCCCTCACCCGGTTGAATAGAAACCTGAACTGTACTTGGATCATTGAATGTAGAAGAGAACATCCATTCAAAAAGTTATAGTCAGTTGGATTAGAAAGATAGTCGGTAATTTTAGGAAGAAAAGTGAGTATAGGATTTGGAACAAAAGTTCTTTAGCAATAGGGTTTTGGTTAGAGAGTCAATGTAAACGTCAACACAAGTGAAGAGTCAGTCACAATGATGCACAGGGCAAAATATGTAGGAAAGCAGATATCAATAGAGACATTAGGAAATCAGGAAAAGAATAAAGTGAGTGATGGGATTAGATATTTTCAACAGGGTTGAGGATGAATATATGAGCTTAGGATAAAACAAATATGAAGTCAACAATAGGATTGACATTTGATAGCATTAGCGTAGCCCAAGACAGTTTCCAAAATAAGCTCTGTTGCCCCTCATTTGCCTAAATTCCCAGTGGCCTGTACACCCTTCCTGTGTACCAGGAGTGATCAAATAGGCCTGCCCTTAATACTGCTCTGCTTCTCCAATTTGAGTCCTAATGAGTGTCGGGTACAGATTCTTTATGTGAATTGGAAAGATGAGAAAACTCAAGCACCTATTGGATAGCCTCTGAATAGATTTGAAGAACTCATTTGACCCAAAAGATCCCTATTCTCACTTGATGGAATTCAGGAACCTTACAGAGGAAGGCAAAATACTTCATCAATAATGACTGCTCTTTATGCCATTTTGGATTTTATGCACCCATGGGATCTTTCTTTAGATCCATCAGGTACTGAGAATCTAAGTCAAAGAATCACACTGGGCCAAGAGGCTGATTCACACACATCTCTTTCCAAATCAATTAAGGAAAGAGCCAAAGGTAAAGCATATTCATTTCCATTTGAAAAATCTTTCCTTCAGGATTCACAAAGGGTTGGCCTGAGACAAAGACCTTCCTGACTCTCAGGGCAACAGAACAATAGGTAAGCAAATGGCCCAAAGCAGGGATTCTCCACTGAGACTTTACTGGTCACACTGATATCTGAGTTTTCTGAGATGCTCGCCATTCCATTCAGCTATCCAGTATATGGCCATGTCACAGAGCTTGGAGGTAGTACATATCTTGGACACAAAACCATGAGCCTATTCTGGAGATTGGCCATAATTCAGGAAGAAAACAGCAACTTAGGAAGGTAGCAGGTATCGCCCATCAATAAGGCAAGCCGCATTCAATTCATAAATTGTGCTGGATGAATGCTGGGAAGCTTTCTATGAGACAGGACACATCCATTGATGCATTCTCTTTTCTAATGTCTACAAGCACGGACACAGTGGGATACACAGACATAGAAACACTTGCATTGTCAAACGACTTACTAGAAACTGTTCACTCCAAACCAAACAAACCGCCTTTTCTAACTATTCTCAGAACATGAGACAAAACCACAAACCCACACCCGCAATGGCACCTCCTTCCCCCAAATAGGTCTGTGACTCTCCGGAGTGTGCTCTGACTGATGGGCCATACTATGATGCTCCGAAATGGCCTGACCTGTCTCAGATCTGGTCTTCTTGGCCAACAATGTGAAGTTGTTAGAAGCCAGGAGTGAGCCACTATCTGCTTTCTCAGGAAGAGCCCCTCTTCCGAGCTTTCCTGGCATTTGGCCATCCTCACATCAGTAGGTATCAAGAAAGACTGACTCTGTCCTTTGTAAATCCAAAAAAGTGAGACCACTGGGACTAGAACTGAGACTGGCTCTGGGTGCCTGGCTTTCTGTATCCCAAGTTCAGAGAGTTCCATCACCATGGAAGTGAGATGAGATCACGTCCTTCAGGAACTGAATGAGATCACTGCCTTGGCAACCACTTTGTCATAACAATTGCTTCCAACGGTCCCATGAGATGAGGGCTGCCCCTACTTCCTGTGACACTTTCACAAGTTAGAATGGTATATCACCCGTAGGCAAAAGGGAACAGATCTCCACACAGGCCGGGTTTGGTCCATCTTCTCTACATTAAGAAGAGATAGGCTCATTCTGACTCAACCCTTAATCCTGACCAGGTTGTTTGCCATGGAAGATGATTTTTGCTCTCTCAGGTCTTACATAGCTGCCTACATCTTCTCCAGAGATCATTTCTGCATGGAGCTTTGAGGTTCTCAACAGATGGAAGATCCACTGCATTCCTGTATTGTAAGACCAACACTGTCCCTGCTCTTCTGTAAACATAGATGTGAATTGGAGTCATGAGAAAACCCACGAACCTATGGGATAGCCTCTGCAGAACTTTAAAGAATTCACTTGACCCAAATGATCCCTATTCTCACTTAATGGAGGTCAGGAACCTTACAGAGGAAGGCGAGAGACTCTATCCACCATGACAGTTCTTTTGTCCATTTTGGTTTTGGATGCACACATGGGATTTTTCTTTAGACCCATCATGTGCTGTGAATCTAAGCCACAGCCTCACATAGGGCCAAGAGGCTGATTCAGACACATCCATTTCCAAAGCAATTAACCGAAGAGGCACAGGTAATGACCATTCAATTCCATTTGAAAACTATTTTCTTCAGGCTTCACAAAGTGTGGCCTGAGGCAAAGACCTTCCTGACATTCAGGGCAACAGAATAGGTAAGCAAAAGGCCCAAAGCAGGGTTTCTCCACTGAGACTTTCTTGGGCATACTAATATCTGAGTTTTCTGAGATACTCACAATTCCCATCAGCTATCCAGTACATGGCCATGTCACAGAGATTGAGGTGGTACATATCTTGGACACAAAATCATGAGCGTATTCTGGAGAGTGTCCAGAATTCAGGAAGAAAACAGGAATTTAGAAAGATACCAGGAGTTGCCCATCCATACGGCAAGCTGCAGTCCATTCATAAATTGCTCAGGATGAATGCTGTGAAGCTTTCTCGTAGACAGGACACATCCATTGATGCATTCTCTTTTCTACTGTCTACAATCACGGACACAGTATGATATATAGACACAGAAACACTCACGTTGTCAAAGGACTTACTAGAAACAGTCCACTCCAAAACAAACAAACCAGCTTTCCTAACTATTCTCAGAACATGAGACAAAACCACAAACTCACACTCACACCCAAAAAGGCACCTCTTTCCCCCAAGTAGGTCTGTGTCTATCCGGAGTGTCCTCTGACTTGTGGGCCATACTATGTTCCCCAAAAGTGGCGTGTCCTGTCTCCGATCTGGTCTCTTTAGCAAACTCTGTGAAGTTGTCAGGAGCCCGTGGTGAGAAACTACCTGCTTTCTCTGGAAAGGCCAGTCTTCATAGTTTCCAGGTATTTGGCTGTCCTCACATCAGTAGGTACCAAGAAAGAGTGACTCTGTCTTGTTAAATCCAAACAAGTGAGCCCACTGGGACATGGAGTGGGTTTGACTCTGTGTGCCTGTTTTCCTGGATCCCAAGATCACAGACTTTCATCACCAATAATGTAAGGTGAGGTCACTTCCTTCAAGAACTGAATGAAGTCACTGCCTTGGAAATCACTTTGTTTTAACAGTTTCTTCCAAGGTTCCCAAAAGATGGAGTCTGCCTCTACTTGCTGTGACTCCTTCATAAGTTAGGATGGTATATCAACCATAGGCACCGGGGAACAGCTCTCCACACAGCCATGGATTGGTCCATCTTCTCTACATTAGGAAGAGAGAGGCTAATTCAGACACATCCCTTCAACCTGACCAGGTTGTTTGCCATGGAAGATGACTTTTGCTCTCTCAGATCCTTCATACCTGCCTACACCGACTCAAGGGATTATTTCTGCAGGGACTTTTGAGGTTCTCAGCTGGTGGATGATACCCTACCTTCCTGGATTTTAAGACCAACTCTGTCCCTGCTCTTCTGTAAAGTGAGATTGAGGGAACAGTGTATGGTTAGTGTTAATAGCATGTTCGATTTGGGTTAGGAGTCATTCTGCTGGATGAATTATGGTATTGGGAATCTGTGATATTTATAAGAATATAAATGTGAAATATATGTATGAGATCAGAGATCTGGGAAAGATTTGAAGCCCAGAAAGGCATTGGGCCCTTGATTGGTATACTTAGATTGAATTATGTTCTGCACCGAGGTCTCAGATAAATCGATATACAATGGCATAGGACCCTATACCTCGGATGATTGAAAGTAGAAGAGAACATCCAGTCAAAAAGGGATAGTCTGTAGGATTAGGAAGATAGTCAGTAGGTTTAGGAAGAAGAGTGAGTCTCGGAGTTGGACCAAAAGTTCTTTAGCAATTGGTTTTCAGTTAGAGGGTGAATGTAAATGTCAGCACATGTGAAGAGACAGTCACAATGATGAACTGGGAAAAATATGTAGGAAAGCAGATATCAATAGGGGCATTAGGAAATCAGGAAAAGTATAAAGTGAGTGATAGGATTAGATATTTTCAACAGGCTTGAGGTTAAATATATAATCTTAGGAAGAAACAAATATGTAGTAACCAATAGGATTGACATTTGAGAGCAGTAGGCACCCTGGACATAGATGCTTTTAGTAATCCATGGTCACTTTCTATTTAGGCTTTGGTACAATCATATGTGTGAGCTTTGCATTTTGTGTCCAGAATACTACTGTGGTAAAATGTATATGTAGATCAGGTGACATAAGTATTTCTTCCACCATAAAGGGGAGTAATATTCTGGAAACTTATAAATTAGTACTGGGGATACAAATAGGTGTACCTTGTGTTGATGATTATTGAGATGATGCAGGAATAGACCATATTGTGAATAAAGTATGTAACTGGATCCAACATTAAATAATGGATTGAGTTTGCATCTGAAAATATATTGGAAATCTTATATTGATATATATACCATCATTCCAACGAGTTATATATGCAATGGTATTATTAGGGTTACGGTTTATCGTGAAGAGTGAGTTTTGCTTCAAAAATGATTATGGAATCGAAAATAATGTGTTTAGAAAGAAGTCTAGTGAAAAGACCAGTAAAGAAACATGGAGGAATACATGTGTTCTGAAGTAGTAAGTAATTGAAAGTGAACAAAATGCCAAAAAAATTTGTGAAGTTGTGGATGAAAAAATACATCCTATGATGTCCATAAACTGAAGAAATAGTAATGTACCAGTGTTGAGTAAAAATGAACTTCAAATTACACATCATGTCCCATAGCAATCTACTTGCATTGATGTTAAACTGGGTCAGTTACTGTAGAAATATTAGGATTTTTAAGCACCATCCACTGAACTTAGTTTTCAGTAGTTGGAAACCAAAATATATTTCAGGTGTATGAATATTACTGAGAATAATCTTGTGAAAATTTGAATTTAAATGAACATAAATGAATATGAATGAATTTAGGGAGTGTATAATAAGACACATATTTTTCATATTTTTTTAAAATCCGTAGAATATACACACACACACACGCCCACACACACACACACACATGCACACACACACACACATTAATATTTAGCAATATATATGCCAATCGATATTCATCATGAAATATAATTCATTCACAAATCCAAAAATATTCATTTTACTGAACATGGATTTATGTATAGTGTTTTTCACTAGGAAGCTCACCCATAGGTGGAATTTTCAGTTCCATCATTATTTAGGGAGAGTCATCTCTTCTCACAATTTTTATATTCCAAAGTCAGTGATCTTACAAGAATGTACGTGTGATACCAGGTAGGATATTGTATATGCATAAAAAAATTACATGTGCTGAATAGGATACAGAGAAAGGGAGACAGGAATTTACATATGTGATAACTTTAAAAAATCATGGAGAAATATTAAAATGAAAAGTTTACTAAATTTAAAACACATACTCTTGATAAAGAGGAAGACAAATACAAATATACACCATGCTTCCTATAAAAGGACTGTACTTCTATTCAGTTAGGTTTTTTTTTTCTCCATGATATTAGGATTAGTAGTCAGAGTCTAGTAGGGTATGGGTTAGTGTCAGGGATTCAGTATTTCAAATGGAAAATAGGAAAATGGATCTAATGTGTATGCAAACATGTGATACACAAAAATCTTCCCTCTCTTATCCAGAACAATACCTTGACATAACCATCGCTAAAAGTAAGACACAATTAGAGGAGAGGAGTTAGAAAACCTGTGAATACATATGTGGAATGAAAAATGCTCAGGAGTTCACAACACTGGAGGTGGTAAAACAGTTTACAAAAGTATGGGAGAGGGTAAACACTCCAGAAACATGGAGCTGTGCTGACCTAAAGACTTATTGAGAAACTTCCTCTGAGGTTAGGCACAAGAAATATATGTATGGCAATATGTAAATCAATGGTTCTGCAACTGATGTGATTCTGCAATCTGTATATGGAGTAAAAATGGGAGCTCATATCCCACTTGAATCAAAGTGTGAAATTTGATATATCAAGAAGTATGTACTGTTTTGAACAACCTACAATAAAAATTAATTAAAAAAAGAAAAAGAAATATATGTAATTGTCAGGAGATTTAGCTTCGTTTGTAGTGACACCAAAAATCTGGGTCTGCATCTATGTGACCTGGAGGACATGGTTCTTTATTTTGTAATGAACATGAGGCAGCAGGTCTGAAATCTCCCTTTGTAGGTAAACTGTTGCTACTGGGAGCTAAGTGTCTTCCCGTGTGGTCTGTGAAGCCATTTGGTCATCCTCCACTTTTCAGGGTGTTTCTTACTGCTGCACTGGGAATTTGGTATTTGCTTCATGAAATACAATATGTTAAACTGGGACACAATGCTGGAGGGAGTTCTGTCATGTGTGGTTGGTCAGGGTCGGCAAGAGAATGTACGAACCAGGCTTCTATCCCACATAGCTTTCCCCTTGACTATAGCAACCTGATTCTGAACATTGCCCTGAAACCTCTACATATAACAAGATGCCTTTACATATAAAGGTCTGCTGCCTGCACCATGTCAGTCGCAAGATTTGGAAGCCAATGGAAGATCCAGGTGGTCCTACCAAAAATATTTATTTACACACCTATAGTCCACTGCTCTACGCCCACTACCCAGCAGGCTCCAACTTACTGGCATCTCTGTTCTACACCATTTTCACGAAACTCAGTCAATCAAGGCACTGTTTGTTATACTCATGATCAGCAACAGGATATCTAAAGGTTATCCAGTGCCACCTGGTCATGGGGATTTCAAAAATTTCATGGTATTAATCTAGTCATTTTTCAAGGATGAAGTTGGAGGCACTGTGGGTTTCATTTAATTCAGGAACCATTAAATGGTGAGGAAGCTCATTTCAATGAAAGCTCTGGAGAACACTCACAGGCAAGCCTTCCCAAAGAGTGGCCAAAAGGACACATGAATCCAGGCCCATTGAGGTATACAATGTGAGGTCCATGTGTGTTTGGACTCTCAATTATGGCTACCAAGTCTTTAAGAATTAAAACATGTGATATCCTGCCTCAGAATCCCTGAGCTCTGTGGAAAGCCATCCTGGGCCTAGATCTCAGTTTCCAAAAGCGATTCTCATGCTTGGTCTCCTAAAATCCCAACACTATTCATGGCAATACTTCTCTGAGGTCAGTTCCAGAACTCAGTCTCTAAGGGGAATCACACCAGAGTTCAAGCCCTGGTGGACCCAGTCATCTCTTCCAACTACCACACAAATTACCACAATTAAAACAAGAACCCTCCCATATGGCCCTCATCTTCTTTCATATAGACACTCATCATAATCTGGCTGGAGGTTTCCATGAGGGGTGCAGACCAAGACAGTGTCCCAAATAAGCTCCTTTGCCCCTCATTTGCCTAAAGTCAAGGTGGCCTGGACACCCATCCGGTGAACCAAAAGTGATCAAATAGGCCTGCCGTTAATACCGCTCCAATTTGAGGACTACTGTCTGTGGGGTTTAGATTCTTTATGTGAATTTTAGTCATGAGAAAACCCAAGCACAATGGGCTAGCCTCTGCAGGTTTTGTAGAACTCTTTTGACCCAAAGGATCCCATTCTCACTTGATGGAAGTCAGGAACCTTACAGAGGAAGTCGAGAGACTTCCTTCCAATAATTGCTCTTTTGGCGAATTTTCTTTTGGATGCACACATGGTAACTTTCTTTAGATCCATCAGGTGCTGAGAATCTAAGCCACAGCCACACACAGGGCCAAGGGCATGATTCAGACACATCCCTTTCCAAAGCAATTAAGGAAAGTGCCACAGGTATGCCCATTCATTTCCATTTGAAAACTGTTTTCTTCAGGCTTCACAAAGGGGTGGCCTGAGGCAAAAACCTTCCTGACATTCAGGGCAACAGAACAATAGGTAAGCAAAAGGCCGAAAGCAGGGTTTCTCCTCTGAGACTTTTCTGGTCACACTGATATCTGAGTTTTCTGAGATGCTCGCCATCCCCTACAGCTATCCAGTACATGGCCATGTCACAGAGCTTGGAGGTGGTACATATCTTGGGCACAAAACCATGGGCCTATTCTTGAGATTGGCCGGAATTCAGGACGAAAATAGAAACTTAGGAAGGTAGCAGGTGTTGCTCATCGATAAGGCAAGCTACAGTCCATTCATAAACGGGGCAATATGAATGCTGAGAAGATTTCTACTAGACACGACACATCCATTGATGGATTCTCTTTTCTAATGTCTACAACCACGGAAACAGTGGAATACACAGACATAGAAACACTCGCCCTGTGAAAAGACTTACTAGAAACAGTCCACTTCAAATGAAACAAACCGACTGTCCTACCTATTCTCAGAAAATGAGACAAAACCACAAACCCACAACCACACCCACAAAGGCACCTCCTTCCCCTAAGTAGGTCTGTGACTATCCAGAGTGTCCTCTGACTTGTGGGCCATAATATGTTCCCCCAAAATGGCCTTTCCTGTCTCAGATCTTGTCTCCTTGGCCAACTCTGTGAACTTCTTAGGAGCCAACGGTGAGCTACTACCTGCTTTCTCATGAAAAGCCCTGCATCCGAGCTTTCCTGGCATTTGGCCTTCCACACATCTGTAGGTACCAAAAAATACTGACCCTGTACTTGGTAAATCCAAACAAGTGAGACCACTGGGACTGGGACTGGGACTGGCTCTGTGTGCCTGGCTTCCTGGATCCCACGTTCAGAGAGTTCCATCACCAAGAAAGTGAGGTGAGGTCACTTCCTTCCTGAACTGAATGAGGGCACTGTCTTGGCAGCCACTTTGTCCTAACTGTTGCTTCCAAGGGTCCCAAGAAATTGAGGCCGCCCCTACTTCCTGTGACATTTTCACAAGTTAGAATGGTATATCAACCAAAGGCACCCAGGAATAGATCTCCACACAGGCCTGGTTTGGTCCATGATCTCTACATTAAAAAAAAATCTGATTCAGACACAACCTTTTATCCTGACCGGGTTATTTGCCATGGAAGATGACTTTTGGTCTCTCAGGTCCTTTATTGCTTCCTACATCTTCTCCAGGGATCATTTCTGCATGGACCTTTGAGGTTCTCAGCAGGTGGAAGTTTTTCTACATTTCTGTATTGTAATATCAACTCCTTCCCTGCTCTTCTGTAAAGTTAGATTGAGGGAACAGTGTCCGGTTATGGTTAAAAACATGCTCGATTTGGGTTAGAAATCATTTTCCTGGATGAATGATCGTATTGGGAACTTGCTATGTGTAGAAGAATATATAGGTGAAATATATGTATGAAAAAAGAAATTTAAGTCTGATTTGAAGCCCAGAAGGGCATTGGGCCCTTGATAGGGATACGTGGTGTTGAATTACGTTCTGCAGAGTTGTCTCAGATAAATCGATATACAATGGCATAGCACCTTGTACGTTGCATGAATTAATGTAGAAGGAACATCAAGTCAAAAAGGCATAGTCGGTAGTGAAAGGTTAATAAAATTAATAAAATAGGTACTTGTCACTTCCTGTTTTTCTGTATGCTTAACAAAACACTGTTGAAATTTTGAGAAATGTTTGCTAATCTTGTTCTAGAATGTACTGTTCCCAACAGCCGAACTGCAGAATGTACTCCCTCACTCGGTGTCATGCAAACCGCCCACTCGCCCTTACCCATCACTGAACTTCCCTCTCTTCCCTCTCCAAGGAAAGTATATAAGCTCTGCTTAAGCTGTTCTCAGAGGTCTCTGCTCTATTTAATTTAGCTCTGAGCTCCAGCATGCTGGACCACAAATAAACCCTTTGCTGTTGCATGAGACAGTCTCTTGGTAGTATCTTCCTCTGACACTCGCCTGACCTTTACATATTGAGGTTCCACTGAGTTCCAGCAGTGGCGGATGAGAGACCCCAACGGGCTCCTCTCGGAGCAAGTAAGGCGCCTCTTTCTGGTTTCAGGTTTCTTGTTAGGGCTTGGCAAAATTGCTGGCGATGAAGAGCCTGGGCTCCCTCCGACGGTGGCTGAGAGACATGTCACAGAGACAAAGGGCACTTCTCTGGAGGACCCCGCAGAGAACTCGGGAAATCAAGGAACAATAGTCTTCTCGACTCAGTGATATTTTCTTTTAGATTCGTTATTGCCATACCATTGGGTTTTGCCGGCTACTCATTCCTGGTCTCAGTGTTGGACGTTCATTGCCTGTCTTTATGGTCTTGTCTTATCTGTGTCGTGTGTCCTTGCTTTTACTGTTTGTGGAACTTTCATTATGGAACAGAGCAAGTCAATGCCTCTGTCCCTGACCCTTGATCACTGGACCAAAGTCCGCTTAAGGGCTCAGAATCTTTCTTTTTTTAGTAAAACGCTGGACCTGGCAGAATCTCTGTGCCTCAGAATGGCCCATCTTTGGAGTCGTATGGCCCCTAGACGGATCTTTCTACTTCCTACTAATTTAAAAAGTCAGAGGTATTGTCTTTCAGCCAGCGCCACATAGCCATCCGGATCAACAGCCATATATCTTAACTTGGCAGGACCTCTGCAAATCTCCTCCTCCATGGGTGAAGCCTTTCCTTGCCCCTACCTCTGCTCCTACTCCTTCCCCCATGATCTCTCAAACCCTCTCAACCTCCTCCTCCTCCACCCTCTGTTCTCCCTGAGTCACAGATTTGACTCTACTGGACTCTTCTCCCCCTCCTTATCCCCTGCCCTCGTCCCCTAACACACAACACACTCTAAGTGATTCCGCTGCTGCTGACTAAGCCTCTCTACCATTGGAGGAAGCTAAGCCGGTAATAGGATCTGACAATGGACCGATGTTCATGACCCAGGTAAGTCAGGGGTTAGCCAGGAACCTGGGGATTAATTGGAAGTTAAATTGTGCTTATAGGCCACAGAGTTCAAGACAAGTAGAAAGAATGAATAGAACCATTAAAGAGACCTTAACGAAATTAAGCTTAGAGACCAGCATAGGATTGGACTATGCTCCTGCCTTATGCAATGTTTCATGCAAGAAAAAATCCCTTTGTTTCTTTGAGTAACCTTACCACATGTGAAATTCTTTATGGTGGCCCTCCTCCAGTAGGGGACCTAAGCCCAACTGTAAGACCTAAAGATCCTTTCCACACCCCCTTGCTTGACAGACTTAAAGATCTTGAAAGAACTCAGTAATACCTGTGAAAACAGCTGGCCACTGCCTACCCAACTGGGAACCAGGGGATTCCACATCCATATCAAGTAAGAGATTTCATCTATGTAAGATGATATCAGGTGTCATCCCTGGTACCCCGCTGAAAAGGACCATACCAGGTGCTATTATAACACCTACAGTGGTAAACTTAAACAGAATCACTTCCTGGATCCATACCTCTCATCTCAAGCCTTCTGCCTATACAGAATCTTTCTGGAAACTGAAAAAGACTGGTAACAGTTTCAAATTGTGTATTGGCAATGTGAATAAGGTTATATACTCTCCCCTTGGCTACAAGTAGTCCTAACCCTCATCAGCCCATTAAGCAGTGATGGCTGATCACAAATCCTACTGGAAAAGAAGTATGGTCTATCTCGCATACAGCCCCCTTAGGGACCTGGTGGCCATCTCTCCACCCAGACATTTGTTAGCTGGCTATAGGTATTTCCTATTGTGATATCCCTGATGAAGAGGATCCCACTAAAATACCATTAAATCCCTTCTGTACCATAGATAATGGAAACAAACATTATGGATGTAGGGACACGCGAGCCAGATGCAGATTGGCTAGTCTAGATTACTAAGTTTGCCTGGCAGACTATCAAAGCCACAAAGAGTAATGGCTGTGTGGGGGAAAAGCCGACTTTTTCTGTATGTCATGGAAATGTGTGCATACAGGGGCTGCCTGATGAAACCCCAATTCTTCATCAAATTCAGTACACAGCATTGGCCACATTACCAATTAGACAACCAAAAACTATGGCACCCAGATGGGTCTCTAGATCCTCAAATTTTGCGTGACCTTTTTAACTTCTGCAAGTGCTCAAAAGAGTGAAAGGAAATTCCCCTATGTGGAAGCCTTTTCCCTCCCTCACTCACATCCTGAACTATGCTTCTCCAATAGATCATTATCCTCAGCCTTCTGCTCCAGACCCTCTGATGTCACTCCCATCTCAGCAACTTGATTTCTCCCCTCCAATAACTAGATCAGAAACCCAAAGCTCCACCAGTTCTCAGACCATCGGCCCCTTGCTGAGGTAGCAGGTACATAGGTACCGCTCCACCGACTCATTCCTCTCATCTCCTGTCAGTGCCCTCACCGGGTCCCACCAGGTCCTCTTACCAGCTAACCCAATGCTCAAACGAGCTGAGGAGAGCCCTGAGACCCTTATCCAAGATGTAATATAATTGGCCTTTAAAGTTGCTTTGTCATCACTGAAAACAGGTTACTAAAATTTAAAGTCCCTCACAGGATTTTGGGATCCTCACTCCCGTCTTTCACTCTGCTCTACCTGATCTACTGCTCAAGTTTGCTGCTAGGAAATTCCCAATACCCTTTCGCATTATTCTTTTACATTTCTCTTCTCCCTCATTCTCAGATCCTCGGAGGTGCTCTCAGCCCCACCTTCCCCGTCTTTTCCCCTCTGTACCAGGCCCACAGAAAAGTCTTAAATGACCTTCTTCAGAAGTCTTCACCATGGCTGAGTTTTGAACTTTCAGCAAAACAGTCCCAATAAAGACTTTAATGTAGATAAACTTTCTCTTTCGTATTGCCCTGTTCTACTTGGCCACTGGCTAAAAATCTCAGTACTTCTAAGCTAGACAACCCCTAACTAGTTTTTCACAAAATATGTGAACAAGTCCTCTGGCCTTCAGCTGGGGCTTCACAGAGATGGCTACATTTCTAAGATAAAGAAATTACCAACCGGGCTCCATGGTAACAGCTGGCAGGGGGAAAATAAGAAATGGAAGAAAAAGCTCTCCTCCTCCCAGGTGTCCTTGAAAAGTTAACTTGCCCAGAACAGAAGGAAAAACAGAAACAAATACTGCTTTTTTAAACTTCTGAAGACTGTGAACTTCTGAGCCCCATCCCTTATATGTTGGGTACAAAATTCTGAAACTACCTAAACTTGAGTTTCAGGGGATTAATTGATTACAATAGAAGCAATGCCCTCTGAATCCGGTTGCAACCAAATAGGACTGTTTCCCTCTCTTGAGTGCTATCTTAGGTGCCTTGCTTTGTCAGTACCTACAACAGCATAATTCTATATACTTAAACATCGTTTATGTTTTCATGAAATGATCAAGATATGTGATAAATTGTGTAATGGTGCAGATGTTTCCCAGAGTGCTCTATCATGACGCAGGTTCATTTGAAGATCAAATAGGGGGGGCATACAACCGGTTCCACTGGGAACATATATCCCTCACTTTAGCCATCCTATTAGGAATAGGAGTTGCTGCACGGGTGGGCAGAGGAACCAGTGGCATTGTCCATGGGACACAAAAGATGACCCAATTAGAAGCAGCAATAGAGCAAAAGTAAGATATTAGAAACCTCCTTCAGGGCTTTGCATGAAACTTTAACCTCTCTCTCTGAAGTTGTTTTACAGAACAGTTGAGGGTTGGACCTCCTCTTCATTAGAGAAGGGGGCCTTTGTGCTGCATTGAGGGAAGAATGTTGTTTTTATGCTGACTATACTGGAGTCATAATAAAATCTATGAGTAAATTTAAAAGACACCTTGAAGAGCATCAACAAGTGAGAGAGGGCCCAAAAGGGTGGCTTGAGTCTTGGTTCACACAGTCCCCCCGGTTAACTACGTTTTTATCAACCCTGGCCGGTCCAATAATAATCCTCATATTATTGCTAACTATAAAACCCTGTTTGCTCAACCGTGTAATGTCTTTTCTCCAGGCTCAAATTGGAGGAGTTAAACTTATGGTAATACCCCACTAGCAGACATTGAATGTGACACCCTCCAATGATCATTTTTATGATTAAAATTAGCCAGAAGAAGAAGTGGGGAATGAAATATTAATAAAATAGGTACTTGTCACATCTTGTTTTTCTGTATGCTTAACAGAACACTGTTGAAATCTTGAGAAATGTTTGCAAAACTTGTTCCCAGAATGTTCTATCCCCAACTGCCAAATTGCAGAATGTACTCCCTCTCCCAGTTGCATGCAAACCGCCCACTCGCCCTGACACATCAATACAATTCCCTCCCTTCTCTCTCCAGGGAAAGTATATAAGCTCTACTTCAGCTATTCTCAGGGCTATCTGCACTATTCAGGTGAGCTCTGAACCCCAGCATTCTGGACACCCAATAAACCCTTTGATGTTGCATGAGATAGCCTGTTGGTAGTCTCCTCCGCTGAAGCTCGCACCACGTTTACTTGGATGATTGAATGTAGAAGAGAACATCCAGTCAAAAAGGAATAGTCTGTAGCATTAGGAAGATAGTCAGTAAGTTTAGGAAGAAGGGTGAGTATAAGATTTGGAACAAAAGTTTCTTAGCAATAGGATTTCGATTAGAGAGTGAATGTAAATGTCAGCACAAGTGAAGAGTCAGTCACAATGATGAAGTGGGGAAAATATGTAGGAAAGCATATATCAATAGAGACATTACAAAATCAGGCAGAGTATAAAGTGTGTGATAGGATTAGACATTTTGAACAGGGTTGAGTTTAAATATATAATCTTAGGAAGAAACAAATATGTAGTCACAAATAGGATTGACATTTGAGAGCATTGGGCAAATTTCAGGTGGATGAATATTTTGAGAATAATCTTGTGAATAGTTGATTATAAATCCACATACATGAACATGAATGAATTTAGGGAGTGAATATAAGACACATATATTTCATATTTTGAAAAATCTGGAGAGTGTATATATATATATATATATATGTATATATATATATATATATATACATATATATACATATACATAAAACACACACACAGACAAAAAAGTAGCAATATATATGTCAATCAAAATTCATTATAAAATATATACCATCCACAGATCTAAAAATATTCATTTTACTGAACATGGATTTATGTATAATGCTGTTCAACTAGCAAGCTCACCCATAGGTTGAATATTCAGTTCCAACAGGGTTTAGTAGGAGTGATCTCTTCTAACAATTTGTATCTGCCAAGTCAGCCACCTCACAAGAATGTACGTGTGGTACCAGATAGGAATCTATATGTGCATATAAGAATACAGAGAAAGGGAGACAGGAATTCACATATTTGTTAACCTTAAAAATACTAGGACAACTATTTCAACAAACAATTGACTAGATTTATAACTCCAACTCTGTATCATGCAAAAGGCAAATCCATCTATACACCATGCCTACTCTGTACTGCTTGTATTTCTATTCTTTATGGGTTATTTTTCTCCATCATATTAGGATTAGTAGTCAGAGTCTTTTAGGGTATGGGTTAGAGTCAGGAATTCAGTCTTTTGAATTGAAAATAGGACACTGAATCCAATGTGTATGCAAATATATGCTACGGAAAAATCTTCCCACTCTCCTCCAGAACAATGCCTTGACATTACCTGCGCCCCAAGTAAGACACAATTAGAGGAGAAGAGTTAGAAAATCTGTGAATACATATCTAGAATGGAAAATGCTCCAGATTTCACATCTTTGGAGGTGGTAGAGGAGTTTCCAAAAGTAAGAGACAGGGTAAACACTCCACAAACATGGAGCTCTGCTGGCCAAAAGACTTTTTGAGAATCTGCCTCTGAGGTTGGGCACTTGAAATATATGTTGTTGTCAGGAGCTTTAGCTTTATTTGTAGTGAAACCATCAAAGCTGGATCTGCATCTATGTGACCTGGAGGAAATGGTTACTTATTTTAAAATAAAAATGAGGCAGCAGTGATGAATTCTCTTTTTGTAGGTAAACTTTGGCCACTGAGGGCTAAGGGTCTTCCCGTGTGGACTGTGAAACCAATGGTCATCCTCAAATTTTCGTGGTGTTTCTTGCTGCTGCACTGGGAGTTTGGTATTTGCTTCATGAAATACGAGTTCAAATGGGACACAGTGCTGAAGGGAGTTCTGTCAGGTGTGGTTGGCAGGGTCTCCAGGAGAATGCACCAACCAGGGTTCTATCTCAAGTAGCTTGCCCCCTTGACAATAGCAACATGATACTGAACATTGCCCTGAAACCTCTCCATATAAAAATATGCCTTTACATATATGGGTGTGATGGTTGCACCATGTCAGTCACAGCCATTTGGAAGCCAATGGAAGATCCACATGGCCCCACCACAGATGTTTTATCACACATTTGCATAACACAGCTCTAGGCCCACTACTTACCAGGCCCCAACTTACTGGCATCTCTGTTCTACAACATTTTCATGAAACCAAGTCAATCAAGGCCCTGTCTGTTATACTCATGATCATCAACAGGACATCAAAGGTCCTCCAGTGCCAGCTGGTCATCGGAATTTCTAAAATTTCATGGTAATTATCTAGCATTTTTTCACAGATGCATTTGGAGGCAATGTTGGTTTCAATTCATTCAGGAACCATTAAATGGTGAGGAAGCTAATTTCAGGGAAATCTCTGGAGCACTCTCACAGGCAAGTCTACCCAAAGAGTGGCCAAAAAGTCACATGAAGCCAGGCCCATGGAGGTCTACAAAGCGAGGTCCAAGTGTGTTTTGAATCTCAATTATGCCTGCCAAGTCTTTCAGAATAAAATCATGTAATATCCTGGCTGTGATTCCCAGTGTTCTGTGGAAAGCCACTCTGGGCCTTGATCCCAGGTTCCAATGGCAACTCTCATTCCTGGCCTCCTAAAATCCCAACACAATTCATGTCAATACTTCTCTGAGGTCAGTTCCAGAACTCAGTCTCTAAGGGGAATCACAGCAGAATTCAAGCCCAGGTTTACCCAGTCATCTCTTCCAACTGCCACACAAATGACCACAATTATAACCAAAACACTCCTACATGGCCCTCATCTTCTACCATAAAGATACTCATCATAACATCTGGATGGAGGTTTTCATGAGAGGCACATCCCAAGACAGTGTCCAAAATAAGCTCCCTTGCCCCTCATTTGCCGAATGTCAGGGTGGCTTGGACACCCTTCCTGTGAACCAGGAGTGATCAAATAGGCCTGCCCTTAATACTGCTTCGCTTCTCCAATTTGAGGCTCTCTGACTGATTTGAAGAACTCATTTCACCCAAAGAATCCCTATTCTGACATGATGGATTTCAGAAACCTAACAAAGGAAGGCAATATAATTCATGCACATTGATTGAACGTTTTTCCATTTTGGTTTAGATGCACATATGGGATCTTTCTTTACATCCATCAGGTGCTGAGAATCTAAGTCACAGCATAAAACAGGGCAAAGGGCCTGAATCAGACACATCCTTTTCCAATGAAATTAAGCAAAGAGCCAGAGGTGATGCACATTCATTTCCATTTGAAAACTGTTTTCTTCAGGCTTAACAAAGGGGTTGCATGAGACAAAGACCTTCCTGATATTCAGGGCAACAGAACAATAGGACACTGTCATTGGCTGCGCCCCTCATGGAAACCTCCAGCCAGAGGTTAAGATGATTTACTATATGGAATAAGATGAGGGCCATGTGGGAGTGTTTTGGTTTTAATTTTGGTCATTTGTGTGGCATTGGAAAAAATGACTGGGTCCACGTGGGCTTGAACTCTGGTGTGATTCCCCTTAGAGACTGGGTTTTGGAACTGAACTCAGAGAAGCATTGCCATGAATTTTGTTGGGATTTTAAGAGGCCACGCATGAAAGTCGCTCTTGGAAACTGAGACCTAGGCCCCGGGTGGATTTCCACAGAGGCCTGGGAATCTCAGCAAGGATATCACATGATTTTATTCTTAAAGAAATGGCAGCCATAGTTGAGAGTCAAAACACACATGGACCTCACATTGTAGACCTCAATGGGCCTGGCCTAATGTGACCTTTTGTCCACTCTTTGGGAAGCCATGCCTGTGAGAGTTCTCCAGAGATTTCATTGAAATGAGCTTCCTCACCATTTAATGTTTGCTGAATGAACTGAAACCCACAGTGCCTCCAACTTCATGCTTGAAAAATGGCTAGATAAATACCATGAAATTTTTGAAATTCCTATGACCAGGTGGCACTGGAGAAACATTGGATGTCCTGTTGCTGATCATGAGTATACCAGACAGTGCCTTGATTTACTGAGTTTCATGAAAATGGTGTAGAACAGAGATGCCAGAAATTTGGAGCCTGCTGAGTAGTGGGTCTAGAGCAGTGGTGGGGAGGTGTTTGATAAAACATCCGTGGTAGGGCCATGTGGATCTACCATTGGATTCCAAATGGCTTGTAACTGACATGGTGCAGCCAGCAGACCCTTATATGTAAAGGAATCTTGTTACATGGAGAGTTTTCAGAGGAAAATTAAGAATCAGGTTGATATGGACAAGGGGGCAATGGGGCAAGCTGTGAGAGATAGGAGAATAGTTGGTGCATTCTCTTGCAGACCCTGACCCACCACACGTGACAGAACTCCCTCCAGCACTGTGTCCCGGTTAGCTCCTAGTATTTTGTGAAACAAATATCAAACTCACAGTGCAGCAGCAAAAACACCACAAAAAGTGGAAGAGGACCAAATGGCTTCACAGTCCACACGGGGAGACACTTAGTCCCCAATGGCCTCAGTTTACCTACAAAGAGAGGATTCAGCACTGCTTCATCTTGTTCATTGGAAAATAAGAAACCATGTCCTCCAGGTCACATAGATGCAGACCCAGCTTTGATGTTCTCACTACAGAGGAAGCCAAATCTCCTGAAAACAACATATATTTCAAGTGTGGAAGCTCAGAGGCAGTTTCTCTAAAAGTTTTAGGCCAGCAGAGCTCCATGTTTGTGGAGTGTTTACCCTGTCCCTTAGTTTTGGAAACTCCTCTACCACCTCCAAGGTTGTGAACTCCTGAGCATTTTAGATTCCAGATATGTATTCACTGATTTTGTAACTCTTCTCCTCTAATTGTGTCTTACTTGGGGTGAAGGTAATGTCAAGGCATTGTTCTGGATGAGAGCGGGAGGATATTTGTGCAGCATATATTTACATACACATTGGATTCATTTTCCAATTTTTCATTCGAAATACTGAATCCCTGACACTAACCCATACCTAGTAGACTCAGACTATTCATCCTAATATAATGGAGAAAATTAACCCAACACATTAGAAATACAAGTACTTCAGAGGAGACATGTTGTATAGTTGGACTTGACATTTGCATTATATAAGGTAGGAGTTATAAATCTAGTCAAATTTATTTGAAATATTCTCCATGTGTTTTAAACTTAACAAATATGTGAATTCTTGTTTCCTTTTTCTGTAGTCTCTTCACACACGTATATTTATATGCATATATAGAATCCTACCAGGTATCACACGTACATTTTTGTGAGGTGGCTGTCTTGGCAGATACAAATTGTGAGAAGAGTTCACTCCTCCTAAATGCTGTTGGAAATGAAAATTCAACTTATAGGAGAGCGTCCTAGTAGAACAACATTATACATTAACTCATGTTCAGTAACATAAATATTTTTGCATTTGTGGATGATACATATTTACTGATGAGTTTCGATTGGCATTTATATTGGTACTTTTTAATGTCTGTGAGTTGTGTGTGTGTGTGTGTGTGTGTGTGTGTGTGTATAGATATAGATATAGATATAGATATACTCTCCAAATTTTTCAAAATATGAAATATATGTGTCTAATATACACTCTCTAAATTCATTCATGTTCATGTATGTGGATTTATAATCCACTTTTCACAAGATGATAATCAGAAATATTCATCCACCTGAAATACATATTTGTTTCCTAGTACTGAAAACTAACTTCAGTGAATGGTGCATACAAATCCTAATTCTTCTACAGTAACTGACCCAGTCTAACATCAATGCAAGTAGACTCCTATGGGACATGATCTGTAATTTGTCATTCATTTGCATTCGACACTGGTACATTATTGTTTCTTCAGTTTTTGCACATCACAGGATATACATTTCATCCACAAGTTCACAAATTAATAAGCATTTGTTTCAACTTTCACCACTTCTTGCTTCAGAACACATGTATTGTCAGGGTTTCTTGACTGGTCTTTTCGTGAGACTTCTTTCCAAACACATTATTTTGAATTTCCATAATCATTTTGAAGCAAAACTCACACACTCTTCATGATAAACCAAAACACAAATACTTCCATTACATATATACCTGGTTGGAATGAATGATTGTATATCAATATACGATTTCCTTTAATTTTTCAGATATCAGTTCAATTCATTATTTAAAGTTCAAAAAAGTTATATTTTTTATTCACTGTATGGTCTATTCATGCTTTTTCTCTATGTTCCTAGAAACAGGGTACACCTCTTTGTACCCCCGATTCTCATTTTACATTTTCAATATATTGCTCCCAGAAATGGTGAAAGAAATACTCATGTCACCTCATTATCACAGTAATATTCTGGACAAAAAATGGAAAGGTCACACTTATGATTGTACCAAAGCCTAAATGGAAAGTGAACATGGATTACTAAAAACATCCATGTCCAGGTTGCCTAATGCTGTCAATTGTCAATCCTATTGGTGACTACATATTTGTTTTTTTTTTAATTTATATATTCAAACTCAACTCTGTTGAAAATGTCTAATTCTATCACTCACTTTATACTTTGCCTGATTTCGTAATGTTTCTATTGATATCTGCTTTTCTACATATTTTCCCCAGTTCAACATAGTGACTGACTCTTCACATGTGCTGACATTTACATTCACTCAACAACCGAAAATAAATTGCTAAAGAACTTTTGGTCCAAATTCTATACTCACTCTTCTTCCTAAACCTACAGACTATCTTCCTAATCCTACTGAATATCCCTTTTTGACTGGATGTTCTCTTCTAAATTCAATCATCCAATGTACAAGGTCCTATGCCATTGTATATCGAATTATCTGAGGCACCTTTGCAGAACATCATTCAAAGCTAAGTATCCCAATCAAGGGCAAAACCCTCCTGGGCTTCAAATCATACCTAGATTTCTGTTTTCCTACTTATATTTCACCTCTATATTCTTGTAAATATTGCAGGTTCCCAATACCATTATTCATCACACAGAATCACTCGTAACCCAAATCAAACCTGTTTTTAACCCCAAGTATACACTGTTCCCTCAATCATTTTACAGAAGAGCAGGGACAGAGTGGTTCTTACAATACAGGAAAGTTGGGGACCTTCCACCTGATGAGAACCTCAAATGTCCATGCACAAATGATACCTGGAGAAGTTGTAGGCAGGTATGAAGCACCTGAGAGAGCAAAAGTCATCTTCCATGGCAAACAACCTGGTCAGGATGAAGGGATGTGTCTGAATCTGCCTCTCTCTCTTCTTATTGTACAGAAGATGGACCGAACCAGGGATGAGTGGAGAGCTGTTCCCGGGTGCCAATGGTGATATACATTCTACCTTATGAAAGTGTCACAGGAGGTAGGGGCAACCTCCATCTTATGTAACCCTTGGAAGCAACTGTTAGGACAAAGTGGTTGCCAAGGCAGTGACCTCATTCAGTTCCAAAGAATGTGACATACCTCATTTCCTTGGTGATGGAACTCTCTGAACTTGGTATCCAAGAAGCCAGGCACCCAGAGGCAGTCCCAGTCCCAGTCCCAGTGGGCTCACTTGTTTGGATTTACCAAGGACAGAGTCAGTTTTCTTGGTACCTAATGATGTGAGGATGGCCAAATGCCAGGAGAGCTCTGAAGATGGACCGTTCCTGAGAAAACAGGTAGTGGCTAACCACTTTTTCCTGACATCTTCACAGAGTTGGTCAAGGAAACAAGATCTGAGAGAAGACAGGCCATTTCGGGGGAACATAGTAAGGCCCACCAGTCAGAGGACACTCCGGATAGTCACAGACGTACTTGGGGGAAGGAGGTGCCTTTGTGGGAGTGGGTGTGGGTTTGTTGTTTTGTCTCATGTTCTGAGAATAGATAGAAAAGGCGGTTTGTTTGGTTTGGAGTGGACAGTTTCTAGTAAGTCATTTGACACGGCGAGTGTTTCTGTTTCTGTGTATCCCACTGTGTCCGTTGTTGTAGACATTAGAAAAGAGAATGCATTAATGGATGTGTCCTGTCTAGTATAAATCTTCCCATGCCCAATATATGAATGGACTGCAGCTTGTCTTATCGATGTGCAACACCTGCTATCTTTCTAAGTTGTAGTTTTCTTCCTGAATTCTGGCCACTCTCCAGAATAGGCTCATGGATTTGTGTCCAAAATATGTACCACCTCC
This sequence comes from Callospermophilus lateralis, assembly GCF_048772815.1. Lineage (NCBI taxonomy): Eukaryota > Metazoa > Chordata > Mammalia > Rodentia > Sciuridae > Callospermophilus > Callospermophilus lateralis. The sequence goes on along the minus strand of NW_027514349.1, from coordinate 96,243 downwards.
AAGCTCTGTGACATGGCCATGTACTGGATAGCTGAAGAGAATGGCGAGCATCTCAGAAAACTCAGATATCAGTGTGACCAGGAAAGTCTCAGTGCAGAAACCCTGCTTTGGGCCTTTTGCTTACTTATTGTTGTGTTGCACTGAATGTCAGGAAGGTCTTTGCCTCAGGCCACCCCTTTGTGAAGCCTGAAGAAAACAGTTTTCAAATGGAAATGAATGGGCCTCACCTGTGGCTCTTTGCTTAATTGCTTTGGAAAGGGATGTGTCTTTATCAGCCTCTTGGGCCTGTGTGTGGCTGTGACTTAGATTCTCAGCACCTGATGGATCTTAAGAATGATCCCATGTGAGCTTCCAAAACCAAAATGGCAAAAAATTTCATTCATTGTGGATGAAGTCTCTTGCCTTCCTCTGTTAGGTTCCTGCACTCCATCAAATGACAATAGGGATTCTTTGGGTCAAATGAGTTCTTCAAAGCCCTGCAGAGGTGCTTGTGTTTTCGCATGACTCTAAATCACCTAAAGAATCGATACCTAAAATCAGTAGGCCTCAAATTGGAGAAACACAGAAGTATTAACCGCAGGCTTATTTGTTCACTCCTGGTTCACAGAAACGGTGTCCAGGCTACCCTGACTTTAGACAAATGAGGGGCAAACGAGCTGATTTTGGACACTGTCTTGGGCTGCGCACCTCATGGAAACCTCCAGCCAGAGGTTAAGATGATTGACTATATGAAATAAGATGAGGGCCATGTGGGAGTGTTTTGGTTTTAATTTTGGTCATTTGTGTGGCATTGGAAAAAATGACTGGGTCCACGTGGGCTTGAACTCTGGTGTGATTCCCCTTAGAGACTGGGTTTTGGAACTGAACTCAGAGAAGCATTGCCATGAATTTTGTTGGGATTTTAAGAGGCCACGCATGAAAGTCGCTCTTGGAAACTGAGACCTAGGCCCCGGGTGGATTTCCACAGAGGCCTGGGAATCTCAGCAAGGATATCACATGATTTTATTCTTAAAGAAATGGCAGCCATAGTTGAGAGTCAAAACACACATGGACCTCACATTGTAGACCTCAATGGGCCTGGCCTAATGTGACCTTTTGTCCACTCTTTGGGAAGCCATGCCTGTGAGAGTTCTCCAGAGATTTCATTGAAATGAGCTTCCTCACCATTTAATGTTTGCTGAATGAACTGAAACCCACAGTGCCTCCAACTTCATGGTTGAAAAATGGCTAGATAAATACCATGAAATTTTTGAAATTCCTATGACCAGGTGGCACTGGAGAAACATTGGATGTCCTGTTGCTGATCATGAGTATACCAGACAGTGCCTTGATTTACTGAGTTTCATGAAAATGGTGTAGAACAGAGATGCCAGAAATTTGGAGCCTGCTGAGTAGTGTGTCTAGAGCAGTGGTGGGGAGGTGTTTGATAAAACATCCGTGGTAGGGCCATGTGGATCTACTATTGGATTCCAAATGGCTTGTAACTGACATGGTGCAGCCAACAGACCCTTATATGTAAAGGCATCTTGTTATATGGAGAGTTTTCAGAGGAAAATTAAGAATCAGGTTGATATGGACAAGGGGGCAATGGGGAAAGCTGTGAGAGATAGGAGCCTAGTTGGTGCATTCTCTTGCAGACCCTGACCCACCACACGTGACAGAACTCCCTCCAGCACTGTGTCCCAGTTTAGCTCCTAGTATTTCGTGAAACAAATACCAAACTCACAGTGCAGCAGCAAAAACACCAAAAAAAGTGGAAGAGGACCAAATGGCTTCACAGTCCACACGGGGAGACACTTAGTCCCCAGTGGCCTCAGTTTACCTACAAAGAGAGGATTCAGCACTGCTTCATCTTGTTCATTGGAAAATAAGAAACCATGTCCTCCAGGTCACATAGATGCAGACCCAGCTTTGATGTTCTCACTACAGAGGAAGCCAAATCTCCTGAAAACAACATATATTTCAAGTGTGGAAGCTCAGAGGCAGTTTCTCAAAAAGTTTTTAGGCCAGCAGAGCTCCATGTTTGTGGAGGGTTTACCCTGTCCCTTAGTTTTGGAAACTCCTCTACCACCTCCAAGGTTGTGAACTCCTGAACATTTTCCATTCCAGATATGTATTCACTGATTTTGTAACTCTTCTACTCTAATTGTGTCTTACTTGGGGTGAAGGTAATGTCAAGGCATTGTTCTGGATGAGAGCGGGAGGATATTTGTGCAGCATATATTTACATACACATTGGATTCATTTTCCAATTTTCCATTCGAAATACTGAATCCCTGACACTAACCCATACCTAGTAGACTCAGACTATTCATCCTAATATAATGGAGAAAATTAACCCAACACATTAGAAGTACAAGTACTTCAGAGGAGACATGTTGTATAGTTGGACTTGACATTTGCATTATATAAGGTAGGAGTTATAAATCTAGTCAAATTTATTTGAAATATTCTCCATGTGTTTTAAACTTAACAAATATGTGAATTTTTGTTTCCTTTTTCTGTAGTCTATTCACACATGTATATTTATATGCATATATAGAATCCTACCAGGTATCACACGTACATTTTTGTGAGGTGGCTGTCTTGGCAGATACAAATTGTGAGAAGAGTTCACTCCTCCTAAATGCTGTTGGAAATGAAAATTCAACTTATAGGAGAGCGTCCTAGTAGAACAACATTATTCATTAGCTCATGTTCAGTAAAATAAATATTTTTGCATTTGTGGATGATACATATTTACTGATGAATTTCGATTGGCATTTATATTGGTACTTTTTAATGTCTGTGAGTTGTGTGTGTGTGTGTGTGTGTGTGTGTGTGTATAGATATAGATATAGATATAGATATACTCTCCAAATTTTTCAAAATATGAAATATATGTGTCTAATATACACTCTCTAAATTCATTCATGTTCATGTATGTGGATTTATAATCCACTTTTCACAAGATGATAATCAGAAATATTCATCCACCTGAAATACATATTTGTTTCCTAGTACTGAAAACTAACTTCAGTGAATGGTGCATACAAATCCTAATTATTCTACAGTAACTGACCCAGTCTAACATCAATGCAAGTAGACTGCTATGGGACATGATATGTAATTTGTCATTCATTTGTATTCGACACTGGTACATTATTGTTTCTTCAGTTTTTGCACATCACAGGATATACATTTCATCCACAAGTTCACAAATTAATAAGCATTTGTTTCAACTTTCACCACTTCTTGCTTCAGAACACATGTATTGTCAGGGTTTCTTGACTGGTCTTTTCATGAGACTTCTTTCCAAACACATTATTTTGAATTTCCATAATCATTTTGAAGCAAACGTCACACACTCTTCATGATAAACCAAAACACAAATATTTCCATTACATATATACCTGGTTGGAATGAATGATTGTATATCAATATACGATTTTCTTTAATTTTTCAGATATCAGTTCAGTTCATTATTTAAAGTTCAAAAAAGTTATATTATTTATTCACAGTATGGTCTATTCATGCTTTTTCTCTATATTCCTAGAAACAGGGTACACCTCTTTGTAACCCCGATTCTCATTTTACATCTTCAATATATTGCTCCCAGAAATGGTGAAAGAAATACTCATGTCACCTCATTATCACAGTAATATTCTGGACAAAAAATGGAAAGGTCACACTTATGATTGTACCAAAGCCTAAATGGAAAGTGAACATGGATTTCTAAAAACATCCATGTCCAGGTTGCCTAATGCTGTCAATTGTCAATCCTATTGGTGACTACATATTTGTTTTTTTCCTAATTTATATATTCAAACTCAACCCTGTTGAAAATGTCTAATTCTATCACTCACTTTATACTTTGCCTGATTTCCTAATATTTCTATTGATATCTGCTTTTCTACATATTTTCCCCAGTTCAACATAGTGACTGACTCTTCATATGTGCTGACATTTACATTCACTCAACAACCGAAAGTCTATTGCTAAAGAACTTTTGGTGCAAATTCTACACTCACTCTTCTTCCTAAACCTACCGACTATCTTCCTAATCCTATTGAATATCCCTTTTTGACTGGATGTTCTCTCTAAATTCAATCATCCAATGTACAAGGTCCTATGCCATTGTATATCGAATTATCTGAGGCATCTTTGCAGAACATCATTCAAAGCTAAGTATCCCAATCAAGGGCAAAACCCTTCTGGGCTTCAAATCATACCTAGATTTCTGTTTTCCTACTTATATTTCACCTCTATATTCTTGTAATTATTGCAGGTTCCCAATACCATTATTCATCACACAGAATCACTCGTAACCCAAATCAAACCTGTTTTTAACCCCAAGTATACACTGTTCCCTCAATCATTTTACAGAAGAGCAGGGACAGAGTGGTTCTTACAATACAGGAAAGTTGGGGACCTTCCACCTGATGAGAACCTCAAATGTCCATGCACAAATGATACCTGGAGAAGTTGTAGGCAGGTATGAAGCACCTGAGAGAGCAAAAGTCATCTTCCATGGCAAACAACCTGGTCAGGATGAAGGGATGTGTCTGAATCTGCCTCTCTCTCTTCTTATTGTACAGAAGATGGACCAAACCAGGGCTGAGTGGAGAGCTGTTCCCGGGTGCCAATGGTGATATACATTCTACCTTATGAAAGTGTCACAGGAAGTAGGGGCAACCTCCATCTTATGTTACCCTTGGAAGCAACTGTTAGGACAAAGTGGTTGCCAAGGCAGTGACCTCATTCAGTTCCAAAGAATGTGACATACCTCATTTCCTTGGTGATGGAACTCTCTGAACTTGGTATCCAAGAAGCCAGGCACCCAGAGGCAGTCCCAGTCCCAGTCCCAGTGGGCTCACTTGTTTGGATTTACCAAGGACAGAGTCAGTTTTCTTGGTACCTAATGATGTGAGGATGGCCAAATGCCAGGAGAGCTCTGAAGATGGACCTTTCCTGAGAAAACAGGTAGTGGCTAACCACTTTTTCCTGACATCTTCACAGAGTTGGTCAAGGAATCAAGATCTGAGAGAAGACAGGCCATTTCGGGGGAACATAGTATGGCCCACCAGTCAGAGGACACTCCGGATAGTCACAGACGTACTTGGGGGAAGGAGGTGCCTTTGTGGGAGTGGGTGTGGGTTTGTTGTTTTGTCTCATGTTCTGAGAATAGATAGAAAAGGCGGTTTGTTTGGTTTGGAGTGGACAGTTTCTAGTAAGTCATTTGACATGGCGAGTGTTTCTCTTTCTGTGTATCCCACTGTGTCCGTTGTTGTAGACATTAGAAAAGAGAATGCATTAATGGATGTGTCCTGTCTAGTATAAATCTTCCCATAATTCATCCTGCCCAATATATGAATGGACTGCAGCTTGTCTTATCAATGTGCAACATCTGCTTTCTTTCTAAGTTGTTGTTTTCTTCCTGAATTCTGGCCACTCTCCAGAATAGGCTCATGGATTTGTGTACAAAATATGTACCACCTCCAAGCTCTGTGACATGGCCATGTACTGGATAGCTGAAGAGAATGGCGAGCATCTCAAAAAACTCAGATATCAGTGTGACCAGGAAAGTCTCAGTGCAGAAACCCTGCTTTGGGCCTTTTGCTTACTTATTGTTGTGTTGCACTGAATGTCAGGAAGGTCTTTGCCTCAGGCCACCCCTTTGTGAAGCCTGAAGATAACAGTTTTCAAATGGAAATGAATGGGCCTCACCTGTGGCTCTTTATCAGCCTCTTGGACCTGTGTGTGGCTGTGACTTAGATTCTCAGCACCTGATGGATCTTAAGAATGCTCCCACGTGAGCTTCCAAAACCAAAATGGCAAAAAATATCATTCATTGTGGATGAAGTCTCTTGCCTTCCTCTGTTAGGTTCCTGCACTCCATCAAATGACAATAGGGATTCTTTGGGTCAAATGAGTTCTTCAAAGCCCTGCGGAGGTGCTTGTGTTTTCGCATGACTCTAAATCACCTAAAGAATCAATACCTAAAATCAGTAGGCCTCAAATTGGAGAAACAAAGAAGTATTAACTGCAGGCTTATTTGTTCGCTCCTGTTTCAGAGAAACGGTGTCCAGGCTACCCTGACTTTAGGCAAATGAGGGGCAAACGAGCTGATTTTGACACTGTCTTGGGCTGAGCCCCTCATGGAAACCTCCAGCCAGAGGTTAAGATGATTGACTATATGGAATAAGATGAAGGCCATGTGGGAGTGTTTTGGTTTTAATTTTGGTCATTTGTGTTGCATTGGAAAAAATGACTTAGTCCACGTGAGCTTGAACTCTGGTGTGATTCCCCTTAGAGACTGGGTTTTGGAACTGAACTCTGAGAAGCATTGCCATGAATTTTGTTGGGATTTTAAGAGGCGAAGCATGAAAGTAGCTCTTGGAAACTGAGACCTAGGCCCCGGGTGGATTTCCACAGAGGCCTGGGAATCTCAGCAAGGATATCACATGATTTTATTCTTAAAGAAATGGCAGCCATAGTTGAGAGTCAAAACACACATGGACCTCACATTGTAGACCTCAATGGGCCTGGCCTAATGTGACCTTTTGTCCACTCTTTGGGAAGCCGTGCCTGTGAGAGTTCTCCAGAGATTTCATTGAAATGAGCTTCCTCACCATTTAATGTTTGCTGAATGAACTGAAACCCACAGTGCCTTCAACTTCATGCTTGAAAAATGGCTAGATAAATACCATGAAATTTTTGAAATTCCTATGACCAGGTGGCACTGGAGAAACATTGGATGTCCTGTTGCTGATCATGAGTATACCAGACAGTGCCTTGATTTACTGAGTTTCATGAAAATGGTGTAGAACAGAGATGCCAGAAATTTGGAGCCTGCTGAGTAGTGGGTCTAGAGCAGTGGTGGGGAGGTGTTTGATAAAACATCCGTGGTAGGGCCATGTGGATCTACCATTGGATTCCAAATGGCTTGTAACTGACATGGTGCAGCCAACAGACCCTTATATGTAAAGGCATCTTGTTATATGGAGAGTTTTCAGAGGAAAATTAAGAATCAGGTTGATATGGACAAGGGGGCAATGGGGCAAGGTGTGAGAGATAGGAGCCAAGTTGGTGCATTCTCTTGCAGACCCTGACCCACCACACGTGACAGAACTCCCTCCAGCACTGTGTCCCAGTTTAGCTCCTAGTATTTCGTGAAACAAATACCAAACTCACAGTGCAGCAGCAAAAACACCACAAAAAGTGGAAGAGGACTAAATGGCTTCACAGTCCACACGGGGAGACACTTAGTCCCCAGTGGCCTCAGTTTACCTACAAAGAGAGGATTCAGCACTGCTTCATCTTGTTCATTGGAAAATAAGAAACCATGTCCTCCAGGTCACATAGATGCAGACCCAGCTTTGATGGTCTCACTACAGAGGAAGCCAAATCTCCAGAAAACTACATATATTTCAAGTGTGGAAGCTCAGAGGCAGTTTCTCAAAAAGTTTTTAGGCCAGCAGAGCTCTATGTTTGTGGAGTGTTTACCCTGTCCCTTAGTTTTGGAAACTCCTCTACCACCTCCAAGGTTGTGAACTCCTGAGCATTTTCCATTCCAGATATGTATTCACTGATGTTGTAACTCTTCTCCTCTAATTGTGTCTTACTTGGGGTGAAGGTAATGTCAAGGCATTGTTCTGGATGAGAGCGGGAGGATATTTGTGCAGCATATATTTACATACACATTGGATTCATTTTCCAATTTTCCATTCGAAATACTGAATCCCTGACACTAACCCATACCTAGTAGACTCAGACTATTCATCCTAATATAATGGAGAAAATAACCCAACACAGTAGAAATATAAGTACTTCAGAGGAGACATGTTGTATAGTTGGACTTGACATTTGCATTATATAAGGTAGGAGTTATAAATCTAGTCAAATTTATTTGAAATATTCTCCATGTGTTTTAAACTTAACAAATATGTGAATTCTTGTTTCCTTTTTCTGTAGTCTATTCACACATGTATATTTATATGCATATATAGAATCCTACCAGGTATCACACGTACATTTTTGTGAGGTGGCTGTCTTGGCAGATACAAATTGTGAGAAGAGTTCACTCCTCCTAAATGCTGTTGGAAATGAAAATTCAACTTATAGGAGAGCGTCCTAGTAGAACAACATTATTCATTAGCTCATGTTCAGTAAAATAAATATTTTTGCATTTGTGGATGATACATATTTACTGATGAATTTCGATTGGCATTTATATTGGTACTTTTTAATGTCTGTGAGTGTTGTGTGTGTGTGTGTGTATATACAGATATAGATATAGATATACTCTGCAAATTTTTCAAAATATGAAATATATGTCTAATATACACTCTAAATTCATTCATGTTCATGTATGTGGATTTATAATCCACTTTTCACAAGATGATAATCAGAAATATTCATCCACCTGAAATACATATTTGTTTCCTAGTACTGAAAACTAACTTCAGTGAATGGTGCATACAAATCCTAATTATTCTACAGTAACTGACCCAGTCTAACATCAATGCAAGTAGACTCCTATGGGACATGATATGTAATTTGTCATTCATTTGTATTCGACACTGGTACATTATTGTTTCTTCAGTTTTTGCACATCACAGGATATACATTTCATCCACAAGTTCACAAATTAATAAGCATTTGTTTCAACTTTAACCACTTCTTGCTTCAGAACACATGTATTGTCACGGTATTCTTGACTGGTCTTTTCATGAGACTTCTTTCCAAACACATTATTTTGAATTTCCATAATCATTTTGAAGCAAAACTCACACACTCTTTATGATAAACCTAAACACAAATATTTCCATTACATATATACCTGGTTGGAATGAATGATTGTATATCAATATACGATTTCCTTTAATTTTTCAGATATCAGTTCAATTCATTATTTAAAGTTCAAAAAAGTTATATTATTTATTCACAGTATGGTCTATTCATGCTTTTACTCTATGTTCCTAGAAACAGGGTACACCTCTTTGTACCCCCGATTCTCATTTTACATCTTCAATATATTGCTCCCAGAAATGGTGAAAGAAATACTCATGTCACCTCATTATCAGAGTAATATTCTGGACAAAAAATGGAAAGGTCACACTTATGATTGTACCAAAGCCTAAATGGAAAGTGAACATGGATTTCTAAAAACATCCATGTCCAGGTTGCCTAATGCTTTCAATTGTCAATCCTATTGGTGACTACATATTTGTTTTTTTCCTAATTTATATATTCAAACTCAACCCTGTTGAAAATGTCTAATTCTATCACTCACTTTATACTTTGCCTGATTTCGTAATGTTTCTATTGATATCTGCTTTTCTACATATTTTCCCCAGTTCAACATAGTGACTGACTCTTCATATGTGCTGACATTTACATTCACTCAACAACCGAAAGTCTATTGCTAAAGAACTTTTGGTCCAAATCCTATACTCACTCTTCTTCCTAAACCTACCGACTATCTTCCTAATCCTACTGAATATCCCTTTTTGACTGGATGTTCTCTTCTAAATTCAATCATCCAATGTACAAGGTCCTATGCCATTGTATATGGAATTATCTGAGGCATCTTGCAGAACATCATTCAAAGCTAAGTATCCCAATCAAGGGCAAAACCCTTCTGGGCTTCAAATCATACCTAGATTTCTGTTTTCCTACTTATATTTCACCTCTATATTCTTGTAAATATTGCAGGTTCCCAATACCATTATTCATCACACAGAATCACTCGTAATCCAAATCAAACCTGTTTTTAACCCCAAGTATACACTGTTCCCTCAATCATTTTACAGAAGAGCAGAGACAGAGTGGTTCTTACAATAGAGGAAAGTTGGGGACCTTCCACCTGATGAGAACCTCAAATGTCCATGCACAAATGGTACCTGGAGAAGTTGTAGGCAGGTATGAAGCACCTGAGAGAGCAAAAGTCATCTTCCATGGCAAACAACCTGGTCAGGATGAAGGGATGTGTCTGAATCTGCCTCTCTCTCTTCTTATTGTACAGAAGATGGACCAAACCAGGGCTGAGTGGAGAGCTGTTCCCGGGTGCCAATGGTGATATACATTCTACCTTATGAAAGTGTCACAGGAAGTAGGGGCAACCTCCATCTTATGTTACCCTTGGAAGCAACTGTTAGGACAAAGTGGTTGCCAAGGCAGTGACCTCATTCAGTTCCAAAGAATGTGAAATACCTCATTTCCTTGGTGATGGAACTCTCTGAACTTGGTATCCAAGAAGCCAGACACCCAGAGGCAGTCCCAGTCCCAGTCCCAGTGGGCTCACTTGTTTGGATTTACCAAGGACAGAGTCAGTTTTCTTGGTACCTAATGATGTGAGGATGGCCAAATGCCAGGAGAGCTCTGAAGATGGACCTTTCCTGAGAAAACAGGTAGTGGCTAACCACTTTTTCCTGACATCTTCACAGAGTTGGTCAAGGAATCAAGATCTGAGAGAAGACAGGCCATTTCGGGGGAACATAGTATGGCCCACCAGTCAGAGGACACTCCGGATAGTCACAGACGTACTTGGGGGAAGGAGGTGCCTTTGTGGGAGTGGGTGTGGGTTTGTTGTTTTGTCTCATGTTCTGAGAATAGATAGAAAAGGCGGTTTGTTTGGTTTGGAGTGGACAGTTTCTAGTAAGTCATTTGACATGGCGAGTGTTTCTCTTTCTGTGTATCCCACTGTGTCCGTTGTTGTAGACATTAGAAAAGAGAATGCATTAATGGATGTGTCCTGTCTAGTATAAATCTTCCCATAATTCATCCTGCCCAATATATGAATGGACTGCAGCTTGTCTTATCAATGTGCAACACCTGCTATCTTCCTAAGTTGTTGTTTTCTTCCTGAATTCTGGCCACTCTCCAGAATAGGCTCATGGATTTGTGTCCAAAATATGTACCACCTCCAAGCTCTGTGACATGGCCATGTACTGGATAGCTGAAGAGAATAGCGAGCATCTCAAAAAACTCAGATATCAGTGTGACCAGGAAAGTCTCAGTGCAGAAACCCTGCTTTGGGCCTTTTGCTTACTTATTGTTGTGTTGCACTGAATGTCAGGAAGGTCTTTGCCTCAGGCCACCCCTTTGTGAAGCCTGAAGAAAACAGTTTTCAAATGGAAATGAATGGGCCTCACCTGTGGCTCTTTATCAGCCTCTTGGACCTGTGTGTGGCTGTGACTTAGATTCTCAGCACCTGATGGATCTTAAGAATTATCCCACGTGAGCTTCCAAAACCAAAATGGCAAAAAATATCATTCATTGTGGATGAAGTCTCTTGCCTTCCTCTGTTAGGTTCCTGCAATCTATCAAATGACAATAGGGATTCTTTGGGTCAAATGAGTTCTTCAAAGCCCTGCAGAGGTGCTTGTGTTTTCGCATGACTCTAAATCACCTAAAGAATCAATACCTAAAATCAGTAGGCCTCAAATTGGAGAAACAAAGAAGTATTAACGGCAGGCTTATTTGCTCGCTCCTGTTTCAGAGAAACGGTGTCCAGGCTACCCTGACTTTAGGCAAATGAGGGGCAAACGAGCTGATTTTGGACACTGTGTTGGGCTGCGCCCCTCATGGAAACCTCCAGCCAGAGGTTAAGATGATTGACTATATGGAATAAGATGAAGGCCATGTGGGAGTGTTTTGGTTTTAATTTTGGTCATGTGTTGCATTGGAAAAAATGACTGGGTCCATGTGAGCTTGAACTCTGGTGTGATTCCCCTTAGAGACTGGGTTTTGGAACTGAACTCAGAGAAGCATTGCCATGAATTTTGTTGGGATTTTAAGAGGCCACGCATGAAAGTCGCTCTTGGAAACTGAGACCTCGGCCCCGGTTGGATTTCCACAGAGGCCTGGGAATCTCAGCAAGGATATCACATGATTTTATTCTTAAAGAAATGGCAGCCATAGTTGAGAGTCAAAACACACATGGACCTCACATTGTAGACCTCAATGGGCCTGGCCTAATGTGACCTTTTGTCCACTCTTTGGGAAGCCGTGCCTGTGAGAGTTCTCCAGAGATTTCATTGAAATGAGCTTCCTCACCATTTAATGTTTGCTGAATGAACTGAAACCCACAGTGCCTCCAACTTCATGGTTGAAAAATGGCTAGATAAATACCATGAAATTTTTGAAATTCCTATGACCAGGTGGCACTGGAGAAACATTGGATGTCCTGTTGCTGATCATGAGTATACCAGACAGTGCCTTGATTTACTGAGTTTCATGAAAATGGTGTAGAACAGAGATGCCAGAAATTTGGAGCCTGCTGAGTAGTGGGTCTAGAGCAGTGGTGGGGAGGTGTTTGATAAAACATCCGTGGTAGGGCCATGTGGATCTACCATTGGATTCCAAATGGCTTGTAACTGACATGGTGCAGCCAACAGACCCTTATATGTAAAGGCGTCTTGTTATATGGAGAGTTTTCAGAGGAAAATTAAGAATCAGGTTGATATGGACAAGGGGGCAATGGGGCAAGGTGTGAGAGATAGGAGCCTAGTTGGTGCATTCTCTTGCAGACCCTGACCCACCACACGTGACAGAACTCCCTCCAGCACTGTGTCCCAGTTTAGCTCCTAGTATTTCGTGAAACAAATACCAAACTCACAGTGCAGCAGCAAAAACACCACAAAAAGTGGAAGAGGACCAAATGGCTTCACAGTCCACACGGGGAGACACTTAGTCCCCAGTGGCCTCAGTTTACCTATAAAGAGAGGATTCAGCACTGCTTCATCTTGTTCATTGGAAAATAAGAAACCATGTCCTCCAGGTCACATAGATGCAGACCCAGCTTTGATGGTCTCACTACAGAGGAAGCCAAATCTCCAAAAAACTACATATATTTCAAGTGTGGAAGCTCAGAGGCAGTTTCTCTAAAAGTTTTTAGGCCAGCAGATCTCCATGTTTGTGGAGTGTTTACCCTGTCCCTTAGTTTTGGAAACTCCTCTACCACCTCCAAGGTTGTGAACTCCTGAGCATTTTCCATTCCAGATATGTATTCACTGATTTTGTAACTCTTCTCCTCTAATTGTGTCTTACTTGGGGTGAAGGTAATGTCAAGACATTGTTCTGGATGAGAGCGGGAGGATATTTGTGCAGCATATATTTACATACACATTGGATTCATTTTCCAATTTTCCATTCGAAATACTGAATCCCTGACACTAACCCATACCTAGTAGACTCAGACTATTCATCCTAATATAATGGAGAAAATTAACCCAACACAGTAGAAATACAAGTACTTCAGAGGAGACATGTTGTATAGTTGGACTTGACATTTGCATTATATAAGGTAGGAGTTATAAATCTAGTCAAATTTATTTGAAATATTCTCCATGTGTTTTAAACTTAACAAATATGAGAATTCTTGTTTCCTTTTTCTGTAGTCTATTCACACATGTATATTTATATGCATATATAGAATCCTACCAGGTATCACACGTACATTTTTGTGAGGTGGCTGTCTTGGCAGATACAAATTGTGAGAAGAGTTCACTCCTCCTAAATGCTGTTGGAAATGAAAATTCAACTTATAGGAGAGCGTCCTAGTAGAACAACATTATACATTAACTCATGTTCAGTAAAATAAATATTTTTGCATTTGTGGATGATACATATTTACTGATGAATTTCGATTGGCATTTATATTGGTAATTTTTAATGTCTGTGAGTTATGTGTGTGTGTGTGTGTGTGTGTGTGTGTCTGTGTATAGGTATAGATATAGATATAGATACACTCTCCAAATTTTTCAAAAAATGAAATATATGTGTCTAATATACACTCTCTAAATTCATTCATGTTCATGTATGTGGATTTATAATCCACTTTTCACAAGATTATAATCAGAAATATTCATCCACCTGAAATACATATTTGTTTCATAGTACTCAAAACTAACTTCAGTGAATGGTGCATACAAATCCTAGTTATTCTACAGTAACTGACCCAGTCTAACATCAATGCAAGTAGACTCCTATGGGACATGATATGTAATTTGTCATTCATTTGTATTCGACACTGGTACATTATTGTTTCTTCAGTTTTTGCACATCACAGGATATACATTTCATCCACAAGTTCACAAATTAATATGCATTTGTTTCAATTTTCACCACTTCTTGCTTCAGAACACATGTATTGTCAGGGTATTCTTGACTGGTCTTTTCCAAACACATTATTTTGAATTTCCATAATCATTTTGAAGCAAAACTCACACACTCTTTATGATAAACCTAAACACAAATATTTCCATTACATATATACCTGGTTGGAATGAATGATTGTATATCAATATACGATTTCCTTTAATTTTTCAGATATCAGTTCAATTCATTATTTAAAGTTCAAAAAAGTTATATTATTTATTCACAGTATGGTCTATTCATGCTTTTTCTCTATGTTCCTAGAAACAGGGTACACCTCTTTGTACCCCCGATTCTCATTTTACATCTTCAATATATTGCTCCCAGAAATGGTGAAAGAAATACTCATGTCACCTCATTATCACAGTAATATTCTGGACAAAAAATGGAAAGGTCACACTTATGATTGTACCAAAGCCTAAATGGAAAGTGAACATGGATTTCTAAAAACATCCATGTCCAGGTTGCCTAATGCTGTCAATTGTCAATCCTATTGGTGACTACATATTTGTTTTTTTCCTAATTTATATATTCAAACTCAACCCTGTTGAAAATGTCTAATTCTATCACTCACTTTATACTTTGCCTGATTTCGTAATGTTTCTATTGATATCTGCTTTTCTACATATTTTCCCCAGTTCAACATAGTGACTGACTCTTCATATGTGCTGACATTTACATTCACTCAACAACCAAAAGTCTATTGCTAAAGAACTTTTGGTCCAAATCCTATACTCACTCTTCTTCCTAAACCTACCGACTATCTTCCTAATCCTACTGAATATCCTTTTTTGACTGGATGTTCTCTTCTAAATTCAATCATCCAATGTACAAGGTCCTATGCCATTGTATATGGAATTATCTGAGGCATCTTTGCAGAACATCATTCAAAGCTAAGTATCCCAATCAAGGGCAAAACCCTTCTGGGCTTCAAATCATACCTAGATTTCTGTTTTCCTACTTATATTTCACCTCTATATTCTTGTAAATATTGCAGGTTCCCAATACCATTATTCATCACACAGAATCACTCGTAATCCAAATCAAACCTGTTTTTAACCCCAAGTATACACTGTTCCCTCAATCATTTTACAGAAGAGCAGAGACAGAGTGGTTCTTACAATACAGGAAAGTTGGGGACCTTCCACCTGATGAAAACCTCAAATGTCCATGCACAAATGGTACCTGGAGAAGTTGTAGGCAGGTATGAAGCACCTGAGAGAGCAAAAGTCATCTTCCATGGCAAACAACCTGGTCAGGATGAAGGGATGTGTCTGAATCTGCCTCTCTCTCTTCTTATTGTACAGAAGATGGACCAAACCAGGGCTGAGTGGAGAGCTGTTTCCGGGTGCCAATGGTGATATACATTCTACCTTATGAAAGTGTCACAGGAAGTTCTGGCAACCTCCATCTTATGTTACCCTTGGAAGCAACTGTTAGGACAAATTGGTTGCCAAGGCAGTGACCTCATTCAGTTCCAAAGAATGTGAAATACCTCATTTCCTTGGTGATGGAACTCTCTGAACTTGGTATCCAAGAAGCCAGATACCCAGAGGCAGTCCCAGTCCCAGTCCCAGTGGGCTCACTTGTTTGGATTTACCAAGGACAGAGTCAGTTTTCTTGGTACCTAATGATGTGAGGATGGCCAAATGCCAGGAGAGCTCTGAAGATGGACCTTTCCTGAGAAAACAGGTAGTGGCTAACCACTTTTTCCTGACATCTTCACAGAGTTGGTCAAGGAATCAAGATCTGAGAGAAGACAGGCCATTTCGGGGGAACATAGTATGGCCCACCAGTCAGAGGACACTCCGGATAGTCACAGACGTACTTGGGGGAAGGAGGTGCCTTTGTGGGAGTGGGTGTGGGTTTGTTGTTTTGTCTCATGTTCTGAGAATAGATAGAAAAGGCGGTTTGTTTGGTTTGGAGTGGACAGTTTCTAGTAAGTCATTTGACATGGCGAGTGTTTCTCTTTCTGTGTATCCCACTGTGTCCGTTGTTGTAGACATTAGAAAAGAGAATGCATTAATGGATGTGTCCTGTCTAGTATAAATCTTCCCATAATTCATCCTGCCCAATATATGAATGGACTGCAGCTTGTCTTATCAATGTGCAACACCTGCTATCTTTCTAAGTTGTTGTTTTCTTCCTGAATTCTGGCCACTCTCCAGAATAGGCTCATGGATTTGTGTCCAAAATATGTACCACCTCCAAGCTCTGTGACATGGCCATGTACTGGATAGCTGAAGAGAATGGCGAGCATCTCAAAAAACTCAGATATCAGTGTGACCAGGAAAGTCTCAGTGCAGAAACCCTGCTTTGGGCCTTTTGCTTACTTATTGTTGTGTTGCACTGAATGTCAGGAAGGTCTTTGCCTCAGGCCACCCCTTTGTGAAGCCTGAAGAAAACAGTTTTCAAATGGAAATAAATGGGCCTCACCTGTGGCTCTTTATCAGCCTCTTGGACCTGTGTGTGGCTGTGACTTAGATTCTCAGCACCTGATGGATCTTAAGAATAATCCCACGTGAGCTTCCAAAACCAAAATGGCAAAAAATATCATTCATTGTGGATGAAGCCTCTTGCCTTGCTCTGTTAGGTTCCTGCACTCCATCAAATGACAATAGGGATTCTTTGGCTCAAATGAGTTCTTCAAAGCCCTGCAGAGGTGCTTGTGTTTTCGCATGACTCTAAATCACCTAAAGAATCGATACCTAAAATCAGTAGGCCTCAAATTGGAGAAACAAAGAAGTATTAACGGCAGGCTTATTTGTTCGCTCCTGTTTCAGAGAAACGGTGTCCAGGCTACCCTGACTTTAGGCAAATGAGGGGCAAACGAGCTGATTTTGGACACTGTCTTGTGCTGCGCCCCTCATGGAAACCTCCAGCCAGAGGTTAAGATGATTGACTATATGGAATAAGATGAAGGCCATGTGGGAGTGTTTGGTTTTAATTTTGGTCATTTGTCTTGCATTGGAAAAAATGACTGGGTCCACGTGAGCTTGAACTCTGGTGTGATTCCCCTTAGAGACTGGGTTTTGGAACTGAACTCAGAGAAGCATTGCCATGAATTTTGTTGGGATTTTAAGAGGCCACGCATGAAAGTCGCTCTTGGAAACTGAGACCTAGGCCCCGGGTGGATTTCCACAGAGGCCTGGGAATCTCAGCAAGGATATCACATGATTTTATTCTTAAAGAAATGGCAGCCATAGTTGAGAGTCAAAACACACATGGACCTCACGTTGTAGACCTCAATGGGCCTGGCCTAATGTGACCTTTTGTCCACTCTTTGGGAAGCCGTGCCTGTGAGAGTTCTCCAGAGATTTCATTGAAATGAGCTTCCTCACCATTTAATGTTTGCTGAATGAACTGAAACCCACAGTGCCTCCAACTTCATGCTTGAAAAATGACTAGATAAATACCATGAAATTTTTGAAATTCCTATGACCAGGTGGCACTGGAGAAACATTGGATGTCCTGTTGCTGATCATGAGTATACCAGACAGTGCTTTGATTTACTGAGTTTCATGAAAATGGTGTAGAACAGAGATGCCAGAAATTTGGAGCCTGCTGAGTAGTGGGTCTAGAGCAGTGGTGGGGAGGTGTTTGATAAAACATCCGTGGTAGGGCCATGTGGATCTACCATTGGATTCCAAATGGCTTGTAACTGACATGGTGCAGCCAGCAGACCCTTGTATGTAAAGGCATCTTGTTACATGGAGAGTTTTCAGAGGAAAATTAAGAATCAGGTTGATATGGACAAGGGGGCAATGGGGCAAGCTGTGAGAGATAGGAGCCTAGTTGGTGCATTCTCTTGCAGACCCTGATCCACCACACGTGACAGAACTCCCTCCAGCACTGTGTCCCAGTTTAGCTCCTTGTATTTCGTGAAACAAATACCAAACTCACAGTGCAGCAGCAAAAACACCACAAAAAGTGGAAGAGGACCAAATGGCTTCACAGTCCACACTGGGAGACACTTAGTCCCCAGTGGCCTCAGTTTACCTACAAAGAGAGGATTCAGCACTGCTTCATCTTGTTCATTGGAAAATAAGAAACCATGTCCTCCAGGTCACATAGATGCAGACCCAGCTTTGATGGTCTCACTACAGAGGAAGCCAAATCTCCAGAAAACTACATATATTTCAAGTGTGGAAGCTCAGAGGCAGTTTCTCAAAAAGTTTTTAGGCGAGCAGAGCTCCATGTTTGTGGAGTGTTTACCCTGTCCCTTAGTTTTGGAAACTCCTCTACCACCTCCAAGGTTGTGAACTCCTGAGCATTTTCCATTCCAGATATGTATTCACTGATTTTGTAACTCTTCTCCTCTAATTGTGTCTTACTTGGGGTGAAGGTAATGTCAAGGCATTGTTCTGGATGAGAGCGGGAGGATATTTGTGCAGCATATTTTTACATACATATTGGATTCATTTTCCAAATTTCCATTCGAAGTACTGAATCCCTGACACTAACCCATACCTAGTAGACTCAGACTATTCATCCTAATATAATGGAGAAAATTAGCCCAACACATTAGAAATACAAGTACTTCAGAGGAGACATGTTGTATAGTTGGACTTGACATTTGCATTATATAAGGTAGGAGTTATAAATCTAGTCAAATTTATTTGAAATATTCTCCATGTGTTTTTAAGCTTAACAAATATGTGAATTCTTATTTCCCTTTTCTGTAGCCTATTCACACATGTATATTTATATGCATATATAGAATCCTACCAGGTATCACATGTACATTTTTGTGAGGTGGCTGTCTTGGCAGATACAAATTGTGAGAAGAGTTCACTCCTCCTAAATGCTGTTGGAAATGAAAATTCAACCTATAGGAGAGCGTCCTAGTAGAACAACATTATACACTAACTCATGTTCAGTAAAATAAATATTTTTGCATTTGTGGATGATACATATTTACTGATGAATTTCGATTGGCATTTATATTGGTACTTTTTAATGTCTGTGAGTGTTGTGTGTGTGTGTGTGTATATACAGATATAGATATAGATATACTCTGCAAATTTTTCAAAATATGAAATATATGTGTCTAATATACACTCTAAATTCATTCATGTTCATGTATGTGTATTTATAATCCACTTTTCACAAGATGATAATCAGAAATATTCATCCACCTGAAATACATATTTGTTTCCTAGTACTGAAAACTAACTTCAGTGAATGGTGCATACAAATCCTAATTATTCTACAGTAACTGACCCAGTCTAACATCAATGCAAGTAGACTCCTATGGGACATGATATGTAATTTGTCATTCATTTGTATTCCACACTGGTACATTATTGTTTCTTCAGTGTTTGCACATCACATAATATACATTTCATCCACAAGTTCACAAATTAATAAGCATTTGTTTCAACTTTAACCACTTCTTGCTTCAGAACACATGTATTGTCAGGGTATTCTTGACTGGTCTTTTCATGAGACTTCTTTCCAAACACATTATTTTGAATTTCCATAATCATTTTGAAGCAAAACTCACACACTCTTTATGATAAAACTAAACACAAATATTTCCATTACATATATACCTGGTTGGAATGAATGATTGTATATCAATATATGATTTCCTTTAATTTTTCAGATATCAGTTCAATTCATTATTTAAAGTTCAAAAAAGTTATATTATTTATTCACAGTATGGTCTATTCATGCTTATTCTCTATGTTCCTAGAAACAGGGTACACCTCTTTGTACCCCCGATTCTCATTTTACATCTTCAATATATTGCTCCCAGAAATGGTGAAAGAAATACTCATGTCACCTCATTATCACAGTAATATTCTGGACAAAAAATGGAAAGGTCACACTTATGATTGTACCAAAGCCGAAATGGAAAGTGAACATGGATTTCTAAAAACATCCATGTCCAGGTTGCCTAATGCTGTCAATTGTCAATCCTATTGGTGACTACATATTTGGTTTTTTCCTAATTTATATATTCAAACTCAACCCTGTTGAAAATGTCTAATTCTATCACTCACTTTATACTTTGCCTGATTTCGTAATGTTTCTATTGATATCTGCTTTTCTACATATTTTCCCCAGTTCAACATAGTGACTGACTCTTCATATGTGCTGACATTTACATTCACTCAACAACCGAAAGTCTATTGCTAAAGAACTTTTGGTCCAAATCCTATACTCACTCTTCTTCCTAAACCAACCGACTATCTTCCTAATCCTACTGAATATCCCTATTTGACTGGATGTTCTCTTCTAAATTCAATCATCCAATGTACAAGGTCCTATGCCATTGTATATGGAATTATCTGAGGCATCTTTGCAGAACATCATTCAAAGCTAAGTATCCCAATCAAGCGCAAAACCCTTCTGGGCTTCAAATCATACCTAGATTTCTGTTTTCCTACTTATATTTCACCTCTATATTCTTGTAAATATTGCAGGTTCCCAATACCATTATTCATCACACAGAATCACTCGTAATCCAAATCAAACCTGTTTTTAACCCCAAGTATACACTGTTCCCTCAATCATTTTACAGAAGAGCAGAGACAGAGTGGTTCTTACAATACAGGAAAGTTGGGGACCTTCCACCTGATGAGAACCTCAAATGTCCATGCACAAATGGTACCTGGAGAAGTTGTAGGCAGGTATGAAGCACCTGAGAGAGCAAAAGTCATCTTCCATGGCAAACAACCTGGTCAGGATGAAGGGATGTGTCTGAATCTGCCTCTCTCTCTTCTTATTGTACAGAAGATGGACCAAACCAGGGCTGAGTGGAGAGCTGTTCCCGGGTGCCAATGGTGATATACATTCTACCTTATGAAAGTGTCACAGGAAGTTCTGGCAACCTCCATCTTATGTTACCCTTGGAAGCAACTGTTAGGACAAAGTGGTTGCCAAGGCAGTGACCTCATTCAGTTCCAAAGAATGTGAAATACCTCATTTCCTTGGTGATGGAACTCTCTGAACTTGGTATCCAAGAAGCCAGATACCCAGAGGCAGTCCCAGTCCCAGTCCCAGTGGGCTCACTTGTTTGGATTTACCAAGGACAGAGTCAGTTTTCTTGGTACCTAATGATGTGAGGATGGCCAAATGCCAGGAGAGCTCTGAAGATGGACCTTTCCTGAGAAAACAGGTAGTGGCTAACCACTTTTTCCTGACATCTTCACAGAGTTGGTCAAGGAATCAAGATCTGAGAGAAGACAGGCCATTTTGGGGGAACATAGTATGGCCCACCAGTCAGAGGACACTCTGGATAGTCACAGACATACTTGGGGGAAGGAGGTGCCTTTGTGGGAGTGGGTGCGGGTTTGTTGTTTTGTCTCATGTTCTGAGAATAGATAGAAAAGGCGGTTTGTTTGGTTTGGAGTGGACAGTTTCTAGTAAGTCATTTGACATGGCGAGTGTTTCTGTTTCTGTGTATCCCACTGTGTCCGTTGTTGTAGACATTAGAAAAGAGAATGCATTAATGGATGTGTCCTGTCTAGTATAAATCTTCCCATAATTCATCCTGCCCAATATATGAATGGACTGCAGCTTGTCTTATCAATGTGCAACACCTGCTATCTTTCTAAGTTGTTGTTTTCTTCCTGAATTCTGGCCACTCTCCAGAATAGGCTCATGGATTTGTGTCCAAAATATGTACCACCTCCAAGCTCTGTGACATGGCCATGTACTGGATAGCTGAAGAGAATGGCGAGCATCTCAAAAAACTCAGATATCAGTGTGACCAGGAAAGTCTCAGTGCAGAAACCCTGCTTTGGGCCTTTTGCTTACTTATTGTTGTGTTGCACTGAATGTCAGGAAGGTCTTTGCCTCAGGCCACCCCTTTGTGAAGCCTGAAGAAAACAGTTTTCAAATGGAAATGAATGGGCCTCACCTGTGGCTCTTTATCAGCCTCTTGGACCTGTGTGTGGCTGTGACTTAGATTCTCAGCACCTGATGGATCTTAAGAATGATCCCATGTGAGCTTCCAAAACCAAAATGGCAAAAAATATCATTCATTGTGGATGAAGTCTCTTGCCTTCCTCTGTTAGGTTCCTGCACTCCATCAAATGACAATAGGGATTCTTTGGGTCAAATGAGTTCTTCAAAGCCCTGCAGAGGTGCTTGTGTTTTCGCATGACTCTAAATCACCTAAAGAATCAATACCTAAAATCAGTAGGCCTCAAATTTGAGAAACAAAGAAGTATTAACGGCAGGCTTATTTGTTCGCTCCTGTTTCAGAGAAACGGTGTCCAGGCTACCCTGACTTTAGGCAAATGAGGGGCAAACGAGCTGATTTTGGACACTGTCTTGGGCTGCGCCCCTCATGGAAACCTCCAGCCAGAGGTTAAGATGATTGACTATATGGAATAAGATGAAGGCCATGTGGGAGTGTTTTGGTTTTAATTTTGGTCATTTGTGTTGCATTGGAAAAAATGACTGGGTCCACGTGAGCTTGAACTCTGGTGTGATTCCCCTTAGAGACTGGGTTTTGGAACTGAACTCAGAGAAGCATTGCCATGAATTTTGTTGGGATTTTAAGAGGCCACGCATGAAAGTCGCTCTTGGAAACTGAGACCTAGGCCCCGGGTGGATTTCCACAGAGGCCTGGGAATCTCAGCAAGGATATCACATGATTTTATTCTTAAAGAAATGGCAGCCATAGTTGAGAGTCAAAACACACATGGACCTCACATTGTAGACCTCAATGGGCCTGGCCTAATGTGACCTTTTGTCCACTCTTTGGGAAGCCATGCCTGTGAGAGTTCTCCAGAGATTTCATTGAAATGAGCTTCTTCACCATTTAATGTTTGCTGAATGAACTGAAACCCACAGTGCCTCCAACTTCATGCTTGAAAAATGGCTAGATAAATACCATAAAATTTTTGAAATTCCTATGACCAGGTGGCACTGGAGAAACATTGGATGTCCTGTTGCTGATCATGAGTATACCAGACAGTGCCTTGATTTACTGAGTTTCATGAAAATGGTGTAGAACAGAGATGCCAGAAATTTGGAGCCTGCTGAGTAGTGGGTCTAGAGCAGTGGTGGGGAGGTGTTTGATAAAACATCCGTGGTAGGGCCATGTGGATCTACCATTGGATTCCAAATGGCTTGTAACTGACATGGTGCAGCCAACAGACCCTTATATGTAAAGGCATCTTGTTATATGGAGAGTTTTCAGAGGAAAATTAAGAATCAGGTTGATATGGACAAGGGGGCAATGGGGCAAGGTGTGAGAGATAGGAGCCTAGTTGGTGCATTCTCTTGCAGACCCTGACCCACCACACGTGACAGAACTCCCTCCAGCACTGTGTCCCAGTTTAGCTCCTAGTATTTCGTGAAACAAATACCAAACTCACAGTGCAGCAGCAAAAACACCACAAAAAGTGGAAGAGGACCAAATGGCTTCACAGTCCACACGGGGAGACACTTAGTCCCCAGTGGCCTCAGTTTACCTACAAAGAGAGGATTCAGCACTGCTTCATCTTGTTCATTGGAAAATAAGAAACCATGTCCTCCAGGTCACATAGATGCAGACCCAGCTTTGATGGTCTCACTACAGAGGAAGCCAAATCTCCAGAAAACTACATATATTTCAAGTGTGGAAGCTCAGAGGCAGTTTCTCAAAAAGTTTTTAGGCCAGCAGAGCTCAATGTTTGTGGAGTGTTTACCCTCTTCCTTAGTTTTGGAAACTCCTCTACCACCTCCAAGGTTGTGAACTCCTGAGCATTTTCCATTCCAGATATGTATTCACTGATTTTGTAACTCTTCTCCTCTAATTGTGTCTTACATGGGGTGAAGGTAATGTCAAGGCATTGTTCTGGATGAGAGCGGGAGGATATTTGTGCAGCATATTTTTACATACACATTGGATTCATTTTCCAAATTTCCATTCGAAGTACTGAATCCCTGACACTAACCCATACCTAGTAGACTCAGACTATTCATCCTAATATAATGGAGAAAATTAGCCCAACACATTAGAAATACAAGTTTCAGAGGAGACATGTTGTATAGTTGGACTTGACATTTGCATTATATAAGGTAGGAGTTATAAATCTAGTCAAATTTATTTGAAATATTCTCCATGTGTTTTTAAGCTTAACAAATATGTGAATTCTTATTTCCCTTTTCTGTAGCCTATTCACACATGTATATTTATATGCATATATAGAATCCTACCAGGTATCACATGTACATTTTTGTGAGGTGGCTGTCTTGGCAGATACAAATTGTGAGAAGAGTTCACTCCTCCTAAATGCTGTTGGAAATGAAAATTCAACCTATAGGAGAGCGTCCTAGTAGAACAACATTATACATTAACTCATGTTCAGTAAAATAAATATTTTTGCATTTGTGGATGATACATATTTACTGATGAATTTCGATTGGCATTTATATTGGTACTTTTTAATGTCTGTGAGTGTTGTGTGTGTGTGTGTGTATATACAGATATAGATATAGATATACTCTGCAAATTTTTCAAAATATGAAATATATGTGTCTAATATACACTCTCTAAATTCATTCATGTTCATGTATGTGGATTTATTATCCACTTTTCACAAGATTATAATCAGAAATATTCATCCACCTGAAATACATATTTGTTTCCTAGTACTGAAAACTAACTTCAGTGAATGGTGCATACAAATCCTAATTATTCTACAGTAACTGACCCAGTCTAACATCAATGCAAGTAGACTCCTATGGGACATGATATGTAATTTGTCATTCATTTGTATTCGACACTGGTACATTATTGTTTCTTCAGTTTTTGCACATCACAGGATATACATTTCATCCACAAGTTCACAAATTAATAAGCATTTGTTTCAACTTTAACCACTTCTTGCTTCAGAACACATGTATTGTCACGGTATTCTTGACTGGTCTTTTCATGAGACTTCTTTCCAAACACATTATTTTGAATTTCCATAATCATTTTGAAGCAAAACTCACACACTCTTTATGATAAACCTAAACACAAATATTTCCATTACATATATACCTGGTTGGAATGAATGATTGTATATCAATATACGATTTTCTTTAATTTTTCAGATATCAGTTCAATTCATTATTTAAAGTTCAAAAAAGTTATATTATTTATTCACAGTATGGTCTATTCATGCTTTTTCTCTATGTTCCTAGAAACAGGGTACACCTCTTTGTACCCCCGATTCTCATTTTACATCTTCAATATATTGCTCCCAGAAATGGTGAAAGAAATACTCATGTCACCTCTTTATCACAGTAATATTCTGGACAAAAAATGGAAAGGTCACACTTATGATTGTACCAAAGCCTAAATGGAAAGTGAACATGGATTTCTAAAAACATCCATGTCCAGGTTGCCTAATGCTGTCAATTGTCAATCCTATTGGTGACTACATATTTGTTTTTTTCCTAATTTATATATTCAAACTCAACCCTGTTGAAAATGTCTAATTCTATCACTCACTTTATACTTTGCCTGATTTCGTAATGTTTCTATTGATATCTGCTTTTCTACATATTTTCCCCAGTTCAACATAGTGACTGACTCTTCATATGTGCTGACATTTACATTCACTCAACAACCGAAAGTCTATTGCTAAAGAACTTTTGGTCCAAATCCTATACTCACTCTTCTTCCTAAACCTACCGACTATCTTCCTAATCCTACTGAATATCCCTTTTTGACTGGATGTTCTCTTCTAAATTCAATCATCCAAAGTACAAGGTCCTATGCCATTGTATATGGAATTATCTGAGGCATCTTTGCAGAACATCATTCAAAGCTAAGTATCCCAATCAAGGGCAAAACCCTTCTGGGCTTCAAATCATACCTAGATTTCTGTTTTCCTACTTATATTTCACCTCTATATTCTTGTAAATATTGCAGGTTCCCAATACCATTATTCATCACACAGAATCACTCGTAATCCAAATCAAACCTGTTTTTAACCCCAAGTATACACTGTTCCCTCAATCATTTTACAGAAGAGCAGAGACAGAGTGGTTTTTACAATACAGGAAAGTTGGGGACCTTCCACCTGATGAGAACCTCAAATGTCCATGCACAAATGGTACCTGGAGAAGTTGTAGGCAGGTATGAAGCACCTGAGAGAGCAAAAGTCATCTTCCATGGCAAACAACCTGGTCAGGATGAAGGGATGTGTCTGAATCTGCCTCTCTCTCTTCTTATTGTACAGAAGATGGACCAAACCAGGGCTGAGTGGAGAGCTGTTCCCGGGTGCCAATGGTGATATACATTCTACCTTATGAAAGTGTCACAGGAAGTTCTGGCAACCTCCATCTTACGTTACCCTTGGAAGCAACTGTTAGGACAAAGTGGTTGCCAAGGCAGTGACCTCATTAAGTTCCAAAGAATGTGAAATACCTCATTTCCTTGGTGATGGAACTCTCTGAACTTGGTATCCAAGAAGCCAGACACCCAGAGGCAGTCCCAGTCCCAGTCCCAGTGGGCTCACTTGTTTGGATTTACCAAGGACAGAGTCAGTTTTCTTGGTACCTAATGATGTGAGGATGGCCAAATGCCAGGAGAGCTCTGAAGATGGACCTTTCCTGAGAAAACAGGTAGTGGCTAACCACTTTTTCCTGACATCTTCACAGAGTTGGTCAAGGAATCAAGATCTGAGAGAAGACAGGCCATTTCGGGGGAACATAGTATGGCCCACCAGTCAGAGGACACTCCGGATAGTCACAGACGTACTTGGGGGAAGGAGGTGCCTTTGTGGGAGTGGGTGTGGGTTTGTTGTTTTGTCTCATGTTCTGAGAATAGATAGAAAAGGCGGTTTGTTTGGTTTGGAGTGGACAGTTTCTAGTAAGTCATTTGACATGGCGAGTGTTTCTCTTTCTGTGTATGTCCGTTGTTGTAGACATTAGAAAAGAGAATGCATTAATGGATGTGTCCTGTCTAGTATAAATCTTCCCATAATTCATCCTGCCCAATATATGAATGGACTGCAGCTTGTCTTATCAATGTGCAACACCTGCTATCTTTCTAAGTTGTTGTTTTCTTCCTGAATTCTGGCCACTCTCCAGAATAGGCTCATGGATTTGTGTCCAAAATATGTACCACCTCCAAGCTCTGTGACATGGCCATGTACTGGATAGCTGAAGAGAATGGCGAGCATCTCAAAAAACTCAGATATCAGTGTGACCAGGAAAGTCTCAGTGCAGAAACCCTGCTTTGGGCCTTTTGCTTACTTATTGTTGTGTTGCACTGAATGTCAGGAAGGTCTTTGCCTCAGGCCACCCCTTTGTGAAGCCTGAAGAAAACAGTTTTCAAATGGAAATGAATGGGCCTCACCTGTGGCTCTTTATCAGCCTCTTGGACCTGTGTGTGGCTGTGACTTAGATTCTCAGCACCTGATGGATCTTAAGAATGATCCCACGTGAGCTTCCAAAACCAAAATGGCAAAAAATATCATTCATTGTGGAAGAAGTCTCTTGCCTTCCTCTGTTAGGTTCCTGCACTCCATCAAATGACAATAGGGATTCTTTGGGTCAAATGAGTTCTTCAAAGCCCTGCAGAGGTGCTTGTGTTTTCGCATGACTCTAAATCACCTAAAGAATCGATACCTAAAATCAGTAGGCCTCAAATTGGAGAAACAAAGAAGTATTAACGGCAGGCTTATTTGTTCGCTCCTGTTTCAGAGAAACGGTGTCCAGGCTACCCTGACTTTAGGCAAATGAGGGGCAAACGAGCTGATTTTGGACACTGTCTTGGGCTGCGCCCCTCATGGAAACCTCCAGCCAGAGGTTAAGATGATTGACTATATGGAATAAGAGGAAGGCCATGTGGGAGTGTTTTGGTTTTAATTTTGGTCATTTGTGATGCATTGGAAAAAATGACTGGGTCCACGTGAGCTTGAACTCTGGTGTGATTCCCCTTAGAGACTGGGTTTTGGAACTGAACTCAGAGAAGCATTGCCATGAATTTTGTTGGGATTTTAAGAGGCCACGCATGAAAGTCGCTCTTGGAAACTGAGACCTAGGCCCCGGGTGGATTTCCACAGAGGCCTGGGAATCTCAGCAAGGATATCACATGATTTTATTCTTAAAGAAATGGCAGCCATAGTTGAGAGTCAAAACACACATGGACCTCACATTGTAGACCTCAATGGGCCTGGCCTAATGTGACCTTTTGTCCACTCTTTGGGAAGCCGTGCCTGTGAGTGTTCTCCAGAGATTTCATTGAAATGAGCTTCCTCACCATTTAATGTTTGCTGAATGAACTGAAACCCACAGTGCCTCCAACTTCATGGTTGAAAAATGGCTAGATAAATACCATGAAATTTTTGAAATTCCTATGACCAGGTGGCACTGGAGAAACATTGGATGTCCTGTTGCTGATCATGAGTATACCAGACAGTGCCTTGATTTACTGAGTTTCATGAAAATGGTGTAGAACAGAGATGCCAGAAATTTGGAGCCTGCTGAGTAGTGGGTCTAGAGCAGTGGTGGGGAGGTGTTTGATAAAACATCCGTGGTAGGGCCATGTGGATCTACCATTGGATTCCAAATGGCTTGTAACTGACATGGTGCAGCCAACAGACCCTTATATGTAAAGGCATCTTGTTATATGGAGAGTTTTCAGAGGAAAATTAAGAATCAGGTTGATATGGACAAGGGGGCAATGGGGCAAGGTGTGAGAGATAGGAGCCTAGTTGGTGCATTCTCTTGCAGACCCTGACCCACCACACGTGACAGAACTCCCTCCAGCACTGTGTCCCAGTTTAGCTCCTAGTATTTCGTGAAACAAATACCAAACTCACAGTGCAGCAGCAAAAACACCACAAAAAGTGGAAGAGGACCAAATGGCTTCACAGTCCACACGGGGAGACACTTAGTCCCCAGTGGCCTCAGTTTACCTACAAAGAGAGGATTCAGCACTGCTTCATCTTGTTCATTGGAAAATAAGAAACCATGTCCTCCAGGTCACATAGATGCAGACCCAGCTTTGATGGTCTCACTACAGAGGAAGCCAAATCTCCTGAAAACTACATATATTTCAAGTGTGGAAGCTCAGAGGCACTTTCTCAAAAAGTTTTTAGGCCAGCAGAGCTCCATGTTTGTGGAGTGTTTACCCTGTCCCTTAGTTTAGGAAACTCCTCTACCACCTCCAAGGTTGTGAACTCCTGAGCATTTTCCATTCCAGATATGTATTCACTGATTTTGTAACTCTTCTCCTCTAATTGTGTCTTACTTGGGGTGAAGGTAATGTCAAGGCATTGTTCTGGATGAGAGCGGGAGGATATTTGTGCAGCATATTTTTACATACACATTGGATTCATTTTCCAAATTTCCATTCGAAGTACTGAATCCCTGACACTAACCCATACCTAGTAGACTCAGACTATTCATCCTAATATAATGGAGAAAATTAGCCCAACACATTGGAAATACAAGTACTTCAGAGGAGACATGTTGTATAGTTGGACTTGACATTTGCATTATATAAGGTAGGAGTTATAAATCTAGTCAAATTTATTTGAAATATTCTCCATGTGTTTTTAAGCTTAACAAATATGTGAATTCTTATTTCCCTTTTCTGTAGCCTATTCACACATGTATATTTATATGCATATATAGAATCCTACCAGGTATCACACGTACATTTTTGTGAGGTGGCTGTCTTGGCAGATACAAATTGTGAGAAGAGTTCACTCCTCCTAAATGCTGTTGGAAATGAAAATTCAACTTATAGGAGAGCGTCCTAGTAGAACAACATTATACATTAACTCATGTTCAGTAAAATAAATATTTTTGCATTTGTGGATGATACATATTTACTGATGAATTTCGATTGGCATTTATATTGGTACTTTTTAATGTCTGTGAGTTGTGTGTGTGTGTGTGTGTGTGTGTGTGTATAGATATAGATATAGATATAGATATACTCTCCAAATTTTTCAAAATATGAAATATATGTGTCTAATATACACTCTCTAAATTCATTCATGTTCATGTATGTGGATTTATAATCCACTTTTCACAAGATGATAATCAGAAATATTCATCCACCTGAAATACATATTTGTTTCCTAGTACTGAAAACTAACTTCAGTGAATGGTGCATACAAATCCTAATTATTCTACAGTAACTGACCCAGTCTAACATCAATGCAAGTAGACTCCTATGGGACATGATATGTAATTTGTCATTCATTTGTATTCGACACTGGTACATTATTGTTTCTTCAGTTTTTGCACATCACAGGATATACATTTCATCCACGAGTTCACAAATTAATAAGCATTTGTTTCAACTTTCACCACTTCTTGCTTCAGAACACATGTATTGTCAGGGTATTCTTGACTGGTCTTTTCATGAGACTTCTTTCCAAACACATTATTTTGAATTTCCATAATCATTTTGAAGCAAAACTCACACACTCTTTATGATATACCTAAACACAAATATTTCCATTACATATATACCTGGTTGGAATGAATGATTGTATATCAATATATGATTTCCTTTAATTTTTCAGATATCAGTTCAATTCATTATTTAAAGTTCAAAAAAGTTATATTATTTATTCACAGTATGGTCAATTCATGCTTTTTCTCTATGTTCCTAGAAACAGGGTACACCTCTTTGTACCCCCGATTCTCATTTTACATCTTCAATATATTGCTCCCAGAAATGGTGAAAGAAATACTCATGTCACCTCATTATCACAGTAATATTCTGGACAAAAAATGGAAAGGTCACACTTATGATTGTACCAAAGCCTAAATGGAAAGTGAACATGGATTTCTAAAAACATCCATGTCCAGGTTGCCTAATGCTGTCAATTGTCAATCCTATTGGTGACTACATATTTGTTTTTTTCCTAATTTATATATTCAAACTCAACCCTGTTGAAAATGTCTAATTCTATCACTCACTTTATACTTTGCCTGATTTCGTAATGTTTCTATTGATATCTGCTTTTCTACATATTTTCCCCAGTTCAACATAGTGACTGACTCTTCATATGTGCTGACATTTACATTCACTCAACAACCGAAAGTCTATTGCTAAAGAACTTTTGGTCCAAATCCTATACTCACTCTTCTTCCTAAACCTACCGACTATCTTCCTAATCCTACTGAATATCCCCTTTTGACTGGATGTTCTCTTCTAAATTCAATCATCCAAAGTACAAGGTCCTATGCCATTGTATATGGAATTATCTGAGGCATCTTTGCAGAACATCATTCAAAGCTAAGTATCCCAATCAAGGGCAAAACCCTTCTGGGCTTCAAATCATACCTTGATTTCTGTTTTCCTACTTATATTTCACCTCTATATTCTTGTAAATATTGCAGGTTCCCAATACCATTATTCATCACACAGAATCACTCGTAATCCAAATCAAACCTGTTTTTAACCCCAAGTATACACTGTTCCCTCAATCATTTTACAGAAGAGCAGAGACAGAGTGGTTCTTACAATACAGGAAAGTTGGGGACCTTCCACCTGATGAGAACCTCAAATGTCCATGCACAAATGGTACCTGGAGAAGTTGTAGGCAGGTATGAAGCACCTGAGAGAGCAAAAGTCATCTTCCATGGCAAACAACCTGGTCAGGATGAAGGGATGTGTCTGAATCTGCCTCTCTCTCTTCTTATTGTACAGAAGATGGACCAAACCAGGGCTGAGTGGAGAGCTGTTCCCGGGTGCCAATGGTGATATACATTCTACCTTATGAAAGTGTCACAGGAAGTTCTGGCAACCTCCATCTTATGTTACCCTTGGAAGCAACTGTTAGGACAAAGTGGTTGCCAAGGCAGTGACCTCATTCAGTTCCAAAGAATGTGAAATACCTCATTTCCTTGGTGATGGAACTCTCTGAACTTGGTATCCAAGAAGCCAGACACCCAGAGGCAGTCCCAGTCCCAGTCCCAGTGGGCTCACTTGTTTGGATTTACCAAGGACAGAGTCAGTTTTCTTGGTACCTAATGATGTGAGGATGGCCAAATGCCAGGAGAGCTCTGAAGATGGACCTTTCCTGAGAAAACAGGTATAGGCTAACCACTTTTTCCTGACATCTTCATAGAGTTGGTCAAGGAATCAAGATCTGAGAGAAGACAGGCCATTTCGGGGGAACATAGAATGGCCCACCAGTCAGAGAACACTCCGGATAGTCACAGACGTACTTGGGGGAAGGAGGTGCCTTTGTGGGAGTGCTTGTGGGTTTGTTGTTTTGTCTCATGTTCTGAGAATAGATAGAAAAGGCGGTTTGTTTGGTTTGGAGTGGACAGTTTCTAGTAAGTCATTTGACATGGCGAGTGTTTCTCTTTCTGTGTATCCCACTGTGTCCGTTGTTGTAGACATTAGAAAAGAGAATGCATTAATGGATGTGTCCTGTCTAGTATAAATCTTCCCATAATTCATCCTGCCCAATATATGAATGGACTGCAGCTTGTCTTATCAATGTGCAACACCTGCTATCTTTCTAAGTTGTTGTTTTCTTCCTGAATTCTGGCCACTCTCCAGAATAGGCTCATGGATTTGTGTACAAAATATGTACCACCTCCAAGCTCTGTGACATGGCCATGTACTGGATAGCTGAAGAGAATGGCGAGCATCTCAAAAAACTCAGATATCAGTGTGACCAGGAAAGTCTCAGTTCAGAAACCCTGCTTTGGGCATTTTGCTTACTTATTGTTGTGTTGCACTGAATGTCAGGAAGGTCTTTGCCTCAGGCCACCGCTTTGTGAAGCCTGAAGAAAACAGTTTTCAAATTGAAATGAATGTGCCTCACCTGTGGCTCTTTATCAGCCTCTTGGACCTGTGTGTGGCTGTGACTTAGATTCTCAGCACCTGATGGATCTTAAGAATGATCCCACGTGAGCTTCCAAAACCGAAATGGCAAAAAATATCATTCATTGTGGATGAAGTCTCTTGCCTTCCTCTGTTAGGTTCCTGCACTCCATCAAATGACAATAGGGATTCTTTGGGTCAAATGAGTTCTTCAAAGCCCTGCAGAGGTGCTTGTGTTTTCGCATGACTCTAAATCACCTAAAGAATCGATACCTAAAATCAGTAGGCCTCCAATTGGAGAAACAAAGAAGTATTAACGGCAGGCTTATTGTTCGCTCCTGTTTCAGAGAAACGGTGTCCAGGCTACCCTGACTTTAGGCAAATGAGGGGCAAACGAGCTGATTTTGGACACTGTCTTGGGCTGCGCCCCTCATGGAAACCTCCAGCCAGAGGTTAAGATGATTGACTATATGGAATAAGATGAAGGCCATGTGGGAGTGTTTTGGTTTTAATTTTGGTCATTTGTGTTGCATTGGAAAAAATGACTGGGTCCACGTGAGCTTGAACTCTGGTGTGATTCCCCTTAGAGACTGGGTTTTTGAACTGAACTCAGAGAAGCATTGCCATGAATTTTGTTGGGATTTTAAGAGGCCACGCATGAAAGTCGCTCTTGGAAACTGAGACCTAGGCCCCGGGTGGATTTCCACAGAGGCCTGGGAATCTCAGCAAGGATATCACACGATTTTATTCTTAAAGAAATGGCAGCCATAGTTGAGAGTCAAAACACACATGGACCTCACATTGTAGACCTCAATGGGCCTGGCCTAATGTGACCTTTTGTCCACTCTTTGGGAAGCCGTGCCTGTGAGAGTTCTCCAGAGATTTCATTGAAATGAGCTTCCTCACCATTTAATGTTTGCTGAATGAACTGAAACCCACAGTGCCTCCAACTTCATGGTTGAAAAATGGTTAGATAAATACCATGAAATTTTTGAAATTCCTATGACCAGGTGGCACTGGAGAAACATTGGATGTCCTGTTGCTGATCATGAGTATACCAGACAGTGCCTTGATTTACTGAGTTTCATGAAAATGGTGTAGAACAGAGATGCCAGAAATTTGGAGCCTGCTGAGTAGTGGGTCTAGAGCAGTGGTGGGGAGGTGTTTGATAAAACATCCGTGGTAGGGCCATGTGGATCTACCATTGGATTCCAAATGGCTTGTAACTGACATGGTGCAGCCAACAGACCCTTATATGTAAAGGCATCTTGTTATATGGAGAGTTTTCAGAGGAAAATTAAGAATCAGGTTGATATGGACAAGGGGGCAATGGGCCAAGCTGTGAGAGATTGGAGCCTAGTTGGTGCATTCTCTTGCAGACCCTGACCCACCACACGTGACAGAACTCCCTCCAGCACTGTGTCCCAGTTTAGCTCCTAGTATTTCGTGAAACAAATACCAAACTCACAGTGCAGCAGCAAAAACACCACAAAAAGTGGAAGAGGACCAAATGGCTTCACAGTCCACACGGGGAGACACTTAGTCCCCAGTGGCCTCAGTTTACCTACAAAGAGAGGATTCAGCACTGCTTCATCTTGTTCATTGGAAAATAAGAAACCATGTCCTCCAGGTCACATAGATGCAGACCCAGCTTTGATGGTCTCACTACAGAGGAAGCCAAATCTCCAGAAAACTACATATATTTCAAGTGTGGAAGCTCAGAGGCAGTTTCTCAAAAAGTTTTTAGGCCAGCAGAGCTCCATGTTTGTGGAGTGTTTACCCTGTCCCTTAGTTTTGGAAACTCCTCTACCACCTCCAAGGTTGTGAACTCCTGAGCATTTTCCATTCCAGATATGTATTCACTGATTTTGTAACTCTTCTCCTCTAATTGTGTCTTACTTGGGGTGAAGGTAATGTCAAGGCATTGTTCTGGATGAGAGCGGGAGGATATTTGTGCAGCATATATTTACATACACATTGGATTCATTTTCCAATTTTCCATTCGAAATACTGAATCCCTGACACTAACCCATACCTAGTAGACTCAGACTATTCATCCTAATATAATGGAGAAAATTAACCCAAAACAGTAGAAATACAAGTACTTCAGGGGAGACATGTTGTATAGTTGGACTTGACATTTGCATTATATAAGGTAGGAGTTATAAATCTAGTCAAATTTATTTGAAATATTCTCCATGTGTTTTAAACTTAACAAATATGTGAATTCTTGTTTCCTTTTTCTGTAGTCTATTCACACATGTATATTTATATGCATATATAGAATCCGACCAGGTATCACACGTACATTTTTGTGAGGTGGCTGTCTTGGCAGATACAAATTGTGAGAAGAGTTCACTCCTCCTAAATGCTGTTGGAAATGAAAATTCAACTTATAGGAGAGCGTCCTAGTAGAACAACATTATACATTAACTCATGTTCAG
Source organism: Callospermophilus lateralis (assembly GCF_048772815.1). Lineage (NCBI taxonomy): Eukaryota > Metazoa > Chordata > Mammalia > Rodentia > Sciuridae > Callospermophilus > Callospermophilus lateralis. The sequence continues at coordinate 60,915 of NW_027514349.1, read as the reverse complement.
TAAAATAAATATTTTTGCATTTGTGGATGATACATATTTACTGATGAATTTCGATTGGCATTTATATTGGTAATTTTTAATGTCTGTGAGTTGTGTGTGTGTGTGTGTGTGTGTCTGTGTGTGTGTGTGTGTATAGGTATAGATATAGATATAGATATACTCTCCAAATTTTTCAAAATATGAAATATATGTGTCTAATATACACTCTCTAAATTCATTCATGTTCATGTATGTGGATTTATAATCCACTTTTCACAAGATTATAATCAGAAATATTCATCCACCTGAAATACATATTTGTTTCCTAGTACTGAAAACTAACTTCAGTGAATGGTGCATACAAATCCTAATTATTCTACAGTAACTGACCCAGTCTAACATCAATGCAAGTAGACTCCTATGGGACATGATATGTAATTTGTCATTCATTTGTATTCGACACTGGTACATTATTGTTTCTTCAGTTTTTGCACATCACAGGATATACATTTCATCCACAAGTTCACAAATTAGTAAGCATTTGTTTCAACTTTCACCACTTCTTGCTTCCGAACACATGTATTGTCAGGGTTTCTTGACTGGTCCTTTCATGAGACTTCTTTCCAAACACATTATTTTGAATTTCCATAATCATTTTGAAGCAAAACTCACACACCCTTCATGATAAACCAAAACACTAATATTTCCATTACATATATACCTGGTTGGAATGAATGATTGTATATCAATATACGATTTCCTTTAATTTTTCAGATATCAGTTCAATTCATTATTTATAGTTCAAAAAAGTTATATTATTTATTCACAGTATGGTCTATTCATGCTTTTTCTCTATGTTCCTAGAAACAGGGTACACCTCTTTGTACCCCCGATTCTCATTTTACATCTTCAATATATTGCTCCCAGAAATGGTGAAAGAAATACTCATGTCACCTCATTGTCACAGTAATATTCTGGACAAAAAATGGAAAGGTCACACTTATGATTGTACCAAAGCCTAAATGGAAAGTGAACATGGATTTCTAAAAACATCCATGTCCAGGTTGCCTAATGCTTTCAATTGTCAATCCTATTGGTGACTACATATTTGTTTTTTTCCTAATTTATATATTCAAACTCAACCCTGTTGAAAATGTCTAATTCTATCACTCACTTTATACTTTGCCTGATTTCGTAATGTTTCTATTGATATCTGCTTTTCTACATATTTTCCCCAGTTCAACATAGTGACTGACTCTTCATATGTGCTGACATTTACATTCACTCAACAACCGAAAGTCTATTGCTAAAGAACTTTTGGTCCAAATTCTATACTCACTCTTCTTCCTAAACCTACCGACTATCTTCCTAATCCTATTGAATATCCCTTTTTGACTGGATGTTCTCTCTAAATTCAATCATCCAATGTACAAGGTCCTATGCCATTGTATATCGAATTATCTGAGGCATCTTTGCAGAACATCATTCAAAGCTAAGTATCCCAATCAAGGGCAAAACCCTTCTGGGCTTCAAATCATACCTAGATTTCTGTTTTCCTACTTATATTTCACCTCTATATTCTTGTAAATATTGCAGGTTCCCAATACCATTATTCATCACACAGAATCACTCGTAACCCAAATCAAACCTGTTTTTAACCCCAAGTATACACTGTTCCCTCAATCATTTTACAGAAGGGCAGGGACAGAGTGGTTCTTACAATACAGGAAAGTTGGGGACCTTCCACCTGATGAGAACCTCAAATGTCCATGCACAAATGATACCTGGAGAAGTTGTAGGCAGGTATGAAGCACCTGAGAGAGCAAAAGTCATCTTCCATGGCAAACAACCTGGTCAGGATGAAGGGATGTGTCTGAATCTGCCTCTCTCTCTTCTTATTGTACAGAAGATGGACCAAACCTGGGCTGAGTGGAGAGCTGTTCCCGGGTGCCAATGGTGATATACATTCTACCTTATGAAAGTGTCACAGGAAGTTCTGGCAACCTCCATCTTATGTTACCCTTGGAAACAACTGTTAGGACAAAGTGGTTGCCAAGGCAGTGACCTCATTTAGTTCCAAAGAATGTGACATACCTCATTTCCTTGGTGATGGAACTCTCTGAACTTGGTATCCAAGAAGCCAGGCACCCAGAGGCACTCCCAGACCCAGTCCCAGTGGGCTCACTTGTTTGGATTTACCAAGGACAGAGTCAGTTTTCTTGGTACCTAATGATGTGAGGATGGCCAAATGCCAGGAGAGCTCTGAAGAAGGACGTTTCCTGAGAAAACAGGTAGTGGCTAACCACTTTTTCCTGACATCTTCACAGAGTTGGTCAAGGATACAAGATCTGAGAGAAGACAGGCCTTTCGGGGGAACATAGTATGGCCCACCAGTCAGAGGACACTCCGGATAGTCACAGACGTACTTGGGGGAAGGAGGTGCCTTTGTGGAAGTGGGTGTGGGTTTGTTGTTTTGTCTCATATTCTGAGAATAGATTGGAAAGGCGGTTTGTTTGGTTTGGAGTGGACAGTTTCTAGTAAGTCATTTGACATGGCGAGTGTTTCTCTTTCTGTGTGTCCCACTGTGTCCGTTGTTGTAGACATTAGAAAAGAGAATGCATTAATGCATGTGTCCTGTCTAGTATAAATCTTCCCATAATTCATCCTGCCCAATATATGAATGGACTGCAGCTTGTCTTATCAATATGCAACACCTGCTATCTTTCTAAGTTGTTGTTTTCTTCCTGAATTCTGGCCACTCTCCAGAATAGGCTCATGGATTTGTGTCCAAAATATGTAACACCTCCAAGCTCTGTGACATGGCCATGTACTGGATAGCTGAAGAGAATGGCGAGCATCTCAGAAAACTCAGATATCAGTGTGACCAGGAAAGTCTCAGTGCAGAAACCCTGCTTTGGGCCTTTTGCTTACTTATTGTTGTGTTGCACTGAATGTCAGGAAGGTCTTTGCCTCAGGCCACACCTTTGTGAAGCCTGAAGAAAACAGTTTACAAATGGAAATGAATGCGCCTCACCTGTGGCTCTTTATCATCCTCTTGGACCTGTGTGTGGCTGTGACTTAGATTCTCAGCACCTGATGGATCTTAAGAATGATCCCATGTGAGCTTCCAAAACCAAAATGGCAAAAAATATCATTCATTGTGGATGAAGTCTCTTGCCTTCTTCTGTTAGGTTCCTGCACTCCATCAAATGACAATAGGGATTCTTTGGGTCAAATGAGTTCTTCAAAGCCCTGCAGAGGTGCTTGTGTTTTGCATGACTCTAAATCACCTAAAGAATCGATACCTAAAATCAGTAGGCCTCAAATTGGAGAAACAAAGAAGTATTAACGGCAGGCTTATTTGTTCACCCTGGTTCACAGAAACGGTGTCCAGGCTACCCTGACTTTAGGCAAATGAGGGGCAAACGAGCTGATTTTGGACAGTGTCTTGGGCTGCGCCCCTCATGGAAACCTCAAGCCAGAGGTTAAGATGATTGACTATATGGAATAAGATGAATGCCATGTGGGAGTGTTTTGGTTTTAATTTTGGTCATTTGTTTTGCATTGGAAAAAAATGACTGGGTCCACGTGGGCTTGAACTCTGGTGTGATTCCCCTTAGAGACTGTGTTTTGGAACTGAACTCAGAGAAGCATTGCCATGAATTTTGTTGGGATTTTAAGAGGCCACGCATGAAAGTCACTCTTCGAAACTGAGACCTAGGCCCCGGGTGGATTTCCACAGAGGCCTGGGAATCTCAGCAAGGATATCACATGATTTTATTCTTAAAGAAATGGCAGCCATAGTTGAGAGTCAAAACACACATGGACCTCACATTGTAGACCTCAATGGGCCTGGCCTAATGTGACCTTTTGTCCACTCTTTGGGAAGCCGTGCCTGTGAGAGTTCTCCAGAGATTTCATTGAAATGAGCTTCCTCACCATTTAATGTTTGCTGAATGAACTGAAACCCACAGTGCCTCCAACTTCATGCTTGAAAAATGGCTAGATAAATACCATGAAATTTTTGAAATTCCTATGACCAGGTGGCACTGGAGAAATATTGGATGTCCTGTTGCTCATCATGAGTATACCAGACAGTGCCTTGATTTACTGAGTTTCATGAAAATGGTGTAGAACAGAGATGCCAGTAAGTTGGAGCCTGCTGAGTAGTGGGTCTAGAGCAGTGGTGGGGAGGTGTTTGATAAAACATCCGTGGTAGGGCCATGTGGATCTACCATTGAATTCCAAATGGCTTATAACTTACAAGGTGCAGCTAGCAGACCCTTATATGTAAAGGCATCTTTTTATATGGAGAGTTTTCAGAGGAAAATTAAGAATCAGGTTGATATGGACAAGGGGGCAATGGGGCAAGCTGTGAGAGATAGGAGCCTAGTTGGTGCATTCTCTTGCAGACCCTGACCCACCACACGTGACAGAACCTCCTCCAGCACTGTGTCCCAGTTTAGCTCCTAGTATTTCATGAAACAAATACCAAACTCACAGTGCAGCAGCAAAAACACCACAAATTGGAGGAGGACCAAATGGCATCACAGTCCACACGGGGAGACACTTAGTCCCCAGTGGCCTCAGTTTACCTACAAAGAGAGGATTCAGCACTGCTTCATCTTGTTCATTGGAAAATAAGAAACCATGTCCTCCAGGTCACATAGATGCAGACCCAGCTTTGATGGTCTCACTACAGAGGAATCCAAATCTCCTGAAAACAACATATATTTCAAGTGTGGAAGCTCAGAGGCAGTTTCTCAAAAAGTTTTTAGGCCAGCAGAGCTCCATGTTTGTGGAGTGTTTACCCTGTCCCTTAGTTTTGGAAACTTCTCTACCACCTCCAAGGTTGTGAACTCCTGAGCATTTTCCATTCCAGATATGTATTCACTGATTTTGTAACTCTTCTCCTCTAATTGTGTCTTACTTGGGGTGAAGGTAATGTCAAGGCATTGTTCTGGATGAGAGCGGGAGGATATTTGTGCAGCATATATTTACATACACATTGGATTCATTTTCCAATTTTCCATTCGAAATACTCTATCCCTGACACTAACCCATACCTAGTAGTCTCAGACTATTCATCCTAATATAATGGAGAAAATTAACCCAACACAATGGAAATACAGGCATTTCAGAGGAGACATGTTGTATAGTTGGACTTGACATATGCATTATATAAGGTAGGAGTTATAAATTTAGTCATATTTTAATTGAAATATTCTCCATGTGTTTTTAAACTTAACAAATATGTGAATTCTTGTTTCCCTTTTCTGTAGCCTATTCACACATGTATATTTATATGCATATATAGAATCCTACCAGGTATCACACGTACATTTTTGTGAGGTGGCTGTCTTGGCAGATACAAATTGTGAGAAGTGTTCACTCCTCCTTAATGCTGTTGGAAATGAAAATTCAACCTATAGGAGAGCGTCCTAGTAGAACAACATTATATATTAACTCATGTTCAGTAAAATAAATATTTTTGCATTTGTGGATGATATATATTTACTGATGAATTTCAATTGGCATTTATATTGGTTCTTTTTAATGTCTGTGAGTGTTGTGTGTGTGTGTGTGTGTGTGTGTATAGATGTAGATATAGATATAGATATACTCTCCAAATTTTTCAAAATATGAAATATATGTGTCTAATATACACTCTCTAAATTCATTCATGTTCATGTATGTGGATTTATAATCCACTTTTCACAAGATGATAATCAGAAATATTCATCCACCTGAAATACATATTTGTTTCCTAGTACTGAAAACTAACTTCAGTGAATGGTGCATACAAATCCTAATTATTCTACAGTAACTGACGCAGTCTAACATCAATGCAAGTAGAATCCTATGGGACATGATATGTAATTTGTCATTCATTTGTATTCGACACTGGTACATTATTATTTCTTCAGTTTTTGCACATCATAAGATATACCTTTGCCAAGGCAGTGACCTCATTCAGTTCCAAAGAATGTGACATACCTCATTTCCTTGGTGATGGAACTCTCTGAACTTTGTATCCAAGGAGCCAGGCACCCAGAGGCAGTTTCAGTCCCAGTCCCAGTGGGCTCACTTGTTTGGATTTAGCAAGGATAAAGTCAGTCATTCTTGGTTCCTACTGAAGTGAGGATTACCAAATGCCTGGAGAGCTCTGAAGAGGGAACTTTCCTGAGAAAGCAGGTAGTAGCTCTCCATTTTTTCCTTACAACTTTACAGAGTTCGCCAAGGAAAACAGATCTGAGAGAGGACAGGCCATTTCAGAAGAACAGAGTATGGCCACCAGTCAGAGGACACTCTGGTTAGTCACACAGCTACTTGGGGAAGGAGGTGCCTTTTTGGGAGTGGGTGTGGGTTTGTGGTTTGTCTCATGTTCTGAAAATAGGTAGGAATGGCGGTTTGTTTGTTTTGGAGTGAACTGTTTCTGGTAAGTCGTTTGACGAGGTGAGTGTTTCCATGTCTGTGTATCCCACTGTGCCTGTGGTAGTAGACATGAGAAAAGAGAATGCAGCAATGGATGTGTCATGTCTAGTATAAAGCTTCCCAGCATTCATCCTGCCCAATTTATGAATGGAGTGTGGCTTGCCTTATGCACGGGCAACACCTAATACCTTCCTAAGTCCCTGTTTTCTTCCTGAATTCTGGCCACTCTCTAGAATAGGCTCATGGTTATGTGTCCAAGATACGTACCAAATCCAAGCTCTTTGACATGGCCATGTACTGGATACCTGAATGGAATGGCCCGCATCTCAGAAAACTCAGATATCAGTGTGACCAGGAAAGTCTCAGTGGAGATACCCTGCTTTGGGCCTTTTGCTTACCTATTGTTCTGTTGCCCTGAATATCAGAAAGGTCTATGTCTCATGCAACCCCTTTGTTAAGCCTGAAGAAAACAGTTTTCAAATGGAAATGAATGTGCATCACCTCTGGCTCTTTGCTTAATTTCATTGGAAAACGATGTGTCTGATTCAGGCCCTTTGCCCTGTTTTAGGCTGTGACTTAGATTCTCACCACCTGATGGATGTAAAGAAAGATCCCATATGTGCATCTAAACCAAAATGGAAAAACGTTCAATCAATGTGCATGAAGTATATTGCCTTCCTTTGTTAGGTTTCTGAAATCCATCATGTCAGAATAGGGATCCTTTGGGTGAAATGAGTTCTTCAAATCTTTGCAGAGGTGCTTGGCTTTTCTCATGACTCCAATTCACAAAAAGAATCTAGACCCCACAGTCAGAGAGGCTCAAATTGGAGAAGCGAAGCAGTATTAAGGGCAGGCCTATTTGATCACTCCTGGTTCACAGGAAGGGTGTCCAAGCCACCCTGTCATTCAGCAAATGAGGGGCAAGGGAGCTTATTTTGGACACTGTCTTGGGATGTGCCTCTCATGAAAACCTCCAACCAGATGTTATGATGAGTATCTTTATGGTAGAAGATGAGGGCCATGTAGGAGTGTTTTGGTTATAATTGTGGTCATTTGTGTGGCAGTTGGAAGAGATGACTGGGTCCACCTGGGCATGAATTCTGCTGTGATTCCCCTTAGAGACTGAGTTCTGGAACTGACCTCAGAGAAGTATTGACATGAATTGTGTGGGGATTTTAGGAGGCCAGGAATGAGAGTTGCCATTGGGAACCTGGGATCAAGGCCCAGAGTGGCTTTCCACAGAACACTGGGAATCACAGCCAGGATATTACATGATTTTATTCTGAAAGACTTGGCAGGCATAATTGAGATTCAAAACACACTTGGACCTCGCTTTGTAGACATCAATGGGCCTGGCTTCATGTGACTTTTTGGCCACTCTTTGGGTAGACTTGCCTGTGAGAGTGCTCCAGAGATTTCCCTGAAATTAGCTTCCTCACCATTTAATGGTTCCTGAATGAATTGAAACCAACATTGCCTCCAAATGCATCTGTGAAAAAATGCTAGATAATTACCATGAATTTTTACAAATTCCGATGACCAGCTGGCACTGGAGGACCTTTGATGTCCTGTTGATGATCATGAGTATACCAGACAGGGCCTTGATTGACTGGGTTTCATGAAAATGGTGTAGAACAGAGATGCCAGTAAGTTGGGGCCTGGTAAGTAGTGGGCCTAGAGCTGTGTTATGCAAATGTGTGATAAAACATCTGTGGTGGGGCCATGTGGATCTTCCATTGGCTTCCAAATGGCTGTGACTGACATGGTGCAACCATCACACCCATATATGTAAAGGCATATTTTTATATGGAGAGGTTTCAGAGCAATGTTCAGTATCATGTTGTAATTGTCAAGGGGGCAAGCTACTTGAGATAGAACCCTGGTTGGTGCATTCTCCTGGAGACCCTGCCAACCACACCTGACAGAACTCCCTTCAGCACTGTGTCCCATTTGAACTCATTGTATTTCATGAAGCAAATACCAAACTCCCAGTGCAGCAGCAAGAAACACCACGAAAATTGGAGGATGACCATTGGTTTCACAGTCCACACGGGAAGACCCTTAGCCCTCAGTGGCCAAAGTTTACCTACAAAAAGAGAATTCATCACTGCTGCCTCATTTTTATTTTAAAATAAGTAACCATTTCCTCCAGGTCACATAGATGCAGATCCAGCTTTGATGGTTTCACTACAAATAAAGCTAAAGCTCCTGACAACAACATATATTTCAAGTGCCCAACCTCAGAGGCAGATTCTCAAAAAGTCTTTTGGCCAGCAGAGCTCCATGTTTGTGGAGTGTTTACCCTGTCTCTTACTTTTGGAAACTCCTCTACCACCTCCAAAGATATGAAATCTGGAGCATTTTCCATTCTAGATATGTATTCACAGATTTTCTAACTCTTCTCCTCTAATTGTGTCTTACTTGGGGCGAAGGTAATGTCAAGGCATTGTTCTGGAGGAGAGTGGGAAGATTTTTCCGTAGCATATATTTGCATACACATTGGATTCAGTGTCCTATTTTCAATTCAAAATACTGAATACCTGACTCTAACCCATACCCTACCAGACTCTGACTACTAATCCTAATATGATGGAGAAAAATAACCCACAAAGAATAGAAATACAAGCAGTTCAGAGTAGGCATGATGTATAGATGGACTTGCCTTTTGCATGATACAGAGTTGGAGTTATAAATCTAGTCAATTGTTTGTTGAAATAGTTGTCCTAGTATTTTTAAGGTTAACAAATATGTGAATTCCTGTCTCCCTTTCTCTGTATTCTTATATGCACATATAGATTCCTATCTGGTACCACACGTACATTCTTGTGAGGTGGCTGACTTGGCAGATACAAATTGTTAGAAGAGATCACTCCTACTAAACCCTGTTGGAACTGAATATTCAACCTATGGGTGAGCTTGCTAGTTGAACAGCATTATACATAAATCCATGTTCAGTAAAATGAATATTTTTAGATCTGTGGATGGTATATATTTTATAATGAATTTTGATTGACATATATATTGCTACTTTTTTGTCTGTGTGTGTGTTTTATGTATATGTATATATATGTATATATATATATACACTCTCCAGATTTTTCAAAATATGAAATATATGTGTCTTATATTCACTCCCTAAATTCATTCATGTTCATGTATGTGGATTTATAATCAACTATTCACAAGATTATTCTCAGAAATATTCATCCACCTGAAATTTGCCCAGTGCTCTCAAATGTCAATCCTATTTGTGACTACATATTTGTTTCTTCCTAAGATTATATATTTAAACTCAACCCTGTTCAAAATGTCTAATCCTATCACTCACTTTATACTCTGCCTGATTTTGTAATGTCTATATTGGTATATGCTTTCCTACATATTTTCCCCAGTTCATCATTGTGACTGACTCTTCACCTGTGCTGACATTTACATTCACTCTCTAATCGAAATCCTATTGCTAAGAAACTTTTGTTCCAAATCTTATACTCACCCTTCTTCCTAAACTTATTGACTATCTTCGTAATGCTACAGACTATCCCTTTTTGACTGGATGTTCTCTTCTACATTTAATCATCCAAGTAAATGTGGTGCGAGCTTCAGAGGAGGAGACTACCAACAGACTATCTCATGCAACATCAAACGGTTTATTGGGTGTCCAGCAGGCTGGGGTTCAGAGCTCACCTGAATAGAGCAGATAGCCCTGAGAATAGCTGAAGTAGAGCTTATATACTTTCCCTGGAGAGGGAAGGGAGGGAATTGTATTGATGGGTCAGGGCGAGTGGGCGGTTTGCATGCAACTGGGAGAGGGAGTACATTCTGCAATTTGGCAGCTGGGGATAGAACATTCTGGGAACAAGATTTGCAAACATTTCTCAAGATTTCAACAGTGTTCTGTTAAGCATACAGAAAAACAAGATGTGACAAGTACCTATTTTATTAATATTTCATTCCCCACTTCTTCTTCTGGCTAATTTTAATCATAAAAATGATCATTGGAGGGTGTCACATTCAATGTCTGCTAGTGGGGTATTACCATAAGTTTAACTCGTCCAATTTGAGCCTGGAGAAAAGACATTACACGGTTGAGCAAACAGGGTTTTATAGTTAGCAATAATATGAGGATTATTATTGGACCGGCCAGGGTTGATAAAAACGTAGTTAACCAGGGGGACTGTGTGAACCAAGACTCAAGCCACCCTTTTTGGGCCTCTCTCACTTGTTGATGCTCTTCAAGGTGTCTTTTAAATTTACTCATAGATTTTATTACAACTCCAGTATAGTCAGCATAAAAACAACATTCTTCCCTCAATGCAGCACAAAGGCCCCCTTCTCTAATGAAGAGGAGGTCCAACCCTCAACTGTTCTGTAAAACAACTTCAGAGAGAGAGGTTAAAGTTTCATGCAAAGCCCTGAAGGAGGTTTCTAATATCTTACTTTTGCTCTATTGCTGCTTCTAATTGGGTCATCTTTTGTGTCCCATGGACAATGCCTCTGGTTCCTCTGCCCACCCGTGCAGCAACTCCTATTCCTAATAGGATGGCTAAAGTGAGGGATATATGTTCCCAGTGGAACCGGTTGTATGCCCCCCCTATTTGATCCTCAAATGAACCTGCGTCATGATAGAGCACTCTGGGAAACATCTGCACCATTACACAAATTATCACATATCTTGATCATTTCATGAAAACATAAACGATGTTTAAGTATATAGAATTATGCTGTTGTAGGCACTGACAAAGCAAGGCACCTAAGATAGCACTCAAGAGAGGGAAACAGTCCTATTTGGTTGCAACCGGATTCAGAGGGCATTGCTTCTATTGTAATCAATTAATCCCCTGAAACTCAAGTTTAGGTAGTTTCAGAAATTTGTACCCAACATATAAGGCATGGGGCTCAGAAGTTCACAGTCTTCAGAAGTTTAAAAAAGCAGTATTTGTTTCTGTTTTTCCTTCTGTTCTGGGCAAGTTAACTTTTCAAGGACACCTGGGAGGAGGAGAGCTTTTTCTTCCCTTTCTTATTTTCCCCCTGCCAGCTGTTACCATGGAGCCCGGTTGGTAATTTCTTTATCTTAGAAATGTAGCCATCTCTGTGAAGCCCCAGCTGAAGGCCAGAGGACTTGTTCACATATTTTGTGAAAAACTAGTTAGAGGTTGTCTAGCTTAGAAGTACTGAGATTTTTAGCCAGTGGCCAAGTAGAACAGGGCAATACAAAAGAGATTGTTTATCTACATTAAAGTCTTTATTGGGACTCTTTGACTGAAAGTTCAAAACTCAGCCATGGTGAAGACTTCTGAAGAAGGTCATTTAAGACTTTTCTGTGGACCTGGTACAGAGGGGGAAAGACGGGGAAGTTGGGGCTGAGAGCACCTCCGAGGATCTGAGAATGAGGGAAAAGAGAGATGTAAAAGAATAATGCGAAAGGGTATTTGGAATTTCCTAGCAGCAAACTTGAGCAGTAGATCAGGTAGAGCAGAGTGAAAGACGGGAGTGAGGATCCCAAAATCCTGTGAGGGACTTTAAATTTTAGTAACCTGTTTTCAGTGATGACAAAGCAACTTTAAAGGCCAATTATATTACATCTTGGATAAGGGTCTCAGGGCTCTCCTCAGCTCGTTTGAGCATTGGGTTAGCTGGTAAGAGGACCTGGTGGGACCCGGTGAGGGAACTGACAGGAGATGAGAGGAATGAGTCGGTGGAGCGGTACCTATGTACCTGCTACCTCAGCAAGGGGGCTATGGTCAGAGAACTGGTGGAGCTTTGGGTTTCTGATCTAGTTATTGGAGGGGAGAAATCAAGTTGCTGAGATGGGAGTGACAGCAGAGGGTCTGGAGCAGAAGGCTGAGGATAATGATCTATTGGAGAAGCATAGTTCAGGATGTGAGTGAAGGAGGGAATAGGCTTCCACATAGGGGAATTTCCTTTCACTCTTTTGAGCACTTGCAGAAGTCAAAAAGGTCATGCAAAATTTGAGGATCTAGAGACCCCTCTGGGTGCCATAGTTTTTGGTTGTCTAATTGGTAATGTGGCCAATGCTGTGTACTGAATTTGATGAAGAATTGGGGTTCCATCAGGCAGCCCCTGTATGCACACATTCCCATGACATACAGAAAAAGTCGGCTTTTCCCCCACACAGCCGTTACTCTTTGTGGCTTTGATAGTCTGCCAGGCAAACTTAGTAATCTAGACTAGCCAACCTGCATCTGGCTTGCGTGTCCCTACATCCATAATGTTTGTTTCCATTATCTATGGTACAGAAGGGATTTAATGGTATTTTAGTGGGATCCTCTTCATCAGTGATATCACAATAGGAAATACCTATAGCCAGCTAACAAATGTCTGGGTGGAGAGATGGCCACCAGGTCCCTAAGGGGGCTGTATGCGAGATAGACCATACTTCTTTTCCAGTAGGATTTGTGATCAGCCATCACTGCTTAATGGGCTGATGAGGGTTAGGACTACTTGTAGCCAAGGGGAGAGTATATAACCTTATTCACATTGCGAATACACAATTTGAAACTGTTACCAGTCTTTTTCAGTTTCCAGAAAGATTCTGTACAGGGAGCAGGCTTGAGGTGAGAGGCATGGATCCTGGAAGTGATTCTGTTTACGTTTACCACTGTAGGTGTTATAATAGCACCTGGTATGGTCCTTTTCAGCGGGGTACCAGGGATGACACCTGATATCATCTTACATAGATGAAATCTCTTACTTGATATGGATGTGGAATCCCCTGGTTCCCAGTTGGGTAGGCAGTGGCCAGTTGTTTTCACAGGTATTACTGAGTTCTTTCAAGATCTTTAAGTCTGTCAAGCAAGGGGGTGTGGAAAGGATCTTTAGGTCTTACAGTTGGGCTTAGGTCCCCTACTGGAGGAGGGCCACCATAAAGAATTTCACACGTGGTAAGGTTACTCAAAGAAACAAAGGGATTTTTTCTTGCATGAAACATTGCATAAGGCAGGAGCATAGTCCAATCCTATGCTGGTCTCTAAGCTTAATTTCGTTAAGGTCTCTTTAATGGTTCTATTCATTCTTTCTACTTGTCTTGAACTCTGTGGTCTATAAGCACAATTTAACTTCCAATTAATCCCCAGGTTCCTGGCTAACCCCTGACTTACCTGGGCCATGAACATCGGTCCATTGTCAGATCCTATTACCTGCTTAGCTTCCTCCAATGGTAGAGAGGCTTAGTCAGCAGCAGCGGAATCACTTAGAGTGTGTTGTGTGTTAGGGGACGAGGGCAGGGGATAAGGAGGGGGAGAAGAGTCCAGTAGAGTCAAATCTGTGACTCAGGGAGAACAGAGGGTGGAGGAGGAGGAGGTTGAGAGGGTTTGAGAGATCATGGGGGAAGGAGTAGGAGCAGAGGTAGGGGCAAGGAAAGGCTTCACCCATGGAGGAGGAGATTTGCAGAGGTCCTGCCAAGTTAAGATATATGGCTGTTGATCCGGATGGCTATGTGGCGCTGGCTGAAAGACAATACCTCTGACTTTTTAAATTAGTGGGAAGTAGAAAGATCCTTCTAGGGGCCATACGACTCCAAAGATGGGCCATTCTGAGGCACAGAGATTCTGCCAGGTCCAGCGTTTTACTAAAAAAAGAAAGATTCTGAGCCCTTAAGCGGACTTTGGTCCAGTGATCAAGGGTCAGGGACAGAGGCATTGACGTGCTCTGTTCCATAATGAAAGTTCCACAAACAGTAAAAGCAAGGACACACGACACAGATAAGACAAGACCATAAAGACAGGCAATGAACGTCCAACACTGAGACCAGGAATGAGTAGCCGGCAAAACCCAATGGTATGGCAACAACGAATCTAAAAGAAAATATCACTGAGTCGAGAAGACTATTGTTCCTTGATTTCCCGAGTTCTCTGCGGGGTCCTCCAGAGAGGTGCCCTTTGTCTCTGTGACACGTCTCTCAGCCACCGTCGGAGAGAGCCCAGGCTCTTCATCGCCAGCAATTTTGCCAAGCCCTAACAAGAAACCTGAAACCGGAAAGAGGCGCCTTACTTGCTCCAAGAGGAGCCCGTTGGGGTCTCTCCTCCGCCACTGCTGGAACTCGGTGGAACCTCAATATGTAAAGGTCAGGCGAGTGTCAGAGGAAGATACTATCAAGAGACTGTCTCATGCAACAGCAAAGGGTTTATTTGTGGTCCAGCATGCTGGAGCTCAGAGCTAAATTAAATAGAGCAGAGACCTCTGAGAACAGCTTAAGCAGAGCTTATATACTTTCCTTGGAGAGGGAAGAGAGGGAAGTTTAGTGATGGGTAAGGGCGAGTGGGCGGTTTGCATGACACCGAGTGAGGGAGTACATTCTGCAGTTCGGCTGTTGGGAACAGTACATTCTAGAACAAGATTAGCAAACATTTCTCAAGATTTCAAAAGTGTTTTGTTAAGCATACAGAAAAACAGGAAGTGACAAGTACCTATTTTATTAATTTTATTAACCTTTCACTACCGACTATGCCTTTTTGACTTGATGTTCCTTCTACATTAATTCATGCAACGTACAAGGTGCTATGCCATTGTATATCGATTTATCTGAGACAACTCTGCAGAACGTAATTCAACACCACGTATCCCTATCAAGGGCCCAATGCCCTTCTGGGCTTCAAATCAGACTTAGATTTCTTTTTTCATACATATATTTCACCTATATATTCTTCTACACATAGCAAGTTCTCAATACGATCATTCATCCAGCAAAATGATTTCTAACCCAAATCGATCATGTTTTTAACCATAACTGGACACTGTTCCCTCAATCTAACTTTACAGAAGAGCAGGGAAGGAGTTGATATTACAATACAGAAATGTAGAAAAACTTCCACCTGCTGAGAACCTCAAAGGTCCATGCAGAAATGATCCCTGGAGAAGATGTAGGAAGCAATAAAGGACCTGAGAGACCAAAAGTCATCTTCCATGGCAAATAACCCGGTCAGGATAAAAGGTTGTGTCTGAATCAGATTTTTTTTAATGTAGAGATCATGGACCAAACCAGGCCTGTGTGGAGATCTATTCCTGGGTTCCTTTGGTTGATATACCATTCTAACTTGTGAAAATGTCACAGGAAGTAGGGGCAACCTCAATCTCTTGGGACCCTTGGAAGCAACAGTTAGGACAAAGTGGCTGCCAAGACAGTGCCCTCATTCAGTTCAGGAAGGAAGTGACCTCACCTCACTTTCTTGGTGATGGAACTCTCTGAACGTGGGATCCAGGAAGCCAGGCACACAGAGCCAATCCAAGTCCCAGTCCCAGTGGTCTCACTTGTTTGGATTTACCAAGGACAGGGTCAGTATTTTTTGGTACCTACAGATGTGACGAAGGCCAAATGCCAGGAAAGCTCGGATGCAGGGTTTTTCATGAGAAAGCAGGTAGTTGCTCACCGTTGGCTCCTAAGAAGTTCAAAGAGTTGGCCAAGGAGACAAGATCTGAGACAGGAAAGGCCATTTTGGGGGAACATATTATGGCCCACAAGTCAGAGGACACTCTGGATATTCACAGACCTACTTAGGGGAAGGAGGTGCCTTTGTGGGTGTGGTTGTGGGTTTGTGGTTTTGTCTCATTTTCTGAGAATAGGTAGGACAGTCGGTTTGTTTCATTTGAAGTGGACTGTTTCTAGTAAGTCTTTTCACAGGGCGAGTGTTTCTATGTCTGTGTATTCCACTGTTTCCGTGGTTGTAGACATTAGAAAAGAGAATTCATCAATGGATATGTCGTGTCTAGTAGAAAGCTTCTCAGCATTCATATTGCCCCGTTTTTGAATGGACTGTAGCTTGCCTTATCGATGAGCAACACCTGCTACCTTCCTAAGTTTCTATTTTCGTCCTGAATTCCGGCCAATCTCAAGAATAGGCCCATGGTTTTGTGTCCAAGATATGTACCACCTCCAAGCTCTGTGACATGGCCATGTACTGGATAGCTGTAGGTGATGGCGAGCATCTCAGAAAACTCAGATATCAGTGTGACCAGGAAAGTCTCAGAGGAGAAATCCTGCTTTGGGCCTTTTGCTTACCTATTGTTCTGTTGCCCTGAATGTCAGGAAGGTCTTTGCCTCAGGCCACCCCTTTGTGAAGCCTGAAGAAAACAGTTTTCAAATGGAAATGAATGGGCATACCTGTGGCACTTTCCTTAATTGCTTTGGAAAGGGATGTGTCTGAATCAGGCCCTTGGCCCTGTGTGTGGCTGTGGCTTAGATTCTCAGCACCTGATGGATCTAAAGAAAGTTACCATGTGTGCATCCAAAAGAAAATTCGCCAAAAGAACAATTATTGGGATGAAGTCTCTCGACTTCCTCTGTAAGGTTCCTGACCTCCATCAAGTGAGAATGGGATCCTTTGGGTCAAAAGAGTTCTACAAAACCTGCAGAGGCTAGCCCATTGTGCTTGGGTTTTCTCATGACTAAAATTCACATAAAGAATCTAAACCCCACAGACAGTAGTCCTCAAATTGGAGCAGTATTAATGGCAGGCCTATTTGATCAATTTTGGTTCACAGGATGGGTGTCCAGGCCACCTTGACTTTAGGCAAATGAGGGGCAAAGGAGCTTATTTGGGACACTGTCTTGGTCTGCGCCCCTCATGGAAACCTCCAGCCAGATTATGATGAGTGTCTATATGAAAGAAGATGAGGGCCATATGGGAGGGTTCTTGTTTTAATTGTGGTAATTTGTGTGGTAGTTGGAAGAGATGACTGGGTCCACCAGGGCTTGAACTCTGGTGTGATTCCCCTTAGAGACTGAGTTCTGGAACTGACCTCAGAGAAGTATTGCCATGAATAGTGTTGGGATTTTAGGAGACCACACATGAGAATCGGTTTTGGAAACTGAGATCTAGGCCCAGGATGGCTTTCCACAGAGCTCAGGGATTCTGAGCCAGGATATCACATGATTTAATTCTTAAAGACTTGGTAGCCATAGTTGAGAGTCCAAACACACATGGACCTCACATTGTATACCTCAATGGGCCTGGATTCATGTGTCCTTTTGGCCACTCTTTGGGAAGGCTTGCCTGTGAGTGTTCTCCAGAGCTTTCATTGAAATGAGCTTCCTCACCATTTAATGGTTCCTGAATTAAATGAAACACACAGTGCCTCCAACTTCATCCTTGAAAAATGACTAGATTAATACCATGAAATTTTTGAAATCCCCATGACCAGGTGGCACTGGATAACCTTTAGATATCCTGCTGCTGATCATGAGTATAACAAACAGTGCCTTGATTGACTGAGTTTCGTGAAAATGGTGTAGAACAGAAATGCCAGTAAGTTGGAGCCTGCTGGGTAGTGGGTGTAGAGCAGTGGACTGTAGGTGTGTAAATAAATATTTTTGGTAGGACCACCTGGATCTTCCATTGGCTTCCAAAACTTGCGACTGACATGGTGCAGGCAGCAGACCTTTATATGTAAAGGCATCTTGTTATATGTAGAGGTTTCAGGGCAATGTTCAGAATCAGGTTGCTATAGTCAAGGGGAAAGCTATGTGGGATAGAAGCCTGGTTCGTACATTCTCTTTCCGACCCTGACCAACCACACATGACAGAACTCCCTCCAGCATTGTGTCCCAGTTGAACATATTGTATTTTGTGAAGCAAATACCAAATTCCCAGTGCAGCAGTAAGAAACACCCTGAAAAGTGGAGGATGACCAAATGGCTTCACAGACCACACGGGAAGACACTTAGCTCCCAGTGGCAACAGTTTACCTACAAAGGGAGAATTCAGACCTGCTGCCTCATGTTCATTACAAAATAAACAACCATGTCCTCCAGGTTACATAGATGCAGACCCAGATTTTTGGTGTCACTATAAACGAAGCTAAATCTCCTGACAATTACATATATTTCTTTTTCTTTTTTTAATTAATTTTCATTGTAGGTTGTTCAAAACATTACATACTTCTTGATATATCATATTTCACACTTTGATTCAAGTGGGATATGAGCTCCCATTTTTATTCCATATACAGATTGCAGAATCACATCAGTTGCAGAACCATTGATTTACATATTGCCATACATATATTTCTTGTGCCTAACCTCAGAGGAAGTTTCTCAATAAGTCTTTAGGTCAGCACAGCTCCATGTTTCTGGAGTGTTTACCCTCTCCCATACTTTTGTAAACTCTTTTACCACCTCCAGTGTTGTGAACTCCTGAGCATTTTTTATTCCACATATGTATTCACAGGTTTTCTAACTCCTCTCCTCTAATTGTGTCTTACTTTTAGCGATGGTTATGTCAAGGCATTGTTCTGGATAAGAGAGGGATGATTTTTGTGTATCACATGTTTGCATACACATTAGATTCATTTTCCTATTTTCCATTTGAAATACTGAATCCCTGACACTAACCCATACCCTACTAGACTCTGACTACTAATCCTAATATCATGGAGAAAAAAAAACCTAACTGAATAGAAGTACAGTCCTTTCATAGGAAGCATGGTGTATATTTGTATTTGTCTTCCTCTTTATCAAGAGTATGTGTTTTAAATTTAGTAAACTTTTCATTTTAATATTTCTCCATGATTTTTTAAAGTTATCACATATGTAAATTCCTGTCTCCCTTTCTCTGTATCCTATTCAGCACATGTAATTTTTTTATGCATATACAATATCCTACCTGGTATCACACGTACATTCTTGAAAGAACACTGGCTTTGGAATATAAAAATTGTGAGAAGAGATAACTTTCCCTAAATAATGATGGAACTGAAAATTCCACCTATGGGTGAGCTTCCTAGTGAAAAACACTATACATAAATCCATGTTCAGTAAAATGAATATTTTTGGATTTGTGAATGAATTATATTTCATGATGAATATCGATTGGCATATATATTGCTAAATATTAATGTGTGTGTGTGTGCGTGTGTGTGTGTGTGTGCGTGTGTGTGTGTGTGTGTATATTCTCCAGATTTTAAAAAAATATGAAAAATATGTGTCTTATTATACACTCCCTAAATTAATTCATATTCATTTATGTTCATTTAAATTCAAATTTTCACAAGATTATTCTCAGTAATATTCATACACCTGAAATATATTTTGGTTTCCTACTACTGAAAACTAAGTTCAGTGGATGGTGCTTAAAAATCCTAATATTTCTACAGTAACTGACCCAGTTTAACATTAATGCAAGTAGATTGCTATGGGACATGATGTGTAATTTGAAGTTCATTTTTACTCAACACTGGTACATTACTATTTCTTCAGTTTATGGACATCATAGGATGTATTTTTTCATCCACAACTTCACAAATTTTTTTGGCATTTGGTTCACTTTCAATTACTTACTACTTCAGAACACATGTATTCCTCCATGTTTCTTTACTGGTCTTTTCACTAGACTTCTTTCTAAACACATTATTTTCGATTCCATAATCATTTTTGAAGCAAAACTCACTCTTCACGATAAACCATAACCCTAATAATACCATTGCATATATAACTCGTTGGAATGATGGTATATATATCAATATAAGATTTCCAATATATTTTCAGATGCAAACTCAAACCATTATTTAATGTTGGATCCAGTTACATACTTTATTCACAATATGGTCTATTCATGCATCATCTCAATAATCATCAACACAAGGTACACCTATTTTTATCCCCAGTACTAATTTATAAGTTTCCAGAATATTACTCCCCTTTATAGTGCAAGAAATACTCATGTCACCTGATCTACATATACATTTTACCACAGTAGTATTCTGTACACAAAATGCAAAGGTCACACATATGATTGTACCAAAGCCTAAATGGGAAGTGACCATGGATTACTAAAAGCATCTATGTCCAGGGTGCCTACTGCTCTCAAATGTCAATCCTATTGGTTACTACATATTTGTTTCTTCCTAAGATTATATATTTAACCTCAAGCCTTTTGAAAATATCTAATCCTATCACTCACTTTATATGTTTCCTGATTTCCTAATGCCCCTATTGATATCTGCTTTCCTACATATTTTTCCCAGTTCAACATTGTGACTGTCTCTTCACATGTGCTGACATTTACATTCACCCTCTAACTGAAAACCAATTGCTAAAGAACTTTTGGTCCAACTCCGAGACTCACTCTTCTTCCTAAACCTACTTACTATCTTCCTAATCCTACAGACTATCCCTTTTGACTGGATGTTCTCTTCTACTTTCAATCATCCGAGGTATAGGGTCCTATGCCATTGTATATCGATTTATCTGAGACCTCGGTGCAGAACATGATTCAATCTAAGTATACCAATCAAGGGCCCAATGCCTTTCTGGGCTTCAAATCTTTCCTAGATCTCTGTTCTCATACATATATTTCACATTTATATTGTTATAAATATCACAGGTTCCCAATACCATAATTCATCCAGCAGAATGACTCCTAACCCAAATCGAACATGCTATTAACACTAACCATACACTGTTCCCTCAATCTCACTTTACAGAAGAGCAGGGACAGAGTTGGTCTTAAAATCCAGGAAGGTAGGGTATCATTCCCCAGCTGAGAACCTCAAAAGTCCCTGCAGAAATAATCCCTGGAGAAGGTGTAGGCAGGTATGAAGGATTTGAGAGAGCAAAAGTCATCTTCCATGGCAAACAACCTGGTCAGGTTGAAGGGATGTGTCTGAATTAGCCTCTCTCTTCCTAATGTAGAGAAGATGGACCAAACCATGGCTGTGTGGAGAGCTGTTCCCCGGTGCCTATGGTTGATATACCATTCTAACTTATGAATGAGTCACAGCAAGTAGAGGCAGACTCCATCTTTTGAGAACCTCGGAAGCAACTGTTAAAACAAAGTGGTTTCCAAGGCAGTGACTTCATTCAGTTCTTGAAGGAAGTGACCTCACCTTACATTATTGGTGATGAAAGTCTGTGATCTTGGGATCCAGGAAACCAGGCACACAGAGTCAAACCCACTCCATGTCCCAGTGGGCTCACTTGTTTGGATTTAACAAGACAGAGTCACTCTATCTTGGTACCTACTGATGTGAGGACAGTCAAATGCCTGGAAACTATGAAGACTGGCCTTTCCAGAGAAAGCAGGTAGTTTCTCACCACGGGCTCCTGACAACTTCACAGAGTTGGCTAAAGAGACCAGATTGAAGACAGGACACGCCATTTTTGGGGAACATAGTATGGCCCACAAGTCAGAGGACACTCCGGATAGACACAGACCTACTTTGGGGAAAGAGGTACCATTTTGGGTGTGAGTGTGAGTTTGTGGTTTTGTCTCATGTTCTGAGAATAGTTAGGAAAGCTGGTTTGTTTGTTTTGGAGTGAACTGTTTCTAGTAAGTCCTTTGACAACGTGAGTGTTTCTGTGTCTATATATCATACTGTGTCCGTGATTGTAGACAGTAGAAAAGAGAATGCATCAATGGATGTGCCCTGTCTACGAGAAAGCTTCAAAGCATTCATCCTGTGCAATTTATGAATGGACTGCAGCTTGCCGTATGGATGGGCAATTCCTGCCATCTTTCTAAATTCCTGTTTTCTTCCTGAATTCTGGACACTCTCCAGAATACGCTCATGATTTTGTGTCCAAGATATGTACCACCTCCATCTCTGTGACATGGCCATGTACTGGATAGCTGATGGGAATGGTGAGTATCTCAGAAAACTCAGATATCAGTATGCCCAAGAAAGTCTCAGTGGAGAAACCCTGCTTTGGGCCTTTTGCTTACCTATTCTGTTGCCCTGAATGTCAGGAAGGTCTTTGCCTTAGGCCACACTTTGTGAAGCCTGAAGAAAATAGTTTTCAAATGGAATTGAATGGTCATTACCTGTGCCTCTTCGGTTAATTGCTTTGGAAATGGATGTGTCTGAATCAGCCTCTTGGACCTATGTGAGGCTGTGGCTTAGATTCACAGTACATGATGGGTCTAAAGAAAAATCCCATGTGTGCATCCAAAACCAAAATGGACAAAAGAACTGTCATGGTGGATAGAGTCTCTCGCCTTCATCTGTAAGGTTCCTGACCTCCATTAAGTGAGAATAGGGATCATTTGGGTCAAGTGAATTCTTTAAAGCCCTGCAGA
Organism: Callospermophilus lateralis; assembly: GCF_048772815.1. Lineage (NCBI taxonomy): Eukaryota > Metazoa > Chordata > Mammalia > Rodentia > Sciuridae > Callospermophilus > Callospermophilus lateralis. The sequence continues at coordinate 38,473 of NW_027514349.1, read as the reverse complement.
GGCTATCCCATAGGTTCGTGGGTTTTCTCATGACTCCAATTCACATCTATGTTTACTGAAGAGCAGGGACAGTGTTGGTCTTACAATACAGGAATGCAGTGGATCTTCCATCTGTTGAGAACCTCAAAGCTCCATGCAGAAATGATCTCTGGAGAAGATGTAGGCAGCTATGTAAGACCTGAGAGAGCAAAAATCATCTTCCATGGCAAACAACCTGGTCAGGATTAAGGGTTGCGTCAGAATGAGCCTATCTCTTCTTAATGTAGAGAAGATGTACCAAACCCGGCCTGTGTGGAGAGCTGTTCCCTTTTGCCTACGGGTGATATACCATTTTAACTTGTGAAAGTGTCACAGGAAGTAGGGGCAGCCCTCATCTCATGGGACCGTTGGGAGCAATTGTTATGACAAAGTGGTTGCCAAGGCAGTGATCTCATTCAGTTCCTGAAGGAAGTGATCTCATCTCACTTCCTTGGTGATGGAACTCTCTGAACTTGGTATACAGAAAGCCAGGCACCCAGAGCCAGTCCCAGTCCTAGTCCCAGTGGTCTCACTTTTTTGGATTTACAAAGGACAGAGTCAGTATTTCTTGATACCTACTGATGTGAGGATGGCCAAATGCCAGGAAAGCTCAGAAGAGGGGCTCTTCCTGAGAAAGCAGATAGTGGCTCACTCCTGGCTTCTAACAACTTCACATTGTTGGCCAAGAAGATCAGATCTGAGACAGGTCAGGCCATTTCGGAGCATCATAGTGTGACCCATCAGTCAGAGCACACTCCGGAGAGTCACAGACCTATTTGGGGGAAGGAGGTGCCATTGCGGGTGTGGGTTTGTGGTTTTGTCTCATGTTCTGAGAATAGGTAGAAAAGGCAGTTTGTTTGGTTTGGAGTGAACTGTTTCTAGCAAGTCGTTTGACAATGCAAGTGTTTCTATGTCTGTGTATCCCACTGTGTCCGTGCTTGTAGACATTAGAAAAGAGAATGCATCAATGGATGTGTCCTGTCTCATAGAAAGCTTCCCAGCATTCATCCAGCACAATTTATGAATTGACTGTGGCTTGCCTTATTGATGGGCGATACCTGCTACCTTCCTAAGTTGCTGTTTTCTTCCTGAATTATGGCCAATCTCCAGAATAGGCTCATGGTTTTGTGTCCAAGATATGTACTACCTCCAAGCTCTGTGACATGGCCATGTACTGGATAGATGAATGGAATGTCGAGCATCTCAGAAAACTCGGATATCAGTGTGACCAGTAAAGTCTCAGTGGAGAATCCCTGCTTTGGGCCATTTGCTTACCTATTGTTCTGTTGCCCTGAGAGTCAGGAAGGTCTTTGTCTTTGGCCAACCCTTTGTGAATCCTGAAGGAAAGATTTTTCAAATGGAAATGAATATGCTTTACCTTTGGCTCTTTCCTTAATTGATTTGGAAAGAGATGTGTGTGAATCAGCCTCTTGGCCCAGTGTGATTCTTTGACTTAGATTCTCAGCACCTGATGGATCTAAAGAAAGATCCCATGGGTGCATAAAATCCAAAATGGCAAAAAGAGCAGTCATTGTTGATGAAGTATTTTGCCTTCCTCTGTAAGGTTCCTGAATTCCATCAAGTGAGAATAGGGATCTTTTGGGTCAAATGAGTTCTTCAAATCTATTCAGAGGCTATCCAATAGGTGCTTGAGTTTTCTCATCTTTCCAATTCACATAAAGAATCTGTACCCGACACTCAGTAGGACTCAAATTGGAGAAGCAGAGCAGTATTAAGGGCAGGCCTATTTGATCACTCCTGGTACACAGGAAGGGTGTACAGGCCACTGGGAATTTAGGCAAATGAGGGGCAACAGAGCTTATTTTGGACACTGTCTTGGGCTACGCTAATGCTATCAAATGTCAATCCTATTGTTGACTTCATATTTGTTTTATCCTAAGCTCACATATTCATCCTCAACCCTGTTGAAAATATCTAATCCCATCACTCACTTTATTCTTTTCCTGATTTCCTAATGTCTCTATTGATATCTGCTTTCCTACATATTTTGCCCTGTGCATCATTGTGACTGACTCTTCACCTGTGTTGACATTTACATTGACTCTCTAACCAAAACCCTATTGCTAAAGAACTTTTGTTCCAAATCCTATACTCACTTTTCTTCCTAAACTTACCGACTATCTTTCTAATCCAACTGACTATAACTTTTTGAATGGATGTTCTCTTCTACATTCAATGATCCAAGTACAGTTCAGGTTTCTATTCAACCGGGTGAGGGAGTAGATTCTGCAGTTTGGCAATTGGGGACAGCACATTCTGGCAACAAGATTAGCAAAGAGTTCTCAAGATTTCAACAGTGTTTTGTTAAGCGTACAGAAAAACAGGAAGTGACAAGTACATATTTTATTAACCTTTCATTCCCCACTTCTTTTTCTGGCTACTTTTAATCATAAAAGTGATCATTGTGGGGTGTCACATTCTATGTCTGCTAGTGGGGTATTACCATAATTTTAATTTGTCCAATTTGAGCTTGGAGAAAAGAAATTACATGATTGAGGAAACAGGGTTTTATAGTTAGTAATACTATGAGGATTATTATTGGACCAGCCAGGGTTGATAAAAACGTAATTAACCAGGGGGACTGTGTAAAAAAAGACTCAAACTACCGTTTTTGTGCCTCTCTCTCTCGTTGTTGCTCTTCAAGGCATCTTTTTAATTTACTCATAGATTTTTTTACAACTCCAGTATTGTCGACATAAAAACAACATTCTTCCCTCAATGAAGCACAAAGGCCCCCTTCTGTCATGAAAAGGAGGTCCAACCCTCGCCTTTTCTGTAAAACAACTTCAGAGAGAGAGGTTAAAGATTCCTGCAAAGCTGTGATGGAGGTTTCTAAAATCTTTAAGTTTTGATCTATTGCTTCTTCTAATTGGGTCACTTGTTGTGTCCCATGGACCAGAGCAGTGGTTCTTGTGCCCAACCCTGCAGCAACTCCTATTCGTAATAGAATGGCTAAGGTGAGGGACATAGGTTCCCAGCGGAACCGGGTTGTATGTCCCCCTCTTTGATCTTCAGATGAACCTGCATCATGATAGAGCACTCTGGGAAACATCTGCACCATTTCACAATTAATCACATCTGTTGACCATTTCATGAAAACATAAACAATGTTTAAGTATATAGAATTATACTGTTGTAGGGACGGACAAGGCAAGGCACCTAAGATAGCACCAAAGACACGGAAACAGTCTTTTTTGGTTTCAACCAGATTCAGAGGGCATTGCTTCTGTTGTAATCAATTAATCCCCTGAAACCCAAGTTACGTAGTTTCAGAATTTTGTACCCAACACGTAAGGGAAGGGGCTCAGAAGTTCACAGTCTGCAGAAGTTCACAAAAAGCAGTTTTTGTTTCTCTTTTTTCCTCAGTTTGGGCAAGTTAACTTTTCAAGGACACCTGGGTGTGGGTGTCTTCCCTTTCTTTTTTTCCCCCTTCCAGCTGTTTCCATACAGCCCAGTTTGTAACTTCTTTATCTTAGAAATGTAGCCATCTCTGTGAAGCCCCAGCTCAAGGCCAGAGGCCTTTTTTTCAAATATTTTGTGAAAAACTAGTAAGGGTGTGTCTAGATCAGGAGTGCTTAATTTTTTAGCCAGTTGCCAAGGAGACCAGGGCAACACAAAAATAGGAAGTTTATCTACAGTGAACTCTTTTATAGGGACTCTTTTGCTGAATGTCCTAAATCAGCCATGGTGAAGACTTCTGGAGAAGGTCAGTTAAGACTTTTCTGTGGGCCTGGTACAGAGGGGGACAATTTGGAAGGCAGAAATAAGAGCAGCTCTGTGGATCTGAGAATGAGGAAGGAGAGATGTAAAAGAATATTGGGAGAGGGCTTTGGGATCTTAATAGCAACAAAAACTTGAGCAGTAGAACAGATAGAACAGAGGGGGAGACGGGAGTGAGATTCCAAAAAGCCTGTGAGGGACTTTAAATTCTTAGTAACCTGTTTTTAGTGATGACAAAGCAACATTAAAGGCCATTTTCATTACATCTTGTATTAGGGTCTGAGGATTCTTCTCAGCGGGTTTGAGCTTTGCATTAGGTGGTAAGAGGACTGGGTGGGACCCGGTGCGGGCACTGACAGGAGAGGAGAGGAGTGAGTGAATGGAGTGCTACCTCAGTACCTGCAACCTCAGCAAGGGAGCAATGGTCTGAGAACCAGTCGAGATTTGGGTTTTTGATCTAGATATTGGAGGGGAGAAATCAAGTTGCTGAGGTGGGAGTGACAGCAGAGAGTCTAGAGCACAAGGCTGAGGGTGAGCATCTATTGGAGAAGCATAGTTCAGGATGTGAGCAAAGGAGAGAGAAGGCCTCCACATAGCGGAATCTCCTTTCACCCTTTTGAGCACTTGCAGAAGTTAAAAAGGTCACACAGAATTTGAGGATCTAGAGACCCCTCTGGGGGCCATCGGTTTTGGTTATCTAATTCGTAATATGGCCAATGCTGTGTACAGAATTTGATGAGGAGTTTGGGTTCCATCTGACAGTCCCTGTATGCTCACATCCCCATGACTTACAATAGAAGTCTGCTCTCCCCCCCCACAGCCGTGACTGTTTGTGGCTTTGATAGTCTGCCGGGCAAACATAGTAATCTAGGCTAGCCAACCTGCATCTGGCTCACGTGTCCCTACATCTATAATGTTTGTTTCCATTATCTATGGTACGGAAGGGATTTAATGGAATTTTAGTGGGATCCTGTTAATCAGGGATATCCCAATAGGAAAGACCTATAGCCAGCTGACAAATGACTGGGTGGAGAGATGGCCACCAGGTTCGTAAGGGGGCTGTATTCGAGTCGGCCATACTTCGTGTCCAGTAGGATTTGTGATCAGCCATCGCAGCTTAAGGGGCTGATGAGGGTTAAGACTACTGGTCGTCAAGGGGAGAATAAATATCTTCCAGGATCTTCTTTACAACCATTTGCGATGTTTCTTTTTTCTTCTTTTTTATTTCTTTTTTTTGTGTGTGTGGGGAAGGCTTCAATACATCCTGAAAATGTATGTTCAAAGACTAGGAGTTATTTAAGTCCATACCTTACTGGCTTAATTTCAGTAAAGTCCACTTCCCAGAATTGTCCTCGTCTGGTTCCTCATAGGTGCTTTCCTGCAGGAAGCTTGGAAGTGTAAGCTTTAACCAATTAATGGACCTGACAGGCTTTTGTTACCCATTCAGTTATTTCCTTTTGCTGTGAGTAGGTTAGTGGAAAACTGTGTTCTTGATCCTTCACGAATGAATGCAGTTTCTTTGAACAAAGGTGAGTGAGTTGATGAACATTTGCTACTGACATAGTTAGAGCCATGATTATAGGAGTAGTTACTGAAGGATTAAAAAATTCCACTTGGGGGCCTTCAGGGTTAAACGTTATTTTGGCCCAGAGCTTGGTGAGCAGAACTCTGCCCATCAATGGGGCCAGGCATTCTGGGATTACTAGGAAGGAGTGATGGATTTTTCCTTTTCCCTGGTCCATGGTCCTCTTAGTTGTCAAAGCCCGATATTTACTTCTGTTAGACTCTTGAATTAGAGACCTTTTATTCGGTAGAGGGCCCAATGGGCCTTATGGGCTGAGTATATTGCCCCTGAATCTACTTCAAAGTTTATTGTGTTCCCCTCCATTTCAAAAGTTACCTTGAGGTCAGGGAGAGGATCTGAGCCCGGACTTTCTTAGTATTCCTCCAGAGTCAGAATATCTGGCTGGCATGGCTGTCTCTTTCTAGGGCACTCTTTGGCCCAGTGTCCTTTTTCTTTAGAGTAGGCACATTGATCTGAGGCCAGGGGTGGCCTCTAGTGTGTGCCCAGGTATCCCTTCCTGTCTCTCTGTTTCTTAGTTTCTGGCCTATTTGTTGTTGTGACCAGGACCTTAGTCAATGCCTTAGTCTGTCTTTTGTTTCTTTTATCCTCACTCAGCTCCCTTCTCTTCCTCAGTCTCTCTCTTAAAGTATACCTTCTCGGGTTCTCTGACTAAATCCCTCAAAGTCATATCTTGTAATCCATCTAAGCATTGTAACTTTCTTTTAATATCCAGGGCAGCTTTCCCAATAAAGGCCATTGTGACAGATGCCTTTTGATCCTCTGCCTGAGGATCGAAAGGAGTATGTCTCTTATATGCCTACATAATTATCTCTAGGAACATACAGGGAGATTCATCAGGCCCTTAAATAATCTCTCTTACCTTGGCCAAATTAGTTGGTCACCTAGCGGCCACTAAGATACCCACTATTAGAGCCCGGCGATAAGTGGACAGATGCTCCCTACCTTCAAAGGTGTTGGGGTCCCAGTTGGGTCGTTTCAAGAGAAAGCCGGCTTTGAATATGTTGGGAAGTTGTGTCGGTCACGCATTTGGTCCGAGGATACTTTTTTCTAGCCTCCAGGAGGATTCTCTTTTGTTCCTCTGTCATGAAGAGAGTGCCTAGGAGTTGTTGGCAGTCATCCCAAGTAGGTTGGTGTGAAAACATCAATGACTTCACCAGACCTGAGAGCCAGGTTGGGTCCTCGGTAAAAGGGGGATTGTTATTTTTCCATTTATATAGGTCTGAAGAGGAGAAGGCCAATACTGGTAGGCTTCCATTTTTTTCCCCATGGCCATCGTCAATCATTGGCCCTTAGGGATGGAGGGAAGCAACACGGGAGTTCCAGGGTTTTCAATCATTTGCCACCAGCGAGTTCCTTTAGCAAGTCCAGCTTCCTCCAGGGGAGGAGGGGCTGTGTGTGACGCAGGGGAGTTATCTGGAGGGCCCTGGGCTGGCTTAGCGTCCTCCAATTGCAGAGAGGCTGAGTCAGCAGCTGGAGAATCACTTAGAGGGTGTTGGGGGTTGTGGGACAAGGGTAGAAGATAAGGAAGGGGAGGAGAGTCCAGTAGAGTCAAATCTTGTGACTCAGGGAGAACAGAGGGTGGAGGAGGAGGAGGAGCAGAGGGGTTGAGAGATCGTGGGGGAAGGAGTAGGAACGGGGACACAGCAAGGAAAGGCTTCACCCACGGAAGAGGAGATTTGCAGAGGTCCTGCCAAGTTAAGGTATATTCCTGTTTATCAGTATGGCTATGTGGCCCTGGCTGTAAGACAATATCTCTGTCTTTTTAAATTAGTGTTAAGTAGAAAGATCCTTCTAGGGGCCATCCGAATCCAAAGGTGGGCCATTCTGAGGCACACAGAGTCTGCCAGGTCCAGCGTTTTACTGAAAAAGAAACATTCTGAGCCCTTAAGCGGACTTTGGTCCATAGATCAAGGGTCAGGGACAGAGGCATTGAAGTGATCTGTCCCATAATGAAAGATACACAAACAGTAAAAGCAACGACACAGGACACAGACAAGAGAAAACAATAAAGACAGGCAATGGACGTCCAACACTGAGACCAAGACTGAGCAGGCGGCAAAACCCGATGGGCTGGCAATACCGAATCTGAAACAAAGTATCACTGAGTCAAGGGGACTATTATTCCTCGATTCCCGAGTCCTCTGTGGCCTCCCCCAGGGACTTGGCTTGTGGCTCTGTGACACGTCTGCCAGCCACCATCAAAGAGAGCTCACACACTTCATCGACAGCCATTTTGCCAAGCCCTAACCTGAAACCTGAAACCAGAAAGAGGCGCCTTACTTACCCTGAGAGTAGCCCATTGGGGTCTCTCGTTCACCGCTGCTGGATTTCGGTGGAACCTCCATATATAAAGATCGGAAGAGCATTGGGGGAAGAGACCACTAAGAGACTCTCTCATGCAAAAACAAAGGGTTTATTGGGGGTCCAGCATGCTGGGGCTCAGAGCTCATTTGAATAGAGCAGAGAACCCTGAGAACAGCTTAAGCAGAGCTTATATACTTTCCTTGAAGAGGGCAGGGAGGAAAGTTTATTGATGGGCCTGGGCGGGTGAGCAGTTTGCGTGCAACTGGGTGAGGGAGTACATTCTGAAGTTTGGCTGTTGGGGACAGCACATTCTCGGAAAAAGTTTAGAAAACACTTCTCAAGATTTCAACAGTGTTTTATTAAGCATACAGAAAAACAGGAAGTGACAAGAATCTATTTTATTAACATTTCACTACCGACTATACTTTGCCAGATTTCCTAAAGTCTCTATTGATATCTGCATTCCTACATATTTTCCCCAGTTCATCATTGTGATTAATTCTTCACATGTGCTGACATTTACATTCACTCAATACCCGAAACCCTATAGCTAAAGAACTTTTGGTCCAAATCCTATACTCACTCTCCTTTATAAACATACCGACTATCTTCCTAATACTCCTGACTATCCATTTTGACTGGAAGTTCTCTTTGAAAATCAATCATCCAAGTTACAAGGTCCTATGCTTAATACCGCAATCAAGGGCCCAATGCCCTTCTGGGCTTCAAATCTTACCTAGATTTCTGTTTTCAGATTCCTATATTTTACCTATATATTCTTGAAAATATCGCAGATTCCCAATACCATTATTCATCCAGCAGAATGATTTCTATTCCAAATCAAACCTGTTATTAACCCTAACCATACACTGTTCCTTCAATCTAACTTTAGAGAAGAGCAAGGACAGAGTTGGTCTTAAAATACAGGAATGTAGGGGATCTTCCAACTGCTGAGAAACTCAAAGGTCTATGCGCAAATGATCCCTAGAGAAGTTGTAGGCACCTATGAAGGAACTGAGAGAGCAAAAGTCATCTTTCATTGCAAACAACCTGGTCAGCATGAAGGGATGTGTCTGAATCAGCCTCTCTCTTCTTTATGTAGAGAAGAAGGACAAAACGAGGCCTCTGTGGAGAGCTGTTCCTGGTTACCAATATTTGATATACCATTCTAACTTGTGAAAGTGTCAAAAAAATTAGGGACAGCCTCCATTTCATGGGACCTTTGGAAGCAAATGTTAGGACAATGTGCTTGCCAAGGCATTGACCTCATTCAGTTCCTGAAGGAAGTGACCTCACCTCACATTCTTGGTGATGGAACTCTCTGAACTTGGGATCCAGGCATCCAGGCACACAAATCTAGTCCCAGGCCCAGTCCCAGTGGTCTCTCTTCTTTTGATTTACCAAGGACAGAGTCAGTCTTTCTTGGTATCTACTGATGTGAGGATGGCCAAATGCCAGGAAAGCTCTGAAGAGTGGCCTTTCCTGAGTAAGCAGGAAGTGGCTCACCGCTGTCTCCTGACAACTTCACAGAGTTGGCCAAGGAAACCAGATCTGAGACAGAACAGGCCATTTGATGGGAACATAGTACGGCCCACCAGTCAGAGGTCACACCCGATAGTCAGAGACCTACTTTGGGAAAGGAGGTGACTTTGTGGGTGTGAGTGTGTGTTTGTGATTTTGTCTCATGTTTTGAGAATAGGTAGGAAAGGCAGTGTGTTTGGTTTGGAGTGGACGATTTCTAACAAGTGATTTGACAAGGCGAGTGTTTTTAAGTCTGTGTATCCCACTGTTTCCATGGTTGTAGACATTAGAAAAGAGAATGCATCAAAGGATGTGTCCAGGCTAGTAGAAAGCTTACCAGAATTCTTTCTGCCCAATGTATGAAAGGAATGCGGCTTGCCTTATGGATGGGTAACACCTGCTATCTTCCTAAGTTCCTGTTTTCTTCCTGAATTCTGGCCACTCTCCAGAATAGGCTCATGATTTTGTGACCAAGATAAGTACCGCCTCTAAGCTCTGTGACATGGCCATGTACTGGATAGCTGAAGGGAATGGTGAGCATCTCAGAAAATTCAGATATCAGTGTGACCAGGAAAGTCTCAGTGGAGAAACACTGCTTTGGGCCATTTGCTAACCTATTGTTCTGTTCCCCTGAATGTCAGGAAGGTCTTTGCCTCAGGCCACCCCTTTGTGAAGCCTAAAGAAAACAGTTTTCTAATGGAAATGAATGGGCATCACCTGTGGCTCTTTGCTTAATTGCTTTGGAAAGGGATGTGTCTGAATCAGCCTCTTGGCCCTGTGTGAGGTTGTGGCTTAGATTCTCAGCACCTGGTGGATGTAAAGAGAGATCCCATGTGTGCATCCAAAACCAAAACGGCCAAAAAGCAGTCCTTGTGGATGAAGTCTGTCGCCTTCCTCTTTAAAGTTCTTGAACTCCATCAAGTGAGAATAGGGATCCTTTGGGTCAAATGGGTTCTTCAAAGACCTGCAGAGGTGCTTGTGATTTCTCATGACTGCAAATCACATAAAAATATATACCTGACACTCAGTTTTCCACAAATTGGAGAAGCATAGAAGTATTAACGTCTAGCATATTTGATCACTCCTGTTTCACATGAAGGGTGTCCAGACCACCCTGAATTTACGCCAATGAGGGGCAAGGGAGTTATTTTGGACACTCTCTTGGACTCCGCCACTCATGGAAACCTTCCGCCAGAGGTTGTGATTAGTGTCTATATGGAAGAAGATGAGGGCCATATGGGAGGGTTTTGGTTTTAAATTTGGTCATTTGTGTCCAGTATGAAGACATGACCTGGACCACCTGGGCTTGAACTCTGGTGTGATTCCCCTTAGAGACTGAATTCAGAGAAGTATTGCCATGAATTTTGTTGGGATTTTAGGAGTCCACCCATGAGAATCACCCTTGGAAACTGAGATCTAGGCCCAGGTTGGCTTTCCACAGAGCCCTGGGTATCTCAGCCAGGATATCACATGATTTAATTCTGAATCTTGGCAGCCATAGTTGAGAGTCACAACACCCATGGACGTCACATTGTAGACCTCAATGGGCCTGGCTTCATGTGACATTTTGGCCACTCTTTGGGAAGCCTTGCCTGTGAGAGTTCTACAGAGCATTCATTGAAATGAGCTTCCTCACCATTTAATGGTTCCTGAATGAATTGAAACCCACAGTGCCTGCAACGTCATGCTTGAAAAATGCCTAGATAAATACCATGAAATTTTTGAAATTCCCATGACCAGGTGGCACTGGAGAAACTTTGGATGTCCTGTTGCTGATCGTAAATATGCAAGACAGTGCCTTGATTGAGTGGGTTTCATGAAAATGGTGTAGAACAGAGATGCCAGTATGTTGGAACCTGCTGAGTAGTGGGCCTAGAGCAGTGGTAGGCAGATGTGTGATAAAAAATTTGTGGTGGGGCCATGTGGATCTGCCATTGGCTTCCAAATGGCTTGTGACTGACAAGGTGCAGCCAGCAGACCCTTCCATGTAAAGGCTTCTTGTTATATGGAGATGTTTCCGGGCAATGTTCAGAATCAGGTTGCTATAGACATGTGGCCAAGCTATGTGGGATAGAAGCCTGGTTGGTGCATTCTCCTGCAGACCCTGACCAACCACACATGAAAGAATTGCCTCCAGAACTGTGTCCCAGTTGAACTTCTTTTATTTCATGAAGCAAATGCCAAAGTCCCAGTGCAGCAGCAAGAAACACCACGAAAAGTGGAGGATGACCAAATCGCTTCCCAGTCCACATGGGAATACCCTTAGCCCCCAGTGGCCACAGTTTACTTACAAAGAGAGAATTCAGCACTGCTGCCTCATGTTCATTGGAAAATAAGAAATCATGTCCTCCAGGTCACATAGATGCAGACACAGCTTTGATGGTCTCACTAGAAAGAAGCTAAAGCTCCTGACAAAAACATATATTTCAAGTGCCCAAACTCAGAGGCAGTTTCTCAAGAAGTATTTAGGCCAGCAGAGCTCCATATATATGGAGTTTTTATCCTGTCCCATACTAGGAAAACTCCTCTACCACTTCCAAGGTTGTAAACTCCTGAGCATATTATTCACAGATTTTATTACTCTACTCCTCTAATTGTGTCTTACTTTGGGGGAAGGAAATGTCAAGGAATTGTTCTGGATGAGAGTGGGAAGATTTTGTTTAGCACATATTTGCATACACATTGGTTTCATTTTTCTATTTTACATTTGATATACTGAATCCCTGACACTAACACATACCCTACTAGATTCTGAATACTAATCCTAATATGATGGAGAAAAATAACCGAAACAGAATAGAAATACAAGCATTTCAGAGGAGGCACGTTGTATACTTGGACTTGCCTTTTGCATTATATAGGGTAGGAGTTATAAATCTAGTAAATTTTTTGTTGAAATTGTTTTCCATGTGCTTTTACAGTTAACAAATATGTGAATTCCTGTCTCCCTTTCTCTGTATTCTATTCAGCACATGTATTTTTATATGCACATTTAGAATCCTACCTGGTATCACACGTACATTCTTGTGAGTTACATAACTTGGCAGATACAAAGTGTGAGAAGAGATCACTCCTCCTAAACGCTGTTTGAACTGAAAATTCAAACTATGGGTGAGCTTCCTAGTTGAAAAAAGTTATACATAAATCCATATCCAGTAAAATGAATATTTTTGGATCTGTGGATGATATGTATTTCACGGTGTAATTTGATTGGCATATATATTGCTAATTTTTAAAATCTGTGTGTGGTTATATATATATATATATATATATATATATATATATATATATATATATATATTCTCTCCAGATATTTCAAAATATTTAATATATGTGTCTTATTATACACTCCCTAAATTCATTCATGAATATGTATGTGGATTTATAAAAAACTTTTCACAAGATTATTCTCAGAAATATTCATTCACCTGATATACGTATTTTTTTCCTAGTATTGAAAACTAACTTCAGTGAATGGTGCATATGAATCCTAATATTTCTACAGTAACTGATCCAGTTTCACATCAATGCAAGTAGATTCCTATGGGACATGATAAGTATTTTGAAGGTCATTTTTATTTCAACACTGGTACATTACTATTTCTTCAGTTTATGCACATTATAGGATATATATTTCATCCACAAGTTCACAAATTTATAGGCATATATTTCACTTTCAATCACTTTCTGCTTCAGAAAACACGTGTTCCGCCATGTTTCAAACTGGTCTTTTCATGAGACTTCTTTCAAAACACATTATTTTTGATTTCCATAATCACTTTTGAAGCAAAACTCACACACTCTTCATGATAAACCATAAGCCTAGGATTACAATTAGATTTATAACTAGTTGTTATGAATGATTCTATATCAATATATGATTTCTTGAGAGGCAAGATGGCCGCAAAGAGAGTGCAGTAACTCCGTGTACTGCGTCACTGTGAGGGAAAATGACGAGTTAGAACGGCTAAAAGCTATCTTGTTAGGAATTTCCAGCAAAATTGGGGTGCTCCAAAACCTAGTGGAAGGATTTTCATCGCACGAGGATCAGCTTCAGGGGCTCAAATGCGAGTGATCTGTCCGTCTGTATGGAGCGCTGCTTGTTCGGCAGATCACCCCATGGCTGGAGTCTGCAGCGCGCGCTGGGAAATGACAGGCTGGTGGCGCAGAGATACAGCAATGCTGATTCTGTGGGCTCCTGCCAGCTAGGCATTTGCTGAGCTCGGAGCTGAATTCTGGGTTGGAGACAGGGAAAGGAAACGGTCCAGGTTGGTTCTCCACACCGGTCAGACCATGGAGGAAGCCAGCGGTCACCATCTTGGAGAGCTGACGTCACCATCCTTGTTTTCGACTGATTGCAGCTCTTTCAGCTATAGAACAGGTAATTTCAGGCTGACAGTTGTCTGCATCTCGCAGACAAATTGCTCAGACTTAGTGCTAAATAACCCGCGGAAACTGCTTCTTGGAGCCTGCTCCTATCAGAACACGCACCGAGCCCGGAGTGTCGGAGTTCCGGCTCCCGGAGCTGCTCTGGCCCAGGGCTATAGAACCCGCTGAAACTGCTTCTTGGAGCCTGCTCCTGTCGGAGCATGCACCAAGTCCGGAGAGGCCGAATTCTGGCTCCCGGAACTGTTTTGGCCCGGTGATAAAGAACCCGCGGAAACTGTTTCTCGGTCCGGGTCCTGCTGAATACTGTGGAGGCCAGAGGGGCTGAACAGAGCCGCCGCCCGGGCCCGTAACAGGTCCAGCGACCTGCCGGCGTGGTAGTCAAGAAAACCCGGAGGCAGCACTGGCACAGGTCCAGCGACCTGCGCGGCGTGGGTCTCCCAGCTACCGCTCCCACCAGTGCTGACAACTGAGGTCTCTTGCACCGACTCGCCTCGGCGTGGGACTCACGGCTACCGCTCCCACCAGTGCTGACAACTGAGGTCTCTTGCACCAGATATGGGGGCGTGGCTACCAGAAGGTAAGCAAATTGGCTGGGGTTTCTCAGCCCCAAGCTCTACAAACTTAGGGCCTGAGGGAGGCCAACAAGAAGAGTGTGCCCAGGCACTAATGAAACAGCTGCTCCACGCGTGTGCAAGGTAGGCGGAACTGTGAACACCGACAAAACAGGCCCAGTGAACCGCCAGACACATCCCTCCGGTTGGGGGAGGGGCAGAGCCACCGGGCGCCTGCAAGGTAGGCGGACCCGCGACCCACCAGCAGAAAATGCACAGCAATCCACAAAGCGGCATAGCCACCCCCTGAGCCTACAAGGTAGGCAGACCTGTGACCTACCGGCAGGTCATGCCCAAAAACCTGCGGAGGGGCACAGCTGCCCCACGTGCCTGCTAGGTAGGCTGAACCGTGACCACCAACAGAACAGGCCCAGCGGCCGGCCAGACACATCGCCCCGCCCAGGTTGGGGGAGGGGCAGAGCCGCCGGGCGCCTGCAAGTTAGGCATACCTGCGAATCACCAGCAGATCAGGCCCAGCAACCGCGGAGCGGCAGAGCCACCCCCGGGCCTGCAAGGTAGGCACACTTGCCACCCACCGGCAGGTCAGGCCCAACAAACTGCGGAGGGGCACAGCTGCCCCACGAGCCTGCTAGGTAGGCAGAACCCTGACCACCGACAGAACAGGCCCAGAGGCCGGCCAGATACATCGCCCCGCCCCGGTTGGGGGAGGGGCAGAGCAGCCGGGCGCCTGCAAGGTAGGCAGACCTGCGACTCACCAGCAGATCAGGCCCAGCAACTGTGGAGCGGCAGAGCCACCCCCGGGCCTGCAAGATAGGCGCACTTGCCACCCACCGGCAGGTCAGGCCCAAGAAACTGCGGAGGGGCACAGCTGCCCCACGAGCCTGCTAGGTAGGCAGAACGCTGACCACCAACAGAACAGGCTCAGAGGCCGGCCAGACACATTGCCCCACCCCGGTTGGGGGAGGGGCAGAGCCGCCGGGAGCCTGCAAGTTAGGCAGACCTGCATCTCACCAGCATATCAGGCCCAGCAACCCGCGGAGTGGCAGAGCCACCCCCGGGCCTGCAAGGTAGGCGCACTTGCCACCCACCGACAGGTCAGGCCCAGCAACTCTCAGAGAGACCCAGCTGCTCCACGCGCGTGCAGGGTAAGCGGAACCGTGACCACCGACAAAAGAGGCCCAGTGGACCGCCAGACACATAGCTCCGGTTGGGGGAGGGGCAGAGGCGCCGGGTGCCTGCAAGGTAGGCGGACCCACGACCCACCAGCAGAACAGGCACAGCAATCCACAGAGCGGCAGAGCCACCCCCCGAGCCTACAAGGTAGGCAGACCTGCGACCCACCGACAGGTCAGGCCCAAAAAACTGCGGAGGGACACAGCTGCCCCACGTGCCTGCTTGGTAGGCTGAACCATGACCACCAACGGAACAGGCCCAGCGGCCGGCCAGACACATCGCCCCGCCCCAGTTGGGGGAGGGGCAGAGCCGCCGGGCGCCTGCAAGTTAGGCAGACCTGCAACTCACCAGCAGATCAGGCCCAGTGACCCGCGGAGCGACAGAACCACCCCTGCGCCTGCAAGGTAGGCAGACTTGCCATCCACCGGCAGGTCAGGCTCAGCAACTCTCAGAGGGACACAGCTGCTCCACGCACGTGCAATGTAGGCGGAACCGTGACCACCGACAAAACAGGCCCAGTGGCCCGCCAGATACATCACCCCGGTTGGGGGAGGGGCAGAGCCGCCACCAGCGCCTTTTAGGTAGACATACCTGCAACCGACAGACAGAACAGGCCTAGTGGCCAGCGGAGGGGCAAAACCGCTGCTCACTCCTGCAAGGTAGGCGGACCTGTGACCACCGAAAGAACAGGCCCATCGAAAGTAGAGGCACAGCAGCCTCCCGGCGTGGTAGGCACATTGCCTCAATTGAAGGAGGGGCAGAACCACCGCCAAAGCCTGCAAGGGAGACGATGCAGCTATACAAAAGCAATATAAATATATAGGGGGAAAAATCAATAACACAACAGTTTCACCAAGCAGAAAGAAACGCGATCAGTATGAAAAGACAAGGAAAAAAAGGACCACAAGCAATGCAGGTCAATTCAACTTTAGAAGAGGTAATATCTGCAGCAGATGGAATGTCAGATAAAGAATTCAGGATATACATGCTTCAGATGATCTGGAGTCTCAAGGAAGACATTAGATAGCAAAATCAGACAATGAAAGACCACTTCGACCACTTCGACAATGAATTACATAAACAAATCCAAGAAGCAAAAGATCAATTATTCAGGGAGATAGAGGTTATAAAAAACAAACAAACAGAAATCCTGGAAATTCAGGAAACAATAAACCAACATAAAAACTCAATTGAGAATACTACCAGCAGAGTAGAACACTTAGAAGATAGAACATCAGACAATGAAGACAAAGTATTTCAACTGGAGAAGAACATAGACAGCTCAGCAAAGCTGTTAAGAAACCATGAGCAGAACATTCAAGAAATATGGGATAACATAAAGAGACCAAACTTAAGAGTCATTGGGATACAGGAAGGTATTGAGGTCCAAACCAAAGGAATGAGCAATCTATTCAACGAAATAATACGAGAAAACTTCCCAGACTTGAAGAATGAGACAGAATCCCAAATCCTAGAAGCCTACAGGACGCCGAATGTGCAAAATCATAAGAGATCCACACCTAGACACATTATAATGAAGATGCCCAACATACAGAATAAGGAGAGAATTTTAAAAGCTACAAGAGAAAGGAAGCAGATTACATTTAGGGGTAAACCAATCAGGATAACAGCTGATCTTTTAACACAGACTCTGAAAGCTAGAAGATCCTGGAATAACATATTTCATACACTAAAAGAAAATGGGTTACAACCAAGAATTGTGTATCCCGTGAAATTAAGCTTCAGGATGGAAGATGAAATTAAAACCTTTCATGATAAACAAAAGTTAAAAGAATTTGCAGCTAGAAAACCATCTCTTCAAAACATCCTCGGCAAAATATTACAGGAAGAGGAAATGGAAAATGTCAATGAAAACCAACAGCGGGAGGTAGTACAGTGAAGGGGGGGAATAATCAAAGAGGAAAACAAACCATGTTTAGTAACATAAATAAACCAATATGGCTGGAAGAACACCCATATCTCAATAATAACCCTAAATGTTAATGGCTTAAACTCACCAATTAAGAGACACAGGCTAGTAGAATGGATCACAAAACAAGACCCAACAATATGCTGCCTTCAGGAGACGCATTTGATAGGAAAAGACATACTTAGACTGAAGGTGAAAGGTTGGGAAAAATCATATCACTCATATGGACTTCGGAAACAAGCAGGAGTGTCCATATTCATATCAAATAAAATAGATTTCAAGCCAAAGTTAATCAAAAGGGATGAAGATGGACACTACATACTTCTCAAGGGAACCATACACCAACAAGACATAACAATCATAAATATATATGCCCCAAACAATGGTGCAGCTATGTTCATCAAACAAACACTTCTCAAGTTCAAGAGTCTAATAGACCACCATACAATAATCATGGGAGACTTCAACACACCTCTCTCACCACTGGACAGATCTTCCAAACAAAAGTTGAATAAGGAAACTATAGAGCTCAATAATACAATTAATAACCTAGACTTAATTGACATATATAGAATATACCACCCAACATCAAGCAGTTACACTTTTTTCTCAGCAGCACATGGATCCTTCTCAAAAATAGATCATAT
The DNA here is from genome assembly GCF_048772815.1 of Callospermophilus lateralis. Classification (NCBI taxonomy): domain Eukaryota; kingdom Metazoa; phylum Chordata; class Mammalia; order Rodentia; family Sciuridae; genus Callospermophilus; species Callospermophilus lateralis. The sequence continues at coordinate 20,593 of NW_027514349.1, read as the reverse complement.
ATTATGTCACAGGGCAACTCTTAGACAATATAAAGGAGTAGAGATAATACTATGCATCTTAACTGATCATAATGGAATGAAATTGAAAATTAACGATAAAAGAAATAAGGAAAAATCATGCATCACTTGGAGAATGAACAATAGGTTACTGAATGATCAATGGGTTATAGAAGACATCAAGGAGGAAATTAAAAAATTTTTAAAGATAAATGAAAACACAGACACAACATATTGGAATCTATGGGACACATTGAAAGCAGTTCTAAGAGGAAAATTTATTGCTTGGAGTTCATTCCTTAAAAAAAGAAAAAACCAACAAATAAATGATCTAATATTTCAACTCAAAATCCTAGAAAAAGAAGAGAAAAACAACAGCAAAAGAAGTAGAAGACAAGAAATAATTAAAATCAGAGCTGAAATTAATGAAATCGAAACGAAAGAAACAATAGAAAAAATTGACAAAACTAAAAGTTGGTTCTTTGAAAAAATAAAAAAAATCGACAGACCCTTAGCCACGCTAACGAAGAGAAGAAGAGAGAGAACTCATATTACCAGCATACGGGATGAAAAAGGCAATATCACAACAGACACTTCAGAAATACAGAAGATTATCAGAAATTATTTTGAATCCTTATACTCCAACAAAATAGAAGATAGTGAAGGCATCGATAAATTTCTTAAGTTATATGATTTGCCCAGATTGAGTCAGGAGGATATTGACAACCTTAACAGACCAATATCAATTGAGGAAATAGAAGATACCATCAAAAGACTACCAACTAAGAAAAGCCCAGGACCGGATGGGTATACAGCAGAGTTTTACAAAACCTTTAAAGAGGAACTAATACCAATACTTTTCAAGCTATTTCAGAAAATAGAAAAAGAGGGAGAACTTCCAAATTCATTCTATGAGGCCAACAACACCCTGATTCCTAAATCAGACAAAGACACTTCAAAGAAAGAAAACTACAGACCAATATCTCTAATGAACCTAGATGCAAAAATCCTCAATAAACTTCTGGCGAACCGGATACAAAAACATATCAAAAAAATTGTGCAACATGATCTGGTAGGATTTATCCCTGGGATGCAAGGTTGGTTCAATATACGGAAATCAATAAATGTTATTCACCACATCAATAGGCTTAAAAATAAGAACCATATGATCATCTCGATAGATGTGGAAAAAGCATTCGACAAAGTAGAGCATCCCTTTATATTCAAAACTCTAGAAAAACTAGGGATAACAGGAACATACCTCAATATTGTAAAAGCAATCTATGCTAAGCCTCAGGCTAGCATCATTCTGAATGGAGAAAAACTGAAGGCATTCCCTCTAAAATCTGGAACAAGACAGGGATGCCCTCTCTCACCACTTCTGTTCAACATAGTTCTCGAATCACTGGCCAGAGCAATTAGACAGACGAAAAAAAATAAAGGCATAAAAATAGAAAAGAAGAACTCAAATTATCACTATTTGCAGATGACATGATTCGATACCTAGCAGACCCAAAAGGGTCTACAAAGAAACTATTAGAGCTAATAAATGAATTCAGCAAAGTGGCAGGCTATAAAATCAACACGCATAAATCAAAGGCATTCCTGTATATCAGCGACAAATCCTCTGAAATGGAAATGAGGACAACCACCCCATTCACAATATCCTCAATAAAAGTAAAATACTTGGGAATCAACCTAACAAAAGAGGTGAAAGACTTATACAATGAAAACTACAGAACCCTAAAGAAAGAAATAGAAGAAGATCTTAGAAGATGGAAAAATATACCCTGTTCATGGATAGGTAGAAGTAACAACATCAAAATGGTGATAATACCAAAAGTTCTCTATAGGTTTAATCCAATGCCAATCAAAATCCCAACGGCATTTCTTGTAGAAATAGAGAAAGCAATCATGAAATTCATATGGAAAAATAATAGACCCAGAATAGCAAAAACAATGCTAAGCAGGAAGTGTGAATCAGGCGGGATAGCTATACCAGACTTCAAACTATACTACAGAGCAATAGTAACAAAAACACCATGGTACTGGTAACAAAACCGGCGGGTGGACCAATGGTACAGAATAGAGGACACAGAAGCCAATCCACAAAACTACAACTATCTTATATTCGATAAAGGGGCTAAAAGCATGCAATGGAAGAAGGATAGCATCTTCAACAAATGGTGTTGGGAAAACTGGAAATCCATTTGCAACAAAATGTAACTGAATCCCTTTCTCTCGCCATGCACAAAATTAACTCAAAGTGGATCAAGGAACTTGATATCAAATCAGAGACATGGCATTTGATAGAAGAAAAAGTTGGCTATGATCTACATACTGTGGGGTCGGGCTCCAAATTCCTCAATAGGACACCCATAGCACAACAGTTAATAACTAGAATCAACAAATGGGACTTACTCAAAATAAAAGTTTTTTCTCAGCAAAAGAAACAATAAGAGAGGTAAATAGGGAGCCTACATCCTGGGAACAAATCTTTACTCCTCACACTTCAGAAAGAGCCATAATATCCAGAATATACAAAGAACTAAAAAAATTAGACAATGAGATAACGAATAACCCAATCAACAAATGGGCCTAGGACCTGAACAGAAATTTCTCAGAGGAGGACATACAATCAATCAACAAGTATATGAAAAAATGCTCACCATCTCTAGCAGTCAGAGAAATGCAAATCAAAACCACCCTAAGATACCATCTCACTCCAGTAAGATTGGCAGCCATTAGGAAGTCAAACAGCATCAAGTGCTGGCGAGGATGTGGGGAAAAGGGTACTCTTGTACATTGCTGGTGGGACTGCAAATTGGTGCGGCCAATTTGGAAAGCAGTATGGAGATTTCTTGGAAAGCTCGGAATGGAACCACCATTTGATCCAGCTATTCCCCTACTCGGTCTATTCCCTAAAGACCTAAAAAGAGCACACTATAGGGACACTGCTACATCCATGTTCATAGCAGCACAATTCACAATAGCAAGACTGTGGAACCAACCTAGATGCCCTTCAATAGACGAATGGATAAAAAAAAATGTGGCATTTATACACAATGGAGTATTACTCTGCATTAAGAAATGACAAAATCATAGAATTTGGAGGGAAATGGATGGCATTAGAGCAGATTATGCTAAGTGAAGCTAGCCAATCCCTTAAAAACAAATGCCAAATGTCTTCTTTGATATAAGGAGAGTAACTAAGAACAGAGTAGGGACGAAGAGCATGAGAAGAAGATTAACATTAAAGAGGGATGAGAGGTGGGAGGGAAAGGGAGAGAGAAGGGAAATTTCATGTAAATGGAAGGAGACCCTTAGGGGTATACAAAATTACATACAAGAGGATGTGAGGGTAAAGGAGGAAAATATAAGGGGGAGAAATGAACTACAGTAGAGGGGGTAGAGAGAGAAGAGGGGAGGGGAGGGGGGAGGGGGGATAGTAGAGGATAGAAAAGGCAGCAGAATACAACAGACACCAGAATGGCAATATGTAAATCAATGGTTCTGCAACTGATGTGATTCTGCAATCTGTATATGGGGTAAAAATGGGAGCTCATATCCCACTTGAATCAAAGTGTGAAATATGATATATCAAGAACTATGTAATGTTTTGAACAACCTACAATAAAAATTAATTAAAAAAATATATGATTTCTTATATATTTTCAGATATCAATTCAATACATTATTTAAAGGGGAACCAGTTATATTATTTCTTAACTGTATGATCTATTCATGCATTATCTCTATATTCATAGACACAGGGTACACCTATTTTTACCCTCAATACTAATTTATACGTTTTCAAAATATTCCTCAAAAAATGGTGGAAGAAATACTCATGTCACCTGATCTATATATACATTTTATCACAGTAGTATTCTGTACAAAAAAATCAAAGGTCACCCTTAAGTTTGTACCAAAGCCTAAATGGAAAGTGAGCATGGATTACTAAAACCTTCCATGTCCAGGTGGCCTAATGCTCTCAAATGTCAATCTTATTGGTGACTACATTTTTGTTTCTTCCTAAGATTATATATTCAACCTCAAGCCTGTTGAAAATGTCTAATCCTATCACTCACTTTATACTTTGCCTGATTTAGTAATGTCTCTATTTATATCTATTTTCCTACATATTTTCCCCTGTTCATCATTGTGACTGACTCTTCACTTGTGCTGACATTTACATTCACTGTCTACCTGAAACCCTATTGCTTAAGAACTTTTGGTCTAAATCCTATTCTCACTGTTCTTTGTAAACCTACTGACTATCTTCCTAATCCTACCGACTATCCCTTTTTGAGTGGATGTTCTCTTCGACATTCAATCATCCAAGGTACAAGCTCCTATGCCATTGTATATAGATTTATCTGAGGGTCTCCTTTCATTTCCAAGCAATTTCCCTTAAATAATTCAAAGCTAAGTGTACCAATTAAGGGCCCAATGCCCTTCTGGACTTCATATCTTCCATAGATTTCTGTTTTTATACTTATATTTCACCTATATATTCTTGAAAATATCATAGTTTCCCAATACCATTATTCGTCATGCAGAAGGATTCCTAACCCCAAATTGAACATGTTACTAACCCAAAACCATACATTGTTCTCTCAATCGAACTTTACAGAACAGCAGGGACAGGGTTGCTCTTAAAATACAGGAATGTAGGGCATGTTCCAGCTGTTGAGAACATCAAAGGTCCATGCAGAAATGATCCCTTGAGAAGATGTAGGCAGCTACGAAAGACCTGAGAGAGAAAAGTCATCTTCTATGGCAAACAACCTTGTCAGCATGAAGGGATGTGTATGAATCAGCCTCTCTCTTCTTAATGTAGAGAAGATGGACCAAAACAGTGCTAGGTGGAGAGCTGTTCCCGGGTGCCCATGGTTTATATACCATTCTAACTTGTGAAAGTGTCACAGGAAGTAGGGGCAGCCTCCATCTCATGGGACTCTTGAAAGCAACTGTTAGGACAAAGTGGTTGTCAAGGCAATGACCTCATTCAGTTCCTGAAGAAGTGATCTACCTCACTTCCTTGGTGATGGAACTCTCTTAACTTGGGATCCAGGAAGCCAGGCACCCGGAGCCAGTCCAGTCCCAGACCCAGTAGGCTCACTTGTTTGAATTTACCAAGGAGAGTGTCAGTCTTTCTTGGTACCTACAGATGTGAGGATGGCCAAATACCAGGAGAGCTCTGCATAGGGGCCTTTCCTGAGAAAGTAGGTAGTGGTTCACCGCAGTCTCCTGACAACTTCACAGAGTTGGCCAAGGAGACCAGATCTGAGATAGGACAGGCCATTTTGGGGGAACATAGTATGGCCCACCACTCAGAGAAAACTCCGGATAGTCACAGAGTTACATGGGGGAAGGAGGTGTCTTTGTGGGTGTGGGTGTGATTTTGTGGTTTTGTCTCATGATCTGAGAATAGGTAGGAAAGACGGTTTGTTTGATTTGGAGTGGTCTTCTTCTAGTATGTCGTTGGACAAGGCAAGTGTTTCTATGTCTGTGTATCCCACTGTGTCCGTGGTTGTAGACATTAGAAAATAGAATGCAACAATTGATATGTCCTGTATAGTAGAAAGATTCTCGGCATTCATCCTGCCCAATTTATGAATGGACTGCAGCTTGCCTTATCCATGGGCAACACCTGCTACCTTCCTAAGTTCCTGTTTCTTCCAGAATTCTCACCACTCTCCAGAATATTCTCATGGTTTTGTGTCCAAAATATGTACCACCTCCAAGCTCTGTGACATTGCCATGTCCTGGATAGCTGAAGGGAATGGCGAGCATCTCAGAAAACACAGATATCAGTGTGACCAAGAAAGTCTCAGTTGAGAAACCATGCTTTCGGCCTTTTGCTTATCAATTGTTCTGTTTCCCTGAATGTCAGGAAGGTCTTTGCCTCAGGCCACCCCTTTGTGAAGCCTGAAGAAAACAGTTTTCAAATGAAAATGAATGGGCACCACCTGTGGCTCTTTGGTTAATTGCTTTGGAAAGGGATGTGTCTAAATCAGCCTCTTGGCCCTGTGTGAGGTTGTGGCTTAGATTCTCAGCACCTGATGGATATAAAGAGAGATCCCATGTGTGCATCCAAAACCAAAATGGCCAAAAGAGCAATTATTGTGAATGAAGTCTCTCGCATTCATTTGTAAGGTTCCTGACCACCATCAAGTGAGAATACGGATCCTTTGGGTCAAATGAGTTATGCACAGCCCTGCAGAGGCTAGCCCATAGGTTTTTGGGTTTTCTCATGGCTCCAAATCATATAAAGATCTATACCTGACAGTCAGTAGGCCTCAAATTGGAGATGCAGAGCAGTATTAACAGCTAGCCTATCTGATCATTCCTGGTTCACCGGATGGGTGTCCAGGCCACCTTGACTTTAGGCAAATGAGGGGCAAGGGAGCTTATTTTTGACACTGTCTTGGGCTGCACCCCTCATGAAAAACTCCAGCCAGAGGTTATGATAAGTGTCTATATGGAAGAAGATGAGAGCCATGTGGGAGTGTTTGGTTTTAATTGTGGTCATTTGTTTGGCGGTTGAAAGAGATAACTGGATCCACCTGGGCTTGAACTCTGGCATGATTCCTCTTAGAGACTGAGTTCTGGAATTTACCTCAAAGAAGTATTGCCATGAAATGTGTTGGGATTTTAGGAGGCCACGCATGAGAAGCCTCCCTTGAAAACTGAGATCGAGTGCCAGGGTGTCTTTCCACAGTGCAGTGAGAATCTCAGCCAGGATATCACATGATTTTATTCTGAAAGACTTGGCAGCCATAGTTGAGAATCTAAACACATATGGAACTCATATTGTAGACCTCAATGATCCTGGCTTCATGTGACCTTTTGGCCACTCTTTGGGAAGCCTTGCCTGTGAGATTTCTCCAGAGTTTTAATTTAAATGAGCTTCCTCACCACATAATGGTTCCTGCATTAATTGAAACGTACAGTGACTCCAACTTCATCCTTCAAAAATGGCTAAATAAATACCATCAAATTTCTGAAATTCCCATGACCAGGTGGCACTGGAGAACCTTTGGATATCCTGTTGCTGATCATGAGTGAAATAATTCCCCACGCAATGACACTTCACCGGGAGAATTCCAATTTTATTGCTCAAAGCTGTGTGCTTATATAGAACTAAGGGGGAGATGGTAGGGCTTAGATAAATGGCAGCAACCCGTTTATTGGCAAGTTCTTTCAGATATCAGCTCCAGAGCCCAGGAATTAGTTCTCATTGGGGCTAAGGTTCCCCACAAGTGAGATTTGAAATTGGCGCTGACGTGAGAGTTCACAAGGGTGGGAACTTTTTGCGCCACTGCAGAAATGAAGAAGGTAGGAAGAAGAAGTCCTTAGGCGCCATGTTGAGGTTTTTCTCTGGGGTATGGCTGCCATTTATTCTTTTCCCAACATTCCACCCTTTTTGTTTTCTTAGGAAGTGGGGCGTCATTTGTCAGATCCGGCTGCTTCCTGCTGTGTGGGGGTGGTGTGGGGCCTAGAAAGAGAAGTGGAGGAATGCTCATGGAGCAGGTTTGGGATTATCATGGCAGCCAGAAATAAAACCCAGTGGCTATAGACAGCTACTTTCGTAGGGGTGAAGTCAATGAATGTTCCCTGAAGCCAAAGTTGTCGATGGCATGGAACTAGTCCTGGATGGAAGAGATTGTTGGTATCAGCCACTGGTCCTGTAACAGAGACTCTAGGAAATACTGGAAGCGTTGCCTGGACATGGCGTCACCAGCACCTGAAGAAGATCAGAGCAAATAAAAACAGAATGAAGATAAAAATTAAAGGAAATGTCATTTTTTGGCAGAAGTTCCATGTTGGGGGACTGACATAGAAGAGGCCAAGGGCCATGAGAAATCTTAGAAGGTGGTAAAGACTCATGAATCCAGGATGGCAGATTAAGAGGTTCTCAGAGCTCGTTGTCTCCCGCTGTCTGATACCCATTGCATTCCATCATGCCTGGTAGTGAGCTTCATCACTGAGTTACTGTTCTCTTGGAGATGTTGGGGGTTCATCGGTCATCAGAGGCTGGTAGTGCCTAAGGAAAAGCTGGTTGAAAGTTTGATTAGGAATTTTTTGCAGTTGGGTTTGAAGGCACTTCATTTTGCAGGGCAAGAGAGCACAAAAAGGAGCATCCCAATAAGGGGCCCCAAGATATGTAGTAAGTACATGGCAAGATAGGATTGGAAGAACCCTATGATGGGATTGGAGGAGGTATGTTTGAGAAATTCGGTCGATAATTCCTGCAATTTAACAACATTTTTTTTATTAGCCCAGATTCATTAACATAATAGCAAAATTCCTCTCTGAGGAATAGGCATGTAACCCCTTTTTCTGCAGTGAGAAGATCAATTGCCCTTTGGTTCTGTAAAGCCACTTGTGCCAATGATGTAACCTGCCGCTGCAAGGAACCCAGAGACTCAGCCATGGTATTGAGTGTTTCCTGCAGTTTTTGTTGAAGGTCATTGGATGCCCATAGAGCATGACCTATAGCTCCACCAGAGAGTCCGAGACTCGTCACTGAGGTTGTTAAAATGAGGCCTACCAGAACCGGCAGAAAGACTACCTTACGGGTGCGGGAAGGTAGGGCCAACTGTCGGAATTCGGTGGGAGTATACAAAGATAGCTGAGGAACTACAGTAACCAAGAAACAGGTGCCAGAGACATTGATGGTTGAGGTACTTAAAGACCCATTACACCAGAGGAAATGTTCAGGTTGCCTAAACACAGGGCTCTATGGGGTGTTGTAGCTCAAGGAACAAACGGGTAAAGGATTCATTATTGGCAGGTGGAAACAGATGAAAGGAAATAAAGTATTGGTGGAATAACTTTCCCACAGTGGGTTACGTGTCACATGTAGGGTTTGTCCTTTTTAGAGAAATTGTAGGGTTTTGCTGGAATATTTTCTGCCGCTAATGGGACTGCTGCTAGAAGTGGACGACTAAGTGAAGCACAGAGAAAGCACTGAGAAGTAGGCAAAGAAAGACGGGTGGAGTTTAATAATCAAAACGTTTGGTGTAGCAAATTGAGCCATGTGGGAGAGGGACCTGAGGGGGTTGAAGGCTCTGAATCCTCTTTGGATGAGCTATGGATACGATCTCGAAGTTTTGATTCTGAGTCCTTAATGTGTTCGACTACCTGGATGGTTGCCTTAGGTGGCGTAATCAGGGTGCGGCCAATAGTCATCCACCCTGTGGGTCTGACTGAGGTTGTCTGAGCATAGACAGCAAACTCAACATAGCCCCAACGTTTGGCCTTGGGGTCAGGTTTATCTAAAGTATACCATCCATTGTTATTGGATGAAGAGCCTTTATGCCACTTTATGTAACTAGAAGTCCACCCTTCAGGGTAACCGAGTGAGTGGTAAGAATAGCTACCACGTTCATCATGGAACCTGCATGACCAATAGGGGCACCCATTATATATCTCAGGCCACCAATGACAATAATCTTTTGTTTGATCAAAAAGGAAGCAAATGAAAGGCCAGTTCCAGCTACCAGGGACGAAGGTCCTTGAAGGTGACAATTTTAGGGAAATAGAGGTGCAGTTGTGGATGAAGCAAGTAGTTGCATCCACTCCGCGGACCGTCTGCATGCCATGTTCTGAGTATCGTTCCCGAAGAGTGAATAAATGCATGGTAGGTGAGGAGGGTAAAGACCAGTCCTGACAGAGCACAGAAAATAAGCAGAGCACAAAAAACAAGCAGTTAGAGAAGACTAGGGTGTTGGGAGAGCTCATTGTGCCTTCTTTAAGAGGAATTGGGCTGCAAGGAAAACCGTGTGAGCCGCAACTTAAATGGGTGAGATGGGTGTGGAGAGCAGGAGTAAAGGGGAGGTTCAGGAGGTGATTCTTGGAGTTCCTCTGGGGTGGCCCTGTCGTCAGCATGTGGGGCCTCCTGGTGATGTGGCTTCAACCTAGACATGTAATTCCAGGGAGTGAGACGGTTGTCTGGTAAGGAGAGTTTGGCGGCGGTGGGGGTACAGAGAATGACAGGATGGGGCCTTCCCATTTTGGGGCAAGAGTCCCTTTCTCCTCTGGGGTATTATAATTGACTAGACTAACAGGTGTTAAGGGAGGAGTTTTTGGAGAGGAGACTGGGTCCGGAAGAAGCCAGTCCTGATATTTCCAGAGTTCCGAGCGGAGATGAAGCAAGAGAGGCAAAGACAAATCTCGGGTGAGAGGTCCTTGTGAAATGACCAACGCAGGGGTTATAAGATGTCTTTCATACATTATCTCAAAAGGAGACAGTAAAGATGGTTTCTTAGGGAGAGCTCTGATTCGAAGCAAAGCCAAGGGAAGGAGTTTGACCCAGTCTATGTTTAATTCCATTGTCAATTTGGTAAGGACTTCCTTTAGAGTACGATTTACCCTTTCCACATTCCCTGAAGCCTGGGGGAAATATGGACAGTTGAAATGCCACTTGAAGGAGAGGGCTTGAGAGACCTTTTGTGTGATCCTAGAAGTAAACTCAGGGCCATTGTCATATTGTAGGGAAGTGGGCATACCAAACCTGGGGATGATGTCTGTCAGTAAGATTGAAGCTAAAGTGGAAGCCTTTTTATTGGAAGTGGGAAATGCCTCAACCAAACCAGAGAAAGTGTCCACAAAGACAAGGAGGTATTTAGTGTGCCATACTGTGGGCATGTTGGTGAAGTCTACCTGCCAGTCAGCAGAGGGAATGTGTCCCCGGGCTTGTTGGGAAGGGAAACGTTTGGGCCTTAAAGGAGTATGAGGGTTGGTCCGCTGACAGATCTGACAATTAGAGGCTATATTCTGTAGCATGGCTTGTCAGAGGGAGTGAGGAAGAAGAAACTCTGTAAAAAGAGGGTCAAAGACTGAGAATTGGAAAGGAATAGAGTATGAAGGAACTTGAAAAGATGCTTGTTCTTACTGAAAGAAGTAGGGGCTTCAGATGAGCTGTCTAAAGTGGCCATTATATGTCCACCATGGGGGCCATGATTGGAAGTGGTAGCAGCCATTCGTGCCACCTGGTCAGCTTTGGCATTGCCCTCAGTGATAAGAGAGCCGTCCTTCTGATGGGACCTACAATGGACATCTCCCAACTGGGTGGGTAAGTGGGAGGCCTCTATCAGATTGGTTATAAGAGCTGAATTAGTGATCGCATTACCTTTGGTGGTAAGTAGGCCTCGCTTCTTTCAAATTGCAGCATGGGATAATAAGATATGGAAGACATATTTTGAATCATTTTAGAGGGTGAGGGATTTGCCTTGTGCTAGAAGGCAGGCACGAGTGGATGCTATAAAATCAGCCTGCTGGTCTGTAGTTCCTGAAGGCAAAACTTTGGCCTCTATAATCTCAGTGGCTGAAAATACAGCGTATCCAGAGTAATGAGTTCCATTCTGCCTAAAGGAACTGCTGTCAGTAAACCAGATAAGGTCAGGCTTGGTGAGTGGTCTCTCATAAATGGAAGAATGACAGGGGAGGAAATCATCTAAGTTTTCCAAGCAATTTTGAGTTGGTGTGTGAGACATGGGAGTTATTGGGAGCAGTGAGGCAGGGTTCAGTGCAGAGCAGGGGAGGAAAATAATATTAGGGTTTTCCAGAAAGGAAGTGAGGAGCGACAGAACTCTGGATGTGGGGAGGGTTTGAAGACCCTTTTAAGGTAAAAGATCTTTCAAGTGATGTGGGGAGTAGATAGTTCAAGGGGCACCAAAAGTCAGATTAGAGGCTTCTTTGTGTAAAATTTGTCCAGTAGCCAGAGCTCTTAAGCAAGGGGCCCACCCACGGATGGAAAATAAGAAACCATGTCCTCCAGGTCACATAGATGCAGACCCAGGTTGATGATTTCACTAGAAAGGAAGCTAAAGCACGTGACAACAGCATATATTTCAAGTGCCCAACCTCACAGGCAGTATCTCAAGAAGTCTCTAGGACAACAGACCTCCATGTTTTTGAAGTGTTTACCCTGTCCCTTACGTTTGGAAACTCCTCTGACACTTCCAAGGTTGTGAACTTCTGATCGCATTCCATTCCAGATATGTATTCATGGATTTTCTAACTCTTCTCCTCTAATTGTGTCTTACATGGGGTGAAGGTGTTGTCAAGGTATTGTTCTGGATGAGAGTGGGAAGATTTTTGTGTAGCACATATTTACATACACATTGGATTCATTTTCCAATTTTCCATTCGAAATACTGAATCCCTGTCAGTAACCCATACCCTAATAGACTCTGACTACTAATCCTAATATGATGGAGACAAATAACCCAAACATAATATTAATACAAGCAGTTCAGAGGAGGCATGGTGTATAGTTGGTCTTGCCTTTTGCATGATATAGTGTAGGAGTTATAAATCTTGTCAATTGTTTGTTGAAATAGTACTCCATGTGTTTTTAAAGTTAACACATATGTGAATTTCTGTCTCCTTTTTTCTGTAGCCAATTCAGCACATGTATTTTTATATGCACATATAAAATCATACCTGGTATCACACGTACATTTTTGTGAGGTGGCTAACTTGGCAGAAACAAAGTATGAGAAGAGATCACCCCTCCTAAACGCTTTTGGAACTGAAAATTCAAACTATGAGTGAGATTTTTAGTTGAACAACATTATACATAAATCCATGTTCAGTAAAATTAATATTTTTGGATCGGTGGATGATATATATTTCACGATGAATTTTGATTGGCATATATATTGCTACTTTCTAATGTTTCTCTGTGAGATATATATATATATATATTCTCTAGATTTTTCCAAATATAAAATATATGTGTCCTATTATACACTCCCTAAATAATTCACTCATGCTCATGTATGTGGATTTATAATCAAATTTTCATACGATTATTTTCAGAAATATTCATCCACCTGAAATACATATTTGTTTTCTAGTACTGAAAACTCACTTCACTGAATGGTGCAAACAAATCCTTATATTTCTACTGTAACTGACCCAATTTAACATCAATGCAAGTAGATTCCAAAGGGGCATGATGTGTATTTTGACGTTCATTTTTATTTAACACTGGTACATTACTATTTCTTCAGTTTTTGTACATCATAGTATATACATTTCATCCACAAGTTCACAAATTTAAAGACATTTGAAACACATTCAATCACTTCCTGCTTCAGTACACATGTATTCCTCCTTGCTTTTGACTGGTTATTTATTGAGACTTCTTTCCAAACACATTATTTTCGATTTCCATAATCAATTTTGAAGCAAAACTCACACACACTTTATGATAAACCACAACCCTAATATTACCATTAGATGTATAACTGGTTGGAATGAATGTATGTATGTCAATATGACATTTCCTGTGTATTTTCAGATATCAATTTATTCCAATTTCTAAAGTTGGAATCTGTTATATTATATATTCACACATGGTACACCTATTTGTGCCCCCAATACTAATTTATATCTCTTCTAAATATTGCTCCCAGAAATGGTGCAAGAAAGACTCATGTCACCTGATCTACATATACATTTTATCACAGTAATATTCTGGCCACAAAATGCAAAGTCACACTTACAATTGTACCAAAGCCTAAATGGAATGTGAGTATGGATTATGAAAATCACCCATGTCCATGTTGCCTAATGCTCTCAAATGTCAATCCTATTGGTGACTACATATTTGTTTCTTCCTAAGATTATGTATTCAACCTCAAGCCTGTTGAAAATGTCTAATCCTATTAATCACTTCATCATTTGCCTGATTTCCTAATGATTTCTCTAATGATATCTGCTTTCCTACATATTTTCCCCAGTTCATCATTGTGACTGACTCTTCAAATGTGCTGACATTTACATTTTCTGTCTACCTGAAACCCTATTGCTAAGGAAGTTTTTGTCCAAATCCTATACTGACTCTTTTTTCTAATCCTATCAAGTATCTTCCTAATCCTACCAACTATCCTTTTTTGACTGGATGTTCTCTTCAACATTCAATTATCCAAGGTACAAGGTCCTATGCCATTATGTATAGATTTATCTGAGACACATGTGCACAACATAATTCAGAGTAAAGTATCCCAATCAAGGATCCAATGCCCTTTTGGGCTTCAAATCTTACCTAGATTTGTGTTTTCATACATATATTTCACCTCTATATATCCTTATAAATATTGCAGGTTCCCAATACCATTATTCATGCAGCAGAATGATTCCTAACCCAAATCAATCATGTTATTAATCCTAACCATACTTTGTTTCCTCAACCTAACTTTACAGAAAAGCAAGGACAAAGTTGTTCTTATATAGAAATGTAAGAGATCTTCCACCTGCTGAGAACCTCAAAGGTCCATGCAGAAGTGAACCCTGGGGAAGATATAGAAAGCTATGAAGGACCTGAGAGAGCGAAAGTCATCTTTCATGACAAAAAAAAAAAAAAAAAAAAAAAAAACAGGTCAGGATGAAGGGGTGTGTCTGAAGCAGTCTCTCTCTTCTTAATGTAGAGAAGATGGACCAAACCAGGCTTGTGTGGAGAGCTGTTTACGGGTGCCTATGTTTGATATACCTTTCTTACTTGTGAAAGTGTCACAGGAAGTAGGGGCAGCCTCCATCTATTGGGACACTTGGAAGCAACTGTTAGGACAAAGATGTTGCCAAGGCAGTGACCTCATTCAGTTCCTGAAGGAAGTGACCTATATAACTTTCTTGGTGATGGAACTCTCTGAACTTGGGATCCAGGAAGCCAAGTACCCAGAGTCATTCCCAGTCCCAGTCCCAGTGGCCACACATGTTTGGATTTACCAAGGACAGAATCGGTCTTTCTGTGTAACTACTGATGTGAGGATAGCCAAATTCCAGGAGAGCTCTGAAGAGGGGCCTTTCCTGAGAAAGCAGGTAGTGTCTCACTACTGGCACCTGACAACTTCACAGTGTTGGCCAAGGAGACCAGATGTGACATAGGACAGCCCATTTCGGGGAAACGTAGTATGTCCCATCAGTCAGAGGACACTCCGGATAGTCACAGACCTACTTGGGGGAAGGAGTTGACTTTGTGGGTGTGCGTGTGAGTTTGTGGTTTTGTCTCATGATCTTAGAATATATAGGAAAGTCGGTTTGTTTGATTTGGAGTGGACTGTTTCTAGTAAGTCTTTTGACAATGCGAGTGTTTCTATGTCTGTTTATCCCACTGTGTCCGTGGTTGTAGACATTAGAAAAGAGAATGCATCAATGGATGTGTCCTGTCTAGTAGAAAACTTCACAGCATTCATCCTGCCCAATTTATGAATGGACTGTGGCTTTCCTAATGGATGGGCAACAACTACTATCTTCCTAAGTTCCTGTATGTCTTCTTGAATTCTGGCCACTCTCCAGAATAGGTTCAGGGTTTTGTGTCCACGATATGTACCACCTCCAAGCTCTGTGACATGGCCATGTACTGGATAGCTGAAGGGAATGGGATCATCTCAGAAAACTCAGATATCATTCCAGAAACCCTGCAATGGGCCATTTGCTTATCTATTGTTCTGTTGCCCTGAATGTCAGAAAGGTCTTTGCCTCAGGCCACTCCTTTGTGAAGCCTGAAGGAAACGGTTTTCAAGGGGAATTAATGGGCATCATCTGTTGCTCTTTGCTTAATTGCTTTGGAAAGGAATGTGTCTGCATCAGACTCTTGGCCATGTGTGAGGCTGTTGCATAGATTCTCAGCACCTGATGGATCTAAAGAAAGTTCCCACGTGTGCTTCCAAAACCAAAATGGCCAAAAAAGCAGTCATTGTGGACGAAGTCTCTCGCCTTCCTCTGTAACGTTCCTAACCTCCATCAAGTGAAAATAGGGATCCTTTGTGTCAAATGAGTTCTCAAAACACTGCAGATGATAGCCCATATGTGCTTGGGTTTTCTCATGATTACAATTCACATAAAGAGTCTATACCCGAGAGTCAGTAGGCCTCAAATTGGAGAAGCAAAGCAGTATTTATGGCAGGCTTATTTGATCACTCCTGGTTTTCAGGAAGGGTATCCAGGCAACCCTGACTTTAGGCAAATTATGGGCAAGGGAGTTTATTTTGTACACTGTCTTGGGCTGAGCCCCTCATGGAAACCTCCAGCCACAGGTTATGATGAGTGTCTATATGGAAGAAGATGAGGGCCTTGTGGGAGTGTTTTGGTTTTAATTGTGATCATTTGTGTAGTGCTTGGAAGTGATGACAGGGTCTACCTGGGCTTGAACTCTGGTGTGATTCCCCTTAGAGTCTGAGTTCTGGAACTGATCTCAGAGAAATATTGCCATGAACTGTGTTCAGATTTTAGGAGGCCACACATTGGATTTCCCCTTGGAAACTGAGATCAAAAAAGAAGGGTGACTTTCCACAGAGCCTTGGAATCTCAGCTAAGATATCACATGATTTTATTCTGAAAGATGTGGCAGCCATAGTTGACAGTCAGAACACCCATGGACGTCACATTGAAGACCTCAATGGGCCTGGCTTCATGTGACCTTTTGACCACTCTATGGGATGACTTGCCTGTGAGATTTCTCCAGAGATTTCATTGAAATGAGTTTCCTCACCATTTAATGGTTCCTGAATGAACTGAAACCCACAATGCCTCCAACTTCATCCATGAAAAATGGCTAAATAAATACAATAAAATTTTTGAAATTCCCTTAACCAGGTGGCACTGGAGAACCTTTGGATGTCTTTTTCCTGATCATGAGTGTACAAGAGAATGCCATGATTGACGGGGTTTCATGAAAATGGTGTAGAACAAAGATGCCAGTAAGTTGGACCCTGCTGAGTAGTGGGCCTATTGCAGTGGTGGGCAGGTGTGTGATAATACATCTGTGGTGTGGCCAGGAGGATTTTCCATTGCCTTCAAAATGGCTTGTGACTGATATGGTGCAGCCAGCAGACCCTTCTTGTTACATGGAGAGGTTTCTGGGCAAAGTTCAGAGTCAGATTTCTATGGACAAATGGGCAAGCTTTGTGAGATAGAAGCCTGGTTGGTGCATTCTCTGTCACCACAAGTGACAGAACTCCCTCCAATACTGGGTCCCAGTTGAACTCGTTGTATTTCATGAAGCAAATACCAAACTCCCAGTGCAGCAGCAAGAAACACCACGAAAAGTGGAGGATGACCAAATGGCTTCACAGTTCACACGGGGAGACACTGAGCACCAAGTGGCCACAGTTTACCTATAAATACAAAATTCAGCACTGCTGCCTCATGTTCATTAGAATACAAAAAACCATGTCCTCCAGGTCACGTAGATGCAGACCCAGCTTTTATGGTGTCACTAGAAAGGAAGCTAAATCTCCTTACAACAACATATATTTCAAGTGCCCAACCTCAGAGGAAGTTTCTCAAGAAGTCTTTAGGCCGGCAGAGCTCCACGTCTTTGGAGTGTTTACCTGTTAGACCAGGACGCTAGAAAAGACCACTGACTCAAATTAAAATCAAATAAAATTAAGCTTATTATTTCCACCTGCCGTGCTGCCTCTCCCTCCCAAAATGGTGGGAATAAGACAGCATCCCCAGCTTTCCTACAGCCCAGTTTTATAGCCCAGAAAGTTACACAAAAGGGGGGTTACAGATAACAGAACTCTGATAAACATCACATTAAAGGTAGTTTACAATTTTTTTTGCTGTCCCTACATCAGAATTCATGAGGACCATTAGAGCCTCAGAGAGGGTTGTTGTCTGGCCAGAGAAGGCAAATATTTATGATGTGTCACTAAAGTTTCAGAGAGGGCTGCTATCTGGTCAGAGAGCTGGGCATGCGTGAGTTCAAGGCGTGGGCAGGCATTCCACGCAGGTTCAGAATTTGAAGTAATTTATGGTAAAGCCAAAATTATCTTTTCATGGCTTTGTGGCATGATGGCTCCCAATTTTAATAAAAGATCAGGTTGGGTCTACAATTTCCCCCTTTTCTCTGTGTCCCTTTCAAATCTTTGATAGATTATGGGAAGAACACTGAGGAAATTTTAATCCCTCAGATAAGAGTCTCCAAATTTTTACAACTCACCCAAAACCGATCTCCCTGATTTTACCTGACTTAATTAATTATTTATATTGATAGTCTATTTATCTTTCTCTCCATTGTTTTAAAAAGAGTGGCATCACTAATTTTTTCTTCTTCTGTCCTGAGACAGGGTGACGTGAGTGGGCTCATCGTGAGGGACATGAGTTGCCTATTAGAAGTCAGTTGAGAGACATGAGTTGCCCTTTAGAAGTCAGTTCGGTTTGAAGTCAGGTTGGGGAAGAACAGGTTGTAAAGTCATCTGTGAATAGATTCTTCTATGAGTGAAACAAAAACCATGAGTACTGAATAAATGTTGCAGCAGCTGGAACATGTCACTGTATAGAAATTCCCTCACCAGTCTTTAATATCCCCAATTATCAGGACTGTCAACTTAATATTTAACTTTAAGTGTTACAGTTGGCCCTCTCAATAAGACACAGTTTAATAATTTAATGTCATCTGATCTTGTAAAAATCCTTTTACTAGTATGACCTCTGCGTCTAATAGAGAAACCTTTAATTCTGTTACTCAGGGCTGGATAATCGTACTAGCAAACACCAAGCCTACCTGTGTAGGTTAGGAATATCTGTAGGTCTTAAACTGAAAACTTCTGCCTGTGGCAGCTCTTCTTGATAGTCTCTTTTTATAAGTATTAGGCATTCCTGTGTGAGAATCCTTCTTTGTAGCCTCCAGTCTTACTTATTTTGGGAGGATAAGATAAAGTGCATACCTTAAAATTTTATTATTATTATTATTATTATTATTATTATTTAAAATGCCCAGGAGTGGCTGTATTTTGGTCTTAACTGTCTTTGCTAAGTGTTTAAGATGAAGCAGTCAAACTGACTTTTGTTTCTATCTGTTGTTAACAGTCAGCTGAGCTTTTGTGGGAATCAATTCTGGGGAAA
Organism: Callospermophilus lateralis; assembly: GCF_048772815.1. NCBI lineage: Eukaryota > Metazoa > Chordata > Mammalia > Rodentia > Sciuridae > Callospermophilus > Callospermophilus lateralis. The sequence goes on along the minus strand of NW_027514349.1, from coordinate 1,723 downwards.
CTTGAGAAGAGATTCTCAGTTCTGCTAGTGCCATTTGCGCTAGGTGGGTCCAGGTCTTGCTTGACCATTTGGCTTCCCTCAGAAGCATCATGGATGTCTCCTTTCTATGATGACTCTCCTCTTTGTAACAAATGCACTGATTGGCTTTCTGTTCTCCAGTGGTCTCATTAATCTCCCTGATCAGGAGGTTATGTGGCTCAGAGTTGCAAAGCTCTTTAGAGAAGTCCCCTGTTCCCTGGATTCAGACTGACTCAGAGGGCAAGAGCCAAATATTGGTTTTCTTGGCCCTTTTCATTTAACATTCATTTTAAATCCTAATCTTAAAAATCCAGCAAATAAATTTAACAGCCTTACATTAAGAGTACTGGGCTTTAATGTCTATAACTTTATAATTACCTTTTTATTAATTGGGATCTGTATTATTCTGTCTGTATTGTAGTTGATGACTTATTATCTTGAATAAACCCATGTTGTGTTCTTAAAGCAACACATTTGTAAAACACTAACAGGGAATCTTTAGATCACTTATAAGAAAATTTCAAACTAAAATTAACAAAAGTAAAAATACTTAGTTTGTGTAATATCTTCCCTGAATTTTTTGGCTGAATTATACATTATATCCCCTGTTTGAGATCCTAGGAATATTGACAATAAAAAAACCTTTTTAACATAACTTTAAAGAAATATTATCTGACCTAATGGTTTCATAGTCATTCTCACATGTAGTAAGATGGGACACACAGCCTTATCTCAGGTAAGGCAGGGCTCTTTATAAATCTTAACTATTTTAGTTCTAAAGCTGATCTTTATTTTTAAATATCATTTGACAATGTTTAAATAAATTGTTTGAGGTCACATGAACATTAGCTAACACCATATGATATCACATTTAAAACATGAATTAAAGAAAGGCTGAAAGTTTTTAACCTTTACAAAGATTAGGCTCTAATTAACTTAAAAATACATTTAAATTGTTCCCCAATGTAAAAAGTAACATAAAAATTTATATATCTTATTGATAACAGGTAAATAAATCCACAATATATTTTTTTACCACACAACTTCAGAGCACCAGCTTGATATAATACTCTTTAAACGTTTCTACCTTACAGACTTGCATACCTGTAAGATATGAAAACATTAATAGCATAACAATTACATTTATGTTTCTACATTAATCAAGTTTGGCTTTTAAAGAAATGGCAGTACAGTGCTCTAAAATAACAGTTTTTATTTAATCAGTTGTTTAATTTTTATGGTTGCTTGCTCTAGAAAACATAAATCTTAATAAACTCAATGTTATGGGTAAACTTATGTTTTAAGAAATTTTTGTCTCATTAACACATGACTGATTTTTACAATCTTATACAGAGTTTACTAAAAAAAATACAGATCTTAGTAAATCAATCAGATATCTAACAAAAGTACTCATGAATGAGTAATCCCATATCAAATTTACTTTACTTATTTATCAAAAAGTTAGAGAAACATATTGAACAGTGTAAACCATTTTTATGTTGAAGGAAAGGTACTAGAGCCAAGGCATATTAGACATTTTGTAGATGTTAATATTTTGTTACATGTTTGAACACCTAGAAAACTTTGTGAGCTTAAATTTAAAGACATTTGTTTTTATCTCTTTATCCAATTTAAATTGAAACATTTAAATCAGGTGAATTAAAGATCTTTGGATCCACTTTTTTAAAATTTGTTTTTACGAGCG